>NC_053391.1:606007530-607505040 GCF_905171765.1 Bufo bufo
TAGGGGGGAAAAAAAGTATACATATTAGGTATCGCCGCGTCCGTATCGACCGGCTCTATAAACATATCACATGACCTAACCCCTCAGATGAACACCGTAAAAAATAAAAAATAAAAACTGTGCTAAATAAACCATTTTTTTGTCACCTTATATCACAAAAAGTACAACAGCAAGCGATAAAAAATGCGTTTGCCCACCAAAATAGTACCAATCTAACTGTCAACTCATCAAAAAATGAGCCCTGACCTGAGACAATCGCCCAAAAAATTTAAAAACTATGGCTCAGAATATGGAGACACTAAAACATCATTTTTTTGTTTTAAAAAAGCTATTGTGTAAAACTTACATAAATTTAAAAACTATGGCTCAGAATATGGAGACACTAAAACATCATTTTTTTGTTTTAATAAAGTTATTGTGTAAAACTTACATAAATAAAAAAAAAGTATACATATTTGGTATCGCCGCGTTCGTATCGACCGGCTCTATAAAAATATCACATGACCTAACCCCTCAGATGAACACCGTAAAAAATTTTAAATAAAAACTGTGCTAAATAAACCATGTCACCTTACATCACAAAAAGTGTAATAGCAAGCAATCAAAAAGTCACACGCACCCCAAAATCATAACCTACCCAAGGTAATCGCCCAAAAACTAAAAAAATTATGGCTCTCAGACTATAAAAACACTAAAACATGATTTTTTTTGCTTCAAAATGAAATCATTGTGTAAAACTTACATAAATAAAAAAAAAGTATACATATTAGGTATCGACGCATCCGTGACAACCTGGTCTAGAAAAATATCACATGATCTAACCTGTCAGATGAATAAAAATGGTGCCAAAACAGCTATTTCTTGTTATCGTGCCTCACAAAAAGTGTAATATAGAGCAACCAAAAATCATATGTACCCTAAACTAGTAGCAACAATACTGCCACCCTATCCCGTAGTTTCTAAAATGGGGCCACTTTTTTGGAGTTTCTACACTAGGGGTGCATCAGGGGGGCTTCAAATGGGACATGGTGTCAAAAAAAACAGTCTAGCAAAATCTGCCTTCCAAAAACCATATGGCATTCCTTTCCTTCTGCGCCGTGCCGTGTGCCCGTACAGCGGTTTACGACCACATATGGGGTGTTTCTGTAAACTACAGAATCAGAGCCATAAATATTGAGTTTGGTTTGGCTGTTAACCCTTGCTTTGTAACTGGAAAACTCGAAAAAAAAATAATAAGATGGAAAATCTGCCAAAAAAGTGAAATTTTGAAATTGTATCTCTATTATCTATAGATATATCTATTATATCTCTATTTTCCATTTATTCTTGTGGAACAAACAAAGTTTGTAAAATCAGTTTTGAATACCTTGAGGGGTGTAGTTTATAGAATGGGGTCATTTTTGGGTGGTTTCTATTATGTAAGTCTCGCAAAGTGACTTCCGACCTAAACTGGTCCCTAAAAATTGGGTTTTTGAAAATTTCTGAAAAATTTCAAGATTTGCTTCTAAACTTCTAAGCGTTGTAACATCCCCAAAAATTCAAATATCATTCCCAAAATGATCCAAACATGAAGTAGACATATGGGGAATGTAAAGTAATAGCTATTTTTGGAGGTATTACTATGTATTATAGAAGTAGAGAAATTGAAACTTGGAAATTTGCAATTTTTTACAAATTTTTTGTAAATTTTGTATTTTTTTATAAATAAAAATGAATTTTTTTGACTTCATATTACCAGTGTCATGAAGTACAGTGTGCCGAAAAAACAATCTCAGAATGGCCTGGATAAGTCAAAGCGTTTTAAAGTTATCAGCACTTAAAGTGACACTGGTCAGACTTGCAAAAAATGGCCAAGTCCTTAAGGTGAAATAGGGCTGAGTCCTTAAGGGGTTAAAGTTACAGTTCTTGGAATATAGAGTCGCTACCTAGAGTTTTACTTTGTATAGGGGTTGTCCCATCTGGACATTTATGGCATATCCTCAGGTAATGCAATAAATGTCCAATAGGCACGGGCCCACCTGTCCTGCCTTCTATCTCAAAAACAGGGAAAGGAGAAGTGGCTACTAGTGATGATCGAGCATGCTCAGCCGAACACTAGAGCGCAATGCATAAGTCTCCGCCCTGCACTTTTCTAGGCTGCTATGCAGCCAATAAACGTGCAGGTAAATACTGCCCTCACTGTAATGCCGTAGCCATGTTGGCTGCTGGCATTACAGTGATTGGCTGGCCGGAACGCGTCATCGGGTGCTATATATATTCTTAGTCAGGGAGAGCTGTGCTGAGGAAGGGACAGACCGTGTAGGGAGTGATTTAAGAATATTTTTTACCACCAAAACTTTTCAGAGACTCAAACCTTTTGGCAGCAGCAATCTATATTTTTAGCACAACCTGCGCTAAATTGCTAAAACTTTACAGACCCAAAAGTCCTTCTAAGAACTATTGTGTGTGGCAGCAATATCTATTTTTAGCGCATCCTGCGCTAAATAGCATACAGTCAGGTCTATAAATATTGGGACATCGACACAATTCTAACATTTTTGGCGCTATACACCACCATAATGGATTTGAAATGAAACGAACAAGATGTGCTTTAACTGCAGACTGTCAGTTTTAATTTGAGGGTATTTACATCCAAATCAGGTGCACGGTTTAGGAATTACAACAGTTTGCATATGTGCCTCCTACTTGTTAAGGGACCAAAATTAATGGGACAGAATAATAATCATAAATCAAACTTTCACTTTTTAATACTTGGTTGCAAATCCTTTGCAGTCAATTACAGCCTGAAGTCTGGAACGCCTAGACATCACCAGACGCTGGGTTTCATCCCTGGTGATGCTCTGCCAGGCCTCTACTGCAACTGTCTTCAGTTCCTGCTTGTTCTTGGGGCATTTTCCCTTCAGTTTTTTCTTCAGCAAGTGAAATGCATGCTCAATCATATTCAGGTCAGGTGATTGACTTGGCCATTGCATAACATTCCACTTCTTTCCCTTAAAAGACTCTTTGGTTGCTTTTGCAGTATGCTTTGGGTCATTGTCCATCTGCACTGTGAAGCGCCGTCCAATGAGTTCTGAAGCATTTGGCTGAATATGAGCAGATAATATTGCATGAAACACTTCAGAATTCATCCTGCTGCTTTTATCAGCAGTCACATCATCAATAAATACAAGAGAACCAGTTCCATTGGCAGCCATACATACCCATGCCATGACACTACCACCACCATGCTTCACTGATGGGGTGGTATGCTAAGAATCATGAGCAGTTCCTTTCCTTCTCCATACTCTTCTCTTCCCATCACTCTGGTACAAGTTGATCTTGGTCTCATCTGTCCATAGGATGTTGTTCCAGAACTGTAAAGGCTTTTTTAGATTTCATTTGGCAAACTCTAATCTGGCCTTCCTGTTTTTGAGGCTCACCAATGGTTTACATCTTGTGGTGAACCCTCTGTATTCAATCTGGTGAAGTCTTCTCTTGATTGTTGACTTTGACACACATACACCTACCTCCTGGAGAGTGTTCTTGATCTGGCCAACTGTTGTGAAGGGTGTTTTCTTCACCAGGGAAAGAATTCTTCGGTCATCCACCACAGTTGTTTTCCGTGGTCTTCCGGGTCTTTTGGTGTTGCTGAGCTCAATGATGCGTTCCTTCTTTTTAAGAATGTTCCAAACAGTTGTTTTGGCCACGCCTAATGTTTTTGCTATCTCTCTGATGAGTTTGTTTTGTTTTTTCAGCCTAATGATGGCTTGCTTCACTGATAGTGACAGCATTTTGGATCTCATCTTGAGAGTTGACAGCAACAGATTCCAAATCCAAATAGCACACTTGAAATGAACTCTGGATCTTTTATCTGCTCATTGTAATTGGGATAATGAGAGAATAACACACACCTGGCCATGGAACAGCTGAGAAGCTAATGGTCCCATTACTTTTGGTCCCTTAACAAGTGGGAGGCACATATGCAAACTGTTGTAATTCCTACAGCGTTCACCTGATTTGGATGTAAATACCCTTAAATTAAAGCTGACAGTCTGCAGTTAAATCACATCTTGTTTGTTTAATTTCAAATCCATTGTGGTGGTGTATAGAGCCAAAACTGTTAGAATTGTGTAGATGTCCCAATATTTATGGACCGGACTGTATATACCCGAAAGCAAAAGAAAACAGAACAGCAATTTTATAATACAAAGCATAACACACTTTATTAGACATATAGTTTAAAATAGAGTTTCATATACGTTAGCAGCATTACATTCACAGGAAAAATGCCCACAGGACCACTATTCATGATACATACAGGTAAAAATATCTCCTATAAATAGAGGATATCAATAAACCCCAACCATAAATAGGGTGTAAAGTACCATAGAATAGATCAATACTAGGGTTGAACGAACCCAAACTGTAAAGTTCGGGTTCGTACCGAACTTTAGGATTTTTGGACCTCAGACCTGAACCTGAACATTTCCGTAAAAGTTCGGGTTCGGTGTTCGGCGCTTTCTTGGCGCTTTTTGAAAGGCTGCACAGCAGCCAATCAACAAGCGTCATACTACTTGCCCCAAGAGGCCATCACAGCCATGTCTAAACACTCGTTTGGGCACAAAGAAATTACTTGGCAGCCTTTGATGCAGATGTCATTGTGAGATACACCCTTAATACATTTGGGTTACATTCTGAGATTTTAAATACCGCCATTTGGTGCACCAATATTGAATTCAGGCCTACAGAGGTTCAGGGCCTGTGAGATACACCCTCTACATACAGGGGTTTGATTCAGGAATTTGAAATACAGCCATTTGAAATACAGCCATTTTGTGCAAAGATATATTTACTTCAGGCCTACACTGGTTCAGACCGTGTGAGATACTCCCTCTACATACAGGGGTTTGATTCAGGCATTTGAAATACAGCCATTTTGTGCAAATAAATATTTACTTCAGGCCTACACTGGTTCAGACCGTGTGAGATACCCCCTCTACATACAGGGGTTTTAATCAGGCATTTGAAATACAGCCATTTTATGCAAAGATATATTTACTTCAGGCCTACACTGGTTCAGGCCGTGTGAGATACCCCCTCTACATACAGGGGTTTGATTCAGACAATTGAAATAAGGCCATTTTGGGCAAAAAAATATTTTATTGAGGCCTAGTCTGGTTCAGGCCGTGTGAGATACACCCTTTACATACTGTCGTTCTATTCTACAACTTTAGGGCAAGATCCTAAATTTGAAAAATATGAGGAGAGCGTCAAATAAGGGACATGGCCCAGGTCGTGGTGCTGCTGGTGGAGCTCCTGTTGCAGGGAGAGGACGTGGTCGATCTGTGCCAGCTACACGCGCAAGTAAAACCCCTTCCTCAGGTGCGAGTAGGCGACAAAACCTGCAGCGGTATTTGGTCGGGCCTAATGCTGCTCTACGAATGGTGAGGCCTGAACAAGTACAGGCGATAGTAGATTGGGTTGCTGATAGTGGATCTAGTTCCATCACATTGTCTCCCACCCAGTCTCCTGCTGAAAGACCATAGTTGGCACCTGCAGCTGATGTCCATCAGTCTTTCACCTCACCCCCTTGCAAATCATCCAAGCAGTCTGAGCCCCAAGTCATTTAGCAGTCTCTTCTGCTTTTTGATGACTCTGTTAGCAGGGTTTCCAAGGGCCATCCACCTAGCCCTGCCCCAGAAGTGGAAGAGATTGAGTGCACCGATGCCCAACCACTTATATTTCAAGATGAGTACATGGGAGGACCATCGCAGCACATCTCGGATGATGACGAAACACAGGTGCAAACTGCTGGGGCTTTCGAAAGTGTGCAGACTGACAAGGAAGGCAGGCGTGAAGACTGGGTGGAAGGACGATGAGGTCCTCGACCCCACATGGAATCAAGGTCATGCGAGTGACCTATGTAGTTTGGAGGAAGAGGCGGTGGTCGCACAGAGCCACCAGCACAGCAGACGAGGGAGCAGGGTGCAAAAGCGGAGCGGCCATCCTCTAGACAGTACGCCTCCTACTGCCCACCGCAGCAAGGGACCGAGCACACCAAAGCCAGCTCCAAGGAGTTCCCTGGCGTGGCAGTTCTTCAGACAATGTGCTGACGACAAGACACGAGTGGTTTGCACGCTGTGCAATCAGAGCCTGAAGCAAGGCATAAACGTTCTCAACCTGAGCACAACCTGCATGATCAGGCATTTAAGTGCAAAGCACGAGCTGCAGTGGAGTAGACACCTCAAAAACCAAGGATCCTCTGGCTCCTCCTGCTTTCTCTTCAGCTGCAGTCGCGGCCTCTTCATCCACCTGTGGAGTGACAGTGCCACCTGGCATCCCGCAAACAGAGGATCTGCCAGCAACACCAACACCTGGGTCACCAAGCATCTCCACAATGTCCCACGGAAGCGTTCAGCTCTCCATATCCCAAACGCTGGAGCGGAAGAGGAAGTACCCCCCTACCCACCCGCGATCCCTAGCCCTGAATGCCAGCATTTCTAAATTACTGGCCTTCGAAATGCTGTCATTCCGTCTGGTGGAGATGGATAGTTTTAAAGGCCTTATGGCGGTGGCTGTCCCACAGTACGTCGTGCCCAGCCGCCACTACTTTTCAAGGCGAGCCATCCCTTCCCTTCACAACCAAGTAGGGGACAAAATCAGGTGTGCACTGCGCAACGCCATCTGTGGCAAGGTGCACCTGACTACGGATACGTGGACCAGTAAGCACGGTCAGGGCCGTTATATCTCCATAACAGCACACTGGGTAAATGCAGTGGCGGCTGGGCCTGAGGCGGATAGCAGTTTGGCGCATGTCCTTCCACCACCGAAGATTGCAGGGTGCTTCAGTTTGCCTCCTGTTGCTTCCTCCTCCTACTCTGCTTCCTCATCCTCTACCGGCTCCTCATCCGGTCAGTGTAACACCTTCACCACCAACTTCAGCACAGCCAGGGGTAAACGACAGCAGGCAGTTTTAAAACGTATCTGTTTGGGGGACAAACCCCACACCGCGCAGGAGCTGTGGACGGGCCTTGAACAACACACCGATGAGTGGTTTGGGCCAGTCGGCCTCAAGCCCGGCCTGGTGGTGTGCGATAATGGGCGAAATCTCGTAGCAGCTCTGGGACTAGCCGTTTTGACGCCCATCCCTTGCCTGGCGCATGTGCTGAATTTGGTGGTGCAGAGGTTCCTTAAAAATTACCCCGATATGTCAGAGCTGCTGCATAAAGTGCGGGCCGTCTGTGTGCGCTTTCGGCGTTCTCACCCTGCTGCTGCTCGCCTGTCAGAGCTGCAGCGTAACTTCGGCCTTCCCGCTCACCGCCTTATATGCGACGTGCCCACAAGGTGGAACTCCACCTTGCACATGCTGGCCAGACTGTGCGAGCAGCAGCAGGCGGTATTGGAATTTCAGCTGCAGCACGCACGGGTTAGTCGCTTGGCGGAACAGCACCACTTCACAGGGGCGTAGCTAAAGGCTCATGGGCCCTGGTGCAAGAGTTGAGCTTGGGCCCCCCTTCCCTGAGTGCTTTGTGGCCGGGGAGGCAGGGAAGCACATAGTGAAACGGCACCCCCCCCAAACCACAATTCTGACCTAACCCCTTCCCTCCAGCCAGAGGTGTAACTTGACCAGCATGCACTTTCTATAATACTGGTGTCTACTTATGTGGCACAAGGGTTTTTGGGGCCCCTCAGGCTCCTGGGCCCGGTAGCGACTGCTACCTCTGCACCCCCTATAGCTACGCCCGTGTCACTTCACCACCAATGACTGGGCCTCCATGCGAGACCTGTGTTCCTTGTTGTGCTGTTTCGAGTACTCCACCAACATGGCCAGTGCGGATAACGCCGTTCTCAGCGTTACTATCCCACTTCTATGCCTCCTTGTAAAAACGCTCCTGGCGATGATGGAAGAGGATGTGGCACAGGAGGAGGAGGAGGAAGAGGGATCATTTCGTAGGGTTTCCGGCCAGTCATTCCCAAGTGGCTCCGAGGGTGGGTTCCTGCACCCACAAACGCCAGGTACACAATTGTCCAGCCAGGGCACAGTTTTGGAGGATAAGAAGGTGGAGGATGAGGAAGAGGAGATGGAGGAGGAGGAACCATGTTCACAGCAGGGTGGCACCCAGACCAGCTGATGGATATCACTGGTGCATGGATGGGGGGATACAGAGGACACAGACGATACACCTCCCACAGAGGAGGCTTTTTGTTGTCTCTGGGCAGCCTGGCACACATGAGCGATTACATGCTGCAGTGTCTCCGCAATGACCGCTGAGTTGTCCACATTCTAACTTGTGCTGATTACTGGGTGGCCACGCTGCTGGATCCCCGTTACAAGGACAACGTACTGTCCTTAATTCTGTCACTAGAGCGTGATCGTAAGATGCGCGAGTACAAGCGCACGGTGGCATTCCCACCTGACACCGGGGGCACAATGGAAGCACAAGGCAAAGGCAGAGGACGAGGAAGAGGTCGCCAACGCAGCTGGGGCACCGCCTGCACCTCAGAAGGCAGGGTTAGCATGGCCGAAATGTGGAAAAGCTTTGTCAGCACGCCACAACAACCAGCACCACCAGCTGATATGGAACGTCTTAGCAGGAGGCAGCATTTCACCAACATGGTGGAGCAGTATATGTGCACACGCCTACACGTACTGAATGACACGTCTGCCCCCTTCAACTTCTGGGTCTCCAAATTGGGCACATGGCTTGTGCTTGCCCTTTACGCTTTGGAGGTGCTGGCCTACCCTGCAGCCAGTGTATTATCTGAACGTGTGTTTAGCACGGCAGGGGGCGTCATCACAGACAAGCGCAGCGGCCTGTCCACAGCCAATGTGGACAAGCTCACGTTCATTAAAATGAACCAGGCATGGATCCCTCAGGACTTGTCTGTACCTTGTGCAGAATAGACATGTATACCGGCACTAAGCAGCCATTGTTATACTGCAGCGCAATTGCTCATGTTTGTATTTTGGATATTTCACACTCTTTTGGAGTGTACCTTAATTTTACAAAATTAAATTAAAAACAAAAACCTGTGTTGGCTATCTCGTCCTCCCCCACCGCCGCTTCAACCTACTCCGCTACGTCCACCGCCTCCTCAAACTCCTACTCCATATGGAACTCCACCTCATAAATCCATTTTTTTTTTGTACGTGTTTTATTTTATATAATTTCACTACTTTGTCATTTACATTTTAGGGTGAAAATCACCAATTTTGGTGTGTATAGTACCTTTGCTATACCTAGTGGACCGGTAAAAAAAGATAAAAATTTGTCAGTTTTGGGTGTATAGTACCAATGCTATACCTAGTAGACAGGTTAAAAAAAATAATAAAAAAATTGGCATTTACTTTTTTGGGTTAAATTAACCGATTTTTGGGTGTATAGTAGCACTGCTATACCTAGTAGGCCGGTTAAAAAATTTATAAATTGTCATTTACATTTTAGGGTGAAATTCATCAATTTTGGTGTGTATAGTACCACTGCTATACCTAGTAGACAGGTTAAACAAAAAAATTATTTGTCAGTTATATATTCTGGTGAAATTCACCAATTTTTGGGTGTGATGTACCACTCCTCTACCTAGTTGACAGCTTAATAAATTTCAATAATTTTTCTGTTACATTCTTGGTTAAATCACCTGCGGTCTCAATATAAACGGTTCACTCCCGTAACTTACAAAATGACACAACAAGAAAGGAGTGTGCAACACACCAATATAAGGAAATAAGAATCAATTTTATTAAAGTATTGATAAAATGTACATAATATATAAAAATATATAGGTAATTAGGCAGGGACAACCACAGTCCTACATTACCCTGTAATCGGCCCAGTCATATAAAATGTAAGAACAATATCTCAATATCTAAACATGTGGATAACAATTTATCTGAAAGATATAATGCAGGAATAGGCAAGAGATATATATAATAGACATCTAAGCCCTAACACTACTGAACGGCAATACGGCCTGGAACAAGATGAAACAAGTCAAAATGCCAGGTGTTGCACAGAGTGGTAGGACAACATACCTATGAGGCTGGGACAAGAATCAGGGCAATGACGCTCCTTGACGCGCGTTTCGCGTGTTGTTCGCTTCCTCAGCGACATTATACAATTTTATACGTGAATAAACCTGCTATGCATAGGTGACAGAGAATAAAGTTTAATAAAATTTAATAAATTATTCAGTAATTAATGCACACCACATCCTTTCATTCAATGCTTAAACTTTGAAAAGTTGTCACACTTTTATGCTTTAATAATTTCTCCCATATTTCAACTCTAATTTTGAATTTGAAAAAATGAATCCTCCCTTGGATGTGGTGTCTCTTTCTCATGCTCCCTCTCTGGCCCCTCTCTGGCCTGGAACCCTGGTTCCCCGCCACCCGTGATAACCATGGTAGGCGCATAAAAGAACATCGAAAGTTGATAGAGCAGATATCAAATTTGATGGTGAACATCACGGGGACGTGCGACATGGTGGGGCAGTAAGTGTGCACACGCCTACACGAACTGACTGACAACTTCTGGGTCTCCAAATTGGGCACATGGCCTGAGCTTGCCCTTTACGCCTTGGAGGTGCTGGCCTGCCCTGCAGCCGGTGTATTGTCTGAATGTGTGTTTAGCAAGACTGGAGGGTTATAGTTCCCAATGTTTTTGGGTGTACCCTAATTTAAAAAAATAAAAATAAATTTTAAACCAAAAAGCCACTTGGGAATGACTGGCCGGAAACCCTACGAAATGATCCCTCTACCTCCTCCTCCTCCACCGCCACTTCCACCTACACCGCCACATCCACCGCCTCCACAACCTCCTACTCCATATGGACCTGGTCCTCCTAGATCAAGATTATTATTTTTTATTTTTACGTATTTTATGTTATTTTAAGTAATTTCCCTATCCACATTTGTTTGCAGAGCACTTGCCATGCTCTTAACCACATTCTGACGCCATTTGCAGCCTTCTAGCCCTTTCCATGACATTTTTACAGCCATTTTAGTGCTTAAAAGTTTGGGTCCCCATTGACTTCAATGGGGTTCAGGTTCGGGGTCAAGTTCGTGTCCCGAACTCGAACTTTTTTCCGAAGTTCGGCCGAACCCGTCGAACCCGAACATCCAGGTGTCCGCTCAACTCTAATCAATACATACAGGGGACAAGTATGTAGAATATACAAACATTAGGCATTCTCCAGATAGAAAACATCAAGTGATTATGTGGCTGAAGGTATATTAGACGGTGATTGGATATCAATTTTACTGCAGTCCAGTGGACTACAGGCCCCAAAAATTATTCATTCACTGTACAGAAAAGAAAAATTGATAATTTGTCTGGAGGTACATAAGGCGGTCACCGTATAACAATTTTGCGGTTGGTCAGTTACATTACAGGCCCCAAAAATTATGCATTCACCATACAGAAAAGATCAAGTTATTATGGGACTGGAGGTATATTAGACAGTTAATGGATATCAATTTTACTGCAGGCCAGTGGACTACAGGCCCCAAACATTAGGCATTCATCATATAGTAAACATCAAGTTATTATGTGGCTGGAGGTATATTAGACGGTCATTGGATATCAATTTTACTTCAGGCCAGTGGAGTACAGGCCCCAAACATTAGGCATTCAACGTACAGAAAACATCAAGTTATTATGTGGCTGGAGGTATATTAGATGGTCATTAGATATCAATTTTACTGCAGGCCAGTGGAGTACAGGCCTCAAAAATTATTCATTCAACGTACAGAAAAGAACAAGCGATTATGTGGCTGGAGGTATATTAGATGGTCATTAGATATCAATTTTACTGCAGGCCAGTACAAATACATGTCAAATACATATGTTTAAAAGAACTAAAAATATAAAATTGGATTAAAAACATGGCTAACGAAATCCCCCCTCTTGAAAAAACCCCAAATGATAATAGTTGAAATTCGATAACATATGGTCGTCACAGGTGTTGAATTCCTCCGTGGCCCCAAACATTAGGCATTCAACGGACAGAAAAGGCCTTTTATGCCACTGTATTTACATAAGATAGGGACCATTATATGTTCTGGGATGGCCGATAAGTGTTGGCTGGCATTAGGAAATTCAATTAAATGTGGTAATCACAGGTGTTGAATTCCTCCGAGATCCATGC
The DNA here is from genome assembly GCF_905171765.1 of Bufo bufo. Lineage (NCBI taxonomy): Eukaryota > Metazoa > Chordata > Amphibia > Anura > Bufonidae > Bufo > Bufo bufo. Next base: position 606,019,657 of record NC_053391.1, read on the forward strand.
CTCATTAATTTTTAGAAATGTGAGGTAGTCCACACTGTGGTGAGCTAGGCGAGTGCGCTTATCAGTCACGATCCCCCCTGCTGCGCTGAACGTCCTTTCGGACAGGACACTCGATGAGGGGCAAGCCAAGAGTTCCATGGCAATTTGTACCCTGAGGATGGATCCGGAGGGCGGCTGTCGATGGGTTGGCTGCAAGAATGATCTCATAATGGAAGTGACCAACACATCTTCAAACCGCCCTCTTTTTGCATGCGCTGTAGGATTGGTACCCGCAACGGTTTCTCTGTGGGTGGAAATTTCTCCAGCGCCCACAACAGCAGAATTCAGCATTTCTCTAAGCAAGGCCTGGAAATGCTGCATTCTGACAGCCCTCTGTGATGCTGGTAACATGTCCGCTATTTTGTGTTTTTACCATTTTGTGTTTGGTCTAAATATGTTGCCACCCAGTACTGGTCCTTGCCCTTTATGCTTTTTATATGGTGTCCCTCTTCAAACATTAGAGCATGAAGGCCCCCATTTGCACTAAATTGGAAGTGGTGGAGCGGCCTGGCTCCTGCTCATCGCCCACGAGAATATCGTCCTCAGTCTCCTCCCCCAAATCCACGGACAACACCAGGGATCCCAAAAGTTTAAAGCCTGCTATTCTTGCTGCTCATCCTCCTACTCTCCCCAGTCACAATCCTCCTTTGACTCCTCTTCAGACTCCTGCTGACTTGTCTCAGATGGAGTACCCCCCGGGAATTCATTAGACATTGCAACTTCCTCATCTTCCTGCTCCTGCTGCTCGACGGCTTGATCAATGACACGACACAATGTCACTGATGGCGCCCTGGCTGCAACTGACCAGTTTGGTGATCTCATCAAATAGCCGCAGAAGTCTGCATGCATCCTTGAACCTGTCCTGCCGCAGAGTCGTTAACTGTAGGTAGCTGAACGTCAGCAAGGCGAGCCATGGCCGTGTAAGATCTTCTAAAATGGCCAGAGATTTTCCTGGCCTGCCGCAAGACTTCCAGGACCCAGGGGTATTTGGCAACGAATCGCTGCACGACTAAGTTCAGGACGTGTGCCATGCATGGCATGTGTGTCATTTTGCCCTGTTTCAGCATGCTCAACAGATTGGCACCGTTGTCGCACACCACTTTACCAACTGTCAAATTGAGCCGGGTTAGCCACTGATCGGCCTGTGACCGCAGAGCTGAAAGGAGTTCAGGACCGGTGTGGCTCTTGGCTTGCAGGCACAACAGTCGCAGCACAGCTTGGCAACGTCTCATCTGGCACGTCGAATAGGTTCTGGGGAGCTGGGGGGGGGGTGCAGCGGAAGAGGCGGTAGCAGTGGAAAAGGAGTAATCAGCCGAGGAGGAGACGGAGGATGTAGTAGGAGGAGGAGGAGAAGAGGCAGGCCTGCATGCAATCTGTGGTGGTAACACCAAATCCACACGGGTGCCACGGGTTGTATGCTTGACAGACATCAGAAGGTTCACCCAGTGGGCAGTAAAAGTTATGTACCTTCCCTGACCGTGTTTGCTAGACCATATGTCTGTGGTCAGATGTATCCTGGCACCAACACTGTGTGCCAGAGATACATTCACTTGCCGCTGAATATAGCCATATAGCTCTGGGATGCCCTTCTGGGAGAAATATTTCCTTCCGGGAACCTTCCATTGCAGTGTGCCAATGGCCACAAATTTTCTAAAGGCTTCTAAACGCTTTCAAGTCCACCAGTTTATATGGCAGTAGTTGGCGGGCTAGCAGTTCCGACAAGCCGGCGGTCAGCCGTTGGGCAAGAAGGTTATCCGGCGTCATCAAGTTTTTACGTTCGAACATTTGGGCCACGGATGCCTGCCTTTTGCCAGATGAACGCGACGAAGGCACGGTGGATATCAATACCCTGTATCAGTATTTTCTGGAAACAGGTATATAGAACCCAATAATGAGTATTTGCTGGAAGTCGGTAAATCAAACCCCTTAATCAATATTTTTGGGAAGCTAGAGTATCGCAGGCCTCAATCAATATTTTGTGGAAGCCGGTATATCAATCCTCTCTATCAGTATTTTGTGGAAACAGGTATATAGAACCCAATAATGTGTATTTGCTGGAAGCTGGTAAATCAAACCTCTTAATCAATATTTGGTGGAAGCTGGTGTATTACAGGCCTTAATCAATATTTGGTGGAAGCCGGTATATCAATCCTGTCTAACAGTATTTGTGGAAACAGGTATATAGAACCCAATAATGACCATTTGCTGGAAGCCGGTAAATCAAACCCATTAATCAATATTTGGTGGAAGCTGGTGTATCGCAGGCCTCAATCAATATTTGGTGGAAGCCGGTATATCAATCCTCTCTATCAGTATTTTCTGGAAACAGGTATATAGAACCCAATAATGTGTATATGCTGGAAGCTGGTAAATAAAAACAACTTAATCAATATTTGGTGGAAACTGGTGTATCGCAGGCCTCAATCAATATTTTGTGGATACTGGTATATCAATTCCCATTGTCAGTATTTTGTGGAAACAGGTATATAGAACCCAATAATGACCATTTGCTGGAAGCTGGTAAATCAAACCTCTTAATCAATATTTGGTGGATGCTGGTGTATCACAGGCCTCAATCAATATGTTGTGGATTCTGGTATATCAATCCCCACTATCAGTATTTTGTGGAAACAGGTATGTGGCGAAACCAACCTCGCCACTGGGTGCTGGAGAAGCCTGGTTGCCAGCCTCTTGCCCCAGGATTATGGGCCCTCTCATCAGCCCGTGCTAAACTTAAACCCCATGGCAATTTGACTGTGTTGGTGGCATCTGAGCACTGTTCGGATATATTGAGCGCTCAGATCCAAGCCATCTGGGGATAAGTTGAATGTGGGGGTTCTGTTCAGTTTGATAGGAGTTATGTATTTTTGTGTAGTTTTGCTATTGTAAATAGAGGTATTTTCTGTACCTACTTGGCTTACCACACCCAGTTAAGCCAATTATCTCACACAGCCTAACTCTGTAAAAACTGGTTTTGGGCAGAAAAGCCATGCTTCCTTTGTTCACAAAGGACTTTTACTAACTTTTGAACCCCTGGTCTAATTTGTGCCATTTTTGGATATGTTAAATGTCTATGTTTACTGTAATGGTTGGGACATTGTATATTTGAATTAGTGATTTCTGTCCTATTGTCTCCACATGTGTATTGGCGATTTCCCTTTGTCCTGAGAGATAATTGAATTACTCCTCGGTTGTCTCCAGGACAGAAGACATTGTGTATTCTCCTGCCTGTGATAATTACATCAACCCATTGTGTAAGGTAATTGTATCACAGGCAGAGGGGAGGATTTTGTATGGGAGTGTTTTACTGTATTGTATGTGTTTATTGGTTGTCTTACAAAACCCTGTGGGTGGTACTAGTGTGTAATAATGTTATATAAGATCAATAAACACATAGCTCTGGCTGTCCACTGCTTTACCCTCAACACAAAGCCTCGTCTCGTTTCTTGGGGGGATTCACTGTATGCTGTTAGAGACTGATTGCTAGGAGTGTAAGCCGCTTGGGTGCGTTTCCTATTCGTCTGCTAGCAGCTATTTGTGAGGTTCCGTTCGGAGTTTGGAGCATTCCCTTGTATGCCGTTACAATTGGTGGCAAGCGGCGGGATCGTTCTCACAGCCCAGAAGGACATCTACAGGAGACACCATTCCATGGATTTTACAATTTGAGGGCAACACATGTCCTAGTACAGCGACCCTGACAGCACCAGAATGGAACCAGCAGTGGAGTACGATGAGGAAGACCTGGATGGCCGGGATGCATTAAGGAAAGGCATCTGGTACCAGGCCCTGGATAATGTACAATACCAGCGAGGTGAGAGTGGCCCTGCGGATGCTCTTCCTGGGAGAGCAGCCCCTGAAGGAATGAGTGAAGGAACTAGAGCACCGGGTATGGCAGGAGCTATGGCTGGAGGATTCCTACCAGGCGCTCTGGTGGTATATGGCACAGTATATACCCTGGACAGCTGAGCATGACAAGCCAGAGGGAGAGGAGTTTGATGGCCCTGGCTTGTTATGGGAGTCCTTTGCAGAGCCTGACTTCGGGAGCCCTGCACAGTCCAGATTTCAGGACATTTTCTACGAGAGGGAGGCTAGGCAGGATTGGGATGACCCCCATGAGGTAGAGAAAGACCTGGCTTACCTAGCAAACCTGGAGTGGGAACTGGAGCAGGACTACCGAGATCTCTTCCACTCCATTGGGAAGGCTCAGCAGGACAGGAAGATGACAGACCCGGATCCAGACCCATTCAGCTGGGCAAATATTGTGGATGTTTACTGGGAAGAACCCCAGGTGGCCGGTGGAGATGGGGTCGAGCTCTCTCCACCGGTCCTGCAGGGAATTGGGAGCCCAGTCTCCATTCCCCAGCGGCAGGCTCAGTTACAGGGGGCTGAGACAGTCGGTCCTGTCCCCCAGCGGCAATGGGAGTTATTGGGAATTCGGAGCCCATTCTCCATTCCCCAGCGGCAGGCTGAGTTACAGGGGGCAGAGACAGTCAGTCCTGTCCCCCAGCGGCAGTGTGATTTACAGGGAATTGGGAGCCCAGTCTCCATTCCTCAGCGGCAGAGTATCCTACAGGGAATAGAGAGCCCAGTCTCCTTTCCCCAGCAAAAGGACACTGTATTGGGAGCAGAAACAGTCGGTCTCCCTCCCCAGAGGCTGGAAGTATGTATGGGAGAGGAGCTTGTTACCCCCTCTCTGTATTGGCAGTGTGAATTGCAGGGAATTGGGAGCCCAGTCTCCATTCCCCACCGGCCGTGTGATTTACAGGGAATTGGGAGCCCAGTCTCCATTCCCCAGCGGCCGTGTGATTTACAGGGAATTGGGAGCACAGTCTCCATTCCCCAGCGGCCGTGTGATTTACAGGGAATTAGGAGCCCAGTCTCCATCCCCCAGTGTCACGGATGAAGTTAGCAGATAGCTGGAACATATAAATAAACGAGCGACTGGCTTGATCCCAAACTAAGGAGCTTATAGGTGAGCCCTATAAAACCCTAAGAGCTCTCCCGCACTGCTATGCACATGCAAGGGTCTGTATGGTAGACGATAGCATGCCCACGTACCTAATACTGTGTGACACCTGAAAACCCTATAATAGTGAGGGGACACGACCACCGGCTCCCTGCACTTAATACAGACGGAGTCAGGGTCACCTAAAAATCAAGCCAGCAAGGAAACACAATAAAGTAAATGACTTATCTGAACAAACAGCAGAAGCAGCCTCCAGCAGTGAACACCTCATCCAGGAAGTAGTATAAACCGCAAAGTGAGGCAGTATGGGAGGGATTATAAAGGAAGACGATTAGTCGAAATAAGTGACACCTGGCAGAAGGAAAGGAGATGAGAAAGTGAAACCAAAACAAGAACATCATACAAGAGGTAGAGAAGAACGTCTGCCAGATCTTCTCACAGAACTGGCGGTGACACCCAGCGGCAGTTTAACGAACCAGGGGGAGACAGTAAGCCTCACAACAGTGCAGATGGGACCGTGGTCTCTGCACTCACAGCACAGGGGGTATCTAAAGGGGAGACAGTCGGTCTCCTCTCCAACAACCAGGCTCCAACCAGGCTACTTTCGTTGTAGCGCTGGCACCAGGGCAGAGTACCGCTGGTCTCTGCCCACTCAGCAACCCACCAAGGCAGTCTACCAGTCCCCCACACAGCCGTGGTGAGGCACATGGACATGGACAGGTTTATCCCTTGCTCAGGTGTAGTAACCATTTATTGTGGGTGGGCTGTACTGCTGTTTCTGTTTTGTGGGTGGGCTGTTGGACTAACAAGGGCACTGACCGGCAGAAGGTCAGATACCCTGTTAGTCTGTTTGGAAAAGGGGAGAAATGTGAAATGTGGCGAAACCAACCTCGCCACTGGGTGCTGGAGAAGACTGGTTGCCAGCCTCTTGCCCCAGGATTATGGGCCCTCTCATCAGCCCATGCAAAACTTAAACCCCATGGCGATTTGACTGTGTTTGTGGCATCTGAGCGCTGTTCGGATATATTGAGCGCTCAGATCCAAGCCATCTGGGGATAAGTTGAATGTGGGGGTTCTGTTCAGTTTGATAGGAGTTATGTATTTTTGTGTAGTTTTGCTGTTGTGAATAGAGGTATTTTCTGTACCTAGTTGGCTTACCACACCCAGTTAAGCCAATTATCTCACACAGCCTAACTCTGTAAAAACTGGTTTTGGGCAGAAAAGCCATGCTTCCTTTGTTCACAAAGGACTTTTACAAACTTTTGAACCCCTGGTCTAATTCGTGCCATTTTTGGATATGTTAAATGTCTATGTTTACTGTAATGGTTGGGACATTGTATATTTGAATAAGTGATTTCTGTCCTATTGTCTCCACATGTGTATTGGCGATTTCCCTTTGTCCTGAGAGATAATTGAATTACTCCTCGGTTGTCTCCAGGACAGAAGACATTGTGTATTCTCCTGCCTGTGATAATTACATCAACCCATTGTGTAAGGTAATTGTATCACAGGCAGAGGGGAGGATTTTGTATGGGAGTGTTTTACTGTATTGTACGTGTCTATTGGTTGTCTTACAAAACCCTGTGGGTGGTACTAGTGTGTAACAATGTTATATAAGATCAATAAACACACAGCTCTGGCTGTCCACTGCTTTACGCTCAACACGAAGCCTCGTCTCATTCTTGGAGGGATTCACTATATGCTGATTGCTAGGAGTGTAAGCCGCTTGGGTGCGTTTCCTATTCGTCTGCTAGCAGCTATTCGTGAGGTTCCGTTCGGAGTTTGGAGCATTCCCTTGTATGCCGTAACAAGGTATATAGAACTCAATAATGAATATTTGCTGGAAGCCGGTAAATCAAACCCCTTAATCAATATTTGGTGGAAGCCGGTGTATTGCAGGCCTCAATCAATATTTGGTGGAAGTCGGTATATCAATACCCTCTATCAGTATTTTGTGGAAACAGGTATATAGAACCCAATAATGTGTATTTGCTGGAAGCTGGTAAATCAAACCCATTAATCAATATTTGGTGGAAGCTGGTGTATCGCAGGCCTTAATCAATATTTGGTGGAAGCCGGTATATCAATCCCCTCTAACAGTATTTGTGGAAACAGGTATTTAGAACCCAATAATGACCATTTGCTGGAAACTGGTAAATCAAACCCCTTAATCAATATTTGTGGGAAGCTGGTGTATTGCAGGCCTCAATCAATATTTTGTGGAAGCCGGTATATAAATTCTCTCTATCAGTATTTTGTGGAAACAGGTATATAGAACGTAATAATGAGTATTTGCTGGAAGCCGGTAAATCAAACCCCTTAATCAATATTTGGTGGAAGCTGGTGTATCGCAGGCCTCAATCAATATTTGGTGGAAGTCGGTATATCAATACCCTCTATCAGTATTTTGTGGAAACAGGTATATAGAACGTAATAATGAGTATTTGCTGGAAGCCAGTATATCAAACCCCTTAATCAATATTTGGTGGAAGCTGGTGTATCGCAGGCCTCAATCTATATTTGGTGGAAGCCGGTGTATCACACACCTCAATCAATATTTTGTGGAAGCCGGTTTATCACACCCCCTCAATCAGTATTTTGCGGAAGCAGGTATATCACAACCCTTAATCAGTTTTTTGGGGGGCAACAGGTTTATCACACCAGTTGCAATTAGTTATTCGAATAGCGTTTGTCCTTCTATATAGCTGCGGTATCTCAGTAGAACCACACACAACTGCTGCATAATACAAATGCACTATAATATACTTTCTATGTTAGAACGTATATTATAGGTATATCACACCCCTCTATCATTTTTTTTTTGGGGCAACAGGTATATCCTACCTGTTGCAATTACCTATTCCTATAGCGTTTGTACCTCAATCTAGCTGCGGTATCTCGGCAGAACCGCAAATAACTGAAGCACAATACAAATGCACTATAATATACACTCACCTAAAGAATTATTAGGAACACCATACTAATACGGTGTTGGACCCCCTTTTGCCTTCAGAACTGCCTTAATTCTACGTGGCATTGATTCAACAAGGTGCTGATAGCATTCTTTAGAAATGTTGGCCCATATTGATAGGATAGCATCTTGCAGTTGATGGAGATTTGAGGGATGCACATCCAGGGCACGAAGCTCCCGTTCCACCACATCCCAAAGATGCTCTATTGGGTTGAGATCTGGTGACTGTGGGGGCCATTTTAGTACAGTGAACTCATTGTCATGTTCAAGAAACCAATTTGAAATGATTCGAGCTTTGTGACATGGTGCATTATCCTGCTGGAAGTAACCATCAGAGGATGGATACATGTTCTCATTCGGTTTACGCCAAATTCGGACTCTACCATTTGAATGTCTCAACAGAAATCAAGACTTATCAGACCAGGCAACATTTTTTCCAGTCTTCAACAGTCCAATTTTGGTGAGCTTGTGCAAATTGTAGCCTCTTTTTCCTATTTGTAGTGGAGATGAGTGGTACCAGGTGGGGTCTTCTGCTGTTGTAGCCCATCCGCCTCAACGTTGTGCGTGTTGTGGCTTCACAAATGCTTTGCTGCATACCTCGGTTGTAACGAGTGGTTATTTCAGTCAACGTTGCTCTTCTATCAGCTTGACTCAGTCGGCCCATTCTCCTCTGACCTCTAGCATCCACAAGGCATTTTTGCCCACAGGACTGCCGCATACTGGATGTTTTTCCCTTTTCACACCATTCTTTGTAAACCCTAGAAATGGTTGTGCGTGAAAATCCCAGTAACTGAGCAGATTGTGAAATACTCAGACCGGCCCGTCTGGCACCAACAACCATGCCACGCTCAAAATTGCTTAAATCACATTTCTTTCCCATTCTGACATTCAGTTTGGAGTTCAGGAGATTGTCTTGACCAGGACCACACCCCTAAATGCATTGAAGCAACTGCCATGTGATTGGTTGACTAGATAATTGTATAGAACAGGTGGGGGGCGGAGCCTGACCGCTGAGCGTGATGGAGGTCTGAGACAGAGCTCCTGCTGTCTAGATCCGTGCCAAGAAGCATAGAGACACCCAAAAGCGTTTAAATATGGTCAAGATCGGGAGAGATAAACCCAGAGACCATCTGGCAACCCCTAAAAACAAAAAGGGGCAGACGGAGATGGATCGCTTCATAAGGAAGAAGCTGGCGCTTTCACCAGCGCGTTTAAACAAAATGGCGCCGCAACCCTCAGTGCCGGAATCGGAGGAGGAGGATGGGGAGGATTGTGCGGGAGCCGTGGGAGGAAGAGAGGAGACTGACGCCATACAGCCTGAGGATAACAACACCCTCCTAACAAGATCTTTTCTTAAGGACTCGCTGGCGCAGACAATGGCGCCGCTGCTACAGGAGGTGAGGGACATGAGGGAAGACGTAAAATCCCTAGGCCACAGGGTCGAATCCCTGGAAGGGAACCAGTGCCTGTTAACTAATAGGGCATCACCTGTCTCCGATCTCCTGGACGCTCAATCTAAATCGATTAACAATGCTTTATTGCTGTTAGAGGACCAGGAGAATCGGAGCAGAAGAAGAAATGTTCGATTCAAAGGGCTTCCAGAAACAGTAGAAACTGCTGATCTACAATCCACTGCAGAACAGCTTTTTACCGATATATTAGGGGCAGACAAAGCTCAGGGCATAACCATCGAAAGAATCCACAGATCCTTACGCCCTGTCCCAAAGAAAGGAGAACCGCCGTGTGACGTCATTTGCGGCCTACTAAGTTTTAGAAGCACCGCAGCCTTACTCCAAGCGATGCGTGAAAAAAAGGAGTTATGTTATGAAGGGGTAAAAGTCTCATTATACCAGGACATTGCTCCGTCCACACTCTATAAAAGGAGAATCCTAAAGCCCTTAAACGATTATCTGCGGGACCGGAAGATTCTGTACAGGTGGCTATTTCCTTTTGGACTCACGTTCAGCAAGGATGGAAGACGCTGCACAATCCGATCCCCGTCGGACTTGCCTGAAGTATGGGACCACCTTAACATAGATCAAATTCCAGTGGACTCCTGGATGCCCTTGGATAGCTCTGCTAGACAACTTCCTCCACTCCCACGGTTGGAACCGTGGTCGACCCCTACTAGAAGCAAGAATTCCAGATCTAATAAAAGATGAGGGATGATCCGGTCACCAGAAGGAACATTCATCTATCCAGAAGGCTATCAAGATTTGATATGCTACTTCTAACCTGGGAAGACATTTTCATCTACATGATTTGACCTTCCTGCTCCATCAAGGAGCCATAAGTCTAAGTGCTCTTACATCTTAGTCTTTTTTCACACTCTTCTCTCTCTTCTTCTTTTTACTCTCTTTTGTTGTTTGCCCCTCCCCCCCCCTCTCATTTAAGGGATATAATTTTTCCTTGCTCTTATACCCCCCCTCCCTGTATATCTTTTTCCTCTTTGATCTTGACTATTATTATCTATTATTATTATCTATTATCCATTTTCTATTCTATATCTTTTACTGTCATCCTTTAATAACATCTCCTACTATGATATGGAAATAACTCATTTTCAATAACAAATTGCTATATGATTGGTATGTCTGCACCCGGTGGACGCTAATTGCGTCCGCTGGTTGCAGTATGTATTAAAATCATTGGCAACAATACCATCGGTGTCTCTATATACCTATATAGCTGTGAATAAAGGGCATGTGTAAAAGAGTATTAGATTTAAGACCTACCATGACCGCTTACAGATCAGCATCTTATTTGATTACCACATAGGTCATTTAGATAGTTAACTACTGTCCCACCATTAAGATGCCAACCATACCATTCCTCTCACCTATCCCCTCCCACCCATCCTTCTTATCCCACCCCCACCCCTCCCCCCCAACTACACCTCCCCTGCTCTTCCCACCCCCCCACCACTCAAGTTTCTGTAAACCTCTAATGGTGAGATCTGTAAAGCTTTAATACATATACTCTAATGAAAACATATAGATAACATGCCTCTCTTCCGTTAACACGGGTCTACGGAGCCAGATTAGGAATCACTTGTGATTCTCTGTCCCCGTATATTTCTTCTACATGGGAAGGGCGACCACTTTTTTGGACGCCTTCTTATGTGTAGAAAAAGAAGGTCCATCCTAAAATCTGATTTAAGTTTATACTTTATAAGATCTACAATTGTTGTTATGTCAGAATTAACTGACCCTTTTGCTGTTCTTTTTGTTTATATTTTTCATCAGGTTGTTCTCAGGAGACCTAGCTCAAAAGATTACTTACCTCCCCAACTGCCAACACCATGGAAACCGTAACTGCAACCTCCTTCAACGTTAGAGGCTTCAACTCACCTCAAAAAAGATCTCAGGTACTCTCTCTTCTGAGGAAGAGCAAATCAGACATTTGCTTTCTTCAGGAGACCCACTTAAAATCTGGCAGGATCCCTACCTTACCACATACGCTTTATAACAAATGGTTCCACTCCACATACATAAAAGCAGCGAGAGGGGTTAGCATAGCGATAGCTAAACACATTCCCTTTGAACCCATATTGACACTCTGATACAGAGGGAAGATACATTTTTGCTAAAGGTAAAATCGGCCATACCCTAGTATCCCTAGCAAGTATCTATGCTCCGAACAAAAATTAATACTCATGGCTTAAAGATACACTCAACAAATTTCAGACCTTTGCAGAGGGTTTGCAGCTAATAGGAGGTGATTTAAATATATCCTTGAATCCAACTATGGACACTTCCAAAGGAATATCAGCGATATCACAAAAAACATTAGGAAACATTCAAAAACTATTGACTAAAAATCATTTAATTGATACATGGAGAACCCTTAATGCCTCCACTAAAGATTACACCTACTTCTCACTAGTTCACCATTCTTTCCAAAGAATAGACTACATATTCATTTCAGATAAATACCTAAACTCCCTTAAGAAAGCTGATATAGGATCCATAACTATTTCAGATCATGCACCAGTCTCGGCATACATGTCCTTTCCCTCCCTTCCAGTAAGAGAGTGGACCTGGAGGCTTAATGAGACTCTGCTTGACTCAGACAGTTCTCTAGCTGATATTTCTAAGAAACTAGCCCTGTACTTTCAAGACAATAAACCTTCTGACACCTCCCAGACCATAGTCTGGGAAGCACATAAAGCCTTCATTAGAGGGGAGCTCATAGCTTTAGGTACAAAAGTTAAGAAAGACAGACAGAAGATGTTAAACTCACTACTAACACAAATAGCTGCTTTAGAAACTATCCAAAAACAGTCAAAAGCGAGAATTATGCAAGATGACTTAACTGCGCTGCGACACAAATTAAAGGATTTACTTAATATTAGATGTGCTAAAGCATATCAATATGCACAATTCAAATACTATGCGCATGGAGACAGAGGTAGTAAGTTAACATCCCACTTAATTAATAAGAGAAAAGAGGCCCAATTTTTTAAAAGCATTAAGACCCATTCAGGCATTTTAACTAATGACACAAAGGACATAGCTACTGAGTTTAGCTATTTCTATAGCCAATTATATAATCTTACTTCAGACCCGCAAACAAACACAAATCAAAAGAAAATGGATGAATTCCTCTCTAAACTTAACTTACCTACTATCCCTGAAGAAGATAGCCTATCTTTATTAGCTCCTATAACTACAGATGAAATCTCAGACATCATCAGATCCCTTCCAAATGGGAAAGCACCAGCACCAGATGGGCTTCCCGCTGGATGCTATAAAAAACTTCTACCAGTGCTACTCCCTCACATTACAAACTGGTATGGAGCCTTGATGTTGGGCGCCCCCCCCGAAACAAACCCTAGAAGCCAATATTACAATAATAGCGAAAGAAGGCGGCAGTTACAGACCCATTTCTCTCCTTAACCTTGACGTAAAGATTTGGGCAAAGATTTTAGCAAACAGATTAAATAAAATTGTCCCAAAAATAATCCACCCAGATCAAGCCGGATTTGTGACAGGTAGAGAAGGCAACTTTCACTCCTGCAGAGTTATTCACGCGATCAAATTAGCTAAAGAAAAGAAACGCCCTCTCATTCTTCTCAGTACAGATGCAGAGAAGGCATTTGACCGTGTTAACTGGTTATATATGCAAAGAGCTCTGCATAGGTTCGGAGTTCCACCCTCCTTTATCACTGCGGTTATGACCCTTTATCAACTTCCAAGCGCTAGAGTAAGGGTTAATGGCATATTATCTAATCCCTTCAACATAAGTAATGGTACACGACAGGGCTGTCCATTATCCCCCACCCTTTTCATCATCACCATGGAAACCCTATTACAAGCGATAAGAGATGATCCATTGATAAAGGGATAAAAACTAACCTAACTGAACATAAATGCGCCGCTTTTGCGGACGATCTTCTACTCCTGATCACAAATCCAATCCAGGCTTTCCCACCGCTAATGTCATTATTCGAACAATTCGGCACTTTATCAAATTTTAAAATTAATTACTCAAAATCTGAGGCGCTCAACATCTCGGTCCCAACGTCCCAAATCCATAGCCTAAAATCTTCCTACCCTTTCACATGGCAACAGGAAAAAATTAAATACCTAGGTATTTTCTTAACAAACACACCGGCTAACCTATATCCCATGAACTACATTCCCTTGCTGAAAAAAATCAGAGACCAACTAAACTCATTATCCCTCCCCTATATATCATGGCTAGGTAGAAAGAACCTTCTGCAAACATATATCATGCCTAAACTATTATACCTTCTCCAAATGATACCCATCTACCTTCCGCAATACTTTTTTAAGACTATACGTTCCATATTTTCATCTTTCCTCTGGAAAGGGAAAAAGTCACGCTTAGCGTATGATAAATTAATTAGAACCCGTCCACATGGCGGTATGGGCCTCCCAGATGCACAAACCTTTTATAGAGCGATCCAACTGAAAAGATGGCTACAACTATGCATCCCACAATTAAGAATATTAGGCTCAGACATTGAGCTATTCACCCTATCTAATCGCCAACTAACGGGTTTATGGGGCATCGGGAAACCTACACCCCCAATAGAGGGACTAGCCAGAGGGATTTATTCGGTGTTTAACACCCTATCCAAAAGTGCGTACTTACTCTCTGATCCCCCAAAGCTGCTACCTTCGACATTAAGCCCGTATTTGATCTACCCCAACATCTCCAATCCCCCTGACTTCTGGAATGCATTTAAAGACTTAAATACAGAGGAACTACTGTCTCAGACGGATACAAATTTAGCAATAGACACATTTTGTGCCCTCCGCTTAAAACAAGCCAGTTTCCTAGACTTAAAGATATTCAAAGACACATGTTCAAAACTGCAAGATAAATATAGAACAAATAAAGAAAGTACCTGGTTCGAAAAACTTATACAAGGACAAACTACAACTAAACGCGCGGTGTCTAATATTTATAGGAACCTGTTGAGTTTACAGAAAATTTGTAAACCTGCATACATCACTCAATGGGAGAGGTAGCTGGGGACAACATTCAATGCAGCGGAGATTGACCAGATACATCTAAGATCCCATGGATTCTCTAGATGCGTAAAAATACAGGAACATTCCTACAAAACGATGGTCAGATGGTATAATGATCCCAGTAAACTCCATATAATGGGCCTATCAAGAACAAATACATGTTGGCGATGTAACAGAGATACAGGCACCCTAGGCCACATATTCTGGTTCTGCCCAATGATTACCAATTTCTGGTCCACTATTGAAACAAAAATAAACCAAATATGTGGCACTTCCCTCCAGCTTACCCCTACCTCAGTACTATTATCGTTACCTTCCAAGAGCTGGTCTCCTAAACCTTTTGACCTTCCCACCTGGTTTGTTCAAGCAGCTAGGTCCCTTATCCCGCTGCATTGGCTTGATCCAACCCCTCCTTCCATTCACCAATGGGAATTAAAAGTGAACCAATTATATCTCATGGAAGAACTCAGCAGTTGGGCCAATAGATCCCATTCTAAATTTCTAAATCTATGGAAACCCTGGATTAAATATAAGAAAATATAAGAAAATATAAAGTTGATGGAGATGCCTCTAACCTTTAAACATAAAATTACATCTTAGTAAACTATGACGAGCTACACTGAGAGCAACCTATGTTATTTTGTGTTACGTTTTGTATCACTCGGAGGACTTCTCAACCCTCTGTGAGGTACTTATAGTTATAGTTTTTGTTGTTATACTCCTGTCAAAGCCTACTAATCTTCATACGGAGATAAATGCAATGCTCGAAGTGCTGTAGGGCTAGGCAAAGCATCCAGAGAAATATTTGCCGCATTTCTAAGTATTGCCTTAACCAAAAGCTCTGACGTGAGACTGTTAATCTTATGCTCTGTCAATATTTGCAAATATGTAAAAAGTGAATTTGTATCTTTACATTATCTTATATGACAGCGTATTGTACACCTATTTTCATTGTGAAAAATCAATAAAACAGATATTTGATAAAAAAGAAATAGAACAGGTGTTCCTAATAATTCTTTAGGTGAGTGTACTTTCTATGTTAGAAGGTATATTAAAGGTATATCACACCCCTCAATCAGATGATTTTTATGGGGGCAACAGGTATATCACACCAGTTGCAGTTACTTATTCCAATAGCGTTTGTCCCTCTATCTAGCCGCGATATCTCAGCAGCACCGCACACAACTGCTGAACAATACAAATGCACTATAATATACTTTCTATGTTAGAAGGTATATTATACACTGCTCAAAAAAATAAAGGGAACACTTAAACAACACAATGTAACTCCAAGTCAATCCAACTTCTGTGAAATCAAACTGTCCACTTAGGAAGCAACACTGAGTGACAATTTCACATACTGTTGTGCAAATGGGATAGACAACAGGTGGAAATTATAGGCAATTAGCAAGACACCCCCAATAAAGGAGTGGTTCTGCAGGTGGTGACCACAGACCACTTCTCAGTTCCTATGCTTCCTGGCTGATGTTTTAGTCACTTTTGAATGCTGCCGGTGCTTTCACTAGTGGTAGCATGAGACGGAGTCTACAACCCACACAAGTGGCTCAGGTAGTGCAGCTTATCCAGGATGGCACATCAATGCGAGCTGTGGCAAGAAGGTTTGCTGTGTCTGTCAGCGTAGTGTCCAGAGCATGGAGGCGCTACCAGGAGACAGGCCAGTACATCAGGAGACGTGGAGGAGGCCGTAGGAGGGCAACAACCCAGCAGCAGGACCGCTACCTCCGCCTTTGTGCAAGGAGGAACAAGAGGAGCACTGCCAGAGCCCTGCAAAATGACCTCCAGCAGGCCACAAATGTGCATGTGTCTGCTCAAATGGTCAGAAACAGACTCCATGAGGGTGATATGAGGTCCCGACGTCCACAGGTGGGGGTTGTGCTTACAGCCCAACACCGTGCAGGACGTTTGGCATTTGCCAGAGAACACCAAGATTGGCAAATTCGCCACTGGCGCCCTGTGCTCTTCACAGATGAAAGCACGTTCACACTGAGCACATGTGACAGACGTGACAGAGTCTGGAGACGCCGTGGAGAACGTTCTGCTGCCTGCAACATCCTCCAGCATGACCGGTTTGGCATTGGGTCAGTAATGGTGTGGGGTGGAATTTCTTTGGAGGGCCGCACAGCCCTCAATGTGCTCGCCAGAGGTAGCCTTACTGCCATTAGGTACCGAGATGAGATCCTCAGACCCATTGTGAGACCATATGCTGGTGCGGTTGGCCCTGGGTTCCTCCTAATGCAAGACAATGCTAGACCTCATGTGGCTGGAGTGTGTCAGCAGTTCCTGCAAGACGAAGGCATTGATGCTATGGACTGGCCCGCCCGTTCCCCAGACCTGAATCCAATTGAGCACATCTGGGACATCATGTCTCGCTCTATCCACCAAAGTCACGTTGCACCACAGACTGTTCAGGAGTTGGCAGATGCTTTAGTCCAGGTCTGGGAGGAGATCCCTCAGGAGACCGTCCGCCACCTCATCAGGAGCATGCACAGGCGTTGTAGGGAGGTCATACAGGCACGTGGAGGCCACACACACTACTGAGCCTCATTTTGACTTGTTTTAAGGACATTACATCAAAGTTGGATCAGCCTGTAGTGTGTTTTTCCACTTTAATTTTGAGTGTGACTCCAAATCCAGACCTCCATGGGTTGAAAAATGTGATTTCCATTTTTTAATTTTTGTGTGATTTTGTTGTCAGCACATTCAACTATGTAAAGAACAAAGTATTTCAGAAGAATATTTAATTAACTCAGATCTAGGATGTGTTATTTTTGTGTTCCCTTTATTTTTTTTCAGTGTAGGTATATCACACCCCTCAATAATTTTTTTTTGGGGGGGGGGGTCAACAGGTATATCTATCCAGTTTTAATTAGTTATTCCAATAGCGTTTGTCTCTCTATCTAGTTTCAGTATTGCAGCAGAAACGTCTCAATATGCTGTCCTGTCCCACCTGATGTATGTGTCATGGGTTAAAGTTCGGCGCTATGCAAACAAATATGGCGCGTGCGAATATTGCCATAAAGTTTGCCGCGAAACCACTGCCGTGCAAACCGCAAGGCCATCTCTACATACAGTGTCCTTTTTCCGTAGACGGTGTCCGCTGCAAACAGTGACATTAGCTGTGTCACATATCCAGTGTAAAGTGTGCGCATCCAAAAAATATCTGACATCCAGTGTACTGTTTCCATAGACGTGTCCGCCGCGGACAGTGACATTAGCTGCGCCACATCTCCTGTGTAAAGTGTGCACATCCCAAAAATATCTGTGACATACAGTGTACTTTGTCAATAGACGGTGTCCGCTTCTGACAGTGACATTACCAGGGCCACATCTGCAGTGTAAGGTGTGCACTTCAAAAATGTATCTGTGACATACAGTGTACTTTTTTGCGTAGACGCTGCGGACAATGACATTACTGGTGGTACCTCTCCTGTATAACGTTTCCTCAACCCAAATACATGTGACATTCCCTGTAATTTTTCATTAGCCGCTGGTGAAAGCATTGACATTACCTGTGGGATATCTCCTGTGTGATGTTTCTACATTCCAAATACCTTTTCAAATTTGTTTGCGCATACAATTCCAAATCCTACGCAACTGTACGTGTGACAGACTTTAAATCATATATAACATTTAATATGAAGAAGGCGAGCAGAAAGGGACGTGGCAGTGGCCGTGATGCTGATGGTGCACGCAGAGGCCATGACCCTGGGCGTGGTGAAACTGTGCCTGCTGCCAGAGCACAAGAAAAACAATCATCAACGATACCTAGCTTCATGTCCTAGTTTGCAGGGCGGCGCAGGACACCACTCTTGAAGTCAGACCAGTGCGACCAGGTGGTCGGTTGGATTGCAGTAGATAATGCTTCCAGTCGGTTAAGCACCACACTGTCTTCCACCAAGTCCAGTCTCAGTAGCCAAGAGTCTGCTCAACCAAATCGTCACTCTGATCCTCCTTCCTCCCACCATGGAGAGTCTGGGCAAACAAGTGATCCCACACTCGGATATTCCGAGGAGCTCTTTTCTGCACCATTTCTTGATTTGGCCCTCTCGTCAAACACGCTTGAAGAGGGACAGATCTTGTGCCCTGACTTCCAAACTACAAGAAGATGACAGTGGGGAACGGCAATTACTGTTTAATGAGGTGGATGATGATGAGACACACTTGCCAATAACTCAACGGCAATTTCTGTCTCAAGAGGTTAATGAAGAGGATGAGACACAGTTGTCAATCACTGAGGTAGTTGTTAGGTCAACAAGTCAGGAGGATGAGCAGAGTGAGGAAGTGGAAGAGGAAGTGGTGGACGATGAAGTAACTGACCCAACATGGGGAGGTGGAAAGCCGAGCAAGGACAGCAGTATAGAGGGGGAGGGATCTGCTGCACCGCAACAGGCTGGAAGAGGCAGTGAGGTGGCAAAAGGGAGAAGGCGGGCTACACCAAACAGGCCTGCAACTGTTCCATGGAGCAGTTCCATGTTCCCTTGCGGAAATCTCCCTTGCCAAGTGGTAGGTGTTCCGCAGTATGGTGCTTTTTTGAGAAAAGTGCGGACGACAAAAGAAAAGTAGTTTGCAACCTATGCCGTACCAAAATGAGCAGGGGCGTGAACACTAGCAACCTCACCACCACCAGCATGATCCGCCACATGGCATTCAAGCGCCGTAATAAGTGGGATGAATGCCTGGGTCCACAATCTGTGTCTGCGGGTCACACCACAGCCTCTTCTTCCCCATTGTTACCTGCTGGCCAATCACATGTCGAAGGCGCAGGCCCAGATGCCTCCCAACCTGCACCTGGACCTTTGCAAGCACCATCAGCGACCACATCAACTTCTGTGTCCCAGCGCAGCATACAAATGTGCTTACCCCAGGCATTTGAATGCAAAAACAAATATCCATCCACCCACCCACAGGCCATAGCACTAAATGCGCAGCTTTCCAAATTTCTGGCCCTGAAAATGTTGCCATTTAGGCTTGTGGACACTGAGGCCTTCCGCAGCCTGATGTCAGCGGCCGTCCTGCTTTACGCAGTCCCCAGCCGCCATTATTTTTCAAGGTGTGCCTTGTCCGCCATACACCAACATGTGTCCCGTAACACGTGCACCTGACCAATGCAGTTACTGGGAAGGTCCACTTAACCACGGAGACATGGACAAGTGCATTCGGCCAGGGAGGCTATATTTCCCTGAGGACGCTATATCTCCCTGACGGCACACTGTTGAATGTTGAGTGAGTCGTACCCGGGGATGGCACAGGTGCTACCGACGCCAAGGATTGAGGGCCCTAATTCCATTAGGGTTTCTGCCACCACCAGGGCCGGACTGGCCATAAGGCAGACCGGGCATTTGCCCGGTGGGCCGGGCCGCCTCAGGGGGGCCGCCTCAGGGCTCGAGTGGGTGTGCCGGCCGGGTATGGCCTAATCACAGTGACACCCCTGTGCTCCGTCTCCTGCCAGCCCCGGCCGCACGACTGAGTGACACAAAGAAGAAGACTGAAGACACATCACATACTGACTGTCTGTGAGTCGAGACAGTCCACCCCCACAGCTCCGCCTCCTGTGCTCCGCCTCCGTTTCTCCATCTTCCGGCGGCCGGCAGCGTCACTCACTCCGACGTCACGCGCCTGCTCCGCCTTCGTTAATAAAGTGGGAGGAGCATGCGCGTGCGACGTGACGTAGTGAGTGACGTCACGCCACGTTACGTTACGCCTGCCGCCGGCCGTAAATGACAGTCTTTTGTGCAGTGCAGTGCAGCACTGACTACTGTACTGTCTGTCTGTGAAAAAGAAAAACTGTGAATTGAACTTGTACTTGTGATTGAATACAATTGGAGTCCTCCTGACTGTCCCAGGCAGTAAGTTAGTGATGATAGTGATAGATTATATTAGATAGTAACTTATGTAAGTGAGCTATTGAGCTTGTAAAAAAACTTGTGCAAAGTATATGAGTAGTTACTAACTACTCATATACTTTGCACAAGTTTATTTACAAGCTCAATAGCTCACTTACATAATGGTCCGTGACGTCTTACAATAGGGAGGGATACTGTCAGGGACACTGTTATGGGTGGGGGGGGGGATATGATCTGTGGATCGTGTGGACGATGACACATTTATATAGCACAAGATGCTTGCGCTGCCATATATGTATGTCATCCATAGATCCCCCGGCCATCCATAACAGTGTCATCCACAGATGCCCCCCGCATCTGTGTCAGATTCCATCATTCCAAAATCCACACAGATGCCGCCATAACAGTGCCATGCCAGTGTCATCCACAGATGCCCCCCTAATAGTGTCATCCACAGATCCCCCATAACAGTGCATCATCCACAGATGTCCCCATAACAGTTTGTCATCCACTGATGCCCATAACAGTGTGTCATCCACTGATGCCCATAACAGTGTGTCATCCACAGGTCCCCCATAACAGTGCGTCATCCACAGATGTCCCCATAACAGTGTCATCCACAGATGCCCCCATAACCGTGTGTCATCCACAGATGCCCCCATAACCGTGTGTCATCCACTGATGCCCCCATAACAGTGTGTCATCCACAGGTCCCCCATAACAGTGCGTCATCCACAGATGCCCCCATAACAGTGTCATCCACAGATGTCCCCATAACCGTGTGTCATCCACTGATGCCCATAACAGTGTGTCATCCACTGATGCCCATAACAGTGTGTCATCCACTGATGCCCATAACAGTGTGTCATCCACTGATGCCCATAACAGTGTGTCATCCACTGATGCCCATAACCGTGTGTCATCCACAGGTCCCCCATAACAGTGCGTCATCCACAGATGCCCCCATAACAGTGTCATCCACAGATGTCCCCATAACCGTGTGTCATCCACTGATGCCCATAACAGTGTGTCATCCACTGATGCCCATAACAGTGTGTCATCCACTGATGCCCATAACAGTGTGTCATCCACTGATGCCCATAACAGTGTGTCATCCACAGGTCCCCCATAACAGTGCGTCATCCACAGATGCCCCCATAACAGTGTCATCCACAGATGTCCCCATAACCGTGTGTCATCCACTGATGCCCATAACAGTGTGTCATCCACTGATGCCCATAACCGTGTGTCATTCACTGATGCCCATAACAGTGTGTCATCCACAGGTCCCCCATAACAGTGCGTCATCCACAGATGCCCCCATAATAGTGTCATCCACTGATGCCCCCATAACAGTGTGTCATCCACAGGTCCCACATAACAGTGCGTCATCCACAGATGCCCCCATAACAGTGTCATCCACAGATGTCCCCATAACCGTGTGTCATCCACTGATGCCCATAACAGTGTGTCATCCACTGATGCCCATAACCGTGTGTCATCCACTGATGCCCATAACAGTGTGTCATCCACAGGTCCCCCATAACAGTGCGTCATCCACAGATGCCCCCATAACAGTGTCATCCACAGATGTCCCCATAACCGTGTGTCATCCACTGATGCCCATAACAGTGTGTCATCCACAGGTCCCCCATAACAGTGCGTCATCCACAGATGCCCCCATAATAGTGTCATCCACAGATGCCCCCATAACAGTTTGTCATCCACTGATGCCCATAATAGTGCGTCATCCACAGATGCCCCCATAACAGTGTCATCCACAGATGCCCACATAACCGTGTGTCATCCACTGATGCCCATAACAGTGTGTCATTCACAGGTCCCCCATAACAGTGTGTCATCCACAGGTCCCCCATAACAGTGTGTCATACTGTCATCCACAGATCCCCCATAACAGTGCGCCTGCGCACTGAGGAGAGACATAAAGGAGGGCAAATAATCAGTGGAAGCAAGCAGAGGACGGCAAAGCAGACAACGGAATAGCTTCTTTTATAAGTAAATAGTTTTATTATAAATGTAGTAAGTAAATGTAGTGGTGCTGTAATGTGGACCCCAGGCCTCTCTGATGTCCTGCATGCTGGGCTGGCGCTGTGGCAGCATACGGTTGGTCAGGCAGCAGAAAGGCTCTGGGGCTGTCATTGTGCTCTGGAACTTTTCCCTTCACAGCCACTGCTATCTCTCTCTTTTACAGTGCAGACTCTGAAAGAGGCTTTCAGTTTGCTCTCCGTCCTCATAAAAGTCTATGGGAATCAAAACGGATCCATCTGGTTCCTGTTATGCAAGACGGAAAACAAAGTCCTGTCGACAGGACTTTGTTTTCCGTCTTGCATAAGGGGACCCAGACTGATCCGTTATGCTTTCTCATAAACTTCTATTAGGACAGAGAAAAACGGAATGCCTCTTAAAGGTTTCCATTTTGCATTCCATCTGGCCATTCCGTTATATTCCGTTTGAAACGGAAACCTATAATGGAATGGTATAATTCAGATGTAAACCCACCCTTAATACTCAAGCGTACCGAGGAAGAAAGGAAAACTCTTGAAAGCTTGTCTTTTAAGTATTAGGTTAGTACAAAAATAAGATAAAGCCCTAGTCCAGTGGTCGGCAAAGTGCGGTTCGCGAGCCACAAGCGGCTCTTTTTATCCTTGAATGCGGCTCTTTGGTTCGGGCTGGCGGGTGGGCGGCCGCGCAGCCATATCGCGCCGCTCAAGCTTGCAAAATGTCCGTCATGCGCCTCCTGCCCCGTCTGTCTGCTCATTCCACTTTATGAATGAAGCAGGCAGGGCAGGAGGCGCATGGCGGAGGGTGAGATGTCACGCTGCGCACAGCAGCAGAAGGGCGGGCAGCGGCGGACTTTCAGCAGAACACCGGCCATGTGAGGAGTGGTGAAGAGGCCGCCGCTCAGGTCCAGGAGGAGCGAAATGTCCTGCAGCAGAAAGGTAGGAGCTGCCCCCGGTGTGTGCACAGCGCCGGGCACTGCACCGGCCCCGCCGCAAGTGTCCCTGCTTCCTCCCTTCCCCCCACTAATACATTACTTTACTTACTGGAGGGCACTTATGGGGGATATCTGTGGATGACGCACTTATGGGGGATATCTATGGAGGGCACTTATATAGCATCTTATGCTATATATGTGTCATCCACAGATATCCCCCATAAGTGCGTCATCCACATTACATCCCCCATAAGTGCGTCATCCACAGATATCCCCCATAAGTGCGTCATCCACAGATATCCCCCATAAGTGCGTCATCCACAGATATCCCCCATAACTGCGTCATCCACAGATATCCCCCATAAGTGCGTCATCCACAGATATCCCCCATAAGTGCGTCATCCACAGATATCCCCCATAAGTGCGTCATCCACAGATATCCCCCATAAGTGCGTCATCCACAGATATCCCCCATAAGTGCGTCATCCACAGATATCCCCCATAAGTGCGTCATCCACAAATATCCCCCATAAGTGCGTCATCCACAGATATCCCCCATAAGTGCGTCATCCACAGATATCCCCCATAAGTGCGTCATCCACAGATATCCCCCATAAGTGCGTCATCCACATTACATCCCCCATAAGTGCGTCATCCACAGATATCCCCCATAAGTGCGTCATCCACAGATATCCCCCATAACTGCGTCATCCACAGATATCCCCCATAACTGCGTCATCCACATTACATCCACATCTGCAGACAAGTTTAATAAAAGTAAAAAATGATAAAGATAAAATGAAATAATAATCAAGATCCAAATAAAAGAAAGTACATTTAAAAGTAGGTAAAAACACACTCTAGGCTCATTTCCACGAATGTAAGGGCGCCGTGCCTGTGCTGCGGACCACAAATAGCGGTCCGCAATGCACGGACACAGACCATGGGGCAGCTGCATGAGGATCGTGGACCCATTCACTTGAATGGGGTTCGCGATCCGCATCCGACTGCCCACACCGCAAAAAAGTAGCGCATGCTGATATCCACAGATATCCCCCATAAGTGCGTCATCCACAGATATCCCCCATAAGTGCGTCATCCACAGATATCCCCCATAAGTGCGTCATCCACAGATATCCCCCATAAGTGCGTCATCCACATTACATCCCCCATAAGTGCGTCATCCACAGATATCCCCCATAAGTGCGTCATCCACAGATATCCCCCATAAGTGCGTCATCCACAGATATCCCCCATAAGTGCGTCATCCACAGATATCCCCCATAACTGCGTCATCCACAGATATCCCCCATAACTGGCCGTGTGCAGCCCGCATCATGAAGCCATTCACTTCAATGGGTCCAGGATCCGGGATATGAGTGCTACAGCGTGCTTCCGTGGTGCTTCTGGCTGTGCCTCCGCACCACAAAAAAGTAGTGCATGCGCTACTTTTTTGCGGTGCGGAGGCACAGCCAGAAGCACCCTGGAAGCACTCTGTAGCACTCATATCCCGGATCCTGGACCCATTGAAGTGAATGGGTCCTTGATGCGGGCTGCACACGGCCAGTGCCCGTGTATTGCAGACCCGCCGTATGCGGCCTGCAATATGGCAACGGCGGGCACACGGTCGTGTGCATGAGCCCTAATAGTCCTCACTGGCCACTGCCCACCACTGCCCTAGTCTAAACAGATATATCATGGGCATGCTGTTTCAATAATTAAATGTTAACTTAGGAAAGCATAAGATAGGTTAGAAGCATTACATTATTTGTATTCTTTTACTTAGGCAATAAAAACATGTCTCCAAAAAAACAAAAGGGAGGAGCAGAAAAAATCAGGCAGAAATATAAAAAGTCTTTGGAACTGGATGCTCAGAAATGTGTTAAAATTACAGATATGTTCAGGCATTATCCACAGAGTTCAAGTGATTCCATGGCAGGGCCAAGTACAGGGGCAACACACACAGAACAAATAAATGCAGAAGAGGATTTAGTGGAATGTGTTGATGTAACATCAGACTTATCCACCAAAGAAGATAGAGAACTGGGACACATTGATTTACCAAGGGAACAAGTGATTATAGATAGTTCAGAGTGCCAAACTGAAGGCACAGCTACATCATTCAATTATTTTGTTCATCCAAATAAAAATCAACTTGCTGCCTTTTTCAAATATCATCCACAGCAGGTCATACCAGATCCTGTATTACAAAAGGCTGTAAATCGTAAAGATGGAACACATAGAAAATGGCTCACCTACTGTAATGATAATAAAGCTATGTTTTGCTCTGTTTGTCTGGCTTTTTCAAAGTCAAATGAAACAAATGCTTTTATTGAAGGAATGACAGATAAGCGTCATGTTCATCAAAGAATTGAAGAGCACGAGAGAAGTGCAATGCACAATGCGTGTGCCGAAGCCTTCTTTCTGAAATCCAGCAGTGCTAGTGTTGATGATCTACTTTTACATGAACAAATATCTGTAAGGCGACAACAAGTGAGAAACAGGAGGCAAGTACTGCAACGAGTAGTAGATGTTGTAAAAGTCATAGGAAAACAAGGGTTGAGTTATAGGGGAAATGAAGATGAGGCTGCATACAGTCTAGAGGACATAACAAAAGAACACGGAAATTTTTTAGAGCTCATTCTCCTTCTCAGCAAGTATGATAATTGTCTGAAAGAGCATGTAAACAAATGTATTGAACACAGCAAAAAATTGCAGTCTTCTGGAGGGAAAGGAAGAGGATCTTTGATAACATTGCTCTCAAAAACAACTGTTAACAAAGTAGTAGAAACTATTCGGCTGCTCATCCAGGAAAATATATCCAACAAAGTACAGGAAGCTGGGATATTTTCAATTCAAGTTGATACAACTCAAGATATAACGTCCAAGGATCAGTGCTCCATAATTGTTCGTTATGTGACCAATTGCATCAATGAGAAGCTTCTTGCAGTGGTTGAATGTGAATCTTCAACAGGACAAAATCTTTTTAAGTTGGTAATGAACGTCATAAATTCATGCAAACTTGATATTACGAAATGCATTGGCAGTTCAACGGATGGAGCAGCAAATATGCAGGGCCAATACAATGGTTTCTCTTCTTGGCTGTCAACTAAATCACCAGGCCAAATTCACATTTGGTGCTATGCACACATACTGAATTTAGTACTTGCAGATACTACAAAAACAGTGGTTGTAAGTGCATCATTATTCAGTTTGTTGAATGACATTGCAGTGTTTATTCGTGATTCTTACCTGCGTATGAATACCTGGGAACAAGTCAGTCAAGACCCTCACCATCGAAGAATTTCAGTGATTGGTGAAACTCGCTGGTGGTCAAAAGATGCAGCTTTGAGAAAAGTGTTTGGGGAATTTTCAAATCCTGATTCTGCTTTGTTTTTTAGCTTAATTTGCACATTGAACAGAACAGAAGACAATGTGTCATCAAGACCTGAGGTCCGAGTAAGAGCAAAATCGTATGCAGAATCCCTGCTGAAATATGAAACCATACTCACAGCTCAAATATTTCTGAGAATATTTGAATTGACAACACCATTGTCCAAATATCTACAGACAAGTCAAATGGACATCTCAAAAGCTTTTCAAATGGTACAGGGAACATATGAGAAACTTCGGACAGTTGCAAGGGATTTTGAATCTGTACAGCGATCTGCTGATAATTTTGTTAAGTGGGCAAATGACAAGTTTCAAGAAGAAGAAACGTTCCACCTTGAAATACAGACCACTCTACCTCAAAAAAGAATAAGAAAAAGAAAACGAATGGCAGATGAGACTGCTGAAGATGTAACAGTTTGTGATGCTATTTCAGCCTATGAAATACATGTTCACAATGTAATCCTTGATATGGTCACAGAGAGCATGAATCGCCGATTTCTGTCCCGTGGAGCTCTCTTTGCTGATTTAGCTTGCTTGGAGCCAAGCTGCTTTTCTGACATAAGAAGATGTGGACTTACAGCACCAGCAATAGAAGAACTTAGCCAACAGTTAATTAAATTTGACGAGGAAGCAACATCTGAAAATTTGCATTCCCAGCTGGCAAATTTTGCGTTGCATTGGGACAGGCTGAAAACATCACCCCTTGAAGAGTACACGATTATAGCAGATGTGGAAAATGAGGAAAGCAAATTAACAGAGGCAGAACTGGTAAACAAGTCTTGCTCAACATGTAAGAACTGTGCTATTTGCTGCTATAAAATTCTACAGCACTATAATTTGGTAACCGATGCCTACAATGTCATTGGTTTAGCCTACAAATTTTTGCTTACACTGTCTTTCACTCAAGTTGCCTGTGAAAGAAGTTTCTCTACATTGAAGTTTATTAAGAACCGTCTGAGAAATTCAATTTCCAAGGAACATTTGAACTCTTTCATGCTGATGGCAACAGAAAAAGATATACTAATGAACCTTGATTCTGAAGATATAATTGACAGAGTTGCAGAAACCAGTGAACTCCTACAAAAGTTGCTGAATCCCTAGTGGAGTTTTTTTTGTCATGTTAATAAATACTCAGTAACACCATTTTAGAACATGGGTAATATAAATATACATAGGTTATAATATTATAATAATGTTATTTTTTTCTCCAAAGTTTGCTGTTTACTGAATACTCATTTGTACACCATTAACCCATATTTGCCTGTCTCCTATAGAGCCTGTACTGTATATGCCACCATAGAGTCTAATAAAGGTATATATATTCTCCTGGCAGTCCATATTTTATTACCTGTATGCTAGCTCCACATTCTGCAAGCATCCACCTGAGTGTCAGCATTCTCTGCTACCAACAAAGCTTTCAATTTGGAGAGGAAATTGCGTCTCACAGCAGACTTCCCAGCCAATAGAGTATTGTCTTTGACAGACCAGGAAAAAGCTGTCAGTGAGGTGGTGTTGTGGTTCGCCTGTGTACGGAATTGGTGGTATTTGCCAGAGTTGCTGGAGAACTGTGAGTGCTATTTCGGGGGCACTGACCTGTACAGGGTGTGGAGGATGGGGGGGTTGAGATCCACTGAGGATATTATAAGACTTTTCTGTAGCTTCCTATATTGTTGCAAGGTCTGTATGTTGGTTGTTGCAAAGCTTATGTGTGTTGGCTGAAGCCTTCCTATCTTACTGGTGGCTGGCCCTGCCTCTCAATTGTGCTTCCGGTTTTGGCTCCACCCCTAGACTGCAAGGGGGTGGGGCCTGTTGGGGGTCATGTGATTGGGCTGCTCAGTCAAAAATGCCCGGGCCTATTTTTTTGTCCCAGTCCGGACCTGGCCACCACCTACATTAGTGGCTCCAAACTCCACTTCTCCTCCTCTGCCTCCTCCTCCACTTCCACCTCCGAATTATCCGCGTGCAGCACCAGTCAGTCATTAGTCGGTAGCTGGAAGCAGTGTAGCACTGCAGTGGGGAAGCGGCAACAGGCCGTGCTGAAGCTGATATGCTTAGGGGACAAACAGCACACTGCCGCAGAGCTGTGGCAGGGGATAAGAGACCAGACTGAGCTGTGGCTCTCGCCACTCAACCTAGAACCAGGCATGGTTGTGTCTGATAATGGCCGTAACTTGGTGGTGGCTTTGGAGCTTGGCAAGCTCACACACATCCCATGCCTAGCCCACGTCTTAAACTTTGTGGTTCAGCTGTTTCTAAAAACCTACCAAATTTGCCTGAGCTACTGGTGAAGGTGCGCCGCGTGTATGCACATTTCTGCAAGTCATCATCAGCCGATCTGTGACGCTGAAGCAGCGCTTGAAATTTCCAGCTCACCGGCTGTTGTGCGACTTGAGTACGCGCGGGAACTCAACGTTTCACATGTTGGCCAGGCTTTGTGAGCAGCAGAGGGCAGTAGTGGAATGCCAGCTGCAACATGGTCGTCGCCTTTCCAGTTAGCTTCTGCTATTCACAAGCGAGGAGTGGGCATGGATGTCTGACCTCTGTGAGGTTTAAAGAAACTTTGAAGAATCAACACTTCTGTGTCTACTCAAACGCTCACTGCTCATAATTAAGGCCAATGCTTTGCATGTGGAAGAGGTGGAAATGGAGGAAGACATTACACAAGGTGATAGCCAGACCACCCTCAGTTCGTCTTCTCAGCGCGAATTGGATGATGAAGAGGAGGAGGAGGAGGAGCAGGAGACGGTTGCCTCCGCTACAGGCTGCCTTTCCCGTGACCCGCTTTCCCGCGACCCGCCAGTTATAAGCATTTTAGACAACACCGATTACTGGTTGTTCACTCTTCTCGACCCCCGCTACAAAGAGAACTTCTCATCTCTCATTCCTCTGGTGGAAAGGACGAGCAAAATGGTGCAATACCAGAAAATTGCTCCAAAAATTTCCATCTGACAACGCTGGCGGCAGAGTACGTAGTTCCTTGGCCAACCGAGACAAGGGGAACACACAGCAGTTCCAGCAGAGGCAGGGCAACACTCTCCAAATCCTGGGACAGTTTCATGACACCCCGCAAGCACCCTCACCCTGATGCGTGGCCTAGTGTCAGCGTCCTCAAAGATCCCTCAGTGCCTTACAACTACTGGGTGTCCAAGCTGGACACAGGGCACGAACTGGCGCTCTACGCCTTGGAGGTGCTGGCCTGCCCTGCCGCCAGCGTTTTGTCTGAGCTGGTATTTAGTGCTGCTGGTGGCATTATAATAGATAAGCGTATCCGCCTGTCAACTAAAAATGCTGACAGGTTGACTGGATTGACCATGACTTTTAGACTCCACCAGAGGAAAGCTGATGAACATATAGGCACTTTAAATGTGTTGTTTATAATGTACTGAATACACTGTATTCCCATGCACCCCTTCCACCACAAACAAGGGTATATGGTTAAATCTTATATAATGTTTTACAGGGTCAGCTCAGCTGCAGGCCCTCGTATATAATTTTTAGAGGGTCAGCTCACCAGCAGGCCCTCACCTACAATGTTTTACAGGGTCAGCTCACCAGCAGGCCCCCACATATCATTTTTTAGAGGGTCAGCTCACCAGCAGGCGCTCGCATATAATGTTTTACAGTGTCAGCTCACCAGCAGGCCCTCACCTACAATGTTTTACAGGGTTACCTCACCAGTCGTCCCTCGCATATAATTTTTTACAGGGTCAGCTCACCAGCAGACCTTCAGTTACAATATTTTAAAGGGTCAGCTCACCTGAAGGCCCTAACCTACAACCTTTTAGAGCGTCAGATCACCAGCAGGCTCTCACCTACAATCTTTTACAGGGTCAGCTCACCAGCAGGCCCGCACCTAAAATATTTTACAGGGTCAGCACACCTTAAGGTCCTTGCATATAATTTTTTAGAGGGTCAGCTTACCTGCAGGGCCTAACCTACAACCTTTAAGAGGGTCAGCTCACCAGCAGGCCCTCGCATATAATTATTTACAGGGTCAGCTCACCAGCAGACCCTCACCTACAATCTTTTACAGGGTAAGCTCACCAGCAGGCCCGCACCTAAAATCTTTTACAGGGTCAGCTCACCTGCAGGCCCTCACCTAAAATATTTTACAGGGTCAGCTCACATGCAGACCTGCACCTAAAATCTTTTACAGGGTCAGCTCACCTGCAGGCCCTCACCTAATTATACCTAAAAAGCAATTTGCGCGCATGCTGCCTTGCTTGGATGTGGTGGACGTAGCCGTTTCTCAGGCTCCCTCTCCGGAATCAAACACTGATTCCCCGTTATCCGTGGTCAACATGGTTTGAACTGAAAAGAACATCAAAAGTAGATAGGGCAGACATCCGAATGGATTGCAGGCCCTTGCTCCAAATGTTTTTGAGGGTCACCATCAGGCCATCAATCATAATGTTTGAAGGCTGCGTATGATGCTCTCCTTCATGTGTAACAAAGGATGTATTGGATTGCCGGTTCCTTGTAATTTTTGGCAGCCCTTTCACTTAGTGCATAGACTTTATGAGTGTAGGAGTCCCACTACATGAACAAATGTACCACAATGTGAATGAGGCCCTCCATTATGTGATATACAGGTTTTACAAGTAAATATACAGGAAAGAATGTTTCCTAACAATTTTTCCTCTAAAATTGATTTTATCTTTGGTTTTGTGCGTATTATTGTCAGTCTGTAAAAGTGGCGTACTACTTGGATAGCATTGTTCCCAGCAACGACCTGGGAGTCCAAGATGCATCCAGACATCCTCCCCATGCTGTTCCCGAACCATTTTGGTGGTGTTTCCATCCATTTATGACCTTTTCCTATGAACCAAGCACCCTCCCCTCATCAGAGCAGGGGGTGCTTGGTTTAATGCTCAGGTTCTCCTATTGACTTTCATTGTGCTCAGGTGCTCTGTAGAGCACCCGAGCATCCCAAAGTGTTCTACTCGAGCACCCCAGCACTTTGGATCAACACTATTACACACCAAACTTGAGAACTAGTGACATTCAAAGTTGTGAAACATAGGACACACCTCTGTAAAATCATACAGGCTTAATTATAGGTAAACTCTGGACAAGAGCTGTTCCTCACAATCCACCCTAAAATGTTCTTTTCGGAAAATTCCATAAATTGTATGCTGTATGTAATATACAGTAAATAACTGGGTTGGACTGGCCCACCAGAGTTCCAGAGGATCCTCTGGTGGGCTCAGTCTCTGAGGCCACAGTGAACTTAAAGATGCAGATTAAAAACTTGGAGCTGCCTTTGAAGCCAGTCAATTGCCACTAGGGTCTATTTCTTTGAGTCAAAACCTTTGACTTTATTAATAATATAGAGGTTTTGTCCTGAGAAAAACTTCCTCTGCCTATTCCAAGGAACCCCAGTCCAACACTGGCGAGAAGTACATATTCTAAACTTAAAGGGAGATTTGCAGTACTTTTCAGCATGCCAAACTATTTACAGCTTTAGGTAGAGGCTGTAGAGAGCAAGAAAAACATACGTTTTGTGAAGCATTTATAATCAGAACTAGCATGAATATGAGCTTTTATTATGTTAGGTTCTTCTCCTGCAAGCCTACTGGAGGTGGGGCTTAACTTTGAAGTGTTTTCTGCATTGAGCTGCTTGACAGCCCCCTTCGCTCCCGCCCCTTTCATCTAAGTGAGGACTCTAGTGTTCTCCTGGTTGAATGCTGCAGCTGTCGTTCAGTGCATGGGATGTGTATAGTGCAGAGAGCACTTCACAATGAGGGACTCTAACTCTGATTATTAAAGCTAAACAAAGGGTAATTTTGTACTGATCTGCCCAGCACCTACCTAGTGTTGTCATTAGTTTAACATGGTCAAAACTGCTGACAGACTCTCTTTAACTAGGACTACAGAAAAAGCTGGCAGCTGTCAACTTGTTAGTTGCCAGATTGCAGGTCAATCCTAGCAACACTGCAAACACAATAAACCACAACATAATAAACCTGTCATAACATGGCATCTATTATAATCAGAGAGTGGCCACAATTTCCGAAACATGGATACAGCTCTTCACTTTAGCTTTTAGATATTAGATGGCATATTTAGGGAAACCCCCGTGTTTCAAAGGGGTAACCAAAAGCAGGCACCCTTCTGCCTTTTCAAACTAAAATATACTTGACTTTGTATTGTCCATAGTAACCAGTTATGTTGTGGCACAACAGCCAGTGGGTGGCATCACATTCATATAATATAGCGCCATCAAGGTGTTATTAGCTGAACCTGGCCACATGTGTGGAATATACCTAAAAGAAATGTACAGTATGCAATTAGAAGTACGTCTGTTCAAGAGGTTTTTAAATGTTTTAGCTAATTTATATTTTTGAAATTGTCCTGGGTGCTGGCCATCTTGGAGGTACATTCTTCCTTCCTGCATTGTCAGTATAAAGTGTCTCTTTATGGCAGCTGCAATAAGTGGAGAAATATCTGTCTTCAGGAATAGATAGAACATAGACAACTTCACCAGAACAGTGGCAGTAATAGGATACCTGCACGCAAAGCCTTAACTGTGTGTATGGAGTGCAATGTTATTATGCTGACTTATCTAGGCCAACTAGGAAAACAGGAATGTATTTTGTGTGCACATGTGACCAGAGTGAAAACTGTAATACTTGAAGAGCAGTGACTTCCAATCATATTATCATGGGGAAAACTTTTGAATTTTTTCCCCCAACATTAAATCCCACTCTCATTCCTACTTCAAAGAAGGTTGTTGTAGAGGTGATCAAAACAGTCTATAATTCTTTTGCAACCACCTTACTTTCTCCTCACCTAGCACATGTAAGTACAATAAAAATAGTTCACCGTCTATACTGTAAAGTGGGTCAACTCTGTCATTGGCTTTTGAGGAACTCCTGATCCAGGTTGTAATGGACACCAGAAAATGAAGGCAAACACTGGACCAGAAAGTCAAGAGCGCAGACAATTACCATTTTTTTGTAAATATATACCGTACATGATATGGTCTAATATTGCTATATCCATTGTCAGACTAGTTAGTTCCAGCTAAAGAAGCAGCAATGGGTGTGGTATGCATGTAATAATTAGTTGCTGCGATACCACAAAGCTAACAAACGATGTACCAAGCCAATGATTAGTGAAAAACTATTTCTTAAGTATTGTGTGTATAATTATTTAATAACCTGCGGTATACTTGGGTAATCTGAGATAATATACTGTGAACTACTATTTAGAAATGGTCTCCTTTGCCAAGGAATGTCTGGTTATTTTCGGTCTGAATAGCCATATATTCTTACTCTTATATTAATAATCAATCTTATAAAAAATTATGAGTTGTCCAGAGTTTTTTTTTTATGAAGTGATTTACACCATTCTCTATTAAATTAAATTAAATTGTGTGAAAGTACAGTGACTCGGAATATCTCTTAAAAGGGGTTGTTCGACCTATAAGAAAACCTCCAAGTGCCCCCAAAGGTGATAAAATAATAAAAGAACATAGACTTACCTCCTTAATTACAGAGAACCCACCTGTAGGAGGAAGTTTGTAACATACTTAACGTTCTGAAGTTACATAGAACCTGGTCACGTGGCGTTCCTCTTCTTCCACCGTCACGTCCTTTATCAGGTTTCCACTCTGGGCTGTGGATGGAACATTAATTCCGCAGTGGACAGGGTCAAAATTATTTCCCCCCCCACATAGTTCTGGCCCCATCCACAGTGAAATGGATGTCCTGTCCATAGCCCAGACAGACGGATAGAGAGTCTGAGATTGCCTGCAGTGTTTAAGCACAAGTCTCACAGGCTCACCAGAAAGAAATTATGCCCTGTATTGTGAGGAAACATTTTTTATGAAGTACAGATTACTATTCTACCAGTGTGAAAAAGACCTGTTTTAGGTAATTGCCACTCATGTATTGAAGGAAATGATTCTTAGGAAGGGGTTGCTCAAATGGACATTGCCATCAAAAGCATTATTTTAACTCAATATCCATAAAAAAACATTTTTTTTACATTTTATTTATTTATTTTTTGGACAGTTTTTCTTTTTCATTTCAGCAGTATTATACCATAGAATATGTCACGGCCAAGATCACTTTGCAGCCCCAGCCTAAAGCCTACCGAAATTTGCTCAAAGCCTGGTCAAAATACCAAGCATCTGCAAAGCATCAGAAGCCCTAGGATAAGAGAATATTGCCCATCGAGAAAGGATTAAACGACATACATCAGACAATATGTGTTCTAGAGTCGTACATTAGGTTGTTCTCATGATGAATTATTCAGAATATGATGCCCCTCTGAGTTTATTCATCGTTATAATGAGGCAGATGAGGCAGAATGGTGAGAGTTGTCTCCACTAGGTTTCATGTCATATAGATTAAATTATCAGTCTCATAGTCATTTGTGAAAATTACATTTTTATATTTTAGGGTGGCAGACGAGTACAATTTAGAGCAGTACATAAAAATATTGCTTAATTATTTCAGCATACTAATTATCTACTTACACTCTTATGAAAGAAACCTTCATCGTTGGCAGCACAGTAGCCCCAGAGAATTGAGTTGGATAGCAGTCTACTGAATGTTAAGAGCGGGAGGAAATCTAGTGCAACTCTATCAGCCTTGTAATCATTTGTAGAACAGACTATCATATTAGTAGTGCAATTACTCTTCAGTGATTTTTGGATTACAGTGTGGCATATTACTAATTCATTCTCATAATATCTTGTTTTAGTGAAGCTGTGGCATTATATGCTGTAGATGTCAGGGTCCAATATGCGCATCTGGTAGCTAAACTATTCACTGCTACAGTAATTTTTACATTACCTACGCAAGTTCTATACTGTTTGTTTAGTTTCCTCTTTTTCATACTAGAAATAAATAGCGGATAAGTGTCTGATTCGCGGAATCCCACAGCTGGGGCTCTATTTGACTCTATGGTACTGTTGGAGATAACCAAGAGCTTGGGCTTGGCTGTCTCTGGACAGTTATTGTCCACTTAGCCTTTCTGTTGCCTGAGATAGAAAGTGAAATATCCGCCCTCCCAAAAAAGTATGCACATTGCAAAAAAAAAAAATAGCACTTAAAGGTAAAGCAGCTGGAAAACTGGAGCATTTTTCTAATGGAGGTGTGCTAATAATTTTGGTGCCTCTGATGCCAGTGGGAGGTAGAATAAGACTGGCGTGTAAAATGACCCTCTTAATGAATGTCCCCCATTTTGTTCCTTTCTGCCTTTTTCTTGCACCTTCCCACATAAACATGTTTGGAAAAGAGCCCCTTAACCCCTTAAGGACCTTGCCATTTTTCACCTTAAGGACCAGGCCATTTTTTGCAAATCTGACATGTGTCGCTTTATGTGGTGATAACTTTAAAACGCTTTTACTTATACAGGCCATTCTGAGATTGTTTTCTCGTCACATATTGTAGTTCATGACAGTGGTAAATTAGAGTCAAAAATTTATTTTTATTTTTTTAAATACCAAAATTTACCCCAAAAATTTTAAAATTAGCAATTTTCAAAATTTCTATTTAAAACAGATAGTGATACCTCCTAAAATAGTTATTACTTTACATTTCCCATATGTCTACTTCATGTTTTGATCATTTTGTAAATTACATTTTCTATTTTTGGGACGTTAGAAGGCTTAGAAGTTTAGAAGCAAATCTTGAACTTTTCTGAAAATTTCCAAAACCCACTTTTTAACCACCTCAGCCCCCAGTGCTTAAACACCCTGAAAGACCAGGCCACTTTTTACACTTCTGACCTACACTACTTTCACCGTTTATTGCTCGGTCATGCAACTTACCACCCAAATGAATTTTACCTCCTTTTCTTCTCACTAATAGAGCTTTCATTTGGTGGTATTTCATTGCTGCTGACATTTTTACTTTTTTTGTTATTAATCGAAATTTAACGATTTTTTTGCAAAAAAATGACATTTTTCACTTTCAGTTGTAAAATTTTGCAAAAAAAACGACATCCATATAGAAATTTTGCTCTAAATTTATAGTTCTACATGTCTTTGATAAAAAAAAAATGTTTGGGTAAAAAAAAAATGGTTTGGGTAAAAGTTATAGCGTTTACAAACTATGGTACAAAAATGTGAATTTCCGCTTTTTGAAGCAGCTCTGACTTTCTGAGCACCTGTCATGTTTCCTGAGGTTCTACAATGCCCAGACAGTACAAACACCCCACAAATGACCCCATTTCTGAAAGTACACACCCTAAGGTATTCGCTGATGGGCATAGTGAGTTCATAGAACTTTTTATTTTTTGTCACAAGTTAGCGGAAAATGATGATTTTTTTTTTTTTTTTTTTTTTCTTACAAAGTCTCATATTCCACTAACTTGTGACAAAAAATAAAAAGTTCTATGAACTCACTATGCCCATCAGCGAATACCTTGGGGTCTCTTCTTTCCAAAATGGGGTCACTTGTGGGGTAGTTATACTGCCCTGGCATTCTAGGGGCCCAAATGTGTGGTAAAGAGTTTGAAATCAAATTCAGTAAAAAATGACCTGTGAAATCCGAAAGGTGCTCTTTGGAATATGGGCCCCTTTGCCCACCTAGGCTGCAAAAAAGTGTCACACATCTGGTATCCCCGTACTCAGGAGAAGTTGAGGAATGTGTTTTGGGGTGTCTTTTTACATATACCCATGCTGGGTGAGATAAATATCTTGGTCAAATGACAACTTTGTATAAAAAAATGGGAAAAGTTGTCTTTTGCCAAGATATTTCTCTCACCCAGCATGGGTATATATAAAATGACACCCCAAAACACATTCCCCACCTTCTCCTGAGTACGGAGATACCAGATGTGTGACACTTTTTTGCAGCCTAGGTGGGCAAAGGGGCCCATATTCCAAAGAGCACCTTTCGGATTTCACTCATCATTTTTTACAGAATTTGATTTCTAACTCCTTACCACACATTTGGGCCCCTAGAATGCCAGGGCAGTATAACTACCCCACAAGTGACCCCATTTTGGAAAGAAGACACCCCAAGCTATTCCGTGAGGGGCATGGCGAGTTCCTAGAATTTTTTATTTTTTGTCACAAGTTAGTGGAAAATGATGATTTTTTTTTTTTTTTTTTTTTTTCATACAAAGTCTCATATTCCACTAACTTGTGACAAAAAATAAAAACTTCCATGAACTCACTATGCCCATCAGCGAATACCTTGGGGTCTCTTCTTTCCAAAATGGGTCACTTGTGGGGTAGTTATACTGCCCTGGCATTCTAGGGGCCCAAATGTGTGGTAAGGAGTTTGAAATCAAATTCTGTAAAAAATGACGAGTGAAATCCGAAAGGTGCTCTTTGGAATATGGGCCCCTTTGCCCACCTAGGCTGCAAAAAAGTGTCACACATGTGGTATTGCCGTACTCAGGAGAAGTTGAGGAATGTGTTTTGGGGTGTCTTTTTACATATACCCATGCTGGGTGAGATAAATATCTTGGTCAAATGACAACTTTGTATAAAAAAATGGGAAAAGTTGTCTTTTGCCAAGATATTTCTCTCACCCAGCATGGGTATATATAAAATGACACCCCAAAACACATTCCCCACCTTCTCCTGAGTACGGAGATACCAGATGTGTGACACTTTTTTGCAGCCTAGGTGGGCAAAGGGGCCCATATTCCAAAGAGCACCTTTCGGATTTCACAGGTCATTTTTTACTGAATTTGATTTCAAACTCCTTACCACACATTTGGGCCCCTAGAATGCCAGGGCAGTATAACTACCCCACAAGTGACCCCGTTTTGGAAAGAAGAGACCCCAAGGTATTCGCTGATGGGCATAGTGAGTTCATGGAAATTTTTTTTTTTTGTCACAAGTTAGTGGAATAGGAGACTTTGTATAAAAAAAAAAAAAAAAAAAATCATCATTGTCCACTAACTTGTGACAAAAAATAAAAAATTCTAGGAACTTGCCATGCCCCTCACGGAATACCTTGGGGTGTCTTCTTTCCAAAATGGGGTCACTTGTGGGGCAGTTATACTGCCCTGGCATTTTCCAGGGGCCCTAATGTCTGGTAAGTAGGTAAATGACCTGTGAAATCTGAAAGGTGCTCTTTGGAATGTGGGCCCCTTTGCCCAGCTAGGCTGCAAAAAAGTGTCACACATCTGGTATCTCCGTACTCAGGAGAAGGTAAGGAATGTGTTTTGGGGTGTCATTTTACATATACCCATGCTGGGTGAGAGAAATATCTTGGCAAAAGACAACTTTTCCCATTTTTTTTATACAAAGTTGGCATTTGACCAAGATATTTATCTCACCCAGCATGGGTATATGTAAAATGACACCCCAAAACATATTCCCCAACTTCTGCTGAATACGGAGATACCACATGTGTGACACTTTTTTGCAGCCTAGGTGGGCAAAGGGGCCCAAATTCCTTTTAGGAGGGCATTTTTAGACATTTGGATACCAGACTTCTTCTCACGCTTTGGGGCCCCTAAAATGCCAGGGCAGTATAAATACCCCACATGTGACCCCATTTTGGAAAGAAGACACCCCAAGGTATTCAATGAGGGGCATGGCGAGTTCATTGAAAAAAAAAAATTTTGGCACAAGTTAGCGGAAATTGATTTTTTGGATTTTGTTCTCACAAAGTCTCCCTTTCCGCTAACTTGGGACAAAAATTTCAATCTTTCATGGACTCAATATGCCCCTCAGCGAATACCTTGGGGTGTCTTCTTTCCAAAATGGTGTTATTTGTGGGGTGTTTGTACTGCCCTGGCATTTGAGGGTCTCCGCAATCATTACATGTATGCCCAGCATTAGGAGTTTCTGCTATTCTCCTTATATTGAGCATACGGGTAATGAGATTTTTTTTTTCCGTTCAGCCTCTGGGCTGAAAGAAAAAATGAACGGCACAGATTTCTTCATTCGCATCGATCAATGTGGATGAAAAAATCTCTGCCAAAAAAAGAAAAAGGAGGGGAAAGGCGTCTGCCAGGACATAGGAGCTCCGCCCAACATCCATACCCACTTCAGCTCGTATGCCCTGGCAAACCAGATTTCTCCATTCACATCAATCGATGTGGATGAATAAATCATTGCCGGGATTTTTTTTTTTTATATATACAAAGTGTTTGCCAAAGTATATGAACACCGCCACCTCCTCAGCTCATATGCCTCGGCAAACATATCTTTTACTGCAGAGGAGAAATCTCGTCTTGCAGCGCCGCATACACCGACTTGCGTGTAATCTGACAGCAGCGCAATGCTTCTGTCCGAATGCACATCAGTGCTGCAGCTGGTCGATCGGTTGGTCCACCTGGAAGGTAAAAAAAACAAAACAGAAAAGAAAAAACCAGGCCGCAAAGCAATAACTTTATTAACTTTAGAACAGAACATATTAACTTTTTTAAACTTTTTTAACTTTTTTACTTACCGGTAATTTTTTTTTTGTTTAGTTTTTTTTACCTTTATAGAACAAACCTCTCCTTCCCCATGGGACAATGTGCAAAGCGCAAATCGCCCAAAGATGTGGCGAAGTACGTTATGCAC
Source organism: Bufo bufo (assembly GCF_905171765.1). Classification (NCBI taxonomy): domain Eukaryota; kingdom Metazoa; phylum Chordata; class Amphibia; order Anura; family Bufonidae; genus Bufo; species Bufo bufo. The sequence continues at coordinate 606,059,838 of NC_053391.1, forward strand.
TTTATCCCAGGTGAAAGGAGAGGTTTGCAGCAGCTGAGAGTAAAAGGGCCCTAATAGCCCTGTGTGCCTGTCCTGTGAGATGCAATCCCTATGCTAGGTGTACCTGTGTGTGGTACTTCCGGAAACACTCTCCATAGCATAGGGCAGGGTGGTCAGCACAGTCAGGACAGAAATAGCGGGTGTCACGCCTTATTCCACTCCTGCTACAGACACGACATCTTTTTCGGGGTGACGGTTGGGTTGAGGTACCAGGAACGACACTGGGGAAATGTCGCTCGTGTAGACGGCTAACTACACTGGGGGATGGGGCCACGGAACCTCCTGGGTAAAGGAGGTTCTCGATGATCTCTTCCTGGAATTTGAGGAAAGATCGTGTTCTCCCAGCCTTACTGTAGAGAACAAAACTATTGTACAGCGCCAATTGAATTAAATATACAGACACCTTCTTATACCAGCGTCTGGTTCTGCGGGAAACTAAATACGGAGACAACATCTGGTCATTGAAGTCCACCCCTCCCATGAGCGCATTATAGTCGTGGACACAGAGGGGCTTTTCAATGACACGGGTTGCTCGCTCAATTTGGATTGTCGTGTCTGCGTGAATGGAGGAGAGCATGTAAACGTCACGCTTGTCTCTCCATTTCACCGCGAGCAGTTCTTCGTTACACAAGGCAGCCCTCTCCCCCCTTGCAAGACGGGTGGTTACAAGCCGTTGGGGGAAGCCCACGCGACTAGTTCGCGCGGTGCCACAGGCGCAAATCCGTTCTAGAAACAAATGCCTAAAGAGGGCCACACTTGTGTAAAAATTGTCCACATAAAGATGGTACCCCTTGCCGAATAAGGGTGACACCAAGTCCCAGACTGTCTTCCCACTGCTCCCCAGGTAGTCAGGGCAACCGACCGGCTCCAGGGTCTGATCTTTTCCCTCATAGACACGAAATTTGTGGGTATAGCCTGTGGCCCTTTCACAGAGCTTATACAATTTGACCCCATACCGGGCACGCTTGCTTGGGATGTACTGTTTGAAGCCAAGGCGCCCGGTAAAATGTATTAGGGACTCGTCTACGCAGATGTTTTGCTCGGGGGTATACAAATCTGCAAATTTCTGGTTGAAATGGTCTATGAGGGGCCGAATTTTGTGGAGCCGGTCAAAAGCTGGGTGGCCTCTGGGACGGGAGGTGGTGTTGTCGCTAAAATGCAGGAAACGGAGGATGGCCTCAAATCGTGCCCTGGACATAGCAGCAGAGAACATGGGCATGTGATGAATCGGGTGCGTTGACCAATATGACCGCAATTCATGCTTTTTTGTCAGGCCCATGTTGAGGAGAAGGCCCAAAAAAATTTTAATTTCGGAAACTTGGACTGGTTTCCACCGGAAAGGCTGGGCATAAAAGCTTCCCGGGTTGGCGGATATAAATTGTGTGGCATACTGGTTGGTCTCTGCCACGACTAAGTCCAAGAGCTCCGCAGTCAAGAACAGCTCAAAAAATCCCAGGGCCGAACCGATTTGAGCCGTCTCAACCCGAACTCCAGACTGGGCGGTGAAAGGGGGAACTACAGGTGCGGCTGAAGTTGGTGACTGCCAATCAGGGTTTGCCAGCACCTCAGGGATTCTAGGGGCTCTACGGGCCTGTCTTTGCGGTGGCTGCGACGGGTAACTAGTGCACGTGCCACCGTACCAGCTTCAACTGCCCTTCTGGTGCTCGCCACGTCACCATGTTGTACGGCAGTGCTGGTACTAGGTCCAGGGAGGGCTGCGCTGCTGGTGTATGCCTCACCACGTGATCCGGCAGCGACAGCCCCACTCTGCTGCTCTTGAAGCGGATCCTGCATAACCTGTGGTCTAGCGACATGGGGCCGGGTACGCCTGGTGCTGCCAGGGACCTCCACCTCCTCGTCCGAACTTTGGGTCAGAGAGCCACTGCTTTCCACAGGTTCATATTCTGACCCGCTAGATTCATCAGATGAGGGTTCCCACTCCTCATCCGACTGGTTCAGAATCCTGTAGGCCTCTTCAGAAGAATACCCCCTGTTTGACATTTTGGACTACTAAATTTAGGGGTATTCCCTGAGACTACCCAAGAAAAAAAGCAAGCCTGTCTTACAAAGGGGAGGCTAGCGAAGTACCGGAGGCCGCTGCGGTTGATAAAAAATATCAAAACAGATTTTTTTATCGCCGCAGTGCGTGTAAAATGAATGTGCAGTGATCAAAAAATATATATTTTTTGTCACTGCGGTGGGGCGGGCGTGGGTGAACGCACGTGTGGGCGACCGATCAGGCCTGATCGGGCAAACACTGCGTTTTGGGTGGAGGGCGAACTAAAGTGACACTAATACTATTATAGATCTGACCGTGATCAGTTTTGATCACTTACAGATACTATAAAAGTACAAATGCTGATTAGCGATACGCTATTCAGCGAATAAAAGTGACTGCGGTGCGGTGGGGTGGGCGCTAACTGACGCTAACTACCTAACCAAGGGGCCTAAACTATCCCTAAAACCTAACAGCCAATACTAGTGAAAAAAAAAAAGTGACAGTTTACACTGATCACTTTTTTTTCTTTCACTGGTGATTGACAGGGGCGATCAAAGGGGTGATCAAAGGGTTAATTGGGGTGCAGGGGGGTGATCTGGGGCTAAGGTGTAGTGTTGGTGCTACTCACAGTTCAGTCTGCTCCTGTGCTGGATCCAACCGACGAAAAGGACCAGCACAGGAGCAGAGAAGCCATATAACAGATCATATTTACTAATATGATCTGTTATATGGCTTGTGATTGGATTTTTTAAAAATCGCCAGCCTGCCAGCCAATGATCGTTGCTGGCAGGCTGGTGACGAACTTGTTCTTTAACTTTTGCCGGCCCGCGATGCGCATGCGCGGGCCGGCTTGGAGCGAAATCTCGCGTCTCGCGAGATGACGCGTATATGCGTGACTGTGCGCAGCGCTGCCACCTCCGGAACGCGAATCTGCGTTAGGCGGTCCGGAGGTGGTTAAGGACTAGTTCAGGTCTGAAATCACTTTGTGAGGCTTACATAATACAAGAATTAAAGGAAAATGTAGATCAAATTTCAGAATTTCACTTTTTGGCAGATTTTAAATTTTTATATATTTTTTTTTCCAGTAACAAAGCAAGGGTTAACAGCCAAAAAAACTCAATATTTATTACCCTGATTCTGTAGTTTACAGAAACACCCCATTTGTGATTGTAAACTGCTGTATGGGCACAGGGCAGGGCGCAGAAGGAAAGGAACGCCATATGGTGTTTGGAGGGCAGATTTAACTTGAATAATTTTAGGTTGCCATGTCACATTTGAAGACCCCTAATGTACCCTTAGAGTAGAAACTCCAAAAAAGTGACCCCATTTTGGAAAATACCCCCCTCAAGGTATTCAAAACTGATTTTACAAACTTTGGTAACCCTTCAGGTGTTCCACAAGAATTAAAGGAAAATGGAGATGAAATTTCAGAATTTCACTTTTTTGGCAGATTTTCCATTTTAATAAATTTTTCCCAATAACAAAGCAAGGGTTAACAGCCAAACAAAACTCAATATTAATTACCCATATTCTGTAGTTTACAGAAACACCTCATATTTAGTTGTAAACTGCTGTACGGGCACACGGCATGGCGCAGAAGTAAAGGAACGCCATATGGTTTTTGGAGGGCAGATTTCACTGGGATAATTGAAAGTTGCCATGTCACATTTGAAGACCCCTAGAGTAGAAACTCCAAAAAAAGACCACATTTTGGAAACTGCGGGATAAGGTGGCAGTTTTGTTAGTACTATTTTAGGGTACATATGATTCTTGCCTGCTCTATATTACACATTTTGTCAGGCAAGGTAGCAAAAAATAGCTGTTTTGGCACCATTTTAATTTTTTGTTATTTACAATGTTCATCTGACAGGTTGACAGGTTAGATCATGTGGTATTTTTATAGTGCAGGTTGTTAGTGTCTCCATATTCTGAAAGCCATAGTTTTTTTTTTTTTTTTGGGCGACTACCTTATGTAGGGGCAAACTTTTTTTGGTATGAGATGACTGTTTGATTGGTACTATTTTAGGGTGCATATGATTTGATCGCTTGGTATTACACTTTTTGTAATGTAAGGTGACAAAAGATAGCTTTTTTGACACACTTATTTTTATTTTTTATTTTTACGGTTTTCACCTGAGGGGTTAGGTCATGTGATGTTCTTATATAGGAGGTTCTTACGAATGCTGCGATACCTAATATGTATACTTTTTGATTTATTTAAGTTTTACACAATAACAGCATTTTTGAAACAAAAAAAATCATGTTTTAGTGTCTCCATAGTCTGAGAGCCATAGTTTTTTTTATTTTTTTGGGCAATTGTCTTAGGTAGAGTCTCCTTTTGTGTGGGATGAGATGACGCTTTGATTGTTATGATTTTGGGGTGCGTATGACTTTTTGATCACTTGGTATTACACTTTTTGTGATGTAAGGTGACAAAAAATAGCTTTTTTTTAAACAGTTTTTGCTTTATTCTTTACAGTGTTCATCTGAGGGGTTAGGTCATGTGGTATTTTTATAGAGCAGGTTGTTATGCACACGGACACCTAATATGTCTGGAGGCTTTATCTAATTGAAACTTAATTTTTTTTTATTGTTAAAAACACTTTTTTTTTCCATTTTTATTATTTTTTATTTTTGTCCCACTATGGGACTTCAACATTACAGGGTCTGATCCCTGTTTTAATGCAGCACAATACATCTGTATTGTACTGCATTGACTATCAGTGTATTACACAGTGTAATACACTGATAGTTTGTCTATGAGTAACAGCCGGATTCCTGCTGCTGCTGATGGCGGCACCACACATGGGGTGGAGGAAGGTCTGCAGGACGAGAATGCTCGTCCTTGGGCGCAAAGTACCAGCCATTTAGGACGAGCATTCTCGTCCTGGGTCCTTAAGGTGTTAAAGGGACACTAAACCCTGAAAAACACAAATAACACATTACAATACATTTAATCCATAGTGCACACACAGCTACTGTATCTCTACAAAGTGCTCCTAAAACTGCTGTAAAAATCTGCTTAGGAGAGATTTTGAAAAGATCTTACTCTTTCCCCTAGTATTTTCCATCTTTAGCTACATAACAGCTAGATGCATGACCTCACACACTCAACAGGAAGTTAAAGGGATTCTGTCACCTCATTTTCTGTTATAGAGCTGCGGACATGCACGGCTAGATCACCGCTAGCATGTCCGCAATATACCGGTCCTATAGGGCTGTGTGCTTTTATTTTGTTTAAAAAATAATTTTATAGATATGTAAATGAGTCTTGTAAGGTGCCCAAGGGGCTGTACTAACCTTCTTGATGCCCAGCCATGCCCCCCTGTGAAGGAGCCCAGCACCGCCTATGTCCTCCGAATCTCCTCCTTTCTTCACAGTTAGATTGCCGTAATCTCGCGATGCGTGAGCTCGTGCATGCACAGTTCCTTGGCTGATGCCAGCACAGGGAAGGAACACTATATCGGCACTGCGCAAGCTCGCACATCGCGAGATTATGGCAATCTAACTGTGAAGAAAGGAGGAGATTCGGAGGACGCAGGTGGGGCTGGGCTCCTGCACAGGGGGCATGGCTGGGCATCAAAAAGGTTAGTACAGCCCCTTGGGCACCTTACCAGGCTCATTTACATATTTCTAAAATCATTTTTTAAATAAAATAAAACCACACTGCCCTATAGGACCGGTATATTGCGGACATGCTAGCGGTGATCTAGCTGTTCCTGTCCACAACTCTATAACCGAAAACGAGGTGACAGAATCCTTTTAAGGAGAGGGACAGGGATCAAGCCTCTGGCACATTAAAATGCCTGCACTGCTTAGGGGTCCATGCTCTGCTGTCTGGCTTACTCCATAGAAAGGAAAAAAGAAAATAATTCCCTTCCTTTGATAATACCAATGGGGGTGGCGTCCCCTGTTGGTTACTTTGAGCCATGTACCACCGCCCATTTACCGGGTGCTTTTAATCAGCAGGATTACATAACAGTATTCTACTTTGCCCATATTGGAGAGGCATGTGTCTTATAGCTGGGTCCTACTGTGCCCAGATTGTAGGCTGTTAGCCCAGGAGAGGCATGTGTTAGTGTAGACCCCGTCTATTGGAAGCCACCTTGATATTTTTGATCAATAATATGCGCAAAGAGCTTTTATTTTTTCTAACAGTAAGTATAGCAACTAAGCAGTTTATCATTTGCTTATATCTTTGTGCATTGTTACTTGTAGTTCTATGTATTGTATTGGCTTACTCCATAGTCGGTGTCCCTGCTTTCTGACTGACTCCCCAAGCATTCTGACAGTGCTTAGGTATACCCCTGTATATTTTCTACTTTTATTTTGTCTCTAGTTTTAAATTTTTACTGCTGGGTCTTGAACCCACAACCTTGTGTATTGGAGACAGATGCTCTAAACATTGAACCACAGAGCCCAATGCTATTAAGGATTTTCTCTATCAAAAAAACGCAATAGTATTCTTTCCATGTATAACGTATTCATATGTTCAATGTACTAGTATCTACAGAACATCTCTCTCTCTATATATATATTGTACATTGTATGAGTGAAAATAAAAGCAGAAGTATAATTTTATAATTTTTACTTATAATTGCAAAAACTTTAATGGCACAAAATAGGTTTTAGAGGAGAGAAGTACGAAAAAAAATATTTCTCATCAGACAGATTAGACCCCCAATCGTCATCAGACCTCAGATCAGACCCCCAATCATCATCAGACCTCAGTTCAGACCCCCAATGATCATCAGACCTCAGTTCAGACCCCCAATCTTCATCAGACCCCACAATCAGACCCTCAATCTTTATCAGATCTCAGATTAGCCCCTCCAATCCCCTCCCCCAATCTTTATCAGAACTCAGATCAGACAGAAAAACAAATAAAACTACTTTGGACGATGCGCTCTTCCTGCACTCTCTGCTCCGGGTCTTCTTCCATTGCCACACTATACTATGATCTACCAATGCACAGCGGTGTCCAACAATTATATATTTTTTTTTGGGGGGGGGTTATTAAGCAAAAAATATGGTAACTGACAATAATCACAAAACCGTACATAATAAAAAGAAAGCTATTAAAATGATGAAAGAGGCAAATTACATAAATTAATGCAACATGATCAACCACAATGACTCTAATTGGATATGGTTTCCATTAGAAAATCCAGCATTTTACTGGACAAGACTGGACTGCATAATGCACTATTGTGTCCTATAGTTTGATAGAAGCTGCAACGGACGCTCCTGACCGATCCTCCGATACCAATGTGGGCGAAACCTAATATGGACTTCTGTGCATATATTCAGTCCCCCCATCAGTCACAGCATACTTGCTCTCTGATTGTCACAAATGGGAGTTTTTTCCCCCAGAAAATGATTGAGAATATGATTACTTGCCATCTAATCCCCTCTGCTCCTAATTAGTCTGTTTAATTGACATTTGCCAGCGTCTGGATAACAGTGTCAGATTAGTCACCCCAAACAATCATCAGGAAAGTCTTCATTTTACACTGTCCTCCTGTACAGACTGAAGTGCTTCTCTAGCGATACCCATTAGAGGCAGTTCAAAGCATGCAAAAGCGTAGTACACATCGATTTTCCACCTTACAGAGTCCAGAAATAAAACATTTTTTTTTTTTTTACAATGGAGTCCTATGGTGGTAGATGCCCCTGAATGACATGTGTCTGAGGCTTCCATTTAAAGTACAGGTGAAACTTGAAAAATTAGAATATCGTGCAAAGTTAGTTTATTTCAGTAATGCAACTTAAAAGGTGAAACTAACATATGAGAGACTCCTTACAAGCAAAGCGAGATATTTCAAGCCTTTAGTTGTTATAATTTGGATGATTATGGCTTACAGCTTATGAAACCCCAAAGTCTCAATTTTAAGGTACCCTTTGCTCAGGGGATATGGATTAATTAGCTGACTAGAGTGTGACACTTTGAGCCTAGAATATTGAACCTTACTACAAAATTCTAATTTTAAGGCTACCTTCACACCTGCGTTTGGTGCGGATCCGTCTGGTGTCTGCACAGACGGATCCGCTCCTATAATGCAAACGATGGTATCCGTTCAGAACGGATCCGTCTGCATTATATTTCAGAAAAAAAACTAAGTGTGAAAGTTAGTCAGACGGATCCGTCCAGACTTTGCATTGAAAGTCAATGGGGGACGGATTTGTTTGAAATTGCACCGTATTGTGTCATCTTCAAACGGATCCGTCCCCATTGACTTACATTGTAAGTCTGGACAGATCCATTTTGCTCCGCACGGCCAGGCGGACACCCGAACGCTGCAAGCTGCGTTCAGGTGTCCGCCTGCTGAGCGGAACGGAGGCCAAGCGGAGCCAAACTGATGCATTCTGAGCGGATCCGCATCCACTCAGAATGCATTGGGGCTGGACAGATCCGTTCGGGGCCGCTTGTGAGAGCCTTTAAACGGAACTCACAAGCGGAGCCCCGAACGCAAGTGTGAAAGTAGCCTTAGCCCCATTAATGCAATTCCTTTTAATTAGCATTACTGAAATAAATGGACTTTTGCACGATATTCAAATTTTTCGAGTTCCACCTGTATATTGTCATGTGTATACTGCACATTAAACGTAGGACAAATAAAGTGATGTGAACATTTATGACAGATGAAGAACGTTTTTCTCTAAGAACAAACACTTTCTCTCACTGACTGTTGCTACAAACCCTTGTCTGGGTTATATTTGTATAATTAGCATTTCTGTATCTTTTGACACACTGATTATACAGAGATCAGGCACTACAAGTGTGCCAGCTATCTCTCTGGACTTTTTGGCTGCTATGGCTTATGAATGAACACTGTAGTTATAATATTTGAGGGGCATGATTTGGATGAATGTGTCTACAACATGAAGATTTTAGTCCTGACAGCAACGTGACAGTTTGTTATTTTTTGGGGGATTTCTTTTTTTAGACTCATTCATCTTCCGTGTGTATTTATGTGTGAATCTATGACAATGTCTCTTCAGCTTTGCTGTTACTGTTTAATCAGGATGTTGGTGATACGGAAACGTTGATTATAAAGAGATCACTGGAACTACATGTGAGCCATTTATGTCTTTAGACATTCTGGCTGCTTTGGAACACTGTAGTTGTTATATAATATGAATATGAATATTGTAATCATGATACATTGATACATGATACGTTATTTATTTGCCCATTTATTTTTTTTGACTCGTACAAGAGCACAACTAATTTATGTGTGTACCTACGTCCATGTAAGTTTAGCTTTGTTGTTATGCATATCTCTCTGGACATCTCAGATGCTCTGGCTAAGGAGGCACAATGTAGTTGTTATATATAGAGTTGAGCGAACCCGAACTGTAAAGTTCGGGTTCGTACCGAACTTTAGGTTTTTCGGCACCCGGACCCGAACCCAAACATTTATGTAAAAGTTCGGGTTCGGCGATTTTTATGGCGCTTTTTGAAAGGCTGCAAAGCAGCCAATCAACAAGCGTCATACTACTTGCCCCAAAAGGCCATCACAGTCATGCCTACTATTGGCATGGCTGTGATTGGCCAACTGCAGCATGTGACCCAGCCTCTATTTAAGTTAGAGTCACGTAGCTCTGCCTGTCACTCTGCTCGGATTAGTGTAGGGAGAGGCTGTAGCTGCTGTGAGGGAGAGATCAGGGAGAAATCTTATAAAGAACTGTTTTTTGTACTCAGCGAACTACAGCAAATGTGTTTTGTGGGTGCAGTGCACAATTTTTTTAAGCCTGCCCTGAGCCAACTACTACTGAAAACGAACTTTTTTTTCTTCAGTTAGTCAATATCAAAACATAATCGGCAGCCATTTTATGCAACGATAGTGCACCAGCGCAGGTTATCTGCATGTCTGCAAGTCCAGAAATACAGCTTTTTGATTACTGGGGTTAAAAAAATACATCTCTTAAATATAGTGCACATCTGGGATCACACGTGCATAAGTGATTGTCACATTTAGGCCAGAAATACGGCTTTGGCATACTGGGGTGAAAAAAGCCTCTCATATACTGCACATCTGGGATTACACGTGCATAAGTGATTGTCACATTTAGGCCAGAAATACGGCTTTGGCATACTGGGGTGAAAAAAGCCTCTCATATACTGCACATCTGGGATTACACGTGCATAAGTGATTGTCACATTTAGGCCAGAATTACGGCTTTGGCATACTGGGGTGAAAAAAGCCTCTTATATACTGCACATCTGGGATTACACGTGCATAAGTCATTGTCACATTTAGGCCAGAAATACGGCTTTGGCATACTGTGGTGAAAAAACCCTCTGATATACTGCACATCTGGGATTAAACGTGCATAAGTGATTGTCACATTTAGGCCAGAAATACGGCTTTTTGGTTACTGGGGTGAAAAAACCCTCTAATATTCTGCACATCTGGGATTAGACAAGCATAAGTGACTGTCACATTTAGGCCAGAAATACGGCTTTTTGGTTACTGGGGTGAAAAAACCCTCTAATATACTGCACATCTGGGATTAGTCGTGCATAAGTGACTGTCACATTTAGGCCAGAAATACGGCTTTTTGGTTACTGGGGTGAAAAAAAACTCTAATATACTGCACATCTGGGATAAGACGTGCATAAGTGAGTGTTACATTTAGGCCACAAATACCGCTGTCATATATAGAGTTAAAAAAAAATATTTGACTGCAATACCCAACATCAGGGTTTTTATTGGCGGTTAATTATTTTTAACAGACTTAACCACTTTTTACTTTGCTTTGTAAACGCTAATTATGAGGCAAACATCTAATAAGGGACGCGGTCATGGTCGTGGTGTTGGTGGAGCTTCTGGTGCAGGGAGAGGACGTGGCCGTTCTGCCACAGCTACAAGTCCTACTAAACCTACTACCTCAGGTCCCAGTAGCCGCCAGAATCTACAGCGATATTTGGTCGAGCCTAATGCCGTGCTAAGGATGGTAAGGCCTGAGCAAGTACATGCGCTAGTCAATTGGGTGGCCGACAGTGGATTCAGCACGTTCACATTATCTCCCACCCAGTCTTCTGCAGAAAGCGCACAGGTGGCGCCTGAAATCCCATGCCCATCAGTCTGTCACATCACTCCCGTGCATATCGGGGAACCTGTCTGAGCCTTAAGTCATGCAGCAGTCTCTTATGCAGTTTGAAGACTCTGCTGGCAGGGTTTCCGAAGGGCATCCACCTAGCACTTCCCCAGGGGTGGAAGACATAGAATGCACTGACACACAACCACTTATGTTTCCTGATGAGGACATGGGAATACCACCTCAGCACGTCTCTGATGATGATGAAACACAGGTGCCAACTGCTGCGTCTTTCTGCAGTGTGCAGACCAATAAGGAGGTCAGGGAGGAAGACTGGGTGGAAGACGATGCAGGGGACGATGAGGTCCTAGACTCCACATGGAATGAAGGTCGTACCACTGATTTTGAGAGTTCGGAGGAAGAGGCAGTGGTGAGACCGAGCCAACAGCGTAGCAAAAGCGGGAGCAGGGTGCAAAAGCAGAGCAGCCGTCACCAAAACAGTTCACCTGCTACTGGCCACCGTCACCAGGGACCGAGCACACCAAAGGCAGCTTCAATGAGTTCCCTGGCATGGCACTTCTTCACACAATGTGCTGGCGACAATCAGAGCCTGAAGCGAGGCATTAACGTTCTGATCCTTAGCACAACCTGCATGACCAGGTATCTACATGCGAGACACGGGCTGCAGTGGAGTAAGCACCTTCAAAACCAAGAAAGGGCTCTCCTGCTCCCTCTTCTGCTGCTGCCTCGACCTCTTCCTCCGCCTCTGGAGGAACGTTGGCACCTGCCGCCCAGCAAACAGAGGATGTGCCACCAACAACACCACCTTCGTCACCAAGCATCTCCATCATGTCACACGAAAGCATTCATCTCTCCATCTCACAAACCTTTGAGAGAAAGCATAAATTCCCACCTAGCCATCCTCGATCCCTGGCCCTGAATGCCAGCATTTCTAAACTGCTGGCCTTTGAAATGCTGTCATTCAGGCTGGTGGAGACGGACAGCTTCAAACAGCTCATGTCACTTGCTGCCCCACAGTATGTCATTCCCAGCCGCCACTACTTCTCCAGGAGAGCCGTGCCCTCCCTGCACAACCAAGTATCGGATAAAATCAAGTGTGCACTGCGCAACGCCATCTGTGGCAAGGTCCACCTAACCACAAATACGTGGACCAGTAAGCACGGCCAGGGACGCTATATCTGCCTAACTGCACACTGGGTAAATGTAGTGGCGGCTGGGCCCCAGGCGGAGAGCTGTTTGGCGCACATCCTTCCGCCGCCAAGGATCGTAGGGCATCATTCTTTGCCTCCTGTTGCCTCCTCTTCCTACTCGGCTTCCTCCTCCTCTTCTACCACCTCCTCATCCGGTCAGCGACAGACCTTCACCACCAACTTCAGCACAGCCAGGGGTAAACGTCATCAGGCCGTTCTGAAACAGGGACAGGCCCCACACCGCGCAGGAGTTGTGGCGAGGTATAGAACAACAGACCGACGAGTGGTTCCTGCCAGTGAGCCTCAAGCCCGGTCTGGTGGTGTGCGATAATGGGCGAAATCTCGTTGCAGCTCTGGGACTAGCCGGTTTGACGCACATCCCTTGCCTGGCGCATGTGCTGAATTTGGTGGTGCAGAAATTCATTCACAACTACCCCGACATGTCTGAGCTGCTGCAAAAAAGTGCGGGCCGTCTGTGAGCGCTTCCGGCGTTCTCATCCTGCCGCCGATCGGCTGTCTGCTCTACAGCGTACCTTCGGCCTTCCCGCTCACCGCTTCATATGCGACGTGCCCACCAGGTGGAACTCCACCTTGCACATGCTTGAGAGACTGTGCGAGCAGCAGCAGGCCATAGTGGAGTTTCAGCTGCAGCATGCACGGGTGAGTCGCACTGCGGAACAGCACCACTTCACCACCAATGACTGGGCCTCCATGCGAGACCTGTGTGCCCTGTTGCGCTGTTTGAGTACTCCCCCAACATGGCCAGTGGCGATGACGCCGTTATCAGCGTTACAATACCACTTCTATGTCTCCTTGAGAAAACACTTAGGGCGATGATGGAAGAGGATGTGTCCCAGGACGAGGAGGAGGAAGAGGGGTCATCTCTAACACTTTCAGGCCAGTCTTTTAGAAGTGGCTCAGAAAGAGGATTTTTGCAACAGAGGCCAGGGGCCAGGTACAAATTTGGCCAGCCAGGGCCCACTACTGGAGGACGACGAGGAGGAGGATGAGGAGGAGGAAGATGGGGATGAAGCATGTTCACAGCGGGGTGGCATCTAATGCAGCTCGGACCCATCACTGGTGCGTGGCTCGGGGGATACGAAGAACACAGACGATACGCCTCCCACAGAGGACAGCTTGTCCTTTCCTCTGGGCAGCCTGGCACACATGAGCGACTACATGCTGCAGTGCCTGCGCAACGACTGCAGAGTTGCCCACATTTTAACGTGTGCTGACTACTGGGTGGCCACCCTGCTGGATCCCCGTTACAAAGACAATGTGCCATCCTTAATTCCCTCACTGGAGCATGATCGGAAGATGCGCGACTACAGGCGCACGCTGGTAGACGCGCTCCTGAGAGCATTCCTGACTGACGCCGGGGGACAAGTGGAAGCACAAGGCGAAGGTAGGGGAGGAGGAAGAGGTTGCCAATGCAGCTGTGTCAGCGCCAGCACCTCAGAAGGCAGGGTTAGCATGGCCGACATGTGGAAAAGCTTTGTCACCTCGCCACAACAACCGGCCCCAACTGCTGATATGGAGCGTGTTAGCAGGATACAGCATTTGAACAACATGGTGGAACAGTACCTGTGCACACGCCTACACGTACTGACTGATGGTTCTGCCCCATTCAACTTTTGGGTCTCCAAATTGTCCACATGGCCAGAGCTTGCCCTGTATGCCTTGGAGGTGCTGGCCTGCCCTGCAGCCAGTGTACTCTCTGAACGTGTATTTAGCATGGCAGGAGGGGTCACTACAGACAGACGCAGCCGTCTGTCCACAGCCAACGTGGACAAGCTCACGTTCATTAAAATGAACCCGGCTTGGATCCCACAAGACTTGTCTGTACCTTGTGCAGAATAGACATTTATACCACCATCAAACATACATTCTTGTACTCAAGTCAAGTGCAATGATTCTTTGTTTTATTTGTCACAATATTTTGGGGCCTACCTACCCCAATAAAAAATAAAATAAAAACATTGTTGGCTACCTCCTCCTCCTCCATTGCTGCCTCCACCTACAACACCACATTCACCGCCTCCTCAACCTCCGACTCCATATCCACCTCCTTCTCTGAGTTGCAGGTTAATAATTTGTAATTTTTAGTTATTTTATTTCATTTTAAGTTATTTCCCTATCCACATTTGTTTGCAGAGCAGTTGCCATGCTCTTAAGCACATTTTACTGCCTTTTACATCCCTCTAGCCTTTTCAAGGACTATTTTAGAGCCATTTTAATGCAAGAAGTGCCAATTTTAGTGCCCTAAATTGAAAAAATTCTTATTTTCAATTGTCGGGTGACATTATAAAATTTTTGGCGTATACAAACCCCTGCTGTGCCTGGGTGACAGGGGCCTCGTTCTCTCAAAATCCTCTGTTCTATTGCTGGGTGACAGGAACCCCCTTTTTTCGTAAATGAACCCCTGCTGTGCCTGGGTGACAGGGGCCTAAATCTCTAAAAATCCTCTGTTCTATTGCTGGGTGACATGAACCCCCTTTTGCCGTGAATAAACCCCTGCTGTGCCTGGGTGACAGGGGCCTAAATCTCTCAAAATCCTCTGTTCTATTGCTGGGTGACAAGAACCCCCTTTTGCCGTAAATGAACCCCTGCTGTGCCTGGGTGACAGGGGCCTAAATCTTTCAAAATCCTCTGTTCTATTGCTGGGTAACATGAACCCCCTTTTGCCGTGAATGAACCCCTGCTGTGCCTGGGTGACAGGGGCCTAAAACTCTCAAAATCCTCTGTTCTATTGCTGGGTGACATGAACCCCCCTTTTGCCGTGAATGAACCCCTGCTCTGCATTGCTGACAGGGAACTAAATTTAGTGAAAACATCTGTTACTGATCGGAAGATGCGTGACTACAAGCGCACGCTGCTGATGGCATTCCCACCTGACAGTGGAAGCACAAGGCGAAGGCAAAGGAGGAGGTAGAGGTCGCCAATGCAGCTGGGGCACCGCCAGCACCTGAGAAGGCAGGGTTAGCATGCCCCAAATGTGGAAAAGCTTTGTCAGCCTTGGAGGTGCTGACCTGCCCTGCAGCCAGTGTATAGTGTGAACGTGTGTTTAGCACGGCAGAGAGCATTATCACAGGCCGCAGCCAATGTGGACAAGCTTACGTTTATTAAAATGAACCAGGCATGGATTCCACAGGACTTGTCCGTACCTTGTGCAGAATAGATATTTATACCGGCCTCAACCATCCATTCTTGTACTCAAGTGCACTTATTCTTTGTTTTATTTTGTTATATGTCCCAATATTTTGGAATAATTTAAAAATAATTTAAAATAATTTAAAAATAAAAAATAACACAAATCAGTGTTGGCTACCTATTCCTCCTTCACCGCCGCTTCGACCTACACCACCACGTCAACCTACACCGCCACATCCACCCATCCACCGCCTCCTCAACCTCCTACTCCTAGATCCAGATTGTTATTTTTATTTTTTCTGTATTTTATGTTATTTTAAGTCATTTCCCTATCCACATTTGTTTGCAGAACAGTTGCTCTTAAGCACATTTTGATGCCTTTTGCAGCCCTCTAGCCCTTTCCAGGACTATTTTAGAGCCATTTTAGTGCCCAAAAGTTCGGGTCCCCATTGACTTTTTTTTCAAGTTCGGCCGAACCCGAACATCCAGGTGTCCGCTCAACTCTAGTTATATATAAGGGACAAAATTTATGTGAATGTGACTACAATAAGAATCTTGTAGTCATGATAGCCTATTATTGTTTGGTGAATTTATGTGTGCACCTTTGTCAATGTAAGTCCAGCTGTTGCTGTATAATCAACATGTTTGGAAATATTAAAATGCTGACAAATCTGCCTTGCTATGGCACTATTTAGGAGTGAGGTGGGGATTTATCTTGGAAGATTTAGTATTCTGTAGCCTATTACAGCTTCACTTGGTTGTAACTCAGCTTTCCCAGAATCCTGAAAGGAAAATCCACCTAGCTATGTCACTTTAGAAATGAGGAGGGGATTCATCTTGGGAGATATAGTATTCTGAAGTTTATGACAGTTCCACATAGTTGTAAGCCAGCTTTTCCAGGATCCTAGGATACTAAAGGCAAGTCTGCCTTGCTATGGCACTATTTAGGAATGGGGAGGGTGATTTATCTTGGTAGATTTAGTACTCTATAGTCTTTTAGAGTTCCACATGGTTTTAACCCAGCTATCCAGGAACCCTGAAAAGGAAATCTGCTTGGCTATAGCACTATTTGGCAGTGAGGAGAATTATTTAATTAGGTAGACTTTTTAAGGCATATTTACCAATCCCTGTTGAAGCTACACATAAAGGTTTACCCAGCTTTCCAAGGTCCCTGAAAAACAAATCTCTCTAGCTATGCTACAGTATGGAGGATTTGTGATGGGGATTCTGACTGCTTTTCCAAGCTCCTGGCTAGTAGGTATTCAACAATATTTGAGATTTACCAATTCATAAATAGGATGATCTGGCATTCTACAGTCAGGGAAAGCTGGATAACAACCTCTGTGGGGCAGTGATGA
This sequence comes from Bufo bufo, assembly GCF_905171765.1. Classification (NCBI taxonomy): domain Eukaryota; kingdom Metazoa; phylum Chordata; class Amphibia; order Anura; family Bufonidae; genus Bufo; species Bufo bufo. Next base: position 606,076,640 of record NC_053391.1, read on the forward strand.
GGCATATTGGTTATATTCAAGTACACACAATGCTGCTTTAATATTTTATGTTAATCTATCATGTTGTATCAGAACAACATAATAATAATAATGTTGTCACCAATGCAGTTCTACAGTCCTGTCGACCAGCTTTTCCAGATCCCTGAGTATGTTGACTCTTATGTTATGTGGGGAATCTTGTTTGGTACTGCTTGATTATAACTGGATACAAATAAACTGGATTATGTTTTAACAAGATCTTCACTAGTGCTGGATTATCCTTCTTTGCAAGTGAATGTCATGTTGCTCTTGCTGTATGAAGTGATTTTTCAAAATGGGAAAGCTTGGTAAGAATCTCTGAGAGATGTAATGGAGTCCACACTTGATACATACATTCTGTATATACTATATCCATAAATATAATATCAGGACAACCATGAGTATATACTATATTGTATATGTAGTTTGATCTCCAGCATACCTCCACACGCTACCCAGCTTTGTAAAACTTCTGAAAGGCAAATCTGCACAATTAAACAGTAAAAGGAGGAATTATCACCACGTAACTGAAAAGCTATTCAGCTGTATGCACTATGGCTGGTACAATGTATTTACTACAGCTGGTACCATTTACATTTGTACTAATACTAACTCCAACAAAATGGCCATACTTTCGCCACCTAAGCTTCCTGGCTCATGTGCACTAACATCAAAATAGAAGAGGCAATGAAGAGAAGACATGGCTGAAGCTTGAGAGAACAATGCACTTGTCATGAGCAGTGGGTGCAGAACAGCTGTTGCAACCAAACAGTTTGACTTAGTGCTAGTCCTGAGGACTTTATCATGACAGTTATCTGGTTTTCATCCTTTAACCCCCAATAAACTGCTACCTCTTGGTTTAGTCCAGGTGCAGTTGGCTGCTGACCCTTGGGTGTCAGACAGACCAGTGTGAAGCACTGAGGGATCCAACAATACTCATATTCAGGAAACAGGCAGAGGTCAGGGCATACAGAGTAGATGTGTATCCATGAAACAAGTCAGAGGTCAGAGCAGGCAGCAAAAGGTCAATACAGTAAAAAGGCAAAGGTCAGGTCAGGTAGGAGAGGGTCATAATCAGTAAACGAGCAGACAAACAGAATAACACACCTTCCTAGGGAACTAGCAAGCTAGACAACCTAAAGCTCCTCTAGGAAGGTGCCTTAAGTACCCAGAGGTGGCCAGCCATAGACCAATTCCGATGTAGGTGTGCAGAGGAGGGACAGCGGATCTGGACTGCTGGACCCATGACAGCAGCAGCAGGGTGAGAGACACAGTGCCCCTGGCTGCCTAGTGCTGCCGATATTAAAGTACCCCCTCTTTATAGCCCCTCTTCTTTGATTCAGACAGCTATATAAATTTCCTAAGCAGGGCAACAGCATCAATGGTTTCAGCGGGATTCCAGGACCTCTCCTGAGAGCCAAAGCCCTTTCAATACAACAGGAAAAAAAAATCTTGCCTCTTCATGCCCAAGATATTCTTCGCTTTCTACAAATTTTCAAAACTGACCAGAGAGGCAGCAGGCGTTGAACCTCTGGAATGGTGATTGAATATCACTGACTTGACATACATGACATGACCAAGGAAATGAGATGCCAGTTTGTATGAATGGAACTCTTGGTGAGATGTTTTCAGAGACTTTATCCTCTGGAGAGAAATGAGCTTGGAGATTTGCTCTTTCATTCAGTAAACCTTTTTATCCGAGCAGAGGCCTTTAGCAGGGAAGTATTTGTCTCATGCCAAATCTGAAAAAAAATGTATTGATAGTAGAATTAGCTGATGGGACTCTAGAGAACAGAGGTACAGGAAGAGGACTTTTCACTTGGCCACCATAGACAATAAAGAACAGAGACTTGCCAGGGAACTCATGATCATTCATGAGAATTCTGCCCATGGTAGTAAAGTGGACCAATTGTCAGGGCATGCAGACGTGAAGTGACGTAGATAGTTGACCAAGACCTAGTTAACATGGTCTTCCTGCCCATTGTTTTGTGAGTGATAGGCCAAGGAAAAGTTTAGTTCCACATCCAAAAGTTTGCAGATAGCCCTCCAGAATTTTGAGTTGAACTGCACTACTTTATCAAGAATAGGAGTAGTAGTGAGTTACACCTTTTACATTTTTTGTTCACATAGGCAGAATTAGCAGAACGTCATTCTGTGCTCGGCTGTGAATGTGTGGTTGGGTCTTATAGTGTCCGATTGAAAAATGAACTTAGGGAGTCCAGGACAGTCAAACTTCACAATTAGGCTTGAATTCTGCTGATAGGGATGATGAAGGGAAAAGCTAGAATTACAAGGAAGAAGAATTCTGTGTGTAGAATAGGGACAGGGCATCTCACTTTGTTAATTACATTATTTATTTTTTTGCTAAATTTTAAAAACCGTATAAAATAAGCAGAGTAGTGGACACAACATCAGTGATTGATAACATGATATTAGGGCTAAATCCATTTATCTCCACACAGTTCCATTTTTTTGCGGTGGGGGTGGGGTGGTGGGTTTGTTGAAATTATTTAAACCAGCGTATATGTGATTTGCTACACCAATACATAGGGTAGTGCACCAAATTATCTCTGAGTGACAATGAATTTAGGCCTATATCCATTTCCATTTATTTCAGTTTGCTTCCACGCTTTTCAAATCAAATATTTTTTGGAGGTTATTGAATTTATTCAAACCAGCATATATGTAATTATTACACCAATACACAGGGTAGGTCACAACATTATCTATGAGACCCCAAAATGCCAGGGCTACGGAGAGTATCCAAATGGAGGGCTACGGAGAGTGTGGGTTGTAGCAGCACCAGCGCAGTTGTCCCTGGTTTTGGAAAGGCACAACATTATTGTTGAGGAGAAAGAGGATGCGATTGTGAATTAGATGGCTTATTCCTCCTCTCAATCGCAGCAGGATGACGCGGTGTTGACTTCAGAGTCTGACACCATGCCATAAAGTCAGGTCACAGAGTTCTTCCTGCTCCTTCTCCTTTCAAACCCAGAGAAGGCTTTCATTGGAGTGCTTTCTATCTTCACTGCCCCTTGTTAGAGGGGTGTCTTCCTTTTTCCTAAGAAGTGAAAAAAACAGGGAGGAGGCTGGATGCTGTGATCAATGCCGATCGCTGAATTTGTGAGGTAATGCTCCCTCTACCTTCCGATCAGAGCCCCTGCAGTGAGATTGTGGGGTTCTGATCGGTTACCATGGCGGCCTGGATGCTTCTGAACACATGGGTCAGCCCTCTCTAATGCACACAGACAAAATGTTCTTCCCGTTATCAGTAACCATGGTTCCTACTGTATCTCCAGTTGTCGAGGAGACAGCCAGTGTTCGATTTCTTTATTGATGATGCTGTGCAGCTCCTCCCGGTGTGGCTCCGTTGGGCCAAGCTGACGAGGTGCAGAACCACGTGGCAACGCCTAGCTGTGCCTAGGTGATATGCTGGAGGACCACTGTGAATTGTGCCTATACGGGAGGATGAGGACAAGATGGAGGATGAGGAGGCAGAGGGGGACATTGGTGCAGAAATCTCAGCATTACAACGCAGAGGTGACATTGCATCACCTGGCCCTCAGTGACAAAGCAAAAAAAAAAACACACTGCCGGCAACATGGCATTTTCCCTCCACCACTGCGTGACGCTTGTCTGACGCTGCTTTTATGAATCTGTGCACTGCTAGTGTGTTCCTCACAGGTAGTTTTCCAAGTAGCAGACGGTGTACCTCTCCTGTGTATGGCTCTAGACCTCCCAATGCTTTTATCCCTGCTGCTTCACAGGCATACTTCCACCCTGCTGGCTCACGGGCACCCTGCCACTCTGCTGTTTCACAAGAATGCTGCCATCCTGCTGTCTCACAGGGATGCTGCCACCCTAACCCCCTGATAATTATACCCCCTCTTTACCCGGCTCACATGTGCGATCAGCTACTTCATCATCTACATATTATTGCTCGTCAAATGTGTAACCCTCACCTGTCTCTTTTGCATGTCCCTGACCTTTCGCAACTTGTGCTTCTACCCAACTGTCATCATTGGTAGTTGCACGCCTAAAGGAGTCCACAGCGGACCTCCCCTCCAAGTCTGGCCTGGCCTATAACTGCTGACGGTCCTCACAAAGCTGCGGCTGCGGTTATCATTATTAGCAGAAGGAGCAGCAAAAGCAAGAGGCAGGTTCAGGACAGGTAAAAGCATAGAAGCAGTTCCTTGGCTATGCCAACTAAGCATGGTGTCAGAGGAACCCACCGATACCTGGCCTTGTGTATCTATTGTCACTTGAGATGATGTAGAAGAGCGAGTCAACCATTCCTGTACAGCTGGATTGTTGGTCAAAATATGACTGCTGGATGACAGTGGCAGCTCTGGCCTGTTGCTGTGGTTGCTACCACCCCCCCCCCCCCCCCCTTCTTCTACTGCTACTTGTGCTGGCTAAAGAAACATTTTTGCCACGGCCTGTTCCTTTGGAGGGCCCAGGCAACTGTCTGTTGGCCATAGTGTCCAGTAATTGTATCACTAAAATAACAGATTAACTCTGAATGTTGGTGCACTAGGACGTGATGGCTTGGCTATATATTACACCTGCCTTTCATAATGAGGCACTGTAACTGTGTCACTAAAATAACAAATTACTCTGAATGTTGGTGCACTAGAACTTGATGCACCCAGCTATATATTATGCCTGCCTTTAATACTGAGGCACACTAACTGTATCACTAAAATAACGTATTACTGTACTTCTGAATGTCGGTGTACTAGAATGTGATACACACGGCGATATATTATACCTGCCTTTAATATTGAGGCACAGTAACTATATTACAAAAATAATGGATTATCTCTGAATGTCGGTGCACTAGAACGTGATGCACATGGCAGTACACTCTCCATGCAGTCTCCCTCTCCAATTTTAAAACACTTGGCACAAACACTGTCCCTAGTGCATAAGCGTGTGCCATGTCTCTCCCTATGCTCAGTTCACAGGACAATGGTGGGGACCGTGCAGGATGAGGGTTTTATAGGGCTGTGACATCACAGGAGATGGCTATCTGCAGATTGGCTGGCTGCACGGTATTATGGGTGATCTCGTATTCCCGGGCTTCTTACTTTCTCTTTGTAACATGTGCAGCCGCCATTTTAGGAAAAACTAATTCGTTACCACAAAACGCGAAGAAATTCGGATTCGTTGCTAATCTAATTTTTTTTTCTAAACTTTAGTCCGAATTCCGCTTTGAATGCTTCGCTCAACACTAGTGACATGTTTGTTTTTTAAGGTAACAGCAATGGTTTTTCTGTTGCCGATAATAAGCAAAACATTTTTTAGCAAAAAGCTCTTAGTTGCAGTGCTGCCCCTTTTGAGATGGTGCAGTGAGCAGCCTGAGGCCAGAGCCTCATCTCACCTCATGGTGTCTGTGACCCTTCTCGTAGAAGAAACAGAGGTTACATAATGATATATTGTGTATGTGTAGAGATATATATGTTGCTATCGTAAATTTACCTGCCCGGGCTACAGCAGCGAGATCTCCAGCTTCAGTGCAACTGCACCAGGAGATATGTGCTGCCACGCCCCTTGGTGACATGACAGCATCCTTAGGAACAGGATGCAATGCTCTTTCTCCCTGCAGCGGGCATGTGCTGACGGAGTTTAGCAGTGAGCTGATTGCTCAGCTGCTCTATTCCTGTGTGCTAGTGTTCTGACTAATGGAGTGTCGAGTCATGACCTATCAGGTTCTGATCCTGAGACTCAATGCTCTATTTACACCTTTTCCTAGCCATAGACCAGTGGCAGTGATACTATTTGGCTCACAAGGTGTGTTCCTGTTTCCTGTGCGGATTGGATTGCTCTTGCCTCTGACCCCGGCTTGTCGGCTGACCACTCTATGTCCCTCATTTGGTACTGAGTTGTCCATCTGGTTCTGATCTTGGCTTGTATTCTTGCCACTTTCCGTCTCTAGTTTGGTACTGCATTGCTTGTCTGGTTCTGATCCAGTTACATAAAACCCTGTTTTTGTGTTTTGTCTCATGGTGTTTGTCTGTCTCTGCACATAAGTAGCATAGAGACTGTTGACCAGTTGCGTTCTTGCTACCTAGGGCTTGCACTGCAAGTAGGTAGGGAAAGTTGGCTGGGTTCTAGGTTAGCGCTAACTATCCATGTTTGTCCCTACGTACAGGTGTTACAGTTGCTCAGTGGGCCTCATGGCAGTAGTAGGTGAGTGTGTTGGAGCAAGGAGAAACAAACACTAAAGTGCACCTGTTTTTAGCTAGCTAGTGAGCAGTAGGTGGTATAAAGTAGGAATTAGGCCTCCAAAAGCTTCTGGCAATCCTGACATCCAACAGCGGGAGAAATTCCATATCCTACACCACACCTGACTCCAGGGGATTATCTTAGTGGCTCATCTGGAATTCACCCTTTAACCCCTATACAGAGATCTGGACTTTGTTGCTTGGGAACCATCGGACAACTAACGCTTGGAGTAGCATCTGTTCTAGTGACTGCTGACCCACGGGGGTCAAGAGACACCAGTGTGGAGCACCTAGTGAACTGGCAAAACCAAAGTCAGAGACAGGCTGAGGTCAGGGCAGACAGAGTTTCTGCAATCCTATAAACAGTTTAAGGTCAGGGTGGGCAGCTGTAGGTCAGCATGAAGATCAGAGAGGGATCAAGTCAGGCAGAAAAGGATCAAATATAGAAAACAGGCAGAAGCCTGTGCACGGGCATACAAACTTGCTGAGTGTATGACAACCCCTGCACCATTCTTATGTAGTTCAAGGGGCAATATAACTTTTATATTTGTGACATTTTAAAGGGGTTGTCTGGGTTCAGAGCGGAACCCAGACATATCCCCATCTTCACCCCTCCAGCCCCCTGATATAAGCTATCCCTTGCCCTGTGCTGGATCACGCAGGGCAAGGACTTTTTTGTTTATATTCCGCCAGCAATGTTCCCGGTGATGTCACCATCTCTGATGGGCTAGGTCAGCCCTAAAGCCTGCCCATTAGTGCCGGTGACATCACCAGGCTCACTGCTAGGCAGAAGCCTCTGCATAGTTTCACCACGGAGAGCTCGGTATATCACTGGATCTCCAAAAAATGTCTTTGCCCTGCGTGATTCAGCACAGGGCAAAGGAGAGCATCGGAGCATGAAATGCTCCGATGCTCATGTCAGTGGGGCTGAATGGGTGAAGATGGGAATATGTCTGGGTTCAGCTCTGAACCCGGATAACCCCTATAAGATTTGTGAAAATTTCAAGACTAACTCACGTTGGGGGAACTTAATTTTTGCAATGAATGGGCTACTCTTTCTGCTTGAAGAAGGGGAGATTTCCATAGCTCCCTAAATCTATCACTCCATGGTCCAACAGGTGCCTAGTGAGTCATCATCCCCTTCATCCATTGGTGGTGCAGTCTTACGCTACCTTATTCAGAAACCTCTTTAAGGTTTCACTTTATTAAACAATACATAATTTACGCACAATGCAAGCAACCAAACCTTTTAGGCACAATGTCAATACAAGCAGAACAAATAATCTGATCTGTATAAGGGGGTCTGATCTTCTAAGTTTTATTTGCTTTTTGACAACTTGTACTTGTACTATTACAAACCTCATGCATTGCCTGTTTCTTTTTAAACTTTGTTGAGTCTGACAGCTACTGAACCATCCCCGTGAGGGCCAGTACAACTTACAATGTCTGACCTCCTAACAAGAAAAATAGAAAAATTAACTCACCTCTTGGAACACTGGATGTTGGTATGAAATAGGCTACTCTAAATGGTCTGCGTGAAAAAGAGGTGGTTCCTTCATCTTCTTAAATGTTTCATTCCACTGCTGTTCCTGGCCAAAAACTACTGGCAATTATAAATGTGGAAGTAAGAAATGCATTTGCTGCCGATACATGGGTGTCACTAAGGAGGTCAAATCTACAGTAAATAACAAAAGATACGCTCTAAAACGACTGTAATACGGCGTTTGTTGTGTACGTTATTACATGCAGAATCTGTAAAGTTCAATATGTTGGATGCACTGTAAATGAGCTGAAAATACGTATCAGAAAACATCTTAGTGATATTCCTCATTTTCAGACTCGCAATATATCGGCAGCGACTTTCCACTTCGCCACTGTTCACAGAGGTGACGCATCTGCATTTTGTGCACAGGGGATTGACGTGGTTTCATTGCCCATAAGAGGAGGGGACCGCAGACAAAAACTCCTTAGCAGGGAAACCTTTTGGATGTTTTCACTTTATACCTGCATGCCAAAGGGGTTAAATAGAAAACATGACCTCACTCTGCAATACAGCTAGGGCTACTTTCGCACCGGCGCTTCGTTTTCCGCCTGTGGGGTCCATATCGGGGCTCTCACGGGTGGCCCCGGGCGGATTGGTTTGGCCCCAATGCATTCTGGATGGATGCGGATCCGTTCGGAGTGCATCAGTTTGGCTCCGTTCCGCCTTCATTCCGCTCTGGAGGCGGACACAGGGGTTCTGCTTGCAGCATTTTGGTGTCCGCCTGGCCGTGCGGAGTCAGGCGGATCCGTCTTGACTTGCAGTGTGGGTCGGTGGGGATGGATCCGTTTGACGTTGACTCAATGTGGTGCGGTTGCGGGCGGATCCGTCCCCTGTCGACTTTCGGTGTGGGGTCGGGACGGGTCTGTCTGACTAACAATTGGATTTAAACTTTTTTACATAGAATGCGGACGGATCCGTTCTGAACGGATGCCATCGTTTGCGTTTATAGGTGCGGATCCGTCTGTGCGGATGGAAGACGGATCCGCACCTAACGCAGGTGTGAAAGTGGCCTAAGATATGTTCATTATGTGAATGTATGCGTCACCTGTGATACTGGATCTCCTCCCCTGGACCGCTGAATGGTTCCCATTCCAGGCTCCAGGTGCGGACACTTTGCTGATTAGAGGGGGTTGGACCTTGTGCTACATAAAAAGGAATGGTTTTAATATGTGTTATGTCTTGATGAAGGGCTGGATTCTGCAGCCCGAAACATGTTACTGTACACCTTTTTCCTGTGATTTTGGTGGATTTTATACGATGAGCCAATAAAGAACTTCTTTTTTACTCCACAAGAAGCTGGATTCTCTCTTTCTACTGCTTAACAGATGGCTCGTGTGCCACAATCCACTTCATCCATTGTAGGTGCTTTCTTCCACTACAAATCCTGGTACCTCATCAAAATCTCATTACAAAAAAAAACCAAAAACAAAACATTCTTTACCCACAATGCAAGCATCAGTTTGGAGCACAACACCAATATGAAGCTGAACAAATCTAGTGCCTTAAAGGGAATGTGTCACCAAATGATTTCACTGCCAGATAAAACCAGATAGTAAAACATTTGCTTTTTTCTAATCTGTTTTTATTTTCTGAGTGCAGATTTTTTTTTGTTCCTGAACATGATTATGGGTTTTACCATCCTACCTGAACATAAAGAAAATTGCTTTACGGCAGCCACATGGGCCATAGATACAAAGGACTGAAGGGGACCTTAATGACTTCTTATTGGGAGAGTTTTCTAGGCTTGCTCTGTGACCTGTACAGAGGTCATTGTACGAGGAAAGAATAGATAAACTTTGACAATCACCTATTGTAAATGGTGGATCTTTGTCACGGAACCATGAACCAGACGTACAACAAGAGATAAGTTAAAATAAGAAGGCTTTATTGAAAATAAAGCAGTAAAGCAAAAGTCCAAACGGATGGCGAAACCGAAGCAGAGTCTTAGCGAAGCCAGAGGTCAGGAACCAGAAGGGTAGTCAGACGAAGCCAGGATCAGGAACCAGCAGGGTAGTCAGACGAAGCCAGGATCAGGAACCAGCAGGGTAGTCGGACGAAACCAGGATCAGGAACCAGCAGGGTAGTCGGACGAAACCAGGATCAGGAACCAGAAGCAGCAGCAGACTAGAAGCATGTGAACACAGGAGGACAAAGCAAGGAACTGAAGCCACAGACCTCCTATATATATGAGCTAGGCATCCAGCTCCTCCCAGTGGGAAGGAGGAGCCGCAGGGTGGGAGGCTACAAGAAACCCAGAAACCAAGATGGCCGCCAGCACATGTCAAACGAAGGAGAACAGCAAGAAGGTAAGACCATGACAGTACCTCCCCCTCAAGGGCCCCTCCTCCGCGGAGTAAAGAACGGTTTCTGAGGGAAGCGTGCGTGGAAGGCTCGGAGCAAGGCAGGAGCATGGACATCTGCGGAGGGAACCCAGGAACGCTCCTCTGGACCATAACCACGCCAATGGACCAAAAACTGCACCCGACCACGGACCAGGCGTGAGTCCAGGATATTGCTCACCTCATACTCCTCACGATTACCCACTTGGACCGGACGAGGCCGAGGAACCGAGGAAGTGAAACGATTACACACCAGTGGCTTCAACAGGGAGACATGAAACACGTTGGAGATCCGCATGCCAGGAGGAAGCGCAAGGGCATAGGCTACCGGGTTTACCCTGCGAAGCACTCGGAAGGGACCAACAAAGCGAGGCGCCAGCTTGGGAGTGGGCACTCGAAGGTTGAGGTTGCGGGTGGACAACCATACACGGTCTCCGACCTGGTAGGAAGGAGCAGGCGCTCGTCTGCGATCAGCCTGGAGTCTCTGGCGCTGCGCAGAGACCTCAAGGGACTTCTGGATGAGTACCCAAGAAGCACGTAGGACGGAAAGGTGATCCTCCACAGCCGGAATATCCTGGGGAGAGAATACCTCCGGTAACACGGCAGGTTGGAACCCATAATTGGCCATGAAGGGAGACGTCCCAGAGGAAGAGTTCACCGCCGTGTTCCTGGCAAACTCAGCCCAAGGCAGGAGGTCAACCCAATTGTCTTGGTGATCGGAGACATAGCAACGAAGGAATTGCTCCAAGGCCTGATTGGATCGTTCTGCGGCCCCATTGGACTGAGGGTGGTAGGCCGAGGAGAAGGAGAGATGAATCCCCAACTGGGAGCAAAAGGCGCGCCAGAACCTGGACACAAACTGACTCCCCCGATCCGACACAATCTCCTTGGGCAAACCGTGCAACCGGAAGACCTCCCTGGCAAAAATCGTGGCCAACTCTTGTGCAGAGGGTAACTTCTTGAGAGGAACACAGTGGCACATTTTGGAAAACCGATCCACAATCATGAGAATGACCGTATGGCCTCGGGATGCAGGGAGGTCCACAATGAAATCCATCCCCAGGTGTGACCATGGGCGCTCCCCGGTGGCTATGGGTTGCAGAAGGCCCAACGGAAGGTGCCGAGGGGACTTACTCTGGGCACAAACGGAGCATTCCGCTACATATGCGGCGATGTCGGAACGTAGGGAAGGCCACCAGAACAGACGTGAAACAGCCCAGGACAGCTGATTCTTTCCAGGATGCCCCGCGGTCTTGGAGTTATGGTAGGTTCGCAACAACCGAGTGCACAACTCCTCAGGCACAAAACATCTGCCGTTGGGTCTCCCAGAGGGAGCACCAGATTGAGCCGCCAAAATCTGCTCACCCAGGGGAGAGGTCAGGCTGGTGCGAATGGCGGCCAAGATCTGATTCGGAGGTATGACCGAAGTCGGAATCGACTCCTCCCTGGACAGCTCGGAGTACTGCCGTGATAAGGCATCCGCCCTGATGTTCTTGGAACCGGGTAGGTAGGAGACCACGTAATTAAAACGTGACAAGAACAGGGCCCATCTGGCCTGACGTGGTGTCAATCTCTTGGCCTCAGAAAGGTAGGTCAGATTCTTGTGGTCCGTCAGGATGAGGACCGGAACCACCGAACCCTCGAGCAAGTGCCTCCATTCTTTAAAGGGCCTGCACGATGGCCAATAACTCCCTGTCACCAATCTGATAGTTGCACTCCGCGGAAGACAGTTTCCGGGAGTAAAACCCACAAGGAAGCAGAGGACCCTCTGGTGTTCTACGCTGAGACAGAAGGGCGCCTACTCCCGTCTCAGACGCGTCCACCTCGAGGACAAAGGGCAACCCAGGGTTGGGATGCGACAGAATCGGAGCCGACACAAAGGCGGACTTTAGAGCCTCAAAAGCTCGGATGGCCTCGAGCGGCCAGACCTGGGAATTACTGCCCTTCCTGGTCAGATCCGTGAGAGGCTTGGCTAGCATGGAAAAGTCCCTGATGAACTTCCGATAATAATTGGCGAAGCCCAAAAAGCGCTGCAGGGAACGAAGACCACTGGGCTGGGGCCACAGTAAGACAGCCGAAACCTTCTCAGGATCCATGGAGAACCCCTCAGCGGAAATGATGTAACCTAAGAAGGTTACCTGGGATCGGTGAAATTCGCATTTCTCAAGCTTACCGAACAGCTTGTTCTCTCGTAACCGTTGCAACACTCGTCTGACATCCAGAATGTGGGCCTCCATGGATTCAGAATATACCAAGATGTCATCCAAATAGACCACCACACACTGCTGCAACAGGTCACGGAAAACATCGTTGATGAATTCCTGAAAGACTGCGGGCGCATTGCACAACCCAAAGGGCATAACCAAGGATTCATAATGACCGATCCTGGTGTTAAACGCGGTCTTCCACTCATCGCCCGCCTTGATCCTTACCAGGTTATATGCCGCCCTCAGGTCGAGTTTGGTAAAGACCGTGGCCCCTTTAAGGCGATCGAACAGCTCGGAAATCAAGGGTATCGGGTAAGCGTTCTTGATCGTGATGCGATTGAGACCCCTGTAATCGATGCAAGGCCTCAACTCACCGCCCTTCTTTTTCACAAAGAAAAATCCAGCCCCTGCCGGGGACGAGGATTTGCGAATGTGTCCGCGTGAAAGCGCCTCCCTCACGTACTCCTCCATGGCCTCATTCTCCGCTACCGACAGTGGATAGACCTTGCCACGAGGAGGAACGGCACCAGATTGTAACTCTATGGCACAATCGTATGGGCGGTGCGGAGGTAGGGCAACCGCGCGCACCTTATCGAATACATCCCGGTACTCCTCGTATTCAGGAGGCAACAGAGAGTCCGAGGAAGTACACAGCAACTTGACAGACCCATGGATGCAACTAGCCCCACACTGCGGTGACCACGAGAGGATCTCGGCCGATCTCCAATCGAAAGTCGGATTATGCTTCCGGAGCCAGGGGTACCCCAAGACCACCGAGTAGTGTGGAGACGAAATAACCTGGAGGCAGACCGACTCTCTGTGAACGGCACCAATGGCTATCCCCACTGGAAGGGTCTCATGAGTCACGTGTGGCGGCAGAAGGGGTCTGCCGTCTATCGCCTCAAGAGCCAGTGGGGAACCTCGAGCCTGCAGAGGAATGGAATTGGCGGCAGCGAACACCTTATCAATGAACAAACCACCAGCACCAGAGTCCACCAACACCTGGGTCGTCACCGAGCCCCCGACCCAGGAGAGGACAACAGTGATCAGTGGTTTGTCAACACGGGAAACCGGGGACGAGGAGACTCCACCCAAGATCTGCCCCCGACAGGATCTCAGGTGCGAGCGTTTCCCGGACGGTTCGGACATGCCAACCGAAAATGCCCACCGAGACCACAGTACATGCATCGGCCCTCGCGTCTCCGGAGTACCCTCTCCCCCTCGGACAGGCGAGCAAACCCCAGCTGCATGGGTTCACCCCCAGACAAGTCATCCCCAGGAGGCGTGGGAGGAGAGGGAGGCACGGGTGGGACAGCAAACGTAGGCGCCAATCTGTTAGAAAACCTCCGCAGGCTCTCCTTAAAGGAAGGTCTCTCCCTGAGTCTGGTGTCAATCAAAATCAGGAAAGAAATAAGAGACTCGAGCTCCACTGGTAGGTCCTTAGCTGCAACCTCATCCTTCAAGGCATCCGAGAGACCATGAGAGAAAGCAGCGACCAGAGCCTCATTATTCCAGCCCACCTCTGCTGCCAGGGTACGAAACTCAATGGCGTATTCAGCTACGGATCGTGAACCCTGTCTGATGGACATAAGGAGCTTCGCAGCAGAGGCAGCACGAGCCGGCACATCGAATACCTTCCGAAGAGAAGCAACAAAACCGGAAAACTCGGCAACCACCGGATTGTTGTTCTCCCATAAGGGGCTGGCCCAGGCCAAGGCCTTGTCCGAGAGCAGCGAGATCAAGAAGCCCACCTTTGATCTCTCAGTAGGAAAGGCATGTGGCAGCAACTCGAAATAAATGCCCACCTGGTTAAGGAAACCTCGGCACTGAGTTGGCTCTCCCCCAAAGCGCTGTGGAAGAGGGGCAGAACCGGTCATACCCCGAAACACCGCAGGTGCAACAACAGGTGTCGGGGTAGACTCTGGCGCAACAACCGGAGCGGCAGTAGGAGCGGGCCCAGGAGCGACAACCGACCCATCGGCAACGGGAGCGAAATGAGCCGTGCGTTCAAGCAGGGTTTGCAACGCCACAGCGAACCGACCCAACAGGTGATCCTGCTGATCAAGTCTGGCAACCAGCGTGGGTAGCGAGGATGGCCCTGTACCGTCAGAATTCATGGCTTGGTCCTAATGTCACGGAACCATGAACCAGACGTACAACAAGAGATAAGTGAAAATAAGAAGGCTTTATTGAAAATAAAGCAGTAAAGCAAAAGTCCAAACGGATGGCGAAACCGAAGCAGAGTCTTAGCGAAGCCAGAGGTCAGGAACCAGAAGGGTAGTCAGACGAAGCCAGGATCAGGAACCAGCAGGGTAGTCAGACGAAGCCAGGATCAGGAACCAGCAGGGTAGTCGGACGAAACCAGGATCAGGAACCAGAAGCAGCAGCAGACTAGAAGCATGTGAACACAGGAGGACCAAGCAAGGAACTGAAGCCACAGACCTCCTATATATATGAGCTAGGCATCCAGCTCCTCCCAGTGGGAAGGAGGAGCCGCAGGGTGGGAGGCTACAAGAAACCCAGAAACCAAGATGGCCGCCAGCACATGTCAAACGAAGGAGAACAGCAAGAAGGTAAGACCATGACAGTCTTGTGTTATCTAGACAGAGAGGTGATATCATTACAGGCAGGATTAGAATGACAGATAAGTAGGCAACTACAGTAAAAGTGATCTGTACAGACCATGAAATGGTGCCCAATATTAAGCTTAGTGGCCAGTGCAAAAACGGCAGGATTTTATGTTTTTTTATTTATACATTTATACATTTTCTCAAGGAACATTAAAAATAACATCACCAAAACTTTTTAAAAATATGTTTAACGGAATTTAAACAATACGTCATTTTATGATGACACACCCTCTTACTATTATTGGCCCTTGACAACTAACATACTTTAGGCCTAACAGGCAGATGGATCAGTGATAGTCACAGGCTCCGCAAGTGCAACAGGAACAGTTGTTTACTCAGTATTGAGGCGATTAGTGCTATGTTTACCATAGCCCTCTCTCAGAGGGTACAGGCTTATTGGTTAAAACACAACAGCTATTGAGAAGGCACACTTGGTTACATTTCTTGGCAGAGGCACTATGGTTGGCAGTGTATCGGGCTTCACTCGACTTAGCTGGACTAGCTCTATTACAGGTCTTGTGCAATTTGGCTCAGTGCTGTTTGTTTCACCACGTACCGTCTTAGTACAGAAGAACCTTTTTCAAGCATTCACAGATGAGCAGGATGCCTGGTTACACTTGGCTCAGGTAGCAAGTTACACTGTATGCAATGTGGTCACCCACTACAGAGTACAACTGGGCACATGCAGGTTCATAGTTGGACTGGACCACGAGAGAACCAGGGGATAACACAGGAGGTCTAGTCTCGAAATCCACAGTGGGCCCAAAAACTCAGGAGAAAAATTTCACTTAGAGTTGCCTCTGGAGCCAATCACTTGCCACTAGGGTCTGTTTCTTTGATTCAAAACCTATTTGACTTTATTAATAATATAGGCGTTGAGCCCCAAGAAACACTTCTTATGGTGGGCTCAAGGAACCCCAGTCCGACACTGTGCAGGTTCCACGAGATTCAGACATGTCTCACTCGCAATCATTTCTTGCTTGGACCTGTTCTATACCCAGTTGCAGATTCCAGGACTGCTTTAAGGGCAGTAGAGCAGGTTGACAATTATTGCATAGTTCTGTGTTTAGGAGGCAGAATACCTCTCCCCTTCAGATGTCTGGGACATCATGATTCTCAGGTGGCCTAGTTCCCACAAACAAATCTTACTGCTTCCTCTCTAATTTCTGGCAGAAGAGCTATTTGCATGTTTATCTTTGCCGCTCACACTCACTAGTTACTGTCCCAAGGCACAACAAAAGTTTGTTTTTTAACAAATTCTATATTTGTAGCCCTGCTGTGAAAGCACACATGGTGCTATAAAAAATATCTGTCCTCCTCTATCCTCTTCAACTAGCCTTTCCATCTCCAGAATTTTTTACATCGATATTTCCTATCATCTAGTGATGAGAAAATCAATTTTAATGTATCAATTCCTCTTATCAGCAGGGCGCTGTCACTGCAAATGAAGAAGTGCCCAACTGCTGCAATAATGATAAGGCTGAACATTAAGCCCAGCCCTGACAATTTTCTCTCTGAATCCAGAGCAAGGGCACAGGCTCTGCTTTGGTTTCGTAGCAGCGTCTGCACAGCATCTCATCTAGTTGCATCAGAAGTACTGCTTTAGGGCTCTTTCACACCTGCGTTATTGTCTTCCGGCATAGAGTTCCGTCGTCGGGGCTCTATGCCGGAAGAATCCTGATCAGGATTATCCTAATGCATTCTGAATGGAGAGTAATCCGTTCAGGATGCATCAGGATGTCTTCAGTTCCGGTACGGAACGTTTGTTGGCCGGAGAAAATACCGCAGCATGCTGCGCTTTTTGCTCCGGCCAAAAATCCGGAACACTTGCCGCAAGGCCGGATCCGGAATTAATGCCCATTGAAAGGCATTGATCCGGATCCGGCCTTAAGCTAAACGTCGTTTCGGCGCATTGCCGGAGCCGACATTTAGCTTTTTCAGAGTGGTTACCATGGCTGCCGGGACGCTAAAGTCCTGACAGCCATGGTAAGTGTAGCGGGGAGCGGGGGAGCAGTGTACTTACCGTCCGTGCGGCTCCCGGGGCGCTCCAGAGTGACGTCAGGGCGCCCCAAGCGCATGGATCATGTGATCACATGGATCACGTCATCCATGCGCATGGGGCGCTCTGACGTCATTCTGGAGCGCCCGGGGAGCCGCACGGACTGTAAGTATACCGCTCCCCCGCTCCCCGCTCCTACTATGGCAACCAGGACTTTAATAGCGTCCTGGGTGCCATAGTAACACTGAAAGCATTTGGAAGACGGTTCCGTCTTCAAATGCTTTCAGTACACTTGCGTTTTTCCGGATCCGGCAGGCACCTCCGGCAACGGAAGTGCATGCCGGATCCCAACAACGCAAGTGTGAAAGAGGCCTTACCTCCTGGATCCTGTTGTGACTGATGTCTATCATTATGTCAGTCTGCGAAAAAAAAAGGGGGGGTCAGTCAGCACATCCCAATGCGCAGGTGCACGCTGTCAAACCAGATAAAGTACAATAATGCCATAGTCACAAAAAACATTCAAGTGCTAATGCTGCGATTATTTATAAAGTGAGATGCTTGGCAAATGCATTTTGTACAAAACCATTTGAGCCCTTCTGCCAAACATCAATTCAATATCATTATGTCCGGGCATAAGGTAGGAACAGATAGCCATTGATTGTTGATGTAGATGAACATCTATCCATGGCTTATAAAGTTTTATAAAGGTTTAGTGCAGAGTTCTGAAGCAGTGTTCCTTAAAATATCTCCTCTATTTTCTCCCGAAAAATACAAGGGTATGGAAAAAACAAAGGGTGTGTCTTGTAACTGCAAAGACCTGATGGTACCGCACAGAGTTGGAGGTATGTAACAACGCTGCTGATTTCTGCATTACAAGATGTGATCTGTAGAGGTCCTCTGCAGACAGCTGTTAATGTTCTAAACTGCATTAGGATGAGTTTCCACAATCAGATTTTCTGATACAGGTTTGAAACCAAAACCAGTAGCGAATTCAAAAAATAGGTAAGGTATTATCTACCCGTTTGGGTGGTTTCACACAAATGAGTCTGTTGGATCTCCCAGACCGACTGTGCTACCCTGAACTTAACTGACCGTATCATGGTGTGTTATGTTGCAGTCAGTTCACGTTGCAGATCTCTTGTACTGAACTCAAATGACAATGTATGAAGGTTGCTGAGAAGAAATCCTGGAGGCAATTGTGTGAGTAGCAGACAAGAGATGAGCAAAGAAGGAGGTCTTGTGAGGATCGGAGATTACCGTAAATGTGTGTAGGAATCGGCAGGTTAAGTTAGAGGGACAGTTGTTGTATGTTGTTAACTAGAGTCCAATGGGCTATAGCAAAAAAATTTGAACTTTTGGCTACTACCAGAATGTTTCTTAGATGCAAAGAACATAGTGCCATTGCTATAAAGATACATGCCACCCCCAAAAACACAGATATACACTCACCTAAAGAATTATTAGGAACACCTGTTCTATTTCTCATTAATGCAATTATTTAGTCAACCAATCACATGGCAGTTGCTTCAATGCATTTAGGGGGGTGCTCCTGGTCAAGACAATCTCCTGAACTCCAAACTGAATGTCAGAATGGAAAAGAAAGGTGATTTAAGCAATTTTGAGCGTGGCATGGTTGTTGGTGCCAGACGGGCCTGTCTGAGTATTTTACAATCTGCTCAGTTACTGGGATTTTCACGCACAACCATTTTCACGAGCAACGTTGACTGAAATAACCACTCGTTACAACCGAGGTATGCAGCAAAGCATTTGTGAAGCCACAACACGCGCAACCTTGAGGCGGATGGGCTACAACAGCAGAAGACCCCACCGGGTACCACTCATCTCCACTACAAATAGGAAAAAGAGGCTACAATTTGCACGAGCTCACCAAAATTGGACTGTTGAAGACTGGAAAAATGTTGTCTGGTCTGATGAGTCTCGATTTCTGTTGAGTCATTCAAATGGTAGAGTCCGAATTTGGCGTAAACAGAATGAGAACATGTATCCATCCACTGATGGCTACTTCCAGCAGGATAATGCACCATGTCACAAAGCTCGAATCATTTCAAATTGGTTTCTTGAACATGACAATGAGTTCACTGTACTAAAATGGCCCCCACAGTCACCAGATCTCAACCCAATAGAGTATCTTTGGGATGTGGTGGAACGGGAGCTTCGTGCCCTGGATGTGCATCCATCAACTGCAAGATGCTATCCTATCAATATGGGCCAACATTTCTAAAGAATGCTATCAGCACCTTGTGGAATCAATGCCACGTACAATTAAGGCAGTTCTGAAGGCAAAAGGGGGTCCAACACCGTATTAGTATGGTGTTCCTAATAATTCTTTAGGTGAGTGTATATGTCAAATATAATGTAGCTATAACCTAAATTGTTCATATTTCACAATAGACCGCTAAATAAAACAATAATAATACCACTACACAAACAAATATTAACTTCACACTATTAATGAACAAAACACTATATACACATTATATAAAAGTGAAATAATACCACCAGACCAAGAACACAAATTACCACCACATAGTGACTGAATAATTTCATCATACTGATAATGAATAACAATCACTACTAAGACTAAGATTACTACTAAGCATTGACTGTATAGTGGTAGGTGCGCAGACATCTTTGGCTCCTTGCTTTTCCATCACCCTCTCCACTTTTTCCTCACCTGTGCACAAATTTGCCATTCATAGTGTCCTACATAGTAACAATAAACTCAGTAATAGTGCCACTATTGTGTCTCTACACAGTGATATCGTTCTAGCATCCTCCTTTTTGTCTTTTACATTAAATTCCCTGTGTGTCTCCATACAGTAGTAATGTCGCCTTTTCTCCCCTGCACAATGTCCCCCTTTGCGCCCCATACAACAGTAATGCCCTAACATACATTAGTATTGTCCCTCTTTGTGCACTTATACAATAGTAATATCCTCACATACAATAATGCCGCCCTTTATGTCGTTTGATTCTGTTATTGAGATCCTCTGCTGGATCTAAACAATACAAGTGTGAAATTAGCCTAAGAGAAAAAAAGTATCCCTTGAATATTCATACAAATAATGGTTATTTGTATAACTATAATATTATAAAGTCTGTACAGGTGTTTGATGAAAACAGCTTGTGTGTAATAATCCTTGAAGAGATAATACACAGGTATGAAAATATATGACTAAACATAAACTGCTGACAGGCACAGACTACAACATAACATTTTATAATCTGCTTATTACTTCCATAATCGTCTTCACAACTGTCTTCAATTGCTGGATGATGCGTGAAGAGTAGTTATCAATAGACTGGTTTCATCTCTGATTAATAGACTTTTTACTTGCATCTCTTTCTGTTTCCTATAAATCTGAAGACAGGCATTGTAAAGCAATAAGAACTATGTATTGTGCTTCCGTTTATTGCAATAAAGAGTGTTACATGACAGAAGCAGAATAGACGGGACACGCCAGCTCTATAAATAAAATGTTCACCGCAAAGAAAGTGCAAGGATAGAGCATTAAGTCATTTATTGTTCTTGGGCAAGATTGAACAAAATATTACAAAGACTAACAAAGCACACAGTAAAATAATAATAATGTAAAATTACAAAATATTAATGAAAAATTAGCCCAAAGGTCTGGATGGAAGGGGGCCACGAACACAGGAAAGTACTGTGAAATTGCATCATTGTTTTCCACAGCATAGAGACAATAAAGAAGAATGCATATCTGGTGATATAGATGACTTGATACAAATACAGTAGTCATTAATATTTTCTTCTAAACAGAGTAAAATAGAATACATGTCATAGCTCTTTTAGGGTACGGTCAAACGTATTGACTCTGCAATGCATTTTTGCATTTCGATTGGATTTTTCACAGGGGAATGAGCTGGTTTTTGCTGCAGCCTCTCTGTTGGGATGATTGCAGGTCTTCTGCTGGTATTAACCTTGGCATTGCAATGGTTGAAAGCCGTGAGTAAAACTCACAGCAACAAATGGCATGGTGAAGATTGAAAACCTGCAGTGCATGTCTTAGTGGTCTCTGCAGTGTGGATGAGATTTCTGAAATCTCATCCGCTTTGCTTGTTCTGTAAATGCTGTGGATTTGCCACTTAAAATTGCTCTGCGGAGAACCCACAGAATTTAAACCGCGTGGGACTGTACCCTGGCTAGTCAGCAAAGTTCTCCAAAATGCTGCACCACACACATCTCTTTTCTCAATTCTGTCTATCTGTTTACCAAGCAACCCATGCTCTCAACTGCCTCCCTCATCACAAACTTTGACTCCCATCTGAAACTTTTCCCATTTTGCCCCTATTTTCTGTAATGCTTTGACTGTAACTCTAATTCAATAATTTAAGAGGATCCATCAGCTTAAAGGTGTTGAAAACACTATGTGAGGGAGCCTGAATTCCCTTAGTGAATTCTGCTCCCGTGACAGTGCAACGTACCACCCCCAGGGCCGATTGTGTCCCAGGTTTATAGGAATTGCAGAGTGGTGTGGTGCGGCCTTAATACTTTCTGTGTGTGTGTCACGGTGCTCCTACCTGGATACTGTCGCTCCCCAAAGTTGTAGGAGGTGAAGAATAAGTCGAGTCCAGACTTGGTGAAAGTGCAACAGCTTTACTTTAATAAAATAACTGAAATAAAGTGGCCTAAATGGGAGGAAATGCTCAAAAACCCCAAACACTGTGACGTGTTTATAACCGGGGGAGCAATCCCTCCACATTTGATCCGTTGCTAATGGCAATCCCCAGCAAAAATGCATACAATGGAGGATGTCGGCAGCGGACCACATGCACCACAATGGCATACTACACAAGATGGGATAATGTGTGGATGCAAATATAAAAATACATAAATCACTGCGAAAGGTGCACCACAATGATCTGCAACTGACAACACTGGCTAATACATTGGCTAAAGTCTTTAGTTCTTAACATCAGCTTGAGGGATTAGCCAGTGTTGTCAGTTGCATATCATTGTAGTGCACCTTTTACTTGAAAAAACTTGCATCCAGACAACATTCCGTTTTTCTCTTGGTTCCAGCAGGTTTTAGGGTAAACTGGCAGACAAACTGGGATACCTTGCTTTATCTTTCTCTGCTGTGCTAATCTCTGGCTTCAGTCTCATTACTGGATTCTGTAGTGGTTCTGGTACCTTTGGCTGTTGACCCCCTTGCAATACTCTGTCTCTAAATCTGCAAGGAGTCATGGTGCTCTATGAGCTGCTTCTCTGGAGAGAGTCCTGATGCAGGAGGGAGGCCCTTCCCCTCACTGCTCCTTTTTGCATGTCTTCACAGCTCCACTATCAAATCTAAACTCCACTAGACTAGAACTGACTCTAGCTTCCTGCAACCCTTCCCTTGGTAGGAAGTAGGACTAGCCCACTTCTGCCCAAAAGGGGGAGAATGGAATGGTATGTTAAATATCTCTCTCTCTCTCTTCCAGATACACATCACCATCTGCTGGACAACCAGGCACATTACATGAACATAACAGTTGCATGGCAATATGATGAATGCACAGTGCAGGAGGACCTGGAATAAATACACAGATGGCATTATGTATTAACCATTAGAGACAGTAGAAGGTTGTAGGAATGGTCTGGGGTACTACAACAGGACCGCACACCATTATAATGATTTATAATGCTGTGTGTCTCTGCCCAACATCATCTGTAATAATTTGTACTAACAGTATTATATCATTACAGTTGAGGTCGGGCAGAGACAAACAGCATTATAAATCATTATAATGCCATGTGGTCCTGTCACAGGAGAAGTGTCCAGTCCAGGAACTCACACTTCCACATGGCGTTTTCCCCCCAATGGGCACACTCAAATGAAACTGGCCCACTCCTGAGGACAGTGAATGCCTGAAGCAGAGCAGAAGAATGGAAACTAATAGTGGTGATGTGACATCAAAACCACCGCAGATGATAAATCCCCCCCCCCCCATCTGTTGTTTTCTTTCAGTGATCCAAGGGGCAGCATATTAAGCGGACAGATTCTCTATAAATCACTTTAGGTCTCTTTACACGGGACAATATTACAGCAGATTGTCAGGAAAGAGGCGTTCATTCCCAATAATCTGCTGATGTGTAGAGCAGTAGACCAATGCATTTACATGCAGCGATCTCCTCCACAGTATGGGAAGGAGTGATCGCTAATGCCATCACTCTTCCCCATAAGGGCTAGTTTGCCAGCAGGAGATCGTGTTTACACGGCACAATCTGCTGCCAGTAAATAATCACTTTTCCATGCGCACAAACAATCGGATAACCCGATGAACGACCGTTTTGTTTATTCACCAGGTAATCGGCGGTACATTTACACTGCCCAATCATCACTAATGAGGGTTACTATGAACGCTCATTAGCGATAACCTGTACGATTCTCTACCTGTGTAAAGGGCCCTTTAGGCCTCTTTCACATCAACGATACAGATTAGGTCAGGGTGTGTTCAGTGAAACTCCCATCATTTCACAAGCAAGTTCAGTCAGTTTTGTCAGCAATTGCGTTCAGCGTTAAAAAAAATTCTGCGTTGGTGCATTCAGTTTTGATATGTTTTTCACGCGCGTGATAAAAAATGGAAGGTTTACAAACAACATCTCTTAGCAATCATTACTGAAGCACCATTCATTTCTATGAGGCCAGGGCCAGGGCTGTGTGAAAAATGCTGAATATAGGACATGCTGTGATTCTCACGCGACGCAGGAATGATGCGTGAAGAAAAAACGCTCATGTACACAGACCCATTGAAATGAATGTGTCAGGATTCAGTGCGGGTGCTATGCGTTCACTTCATGCACTGCACCCGCGCAGAAAACTCGTTTGTGTGAAAGGTGTGTTAGGCTATCACTGCTTGCAAATCATTAGGCTTCTCTCCCTGCCTATTTGCTCCAGACCATGGTAACCTTGGTCTTATGAACCGATCTTCCCTATAATGAAATACCCCCACAACTGGAATTTTTAATATATGGCAGAGCTGCTGTTGAGAGTGACATAGACTGGAAGAAAGTTGATAGAAGAACTCAATATCCCGTATATTCCGAGCATATACATTACTGAAGAGATACAGAAGAGTCTGGCAAAAAGTCTCCAGTCCAAAATTATTCATACCCTTCTCAATAATCAATCAAATGCTTCCTATAATTGCAGACCAGCTTTTTGCATGTCTCCACAGGTATTTTTGCACATTCATCTTTAGCAATGAGCTCCAAATCTTTCAGGTTGGAGGGTCTTCTTGCCATCACCCTGATCTTTAGCTCCCTCCACAGATTCCCAATTGGATTCAAGTCTGGGCGCTGGCTGGGCCACTCCAAAACGTTAATGTTGTTGTCTGCTAACCATTTCTTCACCACTTTTGTTGTGTGTTTTGGGTCATTGTCATGTGCAGCGTCCCACTCAGGACATGTGGGAACTGCAAAATAACTTTAAACTGTATTACCGTGTTGCATGTCATTTTGCATTACATTACCTGTTGTATCCCTGTTCATAGGCTGGTCAAGTGTGCTTTATACATCCCACCACTAGATGGGGATAGCACCACTCTGGGATATCCAGCCCAGCTTAGGTCTGATCTGTGGTCAGTCTGTTGTTAGTTTTGAGAGAGTGCAGATCAAGCACACATCTGCTCAGGTAAAAGCCTAGTCCAAGAAGGGACCAAGAAAGGAAAGACTTAAAACAAAAGGATAATAGCCACTACCCAGGCATCAAAGACGTTTGGGAACCCAGGTGAAGGATTCTTTAGCCACGGGCAACCTCACCAAATTACACTGGTTTAAAAGGGACCTTGAAGCAAAGTCACCTACCAGTAAGACCTATACAGAACCACAGCTTGAGTCAGAACCTAGCCAAACCTAATAACAGCGGATCAACAGAATTCCTCTAAATATCAAGAGACTGTATTCTGTCTGGATGTATATGTCGCAACTAAAACCAGCTACAGTAAAAGTTGTGAGTTGTATCCTACCACTGTCTACCTCATTCTTCAATACCACCACTACAACTAGTTGTACCACCATAAACGGTACTGGCGTCACGATAAATACCACCAAGGAACCCAGCCGCCACAGGCACCCTAAACACCGCCGTCATCAAGGGCTCCTCAACCTCCATCTAGGCTGGTGCTTCCCTACCACAGTGTGCGCCCCGGAGGATTTCATCACTGTCCTGCTGGCCCAGGGAGGCTTTCTGGTAACCGTGAGTAAACCGATGAACTGTATTATTACTGGCCCCTCATCGGCCCACCGTGCACCTCACGTGTCGCCCCTGCAGTTCTGGCACGCCACATATGCTGAAATGTCCACTGGTGCCGAAGGCCAAGTTTCTCTGCAGACTACCTGATGTTGTCGTTGAGAATCCTCATGTATTGCTCTTTTTTCATGGTGCCGTTTACTGTGATTAGGTTCCCTGGTCCATTGACTGAAAAACACCCCCAAAGCATTAGGTTCCCACCACCATGTTTGACAGTGGGGATGGTGTTGAAGGCTTCTCCTTTTTTACTCCAAATGAAGGAAACATCATTGTGACCAAACAATAAAATTTTTGTTTCATCTGACCATAACACAGAAGACCAGAAGTCTTCTTCTTTGTCCAGATGAGCTTTTGCAAAGGCCAAGCAAGCTTTTGTGTGCCTTATCTGGAGAAGTGGCGTCCTCCTTGGTCTGCATCCGTGGAACCCAGCAGTGTGCAGTATCCGTTGGATTGTCTGCCTTGAGACATTGACACCAGCAGAGCCCAGATTCACCAGGATGGCCTTGTTGGTGATCCTTGGATTCTTTTTCACCTCTATAACTATACTCCTGGCCAGCACAGGTGTCACTTTTGGCTTCCGACCACGTCTTCTGAGATTTTCCACAGTGCGGAACATCTTGTATTTTTTGCTCAAATGTAAATAAAAGCTGAGAATTTTTTTTTTCCACAATAATGCCTCTACATATTGAGGGTTTCCCATAGTGATCCTGTATATAGGGAGGAGTGAGTGAGGATTGGGAATTATTCTCAGGGTATGTCAGCCATTAGGCCCCTTTTACATGGGCTAGTATTCCGCGCGGGTGCAATGTGTGAGTTGAACGCATTGCACCCGCACTGAATCCTGACCCATTCATTTCTATGGGGCTGTGCACATGAGCTGTGATTTTCACGCATCACTTGTGCGTTGCGTGAAAATCGCAGCAAGCTCTATATTCTGCGTTTTTCACGCAACGCAGGCCCCATAGAAGTGAATGGGGCCGCGTGAAAATCGCAAGCATCCGCAAGCAAGTGCGGATGCGGTGCGATTTTCACGCATGGTTGCTAGGTGACGATCGGGCTGGGGACCCGATCTGTATTATTTTCCCTTATAACATGGTTATAAGGGAAAATAATAGCATTCTGAATACAGAATGCAAAGTAAAATAGTGATGGAGGGGTTAAAAAAATAAATTAATTAACTCACCGAGTCCACTTGATTGCGTAGTTGCGGATCTCTGTCTTCTTCTGTAATGTTGAGCTGCCGGCTAAGGACCTGTGGTGATGTGATGTCACATCACATGATCCAATCACATGGTCCCTCACCATGGTGATGAACCATGTGATTGGACCATGTGATGAGCACAGTGACGTCATCAAAGGTCCTATTCCTGTGCACAGCAAAGAAGAAGACAGAAGAGATGCCGGCTGCGCGATCAAGTGGATTAAGGTGAGTTAAATTATTTTAATTTTTTTTTTTTACCCCTCCAGCCCTATTGTACTATGCATTCTGTATTAAGAATGCTATTATTTTTCCTTATAACCATGTTATAAGGGAAAATAATACAATCTACAGAACACCTAACCCAAACCCGAACTTCTGTAAAGAAGATCGGGTCTGAGTACCAAACATGCCGATTTTTCTCACGCACGTGCAAAACGCATTACAATGTTTTGCACTCGCGCGGAAAAATCGTGCATTTTCCCGCAACGCACCCGCATCTTATCCGGGCAAAAAACATGACGCCCGTGTGAAAGAGGCCTTAAAGGGAATATGTCATCAGAAAATGACCCGCTGTTAAAATCACTTTTTTATGTTTAACATATGTTAAAATTATTTTTGATGATGTTATTTTAAATTTTCCATATCACTTTTTATATTTAAACAGAGATAAAAAAAATCCTGCAGTTTTTGCACCGGCCACTATGTCTAATAATCGGCACCACTTCTTGGTTTGTACAGATCACTTTACTGCAGTTAACTCATTTCAATCCTGCCTGTAATGATATGACCTCTATGTACAGATAAGACAGGATCCATCATTAACAATAGGTGATTGTCAAAGCTTATCTATTCTTTCCTTGTACAATGACCTCTGCACGGGTCACAGAGCACGCCCAGAAAACTCTCCCATAGAAGTCAACGAGGTCCCCTCCTGACCATTGTGTCTATGGCCCATTTGGGTGCCGTAAAGCAATTTTTTTTAATGCTATGTAAATGCTGTTAAGAACAGCTCAGGCAAGATGCCCCCCCCATAATCATGTTCAGGAAATAAAATTATAAACATCTACAATCAGAAAATAAAAACAGATTAGAAAAAAGGAGATATGTTCCTATGTGGTTTTAACTGGCAGATAAAACTTTTGGTGACACATTTCCTTTAAAGTAAGGAAGAAACCCAAGGGGCTGTTACCAGAGTTTCAGGAGCCCAACGCCACCCATTGAGATGGAGCCCAGCACCGCCCCACATCCTTCAACTCCCCTCCCTGCTCCCACGACGTCACACAATTGAAGCGCTGTAATCTCACGCAGGACAGCTAGCGCATGCCAGGGCTGTGCTGGCATCAGCCTCAGGTTACAAACTGTGCATGCGCTAGCTGTCCTGCTTGAGATTGCGGTGCTTCAACTGTGATGTCGTGGGAGCAGGGAGGGGAGTTGGAGGCAGTGTTGCTGGACAAGTTATCCCAAAATCACGGACAGACAAATTTTTTTTTATGGACAAATAGAAAAACCATAATGAATGATAAATATTATTAGTAATACATGTCTATAGTTCAATGTACTGATAACGCCTCATTACCAGCATTTACGGTGAGCTGTAAAATGATGATAATTACCACCAAATGAATCTAGTCAGGTACCACCAGCCTCAAAAAAATCATGGACGCATCTATTTTTTTTCACTGACACAGGAAAAAAAGTTACCTATTTTTATGGACTGTTCGGAAATTTCTGGACAGTTGGCAACCCTGGTTGGAGGATGCGGGGCGGTGCTGGGCTCCTGAACCTCTGGTAACAGCCCCTTGGCTTAGCATGTTTATAAAATCTTTTTTCTAACTAAAGAAAAGCATCTCTAGTTATGGCACATGTATGTTACGGACATGCTACTGGAGATCTACCAGCACATGTAAGCTAAAACTAGATGACTGAATCCCTTGATTCCGAGGCTGAGAGCTGATTGAACTATGACCTGGAGCACATGGAAAACTCTGCATATCATTAGGCTAGGTCTACACGACGACATTTGTCGCGCGACAATAAGTTGCGCGACAGATAGGGCACAACTACACTGCAACATTTGTCGCGCAACATTTTGTTGCACCAATGTCGCGCGACAATTTTTATAATGGCAGTCTATGGTGTCGCACTTCAACATGCGACATGCTGCGACTGCGACGCGACAGTCGCAGAAAAATCCATCTCGAATGGATTTTTTGCGACTGTCGCGTCGCAGTCGCAGCATGTCGCATGTTGCAGTGCGACACTATAGATTGCCATTATAAAAATTGTCGCGCGACATTGGTGCAACAAAATGTCGCGCGACGAATGTCGTCGTGTAGACCTAGCCTACTTCTGCAAATGTGAGATAGGAGCCTGTTACCACCCATCACAACATGCTTTACAGTCAGCAATCATCCTAATATAGTGCTGCTCTGGCATTCTACCACTAGGTCACTTTGTAAATGGATATCCTTCTTTCAGGCTTGTGCTACTAACAAGGTCATTTTTAAGAATATGTTTCCTGTCATCCATAGAAATATTCAGAGTCTCAGACAAGGTCGTTTTTCATAGGCAGGTGTTCTGTAGGCTTTTTCTGTCCTTGGATAATTTACATTTGTCTTTCTAAAAAATATCCTTCAGTGATTTCCATTGTTCAATGTAAACTATATTTTATTGCAAAAAAAATAAAAATCTCGTTATTTTAGATGACTTCACATTAAAGGTGTTATAGAATTAGAACAAGCTTAGAAGAACAAGAAGATGCTGTAGCCGCATTCTTACGCAGACAGCGATATACTTGTCCATGGTTTGTGTCTGGTATTTCAGCTGAGCCCCATTTACTTCAATTTTTTCTAATTCTACCCAACACCATTAAATGGGTTTTCCCATTTCAGACATTGGGGCATATTGCTAGGGACCAGCACCTATACTAAGAACAGAGCCTGCAATGTTCCAGAGGGTGCACCGCGGCACGCTCGGCTATTTTCGGAAGTCCATTGAAATGAATGGGACGCACACTGTGCACGAGCGGCCATCGCTCCATTCAATTCTATGGGGTTGACAGAAATAGCCGAGCCAGCGCTTGGCTATTATCAGCGGTCCCATAGGAATGAATGGAGGGTGGCTGCGCGTGTGCGTCCTCCGGGACTTTGCAGGCTCCATTCTCAGTATAGGCGCGGGTCCCAGCGGTGCCACCCACACCTATCAGACATTGGGGGCATATCGTAGTGATATGCCCCCAATGTCTGAGATGGGAATACCCCTTTAATGAAATATTTAAGGCTGAGAGAGTTTATCATCAAAACCGTTTTTTTCATGCTATGGTTTTTAGCATTCCAGTCTCTCTGTAAGGCCTCATGCACACAAACGTATTTTGTTTCCGTGTCCGTTCAGTTTTTTTTTTGCGGATAGGATGCGGACCCATTTATTTCAATGGGTCTGCAAAAATTGCGAACAGCAAACCGTCTGCTATCCGCATCCGTATGTCCGTTCCGTAGCCCCGCAAAAAAAATAGAACATGTTCTATTCTTGTCCATTTTAGGCATTGTTACAATGGATTCGCAAAAAAAAAAAAACGGATGACATACGGATGTCATCCGTTTTATTTGCGGATCCGCAAAACACATACGGTAATCTAAATGTAGCCTATCTCTGTCTTCAGCAGATTAGAACACTCTGTGACACTCTCAGTGGCCACTACTATCTGAGAACATCCTGCTTGAAGCCTCGTACTGGCCAGGAAATTTATTGGGCGATTCATGGATCAAACACCTGTTGCTGTTAAGCTCCTTATTAGAGAACATCAAGTTGTGCAATAAGTACTGAAACATTGAACAGTTGGACAGGTGCATTCAAAAGTTTAGAGCAGGTCACATTAAGTTCTCCTGTAAAGGTTAGAGTGCATTTAAGGTTCATCCTGAAATTTAACCCACAAGCCAAATATCCTTTTCTTTTTGTGAGCACGTATTCATACACGTCTGCTTTTAATAGCATGTAATCTTTGCTGTTATCATTGCACATACAGGACACATCACTTAAAGCTAATAGGTTGCGATCCTACTCATAAGGCATAAACCTATCAGCAAGTAATTTTTTTCAAAATCAGCTTTAAATGGAGTTGTCTTCTTCCAAGCCGTTAGGGTCTATTATTGTGTTAAAACCTGGTACCACTGAAGGATCCTCCTGAGCCAGTCAGACCTTATTTGTAGCGATACAATTCATGTACGAGCAGATATTCTATGAACTTAGAGGATTTGAGAATATCACTAATATCACTTCACTAATCTTGGAGCTACACTGCATGTAGTCTCCCTGTTATGTAACCCAATATAATGCAACAGCTTAGCTCTTCTGCTCAGACATTACCTAAGCAACCCTGGTGAGCACAATCTAATTGTTCACTATTGGAACAAAGAGGACGGTCAATCCGAAAAACAGCAGAGGAGATCCAAATACAGAGTCACAGGTTGAGCATGGCTAAAACCAGGGGGCAACTGTGACAGAATGCAGGCAAAAGAGAAGTCAGAGAATGCAAAGTCAAAACCAGTTGAGAGAAGGTACAGTTAATTCAAGAAAGTAGTCAAATGGTAATACAATCGTACAGTCAAAACAAACCAAGTTACAGAACACAATTCATGTTCAAAAAGAGCATTGGGTTCTCAAATTGGTCACCCTAACAGCCCTCTGATTGGTCTGCTGACCAAGTTGCTTGAGTGACCGTGACCGGGGGTCTCTTGATTGGTGGAATAGCCGAGTCCTGCTGCTGGTTGGATGGTGTGTGTTTTGCCCTAGAATACCAGAGCATTGGGGGACAGACACAGGGACAGACATCACAGGAGCACCTTGGGTAAGTGTAATGTTAGACATCTGCCCCAATGATATTGCCATAAGAGTGAGTCAATATTTAGACAACCCTTTTAGCACCCACAAATTATTTTCTCAAAGAGGCAAAATACCATGGCATCTAAAATGTACACAGATACATTTCTTTTATTTTGCCTGACGATAACACCTACTTCTTAACACACCTGAACCGAAAAGTGTTAACACCTCTACCCTTGCTCTTCCATTTGTCTTCATAGCCATCTTGCCTACAAAACCTTGACAGTAACTAATCAATTTTTCCTAAAATGGTGGCTGAAAGTAAAAAACATAATACTCACCTCATCTACTTGATCGCGGAGAGGCCATCCGCTCCCATCTTGAAGAAAACCCACCAAAGGACCTGCTGCGAGCGTGATGACCTCACCACGTGATCACGCTGGGCATGTGCGGTGACATAATCACTGATGAAAAATCCCAGAGCATGCATTTTACCCTAGTAAAAACACAAGCCCTGTCTTGTGTGGAAGGTGATGGCCTCAGGTTTTATCACAAAAATGAGTCACAGAAGAAAACCTGTGGACCACATCCACTTTTTTTGACCTGGCATGAGCGGGGAGAAGTCGCAGATTGCGGCGAAACTAGCTGTTATAGGTGTAATTTAGCATAATAAATGACCCCCTTAATCTTAACCATGAACACAGGCAGAACATTAAAACCACTGAACTACCAAATTCTCCTAGATGAGCCAAAAAGACTTGTTACACTCAGTGCCACCAGTCCCAAAACCTTTTTAAAAAATTTGGCGAACTGGACTTGAAATGAATCTCAGCTGGTTCGCTCATCTTTATTCAAGACGTTACTTGAAGTACAATTCCAGTCAGGCTTTCATAACTAATAAAATGTACCTACTAGAGCCATGTAATATACCAGGAACATTAATTAAAATGTACCTACTACATATCAGGAACATTAATTCTGTCACCCTGGTCCCTCAAATGTAAATTTCCAAGGTGCTTTGCACACTATAGATTAGTCCTAAGCGAATTAAGCTGCAGATCATAGATCTGAAGTTGATTTGTTCAAAAACGTTTATGTTAATTCTGTCTCCGTGCAGCATTAAAATGTATGGGCTCTGCGTAGGCAACATTTGTATCGCCCTAAGTCGTGCAAGATTTAGGTGTATTAAACATTTTAAATTAAGAATTTTAAGTCTAGTTTGGTACTGAGGTACCAGCCAGTACCAAATCCGACTTCGGATTCCTATTCCAAAAGGTTTTCAAAGCAAAATATAGGAATACCGAATGAATTCACTTTGGGCGTTAGAAATTTTGCCTATGCCCATGCATTTTAAAATAGCATTAGAAATTGAAGTTCTTGAATGAATCGACTCAATTTGCTCAAGACTACTATAGATCAATATCACAGAAAGTGAAGAAAAATTGCCGCATGTTGCTATTTTTTTTTCTACACAAGAAGTAATCACTTCTCTGACATCACTTCCTGCTGTGCAGCTATTGGCTGAAGCTTCACCTTACAAACTTCCTGCTCTGCCCCCCCCCCCTCCCCCCTACATGCAGTCTGCGCATAATACTGTAAATTAAAACTGAGAGCTCTTAGGCTACTTTCACACTACCGTTCAGAGCAGGTCCGTCTGATGTCTGCTCAGACGGATCCGCTCCTATAATGCAGACGTTTGTATCCGTTCAGAACGGATCCGTCTACATTATAGTTTGAAAAAAATTCTAAGTGTGAAAGTAGCCTGAACGTTTGAAGATTGAGCCATATTGTGTCATCTTCAAACGGATCCGTCCCCATTGACTTACATTGTAAGTCTGGACGGATCCGCTCGCCTCCGCACGGCCAGGCGGACACCCGAACGCTGCAAGCAGCTTTCAGGTGTCCGCTTGCTGAGCGGAGCGGAGGCTGAACGCCGCCACACTGATGCATTCTGAGCGGATCCGCGTCCACTCAGAATGCATTAAGGCTGGACGGATGCGTTCGGGGCCGCTTGTGAGAGCCTTCAAACGGAGCTCACAAGCGGACACCCGAACGCAGGTGTGAAAGTAGCCTTAAATGGAGAAAGACTATTAAAATGGAGTGGAGAACTCTCAGTATTGCATCCTCCTCATCAGCCTCTCTTCGCTTCCCCCATATTTGTCATATTGTTTTATGAAAATATTAACAACAGTAACTGATATATTATCATCATATTGTGAAAATCTAATATTCAACTACAACATTTCTATGTATATTAGAATGATCTAATCACTAGTTAAAGTTAAGATCTCAGATATCTTGCAGTACTGGTAATGGATCTGTAATCAGCGGCTTGTGCAAACATTAAATACTTGGGTGGCCTGATTATCATAGCAAGCTTGTTAAACAACTCATACCATCATTTCCTTTTCATTAGAAGCTTTGCTTCTCTTCATACAAAGAAATATAATGTGAACGCTTCAAGGCATTTGATTTGCAAGCCGTTAGTGGCCTGTAGAAAATGCAAGCTTTCTGAACTCCAAAACAAATGTTCGCATGTACCGTGATGTTAAATACATTGCTTGGTATCGGCCTGACATCCAACAGCAGATCGTTATGTCCTATAGGAATGTAACATACATGTAGGTGAAGAATAGAGATGAGCGAAGCTGACGAAGTGGAAGAATTCGTTCTGAATTTCCGGAAAAATTAAATTTGCACCGAATGCAAATTTCCTCGCGCTTCGTGGTAATGAATCGCGTTTTGTTCCTAAAATGGCTGCTGCACGTGTGAGGACATGGAGAAAGGAACTCTGGGAAAACGGGATCACCCATAATGCCATGCATGCAGCCAATCAGCAGCCAGCCCTGTGATGTCATAGCCCTATAAATAGCGGCAGCCATCTTAGATTCTGCCATTCACCAGTGTACTTAGTCAGGGGCGTGCATAGAAATCATTGGGCCCTGGCCCATCCCGCCACCTGCCCTGGCTCCTCCCCTGCCACACCCCCATTGAATTCCTACTGACCCAGAGAATAAAAGGCACAGGTCAGTTTCTCCGCAAACGGAACGCCATAGGAACAAAACCTGTAAAATTATGGAGAAATTGCGTTTTTTTTTTTTTTCCAATTCCACTCCATTTGGAATTTTTGGCCCACTTCCCACTACATTGTATGCCATATTAAATGGTGGCTTTAGAAAGTACAACTTGTCCTGCAAAAAATAAGCCCTCATACAGCTCTGTGACCGGAAAAATAAAAGTCATGGCTCAAGGAAGATAGGGAAGAAAAATGAAAATGCAAAAATGAAAAAACCTCCGGTATCCTAACTGTTAAAGGGGTTATCTAACACCTATTATTCCCCCCCCCCCAAAATGCCTGGCCACCGAATACAGGTAATACATATGCTCGGGTGGGGGGAGGGGGGGGGGGGGTGCAGCGAACAGCAGGCCGTGATGGAGGAAATTATCCTTCCTAGTGTCACCCGTGATGCCAAGGAGGTTTGTTCCCATTGTGGGCTGCTATTGACTGCCCAGTGGCGGCCATTTGGGCATTAGTGATGCGGGTGCTGGGAGCTGGTTAAGTATTACCTGTATGAGGTGCCCTGGCTTTTTGGGGGGTCATTATAGGGGTTTGGACAACCTCTTTAACTCCTTGCTTCTGATACTTAGTTTACCATGAGAAAGAAATAGCCATTTATCATGAATAATGACTTTAGAGTATAAGTTGATATTGCTATCATAACGTGCAAGAAATAAAAGCGTGAACATCATACGTTATACACAAAAACTATGATCTATTATACGTTACACATCAATAATGTTGTTAAACCTTGCACACACCAGTAACTCCGCCGTATAGTGCTGCTCCCATACACTATGCTCAAATAATAACATAATATGCTATACAGATAAATAATCCTGTTAAGGTTCCATTCAGACGTCCATAGTGTTTTGCGGTCCGCAAAACACTGACGCCGCACATCGCTGGCACTTAATAGATCATTCCTATTCTTGTCAGCAGCTGCGGACAAGAATAGGACATGCTCTATTTTTTTCTGGAGCCGCGGGCCAGAAGTTTGGGGCAGTGGACCGGAAATGCGGATGCGGACAGCACACTGTGTGCTGTCCGCATCTTTTTCGGCCCCATTGAAAATGAATGGGTCTGCTCCCGATCCCCATAATTGCAGAACGGATCCGGACCCATTCAACGGACGTCTGAATGGACCCTTATACAATGTGCACAGATAAAGCCACCATATCCTGTACACAGTGAGACAGGGCTGCTATTAGCAATGTTTCGTCCCATAATTGCCACAGAGTCAGTGCCACTAGGCACTGTAAGGGTCCATTTACACGTCCATAGTGTATTGCGGATTTCCCATAGAAATGCCTATTTTTGTCCGCAATTACGGACAAGAATAGGACATGCTTTATTTTTTTCCGGAGCTGCGGGCCAGAAGATCGGGGCCACGCTCCGGAAATGCGGATGCGGACAGCACACTGTGTGCTCTCGGCATCCATTCCTGCCCCATTGAGAATGAATATGTCCTCACCCATTCCGGATGTTGCGGAACGGATGCGGACCCATTCCACGGACGTGTGAATGGAGCCTTAGAGGAGGCAGATGTCAGGGACACTGCAGTGGGTGGGAGATTAGAAGCTGCTAGAGGCTCTATGAGGGGAGTGAACATAAAAGACAAAAGAAGATGGAGAAGATCTGTTATTAGAGGGAGGTTAGCAGCAGATGGCATGGGCTCTTTTATATAAAAGGGGAAAGAAGCAGGTGGCATGGACTCTGTTAGATCATGGGGCAGAAGTTGACAAGGGCTTTGTGCTAAGGGATTGGGCACATCAAGTCCAATAGGTGATAGGGGCTCAGTTACTGATGGGTGGACAGAAAGAGATTGGAGAAGGACGGAGGGTTCCATGGGCTTTGTGAGTGGGTGGTGGTGACAAGGAATACACAAGGTGGCAGGGGCTCTGTTATAAGAAGGGGGCACAGAAACTGGTACAGGTTCTTTGGGTCACAGAAGGTGGCAAGGAGTCTCTGAGGACTTCAGGGAACATAGAAGATGATAGTGGCTGGAGGCCACAGATGGTTGCAGCTATTCTGTGGGGAGAGTAGTAGAGGGGCATACAAGAGAGGTTCTGTGGGGGCCAGGAGCGAGATAACAGGTAACCGCAGGATAGAGGGAGGTTGCAAAACAGCTGGTTTACTACTTCAGATTCTTTTCTGCAGCAGTATTTTTCCCCCGTTGTCAATGGGGGCGTGGCTTCACAGGTGGGTGTGGCTTAATGGAGGTAGGCGTGGCCTGTGAAGTTCTGTCTGCTTGAGCCTGACACGAAGGGTCGGGACATCAGCAGCCTGTGCTCTATTGTGTACAGAATGGGGGGGACGGGGGAGGTTCGGAGGGGGGCCCTGACTGAGAATAGGGGAAGCAAGCAGGGCCCGGCCAGGTCTGAATGGAGGACAAGTGGGTGTGCCTCAATGCCCGATAAACTGTCTGCAGATGTATGGGGCGGGGCCTTCCATGCGCTCCGGGGCCCCCCATGCCACGGGACCCATAGCAGCTGCGCGGTCTGCCTATCTGGTAGGTACGCCACTTTACTTAGTGCAGGAAGAGAGGTCAGCAGGCGCTAGGGACAGTGATAGAAAAAACTTCATTGTGCTAAAAAAAAATGATTTACAAGTGCAGGGAAAGATTATTCATGGTGTAGGGAAATGATAGGGAGGAATCATTCCGCAGCATTTCTGTTGAACGGGGTTCAGTCAGGGAGGTGACAGCCTGGGTAATAGGAACAATCCTATTACACCTTGCAGCACTGACTGGGCACCCACATTGCCATTATACAGCTCTGTAATTCCAGCAACCCTTTCTTATTAGGGTGAAAGTGCTGTTAACAGGGTTTTTACAAGGAAATATTTATACGTTTTATTTGCCCTAGTGCAGTGCAGTTATATGTTCTAAAGCATTTTTGGCTCGTATTAGTGGTAAAATAAGGGCTTATTAGTCGTTGTGTGGTGAAGTGCAAAAATTACAGCCCTTTTTTCCGTGCATTAATGGAAAAAGAAAAAATATATTTGCCGATCACCGATGCCGTTATCTGTTTTAAAGCCCTTTTTTGCGTGTATTAGTGGAAAAAGGATAATATATTTTCCGCTCAGCGGTGCCGTTATCTGTTTTAACCTCTTCAGGACACAGGGTGTACCGGTACGCCCTGATGTCCTGGTACTTAAGGACACAGGGCGTACGGGTACGTCCTGTGTATTTTCAATCACCGCCACCCGGCGGGCAGTGATCGGAACCCGGTGCCTGCTCAAATCATTGAGCAGGCACCTTGGCTAAATGTGCGGGAAGGGGGGTCTCGTGACTCGTCAATTCAGACCTGCGGTTTGCGGCTTTACCTGCGGTTTGCGGCGGCGAGCCTGGGATATCCAGCCCCCTGGATCTCACAGGCCGGAAGCTGTATGAGTAATACACACAGTATTACTCATACAACCAATGCATTCCAATACAGAAGTATCGGAATGCATTGTAAAGGATTAGACACCCAAAATTTCAAGTCCCAAAGTGGGACAAAAAATAAAGTGAAAAAAAAGTTGAAAAAATAAAGTTTTCCCCCAAAAAATTAAAAGTTTCAAGTAAAAATAAACAAAAACGTCATTTTCCCCAAATAAAGTAAAAAAAAATAGGTAAAAAATAGGGGGGGAAAAAAGTATACATATTAGGTATCGCCGCGTCCGTATCGACCGACTCTATAAACATATCACATGACCTATCCCCTCAGATGAACACCGTAAAAAATAAAAACTGTGCTAAATAAACCATTTTTTTGTCACCTTACATCACAAAAAGTACAACAGCAAGCGATCAAAAAGGTGTACCAATCTAACCGTCACCTCATCCCGCAAAAAATGAGCCCCTACCTGAGAATCACCCAAAAAATTTAAAAACTATGGCTCAGAATATGGAGACACTAAAACATCAGTTCTTTTGTTTTAAAAAAGCTGTTATTGTGTAAAACTTACATAAATAAAAAAAAAAGTATACATATTAGGGATCGCCGCGTCCATATCGACCGGCTCTATAAAAATATCACATGACCTAACCTCTCCGATGAACACCATAAAAAATAAAAAATAAAAACGGTGCTAAATAAAGCATTTTTTGTCACCTAACATCACAAAAAGTGTAATAGCAAGCGATCAAAAAGTCACATGCACCCCAAAATAGTGCCAATAAAACCATCATCTCATCCCGCGAAAATCATACCCTAGCCGAGGTAATCGCCCAAAAACTGAAAAAATTATGGCTCTCAGACTATGGAAACACTAAAACATGATTTTTTTTTTGCTTCAAAAATAAAATCAGTGTAAAACTTAAATAAAAAAAAGTATACATATTAGGTATTGAAGCGTCCGTAATAACTTGCTCTATAAAAATATCACATGACCTAACCCCTCAGATGAATACTGTAAAAAAAAAAAAATAATAATGTGTAAAAAAAGCCATTTTTTGTCACCTTACAACGCAAAAAGTGTAATAGCAAGCGATCAAAAAGTCACACGCACCCCAAAATAGTGCCAATAAAACCGTCATCTCATCCCGCAAAAATCATACCCTACCCAAGGTAATTGCCCAAAAACTGAAAAAATTATGGCTCTCAGACCATGGAAACACTAAAACATGATATATTTTTATTTTTTATGAAATCATTGTGTAAAACTTACATAAATAAAAAAAAAAGTATACATATTAGGTATCAACGCATCCGTAACAACCGGGTCTATAAAAATATCACATGATCTAACCTGTCAGATGAATGTTGTAAATAACAAAAAATAAAAACGGTGCCAAAACAGCTATTTCTTGTTACCTTGCCTCACAAAAAGTGTAATATAGAGCAACCAAAAATCATATGTACCCTAAACTATTGTCAACAATACTGCCACCCTATCCCATAGTTTCTAAAATGGGGTCACTTTTTTGGAGTTTCTACTCTAGGGGTGCATCAGGGGGGCTTCAAATGGGACATGGTGTCAAAAAAAAAACAGTCCAGCAGAATCTGCCTTCCAAAAACCGTATGGCATTCCTCTCCTTCTGCGCCCTGCCATGTTCCCGTACAGCAGTTTACGACCACATATGGGGTGTTTCTGTAAACTACAGAATCAGGGCTATAAATATTGAGTTTGGTTTGGCTGTTAACCCTTGCTTTGTAACTGGAAAAAATATATTAAAATGGAAAATCGGCCAAAAAAGTGAAATTTTGAAATTGTATCTCTATTTTCCATTAATTCTTGTGGAACATCTAAAGGGTTAACAACGTTTGTAAAATCAGTTTTGAATACCTTTATGGGTTTAGTTTCTTAGATGGGGTCACTTTTATGGAGTTTATACTCTAGTGGTGCTTTAGGGGGGCTTCAAATGGGACATTGTGTAAAAAAAAAAACAGTCCAGCAAAACCTGCCTTCCAAAAACCGTATGGCATTCCTTTCCTTCTGCGCCCTGCCATGTGCCCGTACAGCGGTTTACGACCACATATGGGGTGTTTCTGTAAACTACAGAATCAGGGCCATAAATATTGAGTTTGGTTTGGCTGTTAACCCTTGCTTTGTAACTGGAAAAAAATTATTAAATGGAAAATCTGCCAAAAAAGTGAAATTTTGAAATTGTATCTCTATTTTCCATTAATTCTTGTGGAACACTTAAAGGGTTAACAAAGTTTGTAAAATCAGTTTTGAATACCTTGAGGGGTGTAGTTTCTAAAATGGCTTCATTTTTGGGTGGTTTCTATTATGTAAGCCTCGCAAAGTGACTTCAGACCTGAACTGGTCCCTAAAAATTGGGTTTTTGAAAATTTCAGAAAAATTTCGGGATTTGCTTCTAAACTTCTAAGCCTTGTAACATCCCCCCCAAAAAAAAAATCATTCCCAAAATTATCCAAACATGAAGTTGACATATGGGGGATGTAAAGTAATAACTATTTTTGGAGGTATTACTATGTATTATAGAAGTAGAGAAATTGAAACTTGGAAATTTTTGGTAAATTTGGTATTTTTTTTTAAATAAAAATGTTTTTTTTTTACTTCATTTTACCAGTGTCATGAAGTACAATATGTGACGAAAAAACTGTCTCAGAATGGCCTGGATAAGTCAAAGCGTTTTAAAGTTATCAGCACTTAAAGTGACACTGGTCAGTTTTGCAAAAAATGGCCTGGTCCTTAAGGTGAAATAAGGCTGTGTCCTGAAGGGGTTAAAGCCCTTTTTTGTGTGTATTAGTGGAAAAAGGAAAAATATCTTTGCTCTTCAGCGGTGCAGTTATTTGTTTTAAAGCCCTTTTTTGCGTGTATTAATGGAAAAAGGAAAAATATATTTTCCGCTCAGCGGTGCAGTGATATATTCTAAAGCCCAGTTTGCTGCGTATTAGTGGCAAAATGAAAGTATATTCGCCGTCCAGCATTGAACTTATCTGTTGAAAAGCCTGTTGTGTTGTGTAAAAGTTGACAAAAAATAGGGCCTAATTGCCCTTGTGCTGTGCAGTGATATACTCTAAAGCCCAGTTTGCTATGTATTAGTGACAAAATAAATATATTCGCCATTCACCTTTGCACTTATTTGTTGAAAAGCCTTCTGTGTAAAAGTAGAAAAAAAGCTGACTCCTATGTGTGTTACTGCAAGGCACAATGTTCTACACCACTATAAAGGCTCTCTGCAGTCAGGAAATAGCAGTTTTTATGCGTAATTCGCCGCAAATTTATTCGTATCAAACCAAATTTTCCCCCAAAATTTTGGCGAACTGGCGAATCAAATTTTTTTTAAATTCGCTCATCTCTAGTGAAGAACATGTTATTTTTTGGCTTGTCACATACTGTATGTACATAAAGTGTAAAAGTAGAAAAAAAAGCTGACTCCTATGTGTGTTACTGCAAGGCACAGTGTTCTACACCACTATAAAGGCCCTAAACAGTGCCATCAACAGATCCCCCTCCCCTAAATGGTGCCATCCACAGATCCCCATCCCCTAAATAGTGCCATCCACAGATCCCCCTCCCCTAAATAGTGCCATACACAGACCCCTCTCCCCTAAACAGTGCCATCCACAGATCCCTCTCCCCTAAACAGTGCCATCCACATATCCCCCTCCCCTAAATAGTGCCATCCACAGATCCCCCTCCCCTAAATAGTGCCATCCACAGATCCCTCTCCTCTAAACAGTGCCATCCACAGATCCCCCTCCCCTAAATAGTGCCATCCACAGATCCCTCTCCCCTAAACAGTGCCATCCACAGATCCCCCTCCCCTAAATAGTGCCATCCACAGATCCCTCTCCCCTAAACAGTGCCATCCACAGATCCCCCTCCCCTTAACAGTGCCGCCATCCACAGTATCAAGTGCCTCTCTCCCCCCTTCAGGTGCCAGTATCAGGTGCCAACCCCCCTCCCCCCATGTGCCAGTATCAAGTGCCCCCCGCTCCCCCCATGGCAGTAACAGTCGGGTATTAAAAAAAAGTCCCCTGATGTGTCTGTGTATCAGAGGCAAAGCATTTACCCTCACAGCCATAAAGGAGGCATTGCAACTGATTGAACAAATATGAGACTTCTACTGTTATAGCTGGCTAAGTGTACATCTATACACATGACAGCTGCTCATATATAGAGATATAGCAGAGCTGAGTGTGCTGGGACAGCTGTCATATAGAGATATAGCAGTGATGGGTGTGTTGGGGCAGCTGTTATGTGTATAAATGTACACTTAGCCAGCTATAACAGTAGAAGTCTCATATTTTTTCAATCAGTTGCAATGCCTCCTTTATGGCTGTGAGGGTAAATGCTTTGCCTCTGATACACAGACACATCAGGAGACTTTAGAATACAGTAAGATTAGATCACATTAGCGAGGGGGCCTGAACATTAAGACTGCTGCTGTGAAGGGGCCTTGAACATTAAGACAAGAATCAATATTTAACTAACTTGAAAATAAACTGTCGGGCCCCGAAGCAGCTGCTTCCCCGGTAGTTACGCCACTGCCTGGCTACCTGTGTGTAGCGTCTGTGTGTGTTAATAAAATTTTTTTTAAAAACTGAATGCGGTCCGGACGGGCCCCCAGTGGCGTAGGGCTCCATAGCCACTTCTATGGTTGCTATGGCGATCCCTACGCCACTGCACGGGGCCGTACATTGTACAGTGGCTGTGCTTGGTATTGCAGCTCAGTCCCTTTCCCTTCAATGGGGCTGAGCTGTACCTATGTGATGTGACTGATGAACATGATGTCACATGCCCTAGGCTAAGCTGCGAGAAGGTCACATTGCTACTGCAAGCACGAGTGCCTTCTCAAACAGCTGATCTGTGGGGGTCCAGATGTTGGACACCCACGATCAGATACTGATGATCTTTTCAAAGGATAGGTGATCAGAATAAAAGCTCAGAAAACCCCTTTAATTTATTTTAGGGAAGAATTTCCAGGTTAATATACAAATGATTGAAAAGCATGTTGATAATTAAGATCACATTAACATTTAGATCAAGAAAAAAAGAGTACCGTATTTTTCACCCTATAAGACTCACCGGCATATAAGACGCACCTAGGTTTTTGAGGAGGAAAATAAGAAAAAAATATTTTTAACCAAAAGGTGTGCTTTTGGTGGGTTTTGAATTAATGGTGGTCTGTGCATGACACTATTATGGGGGATCTGTGGATGACGCACTGTCATGTGGGGGATCTGTGGATGACGCACTGTCATGTGGGGGATCTGTGGATGACGCACTGTCATGTGGGGGATCTGTGGATGGCACTGTTATGGGGGACCTGTGGATGGCACTGTTATGGGGGACCTGTGGATGGCACTGTTATGGGGGATCTGTGGATGGCACTGTTATGGGGGATCTGTGGATGGCACTGTTATGGGGGATCTGTGGATGGCACTGTTATGGGGGATCTGTGGATGGCACTGTTATGGGGGATCTGTGGATGGCACTGCTATGGGGTGGGAGATCTGTGGATGGCATTGTTATGGGGTGGGGGGATCTGTGGATGGCACTGTTATGGGGTGGGGGGATCTGTGGATGGTACTGCTATGGGGTGGGGATCTGTGGATGGAACTGTTTATGGGGGGGGAATCTGTGGATGACACTGCTATATGTCATCCACAGATCCCCCAATACACCGGCCCTCTGCTCGCCGAATTATCTATAAACATGATTCCTTATCCTGTTATTAAGTTTAACTAACGCTGCGCTCTCCCATGTCCCCCCTGTATCCCCACAGCACTTACGAACACACTTCCATAGCAGGCAGAGCGGACGGCAGCAGTAACGTCACTCACTGACGTCGTGCGTCTGCTCCGCCTGCTTCGTTCATAAAGTGGTGGAGCAGGCGCTCGACGTCAGTGAGTGACGTTACTGGTGCCATCCGCTCTGCCTGCTATGGAAGTGTGTTCGTAAGTGCTGTGGGGATACAGGGGGGACATGGGAGAGCGCAGCATTAGTTAAACTTAATAACAGGATAAGGAATCATGTTTTTAAATACTGCGGTGAGCGGCGGGGCCCGGTGTAAGAGTACAGTGACTGCACCGGGCCCCGCCCCTAGTTCCGGACTGCAGCCTCTCCTCTCTCCCGGCTCATACATTGCAGTCTGCGATGCTGCAGCGTCGCAGACTGCGATGTAAAATGGAAGCATTCGCCCCATAAGACGCAGGGGCATTTCCCCCCCACTTTTGGGGGGGGAAAGTGCGTCTTATGGGGCGAAAAATACGGTATATGAAAATGAATATGGGTGATATTAAACATGATGTTTCCTAGGTTCTTTAAGGGGCATCTGTCAATAAATTTGTACCTATGACACTGGCTGACCTGTTACATGTGCACTTGGAAGCTGAAGGCATCTGTGTTGGTCCCATGTTCGCATTTTCCCGCATTGCTGAGAAAAAAGATGTTTTAATATATGCAAATCAGCCTCTAGGAGAAATGGGGGTGTGGCTGTTACACACAGAGGCTCAGCTCTCTCTACAACTGCCAGGTCCTCTGCACTTTGACTGACGGGGCCAGGTGTGATCACATTTTCACTGCCTGGCCCTGTCAATCAAAGTGCAGAGGGTGCAGCAGCTGCAGAGAGAGAGCAGATCATCTGTGTGTAACGGCAACGCCCGCATTGCTCCTAACTTAGAGGCTTATTTGCATACACTAAACATCATTCTCAGCAATGCCGGCACATATGAACATAGGACCAACACAGGTGCCTTCAGCTGCCAAGTGCACATGTAACAGTTTCATAGGGAAAAATCTGCTGACAGATGCCC
The DNA here is from genome assembly GCF_905171765.1 of Bufo bufo. Taxonomy (NCBI): domain Eukaryota; kingdom Metazoa; phylum Chordata; class Amphibia; order Anura; family Bufonidae; genus Bufo; species Bufo bufo. The sequence goes on from NC_053391.1 coordinate 606,121,173, forward strand.
TTTAATAGATTCTGGTTACTGTAGTTTTATGCTTGCAGTAGCTAACAGAAATAACAAGCTTTATTACTGATTAGGAAACTGCCTTCAACAATGCATATTGCAGCGTTTCTGATGTCTGATAAGTATCTACCCTCAAACTGACTAGAAGCAAAGGACAAAGAACATTACCAGGGATTCTTTTTTTTTTTTTACTTCAAATTGTGTTTACTAATTAACAGGAAACTCTACGGCTCTTCCTTCCATTTTTTTTAATCTTTGATTGGACTATATATAAGTGAAACTATGGGATCCAGTTCCTTTTTAGAAGTGAATGAGACAATTTCACAAACCTTCACTATTTTCATGAAATGATTAGACTATGGGAGCTTCGTTCTGTAGCCTTTACAAGAGCCGTTTTTGTGGAATTTTTTGCAACCCTTTTATTCGTTATGTTTGGTTTAGGCTCATCTTTACACTGGCCTGGAGCACCACCAAGTGTCCTGCAAGTTGCCTTAGCTTTTGGCCTTGGTATAGGTACTTTGGTTCAGGCTTTTGGTCATGTAAGTGGTGCCCACATCAACCCAGCTGTAACTCTAGCATTCATGGTGGGCTCCCACATTTCATTCCTGAGAGCTGTTTTTTATATGGGAGCTCAGTTACTGGGAGCTGTGTCTGGAGCAGCCATTCTTCAAGGGCTTACTCCCTTTGAAGTCCGAGGGAACTTATCGGTAAATGGGGTAAGACATTTCACTGTATGTCTTTGTTTGGTGATGGACACATGAGCACATGAGACATTGATGCACCACCAAAAACATAATCATTACCATAGGCCACCTTGAGAACTGATAATTATTATGGTTATAACACTTATTAATAACACATCGAATGTAGAAAACACCATTAGATAAGCCCAGCTATATTTATATATGATAGATGGCAAATTATGCTTAGTAGAGTGATGCTACTTTTTGTGAATGATTGTGGTGTCCATCTATGCTCTTTTCGGTCTTCCACATTCTCCTTCACTTCTTGTTTTATAAATGATAAAAAAAATTGTTTTACATAATCATGTTAAATTATAGGGTAATTGGCTTCCTGGATTCTTGGCTTTATCCAGTCTAGAGTTATCTTTATTGAGACTATTAGTTTCGTAGACACCAAGGGTTGTACACAGTCATACATCATTAAATCATGTTCAATTGCTCCTTTGCTTTGAAGGTAATATGTATATATTCATCTTCTTTTTTTCTAGTTATTTAACAACACAGATGCTGGAAAAGCTTTAGTAGTTGAGCTTTTTCTAACTCTTCAGCTAATCTTATGTATATTTGCATCTATTGACGATCGAAGGACAGACACTGTGGGTTCACCAGCTTTGTCTATTGGATTGTCAGTGACACTTGGACACCTCCTTGGTGTAGGTATCAGAGCTTGTACACAAGATGCCTTGCAAAATTGATATTATATACTGTAGATAACAGAAAATGTTTTTTTGTTTGTTTGGGAGATGTATAAAATTTGGAGAAAGAAGGATCATCATACATCTACATCGAAAACTAAATTCTTACTTCTTATGCTCCTCACCTCTCTTTTGAGAGGTCCCTTATCAAGTGGCTGTGACAAGTCAACTATAGAATGATTAGAGATGCTATTGTCCACTATCTCTATACCTTTAAATTATGTTTCTATTTACTAATGATCCAAATGTATATACAGTTTATGAAAGACAGCAAAAGAAAAGAAGGCCACAAGGGCAGGAGAAATATGAGAGAGAAGGTTGTGGATCATGAGGTCCTGGACACTCCATCCTATGAATTGAAGTGTAAGAACATTCAAAACAGGATATTTTTGGTCTTGCTGTCTTAGTTTGAGTTCATTTGATAGTTTCCAGCATGTTTCCAGATGTGCCCTGACTTATGGTCGACTCGAGATGTCCAGAGATGAATGGCATGAAATAACTAGCCTTAAAAAACAAAAATTTCTAAATATCTTGTGCCCATAAAAAGATAAGGAAGGACACATCTGATATCTATAGCACAGAAGCCTCAGGGTTGGCTAGCTACAAATAATTAACAGGGCAGAATGTTGGTGTTAACAGGTGTTAGTGAGGAGAGACTTTGGATAAGATGTATGGAATATATGTTCATAACTTTGTCATGGCCAATGATAATACATAATAATAAATTCTAATAATTCTAGACCTGGCTTTGGATATATCTGGTTGATTCAAGTCAAAAAGTGAACCAAAGTGTGATAGAGTGGAATTCATTTCAAAAGTTCAAGAGAATCTATTTACTAGAAATCATGACCTCATAAAGAGAAAGAGGTCCACAAGCATGTTTAATCAGAATCATGTTATTCTTCAATCTTAAAACAAGTCAAGAGGCAAGCTAGAAAAAACAAGTATTTTTGTGCAAAAAAAGATCTTTGCCTTCACTGAAAGTGGAAAATGGAAATATCTCAAGGACAAAAACATAGATTGAAAATGTTTGAATTGGTAAATTTTTATATAAGGCTACTTTCACACTAGCGTTTTTTTGCGAATCTGTCATGGATCTGCAAAAACGCTTCCGTTACAATAATACAACCCCATGCATCCGTCATGAACGGATCCGGTTGTATTATGTCTTCTATAGCCATGACGGATCCGTCTTGAACACCATTGATTGTGTCAGAGAAAACTGATCCATCCCCATTGACTTACATTGTGTGCCAGGACGGATCCGTTTGGCTCCGCTTCGTCAGGCGGACAGCAAAACGCTTCAGGCAGCGTTTTGGTGTCCACCTCCAGAGCGGAATAATGACTGAACGGAGGCAAACTGATGCATTCTGAGCCGATCCTTTTCCGTTCAGAATGCATTAGGGCAAAACTGATTTTGGACTGCTTTTGAGAGCCCTGAACGGATCTCACAAACGGAAAGCCAAAATGCCAGTGTGAAAGTAGCCTAAGGCTTTATACCTACTATTGGTCTGTTTTTGATATTTTTATTCAGTCAGGAATTTTGTACTTGGCACTATTTTTATCAACATAATTTTTTTAAGATCTACTACACAGGATGCTCCATGAACCCAGCAAGATCCTTTGCACCAGCAGTAGTGACAGGGATTTTCGATGCTCATTGGGTAAGTTTGCCCTTTAGACTTTTTCAGTGTGTGGCCAAAGGTGTTTTGTGGATTCCATACCATGATAATGTACATGTGAGATGGGTTGGGTTGTTTATCCAAATTGCTGGCGTAGTTATTAGGTTAGTAATTTTGTAATCACTAGGTAAATGTATTATACTTTTGTATGACTGTGTAAAATCTTCTGGATTAATGCTGTTTTACCAGTGATATATTTCCATGTCTATTCAAAAAGCATTGCTTGCATTTTAATGTGAATTGCCCTTTTATGTTTGTTCATGTATGTTCACATTTTTATGTTACATTTTCTTTAGAATTTTTGGTGACTCAATTTTTCATGTCACTATGTATATTTAAAAACAAAGGGGATCATTTATCAAACTGGTGGAACTGGCTTAATTTCTCATAGCAACCAATCAGATTTACCTTTCATTTTCATCTTTGGAAAATAGAAAGGAGGAATCTGATTGGTTGCTATGGGCAACTAGGCCAGTTATACTTTACGCCGGTTTAAAAAATGACTCCCAAAACCCTAAAATCCTGTAATTTTCATGCTGGCCACTAACCCAAATAATAGGTTGAGACTTCCTGTTTTGTAGAGATCACTTTTCATCAGTCATCTCATTATCATTACAGACAGGATTGCAATAGCTGATAACACCTCTGTATAGATACACAATACTACTTGCATATCACAACTTGCATATTCCCTGTACAATGACCTTTGCACAGATCATGCCTAGAAAACTCTGCCATGGAAGTCAATGAGCCCCCTCCAGTGTATTTCACCTGTGGCCTATGATGGCTGCTGCAAAGTGTATATTTCTGGACAAGGAGTCTTTACATATTAGGCTTTTTAGCCAGTGCTAGAACTTCAAGATTGTATCATTTTTTTTTTTTTTTAATAATGTCACATGAAAAGTAAAAAAACTAACCAAAATCCTAAAAAAATATGGTTTAACATAAAATCTTAATTTAAAGCCTCATGCACACATCCGTACCGTGTCTTGCGGTTCACAAATTGAGACTGGCCGTGTTCTGCATTTTGCGAAATGGAAGGTCTGGTTCTCAATAGACCAATCCTTTCCTTGTCCGTGATACGGACAAGAATTGGACATGTTCTATTTTTTTTTGCGGGGCCACGTAATGGACGCATGGATGGGGGACAGCACACGGAGTGCTGTCCGCATCTTTTGCGACCCCATTGAAGTGAATGGGTCCGCATCCAAGCTGCAAAAATGCGGCTCGGATGCGGACCCAAACATTTGTGTGCATGAGGCCTAAACAATACTGTAAGTTATTTTCTGACGACACGTTTCCTGTACAAATGTAGTGCCTTACAAATATATCCTGCATGGACATCAGCATTTACTCAACTGTCCTGCTTGAACTACACAAGGGAAGAAATGAACCACGGAACCTTTCCACTAATGCATCTCATTTCTTATTTTTGTTGTTTTGCACTGGTACTTTGTGCACATTTTTGTATTCCTTGCCTGAAAGGAATTATTTTTAACCTATGGTATATAGAACCGAATAATAACATTAATTACAGTAGTAGTAGTTAATACTGTAGAGTAATAAAAATAAAAAAACCTCTACAGAAGCTTATCAGAAACTATACATTAGAGCAGTTCCTCAACTTCAGTCCTCAGGGCCAAGATTTGAGAATATCCCACAGAATGAATACCTGTGGAAAGTCCTGATGCATTGACACTAATGATATCACCTGCTCAATAATAAGGAAATCCTGAAAACATGATCAGCAGGTGGGCCTTGAGCAGGGGTGCACTGCCAATGAGGCGAGGTGAGGCAATTGACTCACATAGCACCAGGTAGGGGCAAAAAGGGGGCATATTCAATTGCAACGCTGTATTCAGGGCGACAATCCAGTTGAATGCCACGACGGTTCACGGGAGCAATGTCTCCCTGGCCCACTGTGTCCTCTAATAAGGCTTTAGTCCTAGTTCCTGTAGCCTATCAGAGGCTGAGCTGGGCTGCATAGAGCTTCGGGCACAGACTAGAAGAGGTCTGTGCCTTACCCTACATTGCTGACAGCAGAATGGAAGTATTTATATGTATTATTTTTATTTGGCAGCATGCTGTTTGGCCACAGTGGGGTGGTGGTCATTATTTTGTAACTGGAGAAAGCACTATGAGGACATTGCGGCTGTAAACAGGAGCATTTTTGTACTGGAACACATTATAAAGGGGCCACTATGGGGTAATTTTGTGTACTGGCACATAAGGAGGCATTTCAGTTTTTGCCTCAAGGAGCAGAAAGGCTGGATGCACCCCTTGCCCTGAGGACTGTAGTTGAGGAACACTGCATTAGAGCAGTGGTTTTCAACCTGTGGTACTGCAAGGGGAGGGGGTTTGCGGGAATTCCCTAGCGTCTAGCAATGTTTTATTGCTGTTTGCTAGGGCTTTTCAATAATTACCTGTATTGCTGTCCTCAGGACTAGTGATGAGCGGCAGGGGCAATATTCGAATTCACAATATTTAGCAAATATTTGGTAGAATATTCGTCGTATATTCGCAAATTCGAGATTATTTTCTTGATCGTGAAAAATCGGCAATGCAATATTCGTGTAATGCATGCGAAATACAGGCGTGGATCACTATAGCTACATTTTTTAAGCTGCTAGAAGTTTCCTGAGACTGGAGAAAATGGTTAGCACGGCAGAACATTACAATAGCTTTATAGTAGATAGAGTGCTCCAATATGTTCGCGATTGCGAAATCGGCACTAAAGATGCGAATATTTAGGCTCAATCCGTGCAACTTCACATTTTAGCAGGTCTGACTACTTATTAGTGATTGCTGCACTAAGTATTGTTGTGAACTTGTGACATCACAGCACTATGTATGTAGCATGTATGTATGGACAGCTACACTACAGGGAGTGCAGAATTATTAGGCAAATGAGTATTTTGACCACATCATCCTCTTTATGCATGTTGTCTTACTCCAAGCTGTATAGGCTCGAAAGCCTACTACCAATTAAGCATATTAGGTGATGTGCATCTCTGTAATGAGAAGGGGTGTGGTCTAATGACATCAACACCCTATATCAGGTGTGCATAATTATTAGGCAACTTCCTTTCCTTTGGCAAAATGGGTCAAAAGAAGAACTTGACAGGCTCAGAAAAGTAAAAAATAGTGAGATATCTTGCAGAGGGATGCAGCACTCTTAAAATTGCAAAGCTTCTGAAGCGTGATCATCGAACAATCAAGCGTTTCATTCAAAATAGTCAACAGGGTCGCAAGAAGCGTGTGGAAAAACCAAGGCGCAAAATAACTGCCCATGAACTGAGAAAAGTCAAGCGTGCAGCTGCCAAGATGCCACTTGCCACCAGTTTGGCCATATTTCAGAGCTGCAACATCACTGGAGTGCCCAAAAGCACAAGATGTGCAATACTCAAGAGACATGGCCAAGGTAAGAAAGGCTGAAAGACGACCATCACTGAACAAGACACACAAGCTGAAACGTCAAGACTGGGCCAAGAAATATCTCAAGACTGATTTTTCTAAGGTTTTATGGACTGATGAAATGAGAGTGAGTCTTGATGGGCCAGATGGATGGGCCCGTGGCTGGATTGGTAAAGGGCAGAGAGCTCCAGTCCGACTCAGACGCCAGCAAGGTGGAGGTGGAGTACTGGTTTGGGCTGGTATCATCAAAGATGAGCTTGTGGGGCCTTTTCGGGTTGAGGATGGAGTCAAGCTCAACTCCCAATCCTACTGCCAGTTTCTGGAAGACACCTTCTTCAAGCAGTGGTACAGGAAGAAGTCTGCATCCTTCAAGAAAAACATGATTTTCATGCAGGACAATGCTCCATCACACGCGTCCAAGTACTCCACAGCGTGGCTGGCAAGAAAGGGTATAAAAGAAGAAAATCTAATGACATGGCCTCCTTGTTCACCTGATCTGAACCCCATTGAGAACCTGTGGTCCATCATCAAATGTGAGATTTACAAGGAGGGAAAACAGTACACCTCTCTGAACAGTGTCTGGGAGGCTGTGGTTGCTGCTGCACGCAATGTTGATGGTGAACAGATCAAAACACTGACAGAATCCATGGATGGCAGGCTTTTGAGTGTCCTTGCAAAGAAAGGTGGCTATATTGGTCACTGATTTGTTTTTGTTTTGTTTTTGAATGTCAGAAATGTATATTTGTGAATGTTGAGATGTTATATTGGTTTCACTGGTAAAAAAAAAATAATTGAAATGGGTATACATTTGTTTTTTGTTAAGTTGCCTAATAATTATGCACAGTAATAGTCACCTGCACACACAGATATCCCCCTAAAATAGCTAAAACTAAAAACAAACTAAAAACTACTTCCAAAAATATTCACCTTTGATATTAATGAGTTTTTTGGGTTCATTGAGAACATGGTTGTTGTTCAATAATAAAATAATCCTCAAAAATACAACTTGCCTAATAATTCTGCACTCCCTGTATATCACTATCTAACCTACACTGACTATCTCCCAATATCTATCTGTAATATATATATATATATATATATATATATATATATATATATATATATATATATATATATATATATAAGCTAACTTACTAACTAACTAACTATCTAATGTAATGACACAGGAAAGCACAGAGCACAGCAATGACTCTCTCTCTCTCTCTCTCTCAAAAAACTGTAGAAAATGGCTGCTGGGGAGGTTCTTATATAGTAAGGGGTAGGCAACTTTCCTATTGGTTGCTAGGGATGTTGCTAAGCTCAGATAAAGACATTGCAGCCTTCTCATTGGCCCAAAAAAAAATCTAGAATATTCGAAATTGCGAATATATATCACTATATTCTAAATAATCGTGAATTCTCGAAGTGCCGATATTCGCGATTAATATTCGCTATTCGAATATTCGCACCCAACACTACTCAGGACAGCAATACAGTTCATTGCTGTGAAGGGACACGGAACTCGATGTCACCCTACCGCTCACTCTAATAGGATTCAGGCCTAGTGCCTGAGGCGCAGGTGGTGCAATGTCGTCATCACGCCTGAGTTCTGCACCAAATCGCAGACGGAGGCATGAGGTCAGTTTTTATGTTTATTTTCATTTGGCACTTTAGGGCAGAATGCTTTTGGGCCATTCTAGGAGAGAGGGGTCACTTTCGAGACATTAGACTACAGGTGGCACTAATAAGGGTCATTTTTACTGGGAACACTATAGGAGGGCATTATTATTTCTGGGGAACACCATAGGTGCTTTATTACTACTTTTACTACTGGCGGGCACAATTGTGGATGTCATTAATACTATGGGGCACTTTAGGGGGCAGTAATTCTACTGGGAGCTCTTTAAGGGGGCATTTTACCGAATTATTACTACTGGGGCACTACGATAGGCTTTATTACTACTGGGGCACTATAGGGAGGCATTATTAGTACTGGGGGGACTATAGGCAGGGACTATTAATTATAGGAGGAATTATCACCACTGAGGGTAATTATGGTGGGCTTTATTACTACTGGGGGAATATGAGGAACATGATTATTAGTGTTGAGTGAAGTTTTGAAAAATTTGATTCGGCTGCTTCACCGAATTTTACAAAGAAGTTCGGAGCACATTTCTTCGTAAGTAACAGGTGTAATAACTGGAAATGGTGATTGCGCCGCCCTCAATATTTGAATCTTCCTGATTCTGTGTTCATTGCGGCATCTGAGAATAATAGTGAGTGCTTTTAGGGGTTAATCTGGTAAAAAAAAAAAATACTAAACCTATCCATTTGAGCGCAAAGAGGCTGCCGTGGCCATCCTTTTAGTGCAGGATCTTCAATCAAGATGGCTGCTGCGTCCTCTTTGCGCTGAAATGGATAAGATGAGCATGTGGTTTTGTTTACCGCCATTTCTGAAAAAATTGATTCGTTACCATGAAGCACGAGGAAATTTGGCTTCGCGGGAAATCAAATTTTTCCTGAAATTTTGATCAAAGTCCACTTTGGATACTTCAATTTGCTCAACCCTAATGATTACTAGTATAGGCATTATAGGGGCATTGTTACTTCTGGGCATAATGGGGGATGTTACTATTAGGGGCGATGTAGGAGCACTATTACTACTAAGGGCACTCTGGGAAAGAATTATTACTATTGTTGGGAATTTTGGTAAACTCTTACTGTGAAGCTACCCTTGCACAGGACCGGTTTAGCACAACTATTTTAGGGGGACTTATGTTTAAAGAACTTATTGTCAGGGGCACTATTTGTTGGGTGCAGTTATTTTGAGGGAACTGTGTGGCAATAATTATTAAAAGGAAGCATTATCTGTTACTAGTATTTTCAGGGGGGCTATGGGTTTCTGCAGTTTAGTTTTAGGGAGCATAGTGGGCACAGTATTAGGGGTGGCAGGATCGGGTGTGGAGAAGGTGGGGAAGATGATGGAAAAGTAGGAACCTAAGATGTCTGTGTGACAAACTCTGCACAAGACTGAAAGAAGTCATCATGGTGGTCTGGTCTGAAGGGAGAGGATGAAGAAAGATCACAGGAGACATCACTGGATGAAATTTGTGTAGTGCTTTTTTGTCCTATATGTTTGCTAACCTGGAATATAATTTAAAAAGTAATGGTCGCCCATCATGGGTCCTAATATGGTGTCTATCATTTTGACAGGAAGATTAAAGCTGCATGCTTCACTGTTCTTGACAGAACTGCTGACAGAGACTTAGAGCAGAGCTTAGGGCAGCGGCAAGAGGATAGCCTTATTTTGTTAACATTTACCACTATTCATTTCCTTGGGGGTACTCAGTTCAAGCGTCTTGTCACTAGGGAGTACTTAGCATTGATAACCACTGCATTAGAGGACTTCTTAAGAGCATGAGGTGTGCTAAACACAATCAGAGGTTTCTAGATGTAAAAAGATTTCTAGACACAACCTCCCTTTTTCAAAATACCTGGTATATCTCTTAGGATAGGCCATCAATAAAAGATTGGTGAGGGTCTGACACTCCACACTTCAGCCAATCAGCGGTACCGCAGTAGCTCCAGCACAGGAATTACACAGCTCCATCCTTTATGTAGTAGTGGATGGAGCTGGTTACTACATGATTAAGGTATTGGTTGATACTCCGGGTCTTCACCAACACTTAGCCCCACCATTCCTATACCCGTCTACCCACCATTATCCCCCCAAAATAACCACACCACTCATTAAATGGATTTAATTGGCCACAGCAGCCATTTATTATTAATATAAATACATAACATATATATAACATAACCACAGACGAAGGAGGTCCTGGAAGCCCCAAATTGTCCACTTACAAACCACATGGCAAATCCACCTTGCCTCCAGCCGCAGTATACAAGCTCGGAGACACCCGGTGGTGGACGCCTCGCCAAACCGAACAGGTAAGCCCCACCATGAGAGTCCAGCCCCCACCATAAGGGGCCCTCTCAACCTCAAATCCCGATCCGTAGTCCCAGCTTCCAGTACCTCCTACCGCCAACAACGCGCAACTTGACCCCCCGCACCCCTCAAGCTTGCGCGTTCCGCCACACCCCCAACGCTCTCTCAATGCGATCCTGCAACCCTAGTGACCACAAATCAATGCCCACCGCATTTAAATGCACTCCATCCCTTCTCCAGAACTCCCCCACACCATCTTCCAACTCCCTATGCCTCACAGCCACTGCACCATGCTACAAACTTCCCTATCGCTCTATTCACTTTAATCCTCGCCTTATTTATCCTCTCGACCGACCGTGCATCCCGCCATCTCTTACGAGGCACAATGTCAGACCATACAACCACTATCCCTGAAAATAACGACCACATCCTCAACAAATCAAATTTCACATCCCGAATCAAGTTACGCACCGGCGTAACCCCCAAATCATTCCCCCCACAATGCACAACCAACACATCTGGAACACGATCCAAACGCGCAAATTTATGCACCTCCCGTAACACCCCCCCCCCATAACATGCCCCTAAACCCCAACCACCTCACTACCGCAACCTCCTCCGACAACCCCAACTGCCGACCCTGCTTCCTGACGTCCGCCCTAAGCGCTCCCCACCAAACAAAGGAGTGGCCCAGGATCCAGACGAGAGCCGTCGAGTAACCTGAAACAACAAAAAACACATTAAGCATCAAAAACCCACCAACCCCACTCAAATCAAACTATCCAGCCTGACATACGACCTGAACCTAACCGATTCCCATCTCCCCAATCTCATAATCTGCTCGTCACTCAACCCCAGCCTAGCTGCCTCAATAGCAGCCCCAATCCTAAATGAATGACCAGAATACCTAGCAGACTCCAAACCCAAAGCTGACAGACACTTTTTTAACACTGCCACAAATTGGTACCTCGACAAAAACGAGCCATCCTCATGCCTGAGCAACGGTCCCACCACAAAGTCCGCATACCTTCTAAAATCCCCCAGGGTGGAGACCGGACACAACCCGCACCCAGGAACCGTAAATAAAGTAATCCTACAACCCCTGCCTTCCAAATCCGTCTTGGACCCCCGCAACCTGATCCAGACCCTGTCACCACCCAACTCTACGTCCTCCGCAGACAAACCCCCCGAACACCTCACACTCCTGCCTATCAATTCGCCCACCCTAAACGCACCAAAAAAATGCGAACGAGAAGGCCAACTTAAACAAACGCCGTTCCCATGCCGAAGAACACACAACCTCCACCTGCCTCCCAATGCCCAGCAATAACTCGAACGATATTGGCTTCCTGCCGTCCTGGTACCGCCTACCCCGCCTCCAACCCCTCAAAACCCGCTTAACCAAAAAAGTCTTAGTCACATCCGCTAAACCTCGGAACTGGAACCCAAAAGCCAAACCTGCCATACACCTGTTAACCTGCGCAACCGACCACCCTTCCTCCTTCATCTGCCCCAAAAATAACAACAAAGGAACTTCACCCCCGTCGACTCCCAACCTCAAACCTGCACACCAACGCTCCCAACCAGCTCAAGCCCTCCCATAAGCCGCCCATGTTCCATCACTAAGAGATGCCCTAAACAGTCCCGCTACAGTACCTCCAAGATCTCCCACATTGACGCCGGACAAACCAAACCTTCCCGATCCGCCTCCGGTGCCAACTGCCGGAACCGCTCCCACTGCAAAACGAGAAAGAGCATCAGCAATGGAATTAGACACCCCCGGGACATGACACGCAACCACCCAAACATTCCTAGACAAACATTGTAACACCATGTGCTGCAACAAACGCACTACAGGAGGGGATGAGGCGGTCAGGGAATTGATCGCCTGCACCACCCCCAAATTGTCACAATGAAAACGAATTTTCTTATCCCGAAAAACCTCATCCCACAACACCACTGCTAACACTATCGGGAAAAGCTCCAATAACGCCAAATTCCGCACCCAGCCCCTGCTTATCCATGACTCAGGCCACCTACCCGCACACCAACTCCCCTGACAATACACCCCGAAACCCACCCCCCCAGCGGCATCCGAAAAAAGCTCAAAATCAAACGTATCAATCACCTCCTGCATGACTAGCGTCCTCCCATTAAAATGCTGCAAAAACCCATCCCACACCTCTAAATCCGTCTTCAGCTCTCTCCCTAACCTAATAAAATGATGCGGAGCCGTCACCCCCGCCGTCGCCGCTGCCAACCGTCTACAAAATATTCTGCCCATCGGCATAATGCGACAGGCAAAATTCAACTTCCCCAACAGCGATTGAAGGTCCCTCAACCTTATCTTCTTAGCCCTCCCCGCCCTAGCCACCGTCTCCCGCAAATCCTGAACTTTTTCCACAGGGAGTCTACACTCCATCCTAACCGTATCGCTGATGATCCCCAAAAAACTCAGTTCGGTCGTCGGACCAACCGTCTTCTCCTCCGCTAACGGAACCCCAAACGATGCAAAAACTGCCTGCAACGAACCTAACAACAACGCACACACCCGTGAGTTCGCCGGACCCAAACATAAAAAATCATCCAAATAGTGAATGATGGACGAACAACCCGCCACGTCCATCACTACCCATTCCAAAAATGAGCTAAACCTCTCAAAAAACGCGCAAGAAACCGAACACCCCATAGGTAAACACCGGTCCACGAAAAACTTCCCTTCCCAACAGCATCCCAACAAATGCAAGCTATTTGGATTAACCGGCATCAGGCGAAACGCAGCCTCAATGTCCGTTTTTGCCAATAGCGTCCCGGGCCCCAACTTCCTCACCCAACCCACAGCCGCATCAAATGACGTATATACCACCGAACAAATATCGGGGTCAATACCATCATTGACCGACGCCCCTTTCGGAAAGGAAAGATGGTGTATCAACCGAAATTTATTCGGCTCTTTTTTAGGCACCACCCCCAAGGGCGAAATTCTCAAATTCGCCAACGGGGGTGTATCAAACGGCCCATCCATCCTCCCCAACCGAACCTCACCTGCCAATTTCTCCGCCACCACGCGACTATGCTCCAATGCCGATCGCAAATTCCTACCCCCCCAAACCGCCGGCATAGGATCTGACGGAATCACAAACCCAACAGTAAAACCCTCCTTCAACCATTCCGCCACCTCCCTATAAGGATATCTATCTAGGAACGGGCCCATCTTTTCCACCCGCACCGGCGTCCGACCCTTTTCCAGCCCCATCTGCACCCCCCCTGTGCTTTGACCCCTTAAAACATCTGTTCGCCCCGTGATTCCCCCCGCAACTGGCACATTCATGTTTGAATCTGCACTTCGCGCCAAACTTACATCCCCCCTCATTAAACAAAAAACACTGTCCCTTTGCGGATGCGGACGCCAAGGTAAACTGCCCAGCTCCCCCTGCCTCACTCCGAAAGGGCTGCCCCTGTCTCCCTGGCGCCGTCACCCTCATCCATAAACCTATATCCTTATGGTCCCACCGCATATTAGGGCGGACCGCTTTTCTCTGCCTAAACTGTTCATCATACCTTAACCAACCGACACCCCCGTACACACGGTAAGCTTCCCCTATCGCATCCATGTAACAGAATAACGGCGAGCAACACTCCGGATTCTTCTCCCCTATAACACTCACCAAGATTGCAAACGCCTGCAACCAATTCCCGAACGTACGCGGTATCAATCTGTACCGCCGTTTTTCATCCTCATCTTTCCTCTTCTCATCCTTCCTCTCCCTATCCAGATTAAAACGCTCCAGCGGGAGAAGCGAAAAAATCTCCACGTATTCACCTTTCCAAATCCTATCCCGCACCTCCTGCCTCAAGTGCGCCCCCAACGGCCCTTCAAAACAAACGTATACCTCCCCTTGAGCCGCATCACCCACCTTATCCCCTACCGCTTCCCCCCCGCCTGCATCTGCACAGAAACCGACCCGCCATCCTGCGTCACCGCCTCCCCCGATGTTCCCCGCCCGGACTCCCCCAGCCTGCACCGGAACCCTGCCCGCACTCCCCAACCCCACCAGACTACTCAACAACTGGCCTAAACCCCCGGCTAACTCCCCCTGACCACCCCCCAGCCCGCTCCCCCCTTGGGCACTCAACATAGAATTAAGGGATCCCCACGGGTTCTCACCTTGCTGCCAGGGGGCTGTGAACCCTGCAGCGGAAAATCCTGCATCCTGACGAACATCCTCCCTCTGGACCACCACGCTCCTTCTTGGGACTTCATTGCTGCAACTCTGCACCCCAGCAGAATCCATGCTGGGTGCGCTTCTCTCAGAGGCCACCAGAGGGCGCTGAAGCGACACCGATCTTCCCGGCACATCTTCCTGAGGCCTGCTCTCCCCACCATCTTGCAGCTGCGCAGCCTCGTGTGCCTCATTGCTCCTGCCGTTCCCACGCTGAGCAGGCCTCCCAACCAGCGTACCAGTAAGGGATCCCGCCGCACCTGTTCCCGCTCCACCGCCGCTTGCAGGAGAGGGTAGAGGGAGGGACCTCCTGCCCTGTGCTGGGTTCCGCCTTGTTCTCGGATTCCTCCCACGCCGGGAGGACACAGAAGCAGGCTGCCCTGATGACTCCCGGTGTGAAGGGTCCCCGGAGGGGCTCCTAACGCGGCGCCGAACCCGGGGGGTCTCTGTGGGACTCAGGCGCGCCGGCGGCCGTACCCGCCGCGTCCGTCTGCCTTCCGGCGGTGAGCTGACAGTACTCACCGCCTCCCCCCTCAACATGCCAGCCATCTGCTCGCTCAGCCATTCGTGTCCCCGTTCTGCCGCCGCCTCCCGCAGCCTGGACAGCATGTCTTCCACGGTAAGTGTCTGTGACATCTTCAGTTTTATTTTTCCACAAAATGGCACCCCTCACCTCAGTACACCCCCATAAATAGCCCCCAAAACTCCTCCCACTATAGCAACGCCCCCCACCCCACCATTCAATTCAAATAACTTAACCCCTTAACCCACCAGACCCTACAACCAAACCTAATCATGCTGGCCTACCCTTAGCTGCGCCCTAGTCCGGCCAAACTGAATTGATTCCATTCGCTTTATTAGGAGCAGTGTTGCAGTAACCAACTCCATCTGTAACACAATGGACAGAGCCAAGTAGTTCCAGTGCTGACTTTCAGGGTTGGAGCTACTGCAGAACAGCTGATCAACGATGGTTTGGACCCCCACTAGTCAGATACTTATAGCCTGAGCTGAGGATAGACTATCAATAAAAAAAAGTACAGAAAAACCCCTTTAGGCCACTTCAGCGTTGTGGCACACAGTTTTGGTCATGCTGCTGTTTTAGGAAAAAGCTCTTAAAAAAGATTGACTTGATGAGTGTTTTTTGGGCAACATTTCTGCCTACATAGTTAGTGTTGAGCGAACAGTTCGAGCATAGTTCGGGTCCGTACCGAATTTTGGGGTGTTCGTGACACGGACCCGAACCCGAACTTTTTCGTAAAAGTTCGGGTTCGTCGTTCGGCATGTATTTTGGCGCATTTTGAAAGGCTGCAAAGCAGCCAATCAACATGCATCATACTACTTGCCCTAAGATGCCATCGCAGCCATGCCTACTATTGGCAAGGCTGTGATTGGCCAAGTGCAGCATGTGACTCAGCCTCTTTATAAGCTTGTGCGCACGTCGGGACGTGCTCACTCCCGATGTGAATAGAACAGGGATAGACGCAGCTGATGCTAGGGCGAGAATAGGCAGGGATAATTGAATAACTGGAAGCAAATTTCTCTCCTCCACCTGTGATTCATCTGAACAACTGCAGCTGAGCTGCTTTTTTGATAGGGATTGGCTATTTTTAGAGTGGCCAGAGTGATTTTTCCATCCACATGTACCTGGGCTGACCGCCGGCCGCCATTTTGCGACTTGTAGTGCTGCAGCAGAAGCTGCCACAGTGTGCATTCCAAAGCTCCAAACAAGTCAGACATCTACACCTGGGATTCAGACCAATAGCGATTTAGCAGCACAGTCCAAGGCTATTTTTTTTAAAGGTTGTGCAGACCATTTTGTGGCACATGTTACTGGGCTGATAGGCGGCGGCCATCTTGGGACTAGTGCTGCAGCACAATCTCCCCCAACGTCCATTAATCACTTGTAATAGTGGTCTGTGCCATAGAAATCCTACATCAGGGACTTGGGTGTGCTTGTGTCACCCCTACTAATACCAGTCCACCTGTAATCCATACAGTGAAAAGCCATAAAGTATTCCAGTGAGGGAATTTTTTTTTTATTTAAAAAAGGCCAAGTTAGTTTATCTGGCGTTCAATATACTAGATACAGTTAGGCCTGCGTTTCATACATCTGGAATTAGCAAACTAATGTGCTGGGGTTGGGAAAACATATATGTACCCATACTAGAATCTGTCAAAGAAAGCGGTACTCACATATAACAGTCATTCCATCTGTAATCCATACAGTCAAAAGACTGAAAGTATTCCAGTGAGGGGATTTTTTTTATTTAAAAAAGGCCAAGTTAGTTTATCTGGCGTTCAATATACTAGATACAGTTAGGCCTGCGTTTCATACATCTGGAATTAGCAAACTAATGTGCTGGGGTTGGGAAAACATATATGTACCCATACTAGAATCTGTCAAAGAAAGCGGTACTCACATATAACAGTCATTCCATCTGTAATCCATACAGTCAAAAGACTGAAAGTATTCCAGTGAGGGGATTTTGCTTATAAAAAATAATATATTTCATTGTGGTGCGAGTTGAATCGCAACAATGAAGAAAAATACTATTAAGGGACGAGGACGCGGTCGTGGTGGTGTCCGTGGAGCCTCTGTTGCTGGTAGAGGACGTGGCCGTTCGGCCCCAGGCGCACACAGTAGGGAACGAACTCCCTCAACTAGCCGGCAGAATGTACCGCAATATCTCGTGGGGCCCAATGCCGCTCTTAGGATGGTAAGGCCTGAGCAGGTACAGGCATTAATCGATTGGGTGGCCGACAGTGCTTCCAGCACGTTCACCACATGGTCTTCCACCCAGTCTTCTGCGGAAAGCGCACAGGTGGCACCTGAAAACCAAGCCCATCAGTCTGTCACATCACCCCCAAGCATATCAGGGAAACGGTCTGAGCCACAAGTTATGCAGCAGTCTCTTCTTCTGTTTGAAGACTCTGCTTCCAGGGTTTCCCAGGGGCGTCCACCTAGCCCTTCCCCAGTGGAGGAAGACATACCATGCACTGACGCACAACCACTTATGTCTCCAGATGAAGAGGACATGGGAATACCACCACAGCAGAGTCACCGACTCTCTGATGATGACGAAACACAGGTGCCCACTGCCGCGTCTTTTTGCAGTGTGCAGACTGAACAGGAGGAGGTCAGGGAGGGAGACTGGGTGGAAGACGATGCAGAGGACGATGAGGTCTTAGACCCCACATGGACTGAAGGTCGTGGCGATGACTTTCACAGTTCAGAGGAAGAGGTAGTGGTGAGACCGAGACAACAGCGAAGCCAAAGAGGGAGCAGGGGGCCAAAGCAGACGAGCCGCCGCCCCCAGAGTTCGCCTGCTACTGGACATCGCCAACAGGGACCCAGCCCCACAAAGGCAGCTTCAAAGAGTTCCCTGGCATGGCACTTCTTTAAACAATGTCCTACCGACAAGACCCGAGTGACTTGCACGCTCTGCCATCAGAGCCTGAGGCGAGGCATTAACGTTCTGAACCTCAGCACAACCTGCATGACCAGGCATCTACATGCAAAGCATGAACTGCAGTGGGGTACACACCTTAAAAACCAGGCACTCGCTGAGGCTCCCCCTGCTCCCTCTACCGCTGCTGCCTCGGCTTCCGCCTCGAGAGGAATGTTGCCACCTGCCGAGCAGCAAACAGAGGATGTGCCACCGACACCACCACCACCGCCACCGTCAACTAGCGTCTCCACTATATCACACAGCAGCGTTCAGCTCTCAATATCTCAAACCTTAGGGAGGAAGCGCAAATTCCCCCCGAGTCACCCTCGAGCCCTTGGCCTGAACGCCAGCATTTCTAAACTGCTGGCCTTTGAAATGCTGTCATTCCGGCTGGTGGACACAGACAGCTTCAAACAGCTGATGGCCATGGCTGTCCCGCAATATGTGGTTCCCAGCCGCCACTACTTCTCCAAGACAGCCGTGCCTTCCCTGCACATGCAAGTGTCCGATAAAATCAAGTGTGTACTGCGCAACGCCATTTGTGGCAAGGTCCACCTAACCACAGATACGTGGACCAGTAAGCACGGCCAGGGACGCTATATCTCACTAACTGCACACTGGATGAATGTAGTGGCGGCTGGGCCCCCGGCGGACAGTTCCTTGGCGCACGTCCTTCCGCCCCCTAGGATCGCAGGGCATCATTCTCTGCCTCCTGTAGCCTCCTCCTCCTACTCTGCTTCCTCCTCCACTGCTTCCACCAGCTCACCCGGTCAGCCACACACCTTCACCACCAACTTCAGCACAGCCCGGGGTAAACGTCAGCAGGCCATTCTGAAACTCATATGTTTGGGGGACAGGCCCCACAGCGCAAAGGAGTTGTGGCGGGGTATTGAACAACAGACCGACGAGTGGTTTCTGCCGGTGGGCCTCAAGCCAGGCCTGGTGGTATGCGATAATGGGCGAAATCTCGTGGCAGCTCTGGGACTAGCCGGTTTGACGCACATCCCTTGCCTGGCGCATGTGCTGAACTTGGTGGTGCAGAGGTTCATTCACCACTACCCCAACATGTCAGAGCTGCTGCATAAAGTGCGGGCCGTCTGTGCGCGCTTCCGCCGTTCACATCCTGCCGCTGCTCGCCTGTCTGCGCTACAGCGGAACTTCGGCCTTCCCGCTCACCGCCTCATATGAGACGTGCCCACCCGGTGGAACTCCACCTTGCACATGCTGGAGAGACTGTGCGAGCAGCAGCAGGCCATAGTGGAGTTTCAGCTGCAGCACGCTCGCGTCAGTCGTACTGCCGAACAGCACCACTTCACCACCAATGATTGGGCCTCCATGCGAGACCTGTGTGCCCTGCTGCGCTGTTTCGAGTACTCCACCAACATGGCCAGTGGCGATGACACTGTTATCAGCGTTACAATACCACTTCTATGTCTCCTTGAGAAAACACTTAGGGCAATGATGTTAGAGGAGGTGGCCCAGGTGGAGGAGGATGAGGGCTCGTTTCTAACACTTTCGGGCCAGTCTGTTCGAAGTGGCTCAGAGGGAGGTTTGTTTAAGCAGCAGAGGACAGGTTCACAAGTCGCCAGCCAAGGCACTGTACTGGAGGACGAGGAGGATGAGGAGGAGGAGGTGGAGGGGGACGAGGATGACGCAAGTTCACAGCGGGGTGGCAGCCCAGGCCCATCACTGGTGCGTGGCTGGGGGGATACGGTGGACGATGACGATACGCCTCCCACAGAGGACAGCTTGTCCTTACCCATGGGTAGCCTGGCCCACATGAGCGAATATATGCTCCAATGCCTGCGCAACGACAGCAGAGTTGCCCACGTTTTAACGTGTGCAGACTACTGGGTGGCCACCCTGCTGGATCCCCGGTATAAAGACAATGTGCCCACTTTAATTCCTGAACTGGAGCGCGACCGTAAGATGCGCGAGTACAAGCGCACGCTGATAGAGGCGCTCTTGAGAGCATTCCCACATGTCACAGGGGAACAGGTGGAAGGTGAAGGCAGAGGAGTGGCAAGAGGTCGCCAACGCAGCTGTGTCACGGCCA
The DNA here is from genome assembly GCF_905171765.1 of Bufo bufo. Classification (NCBI taxonomy): domain Eukaryota; kingdom Metazoa; phylum Chordata; class Amphibia; order Anura; family Bufonidae; genus Bufo; species Bufo bufo. The sequence goes on from NC_053391.1 coordinate 606,141,384, forward strand.
GCTCATCTGAGGGCAGGGTTAGCATGGCAGAAATGTGGAAAAGTTTTGTCTCCACGCCACAGCTATCTGCACCGACACCTGATACGGAACGTGTTAGCAGGAGGCAGCATTTCACTAACATGGTTGAACAGTATGTCTGCACACCCCTCCACATCCTGACGGATGGTTCGGCCCCATTCAACTACTGGGTTTCGAAATTGTCCACGTGGCCAGAGTTAGCATGTTATGCCTTGGAGGTGCTTTCCTGCCCGGCGGCCAGCGTTTTATCTGAACGCGTATTCAGCACGGCAGGGGGCGTCATTACTGACAAGCGCAGCCGCCTGTCCACAGCCAACGTGGACAAGCTGACCTTCATAAATATGAACCAGGCATGGATCCCACAGGACCTGTCCCTCCCTTGTGCAGAGTAGTCCTTATTAACTGCCTAAAACATGTCTTGTTGTGCTACGGGCCACTTCTTTATTTGATACAAATTTTATGAAACCCACAGTTGAATGAAACTCTTCTCTGTCTGGGCGCCGGGGCCTAACCAGATGAAAGTGGCCGGTTAAACTAACGGGTGACATGAAGCCATAACCTCTGCCATGCTACCTCTGTCTTCTGTCTGGGTGCTGAGGCCTAAGTCAAAGAAAGCGGTCTTCTGCTGTGCTGGGGGATATGAAGCTAATCTCTGACCTCTCTCCTCTGTCTGGGTCCAAAGGCCTAAATCACTGAAAGAGGCCTTCTCCTGTGGTGTGTGATATGATGCCAGAATATGTGCTGTGGGGCCTCTCTCCTCTTCCTGGGTGCAGGGGTCAAATAAACTAAATTGTGGCCTACTCCTGTGGTGGTTGATATGATGCCTGATTCTCTGATGTGGAACCTCTCTCCTCTGTTTGGGTGAAGGGGTCAAAGTAACTAAATGGTGGCTTCTCCTGTGGTGGCTGATATGATGCCAGAATATGTGCTGTGGTGCCTCTCTCCTCTTCCTGGGTGCGGGGGTCAAAGTAACTAAATGGTGGCTTCTCCTGTGGTGGCTGATATGATGCCAGAATATGTGCTGTGGGGCCTCTCTCCTCTTCCTGGGTGCAGGGGTCAAAGTAACTCAATGGTGGCTTCTCCTGTGGTGGTTAGTATGATGCCAGAATATGTGCTGTGGGGCCTCTCTCCTCTTCCTGGGTGCAGGGGTCAAAGTAACTCAATGGTGGCTTCTCCTGTGGTGGCTGATATGATGCCAGAATATGTGCTGTGGTGCCTCTCTCCTCTTCCTGGGTGCGGGGGTCAAAGTAACTCAATGGTGGCTTCTCCTGTGGTGGCTGATATGATGCCAGAATATGTGCTGTGGGGCCTCTCTCCTCTTCCTGGGTGCAGGGGTCAAAGTAACTCAATGGTGGCTTCTCCTGTGCTGATTGATATAAAGCTGATGGTTCTGCCATCTGACATGGTTGCCAGGGTCTGATTCAATGGGGGCCTACTCCTGTGGTGGGTGATCTAAATGCCTGATTCTCTGCTGTGAAACCTCTCTCCTCCGTCTGGGTGTAGGGGTCAAAGTCTTTCAAAGTCGCCTTCTCCTGTGCTGATTGATATGAAGCTGATGGTTGTGCCATCTGACATGGTTGCCGGGGTCCCATTAAATTGTGGCCTACTCCTGTGGTGGTTGATATGATGCCTGATTCTCTGATGTGGAACCTCTCTCCTCTGTTTGGGTGAAGGGGTCAAAGTAACTAAATGGTGGCTTCTCCTGTGGTGGCTGATATGATGCCAGAATATGTGCTGTGGTGCCTCTCTCCTCTTCCTGGGTGCGGGGGTCAAAGTAACTAAATGGTGGCTTCTCCTGTGGTGGCTGATATGCCAGAATATGTGCTGTGGTGCCTCTCTCCTCTTCCTGGGTGCGGGGGTCAAAGTCACTCAATGGTGGCTTCTCCTGTGGTGGCTGATATGATGCCAGAATATGTGCTGTGGTGCCTCTCTCCTCTTCCTGGGTGCAGGGGTCAAAGTAACTAAATGGTGGCTTCTCCTGTGGTGGTTGATATGATGCCTGATTCTCTGCTGTGAAACCTCTCTCCTCCATCTGGGTGTAGGGGTCAAAGTCTTTCAAAGTCGCCTTCTCCTGTGCTGATTGATATAAAGCTGATGGTTGTGCCATCTGACATGGTTGCCAGGGTCTGATTCAATGGGGGCCTACTCCTGTGGTGGGTGATCTAAATGCCTGATTCTCTGCTGTGAAACCTCTCTCCTCCGTCTGGGTGTAGGGGTCAAAGTCTTTCAAAGTCGCCTTCTCCTGTGCTGATTGATATGAAGCTGATGGTTGTGCCATCTGACATGGTTGCCGGGGTCCCATTAAATTGGGGCCTACTCCTGTGGTGGGTGATCTAAATGCCTGATTCTCTGCTTTGAAACCTCTCTCCTCCGTCCGGGTGTAGGGGTCAAAGTCTGTCAAAGTCGCCTTCTCCTGTGCTGATTGATATAAAGCTTATGCTTGTGCCATCTGACATGGTTGCCGGGGTCTGATTCAATGGTGGCCTACTCCTGTGGTGGGTGATCTAAATGCCTGATTCTCTGCTGTGTAACCTCTCTCCTCCGTCTGGGTGTAGGGGTCAAAGTAACTAAATGGTGGCCTACTCCTGTGGTGGGTGATATTATGCCTGGTTCTCTGCTGTGGGACCTCTCTCCTTTGTCTGGGTGCTGTGGTCAAAATAATAGTAAGTGACCTTCTCCATTGGTGGGTGACTTGAAGCCTGATTCTGTGCTATGGGACCTCACTCCAATTAATATTGTTTAATTTTTATTTATTTTATGTTAACTCATCATTTCCCTATCTACATTTGTTTGCAGGGGATTTAACTACATTTTGCTGCCTTTTGCAGCCCTCTAGCCCTTTCCGGGTGTGTTTTACAGCCTTTTTAGTGCCCAAAAGTTCGGGTCCCCATTGACTTCTATGGGGTTCGGGTTCGGGATGAAGTTCGGGTCGAGTTCGGATCCCGAACCCGAACATTTTTCGAAAGTTCGGCCGAACTCGTCGAACCCGAACATCCAGGTGTTCGCTCAACTCTATACATAGTGTTTTAGCACCAGCTGTTTTTTAATGGCTTTATTTGCATGTCTAGCCTTTTTAAAGAGTCACTATCTCTCTAGAGCTGGACAAAAAAACTATGTTATAAAAGAGACTAGGCAAAAACACCACTTTATTTAACCAAAACAACTATGGATATCTATGGGAGAAAACTGACAAAGGCCTCATGCACACAACCATGCCGTTTTTTGTGGTCCGCAAACCGATCCGCAAAAAACGGAAGCCGCCAATGTTGCATTCCGCAATTTGCGAAACGGAACGGGCTCCGGCAATATAAATGCCTATTCTTGTCCGCAAAGCGCGGACAAGAATAGAACATGTTATAATTTTTTTTTGCGCAGCAACGGATGCGGACAGCACATCTTTTGCGGCCCCATTGAAGTGAATGGGTCCGCATGCGGACCCAAACAACGGTCGTGTGCATGAGGCCATACAATGAGGGGAAAAAAGTACACAAGCAAACCATGCTACAAAAAAAATAAAAAATAAAATTACCCAAGAACCGCATCTCAGGAATAAAAATAAAAACACTACAAAAGGCCTGTTTGTATTCTGTTAAATATTTTTCATCAACTCCCATGCAATGATTGAAACTGGCATTTTTTTCTTAAAAATGCTGCAGATAATGCCAGCAAAAACAAGTCACCAAAAACTAACAAACCCTCAATGAGACCAGAAAAACTTGTGTGACACCAGCTTTATAGGTCCTATAATTTCTCTTCAATATTTGGTCATTGTCCAAACCTTACCCCTTCCCAACATCTGCAGTTCATGTATGACAGAAGTAAGGTCTTTGAAGATGGTGCCCGCTCAGGAGCTGAAGTGCCATAGCCGCTCAAGGCCTGCTGACACTCGGTAGCAGACTCTGATCAGCAATAATGCTGATTGTTGACTTTTACCCCCTCAGATGCTGCGGTCAATTGTGATAACGACTTCTGACTGGACAATTACTGGGATTGCTGCGCTATCAGTGACTGAACAACTACATTGTGGGAGCCGTTTGGTTGCTATGGCAGCCTGGGGCCTTCTGAAGGCAGCAAAGTTCCTATGTACCTCTGCCTGTGGCAGGGTTTGATAGGAAGGCAATGATTCTCCCATAGACTGAAATAGTATATCATTGAAATCTGTGGGATAAGCTTTCAGACGAACGCATGTTCAAGTCCCCTAGGGAGAGCAAAAATAAATGTAAAAATAAAAATATAAAAAATCCCACTCTCTATTTTATAAAAAGAACACAATAAAAAATATAAATCTTTAGAATTGCCAAATTCCCCTACTATTAAAATACTATATGTTATAAAAGTATTTATCAGGTACAGTGAATGGCATAATGGGAAAAAAATAATCAAAGTGACTCCTCTCTCATATATTTTGCATCAATCTGTATATAGGTCTTTTTATAGGCTGAAGCGAACAAGCACCAAAATATGTTTATTGTCAATTGGCACTTGTCCTACCTGAACATTAGTGATCCCAGACCAGATTATTAAGAGGTAGGCAAAAAGAAAAAATGTAGGCGTGCTCAAACCCTGTTTCACCGAGCACGGACCATGCCGGGAACCACAGCGTAACTTAAAGGGAACCTGTCACCAGTTTTATGGTGTCCTAACTAAGGGCAACATAAATAAGTGACTGATTCTCTTAGCACAATGTTGGGTCACTTTCTTTAATTGACCCAGTCAATCTGCCAACATCTTGTATTGAAAAGCTCCAGCTGATAATGATGAGTCATGAATATTCATGAGCTCCTGACTCTCCCCGCCCACCTGCTGCTAAATGACAGTTTGTTTCCATAGGAACCAGCAGCAGGTGGGCAGGGGAGTGGCTATAGCTCTGAATTAAATATACGCTGGACTCACTGACATCACGCCGGACTCAAATCAGCTTATTAGCATGCGGCATCTTTGTGTGTATATTATGAGGTAACCATCTGTCACACCAGTAACTGAATACATCTAAGGCACTTTTTAGTAGTTAATGATTGTATATAATTAGTTAGATTATAATCAAATATCCACATGACAGGTTCCCTTTAAGTAAAGGAGAGAGAAAAGTCCAAGTCCAGCTCGATTAAAATGTTACCTTTTATTTTTCAGTGCAGATTAAAAGCCAGTTACAGTCCAGTTACATGTTTCGGATCAAGGACAATAGCGATCCTTCCTCATGACATACACATACTGAGGAGGAGGTTGAATATATAGCGCCTCCACCTGGAAACAGGTGGACGCACTAACTACAAGCTCCTCCTATAAATGAAATTGACAACACCTGCTGAAAGGCATGGTGAATTAAAACAAAAGAACACACATAGCTTATGGATCCAAAAATTCAGTAATGTAACATCAAATCGTGTTTCCGATTAAGTCCACTCGGTATGGTGGACCCCATTTTGAAGATCCAGAAAGACTCACGATTCAAAAGCTTCTTTTTGTAATTACCACCCATTAATGGTGGAGTAATCCTCTCCAGGCCTTGCACAGTTAAACCTTCTGTGTCACCGCCATGCACCACTGAAAAACGCAGGCTGACTGCAGACACAGTCCTGGCATGTGAATGAGGGATGTCAGAGATGAGCTGCACAGTCTAACCTGAAGGCCATTGGTGGTGCAGCCAATGTACTGGAGGGAACAGAGAGTGCATGAGATACAATACACCACATGAGTGCTGTTACAGTTGATGTATTGTTTGATGGAAAAACATTTATTCATGGCATAGGAAAAAACTTCCTTGCCAGGTCGCATATAGGAGCAACACGTACAGATCTTATGCCCACATTTATAACTGCCGAGAAACCGCAACTGCTGTTAGTCACTGCCTATAGTGCACAATATTCGCAGATTTGCAACATAGTAAGAAAACACTTACCTATATTGTCAACGGATGACCAATAGTGTAGCATCTTGAAAGGTGGCATTTTGTGCTCAGCCCGCAGAGCGCCCACGCTGGGTAATAGACTCTGCCCCTCTCTATTTACTGAGGGGGCACGAGCTTCTCCAGTTTGGTTGCGGTTTCTCGGCAATTATAAATGTGGGCATAAGATCTGTACGTGTTGCTCCTATATGCGACCTGGCAAGGAAGTTTTTTCCTATGCCATGAATCAATGTTTTTCCATCAAACAATACATCAACTGTAACAGCACTCATGTGGTGTATTGTATCTCATGCACTCTCTGTTCCCTCCAGTACATTGGCTGCACCACCAATGGCCTTAAGGTTAGACTGTGCAGGCTCATCTCTGACATCCCTCATTCACATGCCAGGACTGTGTCTGCAGTCAGCCTGCATTTTTCAGTGGTGCATGGCGGTGACACAGAGGGTTTAACTGTGCAAGGCCTGGAGAGGGTTACTCCACCATTAAGGGGTGGTAATTAAAAAAAGAAGCTTTTGAATCGTGAGTCTTTCTGGATCTTCAAAATGGGATCCACCATACCGAGTGGACTTAATCGGAAACACGATTTGATGTTACATTACTGAATTTTTGGATCCATAAGGCTACTTTCACACTTGCGTTGTTCTTTTCCGGCATAGAGTTCCGTCACAGGGGCTCTATACCGGAAAAGAACTGATCAGGTATGTCCCCATGCATTCTGAATGGAGAGTAATCCGTTCAGTTTGCATCAGTATGTCTTCAGTTCAGTCGTTTTGACTGATCAGGCAAAAGAGAAAACCGTAGCATGCTACGGTTTTATCTCCGGCTAAAAAAACTGAAGACTTGCCTGAATGCCGGATCAGGCATTTTTTCCCATAGGAATGTATTAGTGCCGGATCCGGCATTCAGAATACCGGAATGCCGGATCCGTCCTTCCGGTATGTGCATACTGAAAAAAAGGTGAAAAAATAAATGCCGGATCCGTTTTTGCCGGATGACACCGGAAAGACGGATCCGGCATTTCAATGCATTTTTTCGACTGATCAGGCATTTTTAAGACTGATCAGGATCCTGATCAGTCTTACTAATGCCATCAGTTAGCATACATTTTGCCTGATCCGGCAGGCAGTTCCGGCGACGGAACTGCTTGCCGGATCTCTCTGCCGCAAGTGTGAAAGTAGCCTAAGCTATGTGTGTTCTTTTGTTTTAATTCACCATGCCTTTCAGCAGGTGTTGTCAATTTCATTTATAGGAGGAGCTTGTACTTAGTGCGTCCACCTGTTCTCAGGTGGAGGCGCTATATATTCAACCTCCTCCTCAGTATGTGTAGGTCATGAGGAAGGATCGCTATTGTCCTTGATCCGAAACATGTAACTGGACTGTAACTGGCTTTTAATCTGCACTGAAAAATAAAGGTAACATTTTAATCGAGCTGGACTTTTCTCTCTCCTTTACTTAGATTATTAAGAGGGTTGGCCACTTGGCCCATCTCACACATTGGTGACATATCACTAGGATATAACAAAGAAGAAAAAGAATACCGAAACAGGAGCCGCACATCTACAAAATTACTAATTTATTAAGGCAACGGACACAACATAAAAAGAATTAAAATCGTTGTATACAACAGGTCTGGGCCATGCAAGCCGTGTATCGGCGCATGCCCATCTGAGTCACCACAAATTCATGTAGGAACCCCCACATCCATCAGCATGTAATAATGTAAAGTGCATGAAATCCATCAACAATAGATAAGAGTCAATAAATACTTATCATAAAAATGGCATGATGGGGGGTATCTGTGGCGGTCAGAAGAAAAGCCCAACGCGTATCGCCAGACTTGCTGGCTTCCTCAGGAGTGCCTGATTCCTAATGGCCAATCATCAAGTATATATATACTAAATAATCACATAGTAATGTGTTATACCTGTACACTGGTTCCAGATGGAGAAAAGGGGCGGTGACCGCCTCATTATCATAGAGCAACAGAGGGGCGCATAGGGAAATCTCCCACGATGCATATGTGGGTCGATTGTGAAAAGCGAACGGCATCCGGATGTGCCGTCCGCGCATGCGCCCATCCAAGCCGGCCCGTGCTGCGTTCCAAAGACCGGATATAGCAGCACGCGCCGGCTCACAGGGCTCCCACTGCGTGTCAGCAGTCGGAAGTGACAGATCCCAGCGTGTGACGCGGCGAGGGGAGCTGCAGATGCACACAGAGAAAAAGGTGAAAAAAGAGTAGACTTGCTGAGATAGACGTAACATATAAGTTTCAATGGACAGTAGATCGGGAGATCAGTATCGGGGAATATAACCAAAGGTTGAAATAAGGGAGATGAGACAAGTGCACTAATCAATACAATAAAATATAAAAAATAATAAACAAAAAATTTAAAAATATAAAAAATAATATATAAAAAAATAAATAAATATAATAGTATAAAACCACCAACATTAAATAATTAAAAATAATAACACACAAAAAATTGATTTATTTTGGGTTTTTAGGTATAATAACCATTATTACTTGTCACTCCTCTTGTGTGTGTTTTTTAATTTATTTTATTTTTTCCTCTGCGCTTTCATCATGTTTTTCTCTGGATCGACATTTGTCTCATCTCCCTTATTTCAACCTTTGGTTATATTCCCCGATACTGATCTCCCGATCTACTGTCCATTGAAACTTATATGTTACGTCTATCTCAGCAAGTCTACTCTTTTTTCACCTTTTTCTCTGTGTGCATCTGCAGCTCCCCTCGCCGCGTCACACGCTGGGATCTATGTCCCTTCCGACTGCTGACACGCAGTGGGAGCCCTGTGAGCCGGCGCGTGCTGCTATATCCGGTCTTTGGAACGCAGCACGGGCCGGCTTGGATGGGCGCATGCGCGGACGGCACATCCGGATGCCGTTCGCTTTTCACAATCGACCCACATATGCATCGTGGGAGATTTCCCTATGCGCCCCTCTGTTGCTCTATGATAATGAGGCGGTCACCGCCCCTTTTCTCCATCTGGAACCAGTGTACAGGTATAACACATTACTATGTGATTATTTAGTATATATATACTTGATGATTGGCCATTAGGAATCAGGCACTCCTGAGGAAGCCAGCAAGTCTGGCGATACGCGTTGGGCTTTTCTTCTGACCGCCACAGACACCCCCCATCATGCCATTTTTATGATAAGTATTTATTGACTCTTATCTATTGTTGATGGATTTCATGCCCTTTACATTATTACATGCTGATGGATGTGGGGGTTCATACATGAATTTGTGGTGACTCAGATGGGCATGCGCCGATACACGGCTTACATGGCCCAGACCTGTTGTATACAACGATTTTAATTCTTTTTATGTTGTGTCCGTTGCCTTAATAAATTTGTAATTTTGTAGATGTGCGGCTCCTGTTTCGGTATTCTTTTTCTTCTTTGTTATATTGTGCATTATATACCGTGGGCCGGCACTCTTCCTTTTTATTTTTGGATGTGCCCCTATCTTCTTTGATTGTAATATCACTAGGATATACTACCGCTGCTATCTATAGAATTGGGCCCTCGAAGCAAAGAAGGGCACACAACTCCATCCTGTCCAATAGCTCAGGAGGCAGTTTAGACATCAATATAGGAAAGAATTCTTTACAGTTAGAATAGTCAAACTATGTAATGCCGCACACTGAGATCTAGTAATGGCAGATACTATGTAAGCATTTACATAGGGCTAGGTGCTTACCTAATAGCAAATGGCATTGAGGGTATTATTTACCATAATCTACTGATTAATGGGGTACAATTGTTCAGGAAAAATTTAACTTTATGGACCTGTGCCTTTTTTTATCCTGTGCAACTATGTAATTGGGTAAGTGATATATTTGTATACAGAGTGAGACAATGAATAATTATCATTTTTACCTATCACCTACATTATTCTCAGGTCTTCTGGCTGGGACCAATGTTCGGTGCCATATTAGGATCCCTGATGTATCACTTTATACTGATTCCAAACACCAAGACCTTCTCTGAAAGAATAGCGATCCTGCGAGGGGAGCTGGAGCCTGAAGAAGACTGGGAAGAGAACGATATGCGTAGAAGACAATCAGTAGAGCTACACTCACCCCAGATAATACCAAGAAGTGGGATGACTGAAAAAGTCTGAGTAAAATGCAGAGAAGAAGACCTAAGGTGACCAGCCATAGTGAAGGACCTCTGAATCTGTGCCGCATCTGGTCACAAGTATGTTTGGTTGGATTTAGCATACAGTATAATACATAATCATTTAGGGCATGAAAACATAGTGTACAACCAGTGTTTGGTCAGTGTCAAAAAAAATCAACAAATCATTGTACAAATCTATAATTTTCTCTGTATTCTAGCTAACACATACATTCCCTTTAAGGGACCGCAGTACTGTATCTGACATATTTTGTGTTACTAATTAAAACCAGATAGTGATACATTTTCTTGTGTTTATACTGCTTTTTATTTTCTGATAGTACATTTTTTTATTATAATTTCTGTATGATGATGGGGCAGCCATTTTACTTGAGCTGCTGTTAATGGTATTCAGAGATATTCTTTAAAGCAGCCACATGAATCAGAAACCTGTAGCCTTTGGACATTCATTTACTTGTATTTGGGAGAGGTTTGTGCGCAGTGTGCAGAGGTCCCTGTAAAGGAAGGAGGACCATATAAGCTGCGATCAGCACCTGTTGTGAATGGTGGATCCTGTGTTATCTACTGTGTATATAGGTGTTCCTCTTCATTGTAATCCTTCCTATGATGATAATGAGACGACTGCTGATAAGTGATCTTTACAGAACAGGAAATGCAAGCCTGTGATGTGACTCTGTGGCCTGACTAAAACTGCAAGATATCAGAATTTTTTTAAATATTACATTTTTAGATGCCATATTCCCTTTAAATGGCATCTGTCAGCAGGTTTGTACTTATGAATTTGGATGACCTGTATGTGCGCTTGGCAGCTGAAGACATCTGTGTGGGTCCCATGTTCATATGGGCCCTCATTGATGAGAAAAATAATGTTTTATTATATGCAAATGATCCTCTAGGAGCGACGGGGGCGTTGTCATTACACCTAGAGGCTCTGCTTTCTCTGCACCTGCCGCATCCTCTGCACTTTGAGTGAGAGCACCAAGTGTAATGATGTTCTCACTGCCTGTCAAAGCGTTGAAGGTATGGCAGCTGCAGAGAGAGCAGATGCTCTGGGTGTTATGACAAAGCCCCCATTGCTCCTAAAGGCTAATCTGCATATATTAAAACCTAATAAAAAAAAAAAAATTCTCAGCAATGAAGGCACATACGAACACAGACTCCTTCAGCTGCCAAGTGCACATGTAACAGGTCAGCCAGTTTCATAGGTACAAATCTGTTGACAGATGCCCTTTAACTTAGTGACTCAGGTTGCAATATTTTCATCACACAACTACATTATACTTAGTGCTGCAGACAGTGCTGATCCCTGGTGTGTGCGACTGGCTGAAAGATCCCCCAAATCAGTACTGTTACTGGTAAAATGTCTGTCTACAGCCAATCAATATATCAATCCAAGGGCAGGCCAATCGACAGGCACCAAATTGCTGGAGTGCATGCCGTTATTGGCTGTCTAGTAACACATCTCTGCAGTACAGTATTCCAGCAACTTTGTTAAAGGGCATCTGTCAGCAGATTTGTACCTATGAAACTGGCTGACCTGTTACATGTGCGCTGAAGACATCTGTGTTGGTCCCATGTTCATATGTGCCCGCATTGATGAGCCCCCAACAGGGGCATTGTCATTACTTCTAGAGGCTCAGCTTTCTCTGCAACTGCTGCACCCTCTGTACTATGATCTACAGGACCAGATGTGATCATGCTTACACTGCCTATTAGGGCTCATGCACACGACCGTATGCCCTCAGAGACATACGGTCCGTGAGCGTGCCCCGCAACGGCATACATTGTGCGCACAGCATTATAGTTTACTATAATACTGAGCACATCGAGCCGCCTGCGGGACTACTGTCCTGCACTCATATGATCATAAGAGTGCAGGACAATAGCCCCGTGGGTGGCCTGATGCGCACAGTATCATAATAACCTATGATGCTGTGCGCACGATGTATGCCGCTCAGGGACATATGGCTCGCTAATTTTTCGCATAATATTTGCAATAAATTTGTGAATTCTAGAATTCGTGATCTCCAGTCATTATTTTTGCGATTGCGCAAATCGGCACTAATGATGCGCATATTTTTTGCGCAATACATGCAACTTCACATTTGATCAGGTCTGAGCAGATATTACTGATTGGTGCACTAAGTATTGTTGTGACATCACAGCACCATGTCTGTAGCATGTATGCATGTATGAACAGCAGAGAAACAGTAAATCCTATCACACTACCTAACACCCAGATACAGTTGCAAGAAATAGTATGTGAACCCTTTGGAATGATATGGATTTCTGCACAAATTGGTCATAAAATGTGATCTGATCTTCATCTAAGTCACAACAATAGACAATCACAGTCTGCTTAAACTAATAACACACAAAGAACTAAATGTTACCATGTTTTTATTGAACACACCATGTAAACCTTCACAGTGCAGGTGGAAAAAGTATGTGAACCCTTGGATTTAATAACTGGTTGAATCTCCTTTGGCAGCAATAACTTCAACCAAACATTTCCTGTAGTTGCAGATCAGACGTGCACAACGGTCAGGAGTAATTCTTGACCATTCCTCTTTGCAGAACTGTTTAAATTCAGCAATATTCTTGGGATGTCTGGTGTGAATCGCTTTCTTGAGGTCATGCCACAGCATCTCAATTGGGTTGAGGTCAGGATTCTGACTGGGCCACTCCAGAAGGCGTATTTTCTTCTGTTTAAGCCTTTCTGTTGTTGATTTACTTCTATGCTTTGGGTCGTTGTCCTGTTGCAACACCCATCTTCTGTTGAGATTGGAGGTGTTGGTTACAGCTACCCTATCCACCAGCTCAAGCTCATCTCATTGATTGGACTCCAGTTGGCTGACACCTCACTCCAATTAGCTCTTGGAGATGTCATTAGTCTAGGGGTTCACATACTTTTTCCACCTGCTCTGTGAATGTTTACATGGTGTGTTCAATAAAAACATGGTAACATTTAATTCTTTGTGTGTTATAAGTTTAAGCAGACTGTGATTGTCTATTGTTGTGACTTAGATGAAGATCAGATCACATTTTATGACCAATTTGTGCAGAAATCCATATCATTCCAAAGGGTTCACATACTTTTTCTTGCAATTGTACATCAGATGCACTATATCACTATCTAACCTACACTATCTCCCACTATCTGTATTATATATATAAGCTATCTAACTATCTAATGTAATCGGATAAGGAATAGGATCCAGATGAAAGCACAGCAATGTCACTGCTCTCTCTCTCTCTCTCAGAACTGCAAAAAAAACTGCTGAAAATGGCTGCTGGGGAGTTTCTTATATAGTAAAGGGGTAGGCAACTTTCCTATTGGTTGCTAAGGATGTTGCTAAGCTCTGACAAAGGTTTTGCAGTCTTTTTATTGGCCCACAAGCAAGAAGGGAGTGTACTGATGAAAAAAAAAAAAATCAAAAATATTCGCGATTATGAATATATAGCACTATATTCTACATTTTCGCGAATTCATGAAGTGCCGATATTCGCGATAAAAATTTGCAATTAGAATATTCGCTATCAACACTAAGTCCACTGTGAAACACTATGTCCAATAATAACTGACTACAAAAACAGAGGCACAGCGCGCAATATATATATATATATATATATATATATATATACACACACACACACAGTACAGTCAGTTCATGACTATGAAGGCATCAAAACTATGAATTAACACATGTGGAATTATATACATAACAAACAAGTGTGAAACAACTGAAAATCTGTCATATTCTAGGTTCTTCAAAGTAGCCACCTTTTGCTTGGATTACTGCTTTGCACACTCTTGGCATTCTCTTCATGAGCTTGAAAAGGTAGTCCCCTGAAATGGTCTTCCAACAGTCTTGAAAGAGTTCCCAGAGATGCTTAGCACTTGTTGGCCCTTTTGCCTTCACTCTGCGGTCCAGCTCACCCCAAACCATCTCGATTGGGTTCAGGTCCGGTGACTGTGGAGGCCAGGTTATCTGGCGCAGCACCCCATCACTCTCCTTCATGATCAAATAGCCCTTACTTTCAAAAAGTTTTCCCAATTTTTCGGCTGACTGACTGACGTTCATTTCTTAAAGTAATGACGGCCACTCGTTTTTCTTTACTTAGCTGCTTTTTTCTTGCCATAATACAAATTCTAACAGTCTATTCAGTAGGACTATCAGCTGTGTATCCACCTGACTTCTCCTCAACGCAAATGATGGTCCCAACCCCATTTATAAGGCAAGAAATCCCACTTATTAAACTTGACAGGGCACACCTCAAGTGTGAATTTCAGGGGACTACCTCTTGAAGCTCATCAAGAGAATGCCAAGAGTGTGCAAAGCAGTAATCAAAGCAAAAGGTGGCTACTTTGAAGAACCTACAATATGACATATTTTCAGTTGTTTCACACTTGTTTGTTATGTATATCATTCCACATGTGTTAATTCATAGTTTTGATGAATTCAGTGTGAATCTACAATTTTCATAGTCATGAAAATAAAGAAAACTCTTTGAATGAGAAAGTGTGTCCAAACTTTTGGTCTGTACTGTGTATATATATATATATATATATATATAGTGGGGTTTCGCTCTGGTAGACAGGATTAGCTGAAGCAGTATAGAGGCAACAACAAGTTCTTTGGATCAAACTGTTCAGCGTTTTATTCACACTTTAGGCAAGTGACAAAACAAGCAGTCATGATCAAAGAAAAAGTCACCTTGCGGTGGTGGTAATTAGTGTTGATCACGAATATTCGAATTTTGCATTTTTATCGCGAATATAGGCACTTCGAAATTTCGCGAATATTTCGAATATAGTTATATATATTCGTAATTTCGAATATTCCAATTTTTTTTTTGCCTTTTTTTTTTTTTTTTTTCATTCGATTTATTTTTTTTTTTTAAATAAGTACACATGATCCCTCCCTGCTTCTAGCTTGTGGGCCAATAAGAAGGCTGCAATATACTTGACTTTAGGAGTAGTAGTGTTTGCGAATTTTGCTCTATATTCGTTTTTTTCGAATATTCACTATATTGCTATATATTCTTGTTTTAGAATATTACGAATATTCAAAAAACGAAGTTATAGCAATATAGCGAATATTTGAAAAAAATCGAATATAGAGCAATTTAGCTAATATAGTGCTATAATCTTCTTTGTCTAATAGTTGTAAGTTGAAAAATTCGCTAAAAAATTCAAATCCGAAAATTCGAATTACGAAAGTTCGCATATAACACAATCATTACCTTGCCGATTTTAGATTTTATTTAAAGTAAAAAAAATCGTGAATTTTCGAATATTCACCGAATATTCTACAAAATATTCGCGAATTCGAATATGACCCCTGCCGCTCATCACTAGTGGTAATTCACACCATGCGGCAATTCTGCCTCAAAGAGTCCTTGACCATAGCAGCACCAACCTGTTTTCACGCCAAACAGGTAGCAAGCCTTCATCCAGACACAAGGCTCCCGGATCCCAACACAAAGACCTGGTTTCTGAGCACAGCTGCTTATTTAAGGACAGCCAGGTGCTGCCAAAACCCGGACCAGCACTAAAATCCGGTCCGGTATTTGACCTTACCTGGCTGTAAATCAGCCCAGCAGCACATGCTGGGAGGAAAATACCTGTTCTCCCAGACAAAACCTCTCACTTTGTCACATACCCCCCCACCTTTGTTCAACCCTGAAGGGGTGAACACACGCCAGATAGTGTACTCGGGACAGGGCATCCGTGTTTCCCTGTAACCAGCCTGCCCTGTGTTCCACCGAAAACGTAAAGTTTTGTAGAGAGAGAAACCATCAGGCGACCTTGGCCTCGCTCATCCACTTGAGAGGGGACTGGTCAGTCATCAGGCAGAATTTTCTCCCCAATAAATAATAGCGGAGAGATTCTAGTGCCTACTTGATAGCCAGGCAATCTCTCTCCACTATACTATACCCGGTCTCAGCTGGGTTGAGCTTACGGCTGAAGAAAACAACGGGATGCTCCTCCCCGTTGACTTCCTGAGACAGTACAGCACCGAAGCCAACTTCGAAGGCATCGGTCTGTACTATAAACTCCCTTTTGAAGTCAGGCATCACTAAAACCGGGGACCCGCACAGGGCAAACTTCAAAGCGGAGAAAGCCTCTTCTGCCGATCATCCCAGCGAACCATCGTTGACTTGTGTTCCTTGATGAGTCCTGTCAAGGGCGCGGCTAGAGTAGCAAAGTGGGGGATAAACCTCATGTAACAGCCCACCATTCCCAGGAATGACTTTATTTGCCTAGTGGTGACAGGTCGGGGCCAATTCTGTATCGCCTCTATTTTGTTTACTTGGTGTTTGATGACTCCACGCCCAATAACATACCCCAGGTACTTAGTCTCTTCTAACCCTATCGCACATTTTTTTTGGGTTAGTGGTTAGGCCAGCTTTCCGAAGGGAGTCCACTACAGCCTGCTGTCACGGCTGTGTCTGAGCAACAATAGTATACACAGTAAAAGAGCTACTGACCGGACCCAAACTAGGGAGGATAAAGGGTGACCCCTGTCAGACCCTCAAAGCTCTCCCTATTCTGCTAAAGCACATGCCCGGATCCAAATGGCGGAACGAGGCATGCCCACGTGCCTAAGACTGATGACCACTGTAACCCCTACAATAGTGGAAGGGGCACGGCCACCGGTGCCCTACTCAGTATATGGAGGGAACCGTGGCCACCTCAGATCCAGTCAGAAAATAATCAGGTACACAACAATGTCTGTACACTTAGCTGAAGGTGTTGCAGCCGCAGAGAAGACGGATCCAAGGACAGCTGGCAATATCCGGAGTGCTTGCTGCAGCAGAACACAGGTCCAGTGAACTGATAGCTACAAGTGAAGATACTAAAGCAAGAGCTACAACTGAAATGAGAACTATAATCCACGCCCTACAATAGGAGGAGGGGTGATATAAAGAGAGGGAAATCAAACGCATGAGGAACAGCTGTGAGGAAGGAAACCAAAAGTAAACAGAGCAGTGAGAACTCCTCCCAGCTCTAGTAGTGACATCATCACAGGGGTGGAGAAACAGCTGTGAGAACGTCCCAAAGCTCTGGTAGTGACACCTGCACTTTGGGTAGGTGACTTTCCCAGTCGGTACTGTGGATGACAATATCGTCCAGGTAAGCCAAAGCGTACCGCCGATGTGGACAAAGCACAATGTCCATTTGTCGCTGAAAAGTGGCAGGGGCACCATGCAGACCAAAGGGTAAGTTCTTATATTGATCCAGCCCCTCAGGCGTGATGAAGGCAGTTTTCTCTTTGGTAGCCTCCGTTAAGGGCACCTGCCAGTACCCTTTCGTGAGGTCCAAAACAGAAAAATACCGGGCTTGTCCTAACCTCTCAATGAGCTCATCCACCCGGGGCATGGGATACGCATCGAATTTGGAAACCTTGTTAAGTTTTCGAGGCCGTCCGGCTTGGGTATAAATACTATAGGACTGGCCCACTCACTTTTTGACTCCTTAATGATGTCTAGCTGCAACATTTGCTGCACCTCCTCCGATATAGCTTGTTGCCGAGCCTCGGGTACCCGGTATAGTTTTAATCTGACTTTGACAGTGCCATACCAGAGGGGGATTGTGAGAGATAGATTTTATTTCTCTCTATATACAGTGGGATGCGAAAGTTTGGGCAACCTTGTTAATTGTCATGATTTTCCTGTATAAATCATTGGTTGTTACGATAAAAAATGTCAGTTAAATATATCATATAGGAGACACACACAGTGATATTTGAGAAGTGAAATGAAAGGGTAGTATCAAATGTGTAGGAGTAGATAGTAATGCAGTTCCTACTCCTCACACCAACTGTTCACCGCATTAAAGGTAAAAATTTAGATCTGACTACTCTGCTGCCTCTAGAGGGGGGACGGAGTAGTAGTGCCTTCTTGGAGTAGTA
This sequence comes from Bufo bufo, assembly GCF_905171765.1. Lineage (NCBI taxonomy): Eukaryota > Metazoa > Chordata > Amphibia > Anura > Bufonidae > Bufo > Bufo bufo. Next base: position 606,159,394 of record NC_053391.1, read on the forward strand.
GTGCCTTCCCACCTATGAAATAAACTCCAATTAATAACCACATTTTTGAGTTTCTGGTTTCAGGTTCTTGGAAGATGGATGATCTTGGACAGGATATGATGTTCCAACTTAATCTGATGTTGTTAAGAAAGAATCACGGTTTGAGGGTCCACATCAAATACTGTTAACCACCGCCAGTCTGGCCCTGCTCCACAAAGCAACCTCTCCTTACACTGGCAAAACATAGAATGTAAAATGGCTGCCAGATCGGTTTCAGTTAAAGGGTGGGGGTGTGTCCATGTGCTGAAACATCTTAATTGGCTGTCCTGTCCCACCTGATGGATGTGTCATGGGTCAAAGTTCAGCGCAATGCAAAAGAAACCATCTTTCCATGGTTTAAGTAAATTCACATGGTAAACCGGCTCTGGCTTTCACCGCCCTGGCTGGTGTACCTTGTAGTTTACATCTCCAATTTTCTCGAGTACCTCGTAGGGCCCTTGCCACTTAGCAAGGAACTTACTGTCCACCGTCGGCACCAGAACCAAAACCCGATCACCCGGGTTAAAGATCCGGACCCAAGCCTGCAGATTATATATTCGACTCTGGGCTTGCTGAGCTGCCTCCATATGCTCCCTAACAAGAGGCAACACTGTCTCTATCCGATCTTGCATCTGGGTAACGTACTCAATGAAACTTTTATGTGGCGAAAAGATCGTGAGGGTGTCTGCCATATAGCAGTTCGAAGGGCGAGAACCCAGAAGAGGCCTGGGGTACCTCTCGCACTGCGAACATGAGATAGGGCAGAAGGAGGTCCCTGTCCTTCCCATTTTTAGCCACCACCCTTTTCAACATATTTTTAAATGTTTGGTCAAACCTTTCTAACAGACCGTCCGTTTGCAGATGGTAAACGGACGTCCGTAGCCGTTTTATGTGCAGCAACTTACAGAGTTCCCTCATCACCCTGGACATAAAAGGGGTCCCTTGTTCGGTCAGAACCTTTTTAGGTAGCCCTACTCAGGAAAACATCTCCATTAATTCCTTAGCTATGCATTTGGCCGAGGTACAGTCCTGATCAAAAGTTTAAGACCACTTGAAAAATGGCAAAAAAATCATATTTTACATTGTTGGATCTTTACTAGGTTCCAAGTAGAGCTTCAACATGCAACAAGAAGCGATTAGAGTGAGACAAAACATTTTTTGAGCATTCAATTAATTGAAAATAACGATTAAACTGAAACAGGCTGTTTTTCAGCTGATCCAAACTTTAGGACCACATGCCTTTAAAGGGCCAAATATGTGCAAAGATGTGGATTCATTGTCATTTTCTGTCAGGTAGTCACACGTTGTGATGGCAAAGGCAAAAAAACTCTCCCTTTTTGAATGTGGTCGGGTTGCTGAACTTCATAAGCAGGGTCTCTCACAGCGCACCATCGCTGCTGAGGTGGGACGCAGTAAGACAGTGATTTGGAATTTCTTAAATGATCCTGAGGGTTATGGAACAAAAAAGTCAATTGGAAGACCCAAACAAATTTCATCAGCACTGAGCCGGAGGATCCAATTGGCTGTCCGTCAAGACACTGGATGATCCTCGACCCAAATTAAAGCCCTTACTGGTGCTGACTACAGCCCCATAACCATCAGACGGCATCTGAGACTGAAGAGCTTCAAAAATAAAAAACGTCTAGAAAGACCTCGTCTCGAACGCCACAGAACTGCTCGTTTGGACTTTGCAAGAGAGCACCAAACATGGGACATTCAAAGGTGGAAGAAAGTTTTATTCTCTGATGAGAATTTTTTTTACCTTGATGGTCCTGATGGTTTCCAACGTTACTGGCATGACAAGCAGATCCCACCTGAGATGTTTCCTACGCGCCACAGTGGAGGGGGCGCCATAATGATCTGGAGTGCTTTTTTCTTCAATGGAACAATGGAGCTTCAGGAAGTGCAGGGGCGTCAAACGGCCGCTGGCTATGTCCAGATGTTGCAGAGAGCATTCCTCATGATGGAGGGCCCTCGTCTGTGTGGTAACGACTGGGTTTTTCAACAGGACAACGCTACAGTACACAATGCCCGGAGGACAAGGGACTTCTTCCAGGAGAATAACATCACTCTTTTGGCCCATCCTGCGTGTTCCCCTGATCTAAATCCAATTGAGAACCTTTGGGGATGGATGGCAAGGGAAGTTTACAAAAATGGACAACAGTTCCAGACAGATGGCCTTCGTGCGGTCGTCTTCACCACTTGGAGAAATGTTCCCACTCACCTCATGGAAATGCTTGCATCAAGCATGCCGATTTTTTTTTTTGAAGTGATAAACAATGACGGCGGAGCTACTCATTACTGAGTTCATGTTTGGAGGTTGGATTTCTGTTTTGGGTGGGTGTAGTTTTTTTTGGATGGTGTGGTCCTAAACTTTTGATCAGCTGAAAAACAGCCTGTTTCAGTTTATTCGTTGTTTTCAATAAATTGAATGCTCAAAAAAATGTTTTGTCTCACTCCCAATCCTTCTTGTTGCATGTTGAAGCTCTACTTGGAATATTGTTAAGATCCAGCCATGCTAAATATGATTTTTTGCCATTTCTCAAGTAGTCTTAAACTTTTGATCAGGACTGTATGTTGCAGTGGCACCACCTCTGGTTACCGAGTGGTGTAGTCTAGAATGACTAAGATGTGTTGATTCCCTCTGGTGGACTTCGGTACTGGGCCTATGAGGTCCATAGCTATTCGGTCAAATGGTACTTCGATAATCAGGTGAGGTACTAGGGGACTACGGAAATGTGGCTGGGGGCTAGTTATCTGGCAGGTCGGACAACAATTACAAAACGCTTCCACTTCTTTGAATATGCTGGGCCAGTAAAACCGCGGTAGAATATGATACTGAGTTTTCTGCAGCACCAGGTGACCCCCGAGAACGTGTTGGTGGGCTAGATCTAACACAAGCTTGTGATAAGCCTTGGGGACCACCAACTGCTCAATAGGCTAACCCCATAGTTGTTTTACCCGATACAACAAATGCTGATGAACCATAAAACGGGGAAACACTGACTCTGCCCCAGGTTGTTGTGGTTCACTATCTACTATTAACACATTTTCCCAGGCGCGGGATAGGGTTGGGTCCTGACATTGGGCGGTGCCAAAACTATCCCCGGAGACATTGAGGTCTGCCAATTCAGGACCTGGTGGCAAGTCCTTCACGTCTCCCACCATTACACTTAGCGGGGTTGTCTCCCAGTTTTCCACTGAAGTGGCGGTCAACCCTACCGCTGGCCCTTCGGTCTCAGGTTCCCAGGGTTCTGGTCTCCCCCCTGAGCCAGGCCACTCTGCTAGGGTTACCCCTGTCTCATGGGTATCAGTCACTCTCATAGCAGGCCACAGTGCCGGGAAGCCCAGGAAGTCTCTCCCTATTATGAGTTCATAATGAAGATTTGTGGCGACAGCCACCTCGTGGGTCCATCCACCGGCCACCGTAGTTAGCGCGGTGAGGTACTCTTTTAAGTCTCCGTGGATGCACATCACCTGACTTAAAGGCCAGTATACTCAGGGCAGGGCCGTTTGAAGGAATTTGGGGGCCCCAAGCAAAATAGACATGGAGGCCCCCCCCTCCACGCCCTTCCCACCTTACGCACGCAAAGCCTACAGGAACCACAGTATAGCCATACAGTTTAAGTTCACCCACACTTTATATAAATTAAAAAGGAGGTTTACAGTGCAAATACTGCTGTTGCATTTAATGTGCATGAAATTTGAAAATTTTCCACAAATGTCCTACTTACTCTCCCCCTCCCTGTTTTTTATTTATTTTACTCCCTACCCTACCTTAGATAAGTTCCTAAGTTAATTCAGTCCTCCGACTCCTTCCCTGGACCCTGTAGCGTGGCCGAGCTCCTCGCTCTCTACCTCCAGTCCTGGCTGTCACTCAGTGCGACCGGGAACCGCGTGGTACAGGTCAGGAGATTCAGTTTCCTGTTCCCGGCCGCGGCCGGACTAAAAGGAAGTGAGCACTCAGTGTACACTTCCTGTCAGTCCGGCCGGGAACAGGAAACTGAATCCCCTGTTCCTGTACCGCACGGTACCCGGCTGGACTGAGTGACAGCCAGGAGGTAGAGGAGGAGAGCTCGGCCACGCTACAGAGCAGCAGTCAGCAGAGGAGGAACTCGGGAGGTAACCAGGAGTGCTGCAGCCGCCTGAGCAGGGGCGTAGCTAGAAATGCATGGGCCCCATAGCAAAAGAATTTATGGGCCCCCCCCGTGCCATCCACAGATCCCCCTCCCCTAAACAGTGCCATCCACAGATCTCCCTCCCCTAAACAGTGCCATCCACAGATCTCCCCCCTAAACGGTGCCATCCACAGATCTCCCCCCTAAACGGTGCCATCCACAGATCTCCCCCCTAAACGGTGCCATCCACAGATCTCCCCCCTAAACGGTGCCATCCACAGATCCCCCCCTAAACGGTGCCATCCACAGATCCCCCCCTAAACGGTGCCATCCACAGATCCCCCCCTAAACGGTGCCATCCACAGATCCCCCCCTAAACTGTGCCATCCACAGATCCCCCCCTAAACTGTGCCATCCACAGATCCCCCCCTAAACGGTGCCATCCACAGATCCCCCCCTAAACGGTGCCATTCAGTGCCATCCACAGATCCCCCCTCCCCTAAACAGTGCCATGATGGCACTGTTTAGGGGGAGATCTGTGGATGGCACTGTTTAGGGGGAGATCTGTGGATGGCACTGTTTAGGGGGAGATCTGTGGATGGCACTGTTTAGGGGGAGATCTGTGGATGGCACTGTTTAGGGGGAGATCTGTGGATGGCACTGCCATCCACAGATCCCCTACAGTGCCATCCACAGATCCCCCTCCCCGACGCTCACAGCAGTATATTTATAAACTAATCAGTAACTACTTTAACTTTAATCATTGCTCATTGCTGAGCTCTTTACTTGGATTATTTGGATATCTTACTTTGTCTTAGCTCCGGTAATAGCAGGCAGTGCGGGGGGCGGTGCTCCCTCACTGACGTCACGCGCCTGCACCGCCTAGTGGGAGGAGCAGGCGCGTGTCGTGAGTGAGCGCCGCCCCCCGAACTGCCTGCTATTACCGGAGCTAAGACAAAGTAAGATATCCCATATCCAAATAAATTATAATCCAAGTAAAGAGCTCAGCAATGAGCAATGAGCAATGATTAAAGTTAAAGTAGTTACTGATTAGTTTATGAATATACTGCTGTGAGTGGTGTGGCCCTATATATTCTAACCCCCAGGCAAGTGTCCCTGTCACCATGGGAACGCCTGGGGGTTAGAATATACCATCGGATTTGAGTTTTTACGATCTTACTGAGCTCGTAAAACTCTGATCCGATGGTATATTCTAACCCCCAGGAAAGCGTCCCCATCACCATGGGAACGCCTGGGGGTTAGAATATACCATCGGATCTTCTGAGTTACTCAGTGGCCTGGCTGGAAGTTGGCCCCGGGCCAGCTCGGGGCCCCAAGCAATTGCTTGTTTTGCCTGTCTGTTAGCGACGGGCCTGTCCGTGACATCTACCTAGTTGTCTCCCTTTCTCTCTAGGAGAGAACTGCCAATCATCACCAGATGGGTGAGAGAGCAGGAGATTATGAATAACCAGGACTCTTCTCAGGTAGATTTGACTCTTTTCAAGGCCTGGGCTGCAATGATTATAATGCTGATTCTCAGCAACCACTTAGTTTTAGCTGATGACTGACACACCGCTGACATCATCATTTCTGTCACTCTTATGCTGCCCTCAGTGAGGTCAGCATAAAGTTGATGACAGGTTCCCTTTAAGCTTGTAAGTTACAGATGTCTGCAGCCTAGTGCACTGATATCCTCACATCAGCAGCAATGACTGAGAACTGTAAATGATAGTTACAATCACAATATCCTGCCCAATCTCCTCCAGTATCAAAAGTACCAAGGACATATCCATTTGTTTTCAATGACACTGGAAAAAAAAGTCACCTATTCTAATGAACTGTCCTAGAATTTATGGATTGTTGGCGCTCCTGCCTGGGGGATCGCTGTGATAGAATTTCTTACAAAATGTTAGTTTTTTGAAGTTAATAAATCACATTACAAGACATAAAATGGATATAAGCAGTGAAATCACCTGCATAAAGATGACATGTAAGTGTCCTACACGCTGTTATGGTCTATTTTTATATTGTATATCTAGATTTATAACGGTTTGTAGCATATTCCCGTAATTGTTTGCTTAAAGGAGCCATCCAAGAAGCTGATGTTATGACCAGTGCAGGGTCTTAAGGACAATGCATCACTGAGATTTATCAAAACTGGTGTAAAGGGAAACTGGCTCAGTTGGCTATAGCAACCAATCAGATTGATCCGTTTATTTTCGAAAGAAGCTCTGAAAAATGAAATGTGGCATCTGATTAGTTGCTATGAGCAACTAAGCCAGTTTTCCTTTACACCTCTTTTGATAAATCTCCCCAAATGTCTTTCAATGGCTTTTAAATGTCAATCACCAGTCATAACACAATTTTCTGGAGTATGACAGTATTTTAAAGGGCATCTGTCAACAGATGCCCTCTTGATTCCTCTGCCAGCCCCTCTGTCATCAAGGGTGCACATAGTGGTTTGGGCCAACCCTTAATTCCCCTGTTTTATATGGATTAAAAACACTTTTTCTCCATAATGAAGCAATCGATCACTAAGTGAAAGATATCATCACAGTCATCTGGGCTAGCCTTCAAAGGCCTTACTTCTTGTTTAACAGGGAATTTCCTGGTGACAGACTTCCTTTAAAGGCTATGTACACCTTCGGGGGCAATTATTTTTTTCAATCGGTATTTATTAAAAATATTAAACTGTTCTGTGACAAAGGGTTCTGTGACAAACTGTTCCGTTTGTCTAGCTGTGTGTTACTTTTTCACTTTCACTTTGTGCTGGTTATCTAATACACCTTATATCTAAATTACTAAAAGGTCATAAACACTTATTTGAATCATATTCTTATCAGTAACATAAGAACTGAGCTATAATGAGTGGAACAGAGTGAAAATTCAGATCCTGCTCCTAAACTGAAGGCTGCACAAAGACAATGGTTCAACATTTTTAATAAAGGCCAACTGAAAAAATGATTTTTAGCTCAAAATGAGTACAATTCAATAAAAAAAATTGCCCCCAAAGATGTACATAGCCTTTAAAGAGTAACTAAACTTTTAATTGTTTTTTAAAATGTCCTAAATGCCCTAATAACACTTTTTGTAATATACTTTATTAATGGCTTTTTAATAGAGTTTTCCCTCTCTAAATGGCTGATTTTCCTGCACACTTTAAATTCACATTAAATTCACTACGGAGTCTACAGTTTATCAATTGGGCCGCAGCGCATGGAGTACGGGCAGGAGCACATAATGCTGCTCCTGCCTGTGCCCCCCCTTCCCCCTCCTTCCCCGAGATTTGCTAAATGCTGGCATAGCACATCAGTAACCTGTAACCATGTGCTATGCCAGGATTAGCTGAGTGGAGTGGCTCCTGCCTGTGACCGTGAGTCCTTCATGTCAGCTAATCCTGGCATAGCAAATAGTTACAGGGTACCCATGTGCTATGCCAGCATTTAGTAAACCTCAGGGCGGGAAGGGGCACAGGCAGGAGCAGCAATGTGTGCTCCTGCTTGTACTTAGTGCGCCGCGGCCCTATTTATAAACTGTAGACTCCGTACTCTGTAGCGGTGTGGAGAATACTGAATTTAAAGTGCACAGGGAAGGGTGTGCTTTAGGGAGGGAAAACTCTATTTAAGGTTACTTTTTAAGGCCTCATGCACACAACCATATGTATTTTGCGGTCCGCAAAAAACAAATCAGCAAAAAATACAGATGACGTCCGTGTGCATTCCGTATTTTGCAGAACGGAACAGCTGGCCCCTAATAGAACAGTACTATCCTTGTCCGTAATACGGAAAATAGGACATGTTCAATTATTTTGCGGAACAGAAATACGGACATAAGGAAGCGAAATGCACAAGGAGTAACTTCCGTTTTTTTTGGCAGACCCATTGAAATAAATGGTCCCATATACGGTCCGCAAAAAATCTGGAACGGACACAGAAAGAAAATACGTTCGTGTGCAAGAAGCCAAAGTCCTGGAAAATAACAGAGCAAAATCATATTTCCCTTAGGCCTCATGCACACGACCGTATTTTTTTGCGGTCCGCAAAAACGGGTTCCGTTTTTCCGTGACTTTTTTCGTCCGTGGGTCTTCCTTGATTTTTGGAGGATCCACGGACATGAAAAAAAAAAAAAGTCGTTTTGGTGTCCGCCTTGCCGTGCGGAGCCAAACGGATCAGTCCTGAATTACAATGCAAGTCAATGGGGACGGATCCGTTTGACGTTGACACAATAATGTGCAATTTCAAACGGATCCGTCCCCCATTGACTTTCATGTAAAGTCAGGAGTTAATATACCATAGGATCGGAGTTTTCTCCAATCCGATGGTATATTTTAACTTGAAGCGTCCCCATCACCATGGGAACGCCTCTATGTTAGAATATACCGTCGGATTTGAGTTACATCGTGAAACTCAAATCCGACAGTATATTCTAACACAGAGGCGTTCCCATGGTGATGGGGACGCTTCAGGTTAGAATATACTAAAAGAACTGTGTACATGACTGCCCCCTGCTGCCTGGCAGGTGCTGCCAGGCAGCAGGGGGCAGCCCCCCCCCTGTAGTTAACACATTGGTGGCCAGTGCGGCCGGCCCCCCTCCCTCCCCTGTAGTTAACTCGTTGGTGGCCAGTGGGCCCCCTCTCCCTCCCCTGTAGTTAACTCGTTGGTGGCCAGTGGGCCCTCTCCCCTCCCTCCCCCTCCTAATTAAAATCTCCCCCCCTATCATTGGTGGCAGCGGAGAGTACCGATCGGAGTCCCAATTTAATCGCTGGGGCTCCGATCGGTAACCATGGCAACCAGGACGCTACTGCAGTCCCGGTTGCCATGGTTACTTAGCAATTTGTAGAAGCATTATACTTACCTGCGATGTCTGCGTCCGGCCGGGAGCTCCTCCTACTGGTAAGTGACAGGTCTGTGTGGCGCATTGCTTAATGACCTGTCACTTACCAGTAGGAGGAGCTCCCGGCCGGACGCAGACATCGCAGCTAAGTATAATGCTTCTACAAATTGCTAAGTAACCATGGCAACCGGGACAGCAGTAGCGTCCTGGTTGCCATGGTTACCGATCGGAGCCCTAGCGATTAAACTGGGACTCCGATCGGTACTCTCCGCTGCCACCAATGATAGGGGGGGGAGATTTTAATAGGGAGGGGATTGGGCCCACTGGCCACCAACGAGTTAACTACAGGGGAGGGAGGGGGGCCCACTGGCCACCAACGAGTTAACCACAGGGGAGGGAGGGGGGGGGCGGCCGCACTGGCCACCAATGTGTTAACTACAGGGGGGGGCTGCCCCCTGCTGCCTGGCAGCACCTGCCAGGCAGCAGGGGGCAGTCATGTACACAGTTCTTTTAGTATATTCTAACCTGAAGCGTCCCCATCACCATGGGAACGCCTCTGTGTTAGAATATACTGTCGGATCTGAGTTTTCACGAAGTGAAAACTCAGCTCTGAAAAAGCTTTTATGCAGACGAATCTTCGGATCCGTCTGTATTAAAGTAACCTACGCACACGGATCACGGACGCCAATCTTGTGTGCATCCGTGTTCTTTCACGGACCCATTGACTTGAATGGGTCCGTGAACCGTTGTCCGTCAAAAAAATAGGACAGGTCATTTTTTTTTGACGGACAGGATACACGGATCACGGTCTCGGCGAAAAAAAGCTGAAAACGGCACAACGGCCACGGATGCACACAACGGTCGTGTGCATGAGGCCTTAGTGACATGTTCTCATTCATGATCATAATTATACTTCAGGAGCAAATAGTGTCATTTATGAATTTTACGATGTGCTACCATGCACAAGGAATTAAAATGTGACCTAACATTATGTATTTTATTATTATCTATTTGAAATGGTTCAGGAAGCTGTAAAATAAATATATCTCTGAATGTATTTCATTAGGTGAGACACGAGGGAAGGATGAGGAGATGGATACACTGAAGCCTAAATCAAAGTAGTGAGGCAGATTAAGCACAAATGCGATATTTTATGTTGAAATCATGAACAGATTAAATAGGGGCAATAATATTTTCCGTTCAGCTAAAACATCATATCCCTAAATCTTCACTGTATTACAAACTACTAATAAAAAATTATCTGAAGAGAAACCATCTCTCTATGGAATGTTCTTGGAGGCAATCCAAAATTCACAGCGGTGATAAAATACAGAAAGAAATGTCTTATCGTGATTATGTTTTTATATTTTACATTTTACGAGAAGGTTTAAATGCTAAATCATCTTATCTATATTTTATTTATAAATGTTGCAGAAATAAGGAAGTCGTCTCCTAAGGTAAAACTCATCCAACCATGAATTTATAGAAATGAATGGCAATTTGAAAATCTTGGTAAGACCTTGTACACCTAGATGTACAGGTGAAACTCGAAAAATTAGAATATCGTGCAAAGTTCATTTATTTCAGTAATGCAACTTAAAAGGTGAAACTAACATATGAGATAGACTCCTTACATGCAAAGTGAGATATTTCAAGCCTTTATTTGTTATAATTTGGATGATCATGGCTTATAGCCCCAAAGTCACAATTTTGAGGTACCGTTTGCTTAGGGGGTATATATTAATTAGCTGACTAGAGTGTGACACTTTGAGCCTAGAATATTGAACTTTTTCACAAAATTCTAATTTTAAGCTGCATTAATGCAATTCCTTTTAATTTGCATTACTGAAATAAATGGACTTTTGCACGATATTCTAATTTTTCGAGTTTCACCTGTATTACGCCTCCATGGTGTATTCTAACCACTTACCGCTACTGTAACGCCGAAAGGCGTCATCTCTGCGGCTCCCCCAGGCTACGCTAACGCCGATTGGCGTCATCTCGCGTGAGCCGAGATTTCCTGTGAACGCGCGCTCACAGGAACGCATAGTGCACAAGTTCTTCTGTAGCCTGCCGGCCGCGATCATTGGCTGGCAGGCTGTAGATTTTTGAATGGACAAATGAAATGCTTATATCAGACGCTATTTTGAAAATAGCGTCTGATATAAGTGCTGCCTGGTCCTCTGGTGGTCCCTTTCGCTTGGATCGACCACCAGAGGACACAGGCAGCTCAGTAAGTAGCACCAAATCACCACACTACACATTACCCTGTCATTTTTTAACCCCTTATTTAGCACCTGATCGCCCATATTAGACTCCCTGATCACCCCCTTGTCCACCCCCTGTCATTGATCACCCCCCCTGTAAGGGTCCCTTATCACCGCCAGTTAGTTAGCCACTTGTTAGGTAGTTTAGCGCCCACCGCAGTCACCGATTAGTCGCTGATTAGCGTCATCGCTGTCGCTAATCAGCACTAGTACTATATAGTATCTGTAAGTGATCAATACTGATCACAATCAGATCTATATCAGTACATTAGGGTCACCTTAGGTTCTACAAAAAACGCAGTGTTCACCCGATCAGGCCTGATCTTGTGCCCACACTTGCGTTCAGTCCGCCCCACCGCAGTGCCAGAATTTTTTTTTTCTGATCACTGCAAAAACACCGTAAAATCGCTGCGCCGCTATAAAGATCACTTTTGAGCTTTTTGGATCTTTATTAGCGGTCGCAGCTTTACTTCGCAAACACTCCTTTTTGCTAGGTAGGTTTGCTCTTTTTCCTGGGTAGTCTCAGAGGAATACCCCCTAAATTTAGTGAACCCAAAATGTCAAACAAGGGGTATTCCGCTGAAGAGGCCTACAGGATTCTGGCCCTGATAGATGAAAGCGATGGGGACGACTCACCCGCTGAATCCAGTGGTTCAGAATATGAACCTGTAGACAGCAGTGGCACTCTAACCGCTAGTGAGGATGACGAGGTAGAGGTCCCTGCTACGGCCAGACGTACCCGATCCCATGTCAGGGTTCTGCCTACCCTGCATGATGACCCTCATTTGCAGCAGAGTGGTGCTAGCGCTGATCTTATTTATGGTGCGGCATAATGGTGCGGCATACACCAGCAGCGCAGCACATCCTGGACCTTCTACCAGCACTGCCGTATTCCCTGGTGAAGTGGCGAGCACCAGAAGGGCAATTCCAGCTGGTACGGTGGCACGTGCAGTAACTCCCCTGTCGCAGCCACCGCGTTCACAGGCCCGTAGAACCCTTAGTCTCCCAGAGGTGCTGGCAAATCCCAATTGGCACTCCCCTGCTTCCGCCGCACCCGTATTGCCCCCTTTCACCGCCCAGTCTGGAGTTCGCGTGGAGACGGCTCATTTAGGATCGGCCCTTCAGTTTTTTGAGCTGTTCTTCACCGCGGATCTCTATGACCTAGTTGTGGCAGAAACCAACCGCTACGCCACACAGTTTATTACCGCCAATCCGGAAAGCTTCTATGCCCAGCCTTTCCGGTGGAAACCAGTCACCGTTTCCGAGTTAAAAAATTTTTTGGGCCTAAAGACCCAATACATTACATGCCCATGTTCTCTGCTGCAATGTCTAGGGCACGTTTTGAGGCCATCATGCGCTTTATGCATTTTACGGACAATAGCACCTGTCATCCAAGAGGCCACCCTGCTTATGACCGGCTCCATAAAATTCGGCCCCTCATAGACCATTTGTCATCCAGATTTGCAGATGCGTATACCCCTAATCAAAACATCTGCATAGACGAGTCCCTAGTACATTTTACCGGGCGCCTTGGCATAAAACAGTACATCCCCAGCAAGCGCGCCCGTTATGGGGTCAAACTGTTTAAGCTCTGTGAAAGGGCCACAGGCTATACATATCGTTTTAGGGTCTATGAGGGAAAAGACTCAAAACTGGAGCCGGTCGGATGTCCTGACTACCTGGGGAGCAGTGGCAAGATTGTATGGGACTTGGTGTCACCCTTACTCCACAAGGGGTACCACTTATACGTGGACAATTTTTACTCAAGCGTGGCCCTCTTTCGGCACTTACATCTAGTCGGAATTCAATGCTGTGGCACCGCGCGACCTAGTCGCCGGGGCTTCCCCCAATGGCTCGTTAGTACCCGACTTGCACGGGGGGAGAGGGCTGCCTTGTGTGACCAAGAACTGCTCGCGGTGAAGTGGAGGGACAAGAGGGACGTTTACCTTCTGTCCACCATTCAGGCAGACACGACTGTCCAAATTGAACGGGCAACTGGAGTCATTGTGAAACCCCTCTCTGTCCATGACTATAACCTTCACATGGGAGGGGTGGACTTCAATGACCAGATGTTGGCTCCCTATTTAGTTTCCCGACGCACCAGACGCTGGTATAAAAAGGTGTCTGTATATTTAATTCAATTGGCGATGTATAATAGTTTTGTTCTCTACAGTAAGGCTGGGAGAACAGGATCCTTCCTAAAATTAAAGGAAGAGATCATTTCGGAACTCCTGTATCCAGGAGGGTCCGTGCCCCAAGGCCCTGATGTAGTGAGCCGGCTACATGGCAGACACTCCCCGTCTGTCTATCCTGGTACCCCAACTCAACGTTCCCTAAGAAAAAGATGTCGTGTCTGCAGCAGGGCTGGAATAAGGCGTGACACCACCGTTTTTTGTCCTGACTGTCCTGACCAGCCTGCCCTATGCATAGGGGAGTGTTTCCGCAAGTTCCACACTCAGGTACACTATTAGTGTAGGGATCGCGTGACACAGGACAGGCACACAGGGCTATTAGGGCCCTTTCACACAGAGCTGCTACAAACCTCTCCTTTCACCTGGGACAAAGTGCATAATGTACTTCGCCACATCTCTGGGCGATTTGCGCTTTGCACATTGTCCCATGGGGAAGGAGAGGTTTGTCCTATAAAGGTAAAAAAAACAAAAAAAAAAAATCACCGGTAAGCAAAAAAGTTATTGTTCTGTTTCAAAAGTTTATAAAAGTTAATGTTCTCTAAAGTTAATGTTAATAAATTTATTGCGTTGCGGCCTGTTTTTTTTTTTTTTTACCTTCTAGGTGGACCAAGCGATCGACTAGCTGCAGCACTGATGTGCATTCTGACAGAAGCATTGCGCTGCTGTCAGATTACACACAAGTCGGTGTATGCGGCGCTGCAAGACGAGATTTCTCCTCTGCAGTAAAAGATACGTTTGCCGAGGCATATGAGCTGAGGAGGTGGCGGTGTTCATATACTTTGGCAAACACTTTGTATATATAAAAAAAATTAAAAAATCCCGGCAATGATTTATTTATCCACATCGATTGATGTGAATGGATAAATCTGGTTTGCCAGGGCATACGAGCTAAGTGGGTATGGATGTTGGGCGGAGCTCCTATGTCCTGGCAGACGCCTTTCCTCTCCTTTTTCTTTTTTTGGCAGAGATTTTTTCATCCACATTGATCGATGCGAATGAAGAAATCTGTGCCGTTCATTTTTTCTTTCAGCCCAGAGGCTGAACGGAAAAAAAAAAATCTCATTACCCGTATGCTCAATATAAGGAGAATAGCAGAAACTCCTAATGCTGGGCATACATGTAATGATTGCGGAGACCCTCAAATGCCAGGGCAGTACAAACACCCCACAAATGACCCCATTTTGGAAAGAAGACACCCCAAGGTATTCGCTGAGGGGCATATTGAGTCCATGAAAGATTGAAATTTTTGTCCCAAGTTAGCGGAATGGGAGACTTTGTGAGAAAAAACGAAAAAAATCAATTTCCGCTAACTTGTGCCAAAAAAAAAAAAAATTCTTTGAACTCGCCATGCCCCTCATTGAATACCTTGGGGTGTCTTCTTTCCAAAATGGGGTCACATGTGGGGTATTTATACTGCCCTGGCATTTTAGGGGCCGTAAAGCGTGAGAAGAAGTCTGGGATCCAAATGTCTAAAAATGCCCTCCTAAAAAGGAATGTGGGCCCCTTTGTGCATCTAGGCTGCAAAAAAGTGTCACACATGTGGTATCTCCGTTCTCAGGAGAAGTTGGGGAATGTGTTTTGGGGTGTCATTTTACATATACCCATGCTGGGTGAGAGAAATATCTTGGCAAAAGACAACTTTGTATAAAAAAAAAAAAAGGGAAAAGTTGTCTTTTGCCAAGATATTTCTCTCACCCAGCATGGGTATATGTAAAATGACACCCCAAAACACATTCCCCAACTTCTCCTGAGAACGGAGATACCACATGTGTGACACTTTTTTGCAGTCTAGGTGGGCAAAGGGGCCCACATTCCAAAGAGCACCTTTCGGATTTCACAGGTCATTTTTTACAGAATTTGATTTCAAACTCCTTACCACACATTAGGGCCCCTAGAATGCCAGGGCAGTATAACTACCCCACAAGTGACTCCATTTTGAAAAGAAGACACCCCAAGGTATTCCGTGAGGGGCATGGCGAGTTCCTAGAATTTTTTTTTTTTTGTCACAAGTTAGTGGAAAATGATGATTTTTTATTTATTTTTTCTTTTCTTACAAAGTCTCATATTCCACTAACTTGTGACAAAAAATAAAAACTTCCATGAACTCACTATGCCCATCACGAAATACCTTGGGGTGTCTTCTTTCCAAAATGGGGTCACTTGTGGGGTAGTTATACTGCCCTGGCATTCTAGGGGCCCAAATGTGTGGTAACAAGTTTGAAATCAAAATGTGTAAAAAATGCCCTGTGAAATCCGAAAGGTGCTCTTTGGAATGTGGGCCCCTTTGCCCACCTAGGCTGCAAAAAAGTGTCACACATGTGGTATCTCCGTACTCGGGAGAAGTTGGGGAATGTGTTTTGGGGTGTCATTTTACATATACCCATGCTGGGTGAGAGAAATATCTTGGCAAAAGACAACTTTTCCCATTTTTTTTATACAAAGTTGGCATTTGGCCAAGATATTTCTCTCACCCAGCATGGGTATATGTAAAATGACACCCCAAAACACATTCCCCAACTTCTCCTGAATACGGAGATACCAGATGTGTGGCACTTTTTTGCAAACTAGGTGGGCAAAGGGGCCCATATTCCAAAGAGCACCTTTCGGATTTCACTGGTCATTTTTTTACAGAATTTGATTTCAAACTCCTTACCACACATTTGGGCCCCTAGAATGCCAGGGCAGTATAACTACCCCACAAGTGACCCCATTTTGGAAAGAAGACACCCCAAGGTATTCGCTGATGGGCATAGTGAGTTCATGGAAGTTTTTATTTTTTGTCACAAGTTAGTGGAATATGAGACTTTGTAAGAAAAAAAAAAAAAAAAAAATCATCATTTTCCGCTAACTTGTGACAAAAAATAAAAAGTTCTATGAACTCACTATGCCCATCAGCGAATACCTTAGGGTGTCTACTTTCCGAAATGGGGTCATTTGTGGGGTGTTTGTACTGTCTGGCCATTGTAGAACCTCAGGAAACATGACAGGTGCTCAGAAAGTCAGAGCTGCTTCAAAAAGCGGAAATTCACATTTTTGTACCATAGTTTGTAAACGCTATAACTTTTACCCAAACCATTTTTTTTTATCAAAGACATGTAAAACAATAAATTTAGAGCAAAATTTATATATGGATGTCGTTTTTTTTGCAAAATTTTACAACTGAAAGTGAAAAATGTCATTTCTTTGCAAAAAAATCGTTAAATTTCGATTAATAACAAAAAAAGTAAAAATGTCAGCAGCAATGAAATACCACCAAATGAAAGCTCTATTAGTGAGAAGAAAAGGAGGTAAAATTCATTTGGGTGGTAAGTTGCATGACCGAGCAATAAACCGCTAAATTTGTGGAGTGCCGATTTGTAAAAAAGGGCCTGGTCTTTAGGGGGGTATAAACCTGTGGTCCTTAAGTGGTTAAGGTGCATGGGGTCTTAGTGTATACCTGTGTGTCTCAGATTTTATACAGTTTTGGAATCTGACAGATCACATTCTGTATCACTAGGGATTCTCTTCCCCCCAGATTTGTGGTAACCAAGCATCATATGACAGCACATAGAGTACCTTCAGTTTTGTACCTTAAACTCCATGTGCTACAATGCAGCATACTGCACTCAGCATGTCAAATAGCAGGAGTGTGACTACAGGGCTTGAAGATTATTAAAGAAACTCCCAGTTTGTTATTATAGATATGATCAGAGCGGAGATGACTTATAGGTATAGAGGAAAGCTAGCCAGTATCCTCTTTTCCCTAGTACCTACCTTCTTAAAGTTGCTGCAGGGACCCCCATATTCAATCATCTGGTAACATCTTACTGCTGTGTGAGCAGGTGATATCTGAATGTATCCATACGGTGGGCCCCCAAAATAAATTTTACTGGTGGGCCCTAGGCACCCCAGTCCGACACTGGTACTATGCATTGACTGTATGTAACTCGCACAAGGAGTTAACAGGCCTTAGTAACCATAACTAGATATAGCGGTTTCCACCCTTCCCATAGGGAGCAATGAGTGAGTGTCTAGACAGACACTCAAGTAAACTGAAGCAAAAAGTACAACTGTGCAAAATATCCAGCAGAAAATGTATAGCAAAGAAAAAAAGCTAAATATATATTGTAAGGGATCGCCTCTTATTTGGGAGTCATTCTCACAGATACGACTTTTGGACACCAGGTTTCAGGTCCAAACCGTGCATTTATTGTGCACACTCCAACCAATACAGATTATCATGAAGTCGCAGCTTCGCCTAACACATGTGACATCCACATAAAATAATAAACACTTGCCCGGCTGGGCTCTAACTAACACAGAGTTTCCTGACTCACCTAAGTCCTTGTTCACACCCTGTGAACACTAGCGGCTTTCTCAGCCAATGTCCCACAGCCTCCTGGCTGTACAGAGCACAGTACGCCCACTGCCTCCAGTCCCAGTGTCTCAGCACACATGGGGAATAGTGGTCTCTCAGCCCTCCTGGCTTGGACCACACAGAGCCTCCAGGCCTCTCTCTCCACAGGCAACACACTCCCCCCTTTCTGACACTCTGGGAGGTGCCTTATGCCAGGCTGATTACCTCCAGCTTCTCTCACCTGTGGTGGAACAGGGGTGTGGACCGAACTATCCACCCCTTCCTTGCCTCTAACCTGAGTGAGACCTGTTACTGTCTCACAATATATTGAAGTGTATACCTGTGTTGAGAGGAGGTGCGTGCAGAAATTATGTGGAGATAATCTGTCTTATGAACTTTTGGGCTCTTCAGCTCAATTGTCTAGGAGGTGAAAGGCTTTGGGAGTCTGGACATACTTTATAGGCAGACTGTGAATTTGCTAAGGCCCACATCCTGCTGATGCCCCATGGTTACATAGCGAAAGTGAGAAGTGTTGCATCCTGGTATCCGTGTGACCAATGAATGTGATCAATGATGTCACATGACCTAGGAAGCTGCTGCCTTTTCTACCAGCTGATTCATGGGGTCCTGGGTGTCGAACCCCCACTAAAAAGATACTAATAACCTATTGAGAAGATAGGTCATCAGTAAAAAACACTTGTCACACCCCTTTAAAGGAGACAGGGGAAAACATACAAGAATGTGACTCAGGTTTGCTGGGTTTCTATGTTTAGCAGGTAAGAAGTTGAAGTTAGCAGTAAAAATTGATCAACCAGAGTTAGGCCTCATGCACACGACCGTATTTTTTTGCGGTCCGCAAAACGGGGTTCCGTTTTCCCGTGATCCGTGACCGTTTTTTCGTCCGTGGGTCTTCCTTGATTTTTGGAGGATCCACGGACATGAAAAAAAAGTCGTTTTGGTGTCCGCCTGGCCGTGCGGAGCCAAACGGATCCGTCCTGAATTACAATGCAAGTCAATGGGGACGGATCCGTTTGACGTTGACACAATATGGCGCCATTTCAAACGGATCCGTCCCCATTGACTTTCAATGTAAAGTCTGGAGTCCCTTTTATACCATCGGATCAGAGTTTTCTCCAATCCGATGGTATATTTTAACTTGAAGCGTCCCCATCACCATGGGAACGCCTCTATGTTAGAATTTACTGTCGGATATGAGTTAGATCGTGAAACCTCATTTCCGACAGTATATTCTAACACAGAGGCGTTCCCATGGTGATGGGGACGCTTCTAGTTAGAATATACTACAAACTGTGTACATGACTGCCCTCTGCTGCCTAGCAGCATCCGATCTCTTACAGGGGGCCGTGATCAGCACAATTAACCTTTTAGGTGCCGCACCTGAAGGGGTTAATTGTACTATCATATCCCCCTGTAAGAGATCAGGGCTGCCAGGCAGCAGGAGGCAGACCCCCCCCCTCCCCAGTTTGAATATCATTGGTGGCCAGTGCGGCCCCCCCCCCTTCCTCCCTCTATTGTAATAATTCGTTGGTGGCACAGTGTGCCCCCCCCTGCCCCCTCCCCCTTCCTCCCTCTATTGTAATAATTCATTGGTGGCACAGTGTGCGCCCCCCCCTTCCTCCCTCTATTGTAATAAATCGTTGGTGGCACAGTGTGCACCCCCCATTGGCCCCCCCTCCCTCTATAGCATTAACAACATTGGTGGCCAGTGTGCGGCCTCCCATCTACCCCCCCCCCCCCCCCCCGATCATTGGTGGCAGCGGGTTACTAGCAATAGTACAATAGTAAAAGATTCATACTTACCTGGGAGCTGCGATGTCTGTGTCCGGCCGGGAGCTCCTCCTACTGGTAAGTGACAGTTCATTTAGCAATGCGCCGCACAGACCTGTCACTTACCAGTAGGTGGAGCTCCCGGCCGGACACGAACATCGCAGCAGCCGGTAAGTATGAATCTTCTACTATTGTACTTTTGCTAAGTAACCATGGCAACCAGGACTGTAGTAGCATCCTGGTTGCCATGGTTACCGATCGGAGCCCCAGCGATTAAACTGGGACTCCGATCGGAACTCCGCTGCCACCAATGATGGGGGGGGGGGGGGAGATGGGAGGCCGCACACTGGCCACCAATGTTGTTAATGCTATAGAGGGAGGGGGAGGCGATGGGGGGCGCACACTGTGCCACCAACGAATTATTACAATAGAGGGAGGGAGGGGGGGGGCACACACTGTGCCACCAACGAATTATTACAATAGAGGGAGGGGGGGGCCGCACTGGCCACCAACCTATTATTACAATAGAGGGGGGGGGGGCCGCACTGGCCACCAATGATATTCAAACTGGGGAGGGGGGGAGGGTCTGCCCCCTGCTGCCTGGCAGCCCTGATCTCTTACAGGGGGCCGTGATCAGCACAATTAACCCCTTCAGGTGCGGCACCTGAAGGGGTTAATTGTGCTGATCACGGCCCCCTGTAAGAGATCGGGTGCTGCCAGGCAGCAGGGGGCAGTCTTGTACAAAGTTTGTAGTGTATTCTAACTCGAAGCGTCCCCATCACCATGGGAACGCTTCTGTGTTAGAATATACTGTCGGTTCTGAGTTTTCACGAAGTGAAAACTCAGCTTTGAAAAAGCTTTTATGCAGACGGATCTTCAGATCAGTCTGTATAAAAACTAACCTACGGCCACGGATCACGGACACGGATGCCAATCTTGTGTGCATCCATGTTCTTTCACGGACCCATTGACTTGAATGGGTCCGTGAACCGTTGGCCGTGAAAAAAATAGGACAGGTCATATTTTTTTCACGGCCAGGAAACACGGATCACGGATGCGGCTGCAAAACGGTGCATTTTCCGATTTTTCCACGGACCCATTGAAAGTCAATGGGTCCGCGAAAAAAAATGGAAAACGGCACAACGGCCACGGGTGCACACAACGGTCGTGTGCATGAGGCCTTAGGAGAGACGTCTCCTGAAGCTAATAGAAGGAGAATAGACAGCAAACAGCAGATGGTTTATTGATTTATGAGATTGAGTTTTGTGCTGAACAGTGGATACAGATGGTGTGAGACCTAGTTTACAGTCATTTTTTGGTCAGGAATAGTGATGAGCGGGAGGTGCCATATTCGATTTTGACGAAAATCGCGAATATTCGTCTCATATTCGTCGAAATCGAATATTCGTCATTATTCTAGTTATCGCGATTAATATGCGATTTAAATAATCGTGTATTGCGATTTTAACTTAAGGTAACTTTATTATTGGTTTGATATCTAGAATTAGCGAAGATGACGAATATGACGAATGTATTCGTCATATTCCTCAAAACGAAGATAACAAAGTATTCTACATCTTCGTTTTAGCTCCATATTCGTCAACTTCGCTAATTCTAGCAATCAAATAGGAAAGTTGACTAGAGACAGCTAAGTTTTTAATTCGCTATGCGATAATATTACTTTGCTTTTTTTTTATAAATAAAATAATTATAATACTTGATAATTATTATAATTATTCTATTTATAAAAAAAAAAGGAAAGTAATATAATCGCATAGCAAATTAAACACAGCTGTCTCTATAGTCAACTTTCCTATTTGATTGCTAGAGTTAGTGAAGTTGGCGAATATGGAGCTAAAACGAAGATGGAGAATACTTTGTTATCTTCGTATTGAGGAATATGACGAATACATTCGTCATATTCGTCATCTTTGCTAATTCTACCAAGCCAACCATAGTAAACCAGGTCTAAGTTGAAATCGCAATGCGATTACTTCAAGTTATATTAATCGAATTGAAATTTCAACTTAGAGCTGTGTTTCTAATGGGTCAGCTTGCTAGAATTAATGAAGTTAACGAATATGGAATATAGCAGTGCTAAGTTGAAATCGCAATTCGATTAATATAACTTGAAGTAATCGCATTGCGATTTCAACTTAATTCTCACATCCGAGAGTACATTCTAGTATGGAGGCGTTCCTATGGTGATGGGGACGCTCCATGAGCACAGAAGTCGGCAGAAGTGGCAACGGGCACTGACTGGAGCAGCCAGGAAGCCAGGAATCCTCAGGACAGGTTAGGGCTCTTTCACACCTGCGTTATTGTCTTCCGGCATAGAGTTCCGTCGTCGGGGCTCTATGCCGGAAGAATCCTGATCAGGATTATCCTAATGCATTCTGAATGGAGAGAAATCCGTTCAGGATGCATCAGGATGTCTTCAGTTCCGGAACGGAACGTTTTTTGGCCGGAGAAAATACCGCAGCATGCTGCGCTTTTTGCTCCGGCCAAAAATCCGGAACACTTGCCGCAAGGCCGGATCCGGAATTAATGCCCATTGAAAGGCATTGATCCGGATCCGGCCTTAAGCTAAACGTCGTTTCGGCGCATTGCCGCATCCGACATTTAGCTTTTTCAGAGTGGTTACCATGGCTGCCGGGACGCTAAAGTCCTGGCAGCCATGGTAAAGTGTAGTGGGGAGCGGGGAGCAGTGTACTTACCGTCCGTGCGGCTCCCCGGGCGCTCCAGAGTGACGTCAGGGCGCCCCAAGCTCATGGATCATGTGATCACATGGATCACGTCATCCATGCGCATGGGGCGCTCTGACGTCATTCTGGAGCGCCCGGGGAGCCGCACGGACGGTAAGTATACCGCTCCCCCGCTCCCCACTACTACTATGGCAACCAGGACTTTAATAGCGTCCTGGGTGCCATAGTAACACTGAACGCATTTGGAAGACGGTTCCGTCTTCAAATGCTTTCAGTACACTTGCGTTTTTCCGGATCCGGAGTGTAATTCCGGCAAGTGGAGTACACGCCGGATCCGGACAACGCAAGTGTGAAAGAGGCCTTAGAAATACTTTTTGGGAAGTGGAAAAGAAAGAAATATAACAATAAAAATAAAAATAAACAAATATTCTAAATAGCGAATTTATAGTGCTATATTAGAAATATTCGCAAATTAGCGAAATGCCGATATTGCAAAAAAAAAATCAGGAATTTCCAGCAATAATTGTGAGCCAAAATCAGGTGCAGGCCAAAAACACAGAACTGCTGCAAATCTTTCCCTCATTACCTTCTCTGTGTAGGCTCCATTCCTTGTTTTTGCTCCCAATCACTGACCAAACAATGACCAAAACACTGACGTGTAAAGTAGGCCTAGGGATACTGTAGCATGTAATAGCTGTTGCACTCAGGGCCACCAAAAGCAGCAGGGCCCCGCAGATCACTAATTGAAAGAAATGGTAACTTATTGCAATTTTGTTAAAGGGAATCTGTCACTAGCATATTAGAATTTTTTTTTTCATGAATCCATGTGTAATAAAGTATCTTATTTCCATATGTCTTGTTCTTTTTATTCTGTGTCTTGTCATTTCTTCAAAAAAAACGCTTTTTATGATATTCAAATGAAGCTGTAAGGAGCCCAGAGGGGCGTTATTCTTTGTCTACGGTGCACAGGAACGCCCCTCTGAAGTGCCGTGCCCGCCTAAATTTGAAAACTAAGAACTCCTTCAAGATCGCCTAAATCGCCTCCCAGAGGCAAGGCTAAGTGCTCCCCCCCAGCGCCGCGCTCTGCGGCAAACACCCCCGATCCTCCTCTCGCCTGCATCCGAAATCCCGAATATCATAAAAAGCGTTTTTTTGAAGAAATGACAAGACACAGAATAAAAAGAACAAGACATATGGAAATAAGGTACTTTATTACACATGGATTCAATCAAAAAATTTTTTGCTAAGGGCTCTTTCACACTTGTGTTGTTCTGTACCGGCATAGAGTTCCGTCGTTGGGGCTCTATGCTGGAAGAATCCTGATCAGGATTATCCCCATGCATTCTGAATGGAGAGAAATCCGTTCAGGATGCATCAGGATGTCTTCAGTTCTGGACCGGAAAGTTTTTTGGCCGGAGAAAATACCGCAGCATGCTGCGCTTTTTGCTCCAGCCAAAAATCTGGAACACTTGCCGCAAGGCCGGATCCGGAATTAATGCACATTGAAAGACGTTTAGCTTTTTCTGAATCGTTACCATGGCTGCCAGGACGCTAAAGTCCTGTTTGCCATGGTAAAGTGTAGTGGGGAGCGGGAAAGCAGTATACTTACCGTCCGTGCGGCTCCCGGGGCGCTTCAGAGTGACGTCAGGGCGCCCCACGCGCGTTGGATGATGTGATCGCATGGATCACGTTATCCATGCGCATGGGGCGCTCTGACGTCATTCTGGAGCGCCCCGGGAGCCGCACGGACGGTAAGTATACTGCTCCCCCGCTCCTACTATGGCAGCCAGGACTTTAATAGCGTCCTGGCTGCCATAGTAACACTGAACGCATTTTGAAGACGGATCAGTCTTCAAATGCTTTCAGTTCACTTGCGGTGTTACGGATCCGGCGGGCACTTAGGGCAAATGGAGTACACGACGGATCCGGACAACGCAAGTGTGAAAGAGGCCTTATATGCTAGTGACAGATTCCCTTTAATGGCCACATGGTTTGCTGAAAACGTGCCTGGTCATTAACAAACTGCAACAAGTTACCACTTCTTTCCTTTCCTGTCTTCAGGGGTCCTGCAGTTCCTGGTAGCTTTGCAACCAACGTACAGCCAAGTGATGATTGTGTGGTGGACAGTATGTGTGACAGAACCCTAAAGGCAATTAAAGAAAATAAATTCATGTGAGTTGTTAATGAATGAGGGAAGTAGAGAGGGACTGATATAGATTTGTGTTGGGCGAGCATGCTCGGCCAAACACTAGATCGGCTCTAGCATCGCGGTGTTCGGCCGAATACTGCGTGTGCTCGAGCGCGATGCTCAAGTCTCCTCCCCGCACGTTTGTTGGCTGCTATGCAGCCAATAAGCGTGCAGGTAAGTACTGCCATTCACTGTAATGCCGTAGCCATGTTGGCTGCTGGCATTACAGTGATTGACTGGCCGTAAACGCGTCATCGGGTGCTAAATAGCTGAGTATTAGTCAGGGAGAGGTGGAGAGCAGAAGGGAGAGATAGTTTAGGGATTGAAATAGCAATATTTTAGTTTTTATACTTGTTATAGACCCAAAAGTCCTTTTAAGGACTATTGTGTGTGGCTGCAATATATATGTGGGATGCTACAAGTAGAGCCCCCCTGACAGGGTGGAGAGGATGTCAGCGGTAAGTTTGTGTTGACTTCACTGATTAATTTGCCCTTCCTCTGATCCGTCAGAACAATAACCCTCAAAAAACGGATCCTGTCTTTGGAGCATACGCCTTCACTCGGTCAGCATTTGCTCAGTATTGCCAATGCCAATAAAAACAGGAGTGGATCTAAAACAAAGATGACACGTGAATGGAATATTTGCATGTCTTCTGTGTTTTGTACCCACTCCTGTTTTTGGCTACCAAATCATAAGCCAATTCTGATGGGACCATACAGGCCTTACAGCTGCTACACAGACAGGATCTGCTGTGCGTCTAATTTTTCCTTCCTTCTGACAGATCAAATGAAAGGTCAAATAAATGATGATGTCAGCCAGGCCAAAAGCCCAAATAGTGGCCCAGTCATGAAGTGGGGAGGGTGTGAACAGCATGAGAAGTCCACAGAGTGTCCCTATGAAAGAGTGGTGAGGTGGAAGCAGCATGAGGAGACCACACAGTGGCCCATTGACAAAGTCTGGAGGTGGCAGCAGCATCAGGAGGCCACAGAGTGGCACAATGACAGTGTGGAGGTGGCAACAGTATGAGGAGGCCATCAAGTGGCACAATCACAGAGTATGTAGTTGGCAGCAGTATGTGGAGGCCAGCGAGTGGCCAGGTTACATAGTGTGGAGATGGCAGCATCAGAAGGCCAGAGTGGCAAGGTGACATAGTGTGGACATGGCAGCAGCAGCATGGTACAACAGAGTGGCACGGTGACATAGTGTGGACATAGCAGCATGATACAACAGAGTGGCACGGTGACATAGTGTAGACATGACAGCATCAGTAGGCCACAAAGTGGCAAGGTGACATAGTGTGGACATGGCAGCATCAGTAGGCCACAGAGTGGCAAGGTGACATAGTGTGGAGGTGGGTGGCAATACTATTACTCGCTGAAGATGGTGGGTGAAAGAAGGAGCACTTGGCATCAGATGTTTGGCATCAGGCGGGTAACAGCATCAGAATAGTAGCTGAGGCAGGTAGCCAGAAGAATACGGTCTCTTTTGTCAAAATGTTGGTGTGGCACCATGGATGATCTAGTCCAGGGATAGGCAAACTGCAGATCTCCAGCTGTTATAAAACTACAACTCCCAGTATGCCCAGTCAGTCTACAGCAGAGCATGATGGGATTTGTAGTTTTACAACAGCTGGAAAGTCGCAGTTTGCCCATCACTGATCTAGTCTGATGCATCAGTCATTGGTGTGTTGAAATCCTGGCTGATCCACGCCTGATTCATCTTGATGCAGTGTCCCACTTTGTGCTATATGTGGGCACTTTAAACTCTTGCTAAATGTCATATCAAATGTAATGTGGTATCAAGCTGTAGTTCCCTTTAACAGGCTGGCAGTATCATTTACCTTTATTTGCTCCAAGGTGGTGCAGGAACCACTTAGATATATAGCTGGGGGGGGGGTGTAAAGTTAGTGTGTCCGATGTTAATAAAGAGATGAGGAAGTTAATGGAGGAGGTGGAAATTTTTATTTCCACCGAAATAATTCACAAAATATTTTACCGCATATACAGTGGATAAAAATAGTCTACACACCCCTGTTAATATGTCAGGTTTCTGTGATGTAAAAAAATTAGACAAAGATAAATCTTTTCAGAAATTTTTCCACATTTAATGTGACCTATAAACTGTACAACTGAATTGAAAAACAAACTGAAATCTTTTAGGTAGAGGGAAAAAAATATATAAAAATAAAATAATATGGTTGCATAAGTGTGCACACCGTTAAACTAATACTTTGTTGAAGCACCTTTTGATTTTATTACAGCACTCTTTTTGGGTATGAGTCTATCAGCATGGCACATTTTGACTTGGCAAGATTTGCCCACTCTTCTTTGCAAAAACACTCCAAATCTTGCGAGGGCATCTCCTGTGCACAGCCCTCTTCAGATCACCCCACAGATTTCCAATCAGATTCAGGTCTGGGCTCTGGCTGCGCAATTCCAAAACTTTAATCTTCTTCTGGTGAAGCCATTCCTTTGTTGATTTAGATGTATGCTTTGGGTCGTTGTCATGCTGAAAGATGAAGTTCCTCTTCATGTTCAGCTTTCTAGCAGAAGCCTGAAGGTTTTGTGCCAATATTGACTGGTATTTGGAACTGTTCATAATTCCCCCTAGCTTAACTAAGGCTCCAGTTCCAGCTGAAGAAAAACAGCCCCAAAGCATGATGCTGCCACCACCATGCTTCACTGTGGGTATGGTGTTATTTTGGTGATGTGCAGTGGTTTTTGAGCCAAACATATCTTTTGGAATTATGGCCAAAAAGTTCAACCTTGGTTTCATCAGACCATAACACCTTTTCCCACATGCTTTTGGGAGACTTCAGATGTAGCCTGGCTTGGATTTTTTACTTCATAAGAAAAGGCTTTCATCTTGCCACTCTACCCCATAGCCCAGACATATGAAGAATATGGGAGATTGTTGTCACATGTACCACACAGCCAGTACTTGCCATATATTCCTGGAGCTCCTTTAATGTTGCTGTAGGCCTCTTGGTAGCCTCCCAGACCAGTTTTATTCTCATCTTTTCATCAATTTTACGTCCAGTTCTTGGTAATGTCACTGTTGTGCTATATTTTCTCCACTTGATGATGACTGTCTTCACTGTGTTCCATGGTATATCTAATGCCTTGGAAATTCTTTTGTACCCTTCTCCTCATTTTAACAATGAGATCCCTCTGATGCTTTGGAAGCTCTCTGTGGACCATGGCTTTTGTTGTGGGATGCGACTAAGAAAATTTCAGGAAAGACCAACTAGAGCAGCTGAACTTTATTTAGGATTAATCAGAGGTACTTTAAATGATGGCCGGTGTATGCTGACTCCTATTTAACATGATTTTGAATATGATTGCTTAATTCTGAACACAGCTACATCCCCAGATATAAGAGGGTGTGCACACTTATGTAACCACATTATTATTATTTTTTTGTTTTCTTCCCTCCACCTAAAAGATTTCAGTTTGTTTTTCAATTAAGTGGTACAGTTTATAGCTCACATTAAAGGTGGAAAAAGTTCTGAAATGATTTATTGTTGTCAATTTTTTTACAGCACAGAAACCTGACATTTTAACAGGGGTGTGTAGACCTTTTATATCCACTGTAAGTGCAGCGCTTAACGCAGAATACAAGTTTTTTTTCCACTCAAATATTTCTAAAGATATTTTAGCGCATATCAGTGCAGCACTTTACACAGAATACAAAATTTTTTCTGAAGTGAACGGGACGTAGCGGAGGAAGTAGGTCCACGCTGGAAGAGCGAGACGAGGACCTCGTGCGGTTTCTGTGCTGCAGAAAAGTCCACGTAGTGTCCAGTTAGCAATACCATAGATAGATGCGGGCAGGTGTGAATTATTTTGCATTTTTGTGCAGGGTTAGTGCTTAGTGTATTCACCTGTATTGGTGCGCCGCTCTTATGGACGTCGTCACGTAAGTGCGCAGTGTGTGTAACGTAAATACAAAATTTCCACACAACGTAATTCAGTCCATACTGCAAATAGGACTTTCCCACATATAATTGCAGCGCTGAACGCTGAATATATCTTGATTTTTTTACAGAAATACGCCACTAAAGGCTTTACCTCATATAACTGTGAACACTGAATATATTCTTATTTTTCTACTGATATACGTCAATAAATGAGATTGAAGATATAAATGCAGCAGTGAATGCGAATGTATATTTCTTTTTCTACTGCTATACGTGAATAAAGTTTTTTCAAGAAATACAGTAAGTGCAGCAGCGAATGGCGAATGTATATTTCTTTTTCTACTGATATATGTCAATAAAGGTTTTTCTACATAAAAGTGCACCAGTGAATGGCTAATGTATATTTATTTTTCTACTGATATACGTCAATAAAAATTTTTCAAGATATAAGTGCAGCAGCAAATGGCGAATGTATATTTCTTTTTATACTGCAATACGCCAGTAAAGGCTTTACCAGATATAACTGTAACAGTGAACAGAGAATATATTTTTCTTGTTGTACTGTAATACGCCCCTATACGCTTTCACCAGAAATAACTGCAGAAGTGACCTGAGAATATATATTTCTTGTAGGACTCAAAAAGGCCACTATACGCTTTCAACAGAAATAACTTCAGAAGTGAACTGAGAATATATTTTTCTTTGTTTACTGAAATACATCCCTATACACTTTCAACAGAAATAACTGCAAAAGTGAACTGAAAATATATATCTCTTCTTGGACTGAAAAAGGCCATTATATGCTTTCACCAGCAGTGCGTATGTATTTATATTTTCTTTATTTAATAAGCCCCTATACTCTTTCACCAGAAATGAATGCAACAGTGCAGTGCGTTTAAATGTTTTGTGTATTACTGAAATACCGCCCTATGCTCTTTCACAAGAAATGACTGTAAATGATTTTAGAGTAAGGCCTCATGCACACGGCCGTTGTTTTGGTCCGCATCCGAGCCGCCGTTTTTGCGGCTCGGGTGCGGACCCATTCACTTCAATGGGGCCGCAAAAGATGCGGACAGCACTCCGTGTGCTGTCCGCATCCGTTGCTCCGTTCCGACACCCCGCAAAAAAAATATAGCATGTCCTATTCTTGTCCGTTTTGCGGACAAGAATAGGCATGTCTACAATGGGCCGCCCATTCCGTTCCGCAAATTGCGGAAGGCACAGGAGCGGCTTCCGTTTTTTGCGGATCTGCGGTTTGCGGACCGCAAAAACGGAACGGTCGTGTGCATGAGGCCTAAATAAGAGCAAAAGCGACCTGCGGATATATTTATATTTTTCCACAGATGAAAGCCACTAAAAGGCTTTTCAACATAGCACTTGCACCCCGATAACTAATTGCTGGAATGACAGAGAGGTATTATGAGACTATGTGGATCCCCATGTAATGTTTCCCTGCACTTGTAAATCGCTGGTTTTCACAATGAGGTAATTCCGATGACTCTCCCTTACTAGCATCTGCACATGTCTCTCTCTGACTGTGAAATGATTCATCTCACTTATCCTTTCCCTGCACTAGTAAATCGCGTATTTCCTTTTTTTTTTAAACAGTTTTTCTTTCACTCTCCATAGCGCCTGCATACACGTCTGTCCCTGAACAATGTACGATGGTGAATGGCAGCATCTAAGATAACGGCCATATTTATAGTGCTGTGACATCACCGGGCTGGCTGGCTGCTGATTGGCTGCATGCTTGGCATTATGGGTCATCCCGGCTTCCCAAAGTTCCTTGCCCCATGTCCTCACACGTGTAGCCGCCATTTTAGGAAATAATGTGATTCGTTACCACAAAGCATGAGGAAATTCGCATTCGTTCAGAATCAAATTTTTACAGAAATTCGGAACCAATTTGACTTTGTCAGCTTTGATTCGCTCATCTCTAATCACAACAGTTGTAATTAGTTGTTCCAATAGCGTTTGTCCCTCTGTATAGCTGCGGTATCTCAGCAGAACCGCACACAAATGCTGCACAATACAAATGGACTATATAGAAATTATATTATAGGTATATCACACCCCTGCCTCAATCACTTTTTTTTTAGGGCAGCTGGTATATCACACCAGTAGAAATTATTTGTTCCAATGGCGTTTGTCACTCTGTGTAGCTGAGGTAACGCAGCAAAAACGCAAACAATTGCTGCACTACCTAAATGAACTATATAGAATGTATATTATTGGTATATCACACCCCTGCTTCAATCAGTTTATTTTTTGGGGGGCAACTGGTATATCACACAAATAGAAATAATTTGTTCCAATGGCTTTTGTCACTACAATTATCTGTAGCTGAGGTAACACAGCAAAACCGCAAACAAATGCTGTACTACCTAAATGCAATATATATAGAAAGTATATTATTGATATATCACACCCCTGCTTCAATCAGTTTTTTGTCAGAGCGTGTATTTAGTGCTGCTGGGGGCATAATAACTGATAAGCGCATCAGCCTGTCAACTGAAAATGATGACCGGTTGACTCTTATAAAAATGAACAAGGACTTCCGGTTCCGGCGCGCGCATGGGAGGCTCTGGGAGAGCAGAGCTCCGGCACCTGAAGCCCGCAAACCGAGCCATACACCCCTCGGATAGTGATTTTTTTTTTTTCATACTGACCCCCCGCACAGAGTTTAGAAGGAGTGGATGGAGAAATTCCTGAGGAAAGAAGGCATAGCGAGCACGCCAGTGCGACTCTCGCAAGGCGACGACAAACAGCCGCGAAACAAGATGGCAGCTGCAGAGAAATCCCAGCGACTTACTCGATCAGTGGTGCAGCCACTAGCCAAATACTCTGAGACGGGGGCTGAAGATGCGGAGGTCAGTTTAACCCCCGATCAGGACATTACCATCTCCTGACGTAAGTGGCGAAATTACTTGCGCCAGATATTAAGTCCACGCTGGAAGCCACAGTCTCGGCAGCGCTCCTTCAGATCCAAACGGAGGTCTCCCAGCACTCCTCCCAGATAACAGAGCTGGAGCAGAGAGTAGTTATAATGGAGGAGGAACTGGAGAAAACGCAAGTGATGGTACGTGAAGTGTTATCTAACAATCAGACACTTAAAGACAAGATGGAGGACCTGGAGAACCGATCGAGAAGAAGTAATCTCCGAGTGGTGGTGTTACCGGAAGATATCCCTCCATCACAATTGCCGCAGATATTTGCGTCGGAACTCCCCCAAGCTCTTGGACTACAAGGTAAATATACCGTTGAGAGAGCACATAGATTAGGTCCGGCTCGTCCTCCTGAAGCGGAATGGGGACGTTCTAGGCCGAGGCCGGCCATAGCGAAGTATTTAAATTATGCCGCCAAAGAGGCGATCCTGAAGAAATACAAGGGAGCCCAACATCCGCTCATGTTGAGGGGTGCAAAAGTGTTCCTCTTCAGCGACTACTCCGTGGAAGTTACAAAACGAAGGAGAGGAAAATAAAATTTGCACTGTTGTTCCCTGCCACGCTGAGGGTATTCCACCAAAATGGCTGCATTGATACATACCTTACTCCTAAGGAAGCGTGGGAAGCGATGGACATTGATATGGATGGGGAACCGAGTCAAGTGAGAGGCAGGAAGCCGTCGGGGCCCGTTCACAATCGCAGATGGGAGAAAATATCGGACTCTCCATATCGCCAGGGATCGCCGAAGATCGGGGAGGCTACGGAGGATTCCCAAGACTGAGAAGAAAAGAGGCGTGGAAGATGTCAATTTGCTAGGACTGCTGAGGTGGCGGATAGTGGATGAATCAGTTTATGTTTTCCGAATTGGAGGGTAACAGTGTGGGGATTCATCTGGTCAATGTGAATGGGGTGGGGGGGAGAGGAAAATGATTATTTGCATGAAGTAAGGGGGAAATATAGCTTAAAGAAGAAATTAAGGAGGGGGGAATAAAAAAATCATAGAATGATCAATTAGGATGTTTGCTATTAGTTTAATTCTGGTAGAATTTTGACTGATGCATTGATGAAGTTGCACTTAGGAAGCTGTTCAGATATTAACAGAAGTTGATGCATTTGCTTTATATTCCTGTGTAATTGCATGTCTTTGTAACAAAACCTGTCTGCACTCAACTATGTGCCATGATCGTCTCTGTTATATATTACCTGAAAATATATGTTATAGAACCAGATCTGCTGTACTATCAGTTCAAAAGGCTAAAACATATTATTCCAATTGACTAATAGAAACTTTCAATACAGTGAACTCAGGATGAGAGCAAAGCCCTTGCCTTCTCCAGGAATGCTGCCCAGTGGCTGGTTGCCATGTATTAATGTAGATACATGTAGCTGTTGAGAGGATATGCAAATGAGCTCTTAGCAAGCTGTGCCTCTAATGCCACCAAATGTAAGGTAGATAGGTTAATGATCAACCTTTTAAACAAGTCTTGAGACATGACTTGGATGATAATTAAGCCAGCATCTCATCTGCAGACAGCTGTTTTGGGGTGATTGGGCAGGATAGCTACCTTAGCTTAAATGGCATTAGAGGCAAAGCTTGCTAGGAGCTTATTTGCATACCCTCTTCCCAGAAACTCAGAGGAGCATTGCCTGGCCTATAAGACTCCTCACACTGATTAGGTGCTAATCCTGACCAAAACCTCTCACCCACTTAAGCCAGTACACTCTGCTCTGCACTGATGAGAGGCAATCACTCCGAAACAGTCTGTAGATGAGATGCTGGTTCATGTCTCAAAGCCTGTTTAAACTGATAAGTTAGCTAATTTACATCTGGTATCATTAAAGGCCGAACTTCCTAAAGGCTCATTTGTATAACCTGCTGCTCTCCTGGTATTCCGACCACGGCTTCCACCTGACTATTCTCTGCGGACTCCTGTGGTACTTTATTACTCTCCTGGTATTTGAACCCGGCTTCTCCTTACTATTCTCTGCTTGCTCCATTTGTACTTCGTTGCTCTCTTGGTATTGACTCGGTCCGTTCACTATCCGTTGTTTGTCTTGTCTGTCCTCCCAGCAAGTATTCTAAGCTAGGGACTGCCGTCCAGTTGTCCCCTGTCATCAGGACTTGCGAGGCAAGTAGGCAGGGCCAGGGTTGAGGGTGGAGCGCAGTGGTCACTATCCTCCCCCCCTGTGTATGTGTGTACGTGACCGTTACATTAGCACTGTTGCTATTTTTGCAGATGACACAAGGTTATTTAGTAGTCTATGAAAGAATGTTGAAAGAACTGCAATCTGACTTAAACAAGCTGACAAAGTCTCATCCCAGACAGGTGGCTATTTACCAGCACAGACCCAACTGGGATATATCTTGAAGATATAGACAGAATGTCACAGTACAATAAAACATGGCAAACTCTATACATTATCAACAGGGGAGCACCCAGGAATTTTGTTTAGGGGGGTCCGAAAGGCAAAAAAATGTGGCATGTGTAGTGTGCTGTGCTAATTCAATTTTTCAAAGCCTCCTTTACATTTAAAAATGCAGGGAAGGGGTGTAGTGTGTTGCGCTGATTCTTTTACTTAGCGAGTCTAAAAGCCCTGCAGGAAAATAACAATGCGGCGCGCAAATGCGGCAATTTTTTTTGGCCCCGCCCATTATTAAAAGCCCCTCCTACATATAATAGGCCACTCCCAACAAACACTGTACAGCTGACATTCTATAGTTGCGGCCTGTCTCTACACATCATACGGAGAGGGGAGGGTCTGTCCTGGCTTCACTGCCTGCTTCACATTATGCAATAGACAGCTGGCTACAGCCAGGAAGCTCCTCCGCTCTCCTCCCTCCCCTGATCCTGCTCAAGGACTGTGGTTCCCCCTACCATCTGCCACCCGCCCGTGGCCTGCTGCCCCCCTTGACTGTCCTCACCCAGCTCTGAATCCTCCTTCTGCAAATGGCATCTCCTCTCCTACATAGCGCCCCATACCTCTTACATCCAGTGATGTCACCTTTGTTGTAGACGTTCTCTTTCCTCATCTTCTCCATTCAGACCAGACCGCCATGATGATTTTTCAGCCATCTCCCGTCTCTGCAGAGATTGACAAACAGACATTAGTTTCCCACATTTCCATCATCTTCACATCTTCTGAACAACCTTTCCTGCCACCCCCAATACTGTGCCCGCTGTGCCCCCAATACTATACTGCAGAAACAGTCCCCCTGGAAATACTACTACCACACAGATAGTGCCCCCCTCAACAATTATTGGCACACAGTACTCTAAAAAAATAACTGCGCCCAGACACTAATAGTATAAAGATAATGTCCCCCAAAAATTATTGTGCTAAGCTGATACTGTGGCAGGGTGCCCCCCAAAGTAACAGGGCTCCCAAAATAGAAATAATTCTCTGCCAGAGCACACTTAGTAGTAATAATGCCCCTATAGTGCCCATACTAGTAATCATGTTCCTCATAGCCCCCCAGTATTAGCAAAGCTCCGCATAATACCTCCTAGTACTAATAATTCTCCCTACAATATGACAGTACATGAAATACCCCCGCTTAGTGCCCGCTGTTGAGCTAATGTCCCCATAATGTATGCCAGTATAAAATACCCCTATATAGTGCCCCAGTAAATGCCCTCATAGTGCTCCTCTCCCCCTTCCCCATAGTGTCCCCCATAATATGCCAGTAAAAAATGCCCCTTCTAAGTGCCACCATATGCCCCAATAGTGCTCCACTCCCCCATAGTGCCGCTCTCCCCTATAGTGCCTACCATAATGTGCCAGTAAAAAAATGCCCCCTTAGTGCCACCAGATGCCATAATGCCCCCATAATGTGCCAATAAGAATAAAGGCCCCTTTAGAGCCCCCACTTCCCCTTGGTGCCCCCAAATAATGCCCCTATAGTGCCACCAGATGCCCCATAGTGCCATTCTCCCCTATAGTGCCCCCATAATATGTCAATTAAAAAAAACCCTTTAAACCCCCCAGATGCCCCCATAGTGCTCCTCTCCCCCATGGTGCCGCCCCATAATGTGCCAGTAAAAAATGCCCCTTCAAAGTGCCACCATATGCCCTAATAGTGCTCCACTCCTCCATAGTGCCGCCCTCCCCTATAGTGCCTCCCATAATGTGCCAGTAAAAAATGCCCCCTTAGTGCCACCAGATGCCATAATGCCCCCATGTGCCAATAAGAAAAAAATGCCCCTTTAGAACCCCCACTTCCCCATAGTGCCCCCAAATAATGCCCCTATAGTGCCACCAGATGCCCCCTAGTGCTGTTCTCCCCTATAGTGCCCCCCATAATGTGTAAAAAAAAAATCCCCTTTAGAGCCCCCATAGTGCTCCTCTCCCCCATGGTCCCCCCCCCATAATGTGCCAGTAAGAAGTGCCACCTAAAAAAAAAAGTACCACCAGATGCCCCATAGTGCCGTTCTCCCCTTTAGTGCCCCCATAGTGCCAGCTCCCCCCCTCCAAAAAAACAAAACAAAAAAAAAATACACTGATACTTACCTCCATCAGCAGCGATGCGATGCAGGCTCTTCCGGCCTGTGTCCCTGCTGTGTGCTGCCCGGCTCAGGCGCGTGATGATGACGTCATCTCGCCTGAGCCGGCCTCTGATAGGCTGCAGGCATTAGTGCCTGCGGCCTATCAGAAGAACAGGGGAGGGACACACCTCTCCCTCCCCTGCCGCAGCACAGCACAGGCATCTGTATCGCTGTCCTAAGGACGGCGATACAGATGGATTAGATATGGAGATGAGCGCTCTTAGTACTCCTACTGCCCCCCCGCCTTCCCCCACCACCGCCGCGGCCGCCGCAATTACATCCAGGGCCGCGCGCGCCTGTGGTGATCGGCGGTGCGGCCCTGAAGGATTAAAAAAAAAAAATTTGGCTGGTTGTTCTAGGGGGGGTCCAGACCCGCTGGACCCCCCTGTATGTGCACCACTGATTATCAACATTTCCCTTGAAAAGGTGGGGCGTGGTGTAGCTCTCATATCTTAAGGAAGCAAGCTCTGTTGGCTCCTGGTGCATCCTGCAAAACATCCTGCCCCAACTTGTGTCTGGATATACCTGCTTCTAAGGGACACACGGAGGAGATTTGGGAACTTAGCTGATCTTGGGAGAATAAGATTGTGGAGATGGTGAGTTGCGCAGTGACTGGAGTGTGTGTCTCCTTGCCCAGGTTAACTGTCCTGCTGCTACTTTCCCATTCCTTGTCTTTCGATTTTGATAAAATCTGAGAAAGAATCACAGAGGTGGAATGCAGACTAAGTGACTTGGAGGATGTGACGAGAGTGAGCGAGAATCAAACTGGAATCTTACAACAGCAGGTCAAACTTTTTCAGACTAGAGATGAAGACGCAGAGAACTGCAATATGTGCAATAACATTTGCATTCTGGGTCTACTTGGGCTAGTGCAGGGCACTACTCCAGAAATCTTATATATACAGTGCTCAAAAAAATAAAGGGAACACTTAAACAACACAATGTAACTCCAAGTCAATCACACTTCTGTGAAATCAAACTGTCCACTTAGGAAGCAACACTGAGTGACAATCAATTTCACATGCTGTTGTGCAAATGGGATAGACAACAGGTGGAAATTATAGGCAATTAGCAAGACACCCCCAATAAAGGAGTGGTTCTGCAGGTGGTGACCACAGACCACTTCTCAGTTCCTATGCTTCCTGGCTGATGTTTTGGTCACTTTTGAATGCTGGCGGTGCTTTCACTCTAGTGGTAGCATGAGACGGAGTCTACAACCCACACAAGTCGCTCAGGTAGTGCAGCTTATCCAGGATGGCACATCAATGCGAGCTGTGGCAAGAAGGTTTGCTGTGTCTGTCAGCGTAGTGTCCAGAGCATGGAGGCGCTACCAGGAGACAGGCGAGTACATCAGGAGGCGTGGAGGAGGCCGTAGGAGGGCAACAACCCAGCAGCAGGACCGCTCCCTTCTCCTTTGTGCAAGGAGGAACAGGAGGAGCACTGTCAGAGCCCTGCAAAATGACCTCCAGCAGGCCACAAATGTGCATGTGTCTGCTCAAACGGTCAGAAACAGACTCCATGAGGGTGATATGAGGGCCTGACGTCCACAGGTGGGGGTTGTGCTTACAGCCCAACACCGTGCAGGATGTTTGGCATTTGCCAGAGAACACCAAGATTGGCAAATTCGCCACTGGCGCCCTGTGCTCTTCACAGATGAAAGCAGGTTCACACTGAGCACATGTGACTGACGTGACAGACGTGACAGAGTCTTGAGATGCCGTGGAGAACGTTCTGCTGCCTGCAACATCCTCCAGCATGACCGGTTTGACATTGGGTCAGTAATGGTGTGGGATGGCATTTCTTTGGAGGGCCGCACAGCCCTCCATGTGCTCGCCAGAGGTAGCCTGACTGCCATTAGGTACCGAGATGAGATCTTCAGACCCCTTGTGAGACCATATGCTGGTGCGGTTGGCCCTGGTTCCTCCTAATGCAAGACAATGCTAGACCTCATGTAGCTGGAGTGTGTCAGCAGTTCCTGCAAGACGAAGGCATTGATGCTATGGACTGGCCCGCCCTTTTCCCAGACCTGAATCCAATTGAGCACATCTGGGACATCATGTCTCGCTCTATCCACCAACGTCACGTTGCACCACAGACTGTCCAGGAGTTGGCAGATGCTTTAGTCCAGGTCTGGCAGGAGATCCCTTAGGAGACCGTCCGCCACCTCATCAGGAGCATGCACAGGCGTTGTAGGGAGGTCATACAGGCACGTGGAGGCCACACACACTACTGAGCCTCATTTTGACTTGTTTTAAAGACATTACATCAAAGTTGGATCAGCCTGTAGTGTGTTTTTCCACTTTAATTTTGAGTGTGACTCCAAATCCAGACCTCCATGGGTTGAAAAATTTGATTTCCATTTTTTAATTTTTGTGTGATTTTGTTGTCAGCACATTCAACTATGTAAAGAACAAAGTATTTCAGAAGAATATTTAATTAATTCAGATCTAGGTTGTGTTATTTTTGTGTTCCCTTTTTTTTTTTGAGCAGTATATATTGGCTCCTATCACTCTGTCTGATTGTTTTGTCTTTGAGCAGACACACAGAGTTCTCTCCAAAACTCTTGCCTGTGGGAGCCCCTGCTAGACTTTTCATTTTTAAATTTTTAAACTATCGAAACAGAGATGCCATATTGCTGGCTACCAGCCAGAAAACAACTTTCAAGTATGAAAACATCAGATTGACCTATTACCGGACTTTAACTCTGAGGTCAGTTAGATTAATATTTTTGAATATCACGGCTCTCAACAATATGATTAAATGTTCTCTGATTTTAAACTAAAAGGCTATAATCCAGATGTTGTTTTAAAGGAAATGCATCTAAGGGGGAAGAAAATACTGTCACTCAAACGCACCTGTGTAGGCCAGGCCTATCACAAAGTGTTTTCTAATTATGCTAGAGGTATTTCTATTCTAGTCACAAAAAGCCTCCCTTTTCAATTCCTGTCACTGAAGTTAGATGTTTCTGGGCGTTATTCTCCATGTTACTATTAGAGGATGGACTATTTAACTATAGGACTCTATATTCCTCCTTCTTTCCATGGGGAAATCCTAGATCATATAATGGGTAAAGTTGCTTTATTTCCAGCAGTCCCTTGCATTATCATGGGGAACTATAATGCAGTTCTGGATCCCTTGCGGGATAGTTTACATCTACAGTTCACTCACAATAGGTCCCTATTGCATTAGGTGGAGGCCCAAGGCTTGGTAGAGGTATTGAGACATTTTCACCCTACAGTACTTCTTCACGATTCTCCTGTTACTCTGTCTCGACTGTTTCTCTTTCTTGTATTAATTTTGAATTTGACAGTAGGGGGCTATTGCCATTTATCAGAGCCAGTGATTATTTGCACAACTACTATCTCAGCCAACGATCCCTCCCACCAGATGGTGGCGTCTGAACCTTCTGTAGTTCAATGTTCTATCAGTTTCAAATTGATGTCAGCAGGAAATGGTCCA
This sequence comes from Bufo bufo, assembly GCF_905171765.1. NCBI lineage: Eukaryota > Metazoa > Chordata > Amphibia > Anura > Bufonidae > Bufo > Bufo bufo. Next base: position 606,198,707 of record NC_053391.1, read on the forward strand.
CTATTGGACTGAGAATGAGGGTACCTCTAACCCCTTACTTGAATGGGATGCCTTTAAAGTAGTGATGAGGGGGGTACTAATCCATGCTACAGCAACTCATAGAACTGAACTGAGGAGTACTCAGATGAGTTTAGCGCAGATCTCTTGGGAAAAGAGCAAGCATTTCTGAGTAACCGAAGTGTAAATCAGAGTAGGTGTCTTGAGACACAGTGCCTTTTTCAATTAGATCTGACTGAATATATGCAGAAAAATCTTTTAACGCAGAGGCAAGCAATCTTTTCTGATGGGGACAAAAATAGTAGAACCTTGGCATACTTTGCTAGATCTAAATCTCCTCAAATTGCAGTCGTCAATATTACGACAAGTCAGGGAACCCTAGTTACAGATCCTTGGGATGTTTGTCATTAATTTTGTATTACTCTGCCCTATATCCTTCTAAAGTCTCTTTTGCGAAGGTCGATATGTCTTGTTTTTTAGCCGGGATTGTTTTTTATAGTCAAGTCTTGGCGGCTCCCATTACTGATGCTGAAATGACATTGATTATTAGTTTCCTCGCTGCAAAGAAGGCTCCTGGTTTGGATGACTTTTTAACTAAGTAGTATAAGCTTAATACTGAGATCCATAGGGCAAGACTTCAGAAACTCATTGATTATGCTTTTGAACACCAGTCTTTGCCTCCATCTTTTTCAGAAGCAACAATTGTATGATATACAAGCCGGGGAAGCTTTTGGACCAGTGTAGCTCATATAGGCCTATCTTACTTTTAGATTTTGATGCTAAAATTCTAGCAAAAGTCCTGACATTACGCTTTGGGAAGTGATCTTGTTTATCATGGGGGTTGATCAATCAGATTTCATCCTGGAGAAAACTACTGATAGAAACCTAAGGCACTTGTACACTAATCTCCAAGTTAAACATGTCAATTCAGGAATGAAAGTTTTGGCATGTTTAGATAACAAAAAGGCCTTTGGTTCTGTGGAATGGGAGTTCATGTGGGGGACAGTCACACATATAGGTTTCCCCTCAGATTATCTTCGATGGCTGTGGTTATTTTATCAAGCCTTTATGGCCCGAGTGAAAGTCAATATTTATGTTTTGGATCCCTTCCCCCTTGGTAAGGGTACCAGACAAGGATGTCCCTTATCGCCGCTGCCTTTTGCACTAGTTATGGAGCCATTGTCCATGCTCATCTCTACTATCTCTAAAATAGAAGGAAGGGAGATGGTGGGTATCACCAAGATATTATCATTATATGCAGATGACATGTAGGTGTATCTGGCTGACCCAGGAGAATCCCTGAAGGTGCTTTTAATTACGTTCAGTCAATGAGTTCCCTGTTTACCTGTAAAAGGGGGAAAATCTAGTCTCCGTTTGATGTGGATCCGACGAAAATTTCACTACACTCTAAGTTCCAAGTCGTAGAGAACTTTAAATATTTGGGGATAACCATGCATAGGGATGTTAGCAGTTTTTATCAACTTAATGTGATCCCTACCATGGAATATATTACTAGAAAGATAGAGGCATGAGAAAATCTGCTGCTGTCTTTGATAGGCCACATTAAGATTGTCAAAATGATATTTTTACCCAAACTATTGTATTTATATGGGACGGCTTTGTTGAAATTACCTAAGTCACATTTTAATAGTATAGAAAATCTTTTGACCCCCTCTTTGTGGTGTAAGCTCTTTCCTAAGTTGACTACGAAAACACTCCAGGCCATAAGTGCTCCCCAATTTTTCTGTTTATTATGCGGTGGTACAACTAAACTATGCGGCTTGGTGGATCACAGCTGATGCAAGCAACCCGGTGGTAGTGTTGGAGGCAGCCCTAGGAAGATGGGGAAGCTTGATCACTGTACATTCCACTGTGGCACACGTGTAGTTTGCTGGAGCTGTTCTATCTTGCTAGTTTGAAACAGGAATTAAATTTGCCACAACATAGTCTCTTCGTATATTTTCAGCTTAGGCATGCTTGTATGGGCCAATTTAGCAAGGGTGCACTGGTGTTGGAATGTGGATCTATAGAGTCGGTGGCAAGCATCCTATTGTCCAAACCAGTTTAGACTTTTTATGTGGTGTAAATAGATGAGCAGGCCTCCCCGATCGAATGCTCCTTTGTTAAGTTGACGCGAGATATACACAGTATGGACGCGAGGCATCTGAAAGAACTGAGCTCCAATTGGCGGTCCACTGTTATTAGTGTCAACTCATTCAAATTAAATGGATACACAGGGTTTACTTCACCCTAGGTTGGTTATTTAAAATGAATAGATTGCCAAATCCTAATTGTACTCGGTGTGGGAATAAAAATGGATTTCTCTTCCATGTTGTGTAGTAGTGCCCTGTTATGAAAATGATTTGGGAGGAGTTTCATACTTACATTACAATGACATAAATTAATATTGGCAAATTATATAATTCCCACTAAATATGGTGGGAAACTTTATTGTCTCCTAAAGTTTTACACCAGGAAAACCATACTTTTTAATTTGAAGGCCCTAAAACTAGTCCCAACCAAACAGCACTGGATACAACTGATAAACTCTGATTTGACATTTTATAAATTGGTTTATGAAAATAGGTGGACTCCTGACTGTTTCCTTCGATTATATAGGATTCATGGATACATGCTCAAACTATAATGACACCTTGACACTTTTTCGTGTTTTGGAAGAGTGCGGATGGTGTTTTGTGTGTTGCTGCTATTCAGTTTAATACTATTGAATACAAATAGTGAATTATTCTTTATTTGCTATTACATTTGAACTACAATGTTTCTGATGTACCTTATTCTTGATATGTGAATGCACTGGCTATGCTATTGAAAGCTGGTTTTGCTTAGTATTTTTCTGTATTAGAGAAAAATTGTAATAAAAACACTCGGTAACACTGACATGGAAAAGGATCTAGGAATTTTAATAAACAGCAAACTAAGCTGCAAAAACCAGTGTCAGGCAGCTGCTGCCAAGGCCAATAAGATAATGGGTTGCATCAGAAGGGGCATAGATGCCGTGATAAGAACATAGTCCTTCCACTTTACAAATCGCTAGTCAGACCACACATGGAGTACTGTGTACAGTTCTGGGCTCCTGTGAACAAGGCAGACATAGCAGAGCTGGAGAAGGTACAGAGGAGGGCAACTAAAGTAATAACTGGAATGGGGCAACTACAGTACCCTGAAAGATTATCAAAATTAGGGTTATTCACTTTAGAAAAAAGACGACTGAGGGGAGATCTAATTAATATGTATAAATATATCAGGGGTCAGTACAGAGATCTATCCCATCATCTATTTATCCCCAGGACTGTGACTGTGACGAGGGGACATCCTCTGCGTCTGGAGGAAAGAAGGTTTGTACACAAACATAGAAAAGGATTCTTTACGGTAAGAGCAGTGAGACTATGGAACTCTCTGCCTGAGGAGGTGGTGATGGTGAGTACAATAAAGGAATTCAAGAGGGGCCTGGATGTATTTCTGGAGTGTAATAATATTACAGGCTATAGCTACTAGAGAGGGGTCGTTGATCCAGGGAGTTATTCTGATTGCCTGATTGGAGTCGGGAAGGAATTTTTTATTCCCCTAAAGTGGGGAAAACTGGCTTCTACCTCACAGTTTTTTTTTTTGCCTTCCTCTGGATCAACTTGCAGGATAACAGGCCGTACAGGTGGATGTACTACCCACCCACCTTACATACCCCCCCCCCCTAGTTCTCCAGTTGCTGTCCGCTGAAATAACTTTATGGACGCCTTCAATAAGAAAACAAATATCTTCACCAATAAAACATAACAGAAAACAGAAGGGTGTTTCGTCATATCTGAACGTAGGGCGTAGAGGCATAATGTAGGACTTGCGGCGGCCCCGCCCCCTCGCCTCGCTCCTTGCTGGACGCTCCATCGCCCCACCGCCGAACCGCTGCCTCTATGTTCACCGCTCCACCGCCTGTCCTGGAGGGACGCCGGATGCCGGCTGAAGTTGGTGCGCATTTCTGCACTGCCTCCTTGCTCCTGCTGTAGCCTGCGGACGCTGAAGGATGCCCGTGCGACCAGGTGATCTCCTGTTGACGTCGTCTTACCACAAGTGAGCCTTCAGATAGTCGTCCTGAGGTTCGGATGTCCGGGTGAATTGTGGTCGGCGTCTGTGATCTGGTGACATTTATTTGGTTATTTATCCGTGCTGTCTTAATGGTGAATAATCGCCAAACGTGGTGGAGATGTAACACCAGCGCTTTTGGCGCTACTGCAACATAGGAGTTCCCATTTTTTGGGGGGCACTTGCGACTGGCCACAAGACTTGGGTGCCCTTGTGAATTGCGCTTGTGTTGCGACCTTGATGTGGTCTGGTTACAGAGGGGGGCTTATATTGCCGGATTCGGAGACTGTGCCCTTTTGCCCTTAGAGGGGTGTTAATCCGGTGGTGTAAGGACACAGACATTGGACGAATTCACTTAGTCCCTCTAAGCACCGGTTTGGGCAGTGGGTGTGCGGAGCAGGACCCCCCTTGGGGCCTAAGGGTGTCGGTGCCACAGGTGGAAGAGCAGAAGGGCGCAAGCCCGGCTACGGCCGCTGAGCTGCCCACCGTACTGCTTTAGCTGGGCAATTAATAGGCTGTCTCGATCCCTGCACTACCTCTGATGGGAATGAAGAGGGGCTCCTTGTGAGAGAGGGAGAGACCCTCACGCCACAGTGTTTTCCCCTGCCCGCTTGGCAGTATTTATGCTGTCCCCCCTTGAAAGCTGAGAGCAAAGGGTTGAAGGCTGGTGAGATCTTCTGGGGTCGCCCCGCTTTAGAGTGGGATGTATGTGGATCTTCTTTCAGCAATTTAACCCCGGACCCCACTACTCGCTCTAACAGATACTAACTGTCGATTTCCTGGATCGAATGGAGTGGTTTATATTTCTGCTACAACACTTACGCTTTTACCCAGTTTAACCTCTCTTTTTCTGTAATATTCGGTTGTTTGTTCCGTTCTGAAAAGCTGGACACAGTTGTATGCCTTTGATTTATTTTGCATGAATTGAACTTCCATCTCTCCCTTAAGTCGTGCATTAGTAAACGTAAACTCTGGTCACGCTGTTAGATAGGGTGGTAATACACTTGGTTACTATGCCCCCCAAAATTCGGGAAACCGGGGGGGGGGGGGGTAATCCCTCCAAAAGGCGGTCTCAGGACCAGTCCCCAAGCACGTTTAGATAAATTTCTGTGGTCACCTACACCTAAAAGTAGGGGGGGTCCCAAAAAACGGGAGGCCACCTTGACGCAGCTGGAAACAAGACAGCCACGCTAATGTTGGCCTCCGCGGATCCTAAAGAGGTTGAATGGGAAGGACTGGAGGGTGTCAATAATAAATTAGCTGAAATTTTGGGAGCAGTGAATAAGACCAATAGCACTGTATCGCAATTAACAATCACAATGGCGGCCCTACAGGGGAACATCACCATAATAAGGGATGAAATCATAAAACTAAGAGCAAAAATGAAAGACTTGGAGTTGGAGACAGCGGGTGTGAATAAGGAGTTGGGTTTAACAAAAAATTGCCTGGTGAGGGTGAAGCAAGATTGTCTTGGGTTAAAAAACAAAGTGATTGAGTTGGAAGATAGATCCCGGAGGAATAATATAAGATTGTTGGGGTTCCCGGAGGGGGTGGAACAAGATAACCCCGCAGATTTTGTGCAAAAGTGGTTGGTGCTAACATTAGGATCGGATTATGACCTTTCCTCTTTCTGTGTAGAGCGAGCACATAGAATCCCTTTGAGGAAGTTGCCCCCAGGCGCTCCCCCCAGAGCTTTATTAGCCAGATTAGTTTGCTCTAAGGACCGGGATTGGATACTCAGACGCAAAAGAGAGATCGATAAGACCAGCTTTGATGGGAATGATATCCAAATATACCCAGATTTTTGTCGCTCTTTTCTTGATGTGAAAAAAAGGTTAATCTCCCCACATATACAGTATGCGATGTTGTATCTGGCCAAACTCAGGGTTGTTTATAACGACTCCGTGCAATTCTCTTCTACCCCTATAGAGGCCGCACAGTGGCTTGATTTGAACGGTGTATAGCCCCTCCTGGGATCTCTAATTTATATTCTGATCCATTTGTATTTTTTCATGTTGGCTATACGGTGGTGGCGTGAGGAGTGGGGGTGGGACTGGGAGCAGGGTTAGGCGATAGTGGAAGAGGTTGATGGGGATAATATTCTCTGTGAGCCAAAAGGTGAGTTTAGGTAATGGTACTGGGTGGGGGGCGGGTATTAGGGAGGGGGAAGGGGTGGGGGGTTAGCTGCCCCGCCGGTCTGTCAAAGCTTTCGTCCTGTGATAGTTTATAATGACGCGTAGGGTTTTGTGTTGGAATGTGCGAGGGTTGGGGGATAGAATTAAAAGGACAGTGGTGTTTGATGTTATGGCCCGGCACCTCCCGGCAATAGTCGCTTTACTGGAGACGCATGCAACGGTTGAGAAGCTCCCCCAATTAAAGAGGCGTTGGGCGAAATTGGAATACCACTCATGCCTCTCATCATACTCGAGGGGTGTGAGTGTGTATATCCATCATGGGGTAGATTTTTATCCATTGGACATTCGAGTGGATAGGGCGGGTAATTATGTTTTCCTTTACGGTCAGTGGAACGGACAGGAGACTATTTTAGCTTTCATCTATGTCCCTCCCACTTTTGCATCCACTGTTTTATCCCTGCTGTCTACGTTCATTTGTAGTAAACCCCCGTGCCCGATGCTGTTGGTAGGTGATTTTAACTCAGTTCTGGATCCGGCGCTGGATAGGGTATCTCTCTCCTCTGAGCAGAGGCAGACTCGGTCTCTGTTGGGCATCTTCACTCAGGAGTTAGCCTGGGTCGATGTTTAGCGCTATTTGTATGGGAACAAAAGAGCATTTTTGTCACGAGGGTGTCAAGAGCCACGTCTGACTCCGTTATACCTGGGGTCAGGAAGTTGCAGCGGGTGGCTGCGCGTTCGATGTACAAAGACAGTGCTGATTCGTAATGGTAGCTTTCTGGGTTTGCCTTGCAATCCTTTTTGGCTCACTCAGGGATCCGTAGCTTCTCCTCCTCAGCTATTTCTTGTCCAGCAATCCCAACCTCCTTATATTCCCATCTCCCACTTCTCTGGTTGCCAGATATAGAGCTTCCTGCCTGGACGTCTATACTGACCCACTGGAGCTGTGTAGCTGTGTTCCCTGGTTGTTGTTCCAGAACGTTACCCTCCAGATCCCTGTTGGGCCTTGGTGGTCTGCTGTTGTCGCCCACCTGGGATTATATGTTTGTCTGTATTGTCTGTCCTCTCCTTGGTGTTTTCCTCTTAGTGTCAGTGGTGCGGACTAGTGATCCCACCGCCCCGTTCACTACACAGGGATCATCTTAGGGAAAGCCAGGGTTTAGGCACGTGATCGGCGTACGGGTGAGGAACCCGTCTAGGGACGTCAGGGCAGTCAGGTGCCAGCCGCAAGGTGAGTCAGGGGTCACCACCTTTCCCTCTCCCTTGGACAGGGCCTTCCCATTTCCCTCCCTTTGCGTGACGCCGGTCATTACAATTTTCCTGCTTTGGCCGGTCGTACAGGTCAATGTCAAGAATCGACTTAGCCTTCGCAAATGCGGCTATGTCTGATCAAGTTGTGAAGATGAAATATGAATTGCACGGAATCTCTGACCATTCTCCAGTTCTGCTTCTGCTCAGGGGGGCGGGTTTAAATACGCATCCCAATAGAGCCTTTAGACTGAATCCTTATTGGCTGGAGCTCATTGGAGAGCGGGATTTGATCAATGAGGAGATCTTGGAATTTTGGCATCGTAACGAGGGCTCTACCCATATCCGTTTTGTATGGGATGCTTTGAAGGCTTATATTAGGGGCCTCTATTGTAGTAAAATTAAAAGACAAAGAGTGGAATTCCATAAACAGGAAAACGCAATGAGGGAGACAGTTAGGAGGTTGCAGGGAGCGCTGACTAAATACGACACGGATGCACTTCGCACACAACTGAAAGAAGCTAATTTACAATACAGGTCTTTTATGGTAAACAAGGCCCAACACAAACTCTTTTTTTAAGGACAAAGACGTTTTAGGGAGGAGGGGAAAACTGGTAAATTGTTAGCCGCATTAGTTGCTAACCAACGGGGTGCGACCAAAATTAGGTATATTAGAAATACTCAGGGCCAGATAGTGAAGGACCCGGATCTGGTTAGACAGGAATTTGTCAACTATTACTCTACTATATATAGATCCGAAACGGTATGTAGCTCTTCTAACATCGATGACTATTTGGACCAATCAGATATGCCATTCCTTTCCCCTCAGGAAACTGGAATGCTTGATCACCCTCTACAACCGGCAGAATTGGAAGATGCTCTTCGGTCGCTTAAACATAACTCATCACCTGGGGCCGACGGTTTGCCATTCGAATTATATAGATATCATGCTAAAGCACTTCTCCCTATTTTGTTGCAGGTGTTAACCGAATCCCACAGATACGGTTCTCTCCCTCCATCTTTTAGGGAGGCAATCATTATCTTAATAAAAAAAAAAAGATAAGAAAGACTGTGAGGTTGGGTCTTAAAGGCCCATATCACTCCTTAATACTGACTATAAGATCTTCGCAAAGTCTCTAGCAAATCGTTTGAAACAGGTGATTGTAGCCTGGTTCATCCTAATCAAACATGATTTATACCCGGGAGACAGATTCAGGAGAATCTGTATGGGACGTACTTGAACTTATCGGTAGGGGGGGGCCCGGACCACTCTATCCTGTCTCTGGACGCTGCTAAAGCGTTCGACAGGGTACAGTGGTCCTTCCTGTGGCGGACAATGGCACATTTTCGACTGGGGTCTACTTTTATCGCAATGACCCAATTGTTATATACCCAACCAATCGCCAGAGTTAATATTGACAGGGTTAATTCCTCCATTCTTGAGCTTCAACGCGGCACGAGACAGGGATGCCCCCTCTCTCCTTTATTATTTGCTCTATTTATGGAGCCGTTGGCTTGCAGGATCTGCCTGGATGGTCAGATTCGGGGGTTCGGGGTAGCGGGAGAGAGTGATAAAATCAGGCTCTATGCAGACGACGTCATGCTTTTTTTAGATCAGGGTTGGAAGGCTGTCCCCTAAGTTATGCATGTGATAGAGGAGTTTAGTGAACTGTCCGGGTATTTAATTAACTGTGCTAAGTCCTCACTCCTCCCGCTAAATCGAAAGGCCCCCGATGGAGGCTCCCGGGTTCGGATTTTGTCTAGGGACAATTCCCTGGAATATCTGTGGATAAGGATAGGTCTTCCCATAAGCAGATTTTATGAGTTAAATCTTTCCCCGGTAATAGATAAAGTGAAGGGGAAAATTAGAGCCTGTTAAAAATTAGCAATATCCCAAACTGATCGTCTGGCATTAATAAAAATGATCATATTACCGCTGGTTCTGTATTCGATCTGTGCGTCCGCCATCTGGATAGAAGACGCCTTTTTTTTATACATTGGAAGTTCTAATAAACTATCTAATTTGGGGGAGGAAGAGGGTCCGCATAAAGCAGAGGTATTTGTGGCTGGCCGAGTCAGAAGGGGGATTATCACTCCCTTTATTTCAAGGGTATTTCTTCTCTGCGCAGATACAAAGATGCTGTAATGCTGGTGAGAGTGTACTAAGGAAGTACTTAAATAGGGTATCAGGTAGGCCACTGGACAATATTTTTATGCATTTAGAAACCGCACACTTCCTCACTTTGGACACTAGATGTTTAATTGCGAGAACACTACAGAGGGTTTGGGAAACATTGAAAATGATTTTGCAGGTGCGACACGGCTTTCATTTGGACCAATTCAGAAACCAGGTGATTGGTTGGTACCGATTTATCGACGACATTGTCTTTTTTTGGCAGGGGTCAAAACAAAATTGCGAGGAGTTCATTGGCCATCTAAATAAGAACCCATTGAATATATTCTTAACGCATAAGATTTCGGACTCCGAAGTCGACTTCCTGGATCTCCGGATCAGATTGAGAGACTCCAAAATTGTCACATCCCTGTTTCGAAAAAACACTGCCACCAATAACTTACTACATTTTGCCAGCTTCCACCCGACACATCTAAAGAAGGGGATACCTAGGGGCCAGTTCTTACGTCTACGACGTAACTGTTCCGATCTGAATGATTTTAAAGAGGCCGCACAAGATCTAACATCACGTTTGAATGAGAGGGGTTATCCCAAAAAGGTCACAGCCCAGGCATTCGAGAGGGCCAAAGGGGCAAATCGCGAAGATCTATTTATACCTAAGGTAAAATCAAGAGATAATAAAATACGTTTAATTACCAGGTATAATAACCAGTGGTCTGATCTTTACAGAATTCTAAATACACACTGGTTCCTACTTCGCTCGGATGCCAAATTAGCCTCGCATGTGGATGAAACACCTAGGATTGTGGCTCGGAGGGCACCTAATTTTAAAGATACCCTGGTACGTAGTCACTTCCAACGACCTGTTGTTTCCACGGCTAGGGGTGGCGCATTGAAGGGCACATATCCCTGTGGGGATTGTAATATTTGCCAGTTTATGCTCCACTCGGACACTCTCTCCTATGGAGATAACTGCAGTGTAGATTTGAAACACTATGTCAATTGCCGTTCCAGGAATGTTGTCTACGCCCTGCTTTGCCCCTGCAACAAGATCTATGTAGGCCAGACCATGCAGGAGCTCAGGAAAAGAGTACAACAACATACATCGAATATTCGCTTAGCAGCACGAGATAGAAGCAAGGGGGAGAAACCCCTGACATCAGTGGCAACCCATTTCTTGGATTGTCATGAGGGCAGGTATGATGATTTACGGGTGGCAGGTCTGGACATTGTTCGGGGCAACATTAGGGGTGTCTTCATCTCCAAAAGGTTGCTTTGTTCTGAATCAAGGTGGATCTTCAACCTTGGTTCACAGTTTCCAGAGGGTTTAAATGAAGAATTAACTTTCACGGGTTTTTACACATAGATCCTGTCCTGATCTAATAAAGATTATGTTTTAATCATCTACCCCTTGGTTATCTTTATGGGGATAAACACGTCTCACCCTTTTTTCACCCCTTTTACCTCATGTTTTAGGTTCCACAAAGACCCACCGACACCTGATCATGGGACCCACTGAAGCCATAGACTTCACTTCCTTCTTCATGGAGCATACTCGACACTTGGCACTCTAAGCATTTTTGGGCACCTTTGGTCATCTGACCATGGGAACCTTGGAAATCGTGGAACTCACTTCCTTCCCTATGGAGTATATTTGACACTTAGCACTTTAAGCACTTTAGGCGCCTTTGGTCACTTTATTTGTACAGTCGTTGAGCCACCCTCTTTTATTGAAAATGTTCTCCTTGAGCTCTTTGTATTGGTGTCACTACTTTAATAATTATATTTATATATTATGACATATTTTCTGTAACGTTATACACTTGCAATTATATTCCCAGTGACACAATCTGTCATCTCTCGTTCTCCTATATATATATATTTTTTAATATATGTATTTGCATCTATTGAATATCTTGCTCTTTTCATTATGCGCTTGCGCTACTGGCCCCTTGCTCCCCGGTGCACGGTCTCCCACCTGTTTGGCCCTCTGGGCTTTAAGTCTTTGGATGGATGTAGATGAATGTATCGGTTGTCTGAGACAATTCTGTATATTGATGTTGTCAATGATTATCCAGACTTAGGGGATTTGACGTAGACTCTGTAGGATGTATTTATTATACTAAATTCGCACGTCTGGGCATGTGTAAATAATTTTGTTTGAGCTATTAATTGATCATGAATTGTTATGTGAGTTTTTAATCGATTATGAATCTATGAGTTATTAATTGACTATGAACTGTGATATGTGGTTTTTTCAATATATATATATGTATTTTTTATCACAATTTATGTGGTGTTTTGTTTGGTTACCCTAGTGGCGCTACTTCTGGATCAGGTGGCCTATATTGTGCCTACTGTATCTTTATAAACCTACCCTGTATATTTGCACTATATTTATTTATTTATTTATTTGAAATATATATTATGCATGTGTTATTTTTGTCATGGCTGTTAATATAGTGTTGTAGGATGATTGTGTATTTTGAACTAACATGGCCCACTGTATACTAAATGAAATTTTTTTATCATAATGTATCTATATATAAACCTTCTTTAAAATTATGCAAGCATACTTGATTGATTATGTGACTTTACGCACTATTGCGAAGTACACTTGCCCCACTTAGCCTGCGTTCCAACCAATCCCCCGCCCTGTGCGGTCCACGGGAGGGAACTGCGCGTTCTGTCGCCCGGTTGTGACGCTGCGCCAGGTTCTTTTCCGGTCTGTGGAACGCACTGTGGCGTCAGCTTCCGGCCGGGCGCCATTTTGCGCATGCGCATCTGCTTCATCATCATGCCGGCTTGTCCGGCACATGCGGTAGCGCTCAGACCGTGCACCGGGGAGCATCGAGGCGGTGCCCCTCGATATGCCCACCTGCCCGCCTCTCCTCTCAATTGCCTCAACAGGTTTGACCACAGATGTATTTCATTATATGTTAATTATTGTTAGTATATAAACTCTGAAGCACTACTGCAGATTTACATGGACCTCTGATGAAGCTAGTTAGAGACTAGCGATACGCGTGAGGAAAGGGATTTTTTCCTGCTTGTCCCACTGAAGGGTTGTTCATTATTTTCTCCCCTCCTGTGTTACCATTGTGCTACCGGATAAGTATACCATTTTGGTCCTATGGATATGTTCTGTTCATGTTAGCACTATGTTATTTATGGTACTTTTGGATGAGGTTTGTTTCATTTTTCATCATCTTCTCCCTCCAGTGGGATTAGGCTGTATTTGTCCATGGTTTTAAAATTTTGTGTTTTCAATAAATCATTATTGTTTCTTGGAGGTGCGGCTGTTTTTGGTATTTCTTTCTCTTAGCTTAGCTCATGTCTTTGTCTATACCAGGCCTGCACTCCTTCACTTTATTATCGGTGTGCCCCCCGTCATTATATTGTTACGGCTTTCATTTTACCCCATTGTGGGAGAAGTAGAATTTAGAGGAATTTTCGAAAATAACTGATTACACCTATTGAAGTTCTAAAGCTATCACTAGAGTGGCTCATCTGTTTGTTGCAGATAGTTTCAAAGCTTTAGGGGATTTTAATTTCACAAACACCTTTTTAGATCAATTTATGTATGCACGTTTAAAATGCCTATGACGCTACACTTAATAAAACATATATGATTACTGAACAACAATTTTTCTTTGATTACGTTTTTCTTCACGCAGGGAAAAAGATTAAAATGGCACAGATTTACTCGAAAATGCGAGATTCATTGTCCACGGTGTATCCCCTTAAAAGTACATTTAAATGGGAACAGGAATTAAAAACCTCCCCTCTCCCCTGGCCACAGATTTTCAAAAACATAAAAAAGGTATCATTGGCAGCCAGCTATAGATTGATCCAATTCAAGATTTTACATAGGCTATACTATACACCACAAATGCAGGCTAAGTTTCTCAAAAAACGAGGACGCGACTTTCCCTGTCGAAAGTGCGACAGACCCAATGTTGGATATATCCATCTTTTATGGGAATGCAGTGCGATAAAGCGCTTTTGGGAGCAGGTATTTGCAGCAATGCAGGTGGATTCTCCCCAAGCTTGTGCACCAGATATGATTTCTGTAATTTTAGGCTATCGTACACCTGACAATCCCAATCCTTTTGATCATCGATTAGATTGGTTGAAGGGCTGTTTAATAGCAAAGGTTCTGATAGTTAAGAGATGGGGCTCCCCCATTTCCCCAGTATTTGAGGAGTGGCGTCGGATCATGTCCCAAATAAAGCTGTATGAGAAGGATGAGAGGCAAAGTAGGTGAGGTACGTGCGATCGCGCTGCTACGCATAAGTGACGTGTATCGACTAGCTTAGCCTGAGGGGTGGAGTAGACGGACGGGTACGGGGGGGAGGTACGGGGTCCGGGCCACCAGCGACAGCAGCTAAGGGTAAGAGGGGGAATAGTGGGGTTTAAAGGTATTATACTTGTGTATACAGTGTTGGATTTAACGCTATCATCTATGTTAATATGGAAATTATAGTAACATCTATGCCATATGTATATAAGTTGTGTTTACTCCTTTGTACTTTTGGCTTATCTCCGCCTTTTCAGTGCTGTTTATTTGTCTTTCTTTTGTAACTCTTATCGGAAAAAATAAATTTATTAAATTTATTAAAAAAAAAAAATATCTTCACCAATGAAACATAACAGACAACAGTTTTCTGGCTAGCAAGGATTCTAGTTTCCATCCCAAAAACCTGGACAAATTCTCTATCACAACTTTCTCAGTGGTTTCCAGGGGTTGCTCCAGACCCTCTCACCACAAGACAACTACATTTCAGGTTCAGTCCTCTACTCACATTGTGGTAACCTTATTTCGTAAACTCCAGCCAACCTGCTTTGATTCACTCAACTTCCCTTACCAGGCTAGGACCATCGACCCTGACTCTTCTTTCTCACCATCGAAAGTCTATTTCACAAACTTTCTCTATATCTTGGGCTTATCAGTGTGTGCCACAGCTGCTGCCCAACATTGATGTGGCCTAGACTAATGCAGTATTCAATTGCTCCCTATAGCAGATACTGGAAATTGTGCACATGCTCAGGGAAATCTGGGGTCCTGTCTGACCTCTGGTGAGCAAAGAGTTGTTTAGTCTACTGGCATTCACGTAAACTCTTTCTGAATGTCAGAATAGATACTTGTTTCTGTGTACTGCAGGATGCTTTCAGCCAACAGTTTCTCCAGGAGCTTTCGCATCCACCTCTCCCATTATATCCTCTGGTCCTCAGAGGTTACCTTTGGGTCTCAATGTGGCCTTGCATCTGTTGCTTCAGGGCAGGGGTGGCCAACCTTTCAGACGCAAAGAGCCAGAAAAAAAATGTATGACTACCAGGAGCCACAAGCTATACATTTACACACGTCACAATTTTTCCCCCTATAAGATGCACCTACGTAGATTTTAGCAGAGAAAAATAAGAAGAAAAAAATTTCATCTGATCTGATTTTTTTTTTCTTATTTTTCATTAGCAGAGAAGAAAAGAAAAAAATATATTTTTCATCAGACCCCCAATGCCCATCTGATCTAAGATAAGATCCCCAATCCTCATCAGAACTCCAAATCAGACACCAAAAAAAAGACCCCCAATGCTCAGAACAGACAACACAAATCAGACTCCCAGTGTCAGACCCTCCTGTGCTCAGATCAGACCCCCCCCCCGTGCTCAGATCAGACCCCCATGCTCATATCAGACCCCCCATGCTCAAATCTGACCCACCCACACTCAGAAAAGACCCCCCATGATCAGACCAGACTCCCATGCTCAGACCAGAACCCCCCATGGTCATATCAAACCACAATTGCTCAGATAAGAACCCCCCCATGCTCAGATCAGACCCTCCATGCTGAGATAAGGACCCCCCCATGCTCAGATCCCCCATGCTCAGATCAGACCCCCATGCTCAGTACTATAATTTAAAGAAATTGCCTACCTCTCCTGATCGGGCACCGGGCTCCTGATCAGGCACCTGCTACTCTGCAGGTCTGACACGGTCTCCACTGTGAGTTTCGGGTTGTCACGATACCAAAATTTTCATTTGATTTCGTACCATGCGAAAAAAATAAAACACCAAAAAAGCCGTGTGCATTCCATATTTTATGGAACGTGTGGCCCATAATAGAGCAGTCCTATCCTATTTTGTGGGGTAACAAGGTGACTAAAAATGGTGAATTGCATGGTTGTGATTTTTTTTTTCTGTTACGGCGTTCACCGCATAGGAAATATTTTTTAATATTTTAATAGTTCACACTTTTTCAGGCATGGCGATATGTAATATGTTTATTTTTTATTGTTTGTAAATTTTATATGTAAAAATGGGAAAGGGAGCGATTTAAACTTTTAGTATTTTGGTGTTTCTTTTTTACCTTTTTGTTAACTTTTTATTTACTATTAGACCCCTTAGGCTTAGGGGCTATAAACCCTTGTCCTATTCACCCCAATAGAGCTATATTAGGGTGAATAGGACTTCATACTCTCCCTGCTGCCCTGTGCATAGTACACACAGCAGCAGGGAGTTTACCATGGCAGCCAGGGCATCAGTAGCGTCCTGGCTGCCATGGTAGCAGATCTGAGCCCAGGATTTCACTGCTGAGGCTCTATTGGAACTGCCACCAATGAAGAGGAGGGGAGGGGACCCAGTGGCCACTGCCACCAATGATACTAATACTTGGGGGGGCACTGCACCACCAATGGTTACAATTTATAATACTGGGGGGGGGACACTGCGCCACCAATGAATGTAATTAACACATTAATTCAAGTATAGGAGGCAGCAGGTGCCGACAGCGGTATAACATACCCGGCCTCAATAACATGGCATGTGATATGCCGAACTGCAGCAATTAACCCCTCAAGTGTGGCACCTGAGGAGTTATTTTCCGCAGTTCGGCGGATCGCATGCCCTGTTATTGAGGCTGGGTGCCGGGTATGTGATACCGCTGCTGGCACCCGCTGCCTCCTATACTTGAATTAATGTGTTAATTACATTCATTGGTGGCGCAGTGGCCACAGCCCCTCAACTTCTCCTCCCTGCTATCTCCCCATTGGTGGCAGCGGCAGTCGCGTCACAGTGGAGAGGGAGGGACTCCCTCCTTCTCCACTGTGCTAGTGAAGAGAACATGTGGCTCGAGAGCCGCGGGTTGGCCAACCCTGCTTTAGGCTGTCCTCTTCCAAAACCTCTCCACACCGCAAAAGTTGTCATCCCAGCCAATACTTCCTCTATGACCCTTATTGTCATGGTGGTCTCCCTTTTTCACCCAGGTTATCTTGCTGACTGTTACCAGGGACCATTTCATGTCTCTTACCCCTGGTCATTATGGTAACTGGCCCTAACAATGAAGAAATTGCCAACCCAGCTTTCCACAACTTAATTTTGGCTAACAAAGTCTCACCCCATACAGATAGCCCACTACCAGTCCAACCCTAAATAGGCCCCACAAACTTTAATAACTTGATTACATGAGCTACAAGATACTGCCAGCTCGCTTCAGACCCACCACACAGAAGCTACCCACATTACATGGTATAGTAGAATAAAAAGAACGGTAAACTTTACTAACATTTCCTTTGAAAGGTGGGACATACTTCCTACCTTCTCATCCACTTTACAATCTGACCAGAGTTGCTTATAGAATAATTAATTAGACTTATTCCATTGAACTGTCTTAAACTTGTAAAACAATTTCTAAACACAAAATGCATGGGGATATCCAGATGACAATTGTGCCTTGTATTCATGCGTCGGTCATTTATTCCTGAGCATTTAATAGCCACCAAAGGTTTTAATAAGCTGAAATTGTCATTGTTCCTCTGTTGCTCAGCTTGTGTCTCATACTTAATACATTACAGTAGGTAGCTCACATAAACCACTTTGGTTTACTTAAACAGAGAGAGTCATTGTAGAATAGTGTATAAGGATGATGTCGCGTTAAATCACATGGATACAGATACTCATTTCTATATCTTGGTCGGAGAGCAAATGGTGAGTTATGATACCAGTATAAATATAGGAGGAGTGACTGGTGCAGCCTGGAGCTGGAGAATATTCTGCCTGTAATGGATAGGAGCTATCATTTTCTGAAGACTGGGTGCCACCCCTTGTAACACTGCAATCTTTTTGCCTTGTATATAATTTGTGCAGGGTTCATGTACATATCACTTATTGAAATCACAAGAAGACAAACATTTGAAAAAGGAACAACCAGTTTATCTTCTCTTGACTGTACTTTAACCATTCACGATGAAGGAGATGTGCACTGGGCCCTTCACAAGGGCATTCGCTGGAGAACTCATTGGTACTTTCATATTTGTCTTTTTCGGCCTGGGTTCTGCGCTGAATTGGCAATCAGCACTTCCAACAGTCCTGCAGATTTCCTTCACTTTTGGACTGGGCATAGGAACCCTTGTTCAAACCTTGGGACATGTTAGTGGTGCCCATCTTAATCCAGCTGTGACTGTGGCTTTCCTGATATCATCCCAAATCTCCCTCTTCCGTGCTGTTTGCTATGTTTGTGCCCAGCTGTTGGGAGCGGTTATTGGTGCTGCTTTACTGTATGAGTTAACTCCTGAAGACGTTCGTGGTAGCTTTGGAGTCAACATGGTAAGTATATCTTCCATTTACTTTATCATTTAGCTATGATAGCCTGCCTACATTCAGTGCGCTGCCTGTGCTGTTCATAGTGCGCCCTGTGCTAATGAATGGCAGAAAAAGTCCAAGGCATATTGTTACACCATAGACTTTTTCCAAGGAGTAGATGCCCACAGAGAGGGCTCTGAGTGCCGCCTCTGGCACCCGTGCATAAAAACTATATTGAACTGTAGTATTCAGGTTAAGTTGCCGTGTTGGCACTTTGCGATAAATATATGGGTTTGGGGTTACAGTTTGGGCACTCGGTCTGTAAAAGGTTCACCATCAATGCTCTAGGGGCATTGAGTGGTATTATATGTGTACATATACACATCTGTAAAGGTGCTCATGGACCAGATACCTACAGAGATCTACCTCTAGAGCAACTTTTATGGATGAGAAATGTATAAACGTACATTTACCCATGAAGCCACTGTCCCAAGAATGAGGACCAGATTATGGTATGCTAGGTAAATGATGTTATATGAGCCTTTGAAAAATTGATAACACTTCTTTAGATGGCGGGTTTATAGGACTGCATATTTCTTGCAACTATGGGTCCAGACAGAAAGAACCCCAAGTGATCCCCACTAGTAGTGAACATAACATTAAATAACACTTACAATTCTTCCAATATACCAAATTACTCATGGAAGGACACTTAACCAATAATAATATAATATTTATTAATTATAACACTTCTATCCATATTAGTAAAAGCAACTAAAACAATGTAAGACGGAGGAGAGAGGTCAAGTCCACATTAAATGGACATTGATATTACCATACAGGTATTAAATAAGTTCCATTATTGTAAACAGAATTCTACATGGCCCCCAAAAAAGCCTATGTTATACAATCTGCATAGTACTATGTCATCCAGATTTGGTCAAAATGAGAATACATGGAATTATTGGGAAATTGTGTCTTCAGATCAACTCTGAAGTCTAGTTAACAACATAATGGAGCAATTTTACCATATAGTGTATAGTACAATTCTCCAGTATAAAATAGTGGTAAAATTTCATTTTCGGTAGTAAACCTGTGAGATAAAACACTGCCTGCTGACAAACATATGTTTAGCCTAGTTAATAAACTGAGCTTGTGTTCCTTTAATGATATGCATCTGGAGGTTGGAAATAATATAACTTGCTTCATAACTTATCTGAGAAAATATTGTTAAACTAAGAAGAAATAATAAAAAGCTTTATTATAAAAGATGGAAAAGAAACATTGCCAGGAGCCAGTCTGAGTATCTCACCGTGTTGTAAGACAACACAATTAAATCTACAGAGGCTGAAAGACCATGGTTAAATGGTGGAATAAATCCTGAAATACAAAAATATCCTAATAAATTTCTGTATACATAGAGATTCATTCATAGCAAGCTTGGCGTCAGACATAGTCCATAATGCAGCCAAGAGCTGTACGTCCGCAGTTCTTCCCAATGAAAGAAGTGTTAACTTCTTGCTTTGCTAACAACAGTTCGGTTTTTAGGCAAACTGCATGTCCATTAACAAACAGCAATGAAATGGTACGATACTTCTTTCATCAGCAATCAGTGTGGACCAGGGGTGGGATACAAAATTTTAACAACAGGTTCCCTACTCAACGGCGGACACTCAGCGTCACGAAACATATTTACATATACATACACCATATACTGTATATGCAACACACATACACATAAATACACCATATACATGGTACACATACAGAAATACACTATATATACACACTATACACACACATACCCCCCAACTAAGGAGCTTAACTATCAGTGGTGCGCAAAGCAATGGAAGTGAACATCTCCAGCTGCCCTGCTGCCGCCAGAGCACCGGATAGGGACTCAGCCCGTAACGCGTTCTCCGATACAGTTGTAATTTTAACAACCGGATCTGGAGAACTGGAGGGAACTGGCTGAATCCCGTGCCTTGTGTGGACCTCCTGGCAACATGGACAAGAACCTACAGCTCAGCCATGTGCTGGCTATTATGTGTCGGTGCACAATTATCCTGGTGCAAAGTACCAACAAATGGACGCTCCTCCATGTATCAATAATTTCGACAATGACATTATTGAATCAATGATAAGAAATGTAAAAAAAACACACAAAAGTAGCAAAAAGTTAGAAAAACTATTAAAATGCTGCAGAAACTGCAGTCAGGTACTGATTCTCGACCCATGATAGGGTCAAGGACCCTCATATGCACCTAATTCCAAATGGAATCCAAATGTGGATACCCCAGTCTAATACAATGAGCAAAGACAAATGCGAGCATATACCAACATAAATCTTTTAACTGTACAAATGTATCAATGATACGTAAGGTTTGCATCAGAAGCAAAGACAATCCTAAAATAGGCACCCTAATGTTGGGTTACATTAATTAATACCTACTTATTAAATTAATTAATACATGTATTTATCTGTCTCTATCAAGTATATGTTGGGAGAACTTTCTGATAATACGCTGATGTGCCAACAGAATTAGCTGAATATATGCCAAATGAGTCAAAAGAGTACAATTTGACTGTATTATGTTTCGTATACATTTTATTGAGAAGGGCAATTGATTACCATTTCAGTATGAAGAGATTCAGCAAAAATCATATACACTACAGCATAGCATAAAGCTTTTTTAAGGTACTGTAAGTTAATGGAAGATGCATTTAACTATTGTGGGGACTCGCTCTGGTAGACAGGATTAGTGGACGCAGTATAGAGGCAGCAACAAGTTCTTTGGATCAAACAGTTCAGTGTTTTATTCACACTTTAGGCAAGTGACAGAACAAACAGTCATATTCAAACTAAAAGTCACCTTGCGGTGTTGGTGGTAATTCACACCATGCGGCAATTCTGCCTCAAAGAGTCCTTGCTGATAGTAGCACCAACCTGTTTTTACGCCAAACAGGTAGCAAGCCTTCATCCAGACGCAAGCCTGCCAGATCCTAACACAGAGACCTGGTTTCTGAGCCCAGCTGCCTATTTAAGGACAGCCAGTGCTGCCAAAACCCGGACCGGCATTTAAAATCCGGTCCGGTATTTGACCTCACCTGGCTGTAAATCAGCCCAGCAGCAAATGCTGGGAGGAAAATACCTGTTTTCCTAGACCAAACCTCTCGCTGTGTCACACTCTCCATACTACCCAAAATTACAGTATGAAATAGTTTCTAGAGGCAAGGTACGCTCGAGAAATAGACCAATGTACACATTGAAAATCCATTACAGAAAAATTTGATTTAAATAGGTGGTCATACATAATGTTTTTAGAGAGATTTTACTATACTTGCTCGTGCCCGGTGCTGTTGTTTGATGGCACAAATCAGAGTCATAGAGGTACAGTATATTCACATGTACTAGTTTAAGTTCACTTTCCTGCTGTGTTTTTTTTAATAATAAACTTAGTAAATGGCTTTTTTATATTTTTTTATTGTTCAATCATGTTGCAATAAGGGTCCATTACACCCAGCTGGCACCCCCATAGAACTGCCTTTTCTTGTCCGCAATTGCAGACAAGAATAGGACATGTTCTACCTTTTTCCAGAGCTGCGGACGATAGATCGGGGGCGCGCTGTGGAAACAATGTGTGCTGTCCGCATCCATTCCTGCCACATAAAGAATGAATGGGTCCGCACCCATTCCACAATTTGGACCCTTAGAGATAAATTGTTTGTTGGGTTCAATTCTTGCAATTCAGTTGGGGTCTGAATAAATTCAAGTCAAAAGTGCCTAAGGGTACTTTCACACTTGAGGAAGAGGAAGGACAGATCCGGCATTCTGGTATTTTTAATTCCGGCACTAATACATTCCTATGTAAAAAAAAACTGGATCCGGAATTCCGGCAAGTGTTCCGGATTTTTGGCCAGAGATAAAACCGTAGCATGCCGTGGTATTATCTCTTTCCTGATCAGTCAAAAAGACTGAACTGAAGACATCCTGATGCATCCTGAATGGAATGCTTTCCATTCAGAATGCATTGGGATAAAAATGATCAGTTCTTTTTTGGTATAGAGCCTTTAGGATGGAACTCTATGCCGGAAAAGAAAAACACTAGTGTGAAAGTACCCTTAGTATCCTAAGGGCCCTTTCACACTTGCGTTGTCCGGATCCGGCGTGTACTCCATTTGCCGGAATTACACACCGGATCCGGAAAAACGCAAGTGAACTGAAAGCATTTGAAGACGGATCAGTCTTCAAAATGCGTTCAGTGTTACTATGGCAGCCAGGACGCTATTAAAGTCCTGGCTGCCATAGTAGTAGTGGGGAGCGGGGGAGCAGTATACTTACAGTCCGTGCGGCTCCTGGGGCGCTCCAGAATGACGTCAGAGCGCCCCATGCGCATGGATGACGTGTCCATGCGATCACGTCATCCATGCGCGTGGGGCGCCCTGACGTCACTCTGAAGCGCCCAGGGAGCCGCACGGACGGTAAGTATACTGCTCCCCACTACACTTTACCATGGCTGCCAGGACTTTAGCGTCTTGGAAGCCATGGTAACCATTCAGAAAAAGCTAAACGTCGGATCCGGTAATGCGCCGAAACGACGTTTAGCTTAAGGCCGGATCCGGATTAATGCCTTTCAATGGGCATTAATTCCGGATCCGGCCTTGCGGCAAGTGTTCAAGATTTTTGGCCGGAGCAAAAAGCGCAGCATGCTGCGGTATTTTCTCCGGCCAAAAAATGTTCCGGTCCGGAACTGAAGACATCCTGATGCATCCTGAACGGATTTCTCTCCATTCAGAATGCATTAGGATAAAACTGATCAGGATTCTTCCGGCATAGAGCCCCGACGACAGAACTCTATGCCGGAAGAAAAGAACGCAAGTGTGAAAGAGCCCTAAGTTGGAGATCCCCTTCTATGATGTCCTTATGACAGGGTTGTCAAGTTGGGATACCAACTTTAAATAAATTCAGCACTAAAATCAAAGGACAAATACAGATGTACATTTGCAAGAAAAATGCAAGCTAATCCTTTAAAATTACCGTATTTTTCACCCTATAAGACGCACCTGCCCATAAGACTCATGTTTTTGAGGAGGAAAATAAGAAAAAAAATATGTTGAACCAAAAGGTGTGCTTTTGGTGGGTTTTGAACTAATGGTGGTCTGTGGATGACACTATTATGGAGGATCTGTGGATGACACTGTTATGGAGGGGATCTGTGGATGACTCTGTTATGGGGGCATCTGTGGATGACACTGTTATGGGGGATCTGTGGATGGCACTGTTATGGGGGGGATCTGTGGATAACACTGTTATGGAGGGAGGATCTGTGGACTGTTATGGGGAGGGGGGGTGGCAGTGTTATGGGGAGGGGGATCTGTGGATGACACTATTATGGGTAGGGGGATCTTTGGATGATACTGGTATGGGGAGGGGGTTCTGTGGATGACACTGTTATGGGGGGGATCTGTGGATGACCATGCTATGGGTGGATCTGTGGATGACACTATATAGCATCTTATGCTATATGTGTCATCCACAGATCCCCCCCCTGACAGTGTCCCCGAATACACCGGGCCCCCCCGCTCACAGCAGTATACATATCTAAACAGTAATCCTTAAAGAGGACCTTTCACCAGAATAAAACATCTAAACTAACTATACAGACATGTAGAGTGGCACCCAGGGATCCCCCTGCACTTACTGTTATACCTGGGCGCCGCTCCGTTCTCCCGGTATAGCCTCCGGTATCTTCATAGTTAGGCTCCACCCAGGGGAACCTGACGGCGTCTCTTTCTCCTATGCTGTAGCGCTGGCCAATCGCAGTGCTACAGCTCAAGCCTGAGAGGTTTTTTCTTCTCTCAGGCTATGAGCTGAGCGCTGCGATTGGCCAGCGCTACAGCATGGGAGAATGAGACGCCGTCAGGTTCCCCTGGGTGGAGCCTAACATATGAAGATACCGGAGGCTATACCGGGAGAACGGAGCGGCGCCCAGGTATAACAGTAAGTGCAGGGAGATCCCTGGGCGCCGCTCTCCATGTCTGTATAGTTAGTTTAGATGTTTTATTCTGGTGAAAGGTCCTCTTTAACCTCGAGTAACTTTAACTTTAAAGCAGCGATATCCTGCTTACTACTTACAATCAAGCTCCAGTAACAGGCAGAGCGGGTGGTGGCATAACGTCACTCACTCATGTCACGCGCCTGCTCCGCCTGCTTCATTTATAAAGTGGGAGGAGCAGGGGTGTGACGTGAGTTAGTGACGCTACGCTGCTGCCTGCTAGGCCTGTTACCGGAGCTTGATTGTAAGTAGTAAACAGGATAGAGCTGCTTTAAAGTCAAAGTTACTAGAGGTTAAGGATTACTGTTTAGATATGTATACTGCTGTGAGCGGCGGGGCCTGGTGTAAGAGTACAGTGACTGCATCGGGCCCCGCAGCGAGTTGCCGGCCTCCAGCCCCTCCTCCCTCCCCGCTGATACATCGCTGCGCTGTGCAGCATCGCAGCCGGCGATGTATCAGCGTAAAGCGATGTAAAAATGGCAGCATTCGCCCCATAAGACGCACTGCCATTTCCCCCCCACTTTTGGATACCTGAATTTTTGCATTGATTACTAATAAAATGTGATCTGATTTTTATCTAAACTGCAAATATACACAAACATGACATAACTAAACTAAGAACAGTCAAATAGTTGCACCATTCATGTATTTTATTGACCACATTGAATAAATATCCAGAGTGCACAGAGAAAAAGAAACTAAATCTGTGACTTGTCCAATGTTAAGGATAATGGATGTGGAACCACTGTGCTAACTAACAGGTTTGACTTTTGGCTATTCCTCCTTGCTGCAAGCCTGGGAGGAGCAGAGGATGTGAGTGATAGTGGATCTGGCTGCAGTAATTATTCACAGTGGCAATCCTTACACCAATGCTCCACAGGGCCAGGGCATGATAGAAGGTCACTTCCCTTCTTCCCTGGAGGCACACCCTAATGTTGGGGTCCTGCCTGATGGTAGGCTGCTGCCCGTGGTGTGAGTGTTGTATGGGTGCAGGAGGTGTAGGTGATGTGTGAATGGTGCTGGAGTCAGTAGCCAGAATAATTGTAAAAAAAATAAACAAGTCTTTACTAAAGTGCAGAATGGTTGTAATACATCCAACAATATCAAGGCAGAGTTACAAGGCAAGTCACAGTGCAGTCTCTTCCCAATTGCTCTATATAGGTAAATGGCAACTATAAAGATAATAGGAGTAGTAGTCCCTGAGACAATCACAGGCGTCTAAAACTCTCAAAAATAAATATTGCAGGTACGGCAGGTGCAAATACTACAAACGGTTGGCCAAGCTGTTATATAAGTGTGAAAGGTGCCGTTAACGTCCACAATCAGCAAAGCCTATAGTCATACTGAACAAATACCTTGCTAACACCCGTGGCCTTGTGATCCTAGCCACTATCTCAATATCTGCTCCTCCTTCCCTCACAAATTCTCTCCTTCAAAGGAATGATGTTTCTCCCAGAAAAATTGTAATTTTCCTTGCCTCCAACTTCCCACAAGCTAGGCTTCTGCTTCTCTCTCAAGCAAAGCTCAGAACGAACTAGCATCTGCCCTGAATGACAGGCAGAGCTAAACTCAAATGATTGATGCAATACTAACTAGAAAGCTCCTCCCTTACAGGTGAAAGCTAGTTCCCTCTGCTGATTCAGGGCAAACTTAAGTAAACAGTGCCACCTATAGAAAGCTTCTGGGAATACAAAGCATAATAGAAAGCATTAATCATTTTAGTAATGTACCAAATTAACACTTTGAAGGCTCCCAGTTCTAGGATACTTCATAACTTTAACATCTGTATAGGGACCCTGACCACTGCAGAGGATCCACTGGGCCACTACCTCTTGGAATAGTCCCGGTGTAGTTGGCAGCTGACCCACAACTGTCATATACAAGGGATCTGTCAGGAATCATCCTGTTATGTCTGTTTAGTTCAGACTGTCTTGCCCTCAAGTTTTCCCTCAGTTAAGATGGTGGATTGTGTCTCAGCTGGGTGCCATCTTACTTCCTGTTTCATATATAAACCTCTCAAGCCTGTTACTCATTGCTTGAGTATTGTGTTTTAGCTCCTGCTTGTGCAGCCCTCTCGTCTGGAACCGTCTTGCGGTTTACCCTGCTACTCCTGGATACCTGACGACCGCTCACTGGTTTTACCCCTGACCTCTCATCTGGATCCCTGCCTTCATCTGGATTCCTGCTACCTTCTGTTCAAGACTCCGGTGCCTCCTGTGTTTAGGCCTTGTACCTGCCATTGGATTCCAGCAGTATTCCACTAGTATCGTGACAGAATACTCAAGCCCAAAATGGAGTCCGCCGGAACTGGGAGTTTAGAGGTTCGCATTAAGCAACTGCAGACTGCTATGGCTAATATGCACACCGAGATGCAGACTTTAAAAAATAAATATGACGCCTTTGAAGGACAGACTTCCCACAACATCCAAATTTATGGACAAGCGATTCAAGAGCTACGTGGTACCGTGTAGACATTATCTGACTGGATTGTCCACTTGGAGAATTGAGTTTCTGTACCACCCACTACAGTGTCTGCAATGACCCCTAAGTTGCCACCATTCAGATTTGGCGGAGACCATGACAAATTCCAGGGATTCCCCAATCAATGTAGGCTATACTTTGATGCAAATTCAACTCAGTTTCCTACTGATAGATCTAAAGTCTTATGTATTATTATGCTGCTGACACATAAAGCTATTGCCTGGGCTAGTCCGTTGATTGAGACTCAAGACGCCCGGCTAAATAACTTAGAGGACTTTATCGATGCCATGAGTCAATAGTTTGACGATCCCAATCAAGGTGCTACAGCTGAAGCAGCATTACTAGCATTGCTCCAGGGCAGATGCCCTGTCAGAGTATGCAATGGAGTTCAAGAGGTGGGCTGTCGACACCGATTGGAACGACGCAGCAAATTTTTTATTTTTTTAGGAAAGAACTATGCAGCGCATTAAAAGATTAACTTGCCCGTGCAGAGGCCCCTTTAGGTTTGGATGCTTTTATTAACCATTGCATTCGAATCGATACCCAACTGCCTGAACAACGACAAGAGAAATGGGCTACCTTGAATTATGATACTAAGCAGTCCCCCTCCTTTCCTGTCTCCATTTCCAAGGAACCCCAAGGAAAGATTTACAGAGAATAAGGAAGTGAGTCTGTGCAAGTAGATTCCATACTAAGACGTGAAATTGTTGATGGAAGGGAGCACAGGCTCCGGGAAAGTCTATGCCTTTACTGTGGAAAGTGTGACCACTTCCTTATTAACTGCCCTAGCTGTCCATGTAGGTTGGTGGCAGCTATTACAGATCCTGACTTTTCAGATGGAGAATCAATTGCTTCGGAAACAGAATTTTCTGAGAAAGCAATCATCCATTCCATTTCATCGGTGGCCCCTCATATAAAGAAAGAGAATAAAGACTCCCATTGCTTCCTTCACATTAAGTTCTTGATTAACTCTCAGTGGATATCCACCTCTGCTATGGTGGACTCCGGGGCTAGTGGAAATTTCATGGACCTTTCGTTTGCTCAAAGGCATGGGGTTAAATTTCAGAAAAAACTCTCACCCGTGGTAATGGAGACCATAGATGGATCTCCACTGAGCTCAGGGCCAGTGGATCAAGAGACGGAACCACTTGAAATAATTAAAACACCCCATCACCGTGAAGTCCTATCGTTTCTATTGATCTCTTCTCCACATTTCCCTGTTATTCTAGGCCTACCCTTGTTGCAAGTACAGAACCCTGTTATCAACTGGGAAACCAAAAAAATAAGCTTCCCAGTGGAGAATGTTCTTTCGACAGCTCAGTCTGAACAAGGTTCAGAAAATCTGGCTCAAGATAATAAGGTAATAGAGTTACCCTCTGTATATAAGGAATTTGCGGACATTTGCGATAAACAAAATGCGGACAAGCTTATCCCACACTGACCCTACGATTATCCAATAGAATTGCTTCCTGGTGCATCTATACCTTTTGGAAACATCTACCCTTTGGCAGGCCCTGAACTAAAAGCCCTCAAGGACTTCATAGAATAAAATCAGGCTAAGTGGCTTATCCGCCCATCTTCCTCACCGGCGGTGGCTCCTATATTCTTTGTTAAGAAGGACGGTTCTCTAAGTCCTTGCATTGATTACTTAACAAAATTACAATCAAAAACAGTTATCCTCTACCATTGATCCCCGAGCTTTTGGAGAGAGTGCAACATGCACAAATTTTTACCAAGTTAGACCTGCGAGGCGCCTATAACCTGGTCCGTATCAGATCTGGAGATAAATGGAAGACGGCTTTTAGGTCACATTACGGACATTTAGAATATCTTGTTATGCCTTTTGGTCTTTGCAATGCCCCGGCCACTTTTCAACATCTCGGCAATGATATCTTCAGAGATCTTCTGGACCAGCTTGTAGTCATCTATTTGGACGATATCTTGATCTTCTCCAACTCTATGGAAGAACATCAGAGACATGTGAGACTCATTTTGGAAAGTCTAAGAATCAACTTTACATTAAGATTGAAAAATGTGAATTTCACCAGACTGAGATCCAATTTCTTGGCTATATCATTTCACCTCATGGTCTACACATGGACTCTAGCAAGATTAAAGCAATAGTAGACTGGCCTACTCCCAGCAGCATAAAAGATGTTCAACGTTTCATAATTTTTGCCAATTTTTATAGATGCTTCACTAAGAATTTCTCAGAGATAATTACTCCTATTACACAGTTGACTAAGAAAAAAATGTTTTTGCCTGGTCTCCTCAAGCACAGGAATCCTTTTGTATCCTAAAGTCCAAGTTCACTACAGCCCCTGTATTAGTTCACCCCGACCCAGAACTCGCCTTCATTGTGGAAGTAGATGCATCAGACTATGCTATAGGGGCTATTCTGTCTCAGAGAACAGGAGACAAGGGTTTATTGCATCTTTTTTCTCCCTATGTCCCTGCTGAGAAGAATTATGATGTGGGGAATAAATAACTGTTAGCTATCATTGCAGCTTTTAAGGATTGAAGACATCATCTTCAAGGAATCTCACAGCAAATAATAGTTCTGACTGATCACCGTAATTAGGAATTCGTTAGATCTGCCAAATGTTTATCTCCTTGCCAAGCTTGTTGGAGTCTCTTCCTCAATCAATTCAACTTTGTAATCTCTTACAGGCCCGGTTCCCGTAACGACAATGCAGATGCTCTATCTAGAATCTTTTCAAATGATTCCACTTCTACGATTCCGCTCAAGATTATTGTTCCTAAGTCTAATTTTGTGGGAGTAATCCATGATAAGGACTTGCTTGAAGAGATAAAAAAGGCCTATGACACTAACTCCTTGCTGTCTCAACCACCTGATGATGTGCATTTAATGCTTAAGAAAAAGGTGTGGACCCATGGGCAGCAGCTATATATACCCGAAACAATAAGACTGAAAATTCTAAAGTTAGTCCATGATTCTAGAAGACACAGGAATTTTTATCCCGCTTCTTTTGGTGGCCCAATTATCAACAGGATGTAAGGAAATATGTTGTGTCAAGTGACGTTTGTGCTAGATGCAAGACTCCACGTTCTTCACCCATGGGTTTATTACAGCCTTTGTCAGTCTCCTCTCGTCCCTGGGGTTCTATTTCCATGGACTTTATCATAGATTTACCTATCTATAAGGGAAAAAATACTATTCTGGTAGTAGTTGACCGGCTCACCAAGGCTGCACATTTCATTCCATGTACCAGCCTACCTTCTGCCAAAAATATAGCTGACCTTGTAGTTCAGAATGTGTTTCATTTTAATGGAGTTCCTGATGAAGTTATCTCAGATTGTGGGGTGCAGTTTACATCAAAATTTTGGCTTAGTTTTTGCACAGCACTTAAAATTGATATTAATCTATCAACCTCCTTTCACCCACAATCTAATGGACAAACTGAACGCACAAATCAGAGTCTGGAAAAGTATCTCCGATGCTATATCTGTCATTTATAAGATGATTGGGTCGATCTGCTTCTTGTGGCTATGTTCTCTTACAATAACTCCTAAAATGCCTCCACCAAGCAAACTCCTTTCTTTGCAAATTTGGGGTATCATCCAAATATTCTTCCCAAATTCCCTGCTGTTTCACCTATTCCAGCAGTCGCGGAAAGGATCTCTGCATTACAGCAAAATTTAGAGCTAATAAAAGGAACATTAGAGAGGGCTCAAGAAAATTACAATAAGGTGGCAGATAAATTTCGTAGTCCAGCACCAATCTTTAAAATAGGGGATAAAGTATGGCTTTCCACTAGAAATGTGAAACTTAAGGTTCCTTCACCAAAACTAGGACAGAAGTTTGTTGGGCCTTATAAGATTATCGGGATAATTAGTCCAGTAGCTGTTCGGCTCAAGCTCCCACGATC
Organism: Bufo bufo; assembly: GCF_905171765.1. Taxonomy (NCBI): domain Eukaryota; kingdom Metazoa; phylum Chordata; class Amphibia; order Anura; family Bufonidae; genus Bufo; species Bufo bufo. The sequence goes on from NC_053391.1 coordinate 606,229,318, forward strand.
TATGAAGATTCATCCTGTTTTTCATGTGTCTCTACTAAAGCCTGCCGTGCCCAACCCTTTTCCAGAACGTGTACCTCCTCCTCCCGATGCGGTGGAGATAGATGGGCAAGAACAGTTTGTTGTAGAGAAAATCTTGGACTCCAGAATTTTCAGGAACCATCTACAATACCTCATTAAGTGGTAGGGTTATGGGATCCTGGGAGACTAAGCCAGGTCTCGTCCAGAGGCCGCTGTTGAGGTGAGAGTAGTCAGGAATCATCCTGTTATGTCTGTTTAGTCCAGACTGTCTTGCCCTTAAGCTTTTTTTTTCAGTTAAGATGGTGGATTGTGTCTCAGCTGGGTGCCATCTTACTTCCTGTTTCATATATAAACCTCTCAAGCATGTTACTCATTGCTTGAGTATTGTGTTTTAGCTCCTGCTTGTGCAGTCCTCTCGCCTGGAACTTGCTCTCTGGTTTGTTCCTTCTCCTTTCGGTTTACCCTGCTACTCCTGGACACCTGCCGACCGCTCGCTGGGTTTCCCCCTGACCTCTCGTCTGGATCCCTGCCTTCATCTGCATTCCTGCTACCTCCTGTTCAAGACTCCGGTGCCTCCTGTGTTTAGGCCTTGTCCCTGCCATTGGATTCCAGCAGTATTCCACTAGTATCGTGACAGGATCAGACAATACTCACTGTCAGGAAACAGTCCGAGGTCAGGACAGGCAGAATATGTGCGTGAAACAAATCAGAGGGCGGAGTTGGCAGCTGAGGGTCTATGCAATAAACATGAAGTGGTCGGGACAGGCAGTATAGGCTCAGATACGGTAAACATGCAAAGTTCAGTGCATGAGCAGTCAGACATAAATAAGTGCACCTTTATTATGACTAGCGAGATTAGACTAACTAAAGTTCAGATGCCTTAAATACACTTAAGTGGCCATAAATACACATAAGTGGCCAGCCACAGACTGAAGCCGATTCAGGCATGTGCATGCTGCCACTCACGTGCCCTAAGGACTGGGTAGGGGGCCATGGCAGTTTAGCCATGGCAGTATAGACTATATAGGAGGGGGGGGGGGCAATTCCATCCCTCAATAATGCGTGCATGGAGCAGTTGAAGCCTTTGGAAAGAGCTCCTCGTACTCATACTGCATTTATAGCATGCAGTATGGAGGATGGATCATTTGATGGAACAAATGCCTCCAATACAGTCATTACCACCATTTGCGCCCGATTACGTACCACCTCAGGGATCCTGTAGATAAGGGGTGCTAGAGATTTTAAGAAAGCCTGCTCCATACCCTGTAGAGCGCTCTTCTCAAGGTACTCCAGCACCCGCTCATTGATTCGTGCCCTGAAGGAGGAAGTACATTGTGCTTCCTTTGAGACTGAGGACAATGAACATAGTATGCAGTTGATGGAGTCCATTGTGGTGTTTAATTGATCTGGAACCTTAGGACGGTCCATTGGAGTGGCCTATGCTTCAAATTCAGCCCCTTCCTCCACCTCCTCCTCCACCATCTGTTGGTCCTGGGTTTCTTCCATCGAATTGCCACTAAACTTGTTTTGGTAAACATTAAGAAAAATTTAATTTATTCACAAAGCAATGATGACCATGCAGTGGGCCAGAGGACCACTGTAAAAGCCTTAATATGATAAAAGACTTCATTTACTGTTATATGCAAAGTGAATCCAAGACCAGAATATGTTGTTTTGTTAATGTGGACAGTTCAGTGGCAAGAGACCCCAGTTTTGTCGATCATCATTCTGCAGTGGGAACTGCAGTACCTAATGTAAATGACATTTCCCCAGATGGACTTTTTGGGAATTTGACTGGATATCATAGAAACAGAAACTCAGATTCAGCTGTATTGCAATCTGCTGGCCCATATTCAGCCTTCAACAGATTAAGCATGTACTCTAGAGAGACTGTGTTTACTTTCGCCAGTGTCTTGGCTTTTGAACAGCAAAATCAATAGTGCACAACACAGGATTTGTAGTCCCTATAACAATCTCATCATTGCTTTACACCCAACGCCTGCACCACTGTCACCTACATATGGCCTTGCACTACAAGGGAGCCCTGCCTTGCACTTCTAAACCCCATAAGATCAAGGGCAGCCCACCTTACACCAGCCAGGAACCACAATGCCAGGGTCTTTCAACGTTGAAGAGCCAGGGAGCATAGCATTGAGGACAACCCCTGTCAACAAATACAACTTATGTCAGTGCCATAACTACCACTCCCATTCTCCTCTTAGCTACTTCTTAACGGGTCACTGCTTCAGGTCACCACTTCATATACACTGCCGTACATTGGCACTATTTTATGCACCAAAGGGGCCATTAGTGCTAACATAATGTCACCTTTAAGCCACCGACAGACACCACATTTGTTAGAATATTGATAAGATGACATACTTATGGGCAGGTTTCCATTATGCATTTCAAAAAGCCCAACATCTGATCAAATGTGTAGGGATGTTTTTTGGATGGTGTGTAACCACTGGACCCATTCTGTCACAGGTATTTTTTGTATTGGTCTCTGCCTGAGGCCCATCTTGACTTAAGATCTTTCACTTTGACCAAACAAATTAAAATGAAATTTAAACTTAAATAACAACAGTCATGACATAGTTTTAAGGGTATACATTAGAGATGAGCGAATTTCTTAAAAGTTTGTTTCGGCTGATTCACCGAATTTCAGAAAAAAATTTGCTTTCTGATGAATTACTTCGTCATGAAGCGCATTTTTTTGTAAGTAGCGGGTGCAATGACACGGAGCTGCGATAGCACAGCCCCCATCATTGTACCCCTCAGATGCCGCGTTAATACATGATTGCGGCATCTAAGTATACAATTAACAATAATAAAAATAAAAATCAAACTTACTGCCTTCATTTGCTCTCGAAAAGGGCCGGTCGCCGCCATATTGCTTGAAGATCTTGGCCGAAATCCTTTGCAGCGCGAGATTACGCCATCATGCCGGCTGGTGTGGTGACGTATGATGTCATCACGCCGGCCAGCGTGATGATGTAATCTCGCACCGCACAGGATTTCGGCCGAGATCTTCAAGCAAGATGGAGGCTGGTGGCCCGTCGCGAGCAAATAGAGGAGGTAAGTTTGAATTTTTTAGTTTTTTATACTATTTCAGGTTAGTTTACTTTCACACTCGCGTTTTGACTTTCCGTTTGTGAGATCCGTTCAGGGCTCTCACAAGCGGTCCAAAACGGATCAGTTTGCATTCTAATGCATTCTGAATGGCAAAGGATCCGCTCAGAATGCATCTGTTTACATCAGTTCAGTCTCCATTCCACTTTGGAGCGTTTTGGTGTCTGTCTGATGAAACTGAGCCAAACGGATCCGTCCTCCATTGACTTTCAATGGTGTTCAAGATGGATCCATCTTTGGTATGTTAAAGATAATACAAACAAATCCGTTCTGAACGGATGCAGAAGGTTGTATTATCTGAACGGATCCGTCCATGACAAATCTGCACAAAACACGAGTGTGAAAGTAGCCTTAAATCGATTCACTGACACGAAGCACGAGAAAATTTGACTTCTAGGCTAATCAAATTCATCCTGAAATTCGGATCAAATTCCACTTTGTGGGATCCGATTCGCTCATCTCTAGTATACATAATTGAAGCACGTTATAAGACAGACCTTGACAAATGGGGGTAACTATTTACTGAAATTACAGTAGGACTATAGGGCCACAAGTGGCAATGTTTTAGTACACCTCTACTTACAGGCCAGCTCCTTGAGTAGGTGTTCATGGTATCTGTCACTGGTGGTGTCCCATATGGCTGGATGATCCTGGACCAGCAGGATCAAATGCTCTACATCCATGGGTTGTTGCATTTTTGCTGTGACTTAAGAGGTGCTAACAGGCTTCAAGCAGGGCTTCTTGCCTTAGGGCTGCTTGTGGCAGATATACATGTATGTATTGTTATGTTATGACACACAGAACACAACTAATTAATAATTCCTTTTTTATGCATCCAGCTAATATTTCTCCCAATTTAGGGCCCAGACCCACTCAATAGTAGTTCCCATTTAGAGCCCAGTAGATAAAGAACAACTCCCACAAATTTTTTTATTCTCCAACCTGCTAGAAATGTACATGATGTAAACTGTAGTAAATGTAATCTTCTCATCAGTGACTGTATTTGTGAGCTATCCCCTCCCTTCTGATCCTCAGCTGTGTCATGTGACCAACTCTCTGATCTCCAACTGACACAGGACAGGAAGTCAGCAACTTCTCTATTCATTCCTATGAGACTGAGAGTGAGGCTCCCATAGGAATACATAGAGAAAGTGACTTCCTGTCCACACATAAGATGCTGTGTTATTTGGAAAGTCTGATTGCTGGTCACATGACACAGCCGAGAAGCAGAAGGGAGGGGATAGCTCACAAATACAGCCACTGGTAGGAAGATTACATCATGTAGCTTTCTAGCAGGTCAGAAAAAAAAAATTTTGCAGGAGTTTTTCTTTAAAGTGACCTTCCATAGTGTACATATTATTATGATTATTTTACTCACTTATATAGCACTGACATATTCCTTAACGCTTTATAGACAGACATTATAATCACTTGCTATCCCCAATGGAGCTAACAATCTATATTTCCTATCAGTGGTAGGGGTGTGAAAGGAAACCGGAGTACCGGCATTGATAATAGACCCCATTTGTGTCACCAGTATATATAACAACCCCCAGTTGTGCCACCAGTATATATAATAGCCCCCATTTGTGCCCCCAGTATGTATAATAGCCCCCAGTTGTCCCACAAGTATAATTCATTGCTCCCAGTGGTCCCTCCAGTATAGATAATAGCCCTCATTTCTGAACTTGTTCTTCCAAATTGTCCCCGGGATATATATATTCCACCATAGTGGCCCCCAGGTTTTTTACATGCCTCCATAGTGGTCCTCCTCTCCCCCACGATAGTGGCTACAAGTTAAAACAAAAAAAAAATATTATACTCACCTCACCACAGGCACAACTGGCTCCGCAATGGCAGTATGAGAGATGCCGTCCTGATGCTCTTAGTGCAAGAAAGTGACGTTATGACGCAGGAAGCATCAGGTCCTGCAGACTTACACTTCTCAGGAAGGTTCTTCTCTTCTCATAATGTACCCGCTATTAACGTCTGTTAGATGGGTGCATTTCTGTCTAACGACCATTAAAAACAGCCTCATTCATTCAATGGGGTCCGTCTGACCTTGAAAATGGCAAAAATAGAACATGTTCTATTTTTTGACGAACAGTATGCACTGGCCATTAAAATAATGGCCATGTGAATAGCCTTATAGGCCTTACTGTCGTGTGAATGTAGGCTTAAGATAAAGAAATGTTCGGTGATGCAGTTCAGAGAAGAGCTACTAAACTAGTACATGGATTGCAGGATAAAACTTACCAGGAAAGGTTAAAGGACCTTAACATGTATAGCTTGGAAGAAAGACGAGACAGAGGGGATATGATAGAAACTTTTAAATACATAAAGGGAATCAACTCGGTAAAAGAGGAGAGAATATTTAAAAGAAGAAAAACTGCTACAAGAGGACATAGTTTTAATTTTTTTAAATTATAGGGGCAAAGGTTTAAAAGTAATATCAGGAAGTATTACTTTACTGAGAGAGTAGTGGATGCATGGAATAGCCTTCCTGCAGAAGTGGTAGCTGCAAATACAGTGAAGGGGTTTAAGCATGCATGGGATAGGCATAAGGCCATCCTTCATATAAGATAGGGCCAAGGGCTATCCATAGTATTCAGTATATTGGGCAGACTAGATGGGCCAAATGGTTCTTATCTGCCGACACATTCTATGTTTCTATGTTTCTATGCAAGGTAATTAACCAAACCACACAAGTAAATCAACTAAGTAATAGTTTGAAAAGAGGCTTTCTGTTTTAGAATGGGCAAGTCAGAATCCTGACCTTAACCCTATTGAGGTGTTGTGGCATGCCCCGAAGAGGGTAGTAAGGCAGGGCATCCCAGAGATATTAATGAACTGAGACACATTTTCATAGCAGAATGGTCTAAAATTCTTCCTCAGCTTTATGCAATTCTTATTTGTAGCTACTGGAAAAGATAATTGCTGCCAAAGGGTTTCTACAAGCTATTAAATTCAATTAATTTACTTTATCTACCTGCACAGTACAGTAGATGTTCATTCAATGTGCTGAATAAAAGACATGAGCTGTACAACTATTTGTTATTAGTATAGATTGTGCTACATTTTATTAATTTTCAATGTTTCCAAAGTACTCACAAGCTTTATCTTGCAACCGTACAAAGAAATGTAAAATGGATATATTAAGCAAGAGTGTCTTACATCAGCATACATTCTACAAAGAATAACACGTAAGATACAAGACGTGCAAATTAGGGAGTATTAGCTGCCTTGTTAGAGGGCAGAAATACTGTATTAGAGAGATTTTGATTTGTATAAAAAATTTCATGGCAGAAATTTTTCGATTGTACAGGGTGGCCCATGAAACAGTAGCCAGCCTCCAATATCTCCAAATCAAACTGCCTAATAGTAAATCTGTCTTATGTAGTTGCCCATAGAAAACAATGAGAGCTAAGCTTTCATTTTTCAGAGCCCTGCAGGAACTGGCAGGATGGCCTTGGCTGCTAGGAACCCAGGTTATGTCTGTGGATTAAGGTGACAGAAAATACGTGTAAGTTTGCAGGTCACAGACCTAACCAGATGTTGAAAGGAAAGCAGAACGGATAATAAAACAAACCAGCGGGGTACAGAAATAGCCAAATATAGAAGACGAGGGGTTAATCAGTAGACCAAATAAAGGTCCAAACCTGGAGAGTACAGATATAGAAAAATTTGTAGAGTAGAGGTTAATCAGTAGAACTAACCAGTCAGTATACAGAGGTTAAACTAGTAGCTATAGAGTTCAGTATTACAAATACAATTGTAGGCCCGGCGCCCGACAGCGTGTCAGTCAAGTTTAATCTTTTTTATTTATATGCAAATTACCTTCCTAACGTGCCCAAGAGGTTATCCCTCCGGCCGTTTGTGCCCAGCCACGCCCATTATCGCCAAGCCCACCTATGCCCCGCTGTTAATTATTCACTGCTGTCCTCGTCTTTTTTTTTTCTAAGTGTGCCGCAGTCTTGCGCATGCGCCGATGTTACTCACGTGCGGGCCCGCGCGGTGTCCTGGCAGCAGCCTCAAGTAATGTAATCGTGCATGCGCCAAAAAGCGGAGAAAGCTGGCGCATGCGTGATTATACTACTTGAGGCTGCTGCCAGGACGTGAGTAACATCAGCGCATGCGCGAGACTGCGGCGCACTTCGAAAAAAAAAAAGACGAGGACAGCAGTGAATAATTAACAGCGGGGCGGTGGTGGGCTTGGCGATAATGGGCGCGGCTGGGAACAAACGGCCGGAGGGACAACCTCTTGGGCACGTCAGGAAGGTAATTTGCATAGAACTAAAAAAGATTAAACTTGACTGACACGCTGTCGGGCGCCGGGCCCCTTGTCAGCCCGGGCCCCGAAGCAGCCGCTTCCCCTGCTTCCCCGGTAGTTACGCCGCTGTTGCTCACTGTATTTACCCTGATCCGCCTGCCCTGACCCCTGGACTGTTTGACAGATTCACATGTACTCTGCCTGCCCTGACTTCTGCCCGTTTCCTGACTACATGTATTGTCTGATCCTTCTGTGCTTTACACTGGTGTCTCTGACCGCAATGGGTCAACAGCCAACCACACCAAGACTATTCCAAGAGTTATCAGGATGGTGAAAATCAGGGGTCTGAAATAATAATTCCCTCAGGCCTAGTTGGTTGGCACAGTGGGTTCACACTCACTGCCCGTAACATAAAGGTATTTAGAATAGGAAAGAGAAGAGGGTTATGGAGTGAAGTTTTAAAATTTTGTATAGCAACTTGTATAGCAATTGTATCTATGTATGCACAGTCATAGAAGGAAGGCTGTAAGTTACCGATAAGACCACCTCCTTGAATTTAAAGCTCAGAATGAGCAGGAATTTAGAATATAAAAAAAACATTTTAATGTAATAGAAAAACTGGGCACTCTCAAGATATTAGAACCATACAGAAGTTTATTGGTCTTTGAAACAACATTAAAAACAACAATAAAAAGGATATTACCCACATGTAACTATAAAAACTCATAAAACTCATATAAAAACGCAATAAATAGCATATAATATATTGATGAATGGTGGTCTATATGACTGTCTATTCTGGATAGTATACCAGTGCTTTAAACCTAAATGGCATATATAGCAAATAAAAACACAAAATACTTTAAATCGATGAATAAATAGATAAATATTCGCATAAATATTCGTATCCGAATATACAATATGAAATCTTTGCAGGGAACGTAATGGCTACAATTTTCATATAACTCTCTCGCTTCTGATACTAATTAATTCCAGAATGAAATAATACCAACAATGTTCATAATGTCCTGAAAAATCCAGTACAATAATAATTGGGGGCAACGTTGATTATTTACTGTCCCACACTGGAATACGCCAGCAAGATGTAGCGGCGTCCCGCTATGTATTCAAACCAGCGGCGTCCCACTGGGATATTAACACTGCAGTTGTGATAAATATTCTGCCGGTAAAGTTTGAAAGTAGTTCGAAAGTACAAACCGGATTCCAAAAAAGTTGGGACACTAAACAAATTGTGAATAAAAACTGAATGCAATGATGTGGAGATGGCAAATGTCAATATTTTATTTGTAATAGAACGTAGATGACAGATCAAACGTTTAATCCGATTAAATGTATCATTTTAAAGGAAAAATACGTTGATTCAAAATTTCACAGTGTCAACAAATCCCCAAAAAGTTGGGACAAGTAGCAATAAGAGTCTGGAAAAAAGTAAATTTGAGCATAACGAATAGCTGGAAGACCAATTAACATTAATTAGGTCAATTGGCAACATGATTGGGTATAAAAAGAGCTTCTCAGAGTGGAAGTGTCTCTCAGAAGCCAAGATGGGTAGAGGATCACCAATTCCCACAATGTTGCGCAGAAAGATAGTGGAGCAATATCAGAAAGGTGTTACCCAGCGAAAAATGGCAAAGACTTTGCATCTATCATCATCAACTGTGCATAACATCATCCGAAGATTCTGAGAATCTGGAACAATCTCTGTGCGTAAGGGTCAAGGCCGTAAAACCATACTGGATGCCCGTGATCTCCGGGCCCTTAAACGACACTGCACCACAAACAGGAATGCTACTGTAAAGGAAATCACAGAATGGGCTCAGGAATACTTCCAGAAACCATTGTCAGTGAACACAATCCACCGTGCCATCCGCCGTTGTCAGCTGAAACTCTATAGTGCAAAGAAGAAGCCATTTCTAAGCAAGATCCACAAGCTCAGGCGTTTTTCACTGGGCCAGGGATCATTTAAAATGGAGTGTGGCAAAATGGAAGACTGTTCTGTGGTCAGACGAGTCACGATTCAAAGTTCTTTTTGGAAATCTGGGACGCCATGTCATCCGGACAAAAGAGGACAAGGACAACCCAAGTTGTTATCAACGCTCAGTTCAGAAGCCTGCATCTCTGATGGTATGGGGTTGCATGAGTGCGTGTGGCATGGGCAGCTTGCATGTCTGGAAAGGCACCATCAATGCAGAAAAATATATTCAGGTTCTAGAACAACATTTGCTCCCATCCAGACGTCATCTCTTTCAGGGAAGACCCTGCATTTTTCAACAAGATAATGCCAGACCACATTCTGCATCAATCACAACATCATGGCTGCGTAGGAGAAGAATCCGGGTACTGAAATGGCCAGTCTGCAGTCCAAATCTTTCACCTATAGAGAACATTTGGCGCATCATAAAGAGGAAGGTGCAACAAAGAAGGCCCAAGACGATTGAACAGTTAGAGGCCTGTATTAGACAAGAATGGGAGAGCATTCCTATTTCTAAACTTGAGAAACTGGTCTCCTCGGTCCCCAGACGTCTGTTGAGTGTTGTAAGAAGAAGGGGAGATGCCACACAGTGGTGAAAATGGCCTTGTCCCAACTTTTTTGGGATTTGTTGACACCATGAAATTCTGATTCAACATATTTTTCCCTTAAAATGGTACATTTTCTCAGTTTAAACTTTTGTTCCGTGATTTATGTTCTATTCTGAATAAAATATTAGAAGTTGGCACCTCCACATCATTGCATTCAGTTTTTATTCACGATTTGTATAGTGTCCCAACTTTTTTGGAATCCGGTTTGTAATCTTACCGTATGGCTTTCCTCACAAAATCGCTACAAAATCGCTCTGCTGATTCATTCTTTGTGTATAGAAACCATTTTTATTCGAGCGATAGTAGTTTTCACTTCCCACGTTGGTAAATGTTTGACACGTGCAGTCCGATCTTTGCTGTAGACTGTGGTCTTTCAAGGTTTCTTTCTCATTTACCCGTTCCGCGGTGATGAACAAAAATGCTGTGAGAGTTTGGCAATATCTTTCGGTCTCCAGTGTTTAGAGGTTCGGGGTCCTGTCTAGGCTAGACGCGTTTCGGGGCATTTAATCGCCCCTTCCTCAGTAGCTACCAGTCCCCCTTAAAGTCCTTCCTTTTATAGTGAGAGGATACATTTTCAAGACCCGTCATGGATCTTTTTTTGGATTTGGGATAAAACCTTTTCTGGGATTTGCATTCAGTCTTATATTTCATTATGCTTTTTAGTTATACCTTACAATTTCCAATACATTGTCTTATATATGCCCTTAATCCATAGTTATATACTAATAGTTTTTTACATTAAAAATAAATAAAATAAATAAAAATAAATAAAACCATCAAAAACATATAAAGCAATAATATATTTAAAAACTTCCCATACTAACTCTGTTGGTTCTTCCTCGCTAAAAAACGCATCAAAACCCATGTGGTTTTGATGCGGTTCCCATGCATTTTTTTCTCCAATCGCTTATTTATGCTACTTTATGTCTGTTGGGTTATGGACTAAGTTCTAATTCTATAAAAATGGAGTCATCTGCACCTAAAAATAAAGTCATCTGTAACCAGTTAGAAATAGAAAACTTTCGGATCAATCTTTCTACATAAAGATTCTCTACACGTACTCTGAATTCCTATGTCTAATAATAATTTTTCTAATTCAGAGTACATGTAGAGAATCTTTATGTAGAAAGATTGATCCAAAAGTTTTCTATTTCTAACTGGTTACAGATGACTTTATTTTTAGGTGCAGATGACTCAATTTTTATAGAATTAGAACTTAGTCCATAAAGTAGCATAAATAAGCGATTGGAGAAATAAAACGCATGGGAACCGCATCAAAACCGCATGGGTTTTGATGCGTTTTTTAGCGAGGAAGAACCAACAGAGTTAGATATAGAATCCGTATGGGAAGTTTTTAAATATATTATTGTTTTATATGTTTTTGATGGTTTTATTTATTTTTATTTATTTTATTTATTTTTATTGTAAAAAAACTATTAGTATATAACTATGGATTAAGGGCATATATAAGACAATGTATTGGAAATTGTAAGGTATAACTAAAAAGCATAATGAAATATAAGACTGAATGCAAATCCCAGAAAAGGTTTTATCCCAAATCCGAAAAAAGATCTATGACGGGTCTTGAGAATGTATCCTCTCACTATAAAAGGAAGGACTTTAAGGGGGACTGGTAGCTACTGAGGAAGGGGCGATTAAATGCCCCGAACGTGTCTAGCCTAGACAGGACCTCGATTCTCTAAACACTGGAGACCGAAAAATATTGCCGAACTCTCTCAGCATTTTTGTTCATCACCGCGGAAAGGGTAAATGAGAAAGAAACCTTGAAAGACCACAGTCTACAGCAAAGATCGGACTGCACGTGTCAAACATTTACCAACGTGGGAAGTGAAAACTACTATCGCTCGAATAAAACTGGTTTCTATACACAAAGAATGAATCAGCAGAGCGATTTTGTAGCGATTTTGTGAGGAAAGACATACGGTAAGATTACTTTTGAACTACTTTCGAGCTTTACCGGCAGAATATTTATCACAACTGCAGTGTTAATATCCCAGTGGGACGCTGCTGGTTTGAATGCATAGCGGGACGGCGCTACATCTTGCTGGCGTATCCCAGTGTGGGACAGTAAATAATCAACGTTGCCCCCAATCATTATTGTACTGGATTTTTCAGGACATTATGAACATTGTTGGTATTATTTCATTCTGGAATTAATTTGTGTCAGAAGGGAGAGAGCTATACGAAAATTGTAGCCATTACGTTCCCTGCAAAGATTTCATATTGTATATTCGGATACGAATATTTATGCGAATATTTATCTATTTATTCATCGATTTAAAGTATTTTGTGTATTTATTTGCTATATATGCCATTTAGGTTTAAAGCACTGGTATACTATCCAGAATAGACAGTCATATAGACCACCATTCATCAATATAATATATGCTATTTATTGTTGAGTTTTTATAGTTACACGTGGTTAATATCCTTTTTATTGTTGTTTTTAATGTTGTTTCAAAGACCAATAAACTTCTGTATGGTTCTAATATCTTGGGAGTGCCCAGTTTTTCGATTACTTTATTCAGTCTTTTCGAGTGGACAGGGTGAGTCCACTTCACTGAGTGCACCTCTGTTTGGTCAGTGTGGGATCCTGTGCGCCACATTCACATTGTCAAAAAACACATTTTACTCATTCTCCCCCATATATATCAATCTGTTCAGCTCCTCCTGCTCTATAACATGCTACCTTCAACTCACACTCTATGTTCAATGTGACAGGTTCCCTTTAAGTCCAATAGCGGACATGTGGGCACCTACTAATTTAAAAGGGGCTGTGTCTGTTTGCCTAAAACGTTTCATCTTATATAAACATTGGTGAATTGGTGGCTTGAATAAAGTGTCCATATAAGAGCATGTTTCCTTAAAGTGCCTTAGCATATAGCTTGAATAAAGTGCACTTATAAAAGCATGTTTCCTCAAGGTCTCCTAATATGAATATACACTGCGGCTATCTAAAATCAGCAGTTTTTATGGGGAAATTAATGGAAGACTCTATGAAAAACAGATACATTATATTGTACCTTGTGCATGGCCTAAAGAGTTGGTCAGTGATGTCTTCGGTGTTCTTTGAACCTTTAGGTTTATTACTTTATCTTTGACTCCACAGACAGCTTACAGGAAAACTCTGTGCAAAACTGACATACTGGGGGAAATGTATTGATCAAACTGCGCCAAAATTCTGTTGCCACTGGTACCAGAAACTTGAGCACATGATATGCAACAAATTTATTGTTTTAGACATTACTTTTCGCTTGTCCATCAAGAAGTAAAGGATTGTGGCTTCTGTGGCCACGATGTGTGAAGTTCATGTATTGTGCACAGCGATGTACTGGAATGACCACTACACAGTGGATGAATTATGTTTCTGCGTCCATCTACTGTTTAGTTTCTGGTGCCATTGGTTGTCAAAAATGGTGAATTGGTGGGGGTTCCAAGTGTCAGACACCCACAATGTGATATTGATTACTTTTATTATTTGGAGGACTAGTGATCAATATCTAAAAGAAGGAATGCCTCTTAAATCTTTTCCATTGTGCTTTACACTAGATTACATGGATTATACCGAACGTCACATACTGTATAGTCCTGTGACTCGCAAATAGAAATATTCCTTGAGGTTTAGTCATAACTTAAGCTTATTGCCATGGGCCTTTTTAATTTTTAGTGCCAATAATAATTGGGATATTTCACAAAATGAGATGGCAATGATGCACCACACCGCTGTACCTGTGCCTATGCCAAAGACAATTTATAGAAGGCACCTACTGCACATGTTTAGTTTTAATTAAGAGATTTCTTCATTACTTCCTTATTTAGGGTAATATTCCAGATCTGCATTGTGACCTCATTCTTGAATGTTCCCATGTCACATGTAGGATATTAATTATAATCCTAATGGGCTGTTATCCAGTTTTCAATTATATATTTGGCTTAAGTTATAACAACAACTCCCACTGATGATCACTTACATGATAATTGGTTTGACTTAAGAGCAATTACATTTGGGATGACATACACTGACATCAATCGTCATATGACTGAAAATAACTAGGCATAAATGTATGCTTGTAATATTCCAGAATTATGGCAAGATTTGCATATTCCCTATAATGGTACAGATAAACTCGTATAGAACTCAATAAAGGTAGCCAAAGCAAGTTTTTTTCCTTCCTTGGCTGCACGGGTGGAGGCAGTCAAATATGCAGCCCTTTTACCATAACTCAGTGAGCAGAAAGTAAGTACAATATGGTACATACTAGTTAGAGATAAGCGATTTTTCATAAATTCGATTCGGCCGGTTCGCCAAATTTTCCCAAAAAATTGGGTTTGATCCGAATATATTCACGGCAAATAAAGTTTAAAAAACAGCGATTTCCTGGCTGCAGAGAGCCTTTATAGTGGTGTAGAACACTGTGCCTTGCAGTGACATGCATAGGGAGTCTGCTGTGGTAGTGAAATAATACTGTGAGTCAGTATGACATGCAGATGACAGACGTCGCTCTTAGAATCACTGCATACTTCACTTATTTGGGCAGTCACGGGGCAAAACTGACCAAATAACTCAAGTATGAACTCAGGCTTACAGGTCGATGTTAGCATCAAGAAGAAGCACACTCCGCTTACACCGTAGTCAGCTGATTCCACATAGATGTCTACAGAACCTGTTCTATTACACGCTTATACAAGTAGAGCCCCCCGACAGAGTGGAGAGGGTGTCAGCAGTAAGTTTGTGTTAACGTCACTGATTAACTTGCCCTTCCTCTGATCCGTCAGAACAATAACCTCCAAAAAACAGATCCTGTCTGTGGAGCATCTGCCTTCACTCGGTCAGCATTTGGTCAGTAATCTATCAGTATTGCTAATGCCAAAAAAACACAGGTGTGGATTCAAAGCAAAGATGACACGTAAATGGAAAATTTGTCTTGCCCCAAGAGGAAGCACTAGCGAAACGATCGTCGGGCGGCTGCTTCAGACCAGGGTCAGTAGGTACTAATTGCACTTGCACTTTATATTGTGTGTGTTTTTTCCCCCCCTCTCCTTTGGCAGCCTCTGCTTGTTGTGGGCTGCACCCAGACCCACACCCCTTCAATTGTTTGGAGTGTGCTTGTATACATATGCTGGGTGCTTATGTTGCTATATGTGTCCCACCAAGCTGATACTGTCTTATCTGTGCATGGGGGGATACTAGTCCCTTATTGGTTTGGAGCTTTCTCTGTTTTTATATAATTGTCATTACACCGTAGCGTTCCCATTACGTGCTGTTTTTTGTATATTTTTAACTGATATACCATATAATGTTTTTGGATATCCAATAAAGGAAATAATTAAATTAGAGTTGTTCTCTGTGTGGTTGCTCTTTGAGCTGTGTAGGTGGTAATACGAATAACTCCATGCGAGATATTTATGATACAAGTGTTTTTTTGGTGTTTTATGGAGGACAGCTTTTCCAGGGCAAACTCGGCCAGTTGTGGCCACAAATCCAGTTTGGCTGCCCAGTAGTCCAGGGGATCTTCAATGACGGCTGGCAGGGTGCACTCCAAGTATGCCACTACCTGCTGGTTCAGGTTCTGCTCTATGTCTAGCTGCTGGTGAGTAGTTTCTTCACTATGCGGGTGAAGAAAGCTGCTAATCAGCGACTCTAGACTCAGGCTGCTGCTGATGGAGCTGGTACTGCTCCTGTGCTCCTGTCATACCACCCCTCCCCAGCAGCCATGGCAGTAAAACGTAAGCGCAGAGGGCCCCCCAAGTCAGACCTGCGAGAGGATGGACGATGGTGCAGTTAGGCAGCGGCCAACTGACTACATAGGATGTCTCTATAGTAGTTCATTTTGTTCTCCCTCTCAGCGGGTGTAAAAAAGGCCCCCCATTTTGGACCGGTAGCGAGGGTCCAACAAGGTGGAGAGCCAAAAGTCATCCTTCTGCCTAATAGTGACAATTCAGCTGTCACTACGCAAGTGAGTATGCATTGGGCCATTTGTGCAAGTGACTCGGAGGGACTCCCTGCCTCTATCTCCACTGCATACTGTCACGGTGTGTCTGGGTCCTCTGCCTCGTCTTCCTCATCGCCCTTTTGCTCCTCTGCCTGCTCCTCCTCTCCTGTCCTGTGTAGAAAAAACACCCATTTCGCTACACATTGCTTGTGCTCTAATGTCCTCCTCCAGTTCAGCCCCGACAGGGCTCATGTGGCCTTGAGATGTAGGCACCACGTGTCCAGTCCCCTGACCAGCCAGATTTACCAGCATCTATTCCAGGACATGAAGCAGTGGAATGATATTGTTCATTCTGTAGTCCTGGCGACTGACAAATAACGTGGCCTCCTCAAAGGGCCTGAGCTAACGGCAGGTGTCACGCATGAGCTGACACTGGCTGACATTGAAGTTACACAGGGGAGTCCTCCTGTCCGCTTGGATCATCAAGAAATCGTTTATGGCCTTTATCTGTTCGTACATTAAGTCCAACATATGGAGGGTGGAATTCCAACGGCTGGAAACATCGTATATCAGCCTACGGGGATGCCGTTCTACCGCTGCAGCTCAAGGAGGGTGTGCTTTGCCGGGTACGAGTGGATGAAGTGCATGCAAAGTTTCCTGGCCATTTTTAGAATGTCTTGCAGATGGGTGGAAGACTTTAGTAACCGTTTAACATCAGACTGAACACATGTGCCTTGCAGGGCACATGGCTCAGCCCTCCTTGATGCAGCGCCGACACAATATTCTTCCCGTTGTCGGTCACCATGGTTCCGATTTTGAGTTATTGCGTAGAAAGCCAGGATTCGATTTCTTGATGAAGGACACGGAGCAGTTCCTCCCATGTGCAAACAGCATGACACCGCCGTGCCCTATACATGTGGTATGCTGGAGGGGCACTGTGAATTGTCTCTGCAGTGGAGGCTGAGGACTCAGTGGAGGATGAGGAGTCAGAGGCGGATATTGTTTCCGGACCAACGGCGTGAGAACGTGGAGACGGAAGCGGCGTCACGTGGCCAAGTTGCTGGTGTGGCTGTGCAGGAACTACATTCAACCAGTGGGTCATAAAGGACATGTATTGTCTCTGACTGTAGTTAAAGTTCCACACGTCGGCGCTGCCGGGCACTTTGGCAGACACCGACAGGCTCAAGGACAGGCCCACCTACTATTCTACATGTGTGTGCAGGGCTGGTACTGCCTTTTTGGCAAAGAAATGATGGCTTGGGACTCTCTAGAGTCCACCACTTGGAAATGGAGGGACCGCAGCACCAGGAACTTGGACAGGAGTACGTTCAGCTTCTCCGCCGTTGGATGAGTGCATTCATACTGTTGTCTCTTGGCAATCGATTCGGTGATTGATTGCTGGCGGAATGAGTGACGAGAAGTAGGAGGACGAGAAGCAGGAGCATCAGGACCGGAAGATGATGGGAAGGATAGACAGCTCCCTTCGCCTGAGGTGGTGGAGCCTTGACTCCCTGAAATTGGCTGCGTGCCACTGTGTGTTGCAGCGGTTGCTGCGGCAGGCTGGACCACCACATCGGAGCCACGGTTCTCCCAGGCCACTTTATGGTGACGCTGCATATGTTGATGCAGGGCCGTGGTGCCAACATTGGCACCCTGGCCACGCTTTACCTTCTTCCAACAGATTCTACATATGGCCATGTTCTCCTCCTACGGCGGCTTAACAAAAAACTGCCACACCGCTGAGTAGGTTATGTTACCCGCAACACTACACACTGACTGACAGCTACCACCGCTGCCTCCGCTAACAGGTGCAACGCTACTTCCCAGGCAGATAGGCTCCTGATAAGCGGGTGGTCTTCCCCGGGCACGTTTGGCTACCGGCATCCCACTGCTGCCACGCTAGCAAGCTGCCACCCTTTTCTGCTGATGATGATGAAGCCCCTAATTCACCCGGCTCCCAAGTGCGATCTGCTACATCATCATCATCGAGTACTGTCTGCATGTCACTGGCGTCCTCCTCAAATGTCTCTGGGTCAGGAGCCTGACCACTTGCAACACCAGCTCCCACACCACTCTCCTCGCCATCTACTTGCCCGCCTAGTGGAGTAAGCGGCGGATGTCTCCTCCACATCTTGGCCTGCCAGTAGCTGCTGACTGTCTTCTAGTTGCTCGTACTCACCGTATAGTGGAGCTGAGCCCACAGCATACAATACTTCTCTGGCTGAGGAAACAGAAAAGGACAGAGGCAGGTTGAGGACAGATGAGGGCACAGGGCCTGCTCCCGGGCCATGCCAACTAAGAGTTGTGTCTGACAAACTCACCGACTCTTGGCTGGGGTGTCTGATGTCACTTGTGACGAATTTGAAGATCGCATCAACCATTCAAGAACCGCTAAGTTGCTGTTCAAGACATGACCGCTAGCTGACACTGGGAGCTCAGGCCTCTCGAAGAGACCCCTGCTGCCATGGCCCCTTACTCTGCTGCTACCTCTGCTTGTGCCAGAAACATTTAGGCCTCTGCCACTCCCCTGTACAGGGCCTGGCACTTCTCTGTCTGAGGCAGTGGAGCGTGGAAAGGAAGATGCAGCGGCACTACAAGCATACACCTATGTCTGTAAGTGTCCGTATCAAACCCAGGGGAGGGCAGCCGAAATCAGGTACACAGCAAAGGATGGTGCTCAGCGTAGTTAAGCGGTAAATATGTAGAGATAGAGAGAGAGACGCGGCACTCACCGGACGTTTTCGTGCTTGTAGCTGTTTATTTCTGGTAGGGCTTCATGCGCTAGCAGGGGGGGCGGGATGGCCACAGTGTGCGTCGGCGGCGACGGCCGTTTCGCGCTGGAATAGCGCTTCTTCTGGCCGGATATGACGTGCATATGCACGTATAACCTTATGTAGAGGAAGAGAGACCGGGCGTGTCCATGGTAATCCCGACCCTCCCCTGTGCGCGAGTGCATTAAAGGTATACAGACAGAGACACAAGTAAACAATCCAAATATGCAGATAGATTAATATATGCAAGGCAAAAACAATGATGAGATACCCATGCTATAATTGGGCGACAAATTACAGTGGACAGGCCGGGAATGTTAGAAATGAAAGGAAATTCATGAATCTTTTGGTACATTGCGTGGGCACAAAGCTTAAAGAGGGCTTAATATCATTGATTGTGGAGGGTGGTGTAGATGGTACACACAATTTTGCAAGGGTAGGATGGTATGGGCAGAAACCAGAAAGGGGCAAGACGGCGTAGCCGTACCATTACAGGAAGACTGCCATGTCATTCCTGTCGTTAAGACCAAGAGGACCCATGGCATTCGTCCTGATGATCCATCTGGCCTCCCGTTGCAGCAAGAGGCGGTCCCCTCCTCGGAGGATGGGTCCCACAGCCTCAATGCCTGCAAAAGAGAGGCCAGATGGATCACCGTTGTGAGCTGCGTGTACATGTTCAATGAGGCGAGGGGAACCTCGCCCGGTGCGGATTGAATTAATATGTTCACGCACTCGTTCAAACATCGGCCTTATTGTTTTCCCGATGTAAAACATGTTGCAGGTGCAGAAAATGGCGTACACCACAAAGGGGGTGCGGCAGTTAATAAACTGTCGAATTGTGTGTGTTACGCCCCCTAGGGACAAAGCTTTAGCCTGGGCGTTTTGATGGCAGAAGGAGCAGGTGCCGCATTTATAGTTGCCTATGGGGATTCTACTGTTTAGCCAGTTAGACCTTTTAGGTTGCCGAAGGACGCTTTGGACCAATTTGTCCCTTATAGTGTGGCATCTCCTGAAAGAAATGATTGGTTTACTGGAGACTACTGTGCCCAATGAAGTGTCGTGTTTCAAAGTGTCCCAGTTGCTGTGTATAGCCCGTTTGATAATGTCAGCTACGGGACTATACTTGAAGACGAAGGCGAATCTTTCGTCTTTGTCACCACCAATGTTGTCCCTGAGGAGACTCGGTCGAGGGCGGATCGCAGCGCGATGCAGCGCATCCAGTACAGTCCTCCTTGGGTAACCCCTCTCCACAAGTCTGCCCATAAGTGAATGGGCCTGCTTGAAAAAGTCTGCGTCGGTACTATTGATTCTACGCAGTCGGACGAATTGTCCGTATGGTACCGCGTCTTTGACGGCGGGAGGATGGAAACTGGCCTGGTGGAGCAGCGAATTGGTGGCAGTGGGTTACGAAAACCTGTTGTGTGCAGTTGACCTTCAACCACGGAGACATGTACGTCAAGAAAATCAAGACATCTGCCTCCGAAGTTGAAGGTGAACTTCATGTTCATCTTGTTAGTGTCATTAAGGTACTGCACAAAAAGTCCACACTGCTCTTCGCTGCCCGACCAGACCAGGAACACATCATCGACGTATCTGAGGAACCTGTGGATGTGGACAAGAAAGGGGTTACCCAAGGAGAATATGTACGTCTCCTCAAATACCTCTGTCTGACATACTGTTAGATCAAATAAATAAATAAATAAAAAGGAAATTAAAACACCCCAAAAAAGTCTGTAATTTTCTCACTTCACCACACAATGGCTAATAAGCAATTTTTTCCCCATTAATACACGCCAAAAAGGGCTTTAGAACATATAATTGCACCGCTGAACGGCAAATAGGCCCTTATTTGTTTCCAATTATACACGCCACAAAAGAATTTAGGACATATAATTGCACCGCTGAACGGCAAATATATTTTACTTTTGCCACTATTACACAACAAAAAGGGCTTTAGAACATAGAACTGCACCGCTGAAAGGCAAATATATTTTACTTTTGCCACTAATACACAACAAAAAGGGCTTTAGAACATATAACTGCACTGCTGAATGGCAAATAGGCCCTTATTTCTTTCCACTTATACATGCCACAGAAGGCTTTAGAACATATAATTGCACCGCTGAAGGCAAATATATTTTATTTTTGCCACTAAAACACAACAAAAAGGGCTTTAGAACATATAACTGCACCGCTGAACGGCAAATATATTTTTATTTTGCCACTAATACACGACAAAAAGTGCTGTAATTTTTGCACTTCCCCACACAACAGCTAATA
The DNA here is from genome assembly GCF_905171765.1 of Bufo bufo. Taxonomy (NCBI): domain Eukaryota; kingdom Metazoa; phylum Chordata; class Amphibia; order Anura; family Bufonidae; genus Bufo; species Bufo bufo. The sequence continues at coordinate 606,250,344 of NC_053391.1, forward strand.
AGCCCTTTTTTTCCACTAATACAAGCCAAAAAATGCTTTAGAACATATAACAGCACCTATGAATGGCAAATAATATACACAATGGCTAATAAGCCCTTTTTTCCCATTAATAGAAGCCAAAAAATGCTTTAGAACAGCACCGAACAAGGGCAAATAAGACGTAGAAATATTTCCTTGTAATAAACCCTGTTAATGGCTGTATCAAACAGCACTTGCACCACAATAACAAGAACGGTTTGCTGGAATTACAGAGTTGTATAATGGCAATTTGGATCCCCAGTCAGTGCAGCAAGGTGTAATAGGATTATTCCTCTTACCCAGGCTGTAACCTCCCCTACTGAACCCTGTTCAACATAAATGCTGTGGAATGATTCCTCCCTATCCTTTCGCTACACTTTGAATAATCTTTTACTGCACTCGTAAATAGTTTTTCTAGCACTGTCCCTTGTGCCTCCTGACTAGGGTTGAGCAAACCCAAACTGTAAAGTTCGGGTTCGTGCCAAACTTTAGGATTTTTGGACCCCGGACCCGAACCCGAACTTTTCAAGTTTCGGTGAGTTAATGGCACTTTTTGAAAGGCTGCAGAGCAGCCAATCAACAAGCTTTTAACTCTTGTGCCCTTAGAAGCCATCACAGCCATGCCTATTAAAGGCATGGCTGTGATTGGCCAGTGCAGCGTGTGACCCAGCCTCTATATAAGCTGGAGTCACGTAGCGCTGCATGTCACTCTGCTCTTACTAGTGTAGGTATAGGATGCTGCTGCTGTGAGGGAGAGAATAGGAAAGAATCTGTTATCAGAAGTGCTTGTTAACTCTGCGGTCTACAGCGATTTTGTTTTGTGGGTGCAATGCACCATTTTTTTCCCCTGCCCTGAGCCCAGTGACACAGAAAAATAACTTTTATCCGTCTGTTAGTTAGGTGGGCGTCGGCGGCCATTTTGTGCAAGTTCAGTGCACCAGCACAGAATATGTGCATTTGTGACAGTCAAATACAAGGTTTAAATACTGCAATTATATTCTGGATTTAAAAAAACACTAATTTTTTGCAAGATAATACATTTTGGGTCATTTACTGAATTTGTGACAGTCAAATATAAACTTTAAATACTGCAGTTATATTTTGGGTTTAAAAAAAACACCCATTTTTTGCAAGACCCTACATCTGGGGCCTTTTCTGCATTTCTGACAGTCCAATACAAGCGTTAGATACTGCTGTTATATTCTGGTATAAAAAAAACACCCATTTTGGGCAAAATAATACATTTGCAGCCTTTGCTGCATTTCTGACAGTCCAATACAAACTTTAAATACTGCAGTTATATTCTGGGTTTAACAAAACACCCATTTTTTGTAAAACCCCACATCTGGGGCCTTTGCTGCATTTGTCACAGTGAAATACAAGCTTTAAATACTGCAATTATATTCTGGGTTTAAAAATACACCCATTTTTGGCAATACCCTACATCTGGGGCCTTTGCTGCATTTGTCACAGTGAGATACAAGCTTGAAATACTGCAATTATATTCTGGGTTTTAAAAAACACCCATTTTTTACCCATGTGGGCAAATACAGACCAGGGAATTTGGAGGGGGTCAAGGAGCCCATCATAAGATATCACTGTCTTATAAAAGTGGAGGGGAAGGTGAGGACTATGACAGTGATTGTATGTTGGACGGGACCTGAGAGCCAAACCTGGGTGCTGAGTAGGAGAAGACATTAGGAGAGAAGGGTGGTGGCCGTGATGGCAATAAAGAGCAAGAGCAATGCACAGCCAAAACCTCCAAAGGAACTCGCAGGGCCAGATCTGCTTCTACTGTGGTCAGCTCGGGAACTGGTAAAGCCGCTGATTGTGCGGACTCAGCCTTAAAATGTGCCAGACCTAGGCCAAGCACGGTTGCCTCTAGTTCTGTGAGTTTTTTTCTCCACAAGGCCAGCACACAAAACCATAGCCTTATGCAAATTCTGCAGGATTACAATAAGCTATGGGCATTCAAACACAAGTATCAGAGCTCAATTGTAGCACATGAGGTGGCATCACCAGATCCTATGGGGAAATAGAACTGGCTAGCATTCTCAAACTGAACAAGCTTGTCCTCCTTCTCCTGGTTTTCTTTGTGGCAACCAGCCCGCATCCCCAAGCATTACAGTGTCCTTGTCATCATCATCAACTGCTTCTTCTCCTGATCAGACTCTTCCTTGTCCTCCGTTCTAATGTGAGATGGTGATGGTGGTTCAGTTGCTGCCATATCACTTAGTTGTGTTAAATGTGGTGCACTTCTGTGCCTTCAGGTAAATTGATTTTTTCTGGTTTCTGCTGTTCTGGGATTGTGCTAGGCAAGCAAAGGTACTGCTGCTATATGGAAAATTTGACTCCACACCACCTGCCTTGGGCGGTGTGGTTGGACTATTGGCATCTGCATGTCAAACAGGCAGGTATTGTGACCTTGTTAAGGGATCATTTTTGAATGCTTGGTCCCCCATCAAGCCATTGTTTTTTTTTTCCATAACAGTGTGTGTTTAACCTCTTCAGTATTGAGCTACTTTTCATGTTAAATCCCAGGCTGATTTTTGCAAATCTGACATGTGTCATTTTATGTGGTTTAATAACTTGGGACTGCTTTTACTTATCCAAGCCATTCTAAAACTGTTTACTCATAGCACATTGTACTTCATGAAAGTTATACATTTTGAGTCAATATGTTTTACCTATATATTTTTTTTAATACCAAATTTACAGAAAATTTGGAAACAGTAATTTTCTAAATTTTTCATTTCTCTGCTTCTAAGGCAGATAGTGATACCTCATAAAATATTTATTACTTTACATTTACTATACACCCTGTACAGAATTATTAGGCAAATGAGTATTTTGACCACATCATCCTCTTTATGCATGTTGTCTTACTCCAAGCTGTATAGGCTCGAAAGCCTACTACCAATTAAGCATATTAGGTGATGTGCATCTCTGTAATGAGAAGGGGTGTGGTCTAATGACATCAACACCCTATATCAGGTGTACATAATTATTAGGCAACTTCCTTTCCTTTGGCAAAATGGGTCAAAAGAAGGACTTGACAGGCTCAGAAAAGTCAAAAATAGTGAGATATCTTGCAAAGGGATGCAGCACTCTTAAAATTGCAAAGCTTCTGAAGCGTGATCATTGAACAATCAAGCGTTTCATTCAAAATAGTCAACAGGGTCGCAAGAAGCGTGTGGAAAAACCAAGGCGCAAAATAACTGCCCATGAACTGAGAAAAGTCAAGCGTGCAGCTGCCAAGATGCCACTTGCCACCAGTTTGGCCATATTTCAGAGCTGCAACATCACTGGAGTGCCCAAAAGCACAAGGTGCGCAATACTCAGAGACATGGCCAAGGTAAGAAAGGCTGAAATATGACCACCACTGAACAAGACACACAAGCTGAAACGTCAAGACTGGGCCAAGAAATATCTCAAGACTGATTTTTCTAAGGTTTTATGGACTGATGAAATGAGAGTGAGTCTTGATGGGCCCATGGCTGGATTGGTAAAGGGCAGAGAGCTCCAGTCCGACTCAGACGCCAGCAAGGTGGAGGTGGAGTACTGGTTTGGGCTGGTATCATCAAAGATGAGCTTGTGGGGCCTTTTCGGGTTGAGGATGGAGTCAAGCTCAACTCCCAGTCCTACTGCCAGTTTCTGGAAGACACCTTCTTCAAGCAGTGGTACAGGAAGAAGTCTGCATCCTTCAAGAAAAACATGATTTTCATGCAGGACAATGCTCCATCACACGCGTCCAAGTACTCCACAGCGTGGCTGGCAAGAAAGCGTATAAAAGAAGAAAATCTAATGACATGGCCTCCTTGTTCACCTGATCTGAACCCCATTGAGAACCTGTGGTCCATCATCAAATGTGAGATTTACAAGGAGGAAAAACAGTACACCTCTCTGAACAGTGTCTGGGAGGCTGTGGTTGCTGCTGCACGCAATGTTGATGGTGAACAGATCAAAACACTGACAGAATCCATGGATGGCAGGCTTTTGAGTGTCCTTGCAAAGAAAGGTGGCTATATTGGTCACTGATTTGTTTTTGTTTTGTTTTTGAATGTCAGAAATGTATATTTGTGAATGTTGAGATGTTTTATTGGTTTCACTTGTAAAAATAAATAATTGAAATGGGTATATATTTGTTTTTTGTTAAGTTGCGTAATAATTATGCACAGTAATAGTCACCTGCACACACAGATATCCCCCTAAAATAGCTAAAACTAAAAACAAACTAAAAACTACTTCCAAAAATATTCAGCTTTGATATTAATGAGTTTTTTGGGTTCATTGAGAACATGGTTCTTGTTCAATAATAAAATTAATCCTCAAAAATACAACTTGCCTAATAATTCTGCACTCCCTGTATGTCTACACTATGATTACTTCATTTTGTAAATTACATTTTATTTTTATGATGTTAAAAGTCTAAGAATTTTAGAAGCAATTCTTAAAATTTTTAAGAAAATTTCAAAAACCAACTTTATTAAGGACCGGCTCAATTATGAAGTCACTTTGTGGGGCTTACATAGTGGTTTCTACTATTTATACAATATAATACACTCTAATGACTGTATATTTCAAATTACCCCATTTTAGAAACTATACCCCTCAAGTTATTCAAAACTAATTTTATGAACTTTTTTACCCTGTAGGTGTTCCACAATAATTAAAGGGAAATGGAGGTGACATTCAAACATTTTTTTGCAGAATTTCCACTTTTCCTGTGGAACAGCAAGGGTTAACAACCAAACAAAACTCAAAATCTATTACCCTTATTCTGCAGTTTACAGAAACACCCAATGTGTGTTTGTAAAATGCTGTATGGGCACAACACAGGGCTCAGTAGGGAAAGAGCACCATATGGTTTTTGGATGGCAGATTTCACAGGGAAAATTTTGAGTTGCCATGTCACATTTGAAGACCCCCTAATGCACCCCTACAGTAGAAACTCCAAAAATGTGACCCTATTTTGGAAACTACAGGATAATTTGATGGTTTTATTAGTGCTACTTTGGGGTACATATGATTTTTTATCGCTCAATATTAGACTTTTTGTGAGGCAAGGTAACTAGACATGAGTGAATTTTTTATAAATTTTATTTGGCTGGTTCGCTGAATTAAATTATTATTTTTTGCTTCAATCTGAATTTATTTGCGGCAAATTGCGTTAAAAAACAGTGATTTCCTGGCTGTAGAGAGCCTTTATAGTGGTGTAGAACACTGTGCTTTGCAGTAACACACATAGGGAGTCTGCTGTGGTAGTGAAATAATACTGTAAGTCTGTATGATATGGAGATGACAGGCGTCGCTCTTAGAATCACTGCACACTTCACTTATTTGGGCAGTCACAGGTCCAAAACTGACCAAATAAATCAAGCATGAACTCAGCCTTACAGGTCGATGTTAGCACCAAGAAGAAGTGCACTCCTTTTACACCGTTGTCAGCTGATTCAACATAGATGTCTACAGAATCTATTCTATTAAATGCTTATACAAGTAGAGCCCCCCGACAAGAGTGGAGAGGGTGTAAGCAGTAAATTTGTGTTGACGTCACTGATTATTTTGCCCTATCTATGATCTGTCAAAATGATAAAGATGCCCTCAATCGGGGCTGATTACGTTTGCTCTACTGCTCCAAATTAATAGTAGCCCAAGGGTTTTACGTGCACGGAAGAAAATAACTATGACACACACACTGGGGTCAAAGCAAATTCTTATTTATTACAGGATGTACAGCAGTTTATATAGACATCAGAGAGGCATTCCCCCTGAGGCATGTGGCATTGTTACATTGGCTGAAATATGAAAATAAGACAAGAGATAACACTTGGTATCTGCCCATTTTGCATTGTTTTACTAACTGTGGTATGTGAACTATGTAAATATCTATCTGTAAGCGCCATCTTGTTATTGAGTTCTCTCTCTCTCTCTCTCTATATATATATATATATATATATATATATATATATAAAACGTAGCAAGAAGGCGTATTCTCTTGGGTAGGATGGAACCTTTGTGCTCTGGAGAAGATAAGGTGTTGTCTGAGAGCTAAAGTATGTGGGAGCCTTCTTAGCTGAATCAAAGCATGTAGTCCACATCTCTATCAGTCCCCCCTTGGACCTCATTCTTTCCCTAATGAAAGCCTAGCACATCTGTCCCCATGCTTCAAATCCTCTTCGCCAGCTTCCATGACAACCTAGCCTAGTGTATAGCCTCCCAAGACACTGGACTTAGCATGGGAAAGTCATATGTCAGTCCCAATGGTCGATGATCTCCAGGTGGCATTTTAAGCAGGAAGGTGGACCAATAGAGCTAAGTGGACTTTGTCTCCCATCCTCACGGAGGTCTCCCATCCTTATGGAGGTCTCCCATGAGCATCTCCGGGGTAGCCTCAGCTACGACTTTAAACAAAAACCTCCTAATGCAGGGGATGACATATCAAACAATTAACGCAAATAGCAGAATTAAAGATAAAATTCAGGAATAGGAAGTAAGTAGAGTTGAGCGAACACCTGGATGTTCGGGTTCGAGAAGTTCGGCCGAACTTCCCGGAAATGTTCGGGTTCGGGATCCGAACCCGACCCGAACTTCGTCCCGAACCCGAACTCCATTGAAGTCAATGGGGACCCGACCTTTTCGGCACTAAAAAGGCTGTAAAACAGCCCAGGAAAGAGCTAGAGGGCTGCAAAAGGCAGCAACATGTAGGTAAATCACCTGCAAACAAATGTGGATAGGGAAATGAATTAAAATAAAAATAAAATAAATAAAAATTAACCAATATCAATTGGAGAGAAGTCCCATAGCAGAGAATCTGGCTTCACGTCAGCAGAGAATCAGTCTCTTCATGCCATAGCAAAGAATCTGGCTTCATGTCAGCAGAGAATCAGTCTCTTCATGCCATAGCAGAGAATCTGGCTTCATGTCAGCGCAGAGAATCTGTCTTCACGTCACCCACCACTGTAACAGTCCATTGTCATATATTTAGGCCCCGGCACCCAGGCAGAGGAGAGAGGTCCCGTAACAGAGAATCTGGCTTCATGTCAGCAGAGAATCAGTCTGCATGTCATAGCAGAGAATCATGCTTTACGTCACCCAACACTGGAACAGTCCATTGTCAGATATTTAGGCCCAAGCAACCAGGCAGAGGAGAGAGGTCCCGTAACAGAGAATCTGGCTTCATGTCAGCAGAGAATCAGTCTGCATGTCCTAGCAGAGAATCATGCTTTACGTCACCCAACACTGGAACAGTCCATTGTCAGATATTTAGGCCCAGGCACCCAGGCAGAGGAGAGAGAGTCCCGTAACAGAGAATGTGGCTTCATGTCAGCAGAGATACAGTCTGCATGTCCTAGCAGAGAATCATGCTTTACGTCACCCAACACTGGAACAGTTCATTGTCAGATATTTAGGCCCAGGCACACAGGCAGAGGAGAGAGGTCCCGTAACAGAAAATATGGCTTCATGTCAGCAGAGAATCAGTCTGCATGTCCTAGCAGAGAATCATGCTTTACGTCACCCAACACTGGAACAGTCCATTGTCAGATATTTAGGCCCAGGCACCCAGGCAGAGGAGAGAGGTCCCGTAACAGAGAATCTGGCTTCATGTCAGCAGAGAATCAGTCTGCATGTCCTAGCAGAGAATCATGCTTTACGTCACCCAACACTGGAACAGTCCATTGTCAGATATTTAGGCTCTGGCACCCAGGCAGAGGAGAGAGGTCCCGTAACAGAGAATCTGGCTTCATGTCAGCAGAGAATCAGTCTGCATGTCCTAGCAGAGAATCATGCTTTACGTCACCCAACACTGGAACAGTCCATAGTCAGATATTTAGGCCCAAGCACCCAGGCAGAGGAGAGAGGTCCCGTAACAGAGAATCTGGCTTCATGTCAGCAGAGAATCAGTCTGCATGTCCTAGCAGAGGATCATGCTTTACGTCACCCAACACTGGAACAGTCCATTGTCAGATATTTAGGCCCAGGCACCCAGGCAGAGGAGAGAGGTCCCGTTACAATGAATCTGGCTTCATGTCAGCAGAGAATCAGTCTGCATGTCCTAGCAGAGAATCATGCTTTACGTCACCCAACACTGGAACAGTCCATTGTCAGATATTTAGGCCCAGGCACCCAGGCAGAGGAGAGAGGTCCCGTAACAGAGAATCTGGCTTCATGTCAGCAGAGAATCAGTCTGCATGTCCTAGCAGAGAATCATGCTTTACGTCACCCAACACTGGAACAGTCCATTGTCAGATATTTAGGCCCAGGCACCCAGGCAGAGGAGAGAGGTCCCGTAACAGAGAATCTGGCTTCATGTCAGCAGAGAATCAGTCTGCATGTCCTAGCAGAGAATCATGCTTTACGTCACCCAACACTGGAACAGTCCATTGTCAGATATTTAGGCCCAGGCACCCAGGCAGAGGAGAGAGGTCCCGTAACAGAGAATCTGGCTTCATGTCAGCAGAGAATCAGTCTGCATGTCCTAGCAGAGAATCATGCTTTACGTCACCCAACACTGGAACAGTCCATTGTCAGATATTTAGGCCCTGGCAACCAGGCAGAGGAGAGAGGTCCCATAACAGAGATTCAGGCTTCATGTCAGCAGAGAATCAGTCTTCATGTCATAGCAGAGAATCAGGCTTCACGTCAGCCACCACTGGAACAGGCCATGTGACACATATTTAGGCCCTGGCAACCAGGCAGAGGAGAGAGGTCCCATAACAGAGATTCAGGCTTCATGTCAGCAGAGAATCAGTCTTCATGTCATAGCAGAGAATCAGGCTTCACGTCACCCACCACTGGAACAGGCCACTGTCACATATTTAGGCCCAGGCACCCAGGCAGAGGAGAGAGGTCCCATAACAGAGATTCAGGCTTCATGTCAGCAGAGAATCAGTCTTCATGTCATAGCAGAGAATCAGGCTTCACGTCACCCACCACTGGAACAGGCCACTGTCACATATTTAGGCCCAGGCACCCAGGCAGAGGAGAGAGGTCCCATAACAGAGATTCAGGCTTCATGTCAGCAGAGAATCAGTCTTCATGTCATAGCAGAGAATCAGGCTTCACGTCACCCACCACTGGAACAGGCCACTATCAGATATTTTTAGGCCCCGGCACCCAGGCAGAGCAGAGAGGTCCCATAACAGAGATTCAGGCTTCATGTCAGCAGAGAATCAGTCTTCATGTCATAGCAGAGAATCAGGCTTCATGTCACCCACCACTGGAACAGGCCACTGTCAGATATTTTTAGGCCCCGGCACCCAGACAGAGGAGAGGTTCATTCAACTTTGGGTTGCCCCGCAATATAATGGTAAAATAAAAATAAAAATAGGATTGAATGAGTAAGTGCCCTGGAGTACAATTATATATTGTTAAGGGGAGGTAGTTAATGTCTAATCGGCACAAGGGATGGACAGGTCCTGTGGGATCCATGCCTGGTTCATTTTTATGAACGTCAGCTTGTCCACATTGGCTGTAGACAGGCGGCTGCGTTTGTCTGAAATGGCGCCCCCTGCCGTGCTGAATACACGTTCAGACAAAACGCTGGCCGCCAGGCAGGCCAGCACCTCCAAGGCATAAAAGGCTAGCTCTGGCCACGTGGACAATTTGGAGACCCAGAAGTTGAATGGGGCCGAACCATCAGTCAGTACGTGGAGGGGTGTGCACAGGTACTGTTCCACCATGTTATTGAAATGTTGCCTCCTGCTAACACGTTCCGTATCAGGTGGTGGTGCAGTTAGCTGTGGCTTGGTGACAAAACTTTTCCACATCTCTGCCATGCTAACCCTTCCCTCAGAGGAGCTGGCCGTGACACAGCTGCGTTGGCGACCTCTTGCTCCTCCTCTGCCTTCGCCTTGGGCTTCCACTTGTTCCCCTGTGACATTTAGGAATGCTCTCAGTAGCGCGTCTACCAACGTGCGCTTGTACTCACGCATCTTCCTATCACGCTCCAGTGCATGAAGTAAGGTGGGCACATTGTCTTTGTACCGTGGATCCAGCAGGGTGGCAACCCAGTAGTCCGCACACCTTAAAATGTGGGCAACTCTGCTGTCGTTGCGCAGGCACTGCAGCATGTAGTCGCTCATGTGTGCCTGGCTGCCCAGAGGTAAGGACAAGCTGTCCTCTGTGGGAGGCGTATCGTCATCGTCCTGTGTTTCCCCCCAGCCACGCACCAGTGATGGGCCCGAGCTGCGTTGGGTGCCAGCCCGCTGTGAACCTGCTTCATCCTCATCCTCCTCCACCTCCTCCTCATCCTCGTCCTCCAGTGGTGGGCCCTATCTGGCCACATTTGTACCTGGCCTCCCTCTGAGTCACTTCGAAGAGACTGGCCTGAAAGTGCTAAAAATGACCCCTCTTCCTCCTTCTCCTCCTGGGCCACCTCCTCTTCCATCATCGCCCTAAGTGTTTTCTCAAGGAGACATAGAAGTGGTATTGTAACGCTGATAACGGCGTCATCGCCACTGGCCATGTTGGTGGAGTACTCGAAACAGCGCAACAGGGCACACAGGTCTCGCATGGAGGCCCAGTCATTGATGGTGAAGTGGGGCTGATCCGCAGTGCGACTGACCCGTGCGTGCTGCAGCTGAAACTCCACTATGGCCTGCTGCTGCTCGCACAGTCTGTCCAGCATGTGCAAGGTGGAGTTCCACCTGGTGGGCACGTCGCATATGAGGCGGTGAGCGGGAAGGCCGAAGTAACGCTGTAGCGCAGACAGGCGAGCATCGGCATGGTGTGAACGCCGGAAGCGCGAACAGACGGCCCGCACTTTATGCAGCAGCTCTGACATGTCGGGGTAGTTGTGAATGAACTTCTGCACCACCAAATTCAGCACATGCGCCAGGCAAGGGATGTGCGTCAAACCGGCTAGTCCCAGAGCTGCAACGAGATTTCGCTTATTATCGCACACCACCAGGCCGGGCTTGAGGCTCACCGGCAGCAACCACTCGTTGGTCTGTTGTTCTATACCCCGCCACAACTCCTGTGCGGTGTGGGGCCTGTCCCCCAAACATATGAGTTTCAGAACGGCCTGCTGACGTTTACCCCGGGCTGTGCTGAAGTTGGTGGTGAAGGTGTGTGGCTGACTGGATGAGCAGGTGGAAGAAGAGGAGGAGGAAGCTGAGTATGAGGAGGAGGAGACAGGAGGCAAAGAATGTTGCCCTGAAATCCTTGGCGGCGGAAGGACGTGCGCCAAACAGCTCTCCGCCTGGGGCCCAGCCGCCACTACATTTACCCAGTGTGCAGTTAGGGAGATATAGCGTCCCTGGCCGTGCTTACTGGTCCACGTATTTGTGGTTAGGTGGACTTTGCCACAGATGGCGTTGCGCAGTGCACACTTGATTTTATCGGATACTTGGTTGTGCAGGGAAGGCACAGCTCTCTTGGAGAAGTAGTGCCGGCTGGGAACAACATACTGTGGGACAGCAAGCGACATGAGCTGTTTGAAGCTGTCTGTCTCCACCAGCCTAAATGACAGCATTTCATAGGCCAGTAGTTTAGAAATGCTGGCATTCAGGGCCAGGGATCGAGGGTGGCTAGGTGGGAATTTACGCTTTCTCTCAAATGTTTGTGAGATGGAGAGCTGAACGCTGCCGTGTGACATGGTTGGGATGCTTGGTGACGCAGGTGGTGGTGTTGGTGGTACATCCCATGTTTGCTGGGCGGCAGGTGCCAACGTTCCTCCAGAGGCGGAGGAAGAGGCCGTGGCGGCGGCAGCAGCAGAATAGGCCGAGGCGGCGGCAGCAGAAGAGGTAGCAGGGGGAGCCTGAGTGACTTCCTTGTTTTTAAGGTGTTTACTCCACTGCAGTTCATGCTTTGCATGCAGGTGCCTGGTCATGCAGGTTGTGCTAAGGTTCAGAACGTTAATGCCTCGCTTCAGGCTCTGATGGCACAGCGTGCAAACCACTCAGGTCTTGTCATCAGCACATTGTTTGAAGAAGTGCCATGCCAGGGAACTCCTTGAAGCTGCCTTTGGGGTGCTCGGTCCCAGATGGCGGCGGGCAGTAGCAGGCGGAGTCTCTTGGCGGCGGGTGTTCTGCTTTTGCCCACTGCTCTTTCTTTGTCTTTTGCTACGCTGTTGGTTCGGTCTCACCACTGCCTCTTCCTCCGAACTGTGAAAGTCAGTGGCACGACCTTCATTCCATGTGGGGTCTAGGACCTCATCGTCCCCTGAATCGTCTTCCACCGAGTCTTGTTCCCTGACCTCCTGTTCAGTCTGCACACTGCAGAAAGACGCAGCAGTTGGCACCAGTGTTTCGTCATCATCAGAGACGTGCTGAGGTGGTATTCCCATGTCCTCATCATCAGGAAACATAAGTGGTTGTGCGTTAGTGCATTCTATGTCTTCCACCCCTGGGGAAGGGCTAGGTGGATGCCCTTGGGAAACCCTGCCAGCAGAGTCTTCAAACAGCATAAGAGACTGCTGCATAACTTGAGGCTCAGACAGTTTCCCTGATATGCATGGGGGTGATGTGACAGACTGATGGGCTTGGTTTTCATGCGCCATCTGTGCGCTTTCTGCAGAAGACTGGGTGGGAGATAATGTGAACGTGCTGGATCCACTGTCGGCCACCCAATTGACTAATGCCTGTACCTGCTCAGGCCTTACCATCCTTAGAACGGCATTGGGCCCTACAAAATATCGCTGTAAATTCTGCTGGCTACTGGGACCTGAGGTAGTTGGTTCACTAGGACGTGTGGTTGTGGCAGAGCGGCCACGTCCTCTCCCAGCACCAGAGGGTCCACTAACACCACCACGACCATGTCCGCGTCCGCGTCCCTTACTAGATGTTTTCCTCATTGTTACCGTTCACCACAATAAGAAAAATATTATTCGGGCCAATGTATTGAATTAAAATTCAGGCCTTTTTTTACAGACACCTAACACTAAGTCTATCTGGCTATCTATTTAGGTACCGTATTACACTAATACACGCACACCAGTAATGACAGATTTAGCTGAATATAAATTTGAGGCCTATTATTTAGGCGCTGGGTGACAGGTATACGTTTAATCACAGAATTAGACTTGGATCTGCACTGTAGCGTGTGTGTTAAGTTTTTGAGAATTACCCTATCAGCACCTTGAATCTAATATACCCTTTTAGGGATACATTTAAAGTAGGCCTGATACAGCAGAAACCACTAATTTTGAGAATTGCAAAATTGGGAATTGTTTTTCAACCCAGAACAAAAACTGTACTTTGACGGACACTAAAAATAACTTGACCAGCTAAAACAGTACAGATTTGGATGAATATAAATGTGAGGCCTATTTTTTAGGCGCTGGGTGACAGGTATACGTTTAATCACAGAATTAGACTTGGATCTGCACTGTAGCGTGTGTGTTAAGTTTTTGAGAATTACCCTATCAGCACCTTGAATCTAATATACCCTTTTAGGGATGGATTTAAAGTAGGCCTGATACAGCAGAAACCACTAATTTTGAGAATTGCAAATTTGGGAATTGTTTTTCAACCTAGAACAAAAACTGTGCTTTGACGGACAGTAAAACTAACTTGACCAGCTAAAACAGTACAGATTTGGATGAATATAAATGTGAGGCCTATTATTTAGGCGCTGGGTGACAGGTATACGTTTAATCACAGAATTTGACTTGGATCTGCACTGTAGCGTGTGTGTGAAGTTCTTGAGAATTACCCTATCAGCACCTTGAATCTAATATACCCTTTTAGGGATAGATTTAAAGTAGGCCTGATACAGCAGAAACCACTAATTTTGAGAATTGCAAAATTGGGAATTGTTTTTCAACCCAGAACAAAAACTGTACTTTGACGGACACTAAAAATAACTTGACCAGCTAAAACAGTACAGATTTGGATGAATATAAATGTGAGGCCTATTTTTTAGGCGCTGGGTGACAGGTATACGTTTAATCACAGAATTAGACTTGGATCTGCACTGTAGCGTGTGTGTGAAGTTTTTGAGAATTACCCTATCAGCACCTTGAATCTAATATACCCTTTTAGGGATAGATTTAAAGTAGGCCTGATACAGCAGAAACCACTAATTTTGAGAATTGCAAATGTGGGAATTGTTTTTCAACCCAGAACAAAAACTGTACTTTGACGGACACTAAAAAAAACTTGACCAGCTAAAACAGTAATGACAGATTTGGATGAATATAAATGTTAGGCCTATTTTTTAGGCGCTGGGTGACAGGTATACGTTTAATCACAGAATTAGACTTGGATCTGCACTGTAGCGTGTGTGTTAAGTTTTTCAGAATGACCCCATCAGCACCTTGAATCTAATATACCCTTTTAGGGATAGATTTAAAGTAGGCCTGATACAGCAGAAACCACTAATTTTGAGAATTGCAATTTTGGGAATTGTTTTTCAACCCAGAACAAAAACTGTGCTTTGACGGACAGTAAAACTAACTTGACCAGCTAAAACAGTACAGATTTGGATGAATATAAATGTGAGGCCTATTATTTAGGCGCTGGTTGACAGGTATATGTTTAATCACAGAATTAGACTTGGATCTGCACTGTAGCGTGTGTGTGAAGTTCTTGAGAATTACCCTATCAGCACCTTGAATCTAATATACCCTTTTAGGGATAGATTTAAAGTAGGCCTGATACAGCAGAAACCACTAATTTTGAGAATTGCAAATTTGGGAATTGTTTTTCAACCCAGAACAAAAACTGTGCTTTGACGGACACTAAAAATAACTTGACCAGCTAAAACAGTAATGACAGATTTGGATGAATATAGATGTGAGGCCTATTTTTTAGGCGCTGGGTGACAGGTATACGTTTAATCACAGAATTAGACTTGGATCTGCACTGTAGCGTGTGTGTGAAGTTTTTGAGAATTACCCTATCAGCACCTTGAATCTAATATACCCTTTTAGGGATAGATTTAAAGTAGGCCTGATACAGCAGAAACCACTAATTTTGAGAATTGCAAATTTGGGAATTGTTTTTCAACCCAGAACAAAAACTGTGCTTTGAAGGTCACTAAAAATAACTTGACCAGCTAAAGCAGTAATGACAGATTTGGATTAATATAAATGTGAGGCTTATTTTTTAGGCGCTGGGTGACAGGCTCAACTTGCCCCTGATGTAGTATATGGCCAAAAAATAACCACACTATTGATGGTTAAATGCACTTGGTGATAGCTTGTGCTGGCGCACCACAAGCCACAAAATGGCCGCCGATCACCCCAGAAAAAAGTGACTGAAAAACGCTCTGGGCAGCCTAAAAACACTGAGCAATTGAATAGCAGCAATTCAATGATCCACAGCTGTAGATCGATCACTGAATGAAGTCTTTTGGAGGAGTTAATCACTGCCTAATCTCGCCCTAACGTCGCAGCTGCAACCTCTCCCTACACTTGTATCAGCAGAGTGACGTGCAGCGCTACGTGACCCAAGCTTATTTAGAGGCTGGGTCACATGCTGCACTGGCCAATCACAGCCATGCCAATAGTAGGCAAGGCTGTGATGGCCTCTTGGGGCAAGTAGCATGACGCTTGTTGATTGGCTGCTTTGCAGCCTTTCAAAAAGCGCCAAGAAAGCGCCGAACACTGAACCCGAACCCGGACTTTTACGAAAATGTTCGGGTCCGTGTCACGGACACCCCAAAATTCGGTACGAACCTGAACTATACATTACGGGTTCGCTCATCCCTAGAAGTAAGTCCTTTTAGGGCATTCATGACCTGGTCATTGATTAGTGTGAACATAAGAACTATCAATACTGGGAGTGGATGGTCTATACTATTAATGGGTCACTGGGCTAGAAGTATTGGATTGTAACAACTTTGTTCTTCCTTTTGCACAACTCTTCCCCAGCCCAGAAATCTGATTTTACTATCTCAATAAGAATCCATAGTCTTTTAATCAGCATCAGCAGTCACACAAGGGGGAACAAGAAACATTCTTTTAAGTCTCCCAACTCAATACTTTCTTGAAATGACTTGAATTAGGCTTTCTTTCAAGCTTCACTGATGTGCTTGTGGTCAAGGACACTTGGAATGGACCATCAACCTAGGATTTGAGGACAGGACTTTTCTAACGTGTCTTTTTGCCACCACCCAATCTCCAGACACAAGTGGGTGCGTTCCTGGTGCTTTATCAACATCTGGAAGTGAAGCAAAAACTCGAGAATGTATTTTAGTCAAATGCTTGTGCAAACTGATCACATAATTTGTCAGACAACCATGTTGCATCTGGAGCTACTGTGGGAAATACAATCCTGTCCTAGGGCCTGACCCACTAAGGACCTGATAGGGACTAAGGCCTGTCTCACGGTAAGGGGTATACCTTACTGAAAATATGGCTACCAGAAGGTACTCTGTTCATGGCTTACCAGTCTCTGCCATGGCTTTATTCATCTTTACCTTTAGTGTCCCATTCAGTTCCTTTTTTCCCTACTCTGCCGCTGCTTTGTGGATGGTACGAAACATGTAAGGCCCGTTCTACACCCAAAACCTTCATTATCTTCGGCATCACTTCACCTGTGAAGTGAACACCTGTGTCACTTTAAATGGTCTCAGGTACCCCATACCTGCATACAACTTCGGCCATAATCTTCTTTGCTGTGGTCTTAGCTACCAGGTATGCTTATGGCCAACCTGAAAAAAAGTAATCACACACCAATACATACTCATACATGCCCACCTTGGGTAGTTGAAAGTAGTCTGCAAGCGTTGAAACAGAAACAAAGGGCAAGACGTGTGTTTCTGGGGTACCTTTACCACCTTGGATTAGAGGGACCTGGGAAGGCAGTGTTTCCTTTGGAACTGTGTAAGGCCTTCCTCATTTGTAGTCCCCCCCTTTTCCATCCACCAGTTCCTTTCCTCCTTCCCCACCTGGTTCTGTAAGGTCTTAAGAACTTCCAGCGAGACAGGAGGAGTTATTTCAGAGACCTCAGCTTTGGCCACTTAAGGCAGGAATCTGCCTAGGCAATTTGGCAGCCATTTATGCCGCCTGATCTGCCTTGGCTTTTCCCTTTGCCTCCTTTGAGTCTGTTTTACAGTAACCTTTGTTTTTATCACCGCCACTCAAGTTGGCGACATGAGGGCTTCTATAAGAGACCTCACTGATTCCCCATTTTGATGGGTTTACCTGAAGCAGTCAGGAAGTCTCTGGCTTTCCAAATGAGCCCATAGTCATGGGCTGTACCTGGAATAAGTGTAAATGTTGGCTGCTTTTCCATCTGCATATCTGCAAGCTATCTCCAGAGCCCTTAGCTCTGCTTCATGGGCAGACATGTGTGGTGGTAAGGACTCTGCTTTCTAGTGTTATGTTTAATCACCACTGCCCAACCTGTTTAGTAACTGCCATCCTGGCCATACCTCGAATCATCCACAAAGAGCACATGATCTGGAATATCTAATAGCTGATTTACCAAATCCCGCTGTCCCTTGTGACATTTATCTGCAAACAGTCATGAGCCTCTTCCTCTGGATTTGGAAGTCTTGAAGAAAAATTTAAAGAGGACCTTTCACTTGTATACAAACTAAAATCCATCTATATCAGTGGGAAGAGCGGCGCCCAGGGGTCCCCCTGCACTTACTAGTATGTCTGGGCGCCGCTCCGTTCGCCCGGTATAGGCTCCGGTGTCTGCGCTCACTGGACTGATTTTTTGTATGAGGCGTGTCCCTGGCTATGAGCCAGGCTATGAGCTGTGCGCTGCGATTGGCCAGCGCTGCAGCAAGGGACACGCCTCATACAAAAAAATCAGTCCAGTGAGCGCAGACACCGGAGCCTATACCGGGCGAACGGAGCGGCGCCCAGACATACTAGTAAGTGCAGGGGGACCCCTGGGCGCCGCTCTGCCCACTGATATAGATGGTTTTTAGTTTGTATACAAGTGAAAGGTCCTCTTTAAGTGCCCTAATTCTTCCCTCCCCCCTTGCTCCAGAGGCAACAGGGTGGCTGGATTCAAAATATTACATCTTTGGACATTTCAGGCGTCATATGAATACCCTTTGTCAACGAAAACACATTACATTTATCAAATAAAGTGGATGATCATACATCAACACAATAATATCCCTGATATGCACAATATTTTGATGAATAGATTGATGGAAAAGTTATGATTAGAGTTGAGCGAACACCTGGATATTCGGGTTCGAGAAGTTCGGCCGAACTTCCCGTAAATGTTCGGGTTCGGGATCCGAACCCGAACCGAACTTCGTCCCGAACCCGATCTGCAAACAAATGTGGATAGGGAAATGAATTAAAATTAAAATTAAAAAAATTTAAATGAACCAATATCAATTGGACAGAGGTCCCATAGCAGAGAATCTGGCTTCACGTCAGCAGAGAATCAGTCTCTTCATGCCATAGCAAAGAATCTGGCTTCATGTCAGCAGAGAATCAGTCTCTTCATGCCATAGCAGAGAATCTGGCTTCATGTCAGCGCAGAATCAGTCTTCATGTCATAGCAGAGAATCAGGCTTCACGTCACCCACCACTGGAACAGGCCACTGTCACACATTTAGGCCCCGGCACCCAGACAGAGGAGAGCGGTCCCGTAACAGAGAATCTGGCCTTATGTCATAGCAGAGAATCAGGCTTCACGTCACCCACCACTGGAACAGGCCACTGTCACACATTTAGGCCCAGGCACCCAGGCAGAGGAGAGAGGTCCCGTAACAGAGAATCTGGCCTTATGTCAGCGCAGAATCTGTCTTCATGTCATAGCAGAGAATCAGGCTTCACGTCAGCCACCACTGGAACAGGCCACTGTCACACATTTAGGCCCAGGCACCCAGGCAGAGGAGAGCGGTCCCGTAACAGAGAATCTGGCCTTATGTCAGCGCAGAATCTGTCTTCATGTCATAGCAGAGAATCAGGCTTCACGTCACCCACCACTGGAACAGGCCACTGTCACACATTTAGGCCCAGGCACCCAGGCAGAGGAGAGAGGTCCCGTAACTTATGATAGCTAGAATTCTGTGATAGAAAAACAATTCTATAAAGATAATATTATCTAGAATGGTCCCATATATTAGTAATGAGAACAAATAATCAACACGATGAATCCATGATAGTACTTAAAACACTTGATCTATAAGCTTCAGGAAATAAGTTTGTGATAAGTCATGATCGTCTGCAACAGTGTCAATTGTGAGAAGCCAAGAAAGGTAATACAATCTAAGGCTACTTTCATCATAGCGTTGTTTTAATCCGGCGTTCAATTCCGACACCGGAACTGCCCGCCGGATCCAAAAACGTGTGAAAACGGATAACATTTGAATCCTGATCAGGATTTTGATCACAATGAAAAAATGCATTGGAAAAAACGGATCCGCCATTTATGGACTAACTTTTTTTTCACATTTTTCGGGTTTAACATGCAAAAGCCGGATCCGGTTTGACTGAACACACAGCGCCAGATCCGGCGTTAATGCAAGTCAATGGGAAAAAGACCGGATCCGGCGTTCAGTCAAAGTGTTCAGGATTTTTGCCCGGAGGTAAAAATACAGCATGCTACGTTTTTCTGAAAAGCCTGATCAGTCAAAAAGACTGAACTGAAGACATCCTGAAGGACGGACTCTCCATTCAGAATGCATGGGGATAAAACTGATCAGTTCTTTTCCGGATTTGAGCCCCTAGGACGGAACTCAGCGCCGGAAAAGAAAAACGCTAGTGTGAAAGTACCCTTAAATGAAAGTCCATGACATGACCCTATGTGTTAGTAGTAGTTTAAGAAATTAACACAATAAACATATGGTCGGGATCAGTTATTAACTGTTAATTTAGTAACTTTTTGGTGTACTAAAACACATATATACCGTTGAGAAACACACATTTGTGTACTAGTCTTGTCTCTCGCTTGCCTTTTTGAGAAATTTGGACTGAATTCCTGAGCTGAGCTGGATGGGCAGATGTCTTTTCTCAGCCCTATAAAACTATGTGAGAACCAATTTGCTTATCCTTAGTCAAGATGAATATGAACATTCAAATCAGCAAGCAGAGATATGTGAGGTTCAGTCCTAACCAGACTGTGGCCTTCTTCTGGCACATATGGATTTAGCAGAGTTAAACCACAAACTTTGTAAGTTATCACATCTAACTCTGTGGGCTATAAAAGTTTCTTGGGTTGTACTTTCATGAGGATAGATGTAATATTACTGTCACTTCAGGACTATCTCAGAACCTTTATCAAGCATGGCTTGTACAACTGCTACAGCTTTGATGCAGAAAGGGGCACCTCTGGCCACAGGGTCAAGTCTGGCTGAATAATATGCCACGGGGCGTTGTTTCTGCTGACCATGCAATTGGATGAGGACAGCTGAGGCATGGCCATTCACTTCTGTATATTACAATATAAATGTGGTAATCTGATAGGCCCAGTGTGGGGGAGAACAAACTGGTCATCTTTAGGCATAAAAGGCATCTACCACCTCATCTGTAAGGTGGAAAGGACTAAAACACAAATACTTATTTTAAAAAATGCATTAAACATGCTTATCCACAGTCTGGAATAAGAAACAGGGCCTACAAATTATGTCCTCAGTGCATTCATGTTTCTGGGCAAAGGGATGTCCTCCACAGTCTTCTTACATCCAGGGATGAGATGTTTCACCCCAGGAAGGCATCAGTAATGCAACAAAACTGAAATATTTCTTTTTTTTCCTCTCACTTGAAACCATGTTGCAAAAAAGGACAAGAGTGACATGGCTGCAGTACACATACTAGGTGAGTTCTAGGCTCCCTGCGGCAGCACCACCCAGGTATACTGTTTACCCTCATGTGTAAAGGCAAACAAATACCAACTGTCTGGATGTAGTGGTACTCAAAAGAAAACAATTGTCAAATCAATCACAGTGGAGTGTGTAGGGGTAGTGGGAACCTGATCCAACAAGGTGTATATTGGGCACAATGGGCCTGTTAGAAAACTGTGGCTTCATTGACAGCACGTGGGTC
Organism: Bufo bufo; assembly: GCF_905171765.1. NCBI lineage: Eukaryota > Metazoa > Chordata > Amphibia > Anura > Bufonidae > Bufo > Bufo bufo. Next base: position 606,271,270 of record NC_053391.1, read on the forward strand.
ACGTACCATCTGGTATCGGGTTGGTTTGCCCTTCTCACTTTTCTTTTTCACAGTGTAAAAAAGAGTGTTAGAAGGGGATACAATCTCCTTGATAACCCCTAATTCAAAAAGTTTCAGACTGTTTGAGATATGGCATCTGACTGTGCCATACTCAGGAGATACTGCATCTTAGAAACATAGAATGTGTCGGCAGATAAGAACCATTTGGCCCATCTAGTCTACCCAATATACTGAGTACTATGGATAGCTCTGGCCTATCTTATATGAAGGATGGCCTTATGCCTATCCCATGCATGCTTAAACTCCTTCACTGTATTTGCAGCTACCACTTCTGCAGGAAGGCTATTCCATGCATCCACTACTCTCTCAGTAAAGTAATACTTCCTGATATTACTTTTAAACCTTTGCCCCTCTAATTTAAAACTATGTCCTCTTGTAGCAGTTTTTCTTCTTTTAAATATTCTCTCCTCTTTTACCTTGTTGATTCCCTTTATGTATTTAAAAGTTTCTATCATATCCCCTCTGTCCCGTCTTTCTTCCAAGCTATACATGTTAAGGTCCTTTAATCTTTCCTGGTAAGTTTTATCCTGCAATCCATGTACTAGTTTAGTAGCTCTTCTCTGAACTCTCTCCAAAGTATTAATATCCTTCTGGAGATATGGTCTCCAGTACTGCGCACAATACTCCAAATGAGGTCTCACTAGTGCTCTGTAGAGCGGCATGAGCGCCTCCCTCTTTCTACTGGTAATGCCTCTCCCTATACACCCAAGCATTCTGCTAGTATTTCCTGCTGCTCTATGACATTGTCTGCCTACCTTTAAGTCTTCTGAAATAATGACCACTAAATCCCTTTCCTCAGATACTGAGTTTAGGACTGTATTACTGATTTTATATTCTGCTCTTGGGTTTTTACGCCCCAGGTGCATTATTTTGCACTTATCCACATTAAATTTTAGTTGCCAGATTTTTGACCATTCCTCTAGCTTTCCTAAATCCTTTTCCATTTGGTGTATCCCTCCAGGAACATCAACCCTGTTACAAATCTTTGTGTCATCAGCAAAAAGACACACCTTACCATCGAGGCCTTCTGCAATTTCGCTGATAAAGATATTAAACAATATGGGTCCCATCTTCCTGGGAAGTGGGGCACCAGGTTTCATCACCACTTCCGCAGGAGGAACTGGGAGCTTGCCAACATCCGTTGGTCCAATAGCCCACAGATGGCCCAACATTCCAGCAAGCAGGGCTTCCTTCTCATCTTCCAGGAGTACTGACAAAAAGATGGACCAGGGAGTTTTATCACTAATGGCTAATAAACAAAGTTCCTGGTGTAACGGTCGCGTACACACACACACAGGGGGGAGGGAAGTGACCACTGCGCTCCACCCTTACCCCTGGCCCTGCCTACTTGCCTCGCGAGTCCTAATGACAGGGGACAACTGGACGGCAATCCCTAACTTGGAATAAGTGCAGGGATGACAGACAAACAACAGGACGTGAACGGTCCGAGTCAATACCAGGAAAGCTGCAAAGTACAAATGGAGCAAGCAGAGAATTGTCAGGAGAAGCCGGGGTCATAAATACCAGGAGAGCAGAGAAGTACAAGAGGAGTCCTAAGAGAGTAGTCAGGTGGGAGCCGAGGTCACAATACCAGGACGGATGCGCAGTACAGGAGGAGCAGGCAAAAGGATGGTCAGGGAACAGGATCAGGTAAGTATTCAGCAGTCCAACAAATAGCCAGGAACCTAGAAATTAACAGGCAACCTGTAGCCAGCAGGCTGCCTGTATTTATAATGGGGAGTGAGGGTCATGTGACGTGGCCAGCGTCACATGACCGACAGACCAACCAGTCGAGCACCGAGTGATCAGCTCGGCGCTCAAGGCAGACTAGGAGCAGGGAGCCACCCAGCTAGTAAAGCCGCCCTGGGAATGAGGTCAAACACAGAACCTCATTCCAAAAGCTAAGCAACAGTTCTGCGGGCAATGGGGGACCGAGTGCACCTTCGGAACCCCGTGACAGTACCCCCCCTTTTACGAGGGGCCACCGGACCCAAGACTTCAGGCGATGGCTTTTCAGGGTGTTCTAAATGAAATTTACGAACAAGTCTAGGAGCATGAACCTCCCTGGCAGGTACCCAAGATCTCTCTTCAGGTCCATACCCCTTCCAGTGAATCAGGTACTGCAAGGAATTACGCACCTTCCTGACATCCACTCTTTTAGACACCACATACTCAACAGCATCATTAAAAGAACCGGCGGAGGCGAGGCTTTTGATGGTACTACCGGTTCAAAATATTTTTGAAGTAGAGATTTATGGAACACATTATGAATGTGGAATGACTCAGGCAGCTCCAACCTAAAAGATACCGGGTTAATCACTTCCGTGATCTTATATGGTCCAATAAAACGAGGAGCAAATTTTTTAGAAGTTACCTTGAGAGATAGATTCTTGGAGGACAACCATACTTTATCCCCAACCTGAAAGTTTACCCCCCTTGAACGTCTCCTATCGGCCTTGAGTTTTTGAGAACATTGAGCCTTTTCTAGGTTCGATTGAACCTGGGCCCAAACTGTGCACAGTTCGGAGGAGAGTTTATCCGCTTCAGGGTTAGAGGAGGAGACGGACGACCCAGAATGAAAACGGGGATGAAAACCATGGTTACAAAAGAAAGGGGAGACCCCAGCAGAAGAATTGACACGGTTATTCAAAGCAAATTCAGCCAACGGAAGGAATTTGACCCATAATTGCTGGTCATCAGCAACATACAACCTCAAGAATTGTTCCACAGACTGATTAAGGCGTTCAGTCTGCCCATTACTCTCAGGATGGTAGGCGGAAGAAAAAGACAATGAAATTTTACATCTTTGACAGAAGGCCCTCCAGAATTTGGACACAAACTGCACACCCCTGTCAGAAACAATATTTTCCGGGATGCCATGTAAATGAACAATCTCTCTCACAAAAATAGACGCCAGGGTTTTAGCATTCGGAAGTTTAGACAGGGGAATGAAATGAACCATCTTGCTAAACCTATCGACCACTACCCAAACCACAGTCTTACCCTCCGCCAGCGGTAGGTCAGTTATAAAGTCCATCGAGATATGGGACCAGGGTCTACTGGGAATGGGTAGGGGTCGTAGGTTACCAGCAGGGCGAGTCCTAGGTGTCTTGGACCTGGCACAAACCTCACAGGCTGACACGTAGGACTTGACATCCCTAGTTAGAGTGGGCCACCAATAAGATCTAGAAACCAGATCCTTAGTGCCCTCCACACCCGGGTGTCCACAAAAGGCAGAATCGTGACACTCACCCAACAGCTGGAGACAAAATTGTACGGGAACAAACAACTTATCTGTTGGGGTGGATACCGGTGCCAGATGTTGTTCAGACCTAATGCGAGCCGAGATATCCTGGGTAAGAGCTGCTAAGAAGATTTTTGCTGGTAGGATGGATTCAGGTGGTACCTCAGTAGGTTGAAAAGCCTGGAAGCTCCGAGATAATGCGTCCGCCTTCACATTTTTACTTCCCGGCCTGAACGTGATGGAAAAATCAAAACGAGTAAAAAACAGAGCCCATCTGGCTTGACGGGGATTCAACCTCTTAGCAGACTCGAGAAACATAAGGTTTTTATGGTCAGTGACAACAGTTACACAATGTCTTGCCCCCTCCAGGAAATGCCTCCACTCCTCAAATGCCCATTTAATGGCCAGCAGCTCCCTATTCCCTATGTCGTAGTTTCTCTCCGTGGGAGAGAATTTCCTGCAGAAGAAGGCACATGGTCTCAGATTAGTGAGGCTAGCAGGACCTTGTGAAAGGACTGCTCCTACGCCGTCCTCGGACGCATCCACCTCCACAATAAAAGGTTTCTCCTGATCAGGCTGGATCAGAATGGGAGCGCTACTGAATGCCTTTTTTAATTTTTCAAATGAAGAAATGGCCTCAGTAGACCAATTCTCCAAATCCGCCCCTTTCTTAGTAAGGTCGGTCAACGGTTTAGCAATTACGGAAAAATTCATAATAAATTTACGATAGTAATTGGCGAAACCTAAGAACCGTTGTAAGGCCTTTAAGTATGAAGGTCTTACCCATTCCTTAATTGCTAGTACCTTACCAGGATCCATCTTGAAGGCGTGAGGAGTCAGAACATGCCCTAGAAACAGAATCTCCTGTACACCAAAGACACATTTCTCTTGTTTAGCGGATAGCTGATTCTCCCTCAACACCTCTAATACTTGTTTAACATGAGACAAATGGGATTCGAAGTCAGGAGAGAATATCAAAATGTCGTCAAGATAGACAATAACAAATTTACCTAAGTACTCCCTAAGAATGTCATTCATGAAGTTTTGGAACACAGCTGGGGCATTGCTGAGTCCAAAAGGCATCACTTGATATTCAAAGTGTCCTACTGGAGTATTGAACGCCGTCTTCCATTCGTCTCCCTCCTTGATTCGGATTAGATTGTATGCCCCTTTCAGGTCAATTTTGGAAAACCAGGTTGCCCCCAGAACCTGGTTAAATAAATCCGGAATCAATGGGAGGGAGTATCTATTCTGGACAGTGATTTTATTTAATCTCCGGTAATCGATACATGGCCTAAGACCACCATCTTTTTTCTTAACGAAGAAAAACCCCACCCCATAGGAGAGACAGAAGGTCTAATATGCCCTTTACCAAGGCTCTCCTTAATATAATCTTCCATGGCCTTGCGTTCAGGCATATAAAGATTATAAATTCGTCCTTTAGGAAACTTGGCCCCCTCTACTAGCTCTATGGTACAATCATAAGGTCTATGGGGGGGTAGAACCTCCGGGGTTGGTGATGAGAATACATAAGAATATTCTCTAACAACAGAGGGTAAAGTATCAGACTTTACTGAGACCCCAGCCTGTACCACGGACAAGCACGAGTCACACTTAGGCCCCCATCTCACCAACTCCCCATTGGACCAATCTATAGTGGGGTTATGTAGTCGGAGCCAAGGCAACCCTAGTACCACCTCAGCAGGTAGGTTCTCCAGGACTAGAAGCGAACATCTCTCTGAGTGGCACACACCCACGGTTAGAGAAATCTCCGAGGTACATAAGCTCACCGTACCACCAATAAGAGGAGTAGCATCAATAGCCATGACATGGATAGGCGTTGGTAAGGCAAACATAGGAATACCCAATCTTACAGCATACTCAGAGTCAATAAAGCTAGCCGCTGAGCCAGAATCAATAAAGGCCTTACCCGGCCATTTATCTACTCCCAGAGAAATCGTAATGGGTACCGAAAGCTTACATTTAGAAAATTCAGGGTGTACCTGGTCTTTAGGTTGCCTTGTCTTAGGAGACTTGACAGAGAGGACCTTCTTAGGACACTGGTTGATCCAATGGTCAGGATCTCCACAGTAAAAGCATTCTCCACGTCTGCGGCGAAGATTTCCTCGGGTCATGCCAACCTGCATGGGTTCCTCGGTGGAAACCTCAGCATTGTCTCTGGGATAGGCCTCTGGCTGTACCATCATCTGGGAAGAGAACTGTTGTTCCTGTCGTCTCTCTCTAACCCGTCGGTCAAGTCGGACAACAAGGGTCATCATCTCCTCTAAGGTCTCTGGAAGTTGATAACTGACCAGAAGATCCTTTAATTTATCAGACAGACCTGACCTGAACTGACTCTTCAGGGCTGGTTCGTTCCATCCTGAGGGGACACATCACCTTCTGAATTGGGTGCAATAATCCTCCGCTGGTAAATTGCCCTGAACCAGTGCCTTTAGAGCCGTCTCGGCTACTAGAGCCCTGTCTGGTTCCTCACAGAGGGTACCCAAGGCCTGAAAGAACCCCTCCACAGAATATAAACATCTGGTGCCAGCAGGTAAAGAGAACGCCCAGTCCTGGGGATCACCCTGTAATCGGGAAATGATAATGCCCACGCGTTGACTCTCGGGGCCAGAGGACACGGGGCGCAAACGGAAGTAAAGTTTGCAACTCTCCTTAAAAGAGAGAAACTTCCTCCGGTCTCCAGAAAAGGGTTCTGGGAGCTTAATCTGGGGCTCAAAATGCGGACTGGAGGCCTGAGGAGTGGAAGAACCTTGCCCTAACTCAAAAGAACTGAGTTTTTCCCCTAACTCCTGCACCCTCTGCATCAGATTAGAGACATGGTCAGTCAGGGTCACCAGAGGATTCATAATACAGTGGTTATTGGGCCTGTTAATCTGTAACGGTCGCGTACACACACACACAGGGGGGAGGGAAGTGACCACTGCGCTCCACCCTTACCCCTGGCCCTGCCTACTTGCCTCGCGAGTCCTATTGACAGGGGACAACTGGACGGCAATCCCTAACTTGGAATAAGTGCAGAGATGACAGACAGACAAACAACAGGACGTGAACGGTCCGAGTCAATACCAGGAAAGCTGCAAAGTACAAATGGAGCAAGCAGAGAATTGTCAGGAGAAGCCGGGGTCATAAATACCAGGAGAGCAGAGAAGTACAAGAGGAGTCCTAAGAGAGTAGTCAGGTGGGAGCCGAGGTCACAATACCAGGACGGATGCGCAGTACAGGAGGAGCAGGCAAAAGAATGGTCAGGGAACAGGATCAGGTAAGTATTCAGCAGTCCAACAAATAGCCAGGAACCTAGAAATTAACAGGCAACCTGTAGCCAGCAGGCTGCCTGTATTTATAATGGGGAGTGAGGGTCATGTGACGTGGCCAGCGTCACATGACCGACAGACCAACCAGTCGAGCACCGAGTGATCAGCTCGGCGCTCAAGACAGACTAGGAGCAGGGAGCCACCCAGCTAGTAAAGCCGCCCTGGGAATGAGGTCAAACACAGAACCTCATTCCAAAAGCTAAGCAACAGTTCTGCGGGCAATGGGGGACCGAGTGCACCTTCGGAACCCCGTGACAGTACCCCCCCTTTTACGAGGGGCCACCGGACCCAAGACTTCAGGCGATGGCTTTTCAGGGTGTTCTAAATGAAATTTACAAACAAGTCTAGGAGCATGAACCTCCCTGGCAGGTACCCAAGATCTCTCTTCAGGTCCATACCCCTTCCAGTGAATCAGGTACTGCAAGGAATTACGCACCTTCCTGACATCCACTCTTTTAGACACCACATACTCAACAGCATCATTAAAAGAACCGGCGGAGGCGAGGCTTTTGATGGTACTACCGGTTCAAAATATTTTTGAAGCAGAGATTTATGGAACACATTATGAATGTGGAATGACTCAGGCAGCTCCAACCTAAAAGATACCGGGTTAATCACTTCCGTGATCTTATATGGTCCAATAAAACGAGGAGCAAATTTTTTAGAAGTTACCTTGAGAGATAGATTCTTGGAGGACAACCATACTTTATCCCCAACCTGAAAGTTTACCCCCCTTGAACGTCTCCTATCGGCCTTGAGTTTTTGAGAACATTGAGCCTTTTCTAGGTTCGATTGAACCTGGGCCCAAACTGTGCACAGTTCGGAGGAGAGTTTATCCGCTTCAGGGTTAGAGGAGGAGACGGACGACCCAGAATGAAAACGGGGATGAAAACCATGGTTACAAAAGAAAGGGGAGACCCCAGCAGAAGAATTGACACGGTTATTCAAAGCAAATTCAGCCAACGGAAGGAATTTGACCCATAATTGCTGGTCATCAGCAACATACAACCTCAAGAATTGTTCCACAGACTGATTAAGGCGTTCAGTCTGCCCATTACTCTCAGGATGGTAGGCGGAAGAAAAAGACAATGAAATTTTACATCTTTGACAGAAGGCCCTCCAGAATTTGGACACAAACTGCACACCCCTGTCAGAAACAATATTTTCCGGGATGCCATGTAAATGAACAATCTCTCTCACAAAAATAGACGCCAGGGTTTTAGCATTCGGAAGTTTAGACAGGGGAATGAAATGAACCATCTTGCTAAACCTATCGACCACTACCCAAACCACAGTCTTACCCTCCGCCAGCGGTAGGTCAGTTATAAAGTCCATCGAGATATGGGACCAGGGTCTACTGGGAATGGGTAGGGGTCGTAGGTTACCAGCAGGGCGAGTCCTAGGTGTCTTGGACCTGGCACAAACCTCACAGGCTGACACGTAGGACTTGACATCCCTAGTTAGAGTGGGCCACCAATAAGATCTAGAAACCAGATCCTTAGTGCCCTCCACACCTGGGTGTCCACAAAAGGCAGAATCGTGACACTCACCCAACAGCTGGAGACAAAATTGTACGGGAACAAACAACTTATCTGTTGGGGTGGATACCGGTGCCAGATGTTGTTCAGACCTAATGCGAGCCGAGATATCCTGGGTAAGAGCTGCTAAGAAGATTTTTGCTGGTAGGATGGATTCAGGTGGTACCTCAGTAGGTTGAAAAGCCTGGAAGCTCCGAGATAATGCGTCCGCCTTCACATTTTTACTTCCCGGCCTGAACGTGATGGAAAAATCAAAACGAGTAAAAAACAGAGCCCATCTGGCTTGACGGGGATTCAACCTCTTAGCAGACTCGAGAAACATAAGGTTTTTATGGTCAGTGACAACAGTTACACAATGTCTTGCCCCCTCCAGGAAATGCCTCCACTCCTCAAATGCCCATTTAATGGCCAGCAGCTCCCTATTCCCTATGTCGTAGTTTCTCTCCGTGGGAGAGAATTTCCTGCAGAAGAAGGCACATGGTCTCAGATTAGTGAGGCTAGCAGGACCTTGTGAAAGGACTGCTCCTACGCCGTCCTCGGACGCATCCACCTCCACAATAAAAGGTTTCTCCTGATCAGGCTGGATCAGAATGGGAGCGCTACTGAATGCCTTTTTTAATTTTTCAAATGAAGAAATGGCCTCAGTAGACCAATTCTCCAAATCCGCCCCTTTCTTAGTAAGGTCGGTCAACGGTTTAGCAATTACGGAAAAATTCATAATAAATTTACGATAGTAATTGGCGAAACCTAAGAACCGTTGTAAGGCCTTTAAGTATGAAGGTCTTACCCATTCCTTAATTGCTAGTACCTTACCAGGATCCATCTTGAAGGCGTGAGGAGTCAGAACATGCCCTAGAAACAGAATCTCCTGTACACCAAAGACACATTTCTCTTGTTTAGCGGATAGCTGATTCTCCCTCAACACCTCTAATACTTGTTTAACATGAGACACATGGGATTCGAAGTCAGGAGAGAATATCAAAATGTCGTCAAGATAGACAATAACAAATTTACCTAAGTACTCCCTAAGAATGTCATTCATGAAGTTTTGGAACACAGCTGGGGCATTGCTGAGTCCAAAAGGCATCACTTGATATTCAAAGTGTCCTACTGGAGTATTGAACGCCGTCTTCCATTCGTCTCCCTCCTTGATTCGGATTAGATTGTATGCCCCTTTCAGGTCAATTTTGGAAAACCAGGTTGCCCCCAGAACCTGGTTAAATAAATCCGGAATCAATGGGAGGGAGTATCTATTCTGGACAGTGATTTTATTTAATCTCCGGTAATCGATACATGGCCTAAGACCACCATCTTTTTTCTTAACGAAGAAAAACCCCACCCCATAGGAGAGACAGAAGGTCTAATATGCCCTTTACCAAGGCTCTCCTTAATATAATCTTCCATGGCCTTGCGTTCAGGCATAGAAAGATTATAAATTCGTCCTTTAGGAAACTTGGCCCCCTCTACTAGCTCTATGGTACAATCATAAGGTCTATGGGGGGGTAGAACCTCCGGGGTTGGTGATGAGAATACATAAGAATATTCTCTAACAACAGAGGGTAAAGTATCAGACTTTACTGAGACCCCAGCCTGTACCACGGACAAGCACGAGTCACACTTAGGCCCCCATCTCACCAACTCCCCATTGGACCAATCTATAGTGGGGTTATGTAGTCGGAGCCAAGGCAACCCTAGTACCACCTCAGCAGGTAGGTTCTCCAGGACTAGAAGCGAACATCTCTCTGAGTGGCACACACCCACGGTTAGAGAAATCTCCGAGGTACATAAGCTCACCGTACCACCAATAAGAGGAGTAGCATCAATAGCCATGACATGGATAGGCGTTGGTAAGGCAAACATAGGAATACCCAATCTTACAGCATACTCAGAGTCAATAAAGCTAGCCGCTGAGCCAGAATCAATAAAGGCCTTACCCGGCCATTTATCTACTCCCAGAGAAATCGTAATGGGTACCGAAAGCTTACATTTAGAAAATTCAGGGTGTACCTGGTCTTTAGGTTGCCTTGTCTTAGGAGACTTGACAGAGAGGACCTTCTTAGGACACTGGTTGATCCAATGGTCAGGATCTCCACAGTAAAAGCATTCTCCACGTCTGCGGCGAAGATTTCCTCGGGTCATGCCAACCTGCATGGGTTCCTCGGTGGAAACCTCAGCATTGTCTCTGGGATAGGCCTCTGGCTGGACCATCATCTGGGAAGAGAACTGTTGTTCCTGTCGTCTCTCTCTAACCCGTCGGTCAAGTCGGACAACAAGGGTCATCATCTCCTCTAAGGTCTCTGGAAGTTGATAACTGACCAGAAGATCCTTTAATTTATCAGACAGACCTGACCTGAACTGACTCTTCAGGGCTGGTTCGTTCCATCCTGAGGGGACACATCACCTTCTGAATTGGGTGCAATAATCCTCCGCTGGTAAATTGCCCTGAACCAGTGCCTTTAGAGCCGTCTCGGCTACTAGAGCCCTGTCTGGTTCCTCACAGAGGGTACCCAAGGCCTGAAAGAACCCCTCCACAGAATATAAACATCTGGTGCCAGCAGGTAAAGAGAACGCCCAGTCCTGGGGATCACCCTGTAATCGGGAAATGATAATGCCCACGCGTTGACTCTCGGGGCCAGAGGACACGGGGCGCAAACGGAAGTAAAGTTTGCAACTCTCCTTAAAAGAGAGAAACTTCCTCCGGTCTCCAGAAAAGGGTTCTGGGAGCTTAATCTGGGGCTCAAAATGCGGACTGGAGGCCTGAGGAGTGGAAGAACCTTGCCCTAACTCAAAAGAACTGAGTTTTTCCCCTAACTCCTGCACCCTCTGCATCAGATTAGAGACATGGTCAGTCAGGGTCACCAGAGGATTCATAATACAGTGGTTATTGGGCCTGTTAATCTGTAACGGTCGCGTACACACACACACAGGGGGGAGGGAAGTGACCACTGCGCTCCACCCTTACCCCTGGCCCTGCCTACTTGCCTCGCGAGTCCTATTGACAGGGGACAACTGGACGGCAATCCCTAACTTGGAATAAGTGCAGGGATGACAGACAGACAAACAACAGGACGTGAACGGACCGAGTCAATACCAGGAAAGCTGCAAAGTACAAATGGAGCAAGCAGAGAATTGTCAGGAGAAGCCGGGGTCATAAATACCAGGAGAGCAGAGAAGTACAAGAGGAGTCCTAAGAGAGTAGTCAGGTGGGAGCCGAGGTCACAATACCACGACGGATGAGCAGTACAGGAGGAGCAGGCAAAAGGATGTCAGGGAACAGGATCAGGTAAGTATTCAGCAGTCCAACAAATAGCCAGGAACCTAGAAATTAACAGGCAACCTGTAGCCAGCAGGCTGCCTGTATTTATAGTGGGGAGTGAGGGTCATGTGACGTGGCCAGCGTCACATGACCGACAGACCAACCAGTCGAGCACCGAGTGATCAGCTCGGCGCTCAAGGCAGACTAGGAGCAGGGAGCCACCCAGCTAGTAAAGCCGCCCTGGGAATGAGGTCAAACACAGAACCTCATTCCAAAAGCTAAGCAACAGTTCTGCGGGCAATGGGGGACCGAGTGCACCTTCGGAACCCCGTGACACCTGGACATTGAGGGCACATGTGAGCTTAACAGTGCCATCCTCATGGTATGAGATGCTGGCACATACTTTTGCAAGCAAGTCTGTACCCAGGAGGCAACAGGGGCCATTATCTCTGACCAGCAACCTGGCAAGTACTTCTTGGGTAAGGGCATATCTAACACAGATGGGTTCTGTTAAAAGGGGAGTGTACTACTTTTCCATCCACTTCTACCCAAGGACTGGTGTTCTTGGAGATTAAGGGTACTTTCACACTAGCGTTTTTCTTTTCCGGCACTGAGTTCCGTCAAAAGGGTTCAATGCCGGAAAATAACTGATCAGGTATTATCCCCATACATTCTGAATAAAGAGTAATCCGTTCAGGATGCATCAGGATGTCTTCAGTTCAGTCATTTTGACTGATCAGGCAAAAGATAAAACCGCAGCATGCTACGATTTTATCTTCGGCGAAAAAAAATGAATACTTGCCTGAATGAATGATCCGGCATTTTTTTCCATAGGAATGCCGAATCCGTCATTTCGGTCTGCACATGCGCAGACCGAAAAAAAAGGTGAAAAAAATAAATGCCGGATCCGTTTTGCCAGATGACACCGGAAAGACAGATCCGGCATTTCAATGCATTTTTCTGACTGATCAGGCATTTATTCAGTCATGATTAAGAACACGTTTGTTTGAAACGCATAGACGATCACTTGGAACACTGAGGTGATGCTGTCACTGTATGGATCTGTACTATATTGAATAAAGGAACCCACAATATTTTCAACTTCGATGCTGGATTCATCTTTTCATTCCTACAAGTGCATGGTCTTCCAAGGTATTCCGTGCATCAGGGAAGTCGATCCAAGGTATAGAAGCAGCAGGTGAGCTGGATATTGTCCACAATTTGAATTTTTAAGACTGATCAGGATACTGATCAGTCTTACTAATGCCATCAGCTGGCATAAGTTTTGCCGGCTTCGGCAGGCAGTTCTGGAGACGGAACTGCTTGCCGGATCACTCTGCCGCAAGTGTGAAAGTAGCCTAAGTCAGGGGAGGCCATATTTGCTGTGCAGACTTGTCTTGGCTGCTCCAGTATCAATCAAAAACGGGACTACATCTTCATTGGGACCGGACTTGAATTTGCTAAATGTTTAAAAGCACAGCCGAATCTGGAGGTACAGGATTGCCTGTTTCCTAATCTTGGTCTAACTTTCCCCCCTCACCTATGTCATCCTAATGACAAAAACATGGGTGTCTGTGGGGACGGACAGTAATCCAGGCAACACAGAATACGATCCTCTCGTGTGGTGTGGACAAAGAGTGCCACACACAGCACAACTCTCTATTTTAGAACTTATGACACAAATGCAGACCGTTCTACTTACCGAGGGAATTCTCAGTCGTGTATCTCACCGTAGTTTATATTCCTCCACAAGCAAATGTTAAGCTGGCACTGTCCAAATTGCATGATATTACGAACAGTCTGCAAAATATCCATCCAGATGGAGTGTTCATCTTAGCGGGTGATTTTAACCAAGCCAATCTCAAAACTGTGCTCCCCAAATTCTACCAGTTTGTTAAATTCCCAACTAGGGGGAGAAATACATTGGACCGTGTTTATTGCAACATAGCAAATGCTTATACAGCATCACCTGCCCCCCATCTTGGCAGGTCGGATCACATTTCTTTGTTTTTAGCTCCAGCATACAAACCTCTTATCACCAGGATTAAGCCTACTTTGCATACAATCAGAGTTTGGCCTGAAGGAGCCACAATGAGACTACAGGATTGTTTTGAGGACACAGATTGGGATTTGTTTAAACAGGCAGCTACAAGGGAAATTCACACGTCTGTTTTTTCTTTCCTGATCTGTTCCGTTTTTTGCGGAACAGATCTGGACCAGATCTGGACCCATTCATTTTCAATGGGTCCTGGGAAAAAACGGACAGCACAATGTGTGCTGTCCGTTTTCGTTGTTCCGTTCCGCATGTCCATTTAAATATAAAACATGTCCTATTCTTTTCCGCAAAATTCGGATCCTGGTACAATACAAAGTCAATGAATCCGCAAAAAACGGAAGACATTCGGATGTCATTACGTATGTCATCCGTTTTATGCGGATTCCGTTCCTGGAAATTACATTTTAATTATTTATTTTTTTATTTTCTTTTTCAAAGAAATCCAAACAACTTTATTTGCTTATTGAAATTTATACATGTTTCCGTTTTTTGCGGATCCGCAAAAAACGGATGACATACGGATGACATACGGAAACATTTTCAGGAACAACGGATCCGCCAAAAACGGACCGAAAATCGGGATATAGAAAAATACTGACGTGTGAATGTAGCCTCAAACATATATGCCTCCTCTGTCCTATCCTATATTGAATTTTGCATGGACAATGTCACTGATACCAAAATCATTCGGACCTTCCCAAATAGGAAACCATGGATAAACAGAAATGTCCAAAACCTTTTGAAGGCACGTGACATTGCTTTCCAAAAGGGAGACCTAGAGGAGTATAAAACAGCCAGGTCCAATCTGAAGAGGGGCGTTAGGGAGGCAAAGCACTGGTACAAAACCAAAATACAACATCATTTTACAAGCTCTGATTCCCGACGCATGTGGCAGGGTATCAAGTCCATTACGAATTATAAGAGCAACACCTGTTCTATCAACACCGGAAATTCTTTCTCTCCTGATGACCTAAATCATTTTTTTGCACGATTTGACAAAGACAATGAGCTGCCTATCATCAAATTAGCCCAGCAAGAGGCTCCATCATGTTCCCTGATGCTGAGAGCACATGAGGTAGAATGGGCCTTAAACCACATTAATCCCCACAAAGCAGCTGGCCCTGATGAAGTTCCTGGAAAAGTCCTAAAAAACTGTGCTAAACAGCTGAAAACAGTGTTTACCAGTATGTTTAACAGCTCACTAGAGCAGGCCATTGTCCCCACTTGCCTGAAGTCCTCCACAATTGTTCCAATTCCAAAACAGGCAGGGGTGAAGACCTTAAGTGATTATCGCCCGGTGGCTCTCACTCCTATTGTTATGCAGTGCTTTGAACAACTTGTCCTCAGGCACATGAAGAGCAAGATCTGCACCTCCATGGACCAATACCAGTTTGCTTACAGAGCACATAGGTCAACTGAGGATGCTGTCTCACTTACCCGTCACACCTGGAGCAGAGAGACAGCTATGTGCGGATGCTGTTCATTGATTACAGCTCTGCCTTTAACACCATCCCTCCCAACAAGTTGGCAACGAAACTGAACAACTTTGGTCTCAGCTCACACCTGTGCAACTGGATACTGGATTTTCTTACAAAAAGACCACAAATCGTACGCATGGGCAAGCACTTCTCTTCATCCTTAACACTAAACACTGAGGTACCGCAAGGCTGTGTGTTGAGCCCTCTCCTTTACTCCCTCTTCACAAATGACTGTAAACCTATTCACAATACCAATACCATTATAAAATTTGAAGATGACACGACCGTGATAGGCCTAATCTCCAACAATGATGAAACAGCCTATAGGAAAGAGGTTGAGAACCTAGAGAGATGGAGTAAGAACAATAACCTCATACTCAATACCAAGAAAACAAAGGAGCTAATTCTGGATTTTAGGAAGAAGAAACAAAATGGACACCATCCCATTACCATTAATGGTGGAAACGTGGAGATAGTTCAAAGTTTCAGATTCTTGGGAGGCTATATTAGTCAGGACCTGTCATGGATAAAAAACACAACAGAAATTACCAAAAAAGGCCTTCAGAGGCTTTATTTTCTGAGGAGTCTGAAGAAAGCACAACTCCCAAAACAGGTGCTAGTCAATTTTTACAGGAGCACCATAGAATCTGTTATCACATACTGCATTACAGTGTGGTACTCCAGCTGCTCATCTGAGGACAAGAAGACCCTCAAGCGCATCATCAGAATGGCTGGCAGAATCACTGGTACTCAGTTACCATCACTGGATGACATCTTCACTGCTCGCTGCAGCAACAGGGCAAAAATTATCTGCGGGGATCCAACTCACCCCGGCCACAGCCTTTTCATTCCCCTACGCTCTGGTAGGCGTCTTAGAGCCTTACATGCCCGCACCACTAGGCTGAAGAACAGCTTTTACCCCAAAGCAATCAGTCTCCTAAATGCTCAGAGACTATTGCCCCTTCCAAGGATACAAACTACCACAGACTGAAAGTGACTGCTGCATTCATGAACCCATGATGATCTCTTGTCTGCAGTGGTGTCTGATCAGTGTGTATATATACTCATAAGCACTTCCTACCTTGCTCTTGCTATATATATGCTGTGAACTGTGAATAGTAATGCTTTCTAGTGCAATGTTTTTTGTTTTTTTCTAGTGTAATACTTTAGTTTAAATGTCAGTTCTTTTTCCTCTGTCCATGGCATCTAGGATCATTTCATTGTATTGTACATTGTATTACATTGTATTGTACAGTGACAATAAAGGCATCTTATCTTATCTCTCATCTGGGTTCTGGGTCCCGCAGACTCTGCAGGACCATTATAGGGTGGCAGAAGACCTACTGTTTCCTTTCTCTGTTGGGGAGGTGGTTTAACATTATCCTGATAACATTCACAACCCGACTTTCTCTGCCTCTCTACACCTCCTCCTCTATACACTTGCCTCTCGCAGGAAGACTTCTGTCTGTTCTGTGAGCTTGTTATCTTTTAGCCACCCTATATCTCCCTACATGCTTTTTCTCACTACTACTCTCAGTTTAGCATCAGAGAATGGGGGCGGGGGGGGGGGGGGGGGGGGGGGCGCGGGCATGTTTACACCTTTCATTAGCTTGCTGATGTTTTTCACCGCCTGTTTACATTCTTTAATACTTCGTATCTTAAGGTTAGCATTTTTCAGCAACATCATATGAAATACAGGGAAAAAGACTGAATCTGTTTGGGCTTAAAGCTACAGTTTACCACAGTCAAGACTATCTCCATCACAATCCCCACCTTTTGCGATTCTAGCAAATGTGCAGGAGGGGGGACTTCACTTGACTTTACTTGAAAAACAGAAACATAGAAGTTAAAACATTTCATCTGAAAAAAACAATTAAACAATACTTACCTCAGTTAAGATGGCTGCTGGGGGGTGTGGTAGGGTCTCACAGCGCCATCTTGGAGGGTAGTATCAGTGGCGTCATACATTTCTGTCTAGCCCAATTTCTTATACTCAATTATTTTCATGTTGACACTTGCATTGGTTTTTTATAATATCAAGAATAGAATGTTCTAAATTCAAGGCCGAATGTCCTGTGTTTACTCACTGTGAGAAACTTTGAAATAATTTCGCTCCTTTTTGGCCTAAAGCCAGAACACACACCCCTCCCTGTGTGATGATCTTTTTCATTTTCGACTTAACTCTTAATTTGGCCTCATTATCTCATCAGAGCTGATTTCACTCACAGTAAACTTGGCTGCGTGACCTTCCTCTACTAGTCAGTTTTTTAGTTGGCAACACACAAGGTCAAGTTCCCGGTCCAGCCAGACATAACATTCAATGTCGAACAGACATATAGAACACTTTCTCATACTTTTACACACACAACTGTTTGAACTTATTAACAAATAACATTCAAATAACATACATACATGCTCCATACACACACACACACACACTCAGTACCTCACGCACATTTTCTTTTGATTATATCCACTATATCTTAGTATTGCAGCGTTCTCACAATGACACATTCCAATGTCATGACTTCACAACGTCATGACATCACTCCCCCCGTGCAGCTACGGCCCCCTTTCTCTCCCTCTATATTCACCGGGCAACAGATTCACACATGGTGCGGGGCACACATGCACACAAGACACAATGCTTCACATACTTACTGCCACACACTCAACCAAGACAGAAGCTGGCACCTTCAACTTCATGCTCCCAAGCAAAGCACACCCCTATGCAGTATATACACTCTGGATCCCACGTCTGGGCCGCCAGCCGGGACTAATCCACCTGCCGCCTCCTAAGGGGAGATTATTTAAGATGCCCCAGTCCAGGTCCAGCATATATTTACCATAGTCCCCCAGGGCTACTCCATCTGCCACCTCCTAAGGGGAGATCTGTAAAGATGCTCCAGTCCAGGTCCAGCAGAAATCAACTGTAGCCCCCCCCCCCCCCCACACCAGGGGAAATCTCTTGCTATGCTTAACCGTTAACTGTGAATGTGCCTGAAAAAAAAACACACAGACAAAACACAAACACAGAAGAGCAAACTCAAAAGAAGGATTCTAGGAACTCAGGATTTTACATCAACTGAAGTTGCTACTACGTACGTAACCTCAATAGCAGAACATATTACCACAGCACAGTGGACCAGCAAGAGGCAGGTGAGATAACCAAAATTTTCTCACCTTGTCTCTGAGGCTGCAGTCCTCCTCCTCAAGCGTGGTCCACCGTGCTCTGGGAACCCCAAAACTTCGGCTAGCGACGTTACTTCTCCTGAGCCCCACGTATCGGGCGTCAAATGATAAAGTGGCCTCAATCGGGGCTGATTACGTTTAGTCTACTGCTCCAAATTAATACTAACCCAAGGGTTTTACGTGCACAGAAGAAAATAACTATGACACACACACTGGGGTCAAAGAAAATTCTTGTTTCTTACAGGAAGTACAGCAGTTTATATAGACATCAGAGAGGCATTCCTCCTGAGGCATGTGGCATTGTTACATTGTCTGAAATATGAAAATAAGACAAGAGATAACACTTGGTATCTGCCCATTGTGCATTGTTTTATTAACTGTGGTATGTGAACTATGTAAATATCTAGCTGTAAGCACCATCTTGTAATGGAGTTCTCTAACATCAGAAAAAGCATATATGACGTAGCAAAGAGGCGTGTTCTCTTGGGTAGGATGGAACCTTTGTGCTCTGGAGAAGATAAGGTGTTGTCTGACAGCTAAAATATGTGGGAGCTTTCTTAGCTGAATCAAAGAATGTAGTCCACATCTCTATCAAGATAAATAACCCCCCAAAAAAATATTCTGTCTGTTGAGCATCCGCCTTCACTCGGTCAGCATTTGGTCAGTTTTTCATCAGTATTGCTAATGCCAAAAAAAAACAGGAGTGGATCCGAAACAGATGACACGTGAATGGAATATTTGCACCTACTCCTGCTTTTGGCTACCAAGTCAAAAGCCAATTCTTTTTTTTTTTTTTGAACAGGGGAGAAAAAAACATTTATTTCACAAACAGGACATTGTCACACATAAAATACAACACAGAAGGAGCAAAACCACAAGGTTTAAAAGACAAACTGAAAGAAAAGTGCTTCATCAACAAGAATTGATTGACTACTAGTGTCGAGGTGACCACGATGGTCATTGTAACGGATCTCCTGGCACCCCGACCGGGTACCTCCGTTGATAGGTGCTCCTAGTGCTTTCCGAGGACTCCAAGCACTCCACTTGACACCGTAAGCGCTGCAGACCCCACGAACCGCCGAAGCTTGGTTGAGGCCTCACCGTCTCCTACCCACCCTGGACCTACGACAAGGCTCCAGGCTCCAGTGGGTGAACCTCTCCTACATCCAGAGAGCAGGAACCAGGAACAAGCTCTTGCAAGAGCTAGTAGTAAAGCCAGGGGAGTATAGCAAATATTCCGTGAATAGCAATCCCCAGGGTCGATCAGTTACCCAAACACCAGCCTCAACATGATGAAGGATAAAACAGGCACTCTTTATTGAGGGCTACCCGCCCGTATTTATGCAGGTCCCCATCTGGTGGACACGCCCCTAGGGGACCAGAAGGAAGACTGTGACACAGGACAGATACGTAGCACTCAGGATACACAGACACAACACATCCCCACAATGCATCATGGTTTCCTCCTCTCTGCCCTGGAGACACCCGAGGAGCAATTCAATTATCTCTCAGGACAAAGGGAAATCGCCAATACACATGTGGAGACAACAGGACAGAAATCACCACCCAAACACACAATGTCACACCCCCACAGCAAACACAGACATTTAACATATCCCCAGATAGCTCAAGTCTGAGTGCATATCATTAGGTGAATGGCACTCAGAATACACAAATACAATAAAATTAGCTATCTGGGTACCCTCACATAACAAAATACAATTCCAAAGACAGATTTAAGCTGTGCGGCCGGTCTGTCTTCTCCTTTAAAGTTAGTATGGGCCATAATTCTGAGGCAAGAGGCTGGTAAACAGGCCTCTCCAAAGCCCAGTGGCGAGGTTGGTTTCGCCACAGTCATGCATATTGATCATGAAATATATGGGGTTATGGCTGATAACTGGAGGTTAGTCCAGCAAACAAGCCAACCCCAGCTCATTCCTACAGTGCAGGCTACACAGCTGGACAGTAACTGGTCGGTACAGGCAACATCCAAAAATCTTTATAAATTAGCCTTAGTATGTGCAGGTCTCACAGCCACTGTAATAAAATGGTAATAAGCGGCATAACATGTAGTAGGCACTGCAGGGATCATGTCTAAGACATGTAAGACGACCGGGGGGTCCCGAACATTGTGGACAAGGTCCGAGATGATAGTCGTCCGTGTGTTCAATACTGGATGTTATTGATGGCCAGCTCCGTGATGAATCCCAGCACTCGGATTAGGTAGTCCTTACTGAGGAACTTTACTTTTCCTTCACAATGCGCTGATGCCACAGAAGCCATCACCTTGACGAGCTGGGTTGCTGATAAGTGGATTCTAATGTGTCTGAAGAAATGTGAGTAAAGACATTGGAATAAATTGTCCACTTCCTCCAACGTGACCTCATCCTTTGATTTATGAATATCATTCCATAAAGTCTTAAAGTCCACTGCGTGGATGGCATAATAAATGTCCATGCGTGGTTCGACAGGCACAGAGAAAACAAGCTCTGTGGCCGACACTGATCCAGACACGTCATACCCGGTCCACATCGCTGCTAGCCACGTCCTGAGAACGGATCACCAGCTTACCGAAACAACAGTCAAAGTTTCTTTGGAACCACGTCCCTACGATAGCCGTGGGCGCCTCGGAAGAGCGGGAGGCAAGTAAATGTCTCTTGTAACACCTCCAATAGATCGGCCTCTGTGTACGTCCCGCAGAACCAACCTGTCCACACAATCCAGTCCTCAGTGCTTGCCTTGGTGAGTGGAGGCTTGGATGAAATCTGTATGAGCACAGCCAGTGGATTTCTGTCCTTTCCAGGTAAACAGGAAAATTTGGCTTTTAGGTTCAGCTCTGAGCCCACTTCAATGGCAAGACCCTTCTGCTTCTCAGCAGCTATGTGGTCAGACAGGTAATTGGAATACTTTTTCAGTCTGGTATATGAAAAATTATACATTGGTGTCACGCTGTACAGAGTTAATTGTTTTTGAAGGAGCAAAGCAGCAGAGTTTTGCACTGTGGGATTTTTCTTTTAAAGGGTTTCTACCACCAGAAATACTGTTATGTAGCTGACTGACATTAGCGATGCGCTAATGTCAGCACTACATAACAGTATGTTTCTAACGTTAGTCCCTGCAGCCGTTTTTGTTAAAAAAGTACTTTTATTATATGCTAATGAGCCTCTAGGTGCTATGTGGGCGTAAAATCAGCACCTAGAGGCTCCGTCCACTCACCCATTATCCCGCCCAGGTCCAGTGTTGTGCCCGCCCAGCTCCTCTTGATTGATGGCACGGTCCGCCGCATCGCTGCCAAAATCCCGCGCCTGCGCCATTCACTTCTGTCTTCGGCGCAGGCGCAGTGAGTGAATAATGCGATCCTGGTGCCAGATTCCTCACTGCGCCTGCGCCGACTACGTCACAATGAGGAAGCCGGCATCAGGAGAGCAGCCTTCACTCACTGCGCCTGCACCGAAGACAGAAGTGAACGGCGCAGGCGCGGGATTTCGTCAGCGATACGGCGGACCGTGCCATCAATCAAGAGGAGCTGGGCGGGCACAACACTGGACCTGGGCGGCATAATGGGTGAGTGGACGGAGCCTCTAGGTGCTGATTTTACGCCCACATAGCACCTAGAGGCTCATTAGCATATAATAAAAGTGCTTTTTTAACAAAAATGGCTGCAGGGACTAACGTTAGAAACATACTGTTATGTAGTGCTGACATTAGCGCATCGCTAATGTCAGTCAGCTACATAACAGTATTTCTAGCGGTAGAAACCCTTTAAACAAGCTTCACAATGCAGACTGTCGATGTGCAGAGGTCAAGCTTCCGGGAGGATACCTCGAGCTGTGAAAATGACTACTCCTTTTGCTACTAATACACAACAAAAAAAGCTTAAGAACATATAACTACACCGCTGAATGGCAAATAGGCCCTTTTTTGTACCACTTATACAAGCCACAAAAGGCTTCAGAACATATAACTGCACCGCTGTACGGCAAATATATTTTTCTCTTGCCACTAATACACGACAAAAAGGGCTTTAGAAGATAAAACTGCACTGCTGAACGACAAAGAGGCCCTTATTCTTTCCACTTATACACTCCACAGAGGCTTTAGAACATATAACTGCATGGCTGAACGGGAAATATATTTTACTTTTGTCACTAATACACGGCAAAAATGGCTTTGGAATATATAACTGCACCGCTAAACTGCAAATATATTTTACTTTTGCCACTAAAACATGACAAAATGGCCCTTAGAACATATAGCCGCAGTGCTGAGCGGCAAATATATTTTTATTTTGGCACAATTAAACGACTAAAAGGGCTTTAGAATGTATAACTGCACCGCTGGACAGCAAATAGGCCCTTATTTTTTTCCACTAATACATGCCACAGAAGGCTTTAGGACATATAAGTGCACCGCTGAACGGCAAATATATTTTACTTTTGCTACTAATACACGGCAAAAAGGGCTTTAGAACATATAACTGCATGGCTGAACGGCAAATATATTTTTATTTTGCCACTATTACATGACAAAAAGGACTTTAGAACATATAACTGCACCGTTAAATGGCAAATATATTTTTCTCTTGCCACTAATACACGACAAAAAGGGCTTTAGAAGATAAAACTGCACTGCTGAACGACAAAGAGGCCCTTATTCTTTCCACCTATACACTCCACAGAGGCTTTAGAACATATAACTGCATGGCTGAACGGGAAATATATTTTACTTTTGTCACTAATACACGGCAAAAATGGCTTTAGAATATATAACTGCACCGCTAAACTGCAAATATATTTTACTTTTGCCTCTAATACATGACAAAAAGGCCCTTAGAACATATAGCCGCAGTGCTAAACGGCAAATATATTTTTATTTTGGCACTATTACACGACTAAAAGGGCTTTAGAACGTATAACTGCACCGCTGGACAGCAAATAGACCCTTATTTTTTTCCACTAATACATGCCACAGAAGGCTTTAGGACATATAAGTGCACCGCTGAACGGAAAATATATTTTACTTTTGCTACTAATACACGGCAAAAAGGGCTTTAGAACATATACTGTAACTGCACCGCTCAACGGCAATTATATTTTACTTTTGTCACTAATACACGACAAAAAGGGCTTTAGAACATATAACTGCATGGCTGATCAGAAAATATATTTTAATTTTGCCACTATTACATGACAAAAAGAACTTTAGAACATATAACTGCACCGTTAAACGGCAAATAGGCCCTTTGTTTCCCACTTATACACGCCACAAAAGGCTTCAGAACATATAATTGCACGGCTGAACGGCAAATATATTTTACTTTCACCACTAATACATGACAAAAAGGGCTTTAGAACATATAACTGCACTGCTGAATGGCAAATAGGCCCTTATTTCTTTCCACTTATAGACACCACAGAAGGCTTTAGAACATAAAATTGCTCCGCTGAAGGCAAATATATTTTATTTTCACCACTAATACATGACAAAAAGGGCTTTAGAACATATAACTGCACCGCTGAACGGCAAATATATTTTTCTTTTGCCACTAATACATGACAAAAAGGGCTTTAGAACATATAACTGCACTGCTGAATGGCAAATAGGCCCTTATTTCTTTCCACTTATAGACACCACAGAAGGCTTTAGAACATAAAATTGCACCGCTGAAGGCAAATATATTTTATTTTCACCACTAATACATGACAAAAAGGGCTTTAGAACATATAACTGCACCGCTGAACAGCAAATATATTTTTCTTTTGCCACTAATACATGACAAAAAGGGCTTTAGAACATATAACTGCACTGCTGAATGGCAAATAGGCCCTTATTTCTTTCCACTTATAGACACCACAGAAGGCTTTGGAACATAAAATTGCACCGCTGAAGGCAAATATATTTTATTTTCACCACTAATACATGACAAAAAGGGCTTTAGAACATATATTTGCACCGCTGAATGGCAAATAGGCCCTTATTTTTTTTCCAATTCTAAACGCCACAGAAGTCTTTAGAACATATAACTGCACCGCTGAACGGCAATTAAATTTTACTTTTGCCACTATAACATGACAAAAAGGGCTTTAGAACATATAACTACACTGCTGAATGGCAAATATATTTTTATTTTGCCACTATTACACGACAAAAAGGGCTTTAGAACATATAACTGCACCGCTGAACTGCAAATAGGCCCTTTTTTCCAAGTATACACGCCACAAAAAGCTTCAGATTATATAACTGCACCGCTGAATGTCAAATATATTTTTATTTTGCCAATATTACACAACAAAAAGGGCTTCAGAACATATAACTGCACTGCTGAATGGCAAATATATTTTTATTTTGCCAATATTACACGCCAAAAAGGGCTTTAGAACATATAACTGCGCTGTTGAATGGCAAAAAGGCCCTTATTTTTTCCACTTAAAAGGAGTTTGTCACCAAAATTTGACATTATAGACCGCTTACATAGCGCTGTAGCATAACTATAGATGAGTCAAATGGTACCTTTGTTGTTTTGTTCTGAAGTTCACCAGAGGCAAAAGTGCAGTTTTATTCATATTCAAATAAGGGCTCGCAAGTGCCCAGGGGCGGAGTTCGGGCTGTAAGTGCTCAGGCCACTTTGCCTTCTTCTCAGATAACCCCAAGCCAGCCTGTTGCTTGGCCCACCCTGTAAGCTCCTTGCTCATCTAATGTACTGGCCGAGATTGCACCAGCACATGCGCACTGCATGGAGCGATGCCACTGCCCATAATGGTCATCGCAGTGCGCATGCCCGGGCCAGCGGTGATCTGGGCACCATTTGACTCATCTATAGTTATGCTACAGCGCTATGTAAGTGGTCTATAATGTCAAATTTTGGTAGCAGACTCCCTTTAAAAAACGCCACAGAAGGCTTTAGAACATATAACTGCACCGCTGAACGGCAAATATATTTTACTTTTGCCACTAATACATGACAAAAAGGGCTTTAGAACATATAACTAACCGATGAACAGGAAAATATATTTTACTTTTACCACTAATACATGACAAAAAGGGCTTTAAAACATATAACCGCACCTCTGATCGGCAAATATATTTTTCTTTTGCCACTACTACACGACAAAAAGGGCTTTAGAACGTATAAGTGCACCGCTGAACGGAAAATACATTTTTATTTTGCCACTATTATACGACAAAAAGGGCTTTAGAACATATAACTGCACAGCTGAATGACAAATAGGCCCTTATTTTTTCCACTTATACACGCTACAAAAGGCTTTAGAACATATAACTGCACCACTGAACGGAAAATATATAATTTTTTTGCCACTAATACACAACAAAAAGGGCTTTAGAACATATAACTTCAACACTAAACGGCAAATATATTTTAATTTTGCCACTATTACATGACAAAAAGGGCTTTAGAACATGTTACTGCACCGCTAAATGGCAAATAGACCCTTATTTTTTTCCACTTATGCACTCCAAAGAAGGCTTTAGAACATAAAACTGCACTTCTGGATGGCAAATATATTTTACTTTTGCCAATAATATATGGCAAAAAGGGCTTTAGAACATATAACTGCACCGCTGAACGGCAAATATATTTTACTTTTGCCACTAATACACAACATAAATGGCTTTAGAACATATAACTGCACCACTGAACAGCAAATAGGCCCTTATTTTTTTCCACTTATACATGTCACAGAAGGCTTTAAAACATATACAGTAACTGCACTGCTTAAAGGCAAATATATTTTACTTTTCCCACTAATACACGGCAAAAAGGGCTTTAGAACATATAACTGCACCGCTGAACAGCAAATATATTTTACTTTTGCCACTAATACACGAAAAATGGGCTGTAATTTTCCCACTTCACCACACAACGGCTAATAAGCCCTTTATTTCCCACTAATGCAAGCCAAAAAATGCTTTAGAACATATAACTACACCACACAAGGGCAAAAAAGACATAGAAATATTTCCCTGTAATAAACCCTGTTAATGCCTGTATAAAAAAGCACTTGCACCCCAATAACAAGAACTGTTTGCTGGAATTACAGAGCTGTATAATGGTAATTTGGATCCCCAGTTAGTGCAGCAAGGTGTAATAGGATTGTTCCTATTACCAGGCTGTAACCTCCCCTACTGAACCCTGTTCAAAATAAATGCTGCGGAATGATTCCTCACTATCCTTTCCCTACACCTTGAATAATCTTTCCCTGAACTTGTAAATAATTTTTTAGCACAATTAAGTTTTTTCTAGCACTATCCCTAGCGCCTTATGACGTCTCTCCCTGCACTGGATAATATCAGAATCCAAGATGGCTGAGGCTATTTATAGGGCTGTGACATGACAGGGCTGGCTGCTGATTGGCTGCATGCATGCAAGGCATTATGGGTGGTCCCGCCTTCCCAGAGTTCCTTGCTCCATGTACTGACATGTGCAGCTGTCATTTTAGGAAAAAATTTGATTCGTTACCACGAAGCGTGAGGAAATTCAAATTCGGTGCAAATCAAATTTTTCCTAAAATTCGTATCGAATTCCATTTTGTCAACTTTGATTCGCTCATCTCTAAAGGTAACCAAAGAATAGCTGTTCTGGCACAGTAGATCATGTAACATTTTTATAGAGTAGGTTGTAACATATGTAGCAATACCTAATATGTCATGTTTTTGCGTTTCTCCATTTTATGATAGCCGTATACTCTATATTTTTTTCTACCAATGTTCTTGTGCAGTGGCGTACACACAATCCATGGGGCCCTGGTGCGAAACTGATCCATGGGCCCCCCCCCCAGTCTTGGGAGGGGCATTTCCCCGGGCAATAGGAGATTATGGGGCCCCTGTGTCCCCACCCGCCCTCAAACCACACCCACACACATCCCCACTCATAAATCGCGCCCGTACCTCTTACATCCAGTGACGTCTCCTTCGATGTAGATGTTCTCTGTCCTCGTCTTCTCCTTTCACACCAGACAACCATTTTTACGCCGTTTTTTAATCTCTGCAGTTTGACCAAAAAAAATCTTAGTTTACTACTTTTCCATCATCCTACCATCTTCTGGACAAAACATCCTACTACCCCAATACTGTGCCCTGTGGTCCCCAATAGTGCCCCCAATAATGTGCCAGTAACAAGTGCCTCTCTCCCCCCCATGTGCCAGTATCAAGTGCCAACCCCCCATGTGCCAGTATCAAGTGCCAACCGCCCCATGTATCAAGTGCCAAAACCCCTGTGTGCCAGTATCAAGTGCCAAACCCCTGTGTGCCAGTATCAAGTGCCAAACTCCCCATGTGCCACTATCAAGTGCCAACCCCCCCTTCATTTGCCAGTATCAAGTGCCAACCCCCCCTTCATTTGCCAGTAAGAAGTGCCAACCCCCCCTCATTTTACAGTAAGCGCCAACCCTCCTCATTTGACAGTAAGAAGTGCCAAACCCCCCTCATCTGCCAGTAAGAAGTGCCAAACCCCCTCTATTTGCCAGTAAGAAGTGCCAACCTCCCCATTTGCCAGTAACTGCCAAGTTGCCAACCCCCCCATTTGCCAGTAAGAAGTGCCAATCCCCCCTATTTGCCAGTAAGAAGTTCCAACCCCCTCCCCCTCATTTGCCAGTATGAAGTGCCTCCTCATGTCCCAGTAAAGTCCGGTATTAAAAAATAAAAATAAACCCTTATACTTACCTCTTTAGCAGCGATGCGATGCAGGCCTCTTCCGGCCTGTGTCCCGCGCTGTACAGCTCAGGCGACGCGATGACATCATCGTGCCGCCTGCACCGCTCTGATAGGCTGCCGGCACAAGGCCTGCAGCCTATCAGAGGAACAGGGAAGGGAGACGCCTAATTAGCATATAATAAAAGTTAGTTTTTCTCAATAAAGGCTTCAGGCAGTGAGATGGCACTAATATAGTTATGTTCAGCTGACATTAGCACATCGCTAATGTTAGCCAGCTTAATACCCATTTTTAAGTTGACAGAAACCCTTTAAAAATGAAAAAATATGACTTTCAGAAAAAGATAAAACAAAAGCAAGCTTTTTCTTTTCAAAAATGTTTTTACTGTGAAATACAAAACCAAAAGATTAGGTATTGCTGCATTCGTAATGACCTGCTCTATAAAAATAACACATTATATACCCTCTCAGGTGAATGCTGTAAAAAATAAAATAAAAACTGTACCAAAAAAGCAATTTTTTGGTCACCTATATATAGTATCAGGAAGACCCGATTTCGCACGGGTATATTTCATATATTTCATATTATGTTTCCGTGTGTCGTAAAAAGATATCGACAGTTTCCCCCATAACAGTGACCTCTACAGTACCCGCCCCTTTACCAAAAACCTCCACAGTGCCTGCCTGTCACGAGTTGAAGGTCCCAGGAGAGACCACCGCGTCGTCAAGCAATAAAAAAACGGAAATCAGGTACAGACACATAAGAGTTTATTGCACAAACACAAACCAGGGAAGGCAGCACAGACAAAACATGAGCTCTATGTACTGTCAGCACAGTGGGAGAAAACCCCCAATGCGCCACTGTCTAGTAATACTCCAGAGGGGCGTGACTAAGCAACTCCTGGTATTCACTAGGGCCCCAGATGGTAGGGTTAGGCTTTGCAGCAGGACGTTGCCAGGGTCCACTCCAGAGCGTGAACTAGACAGTGACAGCAAGAACAAATGGACAACAGGTACCAGAAGGTACCGACGGCACATAGGCAAACATAACATAGACAGGCAAATACAAAACAGGGCAACTAATAACACAAGCAGGAATACATAGCAAGGAAACAGGAATGACAATGAGCAGAGAAGGACTTGCTCCACCAGTAGTAAACTGCATGGCCTTACCCATGGCACTCTGCTGCAAAGAAAGGTGTAGCAAGGGCTTGCTGAACAGAGACATGAATACACACAAGGTAACTAAAACATAACTAGCAGAACAGATAACAGAAACACAGGAAAGAGGACATCAAAGAGGACGGGAATGAACAAGTAGGAAACCCACAGAGCACAGACAGACACAGATCCCATGGGACAGCAGCATGGGAGAGTGGGTACAAACAAGGAGCAGGACAAGACAAAACACACCAGGAGAGCTGACACAGAACTGAGGAAACCTCAGCCTTATATACAGGTTCCATGGGTGCAGCAGATAGGCCACACCCATGGAGCAGACAGAGAGGATTAACTCCTGATAGGAACACAGGGGAGTTAACCCATACAGAGCCACAAATAACACACAGAAATGAAACTTCAGCGAGGAGCACCGAACGAGCAAGGACGGAAGGTCACAGCCAGAGATAGTGGCTGTGACACTGCCCCTTTAACATTGACCTCCACAGTGGCCGCCCCTTTAAAATTGACCTTCACAGTGCCCGCCCCTTTAACAATGACCTTCACAGTGCCCGCTCCTTTAACAGTGACCTCCACAGTGCCCGCCCCTTTAACAATAACCGCCCATTTAGCATTAACCACCCCTTTAACAGTGACCTTCATAGTGGCGGCCCCTTGAACAGTGAACTTCACAGTGCCCGCCCCTTTAAAAGTGACTTTCACAGTGACCGCCCCTTTAACAATGACTTTCACAGTGACCGCCCCTTAAACAGTGACCGCCCCTTTAACAGTGACTTTCACAGTGACCGCTCCTTTAACAGTGACTTTCACAGTGACCGCCCCTTTAACTGTGACTTTCACAGTAACCACCCCTTTAAGAGTGACTATTACAGTGACCGCCCCGTTAACTGTGACTTTCACAGTGGCCGCCCCTTTAACAGTGACTTTCACAGTGACAGCCCCTTTAACAGTGACTTTCACAGTGACCGCCCCTTTAACAGTGACCACCCCTTTAACAGTGACTTTCACAGTGGCCGCCACTTTAACAGTAACCGCCCCTTTAATAGTGACTTTCACAGTGGCTGGCCCTTTAACAGAATCTTTCACAGTGACTGCCCCTTTAGCAGTCACTTTCACAGTGACCGCCCCTTTAACAGTGACTTTCACAGTGACCGCCCCTTTAACAGTGACCACCCCTTTAACAGTGACTTTCACAGTGACCGCCCCTTTAACAGTGACTTTCACAGTGACCGCTCTTTTAACAGTGACTTTCACAATGACCGCCCATTTAACAGTGACTTTCACAGTGACCGCCCATTTAATTGTGACTTTCACAGTGACCGCCTCTTTAACTGTGACTTTCACAGTGACCGCCCCTTTAACTGTGACTTTCACAGTGACCGCCCCTTTAACAGTGACTTTCACAGTGGCCGCCCCTTTAACAGTAACCGCCCCTTTAATAGTGACTTTCACAGTGGCTGCCCCTTTAACCACCTCAGCCCCTATAGCTTAAACACCCTTAATGACCAGGCCACCTGACCTACACTACTTTGACCGTTTATTGCTCGGTCATGAAACTTACCACCCAAATTAATTTTACCTCCTTTTCTTCTCACTAATAGAGCTTTCATTTGGTGGTATTTCATTGCTGCTGACATTTTTACTTTTTTTGTTATTAATCGAAATTTTATGATTTTTTGCAAAAAAATGTCATTTTTCACTTTCAGTTGTAAAATTTTGCAAAAAAAACGAGATCCATATATAATTTTTTCTCTAAATTTATTGTTCTACATGTCTTTGATAAAAAAAAAATGTTTGGGTAAAAAAAAATGGTTTGGGTAAAAGTTATAGCGTTTACAAACTATGGTACAACAATGTGAATTTCCGCTTTTTGAAGCAGCTCTGATTTTCTGAGCACCTGTCATGTTTCCTGAAGTTCTACAATGCCCAGACAGTACAAACACCCCACAAATGACCCCATTTCTGAAAAGTAGACACCCCAAGGTATTCGCTGATGGGCACAGTGAGTTCATCGAACTTTTTATTTTTTGTCACAAGTTAGCGGAAAATGATGATTTTTTTTCTTTTTTTTTTTTCTTACAAAGTCTCATATTCCACTAACTTGTGACAAAAAATAAAAACTTCTATGAACTCACTATGCCCATCAGCGAATACCTTGGGGTGTCTTCTTTCCAAAATGGGGTCACTTGTGGGGTAGTTATACTGTCCTGGCATTCTAGGGGCCCAAATGTGTGGTAAGTAGTTTGAAATCAAAATGTGTAAAAAATGGCCGGTGAAATCCGAAAGGTGCTCTTTGGAATGTGAGCCCCTTTGCCTACCTAGGCTGCAAAAAAGTGTCACACATCTGGTATCTCCGTACTCAGGAGAAGTTGGGCAATGTGTTTTGGGGTGTCATTTTACATATACCCATGCTGGGTGAGATAAATATCTTGGTCAAATGCCAACTTTGTATAAAAAAATGGGAAAAGTTGTCTTTTGCCAAGATATTTCTCTCACCCAGCATGGGTATATGTAAAATGACACCCCAAAACACATTGCCCAACTTCTCCTGAGTACGGAGATACCAGATGTGTGACACTTTTTTGCAGCCTAGGTGGGCAAAGGGGCCCACATTCCAAAGAGCACCTTTCGGATTTCACCGGTCATTTTTTACAGATTTTGATTTCAAACTTCTTACCACACATTTGGGCCCCTAGAATGCCAGGGCAGTATAACTACCCCACAAGTGACCCCATTTTGGAAAGAAGACACCCCAAGGTATTCGCTGATGGGCATGGCGAGTTCCTAGAATTTTTTATTTTTTGTAACAAGTTAGCGGAAAATGATGATTTTTTTTTTTTCTTACAAAGTCTCATATTCCACTAACTTGTGACAAAAAATAAAAACTTTCATGAACTCACTATGCCCATCAGCGAATACCTTGGGGTGTCTTCTTTCCAAAATGGGGTCACTTGTGGGGTAGTTATACTGCCCTGGCATTCTAGGGGCCCAAATGTGTGGTAAGTAGTTTGAAATCAAAATGTGTAAAAAATGGCCGGTGAAATCCGAAAGGTGCTCTTTGGAATGTGGGCCCCTTTGCCGACCTAGGCTGCAAAAAAGTGTCACACATCTGGTATCTCCGTACTCAGGAGAAGTTGCGCAATGTGTTTTAGGGTGTAATTTTACATATACCCATGCTGGGTGAGAAAAATATCTTGGTCAAATGCCAACTTTGTATAAAAAAATGGGAAAACTTGTCATTTGCCAAGATATTTCTCTCACCCAGCATGGGTATATGTAAAATGACACCCCAAAACACATTGCCCAACTTCTCCTGAGTACGGAGATACCAGATGTGTGACACTTTTTTGCAGCCTAGGTGGGCAAAGGGGCCCACATTCCAAAGACAGGGGGGTGATCAATGACAGGGGGGTGATCAGGGAGTCTATATGGGGTGATCACCCCCCTGTCATTGATCACCCCCCTATAAGGCTGCATTCACCCCCCTATAAGGCTGCCCCTTTAACAGAGACTTTCACAGTGACCGCGCCTTTAGCAGTGACTTTCACTGTGACTGCCCCTTTAACAGTGACTTTTACAGTGACCGCCCCTTTAACAGTGACTTTCACAGTGGCCGCCCCTTTAACAGTAACCGCCCTTTAATAGTGACTTTCACAATGGCTGCCCCTTTAACAGAGACTTTCACAGTGACCACCCCTTTAGCAGTGAATTTCACAGTGACCACCCCTTTAACAGTGACTTTCACAGTGACCGCCCCTTTAACAGTGACCGCCCCTTTAACAGTGCCTTTCACAGTGACCGCCTCTTTAACAGTGACTTTCACAGTGACCTCCCCTTTAACAGTGACTTTCACAGTGACCGGCCCTTTAATAGTGACTTTCACAGTGACCTCCCCTTTACCAGTGACCGCACCTTTAACAGTGACTTTCACAGTAACCGCCCCTTTAATAGTGAATTTCACAGTGACCGCCCCAGTTAACAGTGACTTTCACAGTGACCGCCCCTTTAACAGTTACTTTCACAGTGACTGCCCATTTAACAGTGACTTTCACAGTGACTGCCCCTTTAACAGTGACTTTCATAGTGACCTCCCCTTTAACACGGACCTTTATAGCGCCCGCCCCTTTAACTCCTTAAGGACACATCCTTATTTAACCTTAAAGGGCTGATGTCACCCCTCAACCCCCAATTTTCAGTTTTTGACTTATTATATTTGTTAATGTAAGCAGAATCCATATATGCCCCTCTTACCTCGGGCTGTGCAGTAATTACAGTAAAAAAACATACTTTTATTATATGTAAATTTCTTCACTACCAGCAAGTTGGGCGGACTTGCTGGTAGCCGCCGCATCCTCTTTTTGAAAAAACGCCCCCTCCTCCACTTGATTGACAGGGCCAGCGAGCGCTCTCCTCCTCTCGCTGGCCCTGCCTGCAGCATCAAATCCCGCACCTGCGCCGTACCGGTCGTCATTCGGCGCAGGCGCTCTGAGAGAAGGACGGCCGCTCCTTCCTCAGTGCGTCTGCGCCGATGATGTCAGCCCTACACCCGGAAGAGAGGTCGGGACTTGAGGCTGCAGGCAGGGCCAGCGAGAGGAGGAGAGCGCTCGCTGGCCCTGTCAATCAAGTGGAGGAGGGGACGTTTTTTCAAACAGAGGATGCGGCGGCTACCAGCAAGTCCGCCCAACTTGCTGGTAGTGAAGAAATTTACATATAATAAAAGTATGTTTTTTACTGTAATTACTGCACAGCCCGAGGTAAGAGGGGCATATATGGAATCTGCTTACATTAACAAATATAATAAGTCAAAAACTGAAAATTGGGGGGTGACAGAAGCCCTTTAAGGACCAGGCCATTTTTTGCAAATCTGACCAATGTCATTTTAAGTGGTGATAACTTTAAAATGCTTTGACTTATCCAGGCCATACTGAGATTGTTTTTTCGTCACATATTGTACTTCATGACAAATACATTTATTTTTATTTATAAAAAAATACAAAATTTACCAATTTTTTTTTTAAAATTGCTAATTTCCAAGTTTCAATTTCTCTACTTCTATAATACATAGTAATACCTACAAAAATAGTTATTACTTTACATTCCCCATATTTCTACTTCATGTTTGGATCATTTTGGGAATGATATTTTATATTTTGGGAATGTTACAAGGCTTAGAAGTTTGGAAGGAAATCTTGAAATTTTTCAGAAATTTTCATAAACCCAATTTTTAGGGACCAGTTCAGGTCTGAAGTCACTTTGTGAGGCTTATATAATAGAAAACACCCCTCAAGCTATTCAAAACTGATTTTAAAAACGTCGTTAACCCTTTAGGTGTTCCTCAAGAGTTAATGGCAAATGGAGATAAAATTTCAGAATTTAGATTTTTGGGCAAATTTTCCATTTTAATATATTTTTTCCAGTAACAAAGCAAGGGTTAACAGCCAAAAAAACTCAATATTTATTGCCCCAATTCTGTAGTTTGCAGAAACACCCCATATGTGGCCGTAAACTACTGTACGGGCACACGGCAGGGCGCAGAGGGAAAGGTGCGCCATATGGTTTTTGGAAGGCAGATTTTGCTGGACTGGTTTATTTACACAATGTCCCATTTGAAGCCCCCCTGATGCATCCCTAGAGTAGAAACTCCATTAAATTGACCCCATCTATGAAACTACACCCCTCAAGGTATTAAAAACTGATTTTACAAACTTTGTAAACCCTTTAGGTGTTGCACAAGAGTTATTGGCAAATGGGGATGAAATTTGAGAATTTCATTTTTTTGACAAATTTTCCATTTTAACCGATTTTTTCCACTAACAAAGCAAGGGTTAACAGCCAAACAAGACTGTATCTTTATTGTCCTGACTCTGCCGTTTACAGAAACACCTCATATGTGGTTGTACACTACTGTACGGCCACACGGGCGTAGAGGGAAAGGAGCGCTGTATGGTTTTTGGAGGGCTGATTTTTATGGACCAGTTTATTTACACCGTGTCCTGTTTTAACCCCCCTGATGCACCCCTGGAGTAGAAACTCCGTAAAAGTGACCCCATTTTGGAAACTACGGGATAAGGTGGCAGTTTTGTTTGGACTATTCTTAGGGTACATATGATTTGTGATTGCTCTATATTACATTTTTGTGAGGTAAGGTTACCAAAAATTGAAATTCTGAAATTTCATCTCCATTTGCCATTAACTGTTGTGGAACACCTAAGGGCTTAATAAAGTTTGTAAAATCAGTTTTGAATACCTTGAGGGGTGTAGTTTCTTAGATGGGGTCACTTTTAGGGAGTTTCTACTCTAGGGGTGCATCAGGGGGGCTTCAAAAGGGACATGGTGTCAATAAAAAAGGGCATCAAAATCGGCCTTCCAGAAACCATGTCGGTCCTTTCCTTTTGCGCCCTGCCTTTTAGTGATACAGCTGTTTACGACCACAAATGTGGCGTTTCTGTAAACTTCAGTATCAGGGTAATAAATATTAAGTTTTGTTTGGTTGTTAACCCTTGCTTTGTTGCCGGAAAAAACTGATTGAAATGGAAAAGTGCCAAAAATAGCTGTTTTGGCAAGTTTTTTTTAGTTTTTTTTGACCGTGTTAATCTGGAGGGTTAGGTCATGGGGTATTTTTATAGAGGAGATTCTTACGGACGCGGCGATACCTCATAAGTCTACTTTTTTACAATTATTTTAGTTTTTTTTAAGTTTTTTTTCGGTGTCTCAAGGCTAAGAACCAGTTTTTTTATCCGATTGTCAGTGGCTAAATTGGGATATAAATTTAGTACTCTGTGGAAGTGTGGTACTCCCTGAATCAACCGTCAATGCAGAGGCCCAGATGATCGGGGCATGTGTTGCACTGAATAGTGGTGTCCTTCCGTATCCCCCTCCTGCGACACACTCTGCACTTTTTTGGGGTTAGTCCCTTCTTTCCAGTATGGGGAACCGACCACACCTGGAAAGTGTTGGCCAGGGACAATCCGGGCGCCTCCAGTTCCCAAGGTACTCCGGCCTGCTCTTTCCCAGTCAGAAAAGATCAGGGCCTTGAGGACTGCCTCACAAAATTGAAGGAATGTCCCTGTGTTGCCAGCGCTCCTGGACAGCACAAAAGAGTTGTACAAGGCAACCTGCACCTGAGTTTTGCGCATGGTGTTATATGGCTTGCGGACTTGATCAGAGAGATCAACTCCTCCCATATACCGATTGTAGTCGACGATACAATCGGGCTTGAGGACCGTTGCCGCGGTACCTCGCACAGGGACAGGGGTGATGCCGTTACCATGAATTGTGCACAGTACAAGGACATCCCTCTTGTCCTTATATCTGACCAGCAACAGGTTTTCACTGGTAAGGGCATGGGTCTCACCCCTGGGGATAGGTACCTGGAGGGGGTGGGCAGGGAGGCTGCGTTGATTTTTCTGCACGGTCCCACAAGCGGACGTGGATCTGGCGGCGAGGGACTGGAACAAGGGGATACTAGTATAAAAGTTCTCCACGTACAGGTGATAACCCTTATCTAGCAGTGGGTGCATAAGGTCCCACACAAGTTTCCCGCTAACACCCAGAGTGGGGGGACATTCTGGGGGTTGAATACGGGAATCTCGCCCCTCGTACACACAAAACTTGTAAGTGTACCCTGAGGTACTCTCACAAGGTTTGTACAGCTTCACGCCATACCTCGCTCGCTTTGAGGGAACATACTGGCGGAAAATGAGTCTCCCCTTGAACGCAATGAGAGACTCATCAACCGCGACCTCCCTTCCAGGTACATAGGCCTGTACAAATTTGGCCCCAAAGTGATCGATGACCGGCCGTATCTTATTCAGATGGTCATAGGCAGGATCACCTTGGGGAGACATGCTGCATTATCTGAATAATGCAGGCATTTCCGGATGGCCTCAAACCGGGTACGTGTCATGGCCGTACTGTAAAGTAGGGTCTGGTAGAGGACGTCCCCACTCCAGTAATGCCTGACACTAGGTTTCTTGACTAGGCCCATGTGCAGCACGAGGCCCCAAAATTTCCTCATCTCGGCTGCACTGACCGGGGTCCAGCCACCGGGCCTAGCCAAAAAGGAGCCTGGGTGTTGAGCAACGAACTGTTGGGCATACAGGTTTGTCTGCTCCACCATTAGATTTACCAGTTGGTCACTGAAAAAAAGACTAAAAAAGTCATATTCAGTGAAGCCCACTGTGGAAATCTGGATTCCTGATTGGCCTACAAACTCAGGAAGCACAGGCTCAAATCGCTCTGAGGTACACCAGACAAGTTCACCGGCAGGGGGCTCCAATAGATTTAACTAGTGGGCCGGAAAACAAGTACGAGCCCCAGAGCTGCTCGTACTAGGGTGGGCCAGAGGGTCCCTAGCATTGCGGTCCCCTTGCTCCGCCTTGGGGGCTCATCATCATCGCTAGATGATGAGGAGGACGCGGATGACAACAGGAAAGTGGGATCATCCTCGTCCTCACTAGGACTCTCGGACTCAGAGGCAAGCTGGGCGTATGCCTCCTTGGCAGATAACATTCGGCGGGCCATAGGGGAGTGTGTGTCTGCGTGCGTGTAAATAATTATTCAGTGTGCGTGTGTGTGGGGGCATGGGTGTTCACATACTTATCCCTAAAAACTAACAGAAAAAAAAAGACTAACTAAAAAAAGGGGAAAAATGTGGAAAAAATATAAATTCAAAACCGCTGATCAACCGTCCGAAGTTGATCAGCGGTGGGGTGTGCGATGCGCTAACAGTGGCCGGACGCTAAGAGTGCCGGACGCTATATATATATATATAATATAAGACTATTTACTTTTGATAATATATTGGTTTACAGCTCTGGTAAATAAGTTTATTTCACTATAAGAATTGAGATACTATAACATGGATAATTCAATGAAAGCTATTAAATAATATCATGATGTCAGGGAATGTCACTCTGCTCCCAGTAAATAGGAAAACAGTATATAATTTGATCATATCTGACTGCATTTGGGAATGTCATTAAGTTTTTAATATGTTTTTTTGCTTCCAGCCTAGTAATAATGCAACAGAAGGACAGGCTGTGACTGTGGAAATCATCCTCACCCTCCAACTAGTGCTCTGCATTTATGCCTCTACTGATGACAGGAGGGATGACAATGTAGGGTTTCCATCACTTTCTATTGGCCTCTCTGTTGTTCTGGGTCACTTAGTTGGGGTAAGTACTGGTTGATGATAACTGTTGTGAATAGTATATATTGTATTATGCCCTTACTATAGCAAATAGTGATTACTTTAAACAGATTACAGAAGCATGATGGTTAAAAAAAAAAACTGGAGTGACACAAAAGTCTTTATGGTTGTTGAACACACTAAGTGATGCTAAACACTTGAACTTTGCAGAACTTAACTACTTGCTCACTTGCAACTGGATCTCTACCAGGACCAAGTTTTCCAAGGGCCAGTTAGCTGCTGGCTTTCACCATTCCTACACCTTCCTACAGTGTTGCTGTGGGTCCTAGCCAGACCTACAGTAGGTATTTCTCATGGAGTTGCATCAGGCACTTTGTATAGATATGCATAGGTTCCATTGATCCTCATGACCACTAGGATTCTACCTTTCACAGAATTTGCTCCCACCACCCTTGGTGGCAAACATGCACGTCACCTATTTCTGTGCACAGAAGGAGTTCTGCTACTTGCCAGAAGTCTGCTTTAACGGTCCAAGTGGGTGTGGGAGTGTGAGCTTGCAAAGTCTGCAACTAGCAGCACTGATTGTCTTGTGTCAGACTGTCAAACTGGTAACACCCAACTGGACCTTTATTGCAGACTGCTTGCAAGTTATTCATACATTTCTAGTAGGGATAACAGAGAAATGGCACAATCTAGAGTTATATAAAAAGATGCTCCAGAATTTGTATTACATGTGGAGTACAAGCAGTTACTAAAACAGACATGTCAGGAGAGGTGACAGCTCCTCTTTTAAACTGTACTACACACAGATCCACCTGATCTTTATTCAAGTCCATGTTAACTCCACAAAGACACCTTACTTGTCTCAGTCAAACGGTAACTTGCAATATAACATGCAACACTTGAATTCTTTACTTTATAAAGGAAGAGGTATAAGTCCAAGGCCGGCATTAGCACCCGGCATACCCGGGCAAGTGCCGGGGCCCACTGTGTAGTGGCGTGCCAAGGGAGGTCAGTCCACCCCGGGTGCCAGCTCTCAGGGGGGTGCTGGGCCAGCTGCTATGAGCACTTTCATCAATACAGATGGAAGCTCTCATTCCTGGAGTGTAGGGGAGCCAGCGGTCCTTTCATTCACTAACAGCAGCTCCTTCACTCCTCCAGGCCCGGCCCAGCGGTGACGTCATGACATGAAGAGGCTTTGGTTAGTGCATGAAAGGACTGCTGGCTCCCTGCGCTCCAGCAATGATAGGTATGTGAGAGGGCCACTGGGAGGTCATTATACTGTGTGAGTGCCCCTTACACAGTATAATGACCCCCAGTGCCCCCCATTCAGTATAATGACCCCCAGTGACCCCCATACAGTATGATGACCATCAGTGTCCCCTACATACAGTATGATCCCCCATGAGGGGGCCCACTGGGGTCATTATTAGAGATCAGAGAATTTAAAAAAAATTAGATTCGATCGGTTCGCCGAATTTTCCAAAAAGATTAGATCCGAATTTATTCGTGGCAAATCACAATCTGCTGTGGTAGTGAAATAATACTGTGAGTCAGTATGACATGCAGTATGACATGCAGATGACAGACGTCGCTCTCAGACGTCCATAGTGCATTGCGGGTCCGCAATACACCCGGCTGGCACCCCTATAGAAATGTCTATTCTTGTCCGCAATTGCGGACAAGAATAGGACATGCTCTATTTTCTTGCGGAGCTGCGGACCGGAAGATCGGGGCCGCGCCCGGAAATGCGGATGCGGAGAGCACATAGTGTGCTCTCCGCATCTATTCCGGCCACATAGAGAATAAATGGGTCCGCACCCGTTCTGGATAATTGCAAAATGGATGCAGACCCATTCTACGGACCTCTGAATGGAGCTTTAGAATCACTGCACACAGTGTCGGACTGGGGTACCCTTTTATTTTGGGGGCCCACAGTACGGATACATTGAAATATAATAAATAATCTAACAAGTTTTTTATATGAACATAGGCTGGCTGAGGTGCTGTATACTGAATATATGTATGTAATACAGTAAGTCTAATGTGTTATGTGCCACTTGTGCAGGGGGTGGGAGACTAGGGGCCCACCTTGCTCAGGGGCCCACCGGGGGATTCCCCTGTACCCCTGTGGGCCAGTCCGAGCCTGACTGCACACATTACTTATTTGGGCAGTTATGGGGCCAAAACTAAATAAATAACTCAAATGTGAACTCAGCCTTAAAGGTCGATGTTAGCGTCAAGAAGAAGCGCACTCTTTTTACACTGTCGTCAGCTGATTCCACATAGATGTCTACAGAACCTGCTGCCTCCGTGAACCCCTGCACCGCTTCTTTCCATAAGCTCCTGCGAATCAGGTGGTTAACCCTGGACACGTTTGGCTCTCGACCTCCCACTGATGCCAGCCTGCTGACTCACTGCTACGTTGCCACCCTGCTGGTTCAGCTGCTGCCTCACATGCAAGCTGCAAACCGCTTCTCCTGATGATGATGATAATGATGATGAAGCCCCTTCTTCACCAGACTCCCAAGTGCGATCGGCTACATCATCATCATCATTCACTACTGTCTGCACATCACTGATGTACCTCTCAACGTTCTCAGTGCCAGGAGCCTGACCGCTGGTATTGATCAAGCACCAAAGTGCTTGCGTGCTCACCCCCTCCCTGTGCTCACCCCCTCCCTGTCACATTTCACCCCCTCCATGTCACATTTCTCCCCCTCCATGTCACATTTCACCTCCTCAATGTCACATTTCTCCCCCTCCATGTCACATTTCACCTCCTCGATGTCACATTTATCCCCCTCCATGTAACATTTCTCCCCCTCCATGTCACATTTCACCCTCTCAATGTCACATTTAACCCCCCCATGTCACATCACCCCCCATGTCACATTTCTCCCCACTCCATGGCACATTTCCCACTCCCACTCCCTATTAATGTTGTGTAAAAAATATTATGCTCACCTGGCCCTGGTCCCGTCTGCAGCAGCTCCCCTTCTCCTCTGTGTGGTCCTGGTATCTTCTCTCTGGGCTCCTGACAAATTTGAGGACCTTTCATACTCAGCCAATCAGTGGCCACAGCTGTGTCACGTGTCAGGCCAGTGATTGGCTTAGCAGGAAATCACTGGCCTGACATGTGACACAGCTGCGGCCACTGATTGGCTGAGTGGGAAAGGTCCTCAAACTTGTCGGGAGCTCACAGAGAAGATACCAGTACCACACAGAGGAGAACAGCCACGGACGGGCGGGCGGGCGGCCGGTAGCGTGCAAGTGATTTATTTTTAAAAAAAAAGTTTCATTTTTTAGCCCCCCCATCCTTGGCTCGGCATCTCTGCGCCCTAAGGCAGCCACTTGGTCTGTCTTATTATAGCGCCGGGCCTGGTACTGTGACATCACAGGGGCTGGCTGGCTGCTGATTGGTTGCATGCATGGCATTGTAGGTGATCCCTCATTCCCAGATTTCTTTGCTCCTTGTCCTCACACGTGCAGCAGCCATTTTAGGAAAAAATGTAATTCGTTACCACAAAGGGTGAGGAAATTCGGATTGAATTCCACTTTGTCAACTTCGATTCTCTCATCTCTAATCATTATACTGTATGGGGGCCACAGGAGGTCCTTATACTGTGTGGGGGCCACTGGGGGGTCATTATTCTGAATGGGGAGCCACTGGGGGGTCTTTATTCTGAATGGAGGGTCACTGGGGGGTAATTATACTGTATGGGAGGCCAGGGGGGCTTATTATACTGTGTGTAGGGGGCATCGAGGGGGTCATTATACTTTGTGTGGGGGGCATTGGGGGAGTCATTATACTGTGTGTTGGGGCATTGGGGGAGTTATTATACTGTATGAAGGGCCACTACTGGTCATTATACTGCATGGGGGCCACTGGGGGTCACTATACTTTCTGGGGGGCACTGGGGGTCATTATACGGTATGCCACAAGGGGACCCACTGAGATTTATTGCCCAAGGGCCCACATGAACCTGGAGCTGGCCCTGGGTATAACCTTTCCCTTTCACTGGTTACTCATTCTCTTGCTCAGAGCTCAGTCTCAAAAGGTTAGCTACCCACAGGGCTGAAATTTCACACAGCTCACATGGTTCACAGATTACTTTCTACCCATCACTATGTCTCCATGAAACCATTCTAACATTGCTGGTTTAACTTCAGAGGACCTACAGCTTTCATTCAGGCAGACTGTCACTTGCTCCAGCTTATAGCCCACCAGCACGCTTCATTGTGGACGAGCTCATTCCTACTCCTCTGGCAGGTCAAAGACAGATTCCCCAAGCACCTCATGTGGTCTCACTGCCCGCCCCCATATAGACTTATTTTTTCCCCTCTAAAAAGCATTTGGCTCATTGTTTAAATGCCACAATGCACACACTTACCTCCCAACTGTCCTTGAACTGGTGGGACAGTCACAGATTTTGGCGGCTATCTCGCGGTCCTGGGATGGTTGAGGTATGTCCTGCTTTAAATTGTCTCTTCGACAGGGACAGTTGAATGCAATGGTGAAGCAGGGAGCTGTCAGCTTCCTGTCCACCTTTCACCAGGCTCGTGATCTCCCTAGCAGCAGGCACGATGCAGTGACATCATCATGCCTGTTGGGTTC
Organism: Bufo bufo; assembly: GCF_905171765.1. Classification (NCBI taxonomy): domain Eukaryota; kingdom Metazoa; phylum Chordata; class Amphibia; order Anura; family Bufonidae; genus Bufo; species Bufo bufo. Next base: position 606,314,043 of record NC_053391.1, read on the forward strand.
AGTAAATGAGCAGGCTGATCATTCCTCAGCCTGTGCTCCCTTGTGCTTAGCTCAGCAGGCATGATAATGTCACTTCATAATGCCTGGTGTGAGCGAAAGCAGGATGTGCTCCATTCACTGGTGGAACGGGGCTAGGAGAGTATTTATTTAATTAACAGTACAGGCTTCACTAACTAAAGTGGCTACACTATTGTAAGGTGGGCACTAACTAAGGGGACTACACTATTGTAAGGGAGCACTAACTAAGGGGGCTACACTATTGTAAGGGGGGCACTAAGGAGAGCGTAGCATTGCTACTGTGAGGGGGAACTAAGGGGGCATTGTTCTGTGCTTGGGGGCATTAAGGTGCATTTTACTGTGTGTGGGGGGTACTAAGAGGACATAAAGAGGCATAGCTACTGTGTGGGAGCACTAAAGGAGCATAACTATTGTGTGGAAGCTCTATGGGGGCATAAATACTGTGTGGGAGCACAAAGGGGATTAGACAGGATTGGACATATATAGATAGGCATTGGGTGGAAAAGAAATAATTCCTGTAGGACTTTTCCTTCCCCTCGAAAATAACAAATCTCAGATGCAAATTGGTAAAATGGATGCAAAATATGCATAAATGAGCATAACAGATTCTTAAAATACAGGATACAGATGGATCAGAAGAATGGAAAATGAAACGGTGATGTGAACGTGGCCTTACTTTGATAGAATCTGGCAGTGTCACTGCAAACTGTGGATCTACTATACCAATGACTACAAAGTGCAGAAACACTGTGGGGTGCAATACAACTCAGTAAAGTACCGTATTTTTCGCTTTACAAGATGCACTTTTTCCCCCAAAAAAGTGGGGGGGAAATGGCTGTGCGTCTTATTAAGCGAATACTATTGAGTGCTTCCATTATGGAAGCGCTCACTAGTATGCTTTAGGTGCCGGGAGTAGGGAGTGAAGTGCTGCAAGCGCTGTAATACTCACCCTACTTGTCTTCATTCCTCCCCTGTCTTCCTGGCCAGCGCTGCACTGTCCTGACCGCGTACAGCGTCAGGACGTAGTGCGCGCACTATGACGCAGTCAGGTGACAGAGCAGTGCCGGCCGGGAAGACAGGGGAGTGCGACTTCTGCCAGAGGTGGAGAGGAACCGCGGTGCAGGACAGGTAAGAGATGGTTTTTATTTTAATCTGATCTGAGGTCTGATGGGGGTCTCACTATGTGGGTTGATCTGAGGTCTGATGGGGGTCTCACTATGGGCTGATATAAGTTCTGATGGGGTCTCACTATGTGGGCTGATCTGAGGTCTGATGGGGGTCTCACTATGGGCTGATTAAAGGTCTGATTGGGGTCTCACTATGTGGGCTTATCTGAGGTCTGATGGGGGTTTCACTCTGGGCTGATATAAGGTCTGATGGGGTTCTAACATGAAGTGCTGATATGACTGATGTCCTGATAAGGAGGTCAGATGTGATGTCCTGATATGGGGGCCTGATCTGATGTCCTGATATTTATGGGGGTCTGATCTGATGTCCTGATATTTATGGGGGTCTGATCTGAGAATCTGATATGAGGTCTGATGAAAAAAAATGTTTTCTTATCTTCCTCCTCTTAAACCTGGGGTGCGTCCTATAAAGCGAAAAATATGGTACATTATACACAGATATCCCAGAGAAACTTGCTTAAAAATTTAAATAAACATAAAATATTAAAAAATAATAATCATGCAGCTTATATACTGTACATGATAATACATCAACAAACTTCTTTTTTGAAGTAATATACATATTGTCCTGGAAGGTATGGGGTTTACCCTGTTTACTAGTTAATATCCAGAAGAAACACTGAAGATTTTCTGAAATATTGCATGTAATTAAAGTACTATAGTAAAATATGCACACGACCGTGTGTATTTTCCGGTCCAAAAAAACACAAATCTGCATAAAATACGGATGGCATCCATGTGCATTCCGTATTTTGCAAACTGAACAGCTGGACCCTAATAGAACAGTTCTGTCCTTGCCCGTAATGTGGACAATAATAGGACATGTTCTATTTTTTTGCAGAACTGGAAAAAAAAAATGGAAAATATATATTCAAACACACACACTTTCACGTCTTGGCACAATATCCAGGACCATGAGGTTATTAATGGTGGTCTGAGGAATTTTCTGCCCCACTGAATGTGCATGGGCATGCAAATCATTAAGATCTGCTGCTGGCACCTCCCTTTGCAATTGCCGACCATTGACATCCCAGATGTGTCCTATAGAAGACAATGCCTGAAACATTACAGGTCATGGTGGTAATAGTAGACCACAAAGGCTGCTCACAGTAGCACAAGCAACATGTTGCCTGGCACTGTCCTGTTGAAAAACACCTCCTGGGACACTTTGGAGAAATGGCCGTACCACTGGTTCCACGACCAAAACAATTTAACACTGGGCTGTTACTGCACCTGAAATGCAGACTTGAGAGGTCCGGCTATTTAACTTTAGCCAGTGCACGTCATGATGCCGGGAGTAGAACAGGTGTAATGTTCCCTTATAAAGACCTCTTCATGACATTGCCCATGTGGTCTCCAGACCAATTGCAGTGGCCAGGTACGGGTGGATATATTCTGTATTTGTCGTGACGCCAATTGCAGCGTGTGCAGGGTACTATCCCAGGGCCCTTCCAGGGTTTATAACGCACATCCCAGATTAGGAATGCCAGAGTGGGGTAATGGCTTATAATGTCTCTGTAGTATTGTGGTAGTTGTGCCACAGTGTCACCTCCCTGGGTACGGCCGGACTCCTGGCTCACTTGTAGTGTGTAGTGATAGTAGGAGTAATAGAGGGATTTTGCAGAATAAATGATGTCCAGAACTTTAAATGAAGTTCAAACGTTGCTTTACTTGGAATAACTTGCATCCAAACAGTATACAGCTTTGGTCTCTTGGTCCCAGCAGGTTTGGCAATGATTGGCAGGAATGAGTACTTCTGCTTTAAACGTGGAGCTTGCAGGATAAAAATGTCTGCTTGGTAGCTCTGTAACTATGGCAGGATTAGCTTCTGCACTTATCTGTGTGGGGACAGACTAACTGAGGAATTGGCTTCTCCTAGGAATCTGGACTTATCTCACAGATGGATTCTCAGGGGAGGCTTTCTTCCTGGAACTCTGGAGGCTGTAGTTTCTGCTTTCTTCATCCAGCAGAGCTGAAGGTGCTCAGACTGGGTATATGGCCACATCTCTTGCGGAGACGTGCCCCTAATTTCTTCCCTAAGGAGGGAGTACCACTCAAAACCCTCCTTTCCCCAAAAGGGGGTAAACTATATCTGGCTCTAACATTTCCCTCCCTTGCTACAGGAAGAAGGACTAGCCCACCTCTCTCCAGAAGGGGGGGCAGAATAGAACAGGAATGTTCCACTCTGAAGTGCCATAACATTAAGACTCTGCCAATGATGCTGCCACCCCAGGATAATTACATGAGCCATTACATTTAACATAGCTTTCTATGCATATTTCTGGAGGACATAAGCAAAATCACATCTGATGACAGTATAAAGGCTCTTAGAAGATAGTAGTGGGGTAGAGGCGTGTAGTAACACTGGGGTGTTACACAATCTCCAGATATCACTGCGTCCAAGACAATAACATACAGTCAGGTCCAGAAATATTGGGACATGGACACAATTCTAACATTTTTGGCTTTATACACCACCACAATGGATTTGAAATGAAATGAACAAGATGTGCTTTACCTGCAGATTGTCAGCTGTAATTTGACGGTATTTACATCCAAATCAGGTGAACGGTGTAGGAATTACAACCGTTTGCTTGTGTCGATGTCCCAATATATGACTGTAACTCCTTTGCACCATGACAGCCATTGAGAGTGGTGACGTGGGATCATTGGAACACCTGTAGCTGGACATCTGGCTTGTAGCCCAATGTTGTGTATAGTGATGAGTGAAGTATTCAAAAATTAGATTCGGCCGCTTTTCCGAATTTTATAAAAAAAATTTGCTTTGTGACTAATTACTTTGTCACGTAGTGCATTTCTATGTAACTAGTGGGTGCAATGACAGGGAGTGGTGATTGCGCCGCCCCCATTCATTGTACTCCTTAGATGCCGCGTTCATTGCTGATCGCTGCATCTGTCAGCAATAATACAGTGTAAAATAAATAAAAAAAATTATACTTATACTTACCTCATCCATTTGATCATGAAGAGCCAGCTGCCGCCATCTTGATTGAAGATCTAGCGCTAAATCTTGCGCGGCCAGACGTCGGCCGGCGTGGTGACATCATACTTCACAGCGCTAGGGATTTTGTGTGATATATTCAATCAAGATGGCGGCAGCCGGCTCTTCACGCTCAAACAAATGAGAGAAGTTAGATTTTGCTTTTTTTTTTTACCACCATTCAGGAAAAATGTATTCTCTACCACAAAGCACGAGGAAATTCGACCTTGGTGAATCGAATTTTCCCTGAACTTCGGATCAAATTTCACTTCATGGAGTTCGATTCACTCAACATTAATTGTGGAACCACCTTCTGATGGTTTGTTTAGGTAGTGTTTGCTGCCCTAGGCTTAGGATGTAACGTGTAGTTTCACTTGCAGTAGAGAATGGATCACTATGCGCCATTCTTCTAATCCGTCTGTCCATGCAGAGATTTGCCGCTGTGTACCTCTTGCTGTCATTCCAGTTTTTTGTTGTTCTCCCATTCTCCGAGACATGCAACATTATACAATGCTGACCTCTTGGCCTAAGCACGTACCAATCTGCCGGAGTGATAAAGCAAGGTCTCTCAGTTCAAGGGTTCTATCCCCCTCAGTTTGTGACAAGTGGTGATACGTGGCATGTCGATGAACAGGAGGCGTCACACAATCATCCCACACGTCTTGATCATATCTTTTGAGGATTCATGTGGCTAAAATACTTTTCTTTTAGTTTGGCTTTTATGCCCCTTCCAAATGCCACAAAACGGTGCTAGGTGCTTAAAATTTGGTCATATGCAGATCTTAGCTACTTTCTACTTTACAGTTTGTATTTCTTGATGTTGCAATTTCAATGGTGATGAGTATATTATATAAAGGGGACAGAAAATGAAGCAAAGAAGCAGAACCACATTCTTATGATACAGCTATGGTGCTGTTTTCCAGCTGCTTGCACTTCTATACACCTGATATAGCAATATTTGAGTCCAATGTGAACTATCCTAATAGTGACTAATAGACTTAATTTGGCAGTGAGATTAATTATTTTCAGAACTTTACTTTTGCTTCAATTGCTCAACTCTTTCTGCAGGCAATTCCAAGAAACTCCTAGAATTGTGAAATATGCTGCGCCTCCTGTCATCTTATACCTCACTATTGTGTAAGATACTATACAACGCTCAGAGTGCGACCCAAGTGACAGAGCACTGACATCAGTGCTGGTAAATCACGCATGAGACCTGAAGCATGTGATTAAATTTTATTAATAGTGCATAATGATCCCCTCAAGTCACTGATGACTATATAAACCATTCCGTCCATGATACATCACACAGTATGAGATCCGAGCAGATGGAATCCTGGAGGAGAGAGGAGAATTTACATGTCAGATCTTCTTTGATGCTGCCATTAACGTTCACAGCTCATCATAACTTAAAAATGATAAAGCTCAATAATTCTTGCTATTGATGATCTAATTCTAATAAGGGTCCATTCACACGTCCGTTATAACAGTCCGTTTCCGTTCCGATTTAAATCGGAACGTTTTTTCGGATCCATTAATTTCAATTGCCTCTGCAAAAATGCGGACACCAATCATAGTGCTGTCCGAATCACGGAATCTGTTCCGTTTTCCTATTTTCGAGTATGTGGATCCTGAAAAAAAAATAAGCTTGTCCTACTTTCTGTCCATTTTTCGGGTCCGTTGTCCATTCAAGTCAATGGATCCGCATAAATGCGGATGACATGCACAAAACCATCTGAATGTCATCCGATTTTGCGGATCCGTTGACAGGAAAATGGATGGAAAAAAACAAACTGAATAACGGAAACACGGAACGGATTCGGAAGCACTTTAGTAAAAAAAACGGAAGGTTGTACTGAAAAACGGATCCGCAAAAAAAAGGAACGTTTATCTGGAAAGGTAAAAATACTGACGTGTGAATAGACCCTAAATAGTACTATATTTATCATTTGATGGATGGAGAACTGATGGAGAGCAATTACAGTTGATACTGAGTTGTTCATCTTGTTTGTCTCCAAGCTTTTAAAGAGTATTGAAAAGCAGATACATTTTAAAGATGTCCATTGTCCACCCAACAGTCATGGCAGGCTATTAATCACAAAATTATGTAACTAAAATATGATTTTATAGGGTGTTATTATCTTAGATTTTACCTTAAAGTGCATTAGGTGGGTTCGTTCACTAATTAAATAGGACATGCAGTCCCTTACTGAACACTGGGGGTTCGACTGCTGAAGTGTCCTCAGTGTTTTCCTGCACATCGATGCTCCAGGTCACCCACTGGGACATTTTTTATTTGAATGGGGCAGAGTTTTACTTCCTTGCATAGAAGATGACCAGTAGTGATAAGAAAAGTTTAGAAAAATTTGATTTGGTTGGTTCACCGCACTTTGTCAAGAAATTTGATTTGTTACGGATTACTTTGTCACAAATCACATTTCATTGTATGAAATGGGCGCAATGACGGGGAATGACGATTGCGCCGCCCCCCTTATCATTTAGCCCCTTAATTCAGGGTTAAAAAAAATATATACATTCTCAACTCATCCACTTGATCGTGGAAAGGATGCCTGTTCCTGTCTTGATTGAAGAAAACCCACCAAAGCACCTGCAGTAAGCGTGATGATGTCCCCACGTAATCACGATGGCTGCGCCTGATCATGTGATGACGTCTTTCATGCTCGCTGCTCGATACTTTGGTGGGTTTTCTTCAATCAAGACGGGAGCGGACAGTCTCTCTGCGATCAAGTGGATGAGGTGAGTATAATTTTTCATTTTCAGCCACCATTTTAGGAAACATTGATTCACTACCATGAAGCACAAGGAAATTCGGCTTCGCAGAGAATCTAATTTTTCCTAAACTTCGGATTGAATTTCGCTTCAGATGCTTCGATTCACTCAACACTAATGACCAGGATAGTGGGTTTGGAGGTCTGATCACAGGTTCACAACCAGTCATAATTTTATGGCTTATCCTAGCAATATGCTGTAAAAGTCTATGATGAGAATAAAGTAGTATTTTAAGTTGCTCTTGGCTAATCACTCCATAGCACATTTACTGTATATTAGACATCGTACATATTTCTTTTTGGCTAAGAATATGATCAGTTACACTCCACAAAACCTCTATATTTAGGAAAGGTAAATAGGTTTTTAAATACCATATTAAGGAATTTTGAGTTAATATCTGTAAAGGGTATTTGTCACCATCGACCTGCCTATCAAACTATTTGCACAGACACGTAGGTATAGTTCACCTTTTATTCCATCTCGCCACAGAGTTTCGGAAATGACATACAGTAGCTTGCTTTGCTATTCTGTTTGCATAGCTCCCATTCACTACAACGGGGTGCTGTCTGCAACTGCCAGGGTCACAGGAAACTCCAAGCCGAGTTGTTTAACCCCTCAGATGCCACAGTTGCAATACCCCAGAACAGTGTTACTGTATTCTTAAGTGAAATATTCTGATATATTGTATTTTAATGTCTAAAAGCATTATATAGACAGTTAACTCCTTGAGGACCGGGCTCATTTTCACCTTAAGGACTTGGCCATTTTTTGCAAATCTGACCAGTGTCACTTTATGTGGTTATAACTTAAAAACGCTTTGGTTTATCCAAGCCATTCGGAGATAGTTTTTTCGTCGCATATTGTATTTCATGACACAGGTAAAATGGAGTAAAAAATGTTTTTTTTTTTATTTATAAAAAAATACAAAATTTACCAAAAATTTGGAAATATTAGCAAATTTCCAAGTTTCAATTTCTCTACTTCTATAATACATAGTAATACCTACAAAAATAGTTATTACTTTACATTTCCCATATGTCTACTTCATGTTTGGATCATTTTGGGAATTACATTTAATTTTTTGGGGAAGTTAGAAGGCTTTAAATTTTAGAAGAAATTTTCAAAAACCCACTTTTTAAGGACCACTTCATGTCTGAAGTCACTTTGTGGGGCTTACATAATAGAAACCACCCAAAAATGACTCAATTTTAAAAACTACACCCCTCAAGGTATTCAAAACTGATTGTACAAATGTCGTTAACCCAGTTGTGTGTGCCGTGTGGTTTTTGGAATGCAGATTTTTCTGGACTGGTTTATTTACACCATGTCCCATTTGAAGCACCCCTGATGCACCCCTAGAGTAGAAACTCCATAAAAGTGATCCTATCTAAGAAACTAAACCCATCAAGGTATTCAAAACTGATTTTACAAACGTCGTTAACCCTTTAGGTGTTCCACAAGAGTTAATGGCAAATGGAGATAAAATTTCAGAATTTCGATTTTTTGGCAAATTTTCCATTTTTATCCATTTTTTCCAGTAACAAAGCAAGAGTTTACAGCCAAGCAAAATTCAATATTTATTGCCCTGATTCTGTAGTTTACAGAAACACTCCATATGTGGCCTTAAACTACTGGACGGGCACACGGTAGGGTGTAGAGGGAAAGGTGCGCCGTGTGGTTTTTGGAAGGCAGATTTTGCTGGACTGGTTTATTTACACCATGTCCCATTTTAAGCCCCCCTAATGTACCCCTAGAGTATAAACTCTATAAAAGTGACCCTATCTAAGAAACTACACCCCTCAAGGTATTCAAAACTGATTTTACGAACGTCGTTAACCATTTAGGTGTTCCGCAAGAGTTAATGGCAAATAGAAATAAAATTTATAGAATTTAGATTTTTGGGCAAATTTTCCATTTTAATCCATTTGTTCCAGTAGCAAAGCAAGGGTTAACAGCCAAGCAAAACTCTATATTTATTGCCCTGCTTCTGTATTTTACAGAAACACCCCATATGTGGCCGTAAACTACTGTATGGGCACACGGCAGGGCGTAGAGGGAAAGGTGCGCCGTGTGGTTTTTGGAAGGCAGATTTTGCTGGACTAGTTTATTTACACCATGTCTCATTTGAAGCCCCCCTGATGCACCCCTAGAGTAGAAACTCCATAAAATTTACTACATCTAAGAAACTAAACCCCTCAAGGTATTCAAAACTGATTTTACAAACGTCGTTAACCCTTTAGGCGTTCCACAAAAGTTAATAGCAAATGGAGATTAAATTTAAGAATTAAAAATTTTTGGAAAATTTTCCATTTGAATCCATTTTTTCCAGTAACAAAGCAAGGGTTAACAGCCAAACAAAACTCAATATTTATTGCACGGTTTCTGTAGTTTGCAGAAACACCCCATATGTGGCCTTAAACTACTGTACGGGCACATGGTAGGGCGTAGAGGGAAAGGTGCGCCGTGTGGCTTTTGGAAGGCAGATTTTGCTGGACTAATTTATTTACACCATGTCCAATTTGAAGCCCCCCCTGATGCACCCCTAGAGTAGAAACTCCATAAAAGTGACGCCATCTAAGAAACTACACCCCTCAAGGTATTCAAAACTGATTTTACAAACGTCGTTAACCCTTTAGGCGTTCCACAAGAGTTAATAGCAAATGGAGATTAAATTTAAGAATTACATTTTTTGGGCAAATTTTCCATTGGAATCCATTTTTTCCAGTAACAAAGCAAGGGTTAACAGCCCAAAAAAACTCAATATTTATTGCCCGGATTCTGTAGTTTGCAGAAACACCCCATATGTGGCCGTAAACTACTGTACGGGCACATGGTAGGGCGTAGAGGGAAAGGTGCGCCGTGTGGCTTTTGGAAGGCAGATTTTGCTGGACTGGTTTATTTACACCATGTCCCATTTGAAGCCCCCCTGTCTGACCTTAGAATCCATCACAGCCATGCCTACTAATGGCATGGCTGTGATTGGCCAGAGCAGCATGTGACCCAGGCTCTATATAAGCTTGAGTCACATAGCGCTGCACGTCACTCTGCTGTTACAAGTGTAGGGAGAGGATGCTGCTGGACTTGTGATTTCAGTGAGAGAATAGGAGAGAATCTAACTCAGCGATCTACATAGAAATTGTTGTGTGGGTGCAGGGCACAATCGTTTTACCCTGCCCTAAGCCCATTGACCAAAAACAATTATAATTGTATAATTCTGTCAGTTAGGTGGGCGGCGGCAGCGGCCATTTTATGCAAGCTCAGTGCACCAGCACTGCATCTGAGCTTTTGGGACATTGCAAATCACCATTTTTTGGCAATCTACAACATCTGGATTAGTCAGTATGCAATTTAAGGTAATAATTCACCCATCATTTTCTGGGGTTTTAAAAACACACTTTTTTTTTGCCAAAAAACTGTATTTTCCTGATCTGCAAGTGTTAAATTCAAGTTCAATATATACAGCTTTCATATTCTGTTACCAAAAAAAAACACTTATTTTGGCAATCTACAACATCTGGATTAGTCAGTGTGCAATTCAAGCTAGAAATACACCCATCATTTTCTGGGCTTTTAAAAACACATTTTTTTGTCAAAAAACAGTATTTTCCTGATCTGCAAGAGTTAAATTCAAGTTTAATATATATACAGCTTTCATATTCTGTTACCAAAAAAACACTTTTTTGGCAATCTACAACATCTGGATTAGTCAGTGTGCAATTTAAGCTACAAATACACCCATCATTTTCTGGGGTTTTAAAAACACACTTTTTTGACAAAAAACACTACAGTATTTTCAGGCCTTGCAGCATCAGCATCAGGACGTGTGAAATTACAGGCTTATATACTGCTGTCAAATTCAGTTGTTAAACAAACACTCGTTTGGGCAAAAAAAAAATTGTTGGCAGCCTTTGATGCAGATGTCATTGTGAGATACACCCTTAATACATTTGGGTTAGATTCAGAGATTTTAAATACCGCCATTTGGTGCACCAATATTGAATTCAGGCCTACACTGGTTCAGGGCGTGTGAGATACACCCTCTACATACAGGGGTTTGATTCAGGCATTTGAAATACAGCCATTTTGGTCAAAGAAATCTTTAATTCAGGCCTACACTGGTTAAGACCATGTGAGATACACCCTCTACATACAGGGGTTTTATTCAGGCATTTGAAATACAGCCATTTGAAATACAGCCATTTTGGCCAAATACATATTTAATTCAGGCCTACACTGGCTCAGACCGTGTGAGATACACCCTCTACATACAGGGCTTTTATTTAGGTATTTGAAATATAGCCATTTGAAATACAGCCATTTTGGGCAAATAAATCTTTAATTTAGGCCTACACTGGTTCAGGTTCTGTGAGATACACTCTCTACATACAGGGGTTTGATAAAGGCATTTGAAATACAGCCATTTCAAATACTGCAATTTTGGGCAAAGAAATATTTAATTCAGGCCTACACTGGTTCAGACCGTGTGAGATACACCCTCTATATACAGGGGTTTGATTGAGGCATTTGAAATACAGCCATTTTGGGCAAAGAAATCTTTAATTCAGGCCTACACTGGTTCAGGCCGTGTGAGATACACCCTTTACATACAGGGGTTTGATTCATGCATTTGAAATACAGCCATTTGAAATACAGCCATTTTGGGCAAAGAAATCTTTAATTTAGGCCTACACTGGTTCAGGCCGTGTGAGATACACCCTCTACATACAGGGGGTTTGATTCAGGCATTTGAAATACAGCCATTTGAAATACAGCCATTTTGGGCAAAGAAATCTTTAATTCAGGTCTACACTGATAGAAGCCATGTGAGATACACCCTCTACATACAGAGGTTTGATTTAGGCATTTGACATACCGCCATTTGGTGCACCAATATTGAATTCAGTCCTACACTGGTTCAGGCCATGTGAGATACACCCTCTACACACAGGGGTTTGATTCAGGCATTTGAAATACAGCCATTTTGTGCAAAGAAATCTTTAAGTCAGGTCTACAGTGGGTCAGGCCGTGTGAGATACACCCTTTACATACAGGGGTTTGATTCAAACATTTGAAATACAGCCATTTTGGGCAAAAAAATCTTTAATTGAGGCCTAGTCTGGTTCATGCCGTGTGAGATACACCCTTTACATACTGTCGTTCTATTCTACTATTAATTAAACACCCATTTAGGGCAAGATCCTAAATTCGAAAAATATGAGGAGAGCGTCAAATAAGGGACGTGGCCCAGGTGGTGGTGCTGCTGGTGGAGCTCCTGTTGCAGGGAGAGGATGTGGTCGATCTGTTCCAGCTACACACTCAAGTGAAACCCCTTCCTCAGGTGCGAGTAAGCGACAAAACCTGCAGCGGTATTTGGTCGGGCCTAATGCTGCTCTACGAATGGTGAGGCCTGAACAAGTACAGGCGATAGTAGATTGGGTTGCTGACAGTGGATCCAGTTCCTTCACATTGTCTCCCACCCAGTCTCCTGCTAAAAGACCACAGTTGGCACCTGCAGCCGATGTCCATCAGTCTTTCACCTCACCCCCTTGCAAATCAGCCAAGCAGTCTGAGCCCCAAGTCATTTAGCAGTCTCTTCTGATTTTTGATTACTCTGTTAGCAGGGTTTCCCAGGGCCATCCACCTAGCCCTGCCCCAGAAGTGGAAGAGATTGAGCGCACCGATGCCCAACCAGTTATCTTTCAAGATGAGTACATGGGAGGACCATCGCAGCACGTCTCGGATGATGACAAAACACAGGTGCTGGGGCTTTCAAAAGTGTGCAGACCAACAAGGAAGGCAGGGGTGAAGACTGGGTGGAAGATGATGTGGAGGACGAATCAAGGTCATGCGAGTGACCTATGTAGTTCGGAGGAAGAGGCGGCGGTCGCACAAAGCCACCAGCACAGCAGAAGAGGGAGCAGGGTGCAAAAGCGGAGCGGCCATCCTCTAGACAGTACGCCTGCTACTGCCCACCGCAGCAAGGGACCGAGCACACCAAAGCCAGCTCCTAAGAGTTCCCTGGCGTAGCAGTTCTTCAGACAATGTGCTGACGACAAGACACAAGTGGTTTGCACTCTGTGCCTGAAGCGAGGAATAAACATTCTCAACCTGAGCACAACCTGCATGACCAGGCATTTAAGTGCAAAGCACGAGCTGCAGTGGAGTAGACATCTCAAAAACCAAGGATCCTCTGGCTCCTCCTGCTTTCTCTTCAGCTGCAGTCGCGGTCTCTTCATCCACCTGTGGAGTGAGAGTGCCACCTGGCATCCCGCAAACAGAGGATCTGCCAGCAACACCAACACCTGGGTCACCAAGCATCTCCACAATGTCCCACAGAAGCGTTCAGCTCTCCATATCCCAAACGCTGGAGAGGAAGAGGAAGTACCCCCCTACCCACCCACGATCCCTAACCCTGAATGCCAGCATTTCTAAATTACTGGCCTTCGAAATGCTGTCATTCCGTCTGGTGGAGACGGATAGTTTTAAAGGCCTTATGGTGGTGGCTGTCCCACAGTACGTTGTGCCCGGCCGCCACTACTTTTCAAGGCGAGCCAGCCCTTCCTTTCAAAACCAAGTAGGGGACAAAATCAGGTGTGCACTGCGCAACGCCATCTGTGGCAAGGTGCACCTGACTACGGATACGTGGACCAGTAAGCACGGTCAGGGCCGCTATATCTCCATAACAGCACACTGGGTAAATGCAGTGGCGGCTGGGCCTGAGGCGGATAGCAGTTTGGCGCATGTCCTTCCACCACCGAGGATTGCAGGGCGCTTCAGTTTGCCTCCTGTTGCTTCCTTCTCCTACTCTGCTTCCTCATCCTCTACCAGCTCCTCAACAACGCCACAACAACCAGCACCACCAGCTGATATGGAACGTCTTAGCAGGAGGCAGCATTTCATCAACATGGTGGAGCAGTATGTGTGCACACGCCTACACGTACTGAATGATGGGTCTGCCCCTTTCAACTTCTGGGTCTCCAAATTGGCACATGGCCTGAGCTTGCCCTTTATGCCTTGGAGGTGCTGGCCTGCCCTGCAGCCAGTGTATTATCTGAACGTGTGTTTAGCACGGCAGGGGGCGTCATCATAGACAAGCGCAGCCGCCTGTCCACAGCCAATGTGGACAAGCTCACGTTCATTAAAATGAACCAGGCATGGATCCCTCAGGACTTGTCCGTGCCTTGTGCAGAATAGACATGTATACCGGCACTAACCAGCCATTGTTATACTGCAGCGCAATTGCTCATTCTTGTATTTTGGATATTTCACACTCTTTTAGAGTGTACCCTAATTTAAATTTTTTTTATTAAAACCAAAAACCTGTGTTGGCTACCTCGTCCTCCTCCACCGCCGCTTCCACCTACACCGCTACTTCCACCGCATCCTCAAACTCCTACTCCATATGGAACTCTACCTCATAAATCAAATTTTTTTTTATTTGTACGTATTTTATTTTATATCATTTCACTACTTTGTCATTTACATTTTCGGGTGAAATTCACAAATATTTGGGTGTATAGTACCACTGCTATACCTAGTAGACCGGAAAAAAAATATAATAATTGTCACTTACAGTTTCTGGTGAAATAAACAAATGTTTGGGTGTATAGTACCACTGCTATACCTAGTAGACAGGTTAAACAAAAAAAAAAAATTGTCATTTACATTTTCAGGTGAAATTCACCAATTTTGGTGTGTATAGTACCACTGCTATAAATAGTAGACCGGTAAAAAAAAATTGTCAGTTACCTTTTTCTTGGTGAAATTCACAAATTTTTGGGTGTGATATACCCCTCCTAGTTGACAGCTTAATAAATTTCAATAATTTTTCTTTTACATTCTTGGGTTGACATTATACAATTTTAGACGTGAATAAACACCTGCTATGCATAGGTGACATGAAATCAAATTTAATATATTATTCAGTAATATTCAATGCTTAAACTTTAAAAAGTTGTCACACTTTTACACTTTAATAATTTCTCCCATATTTCAACTCTATAATTTTAAATTTGAAAAAATGAATCCTACCTTGGATGTGGTCTCTCTTTCTCACACTCCCTCTCTAGCCTGGAACCCTGATTCCCCGCCACCAGTGATCACCATGGTAGGAGCATAAAAGAACATAGAAAGTTGATAGAGCAGATATCAAATTGGAACGTGAACATCGCGGGGACGTGCGACATATTGGGGAACTAAGTGTGCACACGCCTACACAAACTGACTGACAGGGGTCAGCCCCTGCAACTTCTGGGTCTTCAAATTGGGCACATGGCCTGAGCTTGCCCTTTACCCCTTTGAGGTGCTTGCCTGCCCTGCAGCCAGTGTATTGTCTGAACCTGTGTTTAGCACGACTGGAGGGGGTTATCACAGGTTATATTTCCCAATGTTTTGGGGTGTACCCTAATTTTAAAAATAAAATTTAAAACCAAAAAGCAGTGTAGGCTACCTCCTCCTCCTCCACCTCCGCTTCCACCTACACCGCCACATCCACCGCCTCCTCTACCTCCTACTCCATATGGATCTCATCCTCCTAGATCAAGATTATATATATTTTTTTTACCTATTTTATGTTATTTAAAGTCATTTCCCTATCCACATTTGTTTGCAGAGCACTTGCCATGCTCTTAACCGCATTTTGATGCCATTTGCAGCCCTCTAGCCCTTTCCATTACATTTTTACAGCCATTTTAGTGCTCAAAAGTTTGGGTCCCCATTGACTTCAATGGGGTTTGGGTTCGGGGTCAAGTTCGGGTCAACTTTTTTCTCAAGTTCGGCCGAACCCATCGAACCCGAACATCCAGGTGTCCGCTCAACTCTAGTCGTTAACCCTTTAGGTGTTCCACAAGAGTTATTGGCAAATGGAGATGAAATTTCAGAAATAAATTTTTTTGTCAAATTTTCCATTTGAATCCATTTTTTCCAGTAACAAAGCAAGGGTTAACAGCCAAACAAAACTCAATATTTATCAAAATCTAACTTCCAGAAACCATACGGCGTTTCTTTCCTTCTGTGCCCTGCCGTTTGGTCATACAGCAGTTTACGACCACATATGGGGTGTTTCTGTAAACTGCAGAATCAGGGTAATAAATGTTAAGTTTTGTTTGGATGTTAACCCTTTCTTCGTTACTGGAAAAAACGTTTTAAAATGGAAAATTTGCCAAAAAATTTGCACGGTTTTAATTTTATTTTTTTGACCGTGTTCATCTGAGGGGTTAGTTCATGGGGAATTTTTATAGAGCAGATTCTTACGGACGCGGCGATACCTAATATGTCTACTTTTTTATTTATTTTAATTTTTTAGAATACATTTTTTTTGCTTTATTGTCTAAAGTCTGAGAACCATAGTTTTTTTCCGATTGTCAGTGGCTAAATAGAATTAAAATTGGGGAAGGGGGATTATAAATTTAGTACTCCATGGAAGTGTGGTACTTCCTGAAGCAACCATCAATGCAGAGGCCCGGATGATCGGGGCACTTGTCACACTGAGTGGTGGTGTCCTTCCGTATCCCCCTCCTGTGACACACACTGCACTTTTTTTGGGACCGTCCCTTCTTTCCAGTATGGGGGGGGCGCCTCCAGTTCCCGAGGTACTCCGGCCTGCTCTTTCCCGGTCAGAATCAGGGACTTGAGGACTGCCTCATAGAACTGCAGGAATTTCCCTGTGTTGTCAGCGCTCCTGGCAACCTGTACCAAGTAGACCGCAACTTTTTTGTACCATGCCCTGGTTTTGTGCATGGCATAATATGGCTTGAGGACTTGATCAGAGAGATCAACTCCTCCCATATACCGATTGTAGTTGACGATACAATCGGGCTTGAGGACCGTTGCCACGGTACCTCGCACAGGGACAGGGGTGATGGCGTTACTGTGAATTGTGGACAATACAAGGACATCCCTCTTGTCCTTATATCTGACCAGCAACAGGTTTCCACTGGTAAGGGCACGGGTCTCACCCCTGGGGATAGGTACCTGGAAGGGGTGGGTAGGGAGGCTGCGTTGATTTTTCCGCATGGTCCCACAAGCTGACGTGGATCTGGCGGCGAGGGACTGGAACAAGGGGAAACTAGTATAAAAGTTATCCACGTACAGGTGGTAACCTTTATCTAGCAGTGGGTGCATAAGGTCCCACACAAGTTTCCTGCTAACACCAAGTGGGGAGATATTCTGGGGGTTGAACATGGGAATCTCGCCCCTCGTACACACAAAACTTGTAAGTGTACCCTGAGGTACTCTCACAAAGTTTGTACAGCTTCACGCCATACCTCGCCCGCTTAGAAGGAACATACTGGCAGAAAAGGAGTCTCCCCTTGAAAGCAATGACAGACTCATCAACCGCGACCTCCCTTCCAGGTACATGGGCCGCAAAAATTTGGCCCCAAAGTGATCGATGACCAGCCTGATTTTGTACAGGCGGTCATAGGCAGTATCACCTTGGGGTGGACATGCTGCATTATCTGCATAATGCAGGCATTTCCGGATGGCCTCAAACCGGGTACGTGTCATGGCCGTACTGTAAAGTGGGGTCTGGTAGAGGACGTCCCCACTGCAGTAATGCCTGACACTGGGTTTTTTAAATAGGCCCATGTGCAGCACGAGGCCCCAAAACGTCCTCATCTTGGCTGCACTGACCGATGTCCAGCCACCGGCCCTAGCCAAAAAGGAGCCCGGGGGTTGAGCAATGAACTGTTGGGCGTACAGGTTCATTTGCTCCATAGATTCGCAAAGTGGTCACAAAAAAAAAGACTAAAATAGTCATATTCAGTGAAGCCCACTGTGGGAATCTGGATTCCTGCTTGGCCAACAAAATCAGGAATCACAGGCTCAAAATGCTCTGGGGTGCACCAGACAAGTTCACCGGTAGGGTGCTCAGGTGGACTTATCTGGTGGGCCGGAAAACTAGTACGAGCCCCAGAGCTGCTCGTACTAGTGTGGGCCACAGGGTCCCTAGCATGGCCGCTCCCTTGCTCCGCCGCCTTGGAGACTCATTATCATCGCTAGATGATGAGGAGGACGCGGATGACAAAAGGAAAGTGGGGTCATCCTCGTCCTCACCGGGGCTCTCGGAGTTGGAGGCAAACAGGGCGTATGCCTCCTCGGCCGAGAACGTCTGGCGGGCCATAGGGGAGTGTGTGTTTGCGCGTGTGTGTGCGTGCGTGGAAAACTTTATTCAGTGTGCGTGTGTGTGGGGGACGGGAGTTCACAGACTTTGCCCTACACCGTGCGGCGGTGATCGGAAATACACAGGGCGTACAGGTACGCCCTGTGTCCTTAAGTACCAGGACATCATGGCGTATCTGTACGCCTTGTGTCCGTAACAGGTTAAGGGTTAACACCGTGGCTCATCATGCTAGGTTGTCAGGCGATTGACTTGGTCTAACACCTGGTTAATTCAGTCAGAGGAGTCTGTGTCTAGCAGTGCTACAGTGAAGACCTACAGTAATACTATATCCAAGCTCCTCAGAGCTAAGTCTGAGCTCAAAGAACCTTTATCTCTGAGAGTTCTACAGCCAAGGAAGGCTACTTTACCATCAAAAGTGCTCCAAAGAGATGGAGATCAGAAGGTCCAGATTCTACAAGGTCATGCACTGGAGTCAGTCAGCAAGGTATTGTGCACATTTATGGCAGAGAGAAATATTAGTAATGCACCTCGCCACACTTTAAAACAGTCTGGCCCACCATGTCTTAAAGGACATTTATCAGCAGATTTGTACCTATGAAATTGGCTGACCAGTTCCATGTGCGCTTGGTAGCTGAAGGCATCTGTGTTGGTCCCATGGTCATATGTGCCTCGCATTGCTGAGAAAAATTATGTTTTAATATATGCAAATGAGGGGCATTGCCACTGCAGAAAAAGCTGAGCCCATTGCTTTAGAAGCTCATTTGCATATATTAAAACTCCATTTTCCTCAGCAATGTGGGCACATATGAAGATGGGACTAACACAGATGCCTTCAGCTGCCAAGTGCACATGTAACAGGTCAGCCAGTTTCACAGGTACAAATCTGATGACAGAAGCCCTTCAAATCTGCATCCCTCAGCCTGGTAATTGCTGAAACAGTTACGTCCGTATCGCCTATGGTTCTGTTGAGAGACTATAGAGAGAGACAGAGAGAAGGAATACTACAACCTCCATTGCTGCTGTCCATACATTGCTATTGGGAGGAATGGCTATTTGGAACGGTGCCTTGTTACTGTCGGATGCACCACAACACATATCCTGCAGTAAAGAAAGACATATTTATTGATATCAACTGGACTGGTTACTTACTTCACCATTCCTAGGCCACTGCACCCACTCTCCTGCCTTGCACCCAGACAAACACCTAACATCAAGGGCACCCTACCACCAGACAGGAACCCCAACACCAGGGTGTATGCAGAGGGAAAAAAGGCTGTGCCCTCCTGTCACTGAATGGCCCTAAGGAGTACCAGTGTGATTTGTGGGTACAACTACCACCACCAGATCCATTACCTCTCCTCCTGATCTCACTGCACACTCAATAGTGGTCATGGTATCTAAGCAGTTAAAAGGAGGGGACTCTTTGTCCTCTAATCACTCCGTCTTATAATTACTGAGTAGCTGGGGGCCTTAAAAAAAAAAACAAAAAAACAAACAAAAAAAAAACTAGGCCTGCCTTGTTAGGACGTCTAAAGAAAGGGATAATAAAGTTTCTAGAAGAAATCTGTCAGCAGTTTTTTCGATGCATAAAAACGAAACCCAAAAAACAATAGTTGAATTGTATTTTTTCCCATTCCACCTAATCATAATTCTTTACAGCCTCGTAATGCATTATATGGAACTTTAAATGGTGACATAGAAAAAAGACAACCAATCCCACAAAAGCAAGCCCTCATATGACTATACAAAAAAAAATTAAATAAAGCTATGGATCGTTTTAAGTGGGCATATACCTTAATATTCCTTTCACTCCAAGTTTCAATTCCATACCATTTTAATATCATGCCATTGAATTATGTTAATGATACAGTGTAAATCTATGCCTGAAGAAGGGTGTATGCCGAGGGAAGAAAGGCTGTGCCCTCCTGTCACTGAATGGCCCTACGGAGTACCAGTGTAAGGACTGGCCCTGTGATTTGTGGGTACAACTACCATCACCAGAGCCATTACCTCTCCCATCTTATATCCTCTCCTCAAGGTCTCACTGCACACTCAATAGTGGTCACAGTATCTAAGCAGTTAGACAGAAGGAGTCTCGCAATACATTACATGGAACTTTAAATTGTGACATTGAAATATTACCACCAATCCCACAAAAGTCCTCTCATAGGACTATACAAAAAATAAATAAAAAAAGCTATGGATCGTTTTAAGTGGGGAGGAAAAAACAAAAACAGAAATTTATTTATGATGAAATAAAAAACTAAAACTAAGTGTACTTTCACACTAGGGACTCAATGCCGGAAAAAAACAGATCAGTTTTACCCTAATACATTCTGAATGTATGCATCAGCTCCTCAGTCCCTCTTACGTTTTTGGGCCGGAGAAAATACTGCAGCATGCGCAGACCTTTAAAAATGTGGAGAAAATTAATAAATACCGGATCAATTTTTCTGGATGACAACCGGAAAGACGGAAAAATAGATCCACATCCGGATCTGTCTCACAAATGCATCCGTTTGCGTCTGGATTGCCGAAAATCCTCTGCTGCAAGTGTGAAAGTACCCTTACCCTAATTTGCTTGTAAGTTGTAACACATTACCATGAGCGAATCTGTGTGAGCAATGGTAATGAGTAATACAGTATGTGTGTAGAGACTGAATTTCCACCAACACTGTTGCAATGTTCCTAACTTAAACTGTTCTTTTGTCCTTTGGATTTAGATTTATTTCACCGGCTGTTCAATGAATCCAGCGCGCTCATTTGGACCAGCTTTGGTAGCTGGAAATTTTAACACACACTGGGTAAGACAAATGAAGGAATCGCTAATATGAAGACCTTACCAATATGACAAAGAGTGACAATTACTGAGCTACCATTTATGATCCTGAATCTAAAAAATAGGCATCTATATTGGGCACTGATCAAAGATAATAAAGTAAAGCATATACCTTAAAGGGGTTATCTGATTTCAGAAACGACCCCCCCCCCCCCATGTGCCGGGCCCCTCACAGGTAATATACTTACCCCCCTCCATGCTCCGCTCCTGGTCCGCACACCGCAGCTGCTGCTTATCCCTGCACACCGATTAAAACATCCGGTGTTGGGGGGGAGCAGCCAATGGCAGGCGGGGACGGGGACGAGTCTCCCTAGCATTTCGGGTGACGCTAGGGAGGCTCGTCCCCATCCCCGCCTGCCATTGGCTGCTCCCCTTCCCCACCAGATGTTTTGATTGGTGTGCAGGGAGAAGCAGCAGCGGTGCGGGGACCAGGAGTGGTGCAGGGAGCAGGGTAAGTCTATTATCTGTGAGGGGCCCGGCACATGGGGGGGGGATGTTTCTGAAATCGGATAACCACTTTAATATTCCTTTCACTACGAGTTTCAATTCCATACCACTTCATGCCATTGAATTATGTTAATGATACAGTGTAAATCTATGACTTAAGGAAGGTGTTATCTTGTCTACATAGTCATTCTATTACCAACTGGTTTTATTAAAGTGGTCTCACCTTCTAAGCTCAGAATAAGACATACTTTTCTCTCAACTGAAATTTCATAATGAATAACACAAGATAAAACAGATTTGATACCTACTACAATGTATCATAAAATAGATACATTCAGAATCGGTTTTAACTATAAATTAAAGGGGTGTAACGGCGGTTGCTGGCTGCCACCGTTCCCCTACTTAATGCTGCAGCCTTAGGCTTTCAGGGTGCATCCACCCCTATCTTCTTCAAGTCCCATAGTGCGGCATGTCTCTCTGCTGGCGCACGCACAGGGCAAGCATGCAAGTAATTTAAAGGGCCAGCGCACATTAATTGTTCTGGCTCCTTGGTCAATACCTGCCTTCCTTCCAGTTGCCTGAGAGTGATTGGTTCATAGCACCCCACAAATCTGTGTTCTTACTTCTCAGTGTTCCAGTATATTGACCCGTGTCCGCCTTCTGGATTCTGCTACCTGCCTGACCCTTGCCTGTTTTGTTCTGGTTCTGACCTGGATTGCCTGACCTGTTCCTGAGCTGCCTGCCCTGACTCTTTGCTTGTATGACTACGCCACTGTCCCATCCTTTGGCACTAGTTTATCTAGAAGATATTTTGATTTATTCTCTGGATCTAACTTCTCACCAAAGGCATGTACTGTTAGTTCTATGGCAGTTAAGGAGGAATAATGCATTTTTGAGAAATCTTCTCTGCCATTCCTGGGGTACATCATCTCTGAGACAGGTCTGCAGTAGTGTTGATCGCAAATATTCGAATTGCTAATTTTTATCGCGGATATTGGCACTTCGAGAATTCACGAATAACTAGAATATAGTGCTAGATCTTCGTAATCGCGAATATTCAAAAAAAAATTTCATCAGTACCCATGATGACCCCTCACTGCTTCTTGCTTGTGGGCCAATGAGAAGGCTGCAATATCTTTGACTTTAGGAGAAGTGTTGATCGCAAATTTTCGCATCGCAAATTTTTATTGCAAATTTTCCGATTGCCGATTGTTGCAATCAAGGAAAGAATAACTTGAGATCACAAATTCTCAAATTTGGGAATATATTAAGAATATTCACCCAAATATTCGCAAAATATCGCAAATTTGAATATTGCTTCTGCCACTCATTACTAGTCTGCAGATGGATCCACAGAAGCTAAATGCAGTAGTGAACTGGCCACATCCTCAGGGTCTTTCTGCCATACAGCGGTATCTGGACTTTGCAAATTTTTATTGCCAGTTTATTCCTAATTTTTGGTCTCTTACATCCTCCATAACAGCTGGTGCAGTCTTATTACAAAAATTATGATGAGGGAAAATGATCACCTGCGGTTTATTTTCCAAGCTCTTCTCACTTTCCGAAAGGAACTATTGTATAAGAGAATTTCTGGCCACAAAATTAGCCCTGAAAGAATGGGGTTATTTGTTGGAAGGTGCCCTACATTCAGTGGTCATCTACACCTACCACAAGAATCTTGCATATTTCCAAACCACACAGCATCTAAATCCACACCAAGCCAGATGGGCACTCTTTTTTATTTTGGGTTATATTTTCGCCCAGCCGAGAAGAACATCAAGGCTGATGCTTTGTCTCAGTCGTTTGATTCCTTGGACCAGCAAGAGGAACTCCAGTACATTATCGATCTTGCTCGCTTGATTACTGTGGATCTATCTTGGTTAAAGACATTCCACCTGGAAAGACCTTTGTGCCACATGCCAGAAAGAGACATATATTAGCCTGTTGACATGACTCCAAAGTAGCCAGTCATCCCAAGATTCGCAAGACTTCTGAACTTTTATTGAGTCACTACAGGTAGCCCACACTTCCAAAAGATGTGCGTGAATATGTGTCTGCCTGTAACATATGTGCACTGAATAAAATCGCCAACACCAAACCCCTGGTTTACCTCTTCCCATTCTCGACACCGCCTGGCTACACATTGCCATAGATTTTGTCACCGAGCTTCCATCTTCTGCCCGGTGAATTATCTGGGTGGTTGTGGACAGTTTCTCTAACTTCGTTCCCTTATCTGGTCTGCCCTCTGCTGCAAAACTTTCAAAACTATTTGTAGAGCACATATTCCTATTGTATGGACTCCCTCTACAAATAGTTTCGTATTGTAGAGTTCAATTCACCTCTAAACTCTGGAGAGCTCTTTGTTTGCTGCTTGAGATTAAATTGGATTATTCTTTGGGATATTATCCTTAGACTTACGGGCAAGTAGGGCGGGTCAATCAAATATTAGAGAATTATCTCTGTCCAACATGACAACTAGGTACAATTAGTACCTTGGGAAGAGTTTTCCTAAAATAACCATTCTAGTAAGTGTACTGTATCCTCTCCTCCTTTCTTTGTCATTTATAGACAACATCCTTGTACCCCTCTCCCTATTCCAACCTCTTTGGGGATTCTAGCTGTGGACTCCTTTAGAGATTTCTTAAAGATATGGGGTCAGACCAAAGACTGTTTCAGCAAGGCATTGTCCCGTATGAAAGAAATTGCAGACAAGAGACGGAAAAGACCTTGTCAGGAGACAAAGTATGGCTCTCCCTAGTTTCAAATTCACCCCTAGGTTTCTGGGTCCTTTTGAAGAGTTGAGAAGGACCAATGAGGTTAATTATAAGCTACGTCTGCCTCCTTCCTTGCAGATTCCCAACTCCTTACATGTGTCCTTGCTGAAACTGGTAGTTTTAAGTCATTTTCCTGCTATTCCATCTACTTCTATGCCTGTGATTGGAGATTCGGACAATGTGAGGTAAAACAATATCTTGGATATCAAGAAGCATGACAAAAAAAACTACTATATTGTGGACTGAAAAGGTTCTTGTGTGGCTTTGGGCCCAAGAAGAGGGGGCTTAAGGGAAGGAGGGATACTGTAACAGCAGTTGCCGGCCGCTGCTGCTCCCCTACTCACTGCCATGGTCTTGGACTTTCAGTCCAGATCCACACTGTCCTCCCCTGCCAGCTTCCTGTGTGCACGCACAGGGCTGGCATGCGTCTTTCCAAGTAATTTAAAGGGCTGGCGCACATTAATTGTTCTGGCTCCTTGGCCAATCCCAATTCTCCTGTGCATTTATGGAAGTGGTCCAGCCCTCCTTCCAGTTGCCTGAGCATCATTGGTCCATAGCTCCCTGCAAAGGTCTGCGTTCTTATGTCTCGGTATTCCAGTATATTGATCTGTATCTGCCTTCTGGATTCTGCTAGCTGCCTGATTCTTTCTTGTCTTGTTCTGATCCTCCTGGTTCTGACCTGGATTGCATCACCTGTTCCTGAGCCACCTGCCCTGACCCTTTGCTTGTACGAATACGCCTCCATCCCAAGCTTTGGTACTTCTCTGTCTCTCCTGGTTATGACTTGGACTGCTGACTATATTAATACTCTGCTAGTGCATAGCACCGATACCACATGGCCCATCTTGGCCAGCTTCTTCGTGTTCTTCCCACCTCAAGAGGTAGCGACCTGGTATACATGAATTAAGGTGTGGCTGTCTTGATGGGTGGAATCTAAGGCCCTTGATGATTTGTGTATACAGACTTCTGAGATATATAGTTCATTTTACAGGGGTTGTCCAGGATTTTTACAAGTGATATCCTCACGTCAGGCCATCAATGTTTGATTGGCGGGGATACCACACCTCACACCTCTGCCAATCAGCTGTTTCAAGTAGCTTTAGCATCTAAAGTCAGCACTGGAACTACACAGCTCCAACCATTGTGTAGTGGAAGAGCTGTCTACTGCAAGGCTGTTTCCAGTTGAAGTGCAGTAACCAGTAGTGTTGAGCATGAATATTCGAATTACTAATATTTATTGCTAATATCGCAGCTTCGAGAATTCGCTAATATTTTGAATATAGTGCTATATATTCGTTTTTCGAATATTCGTATTTTTTTTTTACTCGAAAAATCGGCAATGTAATGATCACGTAATATGCGAATATTACGCGATCGATACAGGTGTGGGTCAAAAAGGAATATATAGCACTATACTCAATATAGTGCTAAATATTTGGTTTTTAGAATATTCGTCATTTATTTCCATCAGAATTTTTGATTTCTCCCTGCTTAAGTTGCTTGCCAAGCAATTTAAGCAGGGAGGAATCATGACTTCAGATGGAAAAAAATGTGCTATATATTAGTTTTTTAGAATATTCGTCAATGACGAATATCAATTTTTTTTTTTATATATAGCATTATATCGAATATAGTGCTATATATTCAGTTTTGATTGAAGCCTGTATTGATCACGTAATATTCGTATATTACGCGATCATTACATTGATGATTTTTCGAGTAAAAAAAGGTAGAATATAACGAATATTTGAATTCGCCAAATATTCTACAAAATATTCGCGAAATATCGCGAATTCGAATATGACCCCTGCCGCTCATCACTAGTAACCAGCCCATCCAACAATGAACGGGCCAGTGTAGTCCCAGCACTGGAGCTACTGCAGAACAGCTGATTGGCAGAGATGCAGAGTTTTGGAGTGCCACTGATCAGATATTGATGACCTATCCTGAGGATTGGCCATCACTTGTAAATTCCTAGAAAACCCCTTTAAGGGTTAATCATATAACAGTTTCAGAATATTTATAGCCCTCTTTCTCACTAGCATGTTGGAACAATTAGTTGTCTCATCTCATACATATTATTTATCTCTGCAGATCTTCTGGATTGGACCTTTGGTAGGGGCCATCCTAGCCTCCTTGATCTATAATTATGTACTGTGCCCCCAGGAGCAAAGCTTCTCTGAGAAGTTATCTGTGTTCCTAGGAAGAATGCCAACTTTACAAGAAGAGGAAGAAGAGTGGGAGGAAAGACAAGAACAGCCCAGGAGAAAATCAATGGAACTTCAGTCATTGTAACATCCACTGCATTTAATTGATGGAAATGAACTGTGATGTTTTTCTAACTTATCTTATCTTGTCATATCTTATGGGAAACTATGAGTAAAATACACGATAGGTTAGAAAATATTGAAAAATGAAGGACATGTATTATTCCACATAATATACAGACTTGTACCAAATATTAGCACATTGTATAAAGTTATTGAATATGGTATGTGTAAAAGTAGGTCCCCTTGCTCATTGACACAGTGCTTGCGGTTAGAAAAAGGTAATACATAAGAGACAGTGATATTAGGTGTTTATTGCCCAGGATTTTAGTGATATCCTAGTGATAGTTTTATCCTTAGATGCCATGACCAATACTTTGATTCATAGTGAAAAAGGTTATGTTCACCTTTACTATCAATTTTTTGCTCCAATACGTCTAAAATGACCAAGCAGGCACCTCTGTGTAAATATGTGCCTATACAGTAGCTACTATGCAAATCTACAGTCAGGTCCATAAATATTGGGACATCGACACAATTCTAACATTTTTGGCTCTATACACCACCACCACAATGGATTTGAAATGAAACAAACAAGATGTGCTTTAACTGCAGCCTGTCAGATTTAATCTGAGGGTATTTACATCTAAATTAGGTGAACAGTGTAGGAATTACAATAGTTTGCATATGTGCCTCCCACTTGTTAAGGAATCAAAAGTAATGGTACAATTGGCTTCTCAGCTGTTCCATGGCCAGATGTGTGTTATTCCCTCATTATCCCAATTACAATGAGCAGATAAAAGGTCCTGAGTTCATTTCAACTGTGCTATTTGCATTTGGAATATGTTGCTGTCAACTCTCAAGATGAGATCCAAAGAGCTGTCACTATCAGTAAAGCAAGCCATCATTAGGCTGAAAAACAAAACAAACCCATCAGAGAGATAGCAAAAACATTAGGCGTGGCCAAAACAACTGTTTGGAACATTCTTAAAAAGAAGGAACGCACGGGTGAGCTCAGCAACACCAAAAGACCCGGAAGACCATGGAAAACAACTGTGGTGATTGACCAAAGAATTCTTTCCCTGGTGAAGAAAACACCCTTTACAACAGTTGGCCAGATCAAGAACATCTCAAGGAGGTAGGTGAATGTGTGTCAAAGTCAACAATCAAGAGAAGACTTCACCAGAGTTAATACAGAGAGTTCACCACAAGATGTAAACCATTGGTGAGCCTTAAAAACAGGAAGGCCAGATTAGAGTTTGCCAAACGACATCTAAAAAAGCCTTCACAGTTCTGGAACAACATCCTATGGACAGATGAGACCAAGATCAACTTGTACCAGAGTGATGGGAAGAGAAGAGTATGGAGACGGAAAGGAACTGCTCATGATCCTAAGCATACCCCCTCATCAGTGAAGCATGGTGGTGGTAGTGTCATGGCGTGGGCATGTATGGCTGCCAATGGAACGGGTTCTCTTGTATTTATTGATAATGTGACTGCTGACAAAAGCAGCAGGATGAATTCTGAAGTGTTTCAGGCAATATTATCTGCTCATATTCAGCCAAATGCTTGGGAACTCATTGGGCAGTGCTTCACAGTGCAGATGGACAATGACCCAAAGCATACTGCAAAAGCAACCAAAGAGTTTAAGGGAAATAAGTGGAATGTTATGCAATGGCCAAGTCAATCACCTGACCTGAATCCGATTGAGCATGCATTTCACTTGCTGAAGACAAAACTGAAAGGAAAATGCCCCAAGAACAAGCAGGAACTGAAGACAGTTGCAGTAGAGGCCTGGCAGAGCATCACCAGAGATGAAACCCAGCGTCTGGTGATGTCTATGCGTTCCAGACTTCAGGCTGTAATTGACTGCAAAGGATTTGCAACCAAGTATTAAAAAGTGAAAGTTTGATTTATGATTATTATTCTGTCCCATTACTTTTGGTCCCTTAACAAGTGGGAGGCACATATGCAAACTGTTGTAATTCCTACACCGTTCACCTGATTTTCATTTCAAATCCATTGTGGTGGTGTATAGAGCCAAAAATGTTAGAATTGTGTCAATGTTCCAATATTTATGGACCTGACTGTATGTGTCCACATGGTAAAATACTTGAAACGAAACCTGTGTGGGCTGATCCTGCAGCCACACTCCCTTCCATCTAACTCCTGCTTCTTGCTAACCTACCAAATATATGATAGGAAGAGGTAGAAATTGCACATTTCTTTAATTTTTCCCTTTTTATGCACTGATTGGAGCAATGAAAACATTTGTTGCAAAGGTGGACATACCCTTTAAAAACAAATAAATATTAGTGTTAATAGGCTTTTGTTTAAATGGATTTACAGGGGTGGATTTAATAATCCTATAAATGTTGCACACTTAGACCTGAACCCGATTTATCACAAGGGCTCAGGCTGGATGATAAATATGGCACAGTGATAGACACAGATGTTTAACTTAATACCATCTATTGGTTGGCTTACTCTGAGACAGAATTTTACATGAGAATTACTGTATGGAGCAAATTGCATGTTACAGAACATGCCCACTTTCTGGTGACACTGCACCCCTTCCAACTAAGCTACACAGCTTTTAAGCAAAACCGAAAAAAAGTACAGAAACCCAAGTGCCTTGTGCCAGATTGCAACACCTTTTAGACAAATTCTAGTGCAAACAGATTAAAAAGGCACTCCCACAAAAAGTGCATGATGTAAACTGTAGTGAATGCAATCTTCTTGCCAGTATCTGTATTTGTGAGCTATCCCCTCCCTTCGAATCCTCAGCTGTGTCATCTGACCAACACTCTGACTTTCCAAATAACACAGCATCTTATGTGTGGACAGGAAGCCAGTTTCTCTATGTATTTCTATGGCAGCCTCAATGTCAGTCTCATAGGAATGAATTGAAAAATAACTGACTTCCTGGCCAGTGGCAGTTGGAGATCAGAGTGTTGGTCACATGACACAGCTGAGGATCATAAGGGAGGAGATACCTCACAAATATAGTTACTGGTGAGAAGATTACATTCACTACAAATTACATCATAGACCTTTCTAACAGGTCAGATAATATAATTTTTTATGGGAGTGCTACTTTAATTTAGTTTATAAATTTGTCTGTACTTAATAATTGTGTGGTTAGAACTGCAATTCCGTTCACCGATCGATGCTGTGCTGAAGCCATGCAGAAGCAGGGACCTTCTTAACAGGACATATACAAGGTTTTTCTTTCTTGTAGATACCGTCAAGAGAAATACAATGCACATAATAAAAATAGATCTGGTTCTTAGAATATCTAACAATTAGGCAAATACAACCTCGGATGAACAACAACACGTGACAAATCACACCATGTCATTATTCATTTAACACAAAAATTTAAGTACACCCTAAGTACTTCCATAAAAATTAGGAGGGTCAGTTACAGCCAAGTGCTGCAAATCAAATGTCCTTGATTAACTGATCATCAGCAAGTGTGACCAACTATAGAAAAACATAATGTTTTGGCACTGTGCTGGTCTGGAGCATTGTACAATGCCAAGGGAGAAAGACATCAGTAAAGATCGTAGTTTCAATTGCTTCTGCCCATC
This sequence comes from Bufo bufo, assembly GCF_905171765.1. Lineage (NCBI taxonomy): Eukaryota > Metazoa > Chordata > Amphibia > Anura > Bufonidae > Bufo > Bufo bufo. Next base: position 606,344,081 of record NC_053391.1, read on the forward strand.
AATCTGCGAAGAGTTACAAGGCTAAACAATTTGAAGTCCATCAGCGATTATTCACAAGTAGAAAATATTCAAGACAGTTGCCAATCTTTCCAGAAGTGGACACCCTAGCAAATTCACCCCAAGATCAGACCATGCAATGCTCAGATTTTTTTTGCTAATGTGTAGGAAAGAGATAGAAATATGTATATAGAGAAATCATACATTTATACTAGAAAACTGTCCCTATATACTGTAGAGCTTCCCCCTGCCTCCCTGCATTGACAATAGGGAGCACTTACTGCTCACTGACATGTATCTCCCAGCCTCTGGTTAGTTACTGTAGTGTCCCACTAGGTAAAGGTGGGCACTACACAAGGCTTAATATGGCCACGTTATTCTCCACCTCCTGTGGAATATAGCCATTGTACTTTATATGATGTTTCATGTGAATTTCCCTGTGTATTTCCTGTATCAGGCCTGTTAGGGGTAATTCCTCCTCCTAGACAGTAGAGGGAGCTAGGGGACCCCTAGTATATATAGTTAGGTCCAGACAGGAAAGGACAGGATAGTAGTCCAGGAGGCTAGTGAGTGCAGTCTAGCCTGCCTGAGGTTCCTGAGCAAAGCAAGCTCAGAAGTTGCCACCAGGAGAGGGTTTGCCTCCTGAGAGAAACCAATATCCCATAACATAGCAGTGCAGAGCCAGTATTCCAGCCAGACAAGAGAGCTGAAGGGCAGAAGGATTTATTTGAGAGCAAGGACATATACCTGAGGAAGTTTCCCTAACCCAGGATAAAGCCAATAATAGGGCGTACGGGCCTTGGGATAAAGAAAGACAGGATTTCTGAAGAAAAGTGCAGCCTGATCTGTAAGTGTGTTAACCCTCTGAGTATCTTGCAAGAACATTGCGCCTGCTATTTGTATAAGCCTGCTTTTGACTGCTGCTGACCTATGGAACTGAACAAAAGACTGTAAATAGTTGATTGTTTCCAGTAAAAGGAAGTTTTGGTTCACCACAACATCGTGTTCCTCAATTATTCCTATTATAAAACGGTGTGCCACCGTTAACGGCACTGGCGTCCTGAACTTAAAGGGACCTTGCCACCGACATGTTAAGCCTGCAACACCCAGGGCACCTCACCTACCACCGGCCTGGTCCATATACATTGAGAGTGCCCCAGAGGACTCCTGTGCCAGCCTCTCCATCACTGCTGTACGCCTGCCCAGGGTCTTTCATAAACTGTGAGTAACCAAGAGCAACCCTCGTTTGCCTATTAACCGTGACCTCACCATCGTAATACCCTGCAGGGCTGCGTACTGCATATTTTGGCGTCACGAACAGGATACGATCATTCCTACGCCATTGTGGAATATAAACTGTGTGCCGTTATTGCCATAAAGTGATATTCTAATATATTATCTATTAAATGTTAAGTTTTATTCCCTCTGTCCCCAATCAAGGGGATTAGTTCATTCACTTTTTGACCTTTGGGAGTATTTAGGATAAGCCTTCACTGAGCTAGACCTATTTGATATTTTGATATTCTTTAAGTTCACCACGTGTGCCAGAGCATGGCAGGTTTCTTAGCCACAGGCTTTAATACAGACAGTTGGCTGGTAGAGGCCCAAAAAAGGCCCAAAAAATATACCCCTTCCTATAATGCAGCCTTCAAGGATCTGACAGACATATACAGAGACCTAATCCTCTCCTGGTGGGAGACGCAGAGCCTGGAGAGCTATTTAAAACACAATATCGTCCCACGTGGACTCCGCATCTCCTTGCTACCCGCGACACGCTTCAGGAGCCCTGGTTTCTTTAGTAAATGGAAACAGGAAGCTGCCAATAGCTCTCTACGGTTCATGCGTCTCCTCCTAGCCGAAGAGAAGACTAAATTGGAGACTCTAAACAAAAAAATAACTGAAAGTATTGAGGCCACCCAGACTTTCTCACAAGAGGCGAAGTTTGCCACCAAGGAGAAACAACTCCAGAATTACCTTGACAAATATCAATACCACTTAAAAGAGCGCAAACACCACCAATTTGTGAGAGATCTGGCGGATTTCAAGGAAAATAGAATGTATTCCTCCATAGCCAATCGAGGGGAGACTGGGGGGGTTTAAACTGACCTCTCTTCTACTGAGACGGAATTTTCTGACTCTGACAGCATACCGAAAGGTAACAGACAATCTCCCCGGGGGGGAAACCATCAAGGTCGACAAAGAGTAGGTTCAAGCGGGAGGGACCGCCGTTTTTTAGGGGGTACCCCTTACCCAGGCCAACCCAATCCCCCACAAAGTTATCCCTTACGGAACCATACCCAACCACTTCCTCAAAACCCCTAGGACCCCAGGTTGTTAATCTGTCTTCACGTCCCCTTACTGTTACTGAGACCCAGGTCCTTCAATTAGGTCTCTCATTCGTACCCACTCCAAACTTCAACAGATTTGACATCATAAAGGATCTCAATCTGTTTGTCCGCAAACTACGCTGGCACAAATTCTTCAAACTGCAAGAAAGGAAACAGTGCCGGGAACTAGGCATCCCCCTCGAGATCCTTTCAGACGTACGTCTGTTGTATGACCTCGACAGAGTACCCGAGCAACAAGAGGGTCTAGGTCCTTTCACTAATCTGAAATTAAAAAGTAATAAAATGCCACCAGTAGCTGCGGACCCGTCCTGTGTTGATGTTTTCTTAGACCTGGTCACACATCAAATTGAAGAGCTCAGACCATCACATTGTTCCAATATTGACCGTGTCCAGGCCACTGTGATCTCTGACCTCGAGAGCGACCGCTCCATTGTTATCAAACCCTCAGATAAGGGGCGCAACACGGTGGTCATGGACCAGGGCCAATATAGAGCAATGTGTGAAGCTCTCCTGCATGACCCCTCCACATATGAGGTGTTACCTCGGGACCCGACCAATGATTTTAGGTCCGAATTAAAAGCCATCCTTGATGAGGCAAAGCTGGCACATATAATTTCTGATGAGGAGTTCAAGTTTCTATTACCATCTTGTCCTCGTATGGCCACCTTTTATTGCCTCCCCAAACTCCATAAAGGGACCAATCCATTAAAGGGACGCCCCATAGTGTCGGGGGTGGGCAACCTTTGCCAAAATGTAGGAATATATGTTGACAAAATCCTGGCCCCATTTGTGACTGCCTTTCCCTCATACACCCGCGACACCACAGACCTCCTTAAGCGACTGGAGGGCATCTACATAGAAGCAGACAGTCTGCTCGCAAGCATTGATGTAGAGGCGCTATACTCAAGCATCCCCCACTCCTTGGGCCTCAAGGCTGTGGAATTCTTTTTGAGTAGTCGAGGCCGTCAGTATCGCGCCCACAGTCTCTTTATCCTCCGCTTGCTGGAGTTCACGCTGACCAGCAACGTGTTCTCCTTCAGCAGCAGGGTCTACCACCAGCTCAGGGGCACCACGATGGGGAGCCCATGTGCCCTGTCGTATGCAAATTTGTTCCTGTGCTGGTGGGAGGAGACCCTGTTTTTTACGGATGCGGGATCAACCACCATGGATCCCGTGGGACTGTGGGCGCGATACATAGATGACATCTTCATCATTTGCAATGGTGACGGTCTCTCGTTTTGTTCCCTGGTGGAGGGACTTAACAACAATAATATAGGTCTCCGCTTCACTAGTGAGAGCAATGCCGTCTGCCTGCCATTCCTGGATGTCCTTATCTCCAAAACGGAGAAAGGAGAGTTGATCACGACGGTCTATAGGAAACCTACTTTAACTAACACATTGCTTAAGTGGGAGAGTAGCCACCCACTCCCGCTTAAGAAAGGTATTCCTAAACCCGCTGGATCTACTATCTTAAAACCATGGCTCCAATGGGCCTTAATGAACCACTCAATTATAGTTGTTTTTTGTGACCATGTTTTTTGTCACCATGGTCACCTTGTTCGATTCACTCCTTAAAGGGAACCTGTCACCGGGATTTTGTGTATAGAGCTGAGGACATGGGTTGCTAGATGGCCGCTAGCACATCCGCAATGCCCAGTCCCCATAGCTCTGTGTGCTTTTATTGTGTAAAAAAAACAATTTGATAAATATGCAAATTAACCTGAGATGAGTCAGAGCTTGAAAATATGACTCTTCTCTGGTCACACAAGTAAGATATGACTCTTTTATGTTAATTTGCATATGTATCAAATAGTTTTTTTTACACAATAAAAGCACACAGAGCTATGAGGACTGGATATTGTGGATGTGCTAGCGGCCATCTAGCAACCCATGTCCTCAGCTCTATGCCCAAAATCCCAGTGACAGGTTCCCTTTAATTCAGTCTCAATACTAGTCCAATTGTTCTAAAATTAGCCTGTTATCTTCCTAACCTGTTCATAAGTAGCTCTGTTATGCAAACATTGTTTTGCTCTTTTTGAAACATGAGACCCATCCGTATGTCGGTCTCCCATGCAATCATTGACGCCCCGTGGCATATTTCCCGACCTGTGTGAAGTTGGCACCCCATGTTCTTAAATTTCAAAAATAAATACACCATTCGTTTGTGCTGCGTTTGTGCTGGTTTGTGCCGCAAAAATGAACGTTTGTGCCGGTTCGGTTCCTGAGATATTGCGCGTTAGATTTGTATGAAGCCCCGGTCACTTTCCACCCCATGTTTTTAAATTTCAAAAAGAAATACACCATTCGTTTGTGCTGCGTTTGTGCTGATTTGTGCTGCAAAAATAAACGTTTCCGCCGCTTTCGTTTCCGAGATATTGCGCGCTTGATTTGCTGAAACCCCGCCCACTTTCCACCCCATGTTTTTAAATTTCAAAAAGAAATACACCATTCGTTTCTGCTGCGTTTGTGCTGGTTTGTGCCGCAAAAATAAACGTTTACGCCGCTTTGGTTTCCGAGATATTGCGCGCTTGATTTGCTGAAACCCCGCCCACTTTCCACCCCATGTTCTTAAATTTCAAAAAGAAATACACCATTTGTTTGTGCTGCGTTTGTTCTGGTTTGTGCCGCAAAAATGAACGTTTGCGCCACTTTGGTTTCCGAGATATTGCGCACTTAATTTGCTGAAACCCCGCCCACTTTCCACCCCATGTTCTTAAATTTCAAAAATAAATACACCATTTATTTCTGCTGTGTTTGAGCTGGTTTGTGCCGCAAAAATTAACGTTTGCGCCGCTTTGGTTTCTGAGATATTGCGCGCTTGATTTGCTGAAACCACGCCCACTTTCCACCCCATGTTTTTAAATTTCAAAAAGAAATACACCATTCGTTTGTGCTGCGTTTGTGCTGGTTTGTGCTGCAAAAATAAACATTTGCGTCGCTTTGGTTTCCTAGAATTTGCGCGCTTGATTTGCTGAAACCCCGCCCACTTTCCACCCCATATTTTTACATTTCAAAAAGAAATACACCATTCGTTTGTGCTGCGTTTCTGCTGGTTTGTGCTGCAAAAATGAACGTTTGCGCCGCTTTGGTTTCCGAGATATTGCGCGCTTGATTTGATTAAACCCCTGCCACTTTCCACCCCATGTTCTTAAATTTCAAAAATAAATACACCATTCGTTTGTGCTGCGTTTGTGCTGGTTTGTGGCGCAAAAATTAACGTTTGCGCCGCTTTGGTTTCCGAGATATTGCACGATTGATTTGCTGAAACCCTGCCCACTTTCCACCCCATGTTTTTAACCCTGACCCTAGACCCCCCAGGTGTGCTGCAGCTTGCCCCCCTCCCGCCCCCCCCCCCTTTTTTGGGGGCACAAGCATATTATTATTGTTTTTTCTGCGTACGCTGACTGTGGCCGGGACTCTTAGCGTCCGGCCACTGTTAGCGCATCGCACACTCCACTGCTGATCAACTTCGGACGGTTAATCAGCGAGTTTGAATTAAATAATAAAATAAATTCACATTTTTTGGCCTTTTTTTTGTCTGTTAGGTTTAGGATAAGTTCGCGAACACCCGTCCCCACACACACATGCACACCAAATAAAGTTTATAGTTTATCATGCACACACACAGTCCCCTATAGCCCGCCGGATGTTCTCAGCTGAGGAGGCATACGCCCAGCTTGCCTCCGAGTCCGAGAGCCCCAGTGAGGACAAGGATGACCCCACTTTCCTTTTGTCATCCGCGTCCTCCTCATCATCTAGCGATGATGATGAGCCCCCACGGCGGCGGAGACACCGCCAGGCGAAGCAAGGGGAACGCCATGCTAGGGACCCTGTGGCCCACACTAGTACGAGAAGCTCTTGGGCTCGTACTAGTTTTCCGGCCCACCAGTTAAGTCCACCGGAGCCCCCTACCGGTGAACTTGTCTGGTATACCCCAGAGCGTTTTGAGCCTGTAATTCCTGATTTTGTAGGCCAACCAGGAATCCAGATTTCCACAGTGGGCTTCACTGAATACAACTACTTTAGTCTTTTTTTCAGTGACCAATTTGTGAATCTGATGTTGGTGCAGACGAACCTGTACGCCCAACAGTTCATTGCTCAACACCCGGGCTCCTTTTTGGCTAGGCCCGGTGGCTGGACTCCGGTCTGTGCAGCCAAGATGAGGACGTTTTGGGGCCTCGTGCTGCATATGGGCCTAGTCAAGAAACCCAGTGTCAGGCATTACTGGAGTGGGGACGTCCTCTACCAGACCCCACTTTACAGTACGGCCATGACACGTACCCGGTTTGAGGCCATCCGGAAATGCCTGCATTATGCAGATAATGCAGCATGTCCCCCCCAAGGTGATCCTGCCTATGACCGCCTGTACAAAATCAGGCCGGTCATCGATCACTTTGAGGCCAAATTTGTGCAGGCCTATGTACCTGGAAGGGAGGTCGCGGTTGATGAGTCTCTCATTGCTTTCAAGGGGAGACTCATTTTCCACCAGTATGTTCCCTCTAAGCGGGCGAGGTATGGCGTGAAGCTGTACAAACTTTGCAAGAGTACCTCAGGGTACACTTACAAGTTTCGTGTGTACGAGGGGCGAGATTCCTGTATTCAACCCCCAGAATGTCCCCCCACTCTGGGTGTTAGCGGGAAGCTTGTGTGGGACCTTATGCACCCACTGCTAGATAAGGGTTACCACCTGTACGTGGATAACTTTTATACTAGTATCCCCTTGTTCCAGTCCCTCGCCGCCAGATCAACGTCTGCTTGTGGGACCATGCGGAAAAATCAACGCAGCCTCCCTACCCACCCCCTCCAGGTACCTATCCCCAGGGGTGCGACCCGTGCCCTTACAAGTGGAAACCTGTTGCTGGTCAGATATAAGGACAAGAGGGATGTCCTTGTACTGTCCACAATTCACGGTAACGGCATCACCCCTGTCCCTGTGCGAGGTACCGCGGCAACGGTTCTCAAGCCCGATTGCATCGTCGACTGCAATCGGTATATGGGAGGAGTTTATCTATCTGATCAAGTCCTCAAGCCATATAACGCCATGCGCAAAACCAGGGCATGGTACAAAAAAGTTGCGGTCTGCTTGGTGCAGGTTGCCTTGCACAACTCTTTTGTGCTGTCCCGGAGCGCTGGCAACACAGGGATATTCCTTCAGTTCTATGAGGCAGTCCTCAAGGACCTGATCTTTTCTGACCGGGAAAGAGCAGGCCGGAGTACCTCGGGAACTGGAGGCGCCCAGATCGTCCCTGGCCAACACTTTCCAGGTGTGGGCCCCCATACTGGAAAGAAGTGTGTCACAGGAAGGGGATACGGAAGGACACGACTACTCAGTGTGACACGTGCCCCGATCATCCGGGCCTCTGCATTATTGGTTGCTTCAGGGAGTAACACACTTCCATGGGGTACTAAATTTATGTTCCCCTTCCCCAATTTAGCCACTGACAATCGGATAAAAAACTATGGTTCTCAGACTTGAGACACTAAAACTAAAAAAATATTTTTTCTAAAATATTTAGTAAAACTAAAATAACTAAAATAACTAAAAAAAGTAGACATATTAGGTATCGCCGCGTTCGTAAGAATCTGCTCTATAAAAATACCCCATGACCTAACCCCTCAGATGAACATGGTCAAGAAAGAAAATAAAAACGGTGCACCTTACATCACCATTGCACCGCTTTTATTTTCTTTCTTGACCATGTTCATCTGAGGGGTTAGGTCATGGGGTATTTTTATAGAGCAGATTCTTACAGACGCGGCAATACCCTATATGTCAACTTTTTTTAATTTATTTTAGTTTTACTAAATATTTTTGAATTTTTTTTTTTCGTTTTAGTGTCTCAAATCTGAGAACCATAGTTTTTTTATCCGATTGTCAGTGGCTAAATTGGGTAAGGGGAACATAAATTTAGTACCCCATGGAAGTGTGGTACTCCCTGAAGCAACCAATAATGCAGAGGCCCGGATGATCGGGGCACGTGTCACACTGAGTAGTGGTGTCCTTCCGTATCCCCTTCCTGTGACACACTCTGCACCTTTTTTGGGTCCGTCCCTTCTTTCCAGTATGGGGGACCACACTGGAAAGTGTTGGCCAGGGACGATCTGGGCGCCTCCAGTTCCCGAGGTACTCCGGCCTGCTCTTTCCCAGTCAGAAAAGATCAGGTCCTTGAGGACTGCCTCATAGAACTGAAGGAATGTCCCTGTGTTGCCAGCGCTCCGGGACAGCACAAAAGAGTTGTGCAAGGCAACCTGCACCAAGCAGACCGCAACTTTTTTATACCATGCCCGGGTTTCGCGCATGGCGTTATATGGCTTGAGGACTTGATTAGATAGATAAACTCCTCCCATATACCGATTGCAGTCGACGATGCAATCGGGCTTGAGGACCGTTGCCGCGGTACCTCGCACAGGGACAGGGGTGATGCCGTTACTGTGAATTGTGGACAGTACAAGGACATCCCTCTTGTCCTCATATCTGACCAGCAACAGGTTTCCACTGGTAAGGGCACGGGTCGCACCCCTGGGAATAGGTACCTGGAGGGGGTGGGTAGGGAGGCTGCGTTGATTTTTCCGCACGGTCCCACAAGTGGAATTGGATCTGGCGGCAAGGGACTGGAACAAGGGGATACTAGTATAAAAGTTATCCACGTACAGGTGGTAACCCTTATCTAGCAGTGGGTGCATAAGGTCCCACACAAGTTTCCCGCTAACACCCAGAGTGGGGGGACATTCTGGGGGTTGAATACGGGAATCTCGCCCCTCGTACACACGAAACTTCTAAGTGTACCCTGAGGTACTCTTGCAAAGTTTGTACAGCTTCACGCCATACCTCGCCCGCTTAGAGGGAACATACTGGCGGAAAATGAGTCTCCCCTTGAAAGCAATGAGAGACTCATCAACCGCGACCTCCCTTCCAGGTACATAGGCCTCCACAAATTTGGCCCCAAAGTGATCGATGACAAGCCTGATTTTGTACAGGTGGTCATAGGCAGGATCACCTTGGGGGGGACATGCTGCATTATCTGCATAATGCAGGCATTTCCGGATGGCCTCAAACCGGGTACGTGTCATGGCCGTACTGTAAAGTGGGGTCTGGTAGAGGACGTCCCCACTCCAGTAATGCCTGACACTAGGTTTCTTGACTAGGCCCATATGCACGAGGCCCCCAAAACGGAGGCGGGAGGGGGGCAAGCTGCAGCACACCTGGGGGTCTAGGGTCAGGGTTAAAAACATGGGGTGGAAAGTGGGCGGGGTTTTAGCAAATCAAGCGTGCAATATCTCGGAAACCAAAGCGGCGCAAACGCTCATTTTTGCAGCACAAACCAGCCCAAACGCAGCACAAACGAATGGAGTATTTATTTTTAAAATTTAAGAACATGGGGTGGAAAGTGGGAGGGGTTTCAGCAAATCAAGCGCGCAATATCTCAGAAACCAAAGCGGCGCAAATGTTCATTTTTGCGGCACAAACCAGCACAAACGCAGCACAAATAAATGGTGTATTTATTTTTGAAACTTAAGAACATGGGGTGTAAAGTGGGCGGGGTTTCAGCAAATCAAGCACGCAATATCTTGGAAACCAAAGCGTCGCAGACGTTCATTTTTGCCGCACAAACCAGCACAAACGCAGCACAAACTAATGGTCTATTTCTTTTTGACATTTAAAAACATTGGGTGGAAAGTGGGCGGGGCTTCATAAAAATCTAACGCGCAATATCTCAGGAACCGAACCGGCACAAACGTTCATTTTTGCGGCACAAACGCAGCTCAAACGAATGGTGTATTTATTTTTGAAATTTAAGAACATGCGGTGGAAAGTGGGCGGGGTTTCAGCAAATCAAGCGCGCAAGATCTCGGAAACCAAAGCGGCGCAAACGTTTATTTTTGCAGCACAAACCAGCACAAACGCAGCACAAACAAATAATGTATTTCTTTTTGACATTTAAAAACATGGGGGGGGAGTGGGCGGGGCTTCCTAAAAATCTAACGCGCAATATCTCGGAAACGAAAGCGGCAGAAACGTTTATTTTTGCAGCACAAATCAGCACAAACGCAGCACAAACGAATGGTGTATTTATTTTTGAAATTTAAGGACATGGGGTGCCAACTTCACACAGGTTATTTCCCGGGGTCTTGATTGCCAGGCGACCAGCCCGCCTCCAGGTTAGAAATTGCCGTCCTTCCTCTGATCTGCGTGCCACCGCGGTGCTGCGGCTCACGCGCTGCGTTCCGCCTTACCACGCCCCCTGTACGTGCTGTTCACCATGAGCTCATTTACATCCATAGTGCTCCCGGGCGTGACGTGGAACGCAGGCACTGCCGTGCGCCGCGTTCCACCGCACGCAGACCTGATCACGTGATCGAGCGTACCCGGCCGCACGTGACTTCTGGTGGGCGTCCCTGGATTACTGGCGCGCTGGATCAAGCCTTTTAAAAGTGGCATCGTGAAGGTACTCATTCGCCGACAGCCCCTTACCTAGTACCCAACGTCTTGGGCCTTACAGGGACCCCGTTATGCCTTACTGCCGCATACCATTGTGCTGAGACGGCCCACTGGCACGCCAGCACTTCAGGTCGTCCTGTATTTGTTGTTGTGGTTCGGTCCCACTGGCCCGTCCTCACTTGTTGTATCTCTGAGCTTGGATGGCCCCACTGGTCCACCATGGTGCTCGTTTTGAGTCATACCAGCTCTAACTAGCCTAGCTCAGAACCACTAGCCTTTTGGCTTTTTTGTTGCTATTTTTGTTTTTCACCACAGGCCTGGTTCGCCTGTTACCCTTGACTATACACTTCCCCTGATGAGTTTTATGCAAATGAATAGTGACACGTCGGGAATTTTTTAGGGTTTATCAGGGATACCGGCCCCCACCAGGGACAGGTATCCGGACGGGGTCGCCCCTTGCGGGGCAAGAACTCCGTGTAGGTAGGCAGGGCCTCATTAGCCCCTTCCTGGAATCAGGGTCTAACTAGGGAAATTTATTCCCAACATCTGCCTTTGCCTACAGCAACTGTTCATCTGACATCCTCTGCGCATGGTTTCCAGCAATCACCTATAGGCAAAGAAAAGGAAGACGTTTACTCCCAGGGTCCTGCCTTGGATCCGGCCTGATGTATCCCCTTGGTCGTGTCCATCACGGGTGAGAAAGTTCCTTTTTTTATACTGGTAATACCGTGCCATTGTCTAGGCCCACGAGGGCCTGTCTTATATGTGTGTTTTGTACTTTTATGTTGTGCCATTTATTCTAATATATTATCTATTAAATGTTAAGTTTTATTCCTTCTGTCCCCAATCAAGAGGATCAGTTCATTCGCTTTTTGACCCTTGGGAGTATTTAGGATAAGCCTTCACTGAGCTAGACCTATTTGATATTTTCATAAAGTGATAAAGCCCTATATGTTTATTCGCAAAATTGCTGGGCCAAGAACTGTAAAAATCGCGGTGTGAAAATTGTATTGCTGTGGACTGTTTTGCCGCTTCTAAGTCACCGCTTGCTGTCAGTGAATGGACAGCGTTCTACTTAAAGATGGCCGCTTAAGCTGACTGGACTATCGGTGCGCCTCGTTGTGTCTGTTTGGCGTGAAAAAGAGAAGGTACCGCCCAGCCTGTGAAAGAAAAGTACCACCCTGTCGGTAGAGAAGATACCGCCTACCTTGAATCCCGGAGCTCAGAGAGGCCGCGCCTATCTCCTGACGCTGAGCGTGGGAACTCCGCACGACGTAATCCCGTGCCTCGTGAGACCTGGACTGCGCATCACCGGAGTAAGTAAACTTTCGGTATGAACCGATTCTTTTATATTAAAGCACTGGGTGAATTCTGATCTTTCTGGAAAGCTGGCCGATTCGGATCTTGGCCTGCTCCGCTGGTCCTTAAAGGGCCATACTCACTCCATAGCCCCCTTAGCAACGCTTGAGCCAGCGAAACCCAGCGTGTGTCTGCCTAAAGATGCTACCTCCAGAGACCACGCCATGTCCACACCTGAAGAAGCGGGGCAGGTGGCCCCCGATATACCTTCTGAAGTGCACGCAGCTGATAACAGGGCGCCCGCCGCTGCGGCAACATCAAGCCTGATGCCACTGACCATGCCATAATATTTTGGGGCCCCCTGGCTCCCGCGATATTCCGGGGAAGCCCATAAATTGAAGGACTTTAGAGACCAAATCCTGGCATTATTTCGGCTCTACCCTATCTCCACTGAGCAACAAATGGAGATCCTCTTAGCACAGTTAGAAGGGGCTGCCCGCAGGGAAGTCATGTCATGGCCCCGTTCTGAAAAGAGTAGCCTGGAACAGATCTTTGATCGCCTCGGCACCACGTTTGAGGCCAGAACGGTGTCCGAAGTTAAGATGCGATTTTTCAGCAGGAAGCAACAGCCTGGTGAGTCACTCCGTGATTTTGCTTTGTTCCTGCAAGAGACCCTGAGGGCCGTGGTCCAGGTGGACCCCCGGGAGACTGAGGACCAGGACCGGACTCTGAGAGAGCAGTTCATAGCGGGTGTAAACACTGAGGACTTAAAGGGCCAGCTGAGGATGCTGTCAGCCCAACACCCCAATTGTGCGTTTTTGGACTTTAAAGAGCTGGCCATCAGTATCCTGGGCCAAAACCCGCCCGCGGGGCCAGCGGCCTCCCTCGAACCTCAGGCCTGTCAGTTAAAGACTATTAATGTGAGGCCGTCCGGAGCCAGTCAAGCCACCCAGGCTCCAGTAACAGATGTGGTGGCGGCATTAATGGAGCAAGTTAACCATCTCACTAAGAGCCTGGAAAAGGTGTGCAGGAAAATAGAGGAATGGGAAAGACCATTGTTATTGGAAGACGAAAGCCTCTTACCTCAAAGACTCCTCCCTCCTGCATATAAAGAGGTGTACTCCAAAGAACCGGATGGACGACCGAATTACAGGTCTAAGAACGGCAAGCAGCCTGTCTGCCACTATTGTAAAAAATATGAACATACTGAATCAACGTGTTGGCAGTTAAACGGGCCACCCCCGAGGCCAAGGGCCCCCCCTCGGGAGGTAGAACAGTAGGTCCAAAGGATCCAAGTTGGATGCCTAGATATCTCGTCCAAAGATTAACATAAGCATCAACGGGATACCTTTTGAAGCTCTACTGGATACTGGGTCTCAGGTCACCACCATCCAACGACCCGCCTTTGACAAATTCTGGGATTCAAGTCTCCTCACCCAGCCACCAGAATCCTGGCTGGATATCATTGCTAGCAACGGCAAGCCGGTGAAAGTTCATGGATACTGGGAACCTACCCTTCAGGTGGGAGAAGCCACCTTACCACAGCAAGGTGTGATTGTGGTGCAAGCCGGAGATAAAGGGGGACACCCCGTGATCCTAGGGACTAATGTCTTTAAAAATTGTTACTCTGAGGTGCTTGAGGCATTGAACCAATCCATACCTTCAGCTTCACCTGTTCTAAAAGAGTCCTTCAAAAGACTATCAGTGTGCTGTGTGCTCAGCAAAGATTCGCTAATGGAAAAGGAGAAATCTGTACTGCCCGGATCCGAGATAACCGACCGGTAATCCTGCCACCGAATTCCCAGATCATCTTATGGTGCCGCGCTTTGCTAGGGATCCAGGGCCTGGACTATCAAGCCCTAGTGGAGCCTATCCAAATTGAGAATCATCCCTTCGTGCGAGCAGCCAAGAGCCTGGTGACCGTATCCCAAGGTAATGTGCCTGTCCGTTTGATTAATTTTGATGATCACCCTGTTACTTTCTCTAAGCACTGCCCCGTTGCTCAGCTTTTCCAGGTATACTTCCAGGATGTTATCCGTCTGCCTGCCACGGAGACGTTCCAGACCGCACAGAGCAGCAGGGCACCTGCCAGCGCCTCTTCAGTAACCTGGTGGGAGGAACTCCATGTGGGGAACGAATCCACCCCGAAGGAGCAAATAGAAGGAGTCCTAAACCTGGTGAAAGAGCACCACAAGGCCTTCAGCAAACACTCCACGGACTACGGAGAGGTCAGTGTAATCAAACACACCATACCCACTGGCTCTCATCCTCCTATTAAGGAGAGATACAGACCCATACCGCCTACTACCTACCAGTCCGTAAAAGAGATGATACAGGAAATGAAAGACTCTAATATAATCCGGTACAGTCAAAGTCCCTGGGCTACACCCCTCGTTCTTGTTCGAAAAAAAGATGGCAGCATTAGGTTCTGCGTGGACTATAGAAAAATCAATCAAATTACCCATAAAGACGCTTATCCTTTGCCACGCATTGAAGAGTCCTTTACTGCCCTGGGGTCGTCGGCCTACTTCTCCACTCTGGACTTAACTAGTGGGTACTGGCAGGTACCTATGGCCCCAGAAGATCGGGAGAAGACCACTTTCACTACGCCTATGGGTCTGTTTGAATTTAATTATATGCCTTTCGGACTGTGTAACGCTCCAGGGACGTTCCAGCGATTGATGGAGCGTTGTTTAGGCCATAAGAACTTTGAGACTGTACTACTATACTTGGATGACGTCATTATCTACTCCAAGACGTATGAGGACCATTTAAAACACCTGGCTGAAGTGTTCCAAGTCCTTGTTAAATATGGCCTTAAAATCAAGCCGTCCAAGTGCCATCTGCTGAAACCAGCAGTCAAGTACCTAGGGCACGTTGTTAGTGCCGAAGGAGTCCAGCCTGATCCTGATAAACTTGCCGCTGTCCGTAATTGGCCTACTCCCACCACCCTTAAAGAGGTGAGAAGTTTCCTCAGCTTTGCAGGATATTACAGACGCTTCATCCCGCATTTTGCACAAATTGCGGATCCGATCCAGGAACTCCTAAGGGGGCATCCCAAGAATAGTCCAAAGACTCCTATCCCTGTTGAATAGAATGAAGAACGGGAGATTGCCTTCCAGCTCTTAAAGAAGAAGCTGACTGAACCCCCTGTCCTGGGTTATCCGGATTATCAGAAGCCGTTTCACCTCTACACGGATGCTAGTAAAAAAGGCCTGGGAGCCATGTTGGCTCAGGTGCAAGACAACAAAGAGAGGGTGATTGCCTACGCTAACAGATCCCAGAGGGGAGCTGAGAAAAACAATCAGAATTATAGTTCCTTCAAGCTGGAGTTCCTTGATTTAGTGTGGGTTGTGACTGAAAAGTTCAAAGACTACCTTGCTGCCACTCCGTTTGTCGTCTTCACGGACAACAATCCCCTGGCACATCTGAATACAGCCAAATTGGGAGCTCTGGAGCAAAGATGGGCCTCCCGCCTTGCCAACTATGACTTCACTGTGAAATACCGGGCAGGCCGCTCAAATGATAATGCTGATGCCCTGTCTCGACTCCCCACTACAGAAGCACCAGATGAACCTAAGGATGCTTGGGAAGAGGTGAAGATGCCGGCGTTTTACAACAAATTTGCTCAGCAGGATAATGTTCGCACTGAAAATCACTCAGCTGCTGATCCCTCTTCATCAAATATTCCTGAGTCCAGGGGCGAACAAGAAAGGTGGATTAAGCTCCAGTCAGAAAGTAGAGTCCTCTGTGAACTGCTCGACTTCCTTACTAGTGGGAGAACTCCTGAGAGAGTCCGCAGGAAGAGTGCAGACCCAGAACTATTGAGACTGTGGAGACATCGCCACCAACTCTTCCTTCAAACAGGCCTGTTGCTTAGAAGGAGCCTGGATCCAGTGTCCTGCGATAGGGTATACCAGATCCTCATACCACGTCGAGACGACAGTCTGGTGTTAGAGATGTATCATAACCAGTCCGGACACTTCGGCATGCAGAAAACTGAGGCCACCATTCGCAGGAGGTTCTATTGGATCAGGATGAGAGAAGATATTGAAAAATGGTGTCGGGAATGTACTGCCTGTGTCGTCGGGAGAAGTGAACGCCATGACCAGAGAGCGCCTCTCCATCCTATCGTGAGTAAAACTCCCTTAGAACTTGTTGCCATTGATCATGTGAAGTTGGAGCCAAGTCGTTCAGGGTATACTTATGCCATGACCATTATTGATCACTTCACTAAGTTTGTCGTAGCAGTGCCTGTGAAAGACCTGACAGCCAAGACGGCGGCGGAGGCGTTCTGGAAGCATTTCCTCCTACCCTACGGCTGCCCAGAGAGGATCCTCACCGACCAGGGATCTGCGTTTGAATCACAGTTGTTCCACGAGATGTGCCTACATAATTGCCAGAAGGTCCGGACCACAGCTTATCATCCGCAAGGTAACGGACTCTGCGAAAAGATGAATCAAACTCTCATTGAAATGTTGAGAGCAGTGCCCCCTGAGACAAGAGGTAATTGGCCCACTTTTCTGCCACAACTCATGTATACATATAACAATACGATTCACTGCTCCACCGGGTACAGGCCCTTCTATCTTATGTTCGGCCGTCAAGTGAGGCTACCTGCTGACCACTCCCTGGATGTACAGGTGCCTGATGTCATCAATCCACTACCAAAGACTGATTGGGTGGTGGAGCATCAAAGACTTCTCCTTAATGCTAAGGAGATTGTTCAGGAGCATATGGAAAGTGGCCGAGAGCGACAGCAGAGAGACTATGACCTGGCTGCTCATGCGGAACCTCTAGCTTTAGGAGACGTGGTGTGGTTGAAAAATAACCACGAACCAGTAAACTGGACAGTAAGTGGGAAAGGACTCCCTACGTCATTTTTGCTATCCCTAATGCTGAGGCCCACATTTATCAGATTTCCAGAGAAGATAAAGGCTCCCAAATTGTACATAGGAATCGTTTAAAACTCTGCATAGAAGGAGAAATTGCAGCAGGAGATATGGAGCCAGAGTCTCCTGTGGTCCAGTTGCTAGCCCAACCGGCTGATCCTATGCAGGCTGTTGAGAACCTGATACATGACAAAGAGCCACTTCATTGGTTCCTCACACCCTGGTTGAACTTGGTGGTACCAGCTCCAGTTCCTGTTAGTCCTCAACCCCAGGATGATCTGTCCCAGAGTATACCTGAAAGAGTTCCAGAGCCTGGGGATTCCTCTGGCCCTCCTGAACCAAGGCAGGAAGAGCCTCTGCCAGTGAGAAGGTCCACGCGGCCTACTAAGGGGCACCCACCTGTGAGATTTGGAGACTACATTGTGGACCAGAGTAGCTCCTCCCGGGAAACCCCTGTTCAACTGTTTACAAGACCCGGGTACGGACCCATTTGAGCCTCCAGGAACTTATGTTATTGTTACCATTTTTATTGTTATGGACTATCCTGGTTATCTCTGATACGCTGTACCAGGTCAGCGCCCATGTTCATTATGCCTGCTATTTGTATAAGCCTCACTTTGACGACTGCTGACTTATGGAACTGAACAAAAGACTGTAAATAGTTGATTGTTTCCAGTAAAAGGAAGTTTTGGTTCACCACAAAAAAAAAAAAACATTTACAAGTGCAGGGAAAGATTATTCAAGGTGTAGGGAAAGGATAGGGAGGAATCATTCCACAGCATTTCTGTTGAACACGGTTCAGTAGGGGAGGTGAAAGCCTGGGTAAGAGGAACATTCCTATTACACCTTGCTGCACTGACTGGGGATCCACATTGCCATTATACAGCTCTGTAATTCCAGCAAACCGTTCTTATTAGGGTGCAAGTGCTGTTTGATACATGCATTAACAGGGTTTATTACAAGGAAATATTTCTACATTTTATTTGCACTATTGCAGTGCAGTTATATGTTGTAAAGCATTTTTTGACTTGTATTAGTGGGAAAAAAGGGCTAATTAGCCGTTGTGTGGTGAAGTGTTAAAATTACAGCCCTTTTTGTTGTGTATTAGTGGCAAAAGTAAAATATATTTGCTGCTCAGCGGTACAGTTATCTGTTCTAAAGCCCTTTTTTCCGTGCATTAGTGCAAAAAGAAAAAATATATTTGCTACTCAGTGGTGCATTGATATATTCTAAAGCCCAGTTTGCCGTGTATTAGTGGCAATATAAAAATATATTCGCCATTCAGCGTTGCACTTATCTGATGAAAAGCCTTTTGTGTAACTGTAGAAAAAAACTAGGGCCTAATTGCCGTTCTGCGGTGCAGTGAAATATTCTAAAGCCCAGTTTGTCGTGTATTACTGGCGAAATAAAAATATATTCGCCTTTCAGCATTACACTTATCTGTTGAAAATCCTTTTGTGTTGTGTAAAAGTAGAAAAAAATTAGGGCCTAATTGTTGTTCTGCGGTGCAGTGAAATATTCTAAAGCCCAGTTTGCTGTGTATTACTGGCGAAATAATAATATATTTGCTGTCCAGCGTTGCAGTTATCTGTTGAAAAGCTTGTTGTGTTTTGTAAAAGTTTTGATAAATTTGGGCCTAATTGCCCTTGTGCAGTGCAGTAAAATATTCTAAAGCCCAGTTTGCCTAGTATTACTGGCAAAATAAAAATATATTCGTCTTTCGGCCTTACACTTATCTGTTGAAAAGCCTGTTGTGTTCTGTAAAAGTAAAAAAAAACTAGGACCTAATTGCCATTCTGCAGTGTTTGGAAGGGTTACCAGGAGAAAGCCTCTTTTTCTAAAACCACATGGCAACATGGCTTAAATTTGCAAAGTTGCATCTAAGCAAAGCACAAGACTTCTGGAACAATGGGGGTAATTTAACAGAAATTCGCCTATTTTTGGGCGTATTTCTGGCGCAGATTGCGGTGCAAAGGATATTTGCGCTGCAATCTGTGACTTTTCACCGCTCACGCCAGATCTAAAAAAGGGGGTGTGATGTGGCCGGGGAAAGGGATAGGCTGGCAGGCCTGTCTAATTTAACATTTTCTATGCCTGTTTTAGGTTAGAAAATTGTCTAAATTTAAGCCAGGTAGGAAGCTGGAGTAGACTTAGACCGGCAGTGGATGCGCCGTAGTAATGTATAGTCCAAAGGCAATTCATAACTTCGGCAGATCTACCAACAGTGCACGGGATTATTAAGACTGGAGTTTAAAACGCCAGTCTTAATAAATGACCCCTAATGTTCTTTGGACAGATGAGACCAAAGTGTAGATGCTGCGGGCCATCTAAAAAGCTTGTCAAAAACTGAATGATGCGACAGGACAATGAGCCCAAGCACAGCAGCAAATCTACAACAGAATAGATAAAAAGAAAAGACTAAAGTTGTAATAAATTGAAATGTAGGGGGACCTTCATGGAGCTGTGCATACATGAGCGACCACAAAGCTCAATGAACTGAAGCAATCTTGTAAAGATGAGTGGGCTAAAATTCCTCCAGAGTGATGTGAGAGGCAAATAAGGTCTTACAGAAAACAATTAGTTCAAGTTATGGCTGCTAAAGGTGGTTCTACAAGCTATTGATCCATGGGGTGTACTTAGTTTTTCACACATGATTTTTCCATTTTTGTTTCATTTTTGTTTAATAGAACAGATTCCACCGTTTCATTGTTTAAGTTCTTCATTTGAGGTTGCATTTACCTAATTTTAAGGCATTCTAAGGACCAATTTTTTATTATGTCCTGATACATAAACATCATAGAAATCAAAGAGGGTGTACCTTGATTTTCTCATGACTGTAAATCTATTATGTGGGCTCTGTTTGGTGCAGAAGATCCCATGGAATAGCTAGGCTGTCTGCACTATAGTTCATTTTACTGTCAGCCAGGTGATGGGTCCCATTCCTGCAATTGCAACAGAGCCCTTTGAATTCTAGTTATGCCCCTGATCACTGGCCCACTTGTGTATTAGGCTATTAGAGAGGTGAGTAGAGTATCCTCTACCATGTTTTATCCCACGTGTGATTCAATTCGCCATGCTGTCTCTCAAAGCTAAAATAATATTCAGTTGCTTAAAAGGGTAAAAACACTAGCAAACAGTGTCACTCCATTAGACTAGGAACAATAGGAGCTTGATGTGTTGTAACAGAACTGCAAATCCTTAATAAACATTGGAAACGTAATTGTCTACATTGTATACAATGCAATGGGTGAAATTCTATGCCTGTAATTTAAGATCACTACTTTTAGTGTCCTTTCTTAACCATGGTTTGTGTAAACTATTTATATACCAATGCTTTTTTGGAACAATATCCCACGTTTGTAATATAAATTTGTTATTTGGCTTGAAGTCTTTTTGTGTTCATTTGGCTGTGGCTCTCCTGCAAAACCCACATTCTTTTCAGCTTAATTTCATGAACACATCCCATGACATTCTCATGAAGAAAAATACAGAATTCATAGTTCCATCAGTGATGGCAAGCTGCCCTATACCCATGGCATCATAATAACCCTAAGGGTACTTTTACACTAGCGTTTTTGTTTTCCGGTATGGAGTTCTGTCACAGGAGCTCAATACCGAAAAAAAAACCTGATCAGTTTTATCCTAATGCTATCTGAATGGAGAGCATTCCATTCAGGATGCATCAGTTCAGTCCTTCTTACGTTTTTTGGACAAAGAAAATACCACAGCATGCTGCAGTTTTATCTCCGGCCAAAAATACTGATCACTTGCTAGAATGCCGGATCCGGCATTAATTTACGTTGAAGTGTAGCATTAAGTGTTCCAGCAAAACGGATCTGACTTTACCATCCGTGCATGCGCAGACCTTTAAAAATGCAAAAAAAAATATTTATACCGGATCTGTTTTTTTCAGATGACACTGGAGAGAGACGGATCTAATATTTAATGCATTTGTAAGACGGATCCGTCTGACAAATGCCATCAGTTTGTGTCCGTATTGCCGGAACTGCCTGCCGGAATCCTCTGCCGCAAGTCTGAACCCAGCCTAAATCGTGGTACTACCTTGGCTCTCTATTCGAGTCACCATTCAATCACTAACAGAAGATGATATGCTCAGCAATGAAGGAAACAAAAGCTGCAAAAACCTTTTTACATCTCAATTGCTAGTTCTTTGTTCACATGTAACATGTTTTTTTATTTTGTATTTATTTTTCTTTTAAAGGAGTTGTCCAAGATTTTGACATTGATGGCCTATTCTCAGGATGACAGCTTGCATCACTGTGAATCAGCTGTAACCTTGTAGCCTTGACGCCAGAACTACACAGCTCAGTCAATTGTGCACTTCACTGCAGTGAATGGGAGCAGCACTGCAGTGGCTAGCTCCATTTACTACGCAACTTTTTAAAGGGGTTGTGCAGGCTGTATATGTTGACAACCTATCAGGGGCAACTAACTGACATGCAGACAACAGACTTGGAATGTCGGATACTAGCATACGTAGAAGAAACGGCATTACCTCCAATTTCCATAGATGCGAGGGTTGAGATGGAGGAGGAATTCTCAGAAACTGAGATTATGGAGGTACTGACCTCTCTGAAAGGAGGGAAGAGTCCAGGCCCAGATGGCTTTACTGCACCCTTTTTTAAGACGTTTAAAGATTTGCTGGTACCTTTTCTCCTGAAGGTATTCAACAGCATATCACCCTCCTGCCCTTTTCCCAAACAGGCACTAGAGGCACATATAGTTGTGATCCCGACACCCAATAAAGATGCGACTCTTTGTAACAATTACCGGACCATTTCATTAATTAATTGTGATATCAAAATGTATTCTAAACTACTAGCAAACCGCCTCAACAAAGTGATCCCCAGGGTTATCCACAGAGATCAGGTGGGTTTTATCCCAGGCAGGGAAGCTAGGGACAATACTATCCAAACTAACAATCGTATCTCCACGGCGCGGGGGCCAGCAGAGTTCCCTGTGTCTTCTGTCAGTTGATGCAGAAAAAGCATTCGATAGAGTACACTGGAGATTCATGGTGGCTATATTGAGACAGGTAGACTAGGCCCCACCTTTATAGACAGAATATGCGCTCTTGACACTAATCCCACCACCAGAGTTAGGACCAACAGCATACTTGCTCCTTCCTTTGATATTACAAATGGGACTCGCCAGGGATTCCCTCTTTCACCTCTGTTGTACGTATTAGTCATGGAACACCTGGCTATTGCATTGAGGAGAAATCGGGACTTTTCTGGAATGAAAATAGGAGATCAGCAGCATAAATTGGCACTTTGTGCAAATGATCTTCTCATGTACATCTCATCTCATCCCCTCCCCCCCATCACCCTCCCATCCAATCTTAAGGAGTTTCAGAGGTTCGGACATCTCAGTAATTTTAAGATTAATCTTAATAAAAGTGAGATGCTAAACATCTCGCTCCCAGCAACTGATGCACAACATGTGCAGGACAACTTCCCCTTTAAATGGCAGAACACGAGCATAACTTACCTAGGGCTGCAGATCCCGACCCACTTACACCTCCTGTACCCACTTAATTACTTATCCTTACAAAAAAGGACCTTAGGGGACTTACAGAACTACTCAATGAAATTTCTATCATGGTTTGGGAGGATGAGTGTGGTTAAAATGGATATTTTACCCAGATTCTTATACCTTTTTCAAGCAATACCCATTTGCATACCGGGGAGATTTTTTATGACTCTTCACAGAGCTTTAGTACGCTTGGTGTGTGGTAACAGTAAATCAAGGATAAACACCAAGACAGTAAATAAACTCAGAAGTAGAGAGGGAGTGGGACTACCAGACTTAAAATTGTACCACACATCGGCACTTCTCATGCAGATATTAAACTGGTCAAATGGGACAGCTGGGAAACTATGGGTCCAGTTGGAGCAAGAACTCTCCCTACTGGATTTACTGGTGGCCCCATGGGTGTCACAAGACATCAGAACTCTAATGGAGAAATGGCCCTTCTTAGTACATCACACTCTTACCCAATGGGACAGATGGGTCGCACGATTCCAGATATCGCAGAGACCGGGCTCCATGACCCCTCTTATGGGAAACCCTGCATTCGCACCTGGGTACCGGGTAGATAAGTTCTTGAATTGGCATAGCAAAGAGTATCCTGGAGTCCAAGAAGTAATGGAGAATACACGGGTGATACCATATGACTCTCTTGTGAAAGGTGACAGGGCTCAATGTGGTTTGCATATGCTCAGCTGAGATCATACTTAGGTAGCCTGTTTGAGCAGAAGAAATGCCCTGACATGACGGACTTTGACACCCTCTTTTTAAAACCTGACACACATTAAAGATTGTTATCACTGCTGTATAGAATCTTATTAGATCAATGAAATCCAGATATGGCTCCCTATTTTCTGAATTTTCACAGATTGAACATAATCCTGTTCAGGGAATTCTATAGTAGAACGTGATCAAGGACACAAGAATTCACAGTAGTATCATCATTCTAAAATATAACTTTTAATATTAACGTATAATAAGATCAATACACCCTTCATATATAATAAATAATAAATGATGAAAAAGAAAAGAAAATAATAATCTCAGGGCAGGTAAGATGTTAATTAGTGCAATGTTAGTAATCTGGTTAGTAGATGTAAATCAACCTGCTAGGGGCAGTAGCCCTAGTTCTAGCCCTGATTGTAGTAGCCCTGCCTAATTACGGAATAGCCGCCCCGATAGGGGCGATCCCGTCTCTCGTACCTCCTGGTGTCCCTAATAGACCCTGGAACGGGATGACTATCTAATAGGGAACCCTGAGTGAACACCTGGGCTAGTCTACAATAAAGAAAATAATAAATGTATAGAAATACCAAAAATAGGTGACAATGACACCCAGTTACCATAAAAAATAATAAATCAAAACAGTCAATTGTCCAATAGCGTCCCTACGCGTTTCGCCTGGTTGGTGTCAGGCTCATCAGGGGACATATTTGACAGACAGTACCTATCACCGTGAAATACTACAATTATTATTAAACATATATAAATTTATTTTCCTTTTGATATATTTTATATATTTCTCTGTAGATAATCCGAGAAATCCAGAAACATATAGTAAAACAGGCCAGTAGCTAAAAGATGCTGGTCAATCAATTTAATACAATGATCCAGACAGTTAATATTAGCAAGAAAATAATGAATAAATGAATGAATGGAGTAGGTCACAATATTATTGTAGGAGACCAAAACACCCCTCACATCTCCTGCTAATACACTATGGCCAATGCTGAAGTATACCACATCATATATTCAGATATATAACCTTCAGTCAAATTTTAGTGCAACAATGCCTCAATAATCAAGCCAGGCCAAGTAAATGACATATAAAGCGCAAGTCCATATTAATGATATAGCAATATGGACTATTTAAGTCATAACTATCACTCCACATCACTCTGATATAGCGTCACTGATGAATGTGTGATACTATGTAGTATCAGATAGTTTTTGTCATTACTACTTGCGTGCCCCTTTGAGATGAAAACGGCTGGTAGTGGTCCCCATGGATAAAGATGTTTGTGGCACAAGCAGCATCCTCTGTGACCGGCGTTCGGTGGTAAAGCGGCGAGGTGCTGCCGGCGTTCCTGCCTTTTAAAGCGCCACTTCCGGGTATCGGGTCACATGGGTAGATCACATGATGATGACGCGTATGACGTCACACGCTGACACATCGTCCACAGTGAAGGATGAAGCGACCAGCGTCCGTCTTGAGACGCACACACGTGACCACTGTGCTGGTCATGTGATTGATTACATCAGCCCGATCACATGATTCGGTCAATGACAGGACATTTAAACCATCAAGAGGGGGGAAGGTATTTACAGGCAGGATGTTTGGCTATAAGATTTTAATCTAGATGTCCAACTCTATATTTGTATGTATGTATGCCGCCAATTGTACAAAGTATATACAACAGTCACCGGCCTGAATATTTGAATAGGCATTTGTTGAATTATATTAAACAATTGAATTGATGTTTCTATAACTAATTTTAACAATAGAAGGGTGATTAATAATAATGTATATGCGGGGTAAAATCAGATGCAATTAATCCCCTGCTTGATATTAATTATGATATGTGGAATATGATAATCCAAAAAAATAGATAGCACGTCCTAAATAAAGCACGCAAAATCTATGCATTCATTTAAACCAGCTGCTGTGACAGTATTCAACCTGAAAATCCATCTGGATTCTTTCTGTTTTAGCAATTTGTCCAAATCGCCACCTCTTTTAGACATATTGACTACCTCAATCATCAAGAAATGTATGATTTTAACAGACCCAGCATGTCTGCTCCACACGTGTCTAGAGATAGGCTTATCCCGTTTGTTACGGATATCACCAATATGTTCAAGGATTCGTTTTTTAAAAGTCCTTTTGGTCTTACCTATATATTTTAGTCCACAGTCGCATTGAGCCATATATATAACCCCCAAGGTGTTACAGTTGGCAAAATTACGGGAATGAAATGTCTGATTACCCGCACTGTTGGAAAAGACATTACCCTGAGCAATAAATGCACAGGCTTTACATTTTCCACATTTAAACGTGCCCATCTGTCTATTAGACAGCCATGTCTTCTTTTCTGGTGGCTCAAAGTGACTGTGGACCAACGTGTCGCCAACATTGCGCCCACGTCTATAGGTAATAGCCGGATTCTCTGATAATACTTGGTCTAAATCAGGGTCTGTTTTTAGCAGAGACCAGTACCGGTCCAAAATATCTCTGACCTGTCGGGACTCTGAATCAAAAGTGCCAACAATTCTTATTGGGTCTGGAGAGTTTTTGGTCTTAATTTGTGGATGTAATAAGGCAGTACGGTCCTTTGATTTAGCCCAATCCCAAGCTTGATACAAACACGGACTTGGATAGCCCCTTTGTTTGAAGTGATCAAAAAGTTTAAATGCTTCATGTGAGAAATTGGTATTGTCCGAGCAGTTTCTACGGATTCTTAAAAACTGTCCCTTTGGGATACCCCTTTTGAGGGGGGTAGGGTGAAAACTCTCCCAACGCAAAAGACTGTTGGTTGAAGTCTTTTTTCTAAAGAGGGTCGTCTTAATACAATTCTGTTCATCTCTTTCTAGACAGACGTCCAGAAAGTTGATGGTATTACGATGAATTTCAGAGGTAAAAAATAATCCGATATGATTGGAATTAAGTGTATCCATAAACTGCTGGAACTCGCCAGCTGTACCAGACCATAGAAGAAAAATATCATCTATGAATCTGGACCAGATTGTGATGAACCTGGTCCAAGATATCATAGATTCAGAAAAGACGACCGTGTCCTCCCACCAGCCCAGGAGTAAGTTGGCATACGTAGGTGCACAGGGGCTACCCATCGCAGTACCCCTGAGCTGGTGGTAGAAGCGGTCCTCAAAAATGAAATAATTATGTGTCAGAATGAAATTCAGAAGTTGAAGGATGAATTGATTATGTTGGTGTAAATCCACAGATCTGGAATCCAAAAAATATTTAACTGCTGATAGACCTTTGTTGTGAGGGATAGAGGTGTAAAGGGCTTCTACATCTATGGAAGCAAACCAACTATCAGGTTCTATGGTGATACCCTCAACTCTTTGCAGTAAATCAGTCGTGTCTCGTAGATACGAGGGAAGTGTGGATACAAAGGGACGTAGAACTTTATCAATATATACACCGGCATGATGGGTAAGACTTTCAATCCCCGACACTATGGGCCGTCCTTTTAACGGACTAGTGCCCTTATGTATTTTTGGCAATCCATAAAATGTTGCTGTTTTTGGGGTGGTAGAAAAAAGATATTCAAATTCTTTCCGATCAATACATCTGTTTTCCAGACCATCTTGTAATATCTGAACTAAATCTCTCTGGAATCTATCAGTTGGGTCACCCCTCAGGATTGTATAATTGTTCTTATCTAAGATAAGGGAGAGGCACATGTCTCTATATTGTTGTATTGAGAGAACAACAATGTTCCCCCCCTTATCTGATGATTTAATTATAATATCCCTGTTTATACTTAGATTTTGTAGTGCGGTCATCTCTGCTGAAGTGTAATTTTTAACCGAGGTGGTGCAAACAATTTTTTCTAGGTCCCGTGTCACTGATTTTAAAAAGATGTCAATGTTAGCATCATTAAATGACTTGGGTGGCATCTTGGTGCTTTTGTTTCTCAGGGTGGTGAAGGGCCCCTGACCCTTAGGTCGTTCACCTTCCTCTAACAACTGTACAAGGGTGTCAATACCCTCCAGATCCCCCATTTCCACACCTAACTCCTGGCATCTCTTATTGTCAGATGATACAAAGATTTTGTGCCAGCGCAATTTCCTGGTGAATAGTTGTATATCTTTAATCCAATCGAAGCAGTTAAATCTCGTGGTTGGTACGTATGTCAGTCCCTTTCTTAATATAGATAACTCATCAGCAGACAGACTTTTCCCTGACAGGTTTATAATTAGGGTATCATCAGTGGGTGCCCATTCTATTTTTTGTTGCTGACATGCGGTTGAACGGGTTGGCGGTCCCTGAGTAAGTACGTGTTCGATTGAGTTTGACCTAAAAAAGCTGCAGTTGTAGTCATGGGAGAGGGTGATGGAACAGGTGTGGTATAGGAAGAGGATGGTCCAGATGTGTATCCCTCCTGTTCTAATTGTTCCTGGCTTGTCCTCTCCCTGTCTCCTGGTCCTCCTCTGTTTCGGGGTCCCCATGATCGAGATGGATAGCCACCCGTGAAGGGTTCGTTCCTCCAATTCGATCTGGGGGCTGAATACCTGTTACGTCCCCTATATCGACCTCTACCTCTCCAATTAGATCTTGGATTGGGGTATTGTGGTCGGTAAGTGGAGGACTCAGGATCCGAGCTTTCTGGTTCCGAAGCTGATGTATCGGGTTTGGAACCCCTTTGGCCCGCCCCTGTTGTAATATAGGCTGTGTTATTTCTAAATTCAGTTAGATCATTAGTGAATTGTCTGTGTTTTCTTTCCACTAGACTAGTTCTGAATTTTTCAATGTTGTTCTGTAATTCAAGTTCTTTCTTGGAAAAGTCAGTATGATCTTTGAATTTCAATGCTGTCTCTGTTAGAGTGATTTTTTTCTTTTCTAGTTGTTCAATATTAATTTTTTCTTGCTCCAGCAATAGTCTCATAAATCTGACTGAGCTTGCTGTTGCCTCACTTTCCCATTTAATCAGTAAATCAGGGGTACTAATCCGTGCCGCTGGTCGTATATAAATTCTAAGGCCACTGGGTACAATTGAATTTTTTATGTAATTGTCAAGAGATTGAATCTCCCACCACGTCTTTATATATTCCTTATGAATATCATAAAGATCTTTGAAAATGGATTTAATTGAGGGGCTTGTTATGCTAGCGAGGGTAAATTTTTTGTCTGAGAATATTTCACTTGCTTCTGTTAGCCACCTGTCTTCATTCGTTTGCGTGCTCAAAAAGCCGGCCATCACAAAGATATTATAATGACTAAGTAGTTGATATATATATTATTTTTATTTATTTAAACAAATTTTCACAGATTGAACATAATCCTGTTCAGGGAATTCTATAGTAGAACGTGATCAAGGACACAAGAATTCACAGTAGTATCATCATTCTAAAATATAACTTTTAATATTAACGTATAATAAGATCAATATACCCTTCATATATAATAAATAATAAATGATGAAAAAGAAAAGAAAATAATAACCTCAGGGCAGGTAAGATGTTAATTAGTGCAATGTTAGTAATCTGGTTAGTAGATGTAAATCAACCTGCTAGGGGCAGTAGCCCTAGTTCTAGCCCTGATTGTAGTAGCCCTGCCTAATTACGGAATAGCCGCCCCGATAGGGGCGATCCCGTCTCTCGTACCTCCTGGTGTCCCTAATAGACCCTGGAACGGGATGACTATCTAATAGGGAACCCTGAGTGAACACCTGGGCTAGTCTACAATAAAGAAAATAATAAATGTATAGAAATACCAAAAATAGGTGACAATGACACCCAGTTACCATAAAAAATAATAAATCAAAACAGTCAATTGTCCAATAGCGTCCCTACGCGTTTCGCCTGGTTGGTGTCAGGCTCATCAGGGGACATATTTGACAGACAGTACCTATCACCGTGAAATACTACAATTATTATTAAACATATATAAATTTATTTTCCTTTTGATATATTTTATATATTTCTCTGTAGATAATCCGAGAAATCTAGAAACATATAGTAAAACAGGCCAGTAGCTAAAAGATGCTGGTTAATCAATTTAATACAATGATCCAGACAGTTAATATTAGCAAGAAGATAATGAATAAATGAATGAATGGAGTAGGTCACAATATTATTGTAGGAGACCAAAACACCCCTCACATCTCCTGCTAATACACTATGGCCAATGCTGAAGTATATCACATCATATATTCAGGTATATAACCTTCAGTCAAATTTTAGTGCAACAATGCCTCAATAATCAAGCCAGGCCAAGTAAATGACATATAAAGCGCAAGTCCATATTAATGATATAGCAATATGGACTATTTAAGTCATAACTATCACTCCACATCACTCTGATATAGCGTCACTGATGAATGTGTGATACTATGTAGTATCAGATAGTTTTTGTCATTACTACTTGCGTGCCCCTTTGAGATGAAAACGGCTGGTAGTGGTCCCCATGGATTCCAGATCTGTGGATTTACACCAACATAATCAATTCATCCTTCAACTTCTGAATTTCATTCTGACACATAATTATTTCATTTTTGAGGACCGCTTCTACCACCAGCTCAGGGGTACTGCGATGGGTAGCCCCTGTGCACCTACGTATGCCAACTTACTCCTGGGCTGGTGGGAGGACACGGTCGTCTTTTCTGAATCTATGATATCTTGGACCAGGTTCATCACAATCTGGTCCAGATTCATAGATGATATTTTTCTTCTATGGTCTGGTACAGCTGGCGAGTTCCAGCAGTTTATGGATACACTTAATTCCAATCATATCGGATTATTTTTTACCTCTGAAATTCATCGTAATACCATCAACTTTCTGGACGTCTGTCTAGAAAGAGATGAACAGAATTGTATTAAGACGACCCTCTTTAGAAAAAAGACTTCAACCAACAGTCTTTTGCGTTGGGAGAGTTTTCACCCTACCCCCCTCAAAAGGGGTATCCCAAAGGGACAGTTTTTAAGAATCCGTAGAAACTGCTCGGACAATACCAATTTCTCACATGAAGCATTTAAACTTTTTGATCACTTCAAACAAAGGGGCTATCCAAGTCCGTGTTTGTATCAAGCTTGGGATTGGGCTAAATCAAAGGACCGTACTGCCTTATTACATCCACAAATTAAGACCAAAAACTCTCCAGACCCAATAAGAATTGTTGGCACTTTTGATTCAGAGTCCCGACAGGTCAGAGATATTTTGGACCGGTACTGGTCTCTGCTAAAAACAGACCCTGATTTAGACCAAGTATTATCAGAGAATCCGGCTATTACCTATAGACGTGGGCGCAATGTTGGCGACACGTTGGTCCACAGTCACTTTGAGCCACCAGAAAAGAAGACATGGCTGTCTAATAGACAGATGGGCACGTTTAAATGTGGAAAATGTAAAGCCTGTGCATTTATTGCTCAGGGTAATGTCTTTTCCAACAGTGCGGGTAATCAGACATTTCATTCCCGTAATTTTGCCAACTGTAACACCTTGGGGGTTATATATATGGCTCAATGCGACTGCGGACTAAAATATATAGGTAAGACCAAAAGGACTTTTAAAAAACGAATCCTTGAACATATTGGTGATATCCGTAACAAACGGGATAAGCCTATCTCTAGACACGTGTGGAGCAGACATGCTGGGTCTGTTAAAATCATACATTTCTTGATGATTGAGGTAGTCAATATGTCTAAAAGAGGTGGCGATTTGGACAAATTGCTAAAACAGAAAGAATCCAGATGGATTTTCAGGTTGAATACTGTCACACCAGCTGGTTTAAATGAATGCATAGATTTTGCGTGCTTTATTTAGGACGTGCTATCTATTTTTTTGGATTATCATATTCCACATATCATAATTAATATCAAGCAGGGGATTAATTGCATCTGATTTTACCCCGCATATACATTATTATTAATCACCCTTCTATTGTTAAAATTAGTTATAGAAACATCAATTCAATTGTTTAATATAATTCAACAAATGCCTATTCAAATATTCAGGCCGGTGACTGTTGTATATACTTTATATAATTGGCGGCATACATACATACAAATATAGAGTTGGACATCTAGATTAAAATCTTATAGCCAAACATCCTGCCTGTAAATACCTTCCCCCCTCTTGATGGTTTAAATGTCCTGTCATTGACCGAATCATGTGATCGGGCTGATGTAATCAATCACATGACCAGCACAGTGGTCACGTGTGTGCGTCTCAAGACGGACGCTGGTCGCTTCATCCTTCACTGTGGACGATGTGTCAGCGTGTGACGTCATACGCGTCATCATCATGTGATCTACCCATGTGACCCGATACCCGGAAGTGGCGCTTTAAAAGGCAGGAACGCCGGCAGCACCTCGCCGCTTTACCACCGAACGCCGGTCACAGAGGATGCTGCTTGTGCCACAAACATCTTTATCCATGGGGACCACTACCAGCCGTTTTCATCTCAAAGGGGCACGCATGTAGTAATGACAAAAACTATCTGATACTACATAGTATCACACATTCATCAGTGACGCTATATCAGAGTGATGTGGAGTGATAGTTATGACTTAAATAGTCCATATTGCTATATCATTAATATGGACTTGCGCTTTATATGTCATTTACTTGGCCTGGCTTGATTATTGAGGCATTGTTGCACTAAAATTTGACTGAAGGTTATATACCTGAATATATGATGTGATATACTTCAGCATTGGCCATAGTGTATTAGCAGGAGATGTGAGGGGTGTTTTGGTCTCCTACAATAATATTGTGACCTACTCCATTCATTCATTTATTCATTATCTTCTTGCTAATATTAACTGTCTGGATCATTGTATTAAATTGATTAACCAGCATCTTTTAGCTACTGGCCTGTTTTACTATATGTTTCTAGATTTCTCGGATTATCTACAGAGAAATATATAAAATATATCAAAAGGAAAATAAATTTATATATGTTTAATAATAATTGTAGTATTTCACGGTGATAGGTACTGTCTGTCAAATATGTCCCCTGATGAGCCTGACACCAACCAGGCGAAACGCGTAGGGACGCTATTGGACAATTGACTGTTTTGATTTATTATTTTTTATGGTAACTGGGTGTCATTGTCACCTATTTTTGGTATTTCTATACATTTATTATTTTCTTTATTGTAGACTAGCCCAGGTGTTCACTCAGGGTTCCCTATTAGATAGTCATCCCGTTCCAGGGTCTATTAGGGACACCAGGAGGTACGAGAGACGGGATCGCCCCTATCGGGGCGGCTATTCCGTAATTAGGCAGGGCTACTACAATCAGGGCTAGAACTAGGGCTACTGCCCCTAGCAGGTTGATTTACATCTACTAACCAGATTACTAACATTGCACTAATTAACATCTTACCTGCCCTGAGGTTATTATTTTCTTTTCTTTTTCATCATTTATTATTTATTATATATGAAGGGTGTATTGATCTTATTATACGTTAATATTAAAAGTTATATTTTAGAATGATGATACTACTGTGAATCCCTATTTTCTGAAATAGAACTACAACTTACCTTCTCATGTCCTGAAGATGTGTACTCTCTCTCATGGATTATCTATTGCGGCACATGCAAAAGAAAATAACTTCAAGATCCTATCCAGATGGTATTACTGCCCATCGACCCTCCATAGAATGTTAGTGTTTTTAATATGTGTTGGTGATGTGGAGAAGAGGGGGGCACTATGTTACACATCTGGTGGTCCTGCCAGCCCCTAAAAAGATTTTGGGATCAGGTGTTTCAGGTATATGGCAAATTCTCAGGGAAAACAATAGTCAACTCACCCAAAGTGACCCTTCTGTCACTAACAACAAGAACTTTGGCCCAGGTGAAGAAAAGCGCATTGAGGTTCTTCCTTAAGGCAGCACGGTTGGTAATACCAAGGCACTGGAAGTTGAGTGATGCACCCTCTCACAGTGAATGGGCAGAGGAAATTAGGCATTTACTTAGTATGGAGGAATTGATTGCACACTCCCATGAACAGAGGGACAGGTTTTACGCTAGGTGGAACACCCTTTCTGAGTTAATTTATTCTGTAGAATTCTCTGAACTTCTTAGAGAACTGTCAAAAGGATAAGTCTGGATAAGAAAGTAGCAACAATAGGTTTGATACTTAACAAGTTCCCTACTTCCTGTTTCTTTTTTCCTACTTGATACCATTCTACCCCCCCCTTTTCCTTTCTAAATACGTTTTGTGTATATACTGAACAATTTTGATTGGTATAAGTAGAACTAACTGGCGCAACAGAAACAGTTGGCACAATAGTACAGATTTCAATGTACCCATGAAATATGTTTGAAAATGTTGTTCATGTAATACGTGAACTGAACATGTATGAATATTAGACAACGAAACAGCTGTATAGGATAACATTTTTGTTCAATAAAATGAGAGTATATATTGACGACCTATCCTCAGGATACGTTATCAATATCTGATTGGCAGGGATCTGTTACCTGGCACCCCTGCCGATCAGCTGTTTGAAGAGGAGGCGGCTCTCCAAGTTAACGTTACTTCCTCTTCATTACACTGCCCGTTGTCTCAGAGGTCTAGATGATGCAGTTAAATTACAAGTATTCACACTTAGCCTCCACTGCAAGAGAGACTAAGTACAGTGTAATGAAGAGGAAGCGCTCGCATGGAGCGCTGCCTCCTAACAGCTAAACGGCAGGGATTCTTGGTATCAGACCACCTCCGATCAGATATTGATTAGTGTTGATCGAGCATGCTCGGCCAAAGACCAGTTCGGTTCGAGCATCGCTATGCTTGGCCGAACACTGCATGTGCTCGAGCACGATGCTCGAGTCAGTGTATTCAAATGTAAATTATCATCGATTACTGAAAAGTTTCTGCCAGGATTTGAAGTCCCAACTCCTTGTACATTAGAGGCAAGGACCTTATCCAGTCAGATATAAAGCTGAATGCTAAACTGTGTCAGAAAAACTCTAAACTGTGTCAGAAAAACCTCATAGAAGTTTCTGATGTAGTGAGTATTCCTATTCAGCAGAAGACTTATTTTATATTTCTGTGCAGGTTAACATGTATCTGTATAGTGTAGTGGTTAACATCCTTGCCTCTAATGTACAATGTTGGGAGTTCAAATCCTGGCAAAAACGTTTCAGAAATTAGATTTAAACACACTGGGCTGTCCCCAAGCACTGACTCCATATGGATATAGCTATATATGGAGTCAGAGCAGGGACTCCTAAGCCGAACTAGAGTCCCAACACCCTCCCCTCTTCAGAGCCTGGGGTTCTCCCATTGACTTCCATTGTGCTCGGTAGAACACCCGAGCATCGCGAAGTGTTCTACTCGAGCACCCGAGCACTTTGGTGCTTGATCAACACTAATATTGATGACCGATCCTGAGGACAGGCCATCAATATAAAATGCCTGGTGCCTATATCTTGTGCTGAAGCTACAAAGTAAAAGATGATCAACTGGGGTGCAGAGTGTCTGACGATTTGCACTGATAGGCTATCCTGAGAATAGGCCATCAATTTCAAAATCCTGGAAAATCCCTTTACTTTTTCAGTTTTTTTTAAGCAGTTTATATTTCCTTAGAGGACCAGTCATTTCTTTGTGTACATACATTTAAACTGGTCATAAGTCTGCCCAACCATAATTCTCAAATTTTAAGGTTAAAGCTTTAAATATTTTGGTCTAGAACAGTGGGCCTTCAGACTGAGGTGCTTGTTCATTGATCTCCAGTGTCCAACTGACGTCCTCCTCATGAATATTAACAATAACTAATGTGAGAAAGGCCTTTAGTTGCTTAGGGGTTAGCCTTAGTTCATTTGTGATAAAATGATACAGAGGCTGCCGAGCTAAATTTGATGATGGTTAACACTAGGGATCTACCGATTATCGGTTTGACCGATATTATCGGCCGATATTCCTGCTTTTGCAAGTTATCGGTATCGGCATCTAAACTGCCGATACCACCGATAATGCTTACGCCGCACGTGACTGCCCGCCCGAAGTCTCTGAGTCCGGCCATGTCTTTCGGCTGCCAGTGCGAACTATCGCGGGAGTACAGGAGAGACTACGCGTGTGGGCGTGCCTGCCTGCAACGTGCCAAAACGGAACTCCGTAGCAGACGCTGACGTCATTGGAGGCCGTCAGTGTAGGGCAGAGGCGAGAACCAGAGTGCCTGCCGAGTGCCGACATTACAGTCAGACTCACTAACAGTTGTGCCATGGTAAAATAAACACATGCGCCGTCATAGTAGTTTGTTGCCTACAATCTTATCTGAATCACCTTATATACCTCATATACTATTATACAGTGTGTTATATGTATTATACACCTCGTGCTACATCATACACACATTATATAGTATGTAATTGTATTGTAATGTGTGTATGATGTAGTATGAGGTATATATAATACATATAACACACTGTATATGTGTTATATGAGGTATATAACACACAGTATATATGTTATGTATAGGTATATTATTATCAGGTATATAAGGACTCTAAGGAGTGTATGATGTAGTATGAGCGAGGTATATGATATATAACACACTGTATGTGTGTAATATAATGAGGTATATAAGGACTCCTTATATACCTCATTATATTACACACATACAGTGTGTAATATATCATATACCTCGCTCATAACTACATCATACACTCCTTAGAGTCCTTATATACCTGATAATAATATACCTATACATAACATATATACTGTGTGTTATATACCTCATGTTATTATACATATACAGTGTATTATATATGTATTATATATACCTCCTACTACATCATACACACATTACAATTACATACTATAATGTGTGTAATTGTATGATGTAGTATGAATATGAGGTATATAATACACACTGTATATGTATAATAGTATGAAGTATATATATAACACACAGTATATATTATGTATACTATTATCAGGTATATAAGGACTCTAAGGAGTGTATGATGTAGTTATAAGCGAGGTATTATACACTGTATATGTGTAATATGAGGTATGTATAAGGCCTCATGCACACGACCGTGGTGTGTTTTGCGGTCCGCCTTTAATATAACTGCCTATTCTAGTCCGCAAAGCGCAGACAAGAATAGGACAGGTTATATTTTTTTTGCGGGGCCACAGAACTTAGCAACGGAGGCGGACAGCACACGGAGTGCTGTCCGCACCTTTGCGGCCCTATTGAAGTGAATGGGTCCGCATCTGAGCTGCCAAAACTGCGGCTCGGATGCGGACCAAAACAACGGTCATATGCATGAGGCCTAAGAAGTGCATGATGTAGTATGAGGTTTAACACACTGTATATGTGAGGTATATATTTATAATATACCTCATTATTATATTATATATTATATACATATACAGTTACAGTGTGTTATATATAATATAAATATATATAGATATATAGATATATATATACCTCAGCTCATATACTACATCATACACTCCACTCCACCTCACAAGCTTTTATTGTTCTATATCTATTTTACTCCCCCCCTCAATTCCACATATGTCTTTCACACTGTTCCTTAATCTGTACTGTTCCTAAAAGGCTAATAGCACTAGTAGTCATGTTACCCTCTTCTTTCAATGCAGATGGATGCACAAAGAAAAAGTAAAAGTTTAGTTTGGGACTATTTTAGTCAACCCACCCCAGGACGGGCAATGTGCAACACATGCTAAATCAATGTGAGCATAGGATCTGCAACTGCAAAAACAAAGAATACATCAAATCTTTGGACCCATCTAAGAATTAATCATGTTGAATTATTGATGCACAAAAAGAAAGGGAATCATCTCAAACACCAACTTTACTCCAGCTAAAAATAAAAGACCTATTTCAGAAACACACAAAGTGGCAAAATTACGATGAAAGATCCCAACTTCTGGACAGAGCAATCACAGAGATGATGGTTACGGATAACCAGCCATTTCCAATGGTGTCTGACTCTGGCTCTAAGCGCTTGATGTCCATAGTTGAGCCAAGGTACACACTGAAAAATGAAAAGTTTTACAGAACGGAAATGCTGCCAAAGATTCATCACAAGGTGGTTCAGAAAGTGAAAACAATGTTACAACCAGAGGACGCTGGCAATTCACTCTCATTCACTACTGACTGCTGGTCTGGATCAACAGAATCACTAATGAGTCTTACAGTACGTGTCACTTCATTGATAATGGATGGACAAAAAGGCAGTTGGTGTTGAACACAAAGGTGATGCAAGGATCCCACACTGGCGAGTACATTAAAGAAATGTTTCTAGGCATGCTTGATGACTGGGGGATAACCAAAGATTGAGTGCTGCTTGTGCTTCGAGACAGCGGAGCAAACATGCTGAAAGGAATGAAGCTTGCTGAAGTTTCAGATCTCAGCTGCATGGCACACACCCTGCAACTTGTAGTAAATGATGGTCTGTCAAGCCAGAGAGCTGTGATCGACATAATTGCCATGCTAAAGAAGTGTGCAAGTAATTTCCACCATTCATTCATTGCCAAGCACCAACACGGTGGAACGCCACACTCCATATGCTACAAAGAATGCTGGAACAAAAGCGAGCTCTTAGCATCTACACTGGTGAACATGGAGGATATTCTTGCCCTAATGCTGATCAGTGGGAGATTGTAGCAAATCTGATTCAGACCCTCCTCCCAATAGAGGAAGTGACCCTAGAGGTTAGCTATAACGACTCAAGTGTGTCATCCGTCATTCCATGTGTGAGAGTGCTGAAGATGCTTCTTCAAGAGAATGAAGGGCCCACTACACGAGGCATTAAAACACTCAGGGAGGTCATGAAGCCTCAACAAATGTTTTTTGAAGTATGAAGAGAATATAAACGTAGTGTTGGCATCATGCTTCCTCTTCTGATAATGTATTGAGCAAGGCAAAAGAATGGCTGACAAAAGATATGCAAAAGGAGTTGCAGGTTCTAGAAAGGTCACATCTGGAAGAGCCTGATGTTACTAGTCTGGAAGAGTCTACTGCTAGTACTACTAGTCTGGAAGAGCAGGATGATGATGCCACAGAAACATACAAATTTCCAAAAAGGAAACACATGGAAAAAAGGCTCAGCGTTTTATTGGGGCCTCACGTAGAGGATTCTCTAACTTTACCAAAAATCTGCCTTGATGATGAGCTTCATCTTTATTTGAAAGAACCAGTGATCAATAGAAAGGACAATCCATTTGAGTGGTGGAAAGAAAATGAGGCATGCTTTAAAACCCTTGCTTCTTATGCCAGAAAATACCTTTGCTCTCCACCCTCCTCTGTACCTAGTGAGTGTGTTTTTAGTGAAGTGTCAGCAATCTACGAAAGAAACAGAAGCCATTTAACAGGAGAACATGCAGAAATGTTGTGCTTTCTGCACTACAATGTACTCTTTCTCAACTGGAAGTATTGAAGAAATTCTAAATGTTCTCTCATTGTGTACCAAGGCGGGCTCTCGGCACATAAATGTGAAAGGATAAATTCCAGCACTGGATAAATTTACTGTTGCACTAGCATTGTATTTATTTTAAATTTTATATTACAGGTTACATCTTGTGGACATCATCTCCCACCATAACAGGTTGACATGTTTAGAATGTCCAGGAGGTTACAACTAAGGGTACTTTCACACTTGCGTTTTTCTTTTCCGGCATAGAGTTCCATCACACAGGCTCTATATACCGGAAAAGAACTGATCAGTTTTATCCCCATGCATTCTGAATGGAGAGTAATCCGTTCAGGAAGGATGTCTTCAGTTCAGTCTTTTTGACTGATCAGGACAGAGATAAAACCGCAGCATGCTACGGTTTTATCTCCGGCCAAAAAAACTAGTGACGGAACTGCCTGCTGGATTCCTCTGTCGCAAGTGTGAAAGTAACCTAAGAACGCAATAGTTTGAAACATGTCAATCTGTGGTGGTAGGAGGTGAATCAGGTGATGTCCACATTTGAACATTGTTGTTCTTGTTAGTTGTTACCTTTTGACTGATATTTATAAAAACAAAAAAAGTGGTCAATTTGTTGTATTTGACTCATATCACCAATGAAAAAGAAAGATTTACAAAAAAAGCTAAATGTTAACAATAAACATGTTCATTTAACAGCAGATTTGTGTAGGAATTTATTTTGTTTCTAAAAAAAAATGCACAGAATATCGGTATAAATTATCGGCTGTCGGCCTGAAAGTTCACAGATTATCGGTATCGGCCCATCCCTAGTTAACGCGTTAAGTAAAGAATGGAGGAAAAAGATAACTAACGTTTCAATGGATTTCAATGGCTTTTGTCACGAGATAACAAAGATAACACTGTGCCATGTGTTATCACAGTCAATTTTAGCTCGGCTACATCTATACATCCATGCTTTTGGCCTGATCTTTGATGGTTCTAAGGAGGGAAGGTCTTGAATTTCCCCCATTTGTACACAATCTGTGTGACTGTGAATTAGTGGTCCAAACTCTTTAGAGATGGTTTTGTTACCTTTTTCAGCCTGATGAGCATCAACAATTCTCCTGCTGAGGTCCTCAGAAATCTCCTATGTTCATGTCTTCCACAAATCAGAATTTGATACATCCTTGTTCTTTAAACAGGTCGTCCACTC
The DNA here is from genome assembly GCF_905171765.1 of Bufo bufo. Classification (NCBI taxonomy): domain Eukaryota; kingdom Metazoa; phylum Chordata; class Amphibia; order Anura; family Bufonidae; genus Bufo; species Bufo bufo. Next base: position 606,383,904 of record NC_053391.1, read on the forward strand.
ACACCTGATTGTCATCTCATTGATTGAAAACACCTAACTTTAATTTCACCTTCAAATTATCTACTAATCCTAAAAGTAAATATTTTTGCCACTAATAGACATGTGATATTGAATCATGTTTCTCAATAAATAAATGACCAAGTCTAATATTTTTAACTCATTTGTTTGATTTGGTTATCTTTATCTACTTTTAGGACTTTCAAGCACTACTGTATATAAAGTGTGACTATTTACAAAAATGATCTGATATAGCAGAAGGTATTTATAAAAATTTGAAAATCTGAAAATAACATTTGATTTGTGTTTAAATATGGGCAGGCATTCTGACCCTGATAACGCCTAATTTTTGAAAGCTTGTGCAGAACATGACACTGTTTCTTCTGACACTCACATGTGTGTATGTATATACATAGGAAAGGATCTTCCACTGTTAAGGCATACTTTTTGGACACTTGATCCCAACAAGCCACACTTGTTTTTATTCCTGCTAACACCATCTCCCTCAATAAGGGACAATTTTTGGAAGGTTACTGTGTGAAAAAGCATATTACATACAACGGTGCAGTGTGTTTTTTAAACAAACATTTGTTAACACCATCATTTACCCATAGCCATAGTCGTGTCACTCTAACATTATTTGCTATTGCTGTCATTGTGTTTAAAGAGCTTAAAGAAGATGGAGGAGAGAAAGACCAAAAATACCTCAGATTGTCATGTACAAATTTTCAGGCCAATTGGGTCATATTTAATTCAGATAGAATAGATTTTGGAAAATTAGACAAATCCCATAAAAACTAATTTTAATATGTTCGCTCATCTCTAATACTAAGCCAAAGCATCATGAACTTCATGGACATCCTCTTTAAAACAACTACTGTATATAAATATATCCTGTACATACAGTAAAACATAATTGTGTGGTATAGCTATAATTTGTACTAGGTCTCACTAGTTGGATTTATTATAAATTCTCCAACGGAGTTCACAATCTAAGTTCATAATCGAACTTTTCTTTGGAGTGTGGGAGAAAACCCACGCAAGCATGGGTAGAGCATACAAACTCCATGCAGATGTTGTCCCTGGTCAGATTTAAACCCAGGATCCCATTGCTGCAAGGCACCAATGCAATTCAATATGTAAGTTGTGCAAGATATTTCACACTAAGCCATGCCTCTAACTTTTCTCAATTCCTTTACAGTATACACACCCAGTTCCACACAGTCCCTTACTTCCCCCAAACAGTAGTTTTGCTCCTCTAGAGCCCCCTTTAAAGTAGAATGTCCACTTAGTGCCCCACATAATAGTTATGCCCCTTAGTGCCTCTACACAGTTGAATTCCCCCTTTGTACCCCTAACCAGTAGTTATGCCCCTTTAATTCCCCAACACAGTGGAATTCCCTATTAGTGATTCTTCACAGTAAAATGCCCCCTTATTGTCCTCACATAGTAGAATGCCCCCTTAGTGTCCCTACACAGTAGTCATGCCCCTTCAGTGCCCTCTTCAAAGTAGAATGACAGGATCCTGGACATCGCGGAGGGATCCACATGGCAATAGCAGCATTGTCCCATATAAATTTATCATTGGGCCGAGTTTGATTTCTGCCCAGTGATTGAGATACTATTTTTAGCTTAGGTTTTGGAAGGAAAATTTCCCGCCTTTTTTGTGTGGGTCACTGGGCAGAATGGCCATTCTGCCTGGTGATGGCCATATTTGGTTAAAGTAATGGGCCTATTGTGTTCCAGGGCTCTGGCTACCTGGACCCTGGTAACAGGTACCTAATTGGTGGAGGAAGTTGGGATTGGGACTATAATTGTCTTGGCCCTGCAGGCTGGCTTGCCTTTTGTCTGCACCGGCCACTGGAGCCGGGTCTTTGTGCCCCCGCCCACCCTCTCTTAAATAAGATTTTATGGTCATTTGCCTGTTGTGGGTGGTTTGACATATGTCATCCTGTGTAAAAGGATAGACTCTGAAGTTGCTGTTATTGATGGTTAGAATAAAAAGAGTAGTTCCAGCAAATAAAGTTGTGTTGTTTCTTTATCTTTATTTACCATAACATCATAACACACAGGGGCTCATCCTTTTACCATTTGGTAGTTGACGCGCTTCGAACAAACAGTTCTTAGTTGTAACTGAAACAACACAACTTTATTTAAAGTGCTTACCTGTGTTCCGTGCACGCGGAGTATTCTAACAAGTTGAGCTGGAAACAATACTACATGAATTGATTGTTTGAGTCTGAGTTTATGACTAGGCTCTGAAAAATGTTACTGGTTGATGGTTTCAATATAATATGTTAATAAACAGGCCATGGCCATTTGTTTATCTCCACTCTCATGTGTTATGTTTTTATTTATAAGGGATATGTGAATGATGTGTGTTTGATGTTTATGGGACATATACCGTATGCTGTATCTTTGCCATGCCCCCTTAGTGTCCCCACACTGTAGTGATGCGTCCTTAGTACCCCCACACAGTACTTATGCCCCCTTAGTGCCACACACAGTAGCTATGCCCCTACAATAGTGCTGCTCCCTCACAATGATATTGCCCCCTTACAGTAGTGCTGACCCTGTAGTGTTAAAAATAAATAAAAAAGCAATACCCACGTTCCCCCGGTGATCGAAGCACATCCTGCTCTCCACAGCAGCAGCCTCGATGCATTGATATCATCGCGCCTGCTGAGCTGGACCAAAGAGCTTGCAGACCAAATAATTTTGCACTCCTCCTACACAGCTAAGCAGACATGGTGATGTCACCATCATCACACCTGCTGCTATGGATAGCACATGCCAGTGAATCATGAAATAGAAAGCAGTTACAGTTGATATCAGGGCATACCTCAGATGTCCTGGGACGGCGGGACAGCCGCTGAAATCTGGGACTGTCCACTGGATCCCATGAGCTTTGGGAGGTATGCGAATGTGATGTCCATGTCATGTTTCAATAAAGATTATTATTATTATTTTAAAGTGAAGTGCTGGTTGCCTGTTCTTTAATACTGATTGTCTTCAGAGGTCTAATTTGAAACTCCTGAGCCCCAATGCAGTATCTGTAACATGGAGTCTCCCTACAGTACCATTTGCCATTTGTAATACTGTTGCCTTCTTATTTGACAGATGGACCTTTGGGCCTCCCAGCACCATGACCTGGGTGTGACTGCTGCTTCTCCACCCTCTGTATCTTTCTCTGATTGCTTTCAGCTGCTGAGCCCTCCAAAAGAAAGCATGAGCAGACGACTGACCTCTGTGGCAGGCACATTTTGGAGACAGCTAGCAAACAAAGAAACCCGTACTATTTATTATCTGTAATGCCTACACAAATATATCATTGAATGTAAATGGCAAACCTTCTGCAATTCCGATGAACCATAGCATAGATAAATTCCCATATATACAACATGATTAAATATGAATGCACAAAGCAAGCTCTTGAATATACGAAAGATGCTAAATAGTTACAGCAATAAGTCCTAAAAATGCTTCATGTTAAAGTAAATATGATCATAAGAATAATTATATCAAATGAAAAGCAAATAAGTACAAAGTAGACCAGCAAGCAAGTTGATAAATGCTGAATCAGTGACACATAGTAAGCCACATCTCAGACCCCAAGGGGCATTTACACAACGGATTTTACAGAGGAGTTTTGCAGCGGACAGCTGCATCGAAACTCCACGGAAAACCCATGGACTGCCGCGTCTTTTCTGCCTCCCATACAGTACATCTCAATGGGGGTGGCAGCGCTGAGTATCAGAGCAGCAGCTTATGTCCCTTCTTGGCACCGTCACGCTTTAGGCTCCACTCAGACGTCCATGTAAAATGTAGAGCAGATAACCAGTGGCACTACACCAAACCTAAAATTGTCAGGATGCGACTGCCGAGGAGTGGTGCCTCACGGAGGTGCTCAGCTTGTAGCTGCAGTGAGCATATGTGATAAAAAGAAAAAGAAAACAAAACGAGCGGCACTCACCGTTGATAGGCAGGTTACTTTATTCCATGGCAGGAGGGGGGTGCAAGGGTTGCAGATACAGCAGCAAATAAGCAACAGCCGTTTCGCGCGTGTATGCGCTTCTTCTGGCTTTCCAACACTGAAGAGGTCACGGCACCTTCTTATAGTGCACAGGAAGCCGCATCATCGCAGTAATTTGCTTAATTACTAAGTAATCAACACCTGGCCTCTCAAGAGGGAGGGCAGGGATTACAGTCAGGCGGGACCTCTTCAATGATGTAAGGTGCATATGTGAACATACATAAACCAATAAGAACAAATCAAAATACGAAAATACAATAAGCAAGAGTGGTTCATTACAAAAATACGCTCATATCTATTTTTTCATTTAGTCCCAGCGGACCCAATGCATCCGTGCGTAGGATCCATATAGTTTCTCTTCTCAGAAGCTCCCTTTCTCTGTCACCACCTCTTTCAGTGCGGTTAACTACTTCAAGGCCAGCAAAAGTCAGCACATTGGGATTTCCACTATGTGCCTTATTCACATGATCTATTAACCGCGGAACACCCTTTCCTGTTTTTAAGGAGTTTAGGTGTTCGCGGAATCTTTCAAATAAGCAGCGGATAGTTTTTCCGATGTAGAAGCGTCCGCATCTACATAAAATTATATAAACCACAAATTTGCTGCGGCAGGTAATAAGTGGAATGGTACAGATCCGTTCCGTAATTATGCGGAACGGGTGCGGACCCATTCATTTTAAATGCGGCTGGAAAAGATGCGGACAGTACACAGTGTGCTGTTCGCATCCGCACTTCCGTTCTGCGGCCCTGAACTTCCGGTCCACGGCTCCGCAAAAAAATAGAACAAGAAAAGGCATTTTCTATTATAGTGCTGGCCATGTTCACAAGGCCGGTTTCAGTGTTTTGCGGATTACGGACATGTAAATGGACCCTTAAGGTGACGCTCCGCATTCCTCAGCGCTGCCTACCACTGACATGAATTGGAGGCAGAAAGGATGTGGCGGCCGGCGAGTTTTCAAAGAATATTAAGTGAAGTTGTCTGTGCCAAAATTCAGCTATAAATTCCGTCATATGAACATCCTCCAATCCTTTAGTCTGACTGTGATACTGTCACGGACGTTCCAGTGACAGGTGCCAGGAGATCAGTGAGACTGGCAACACGTGGTTTGATCGGACAGGTTCCTTGTGGATCAATTCTTGTCTGTGTTTTCTAGTAATGGCCACACCCCTTGCCTCAGGTGTTGCTTATGTGGTCATTTAACCTTCCCTATTTATTGTGGCTTCTCCCACCATGCTGTGCGGTTTATAGCTTCAGCCTTGTTGTGGATTGCTGGTGTTTGGATCTCGGCGGAGTTCCTGTGCTTCCATAGCCATTTGAAGTTAAGTGTCTCCTTCCCCTGTTGTTTATTGTTGGGGTTTTCTTGTGCTGCTCTTTTCCCTGCCATTTGTGTTTAGGCCTAAGGGGGACTCCTGTTTGTCCTACCGTTTGAAGGAACAGGTTGTCTCTTGTCCTGACATTATTACCAGGGTCCTACAGGGTGAGTTAGGACTTTCCTGTGTATGAACTCACCTACCTTTGGGGTCAGTTCATACTTGCAGTAAGTCAGGACTTTGATTAGGGTTTCTCTATAAGGTGACCTGCTCCTTTTCCTAGTTACCAGGCCTGCACACTTCACTTATTTGGGCAGATTAAGGGGCCAAAAATGACCAAATAACTTAAGTGAACTCAGCCTTACAGGTCAGCTGATTCCACATAGATGTCTACAGAACATGTTCTATTAAACGCTTATACAAGTAGAGCGTCCCGACAGAGTGGAGAGGGTGTTAGCAGTAAGTTTGTCTTGACGTCACTGATTATTTTGCCCTTCCTCTGATCCGTCAGAACAATAATCCCCAAAAAATTGATCCTATCTGTTGAGCATCCGCCTTCACTCGGTCAGCAATTGGTCAGTAATCGATCAGTATTGCTAAAGCCAAAAAAAACACAGGAGTGGATCCAACACAGAGATGACACGGGAATAGAATATTTGCATGTCTTCTGTGTTTTGTACCCACTCCTGCTTTTGGATACCAAATCATAAGCCAATTCTGATGGGACCATACAGGCCTTACAGCTACTACACAAACAGGATCCGTTGACACAGATCAGAAGAAGGGTCAAATAAATGATGATGTCACTGGAATTTACAAAGATAATTGGATCCCTGCACTGGACAATACAGTAACACTTTAGTTATACTCTCTGACCTGTATTATTCATATAAGTATAGTCTTACCTTAATCCTTTTCTTTTCTGTTGGTCCAGTATATTCAGCTGCCGTTTCAGGATTCAATGTAGACAACAAAGCTTCTTCTTTCTGCTCCACAGCACTCTGTTCTGCTAATGGCTGTATCTTCTTGCTTCCCCTGTCTGCGCATGCAGCTCCGGCCGGTAGCTGGCACATTTGCGGGGAAGTCAGTGGGAGTTATTATCGGAGCACTCCTGTGTGATGTCACACCTTTGAGTATGGGTGCCTCCAAAGGAAAAAATTATGATGTCAACTAGGCCAAAAAGGCAAAATAGTCATGAATTGGGGAAGGTGGGAACAGCATGAGAAGTCCACAGAGTGGCCAAGTGACATAGTGTTGAGGTAGCAGCAGCATGAAGAGACCACAGAGTGGCCCAGTCACATAGTGTTGAGTTAACAGCAGCATGAGGAGACCACAGAGTGGTGAGGTGGCAGCAGCATGAGGAGACCACAGAGTGGCGCAGTGACATAGTGGTGATGTGGCAGCAGCATGAGGAGACCACAGAGTAGTGAGGTGGCAGCAACATGAGGAGACCAGATTGGCCCAGAGACATATTGTTTAGGTGGCAGCAGCATGAGGAGTTTGTTTAGAGAAATAAAACAGCACTACTCACTGGATGTATTCAAAATTATGTCCCAATAGTGGCGGTGCAAGCAGTGTTAGGTCCAAGCCCGACAGGCCCCTAGTAATCCATAAAAGAAAATAATTACCGCAGCACTCTCTGTCTTCAGTCATAAATGGTTTATTCACCAACTATGCAACGTTTCAACTTCACAGAGTCTTTTTCAAGCATATGAATTATAACAGTGAAGAACATACTTATATACACCTAGTACCAAATAGTTAAATTGGGGGACCGCCCTAACCAGGATCCTCCCACCCTCACATAAATATCACCTGTGTTTAACTTATAATATAAATCACTTTGTGCATATATATCAAAAATACATACCACATAAATTTTACATACCACATTTGTTCCCCATGTCTCATAGAAAGCTGACATTGAAGGCATCTCTCAGCCTCTCTGAATCCCCATTGTGCATGCTTTGTCAAAAAAGTTCATAAGTAATTGTTAAATCAAATGTCCAATTCTAATTGCTTTATAGAATATCCTTTTTAGCCTCAACTCCCCTTTCATCAAATAAAACAATGCATCACTATACTGTACTTATAAATTCTAACAATCCCATTAGTATAATCCCGACGCGGTACTAGAATGTACCATCGGATGGGAGGTGAAGCGCTTGGAGTGGGCATGTGATGCCTATGTGGAGGAGCATTGCGTCTCCAGGCAACCAAGGATGCTCCTTCCAATTCAGATGTTAGAATGTATTGGAAAATGGGAGGTTAGACATTAGCAACTGTATACAGACTGGAACGGATTACATGGAGTCCAGGAGAAATGGGACTACTTAAAAGGTGCATTATTGAAGGCAACAGAAAATTGCATTAGACTTGTCAGTAAAAGCAAAAACAGGAAGAGACCACTGTGGTACTCAGCAGAAGTGGCCCAAATCATTAAAAATAAAAAGCTAGCATTTTGTAATTATAAAAAAAACCAGAGCAATGAAGATAAGGAAATCTACAAGATTAGGCAGAAAGAGGCCAAGCAAGTTATAAGAACTTCTAAAGCGCAGGCAGAAGAAAAAGTAGCTCAGTCTATGAAAAAAGGGGATAAGACATTCTTCAGATATATAAATGAAAAAAGGAAATTAAAACAAGGAATAACTAAATTAAAAACAAAGGACGGAAGGTATGTAGAAGAGAATAAAGGGCTAGCCGACTGCCTTAATGAATACTTCTGTTCAGTTTTTACAAAAGAAAAAGGAGAAGGACCTCCACTAGAAAGGATGACTAATAAATCGTTTGATGCATGTATCTTTACAGAGGAAGATGTTCTAAGTTTGCTGTCTAAAGTGAAGACAAATAAGTCACAGGGGCCTGATGAGATACATCCAAAATTATTAAAAGAGCTTAGTGGTGAGCTGGCAAAACCATTAACAGATTTATTTAACCAATCATTAGTAACAGGAGTCATCCCGGAAGATTGGAAATTGGCAAATGTCGTGCCCATTCACAAGAATGGTAGTAGGGAGGAATCGAGCAACTATAGACCAGTGAGTCTGACATCAATAGTAGGCAAATTAATGGAAACCCTATTAAAGGATAGGATTGTGGAACATCTAAAATCCCATGGATTGCAAGATGAAAAACAACATGGGTTTACTTCAGGGAGATCATGTCAAACAAATCTTATAGATTTTTTTGACTGGGTGACTAAAATAATAGACGGTGGAGGTGCAGTAGACATCGCATATCTAGATTTTAGTAAGGCTTTTGACACTGTCCCACATAGAAGACTTATCAATAAACTGCAGTCATTGAGCATGGACTCCCATATTGTTGAGTGGATTAGGCAGTGGCTGAGTGACAGACAGCAGAGGGTTGTAGTCAATGGAGAACATTCAAAACAAGGTCATGTTACCAGTGGGGTTCCACAGGGATCTGTACTGGGACCAATTTTGTTTAATATCTTCATAAGTGATATTGCAAAAGGCCTCGATGGTAAGATTTGTCTTTTTGCTGATGACACAAAGATATGTAACAGGGTTGATGTTCCTGGAGGGAAACGCCAAATGGAAAAGGATTTAGGAAAACTAGAAGAATGGTCAAAACTCTGGCAACTGAAATTTAATGTGGATAAGTGCAAGATAATGCACCTGGGGCGTAAAAACCCAAGGGCAGAATATAGAATATTTGACACAGTCCTGACCTCAGTATCTGAGGAAAGGGATTTAGGAGTAATTATTTCAGAAGACTTAAAGGTGGGAAGACAATGTAATAGAGCAGCACGAAATGCCAGCAGAATGCTTGGATGTATAGGGAGAGGTATAAGCAGTAGAAAGAGTGAAGTGCTTATGCCGCTGTACAGAACACTGGTGAGACCTCACTTGGAGTATTGTGCGCAGTACTGGAGGCCATATCTCCAGAAGGATATAGATACTCTAGAGAGAGTTCAGAGAAGAGCTACTAAACTAGTACATGGATTGCAGGATAAAACTTACCAGGAAAGGTTAAAGGACCTTAATATGTATAGCTTGGAAGAAAGAAGAGACAGAGGGGATATGATAGAAACTTTTAAATACATAAAGGGAATCAACTCGGTAAAGGAGGAGAGCATATTTAAAAGAAGAAAAACTACCACAAGAGGACACAGTTTTAAATTAGAGGGGCAAAGGTTTAAAAGTAATATAAGGAAGTATTACTTTACTGAGAGAGTAGTGGATGCATGGAATAGCCTTCCTGCAGAAGTGGTAGCTGCAAATACAGTGAAGGAGTTTAAGCATGCATGGGATAGGCATAAGGCTATCCTTCATATAAGATAGGGCCAGGGACTATTCATAGGATTCAGATATATTGGGCAGACTAGATGGGCCAAATGGTTCTTATCTGCCGACACATTCTATGTTTCTATGTTTCTATGTTACTAAGCAACTGAGGACGCTTCTTCTCTTGTGCAACTTAGAATGTATTGGCTACAGGGATATAAACCTGTTAACCTTGTCATGGCCGAGATCACTGAAAATGGTCCCTGATTTGTTTACTATAATATTCATCTCCTCTATTCTCACAAGGGGGTGATACTTCATAAAAAAGTAAATAGATAAAAATTGCTTATGTGGAACAACAACTTAAATGGAAAGAACTAGGGTATAGCTTCAATGGTGAGATATACATCGGCAGAAAAAAAAAAAAAAAATATATATATATATATATTGGGCTGTTACTAAGGCCATATTGTAGGCTGCTCACGTTCAGGTGATATATTTTGGAAAAATTCCAAATGTCCAGTGAACTGAATCCTGGACATAAGGACTCATATATCACCACATCCACCCGGGTCGTTCCATTATCCAGGATGGTTCGCCACCCCATTTACAGGGGGAGAATCCTCATGGGGTTGACCTACGCATTTCATACACACAGTCCAGCAGCCTGAATTATACTCATTCATTGGCCTAACCTTATTTATGTATAAGTGGTGGGTAGTCCACTTTAATGGACATTCCATTACCCTCATTTGCTAATCAGCCAAAGATAAATAAATAGTACAAGCCGGTCACAATAACCCACTAAATGAGGAGCCATAGTGAGTAGTTCATACATTGCACTCCAAAAATGCTCCAGTTCCGTACAGGACCAGAACAGGTGGAGCAAGTCTGCTTCCGGGGCAGTACACCTTGGACAGTTAGAGTCCACTCGCAGACCCATCTTAGGCTACTTTCACACTAGCGTTCTGCTGTCCGCTCGTGAGCTCCGTTTGAAGGGGCTCACGAGCGGAGCAGAACGCTTCCGTCCAGCCCTGATGCAGTCTGAATGGATGCGGATCCGCTCAGACTGCATCAGTCTGGCGGCGTTCAGCCTCCGCTCCGCTCGCCTCCGCACGGCCAGGCGGACAGCTGAACGCTGCTTGCAGCGTTCGGGTGTCCGCCTGGCCGTGCGGAGGCGAGCGGATCCGTCCAGACTTACAATGTAAGTCAATGGGGACGGATCCGCTTGAAAATGACACAATGTGGCTCAATCTTCAAGCGGATCCGTTCCCCATTGACTTTCAATGTAAAGTCTGAACGGATCCGCTCAGGCTACTTTCACACTTAGAAAATTTTCTAAGTTTTAATGCAGACGGATCCGTTCTGAACGGATGCGAACGTCTGCATTATCGGAGCGGATCCGTCTGATGAAACATCAGACGGATCCGCTCCGAACGCTAGTGTGAAAGTAGCCTTAAGCATGAGCCATGGTGTCTTGTATACACGGTGGAATAGAAACAATTGTGAGCGTCCATGCGCCATACTCATAGATATTGTAGGTACTGCCCCTAAAACATCCCTCCATCTTTCATTTGACAACTCTCCCATTTACCCTTAAGACCGGCAAGTGGATCATGCAGTACTTTATCCAGTAAACTGGCATACGCTAAGTAATTTATCGTGTGGGAGAGTCTAGCCTGTACCACTGAATCTATCACTGGCATGGAATTCACTGTCAATGGGCTTCCTCGTTCCTGACTGCAATACTGATAAAACACTCGATGTGGCAGTTGGGACTCTGTCTGCAGTTGCTGAAAAGATTTAAGATTTCCCTCTAAATAGAGTCGTGATATTCTAGTTACCCCAGCTCTTTCCCAACTATCGAATCCTTCCAGCTTGAAAACCTCCCACAGCTGTGCATTCCTCCAAATAGGGGTATATTTCGTACATCCAATTATTCCCAGTAATTCTCTCACCTTCCACCATTTTTTATGCATAAGGAGTATGGTAGGTAGTCCAGGAGAACACAACCAGAGACTTTTCAGATATTAAGGATTGTACAATCAATCTTCTGGAGTCAATAGCATTGCTTCTATCCTCTATCCACCATCCCTGCATATGCTGCAATTGTGCTGATAAAAAAATATACCCATGGATTAGGCAAGGCTATTCCACCCTCCGTTTTAGGCAGTTGTAACTTAGATAATGCTATTCTAGAATTCTTCTTTTTCCATATTAAATCTCTGAATATACCATCCACTCTATAAAATAGATATTTTGGGAGCTAAACTGGTGCGTTGTGCAAAACATATAATAGTTGTGGCATTAAAATCATTTTGACTAAATTGACACGCCCCATTACTGAGAGAGGCAATTTAATCCAGGTGTTTACCTTCTGCCTCATTTTCTCTAACAGTGGACAGACATTAAAGGCACCATAGTCCTGTATATTACGTGTAATCCATATGCCTGGTTATTAAAAGGTGTCTACCCTCGGAATCGAAATATTCACTACCCATCTCCTATATTCCTGTGGGGGCATCAACATTAATTCCGATTTAGTCCAGTTAATAGTCAGCCCTGAGTATTTTCCAAATTGATCTATGATCTCCATTACCCTACCCACAGAAGTATTCACGTCATCCAAGAATAAAAGCATGTCATCTGATATAATGGCAGTTTTTCCTCTACCTAGTAAAGGCGATAACGAGCACCCCTGCCTGGTCCCTCTTTCCAGCTCGATAACTCATTACTTAATCTGATTTTGGCCTTAGGAGCAGCATACAATAACTGAACCCATGATAGGAATACAGTTCCAAATCCCATATGTCTCAGGACAGCCCATAGTTACCCCCACTCTAAAACTATAAAATGCTTTTGCAGCATGTAGTGACATCACTGCTTTGCCAAGTGGGCCGCACGGGACCGCCTGCATATTAGTAACATAGTAACATAGTACATAAGGCCGAAAAAGATCCAGAGGAAGGCAAAAAAAACCCCTGTTAGGTAGAAGCCAATTTTCCCCACTTTAGGGGAATAAAAAATTCCTTCCCGACTCCAATGAGGCAATCAGACTAACTCCCTGGATCAACGACCCCTCTCTAGTAGCTATAGCCTGTAATATTATTACACTCCAGAAATACATCCAGGCCCCTCTTGAATTCCTTTATTGTACTCACCATCACCACCTCTTCAGGCAGAGAGTTCCATAGTCTCACTGTTCTTACCGTAAAGAACCCTTTTCTATGTTTGTGTACAAACCTTCTTTCCTCCAGACGCAGAGGATGTCCCCTCGTCACAGTCACAGTCCTGGGGATAAATAGATGATGGGATAGATCTCTGTACTGACCCCTGATATATTTATACATAGTAATTAGATCTCCCCTCAGTCGTCTTTTTTCTAACGTGAATAACCCTAATTTTGATAATCTTTCAGGGTACTCTGCTGCAGGTCTCTTCTGGGTCTAATACTGCTGCAGGTTGTTCAGGAGCAGTTGGATTGTGTGAAAATTGCTCCAACCTGGCTGCCACTGCTCTTTGCCGTTCCTCCCTGTTGGCCCCATGAGCTCCAGCTTCGGGGCCATCTTGGATGTATGGCTCAACGTTTCCGTCTCCCTGCTTCTACTTGCTGCATCCCTTGGCCATCTCCTCACTCTCCCCGTATGTTTCTTGCACCTTTAACAAGTTTATACAACTTCTTTCAGGGCTTTATTCAGGCTGACAGGATCTGTATTAGACTACTTTCACACTAGCGTTCGGGTGTCCGCTTGTGAGCTCCGTTTGAAGGGGCTCACAAGCGGCCCCGAACGCATCCGTACTGCCCTAATGCATTCTGAGTGGACGCGGATCCGCTCAGAATGCATCAGTCTGGCAGCGTTCAGCCTCCGCTCCGCTCAGCAAGCGGACACCTGAACGCTGCTTGCAGTATCAGGCTACTTTCACACTTAGAATTTTTTTTAAACTATAATGCAGACGGATCCATTCTGAACGGATCCAAACGTCTGCATTATAGGAGCGGATCCGTCTGAGCAGACAGCAGACGGACCCGCTCTGAACGGTAGTGTGAAAGTAGCCTTAGACTCATATCAGTATTATGGCGGCGCGAGCTCTTCGCAGCGTGTCCGCTCACATCGCTCGTCTGGCCATGCCGCTTCACTCCACTTTTTAGTAAAATCCAAGAAAGACATCTGTCCAACCCACAACTTTTTGGGGAAAAATAGTATCAATATAGGGATTGCTAGTAGGAGCCACTGAGGAAGGAGCTTGTTGCTCTGAAACGCGCTTGGTACCATAGCAAACCAGAAAGACCCCTGACAAAGCCGCTATGAGATCCCAGTAACTTAAGAGCGACCCTGAATCTTTTCAAAAGACCCAAAGCATATCATGTCAAGAGCGCCGCTTTAGTGATTCACACAAACAGCCCGATCACATGTGATGCCACGTAGAACGCCAAACAAGGGCACATCCCAGTTACAGCGCGGAGAGTCAGGAGACTCGCTCTTAAAAAGCGATACCACTCAGGAAAAGACCTCTTCTGGAGAAACAATGTGGTAACATTTTATTTCATAACAAAGAATGTTATATACAAAATGCAGTGGTAATAACAGACTAAATTATTAACTACATTGTTACTTGTACTGAACAAGCAAGATATTTTATATTAAGAATCATGAACATTGATTAGCCACATTTGGAATGAGCTAGAGGACTGATCAATAAATGAAATTGAACACCTTTTTTTAACAACTTTGCGATCAATTTCCCTCTACAATCATGTCCACTGATTTATCCATCTAATCAAGTGTTTCGATTCAGGAATGAAATTGGAGTAGTTATATTAACATCTTTATAAACAAATTGAAATCTATAATCATGGTTATCAACTAAATCTAATGGAATTATGAAATACGGACTTTCCTGTGTGACATTTGCAGCTATTTAATATTGATATATTTTATTATTTTTTATTAATATCTATTCACAAAACAGACATTTATTTTACTTATGGAAGACTAGAATATGTACTAATAGAGGATCCTCTGTGTGGAATTCATTGCAATACACACGATTGACAGTGTGTGTTCCTGTCTGTCTCAGGATATACAGGTATATCCACAGGATTTTACTGTTTCTACTGGGGCAGACGGATAGACACACCATCACTTGTGTGATAGTCCCTGATACATTTCTTGATGAATGAGTGCCTGTTAATATATCTATACAATAACTAACCCAATTACAGACTGAGGGGCAGTCTGACAACAGTGCACCTAAATCTATAAGCAGGGGCGTAACTAGAAGTGACTGGGCCCCAGAGCAAATATTTGTAAGGGCCCCCCCAGCGCGCTTCGCACCTCCCTCCTCCTGTGTAAACCCCACTCCTTTGGCACAGTGTATAGGTATATGGTATATTGTGGGGCACAGTGTAGCGGTATACTGTATATTGTGTGGCACAGTGTAGTGGTATACTCTATGTTGGGGTGCACAGTGTAGCGGTATACTGTATATTGTGTGGCACAGTGTATGCTATATGTGTATAACATAAACATATTTCATATGAAAACTTACAGTTACTTGACCCTTGGAGATCTCGGACGCCACTTCAACACTTGGCCGGGGGGCTCGGCGGAGCTGAAGTTGTGCTTTATCCTAATGAGAAAGATTTCATAATAAGGATTTGGAGAAGCTGCAGAGGGATAGCAGAGCAGGGAGAGGCTGGTGCTGCTACTAGGGGGTCATACCATGGGGGAGTAATAAAGTCCACTATAATGCCCCCCCCAGTAGTAAAAATTCTCCTTATAATGTAACAGTGCAAAAATACCCCCTTGTAATGCCCCCAGTTGAGCTAATGTCCCCATAGTGCCCCCATAATGTCCCAGTATAAAATACCCCTATATAGTGCCCCCAGTAAATTCCCCCATAGTGCTCCTCTCCCCCCTTCCTGCTAGTGCCCCCCATAATGTACCAGTATAAAATGCCCCATATATAGTGCCCCAGTAGATGCCCCTCAGTGTCCGGCCTAGTGTCCCCCATAATGCCCCCCAATAATGTGCCAGTAAGTATCCCCATAGATGCCCCCCCATCATGTGCCAGTATCAAGTGCCTCTCTCCTCCCCCCCACATGTCCCAGTATCATAGTGCCATCCCCCCCCCAATGTGCCAGTATCAAGTGCCTCTCTCCTTCCCACCCCCCATGTGCCAGTATCATAGTGCCAAACCCCCCCATGTGCCAGTATCAAGTGCCTCTCTCTCCTCCCCCTCATAGTGCAATCTCCCCCCCCACAAAAAAAGTGCCTGTCTCCCTCCCCCCCCCCATGTGCCAGTATCAGGTGCCAACCCCTCTCCCCCCCATGTGCCAGTATCAGGTGCCTCTCCCCCCCCCCCCCCATGTGCCAGTATCAGGTGCCAACCCCCCTCCCCCCCAGGTGTCAGTATCAGGTGCCTCTCCCCCCCCATGTGCCAGTATCAGGTGCCAACCCCCCTCTCCCCAGGTGCCAGTATCAGGTGCCTCTCTCCCCCCCCATGTGCCAGTATCAGGTGCCAACCCCCCCTCCCCTCCATGTCCCAGTATCATAGTGCCATCTCCCCCCCCACAAAAAAAGTGCCAGTATCAGGTGCCTCTCTCCCTCCCCCCCATGTGCCAGTATCAGGTGCCTCCCCCCCCCCATGTGCCAGTATCAGGTGCCAACCCCCCTCCCCCCAGGTGCCAGTATCAGGTGCCTCTGAAGCTCAAGAAGGGTGTGCTTTTGCAACGACCGAGCCACAAGGGTGTAGTGAGTCTTACGGTGATCGTGTGCCAAATGGGTGCAGTAGTTGTACTCACTGTTCTTTAGCTCCCAGGGCCGGCAAGCAGGGGAGGGGAAGACAGCACTAAATCCTCTGGGGCACTCTCTGTTGCAGGGAACACCAGCCAGATGGAAGTTGAGGTGCCCTTGATGATACAGGTGTTTAACCCGTAGAGGACCCGCAACGTACATGTACGGCACAGATTTCCGTGACTGCACCCGCCCCATCCATGGCAGGGGTCCGGCAGTCACTGATAACCGGCACATTAACCTTTGATGTGCCACGGTCCGCGATGACCGCGGCACATGCGCTGTCCATGCGGGAATCGGAGCTGCCATCCCATGCAGCTGTGACAGGACCCAATGGCATGGAAGCTATCTTGGCTGCCTTCTTAATACACCCCCCAAAAAAGTACCGTATTTTCTGCCCTATAAGACGCACCCCCCCCCCCCAATATCTTTTGAGGCGAATGCTGACATTTTTACTTTGCACTGATACATCGTCGGCCACGATGCTGCACAGTGCGGCCTGCGATGTATCAGCGGGGAGGGAGGAGGGGCTGGAGGCCGGCAACTTGTGTTGGAATTGCAGCGAGGCCTGGTGCAGTCACTGTTCTCTATTGCACCAGGCCCCGCTCACAGCAGTATTTATTAAGTGAAGTCATGGGTAAAGCTTTGTTAAGGTATAGCAATCCTCTGCAGCAGTAGCGCACGTAGTACTCACTACGAAACTCCTGTAGCAGACAGGCTGGCCGGTCACTCACTTCCTCATGCGCATGCTCCTCCCACTTTATGAATGAAGCAGGAAGAGCAGGCGCGTTACAGAGTGAGTGACGTTACGCTGCCGGCCGTCCGGCCTGCTACGGAAGTTTTATAGTAAGTACTACGTGCGCTACTGCTGCAGAGGATTGCTATAACTTAACAAAGCTTTACCAATGACTTCACTTGATAAATACTGCTGTGAGTGGGGCCCGGTGTAATAGAGAACAGTGACTGCCCCGGGCCCCGCCGCGATTAAAACACAAGTTGCCAGCTTCCACCCCCTGTATTGGGGGTCACTATTTACACAAGGACAGTGTTATGGGGGAAATCTGTGGATGACACATATATAGCATATATATGTGTCATCCACAGATCCCCCATAACAGTGTCATCCACAGATCTCCCGCATAACAGTGTCATCCACAGATCCCCTCCATAACAGTGTCATCCACAGATCCCCCACAATAGTGTCATCCACAGACCACCATTAGTTAAAAACCCACCAAAAGCACACCTTTTGGTAAAAATTTTTTTTTCTTATTTTCCTCCTCAAAAACCTAGGTGCGTCTCATAGGGTGAAAAATACGGTAGTACAATGTAACTTCACCGCTGAACAAAAATTATTTTTCCCTTTTTTTCCTAATAATAACCCCCTCCAAAAAAGTAAAACAATGTAAAATCAATGCAGAAAGGCTAATAGGACGTAAGGTAAATGGCTGTATCACTCAGAACTTGCACCCCAATCACATGCAAGGTTTGCTGGAATTAGTGCTGTATCATATAGTGCTAACAACCTAAAAGCAATTTGGATCCCCAATAAGTGCAGCAAAGTGTAATAGAATCACTCCTATTGCACCCTGTTCTCCTTTCATAGTGTAGATAATGTCTCCCTATCCTTTCTCTACACCTTGACTAATCTTTCCCTGAACTTCTAAATCGTTTTGTCAGCACAATGAAGCATTTCCTAGCACTGCCCCTAGCGTCTGCAGACGTCTCTCCCTGCACTATCCACTTTGGAAAATGGCAGAATCCAAGATGGCGGAGGGTATTTATAGGGCTGTGACATCACAGGGGCTGACTGGCTGCTGATTGGCTGCATGCATGGCATTGTGGGTGATCCCTCGTTCAAGAGTTCTTTGCTCCATGTCCTAACACGTGCAGCAGCCATTGTAGGAAAAAAATGCGATTCGTTACCACAAAGGGTGAGGAAATTCAGATTTGTTGCAAATCAAATTTTTCCTGAAATTTGGATCGAATTCCACCTCGTCAAATTCGATTTGCTCATCTCTATTTATGATCTATTGTAAGGATAGGTCATCAATAATTTAGTACTGGAAGCCCCTTTAATATACACTGCTCAAAAAAATAAAGGGAACACAAAAATAACACATCCTAGATCTGAATTAATTAAATATTCTTCTGAAATACTTTGTTCTTTACATAGTTGAATGTGCCGACAACAAAATCACACAAAAATTAAAAAATGGAAATCAAATTTTTCAACCCATGGAGATCTGGATTTGGAGTCACACTCAAAATGAAAGTGGAAAAACACACTACAGGCTGATCCAACTTTGATGTAATGTCCTTAAAACAAGTCAAAATGAGGCTCAGTAGTGTGTGTGGCCTCCACGTGCCTGTATGACCTCCCTACAACGCCTGTGCATGCTCCTGATGAGGTGGCGGACGGTCTCCTGAGGGATCTCCTCCCAGACCTGGACTAAAGCATCTGCCAACTCCTGGACAGTCTATGGTGCATAGAGCGAGACATGATGTCCCAGATGTGCTCAATTGGCTTCAGGTCTGGGGAACAGGCGGGCCAGTCCATAGCATCAATGCCTTCGTCTTGCAGGAACTGGTGACACACTCCAGCCACATGAGGTCTAGCATTGTCTTGCATTATGAGGAACCCAGGGCCAACTGCACCAGCATATGGTCTCACAAGGGGTCTGAGGATCTCATCTCGGTACCTAACGGCAGTCAGGCTACCTCTGGCGAGCACATGGAGGGCTGTGCGGCCCTCCAAAGTAATGCCACCCGACACCATTACTGACCCAATGCCAAACCGGTCATGCTGGAGGATGTTGCAGGCAGCAGAACGTTCTCCACGGCGACTCAAGGCTCTGTCACGTCTGTCACATGTGCTCAGTGTGAACCTGCTTTCATCTGTGAAGAGCACAGGGCGCCAGTGGCGAATTTGCCAATCTTGGTGTTCTCTGGCAAATGCCAAACGTCCTGCA
This sequence comes from Bufo bufo, assembly GCF_905171765.1. Taxonomy (NCBI): domain Eukaryota; kingdom Metazoa; phylum Chordata; class Amphibia; order Anura; family Bufonidae; genus Bufo; species Bufo bufo. The sequence continues at coordinate 606,403,264 of NC_053391.1, forward strand.
CGGTGTTGGGCTGTAAGCACAACCCCCACCTGTGGACGTCGGGCCCTCATATCACCCTCATGGAGTCTGTTTCTGACCGTTTGAGCAGACACATGCACATTTGTGGCCTGCTGGAGGTCATTTTGCAGGGCTCTGGCAGTGCTCCTCCTGTTCCTCCTTGCACAAAAGCGGAGGTAGCGGTCCTGCTGCTGGGTTGTTGCCCTCCTACGGCCTCCTCCACGTCTCCTGATGTACTGGCCTGTCTCCTGGGAGCGCCTCCATGCTCTGGACACTACGCTGACAGACACAGCAAACCTTCTTGCCACAGCTCGCATTGATGTGCCATCCTGGATAAGCTGCACTACCTGAGCCACTTGTGTGGGTTGTAGACTCAGTCTCATGCTACCACTAGAGTGAAAGCCCCGCCAGCATTCAAAAGTGACCAAAACATCAGCCAGGAAGCATAGGAACTGAGAAGTGGTCTGTGCTCACCACCTGCAGAACCACTCCTTTATTGGGGGTGTCTTGCTAATTGCCTATAATTTCCACCTGTTGTCTATCCCATTTGCACAACAGCATGTGAAATTGATTGTCACTCAGTGTTGCTTCCTAAGTGGACAGTTTGATTTCACAGAAGTGTGATTGACTTGGAGTTACATTGTGTTGTTTAAGTGTTCCCTTTATTTTTTTGAGCAGTGTAGTAGAGGAAAACATAATAATTAAATGAAGCTACTCATTATAGCCAATTCAGTGGTCCCTCATTGCATGTTGGCACCACTGTGACTTGAGTAATCAGGTCCAAAGCCCCAAAATGTCATTCAAGATAAGAGAAAATTAAGATTTAGGAAAAATAAGCAGATAACTAAGACAGATACAAGTCCTTACATATAACAGTCTTGAATAGCTGCTAACTAGAAACTAATCCAGATATTTTACCAGAGAAGACGCCTTGATTGCTTGGACCTGAGTCTGAGGCATTGTATGCCGAGTCTAGTTTCAACTTATGATGGGTCAGAAATAAGCAATGTTTGATTATTGTATGTTGAAAATATTGTATCCTATATTTATCAAACTGGTGTAAAGTAGAACTGGCTTAGTTGCCCATAGCAACCAATCAGATTCCACCTTTCATTTTTCACAGCTCGTTTGGAAAATGAAAGATATGATCTGTTTGATAAATGACCCCGATAGTGTATATAGCGATTGTACATAAATGTGTATTTATCTTGTTATCGGAGGAGGCTGCTGCTGATACTCTTTTATATTTAGATTTTGTGCAATTTGAATGAATAAAGTGTTATTCCTTTACACGCCCTAAGGCCTCTTGCACACAAACGTATTTTCTTTCCGTGTCCGTTCCGTTATTTTTGCGGACCATATGCGGAACCATTCACTTCAATGGGTCCGCAAAAAAAAACTGAAGTTACTCCATTTCCTATCATTGTCCGCATTATGGACAAGTATAGTACTGTTCTATAAAGGGCCAGCTGTTCTGCAAAATACGGAATGAACACGGATGTCATCCGGATTTTTTGCGGACCGCAAAATACATACGGTCATGTGCATGAGCCCTAATTCTGTGTATTACTTTCTTGTTGGATAGATAGGTGATTTATAATATACACAGGCTATATTTTGCTTTGGAGCCATATTTATTTGATAGGGTTCAGAAGAGAAAAAGCACCATCTGCATTTGAGGCCTAGTTTGGTGATTTATACAGAATTGACTGACAACTGCAGAGGGTCTGAGGTGAAATATAAAAAGAAACCCCCCAAAAAGTGACTCCATCATAGAAACCGCACCACTCACAGAATTCACCAATGGCCGTAGTGAACATTTTGACCCAAAAGACATTTTGCAAACATTAATTCACAGCAGATGGTGCCAGGTGAAAATTGCAATTTGTGCATAGATATTGTATGCTATTTCAGAGCCTGATATGTTGTACTCAGCTGGTGCCAGTGTAAAAAAACAGCCCTCTTATTTTTAGATGGTGTACGCGTGGACCTATTTTTTTTTACCTGGATATGCAACAGGGCTCGGAGGAAAAGAGCACAATGTGCATCTGCATGTTGTGCTGCCAACTGGAGAGGCTCTGGGATGAAATAATAAATGGAACCCCCAAGAAGTGACCCTACCGTATATCGGCAACTACATCCCTGAGCATTTTGACCCCACAGCAAAAATGTATGAACAGGCAGTTTTCCACAGATATGCCGTTTCAGTGACCAATATGCTGTGCCCAGCTAGTGCCATCTAAGACACAGCACACCCTTTAAATTGTTAGGCAGGTTCTACCGGGCATCGAAAAGGCATAAATGTGGATGTAAACTGCCTGAGTACACAGCACGGTTCAGATGGGAAAGATCACCATTTTCCTTTTACAGAGCAGATTTTGATGGATTGGTTTTTGAACAGCCTGTGGGGACCAGTACAGCCATTTTCTGAGCACTACGCATATATGTCTTTTTTACGGATCTGTATGAGGGCTTATTTTTTGTGGGATGAGTTGCCATTATCATTGGTTCTATTTTGGGATACATACAACTTTTTGATCACTTTTTATTTCACCTTTCGGGAAGCCGGATAAAGAAAAGGCAGCAATTCTGCCATCGTTTTTTTGTATTTTGCATGAAAAATGACGTCATCTTTATTCCGCTGGTCAGTACAATTATAGAGATACAAAATTATTATTATTTTTTTTTTTTTACGTTTTACCACTTTTACACAAAGTATTTTTTTTTTTAATCATGTTTTTGCATTGTCATTTTCTGAAAGCCATATTATTTATATTTTTCTGGCAATAGTCCTTTGTGAGGGCTTTTTTTTTCGGGATAAGATGACAGTTTCATTGGTACCATTTTAGGGTAAATAATATATTTTGACCACTTCACATATTGCATAGAAGTTGATTACAAAAAGTCACATGCACCCCAAAATAATATCAATAAGAACTACAGATAGTCCCACAAAAAATGAGCCCTTACATATAGCTCTGTAGACAGAAATCTGAAAATGTTATGGGGCACGGAATATGGCAATGCAAAGAAAAAACATTCGTTCAAGTTTTTTTTTCTTTCAGTATTAAAACATACGAAAAACTATAGAAATGTGGCATCTCTGTAATTGTACTGACCCGGAGAATGAAGGACACAGGTCAGTTTTACTGCATAGGGAATGCTGTAAAAACAAAGCTCTTAAAAGTATAGCGGAATTGCATTTTTTTGTTTTCCAATTCCACCGCGTTTAGAATATTTTTCATTTTCCCACTACATCATATGCCATTTTAAATGGTGCAATTAGAAAGTGCAACTTGTCCCACAAAAAAACAAGCCCTCATTCCACTATGTAAACAGAAATATAAAAAAGGTAAGGCTTCGGAAATATAGGGAGTAAAAAATGAAGATGAAAAAACGGAAAATCACTGCATCAGGAAGGGGTTAAAGGTACCATAGACCTTTGCCGACACAGTTACTTGACCACTCACATTCCACTCTTTGTTTCCAAATCCCAGTATGTGTATCTACATAGCATGTAGCTCAATTGACGTATTAATATGCTTACAAGCATCTCAGGTAAGTTGAACATTCCTTTTGCAAGGACATTCTTTGTTAAAAAAAAAAACTGCAAAAGCCTTGTATAAAAACAGTATTAAATGATAACCACGTAAGAGTACAACGATTACAGACTGATAGATCACATATTAACATTTTAATAGGGATGCCAAACATAGTTCACATGTACTGTACATCCCTGGACATGTAACAATTTTATTTTTATTTCCAGAAATGATCCAATAAATGCAACTTATAATTGATTTCTGAATAAGTACATTGTTGTCTCATTCTTCCTATGAGTATGCAGCAATAAAAAAGTTAATGTTTAACTAGGCAGAAGAAGGTCATCTCAGAAAATGAAGTTTTGTCATGCTTTAAATGCATGACCTACTTTAGTTTGCAAAATATTTTAAAAGAAAGCGTGTAACTTGTTTATAACACACCTGCCATCTTAACCCCTTCCCGACACATGACGTAATAGTACATCATGGCGGCAATTGACTCCCCGCAATTGGACATACTACTACGTCATGGTGATCGGGCGGGCACCATGGTGATCGGGCATGCCCAATCACTGCAGGGGCCCGGCAGTCACTGATAGCCGGGCCCATGCTGTATCCACCGTCATCGCTGTAAAAGCCAATGCCGGCGGATTAACCCCTTCTATGCCAGAGTCAGTGCTCACCGCAGCATAGAAGGGGTTTGTGGCTGGTGAGGGAGCCCATCAGGTCCCTGCACTGCTGTGGCAGGGACCCGATGGGTGACAAGGCAGCCCGATGCCGTGCGGAGGCTGCCCAATGCCTTGCACAAGCATCGGGACCTGCCTTCTACAGGGGCCTAGGAGATCCAGCCCCAGGCTCTTCTCCTAGGCAACCTGTTAGTGAATTACTCAATGTAAGGGCTCTTTCACACGAACGTGTGCGCTCCGTGGCCGTATTGCGGACCAATACACGGGCGCCGTTCCGTGGGCATTCCACATCACGGATGCGGACCTATTCAAGTGAATGCAAATCCAAAAATGCGGAACGGAAGCACGGAACTGAACCTTACGGAAGCACTACGGAGTGCTTCCGTGGGGTTTTTTCCCGTACTTCTGTTCCGCAAAAAGATAGAGCATGTGTAACATCCCAGAGTTATGTTACTAAACACTCTTACCCCGCTACAACATGTTAAGTGTATTTATATTGTCATCTGGTATAATTTATATCACATCCTCAATAATGTGCATTATTATCAGCCTGTTACATGTATTTTGCTGTAATTTCCATGTACACCAGCAGGTGGCAGCAATGTTAGCAGGATCTTAGTAACAGTTTAGCATATCTAGACTGGAATAGTACATTCCAGTCTGGCTCCCCCCTCTTTGAGGAGGTGTGGCATGTTCCCACATTCTGCCTCATGGGGAGGAAAGGAAGTATAGTTAGTGTACCAGCTACCCCTGCTTAGGGAAGGCTGTGTTAGTAGGAGCTCCCAGAAACAGGGATTCCAAACCAGGATCTGTCTCGACTGAGAGCAAGGATTCCCAACCCCAGACTGAGCCCTCAGCCTCAGTGCTGGGAGGAAGCAAGCAGCACCTCCAGTCCTCCAGGAAGAGCCATTCCCTGTGAGCATAACTATGAGTACTCATCCAGAGACCAGGAGAAGCCAAATTCCTCCTCAGCTAGTCAGTCCCACACCAAGCAGAAGATAGCTAGAGCAGAAGACAGATTCCTGCCATATTCTCCAGGCACATAGTATAGAAGCAAAAGAGATATTGATCCCTGCCATACATTGCCAGAAACCTGCTGGGAACTAAAGACTAATGCTGTATCTCGTATGGATTTATGCTGCAACCAGTAAAGACATTTTGAACTTTATTATACGTCTGGATCTCATTCATTACCACCAAGCTCCTCAATTACTCCTACTAGCAACACTCATTTTATTGCAAGTGAGGAGTCCAGCCGTACCCAGGTAGGAGACACCGTTGTCACTACACAGAGACATTATTCCCACTCTGGCATTTCTCACCTGGTACGTGAGTCGCAAAACCTTAAAGGGCCCTGAGACTGTACCCTGCGCACGCTGCAATTGGCGTCACGAACAAACATTATAAACTGATACACACATATCCTGACCCACTGCAGAATTGGCATCTGCCTAACCGTACCACGGCCCTGCTCATTGCACATGTTCTATCTTTTTGCGGAACTGGCGGATCCGGACCCATTATAGTGAATGGGTCCGCGATCCGCTGCGGCTGCCCCACGGTTGGTGTTCGTGCATTGCGGCCCGCAATTTGTGGGCAGTAGCACGGGGAGCACACGTTTGTGTGCAAGAGGTCTAATACACTAACAGGCAATGCATTACAATACAGAATGTATTGCAGAGAGGATCAGATCCCCAAAAGTTGAAGTACCAGATTGGGACAGAAATAAGGTTAAAAAAAAGTAAGTAAAAAAAAGTGTTTTTTATAAAGAAAAAAAAAGTTTCAAGTAAAAAAAGAAAAAACACCCCTTTCCGCAGATTTTATAATAAAAAAATTGAAAAAAACACACATATTAGGTATCACCGCATCCGTAACGACCGTCTCTATAAATATATCACATGATCCACCCACGTCCGATAAACACCGTAAAAAAAAATTAATAAAAAAGTATAACAAAAAGACATTTTGTCACCTTACATCACAAAAAGTTCAACACCAAGCGATCAAAAAGGCGTATGCAACCCAAAATGGTACCAATAAAACCGTCACCTCATCCTGCAAAAAAGGAGCCCTACATAAGACAATCATTAAAATAAAGAAAAAAAATGGTGATGGACCATTTGATGGACTATGTGATGAGCACAGTGAAGTCATCAAAGGTCCTTTAGCCAGGTCCTGAAGAAAGTAGAAAGAAGAGGAGATCCGCAACGCGATCAAGTGGATGGGGTGAGTTAAATTTGTTTATTATTTTTAACCCCTCAATGGACATTTTACTAAGCATTCTGTATTAAAGATGCTATTATTTTCCCCTTATAACCATGTTATAAGAGAAAATAATAAAGATTGGGTCCCCATCCCGATTGTCTCCTAGCAACCATGCATGAAAATCGCACCGCATCCGCATTTGATTGCGGATGCTTGTGATTTTAACACAGCCCTATTCACTTCTGTGGGGCCTGCGTTGCGTGAAAAACGCACAAAATAGAGCTTGCTGCGATTTTCACGCAACGCACAAGTGATGCGTGAAAATCACTGCTCATGTACACAGCCCCATTAAAGTTAATGGGTCCGGATTCAGTGTAGGTGCAATGCGTTCACCTCAGGCATTGCACCCACGCGGAATTCTCGCCCGTGTGAAAAGGGGCCTTAGGTGAACACTGTAAAAATAAATAAATAAAAACTGTGCCAAAACAACCAATTTTTTGGTCACCTTTCCCCATAAAGTGTAATATTGAATGATCAAAGAAATTCTATATACTCAAAAATGGTACCAATAAAAACATCAACTTTTCCTGCAAAAAAGAAGCCCCTGCACAAGATGATCGGCGGAAAAATAAAAAAAAATATGGCGTTCAGAAAATGGAGACACAAAAACATAATTTTTTTTCAACAATGCTTTATTATGTAAAACTGAAGCAAACAAACAAACAAAGTAGACATGTTTAATATCATTGCGTCCGTAACAACCTGCTCTATAAAAATAGCACATGATCTAACCTGTCAGATGATCATTGTAAAAAACTAAAACTAAAAACGCTGAGTTTTGTTTGGCTGTTAAACCTCGATATGTTAAAGAAAAAAATGGATTAAATTAGAAAATTTGCCAAAAAAGTGAAATTTAGACATTTTATCTCCATTTTCATTAAATTCTTGTGGAACACCTAAAGGGTAAACAAAGTTAGTAAAATCAGTTTTAAGTAACTTGAGGGGTCTAGTTTCTACAATGAGGTCATTTATGGGGGAGTTTCTACTATGTAAGCCCCACAAAGTGACTTCAGAACTGAACTGGTCTTTAAAAAGTGGGTTTTTGAAATTTTCTTAAACATTTTAAGAATTGCTTATAAAATTTTAAGGCCCCTTTCACATGGGCGAGTTTACCGCGCGGGTGCAATGCGTTCACCTCACTCATAGCACCTGCACTGAATCCGGACCCATTCACTTCACATCACTTGTGCATTGTGTGAAAATTGCAGAATGTTCTATATTCTGTGTTTTTCACGCAAAACAGGCCCCATAGAAATGAATAGGGGTGCGTGAAAATCGCAAGCATCCGCAGGGCATTTTCACACATGGTTGCTAGGAGATGATAGGGAGGAGCAACTCCGGACCCCATTAAAGTAAATTCACTGTATTATTTTCCCTTATAACATGGTTATAAGGTAAAATAATAGCGTTCTTAATACAGAATGCTTACTAAAATGTCGATTGAGGGGTTAAAAAATTCAAAAAATTAACTCACCTCATCCAATTGATCGCGCAGCCGGCATCGTGTTCTTTCTTCTTCTTTTAGGACCTGAAAAAGCACCTTTGATGACTCAATTGCGCTCACCACATGTTGATGTCAGAGCAGGTCCTGCTGAATAAAGATAGAAGGATCTTCATTCAACAGTACCTGCGTTGACGTCACCGCGCTCACCACGTCATCAAAGGTCCTTTTGCAGGTCCTGAAAGAAAAAGAAAGAAGACAATGCCGGCTGCGTGATCAAGTGGATAAGGTGAGTTAATTATTTTTTATTATTTAACCCCTCAATCAACATTTTAGTAATCATTCTGCATTAAGAATGCTATTATTTTCCCTTATAACCATGTTATAAGGGAAAATAATAAAATCTACAGAACACCTAAACCAAACCCAATCTTTAGTGAAGAAGTCCGGGTTCGGGTCTGGGTACCACATTCAGTTTTTCATCACGCGCTTGCAAAAAACATTGCATCCGCGCGATAAAAACTGAACAACACAACACAATCTTAGTCAAAACTGAGTGAAATTGTGTGCGCACTCGCGCGGGTTTCCCGCAATGCACCCGGGACGCATCCGGAGCAAATCCGGGACGCCTGTCTGAAAGATGTCTAAGCCTTCTAACGTCCTAAAAAATATAATGACATTTACAAAATTATGCCAACATAAAGTAAACATATGGGGAATGTTAAGTAATAAATATTTTATGAGGTATCACTTTCTGTTTTAAAAGCAGAGAAATTGAAATTTAGAAAATTGCGTATTTTTTAAAATTTTTGGTAAATTTGGGATTTTTTCATAAATAAAGGGAAAGTATAAAAAATACTTCCTCACATTTATTATTTATTGTTTTATATTCTTATATTGATATTTTAATCTTGAAAATTTGTTTAATAATATTTTATTATAAAAAGTCATTTTATAAGTGTTAGCAATCAGATATCAAGTTTATATTTCACACAATGATATATCACACCAATTGGGACATCTGGGCCAAAAAACGCATGTGTCCCCAAAAAAACGCATAAAAAACGCATGGAAACTGCAAGAGGAAAAAAAAATAAAAATTCAAGGCTGTATAGAATTATCCCCTGATTATGTGGGAGGATTCCCTGGCCAACTGGGAGTAGCATGAACAACAGGTGTCCGAGATTTGGGAAGCAATTGACACTTGACCACTGAGGAAGGGAGAGTGTATTTATATTGTCATCTGGTATAATTTATATCACATCCCGTAACGAGTATGGTGAAACAAGTGATGTACCTACATTGAAAAGCCTCCGATAATACTGTATGGCCATACAGAAGAAAATCTCTACAGTAAAGGATTAACTATTCTTATCGTCGAAAGCTGCACCGAAGGAAATTGAGGAACAGAGTGGCAACTCGCGCGATCTTTGGAACTCCCGCGAAATTTAAACTAGCTTGCTGTATGGAGCGACTGAATAAGCCGGCAAATATTTAAAGCTCCATTGAAGCAATAGGGAGACAGCAGACGCTAGACGGTAAGCCATATCGATTTAAAGTTTTCTTTGATTCAAAGCTCATATCGACCTTAAAAAGGATATGCTATAAGAGACTTTTCACATTATCAGGATTCCTGTGGACACTTTATGAACATATTGCGCTCCCAGTGAATACACCTACAACATTTTCAGTGACATTCAGTTTCCCAAATTGGGATAGAGCTCTAGAAGATAATACCCCCTCTTTCCCAAATAACAGCATACTGTATACTTGTTTTAACAAGTTATAACAAGTTTTTTGGTGTGATATATATTATTGAATTTATCGACACTATTGAGTGGTATCGAATATTCTATCGAATATTTTAACATTGAATTTTCTACCATTCAATTTATCGAATATTTCTATTGAATATATTTTTATTGAATATAGTATCGATCATATCTACCACAATATATGTGACTGTAATGTTGTATATTATTGCTACATTGTTCTTATAAATTTTATTACTTGTATTTTATGGGGATTTAATAAATATTTTCTGCATATGTCAATCTGGTTGCCAAGTGTATGAGTGCTCGCTCATTTTCCTATTACTACAAAGGGAAAGTATATTGACTCAAATTTATGACTGTCATGAAGTACAATTTGTCATAAGAAAACAATCTCAGAATGGCTTGGACAAATAAAAGTGTTCCAAAGTCATTACCACAGAAAGTGTCAGATTTCCAAAAAACACCTGGGGCAGAAAGGTGAAAACTGACCTGGGGTAGAAGAAGTCAATGGGAATGTGCCATCAGAAAAGAAACTATTGCTTAAATCATGTTTTTATGTTAAAGAATTTTAGTCAGGTTAAGAATTTTTAGTGAAGTTATTTTTAATTTTCCATGTCAATATCTACCGGTATATTTAAACTAAAACCATAAAATCCTGCAGTTTTCGCACTGGCCACTAAGAATAATAATAGGCGCCACTTTTTGATCTGTACAGATCACTTTACTGAAGTTATCTCCATATCATTATAGGCAGGTTTAGAGTGGCATATATCACCTCTATGTACAGATAACACAGGATCTACCATATACATAAGCTAAGCAAGCTTTAGGGAAAAAAATATATTTCCTCATTTCCCTAGTTCTCTTCTTGGCCCTTTGTTGTTATTTGCAGGTAAACAATCTCTGCCCCCCCCCCCTTCAAAGAGGGTGAATACAAGTGCTGCTCTGAGTGACATGTCTGACTACTGGGATACTCAGCAGCATGCTGTATGTGTAAGCCTCAGCCCTGAATCTGTGCTTCTAATGGTAGAAGGGGTTAATCTTTCCTGAAGAATCTGACTTTGATGATGATACAAGACCAAAATTGTTTTCTCAGGAGGAGATGAATGATTTGGTAAGAGATTTGAATCTTCCCAAAGATGCCGCTGAGTTACTCGGATCAAGGCTGAAATGCAGGAATTTATTGTTGCCAGGAGTGTCATCATCATGGTTCAGACATCATGAAAAGAAGTTCCTTCCCTACTTCGTCCAGGAAGACAAGTTGGTTTATTGCATCAATGTCGAAGGTCTGATGGGTCAATTTAAAATCCAATATAATTCTGAACAATGGCGTTTTTTATATAGATTCTTCAAAAAGAAGTCTCAAGGCAGTTTTACTCCACAATGGTGCTTTTTACGCTTCCATACCTGTCGGTCATTCCGTACACTTGAAGGAAACCTACAAGAACTTGGAATTGGTTCTTCGTAAACTGAAATATGAAGACCATGGTTGGCAAGTGTATGTGAACTTGAAGGTCTTGTGCATGCTGCTTGGGCAACAAGCTGGATATTCCAAATACCCTTGTTTTCTGTGTCTATGGGACAGTCGAGACCGACAAAATCACTGGACCAAGAAGAGTTGGCAGCCGAGGGTGCTAAAAAAATGTCCTCTGAGAAACTTTGCTACCTTCCCATAAAGTTCTACCAGCTCCCCACATAAAATTGGGATTGATGAAGCAATTCATAAAATCACTTCCAAGAGATGGAGAATGCTTCAAATATTTGGTCACCAAGTGTCCAGGCCTGTCGGAGGCAGAATTGAAGGAAGGTGTGTTTGTTGGACCAGACATTAGAAGGCTTATTGTTGATCAAGAGTTTGTCAATACCTTGACGGATCCTCAAAAAGAAGGGTGGATTGCATTTAAAGAAGTCGTACAAAAATTTTCAGGCAATGACAAAGATCCTCATTACAAAAATCATCGGACGAATGCTGAAAGCATTTCAAGCTTTAGGTTGCCTGATGAGTTTTAAGGTGCATTTCCTCCAGTCCCACCTTGACTACTTTCCTAAATATTTGGGATCTGTGAGTGAGGAACAAGGTGAACGATTCCACCCAGACATTAACCCTTTCATGACTAAGGGTCATTGATGCCCCAGTGTCCAGGTCAAAATTTACAAATCTGACATGCGTCACTTTATGTGGTAATTGCTTTGGAACACTTTTATTTAGCCAAGCCATTCTGAGATTGTTTTCTCGTGACATATTGTACTTCATGACAGTCATAAATTTGAGTCAATATATTTCACCTTTATTTATGAAAAAATCCCAAATTTACCAAAAATTTTGAAAAATTCACAATTTTCAAAATTTCTATTTCTCTGCTTCTAAAACAGAAAGTCATACCTAATAAAATATTTATTACTTAACATTTCCAATATGTCTACTTTATGTTGGCATCATTTTGGAAATGTCATTTTATTTTTTTAGAGCATTAGAAGACTTAGAAGTTTAGAAGCAATTCTTAAAATTTTTAAGAAAATTTCCAAAACCCACTTTTTAAGGACCAGTTCAGGTCTGAAGTCACTTTGTGGGGCTTACATAGTGGAAACCCCCCATAAATGACACCCTTGTAGAAACTGCACCCCTCAAATTACTCAAAACTGATTTTACAAACTTTGTTAACCCTTTAGGTGTTCCACAAGAATTAAAGGAAAATGGAGATGAAATTTCACTTTTTTGGCAGATTTTCCATTTTATTAAAAAAAGTTCTTTAACACATTGAGGGTTAACAGCCAAACAAATCTCAACATTTATTACCCTGATTCTGCGGTTTACAGAAACACCCCACATGTGGTCGTAAACTGATGTAAGGGCGCACGGCAGTGCGCAGAAGGAAAGGAGCGGTGTATGGTTTTTGGAAGGCAGATTTTACTAAACTGGTTTTAGATGCCATGTCCCATTTAAAGCCCCCCTGATGCACCCTTACAGTAGAAACTCCCAAAAAGTGACCCTATTTTGGAAACTAGGGGATAAGGTGCCAGTTTTATTGGTACTATTTTGGGGTACATATGATTTTTAATTGCTCTATATTAAGTTTTTGTGAGGCAAGGTAACTGAAAAATGGCTGTTTTGGCACAGTTTTTTTTTTTTACAACATTCATCTCGCAGGGTAGATCATGTGCTATTTTTATAGAGCAGGTTGTTACGAACGCAATGATATCAAATATGTCTACTTTCTTTGTTTGTTTGTTTCAGTTTTACATAATAAAGCAATTTTGAAAAAGAAATTATATTTTTGTGTGTCCATTTTCTGAACGCCTTATGTTTTTTATTTTTCTGACGATCGTCTTGTACACGTCTGGGCCTTGTTTTTTACAGAAAGAGTTGAGGTTTTTATTGGTACCATTTTTGGGTACATAGGATTTTTTGATCATTCATTATTACACTTTATGGGGCAAGGTGACCAAAAAATTTGCTGTTTTGGAACAGTTTTTATTTATTTATTTTTACAGCGTTTATCTGAGGGGTTAGGTCATGTGACAATTTTATAGAGCAGATCGTTACGGACGTGGCAATACCTAATATGTATACTTTTTATTATTTATTTAAGTTTTACACCATAATAGCATTTCTGAAACCCAAAAAATTATGTTTTAGTGTCTCCATATTCTGAGAGCCATAGCTTTTTTTATTTTTTGGGCGATTGTCTTAAATAGGGTATAATTTTTTGTGGGATGAGGTGACGGTTTGATTGGTACTATTTTGGGGGTCATAAGTCTGTTTGATCGCTTGCTGTTGCACTTTTTGTGATGTAAGGTGACAAAAATTGCTTTTTTTACACAGTTTTTATAAAAAAAAATGTATGGTGTTTATTGGACGGGGTCTATCATGTGATATATTTATAGAGACGGTCGTTACGGACGCGGTGATACCTAATATGTGTAGTTTTCTTTTTTTTTATTATTTTATAGGAAAAGGCAATTTATTTTTTTAATTTTACATTTTTATTTATTTATTTATTTTTACTTTTATTATTTTCACTTTATTTTTTTATCAAGTCCCTCTTGGATCTTGAAGATCCAGTGGGGATGATAGCTGTACTATACTTTGCAATGCTTTTGCATTGCAAAGTATAATACAATCAGATGCCCTGTAGGTGGCAACAGAGGCGCAGCAGCCCCGATGTGAAGAGAGGGAGCCCCCTCCCTCTATTAACCCCATGGATGCCGCTGCCGATTTTAAAAGGAAAATCCAAAAGGCCTCTCTCAAAAGTATTTTCTTTTGATGGTCCCCCCCCCCTAGCTGGCACCGTTACCTTCTCAATTGCAAATGCACAAAACCCACACTTTTATCCCCTAATCTCTAGAACCACTAGTATGGATACCTTTCAGAACATACTTGAAAAAGAATTAACAGTTCAAAAACAGAATATTGGAACATTTGAATTATATTTCAAATCCATCCATTCTCAATATATCTGGTGCTGCAAAACACTTTATCCACATACACAGTCAAGGCACGGGATCCCTCCGTGCATTTGCAATTGAGAAGGTAACGGTGCCAGCTAGGGGGGGGGGGGGGCCCATCAAAAGAAAATATTTTTGAGAGAGGCCTTTTGGATTTTCCTTTTAAATACGAGGGTGCCAACGGGTCTCAATCAAAAGTAAGAACTGATGTATATCTACCAGTAATTATTTATATCTGATGTCTGCATTTGACCCTTCAGCTGCTCTTGGACGAGAAATATCTCATCATATGTTTGTCCATTATATGTCTCTTCATTATGTTCCATCTATGTGCAAATGCTAATGTGTCCATTTACACTACAACAACTAGGAGATTGTGGCCATGTATAATCCATCTTTCCCCATTTCGCATGTAGAGTTCTCTACAGGATATATTTTTGTTTATTTTATGTATTATTCACATTTTGTATATGCCCTATTCACATGATGCGTTTTCCTCACACCTTGCGCTTGTGCTTGCACTTTTGATATGTAAAGACATTTAACCTTAGTGATATGCATTGTGCAAGCGCAGGGTAGTGCTGAACGCATCGTGTGGGGTTATTTTAACCAATATGTTCACTGAGAATGATACCACAGGTGGGAGTCTCTGGGCTGATTAAGTTATGACGTCCTGTTACCACCACCCACTAGATGGGGGAGGGTACATGGGTCTTTAAATTTTCCAAACCCTCAGACCACATTGTTACGACTAAGGAGAAAGTCTCCGAAACGCGTAAATAACTGCTTGTTTGTGATATTGTCTGCACACTTATGTTGTGATTCAATAAAGAGGAAGATTTTATGGGAAGAAAATTTGGTGCCGGATTCGTCTCTTCCATTTCACTTTGCCTACATGTCCAGGAACTTGCTGGTCTGATTCCGGGCACACGGGATATCACATGACGAATAGGTGAGCTGGATAAACATTTTTCAAAATGGAGCATTGCAATGATGGCATACTACTGTTGGATGCTTCAGAGAGACATTCCAGATGCTACTCACAAGCTTAAATGCACCAAGAGGAGCCTCACAGGGAAGGAGAATCGAGTTTAGTGTGTGTAGGTGAGCTCATTTAAGTTCAAAAAAGGATTTTCATGAAAAAATTGTAATAAAACTTTAATTTTATAAGTCTATTTCCATTTATTTTGAGGTATTGCCTTGTTTAACATAGTCACCTAAATTGTCAGGAAACGTGATGTCCTATGACAAAATGGAGGTCATTTTCGGATTCAGCGCACCAAAAAACATAAAGATTAATTGGAATAATCAAAACAGCTCTTGAAATTTTTTTTTTTGCAGACCTTAATAGGTGATTGTCAAAGCTTACCTATTCTTTCCCTGTACAATGACCTCTGTAGAGGTCACAGAGCATGCCCAGAAAACTCTCCCATAGAAGTCAACAAGGTCCCCTCCAGACCTTTGTGTTTATGGCCCATGGGGCTGCCGGAAAGCAATTTTTTTAATGTTTTCTAAAACGTGTTAAAGGGTTTCTGTCACCAGGATTAACCCTATTAAACTGGCTGACATTAGCGATGTGCTAATGTCAGCAGACCCCAACTAGCCTATTCTTATGCTTATGGATGCGCTTCTTACTGCACAATTTTAACTTTTATTATATGCTAATTAGCCTCTCGGAGCAGGGGGGGGGGGGCGTTGCACCTGCTGCTAGAGACTCCGTTTGCCCACCTCTTTCAACGCCCTTATTCACTTGATTGACAGGGCCAGGCCAGCGTTGGTCTCCTCCTGCCGGCGAAATCTCGCGCCTGCGCCGCCCCGTTCAGTATTCGGCGCAGGCGCAGTGAGTGATTGTTGTTTGGAGCAATCCTAGATGCCATGGACAGAGGAACAAGAACTGACATTTAAATTAAAGTATTACAATAGAAACACATTTCACTAAAAAGCATTACTGTTCACAGTTCACAGTATATATATTTAGCAAGAGAAAAGTAGGAAGTGCTTATGAGTGTATATATACAAACTGATTCAGACACCACTGCAGTCAAGAGATCATCATAGGGTCACGAATGCAGCAGTAACTTTCAGTCTGTGGTAGTTTCTATCCTTGGAAGGGGCAATAGTCTCTGAGCATTTAGGAGACTGATTGTTTTGGGGTAAAAGCTGTTCTTCAGCCTAGTGGTGCGGGCATGTAGGGCTCTAAGACGCCTACCAGAGGGTAGGGGAGTGAAAAGGCTGTGGCCGGGGTGAGTTGGATCCCCGCAGATCATTTTTGCCCTGTTGCTGCACCGAGCAGTGAAGATGTCATCCAGTGATGGTAGCTGAGTACCAGTGATTCTGCCAGCCATTCTGATGATGCGCTTGAGGGTCTTCTTGTCCTCAGAGTACCGGAGTACCACACTGTAATGCAGTATGTGATAACAGATTCTATGGTGCACCTGTAAAAATTGTATAGCAGCTGTTTTGGGAGCGGTGCTTTCTTCAGACTCCTCAGAAAATGAAGCCTCTGAAGGCCTTTTTTGGTAATTTCTGTTGTGTTTTTTATCCATGACAAGTCCTGACTAATATGAACTTCCAAAAACCTGAAACTTTGAACTACCTCCACGTTTCCACCATTAATGTTAATGGGGTGGTGTCCCCCTTCTGACCACATGACTTTCTCTTATGCCTCCTCTGGATTATCCAGATGGTCATTGGCAAACTTCAGACGGGCCTGGACATATGATGACTTGAGCAGGGGAACCTTCCGTGCAATTGATGTTTTGAAACCATGACGGCGTAGTGTTCTGCCGACAGTGACCTTTGAAACTGTGATCCCAGCACTCTTCATGTCATTGACCAGCTCCTCCCTTGTAGTTCTGGGCTGATTCCTCGCCTTTCTTATCATCAGTGATACCCCACGAGGTGAGATCT
Organism: Bufo bufo; assembly: GCF_905171765.1. Lineage (NCBI taxonomy): Eukaryota > Metazoa > Chordata > Amphibia > Anura > Bufonidae > Bufo > Bufo bufo. The sequence continues at coordinate 606,420,326 of NC_053391.1, forward strand.
TGCATGGAGCACCAGTCCGAGGGAGACTGACAGTCGTCTTTAGCCTCTTCCATTTTCTAACGATTGCTCCAACAGTTGATCTATTTTCACCAAGCTGCTTGGCAATTGCCCCGCAGCCCTTTCCAGCCTTGTGGAGGTCCAAAATTTTGTCTCTGGTGTCTTTTGACAGCTCATTGGTCTTGCCCATGGTAGAAATCGGCGTCTGACTGACTGTGGGGTGGACAGGTGTCTTTAAAGAGCTCAGACAGGTGCTACTAAGTTAGATTAATGAGTGTAGTAAACTTGGACTTTTTAAACTTACAGTAACAGGTCTTTGAGTCAAATACTTATGTTCAGCAGTGCAAGACAAATAAATTCTTTAAAAATCATTTACTGATTTTTTTTATTATTCTGTCTCTCAGAGTGGGAATGCACCAACAATGTGAATTTCAGACCTCTACATGATTTCTAAGTGGGAGAACTTGCAAAATCGCAGCGTGTTCATATACTTCTGTTCCTCACTGTATATATACTGTGTATATATATATATATATATATATATATATACAAAAAATATATATATAGACCACGATAAAGGCATTGCAGCTGTATTGCAGATGTTGGAGATGTCCTCTTATTCCACGTGAGACATTGATTTTATTGTATCACTATTGAATGTCATATTGAGATACAACTATTTCTTGTTTCAGGGCACCTATTACATGCAGAAAAGGGGCGTGGCTAGGGGGTCCAATGTGGCCCCAACTTATGCTAATATATTTTTGCGTTGCTTTGGGGAGGACGTCGTTTATGTTTCCCACCACTTCAGACATGTACTGCGGTGGTGGAGATACATGGACGACGTCTTCCTCTTATGGACTGGCAGTGAGATTGAATTACGCAATTTCCATATTTTTTTGAATAGTATCGATGAGGCATTGGAATTTACTTTGACTTCTTCTAAGACTGACATACAATTTTTGGACACCAGGGTGATCCTCTCCGATGGCAGACTGCATACCCAATTGTACACAAAATCGACAGATAAGAACACTATTTTACTATATAATAGCTGTCACCCCAGGAAGATGGTAAAACATTTACCATATTCTCAGTTTCTCAGAGCGAGACGGATAGTGTCAGATCAGGAGAGTCTGGACACTACAATGAAAACAATGACAGATAAATTCCTCCAAAGGGGTTATCCATACAAATTACTGAAAGAAAAAATAAATGTTGTCTGTAGTCTGGAGAGACAGGTCACCCTAGGGAACCAGAAATCCAGGTCGAGGCAATCTAGGATTCCTTTTATTTTCACATAGACGGAACGCAGTGGTGAAATAGCTAGAATTATTAGACGACACTGGAACATCTTGGGTGCTTGTCACAAGTTGAATGCACCTCCTCTGTTAGCCTATTGAAAATCTAAAAATCTGCGTGACAAATTGGTCAGGGCAGATGTGGGACCCAAGAAAGTTAGTAGGCAAACTACATTGACAAAGCCGAGCATGGGATGTTTCCCATGTCTCGGCTGTGTAAACTGTAGATATATATGCAAAGGTAGTTGCTTTACACATCCGGACTCCGGTTCCACTCATCCTATATGTTTTCATTTAACGTGTAATTCTGACTATGTTATCTATATTTTATTGTGTCCGTGCAACCTACTTTATGTTGGATGGATTGGTGATTCAACCTGACAGAAAGTGAATGCGATTTTGTTTAGTTATCCAACAACATTTTTCACCGCCTCTTGAGGATTGACCACAAGTTCTCAATGGGATTAAGATCTGGGGAGTTTCCAGGCCATGGACCCAAAATGTCAACGTTTTGGTACCCGAGCCACTTAGTTATCACTTTTGCCTTATGGCACGGTGCTCCATTGTGCTGGAAAATGCATTGTTCTTCCCCAAACTGTTGTTGGATTGTTGGAAGAAGTTGCTGTTGGAGGGTGTTTTGGTACCATTCTTTATTCATGGCTGTGTTTTTGGGCAAAATTGTGAGTGAGCCCACTCCCTTGGATGAGAAGCAACCCCACACATGAATGGTCTCAGGATGCTTTACTGTTGGCATGACACAGGACTGATGGTAGCGCTCACTTTTTCTTCTCCGGACAAGCCTTTTCCCAGATGCCCCAAACAATCGGAAAGAGGCTTCATCTGAGAATATGACTTTGCCCCAGTCCTCAGCAGTCCATTCACAATACTTCACAATACTTTCTGCAGAAGATCAATTTGTCCCTGATGTTTTTTTTGGAGAGAAGTGGCTTCTTTGCTGCCCTTTATAACACCAGGCCATCTTCCAAAAGTCTTCGCCTCACTGTGCGTGCAGATGTGCTCACACCTGCCTGCTGCCATTCCTGAGCAAGCTCTGCACTGGTGGCACTCCGATCCCGCAGCTGAATCCTCTTTAGGAGACGATCCTTTCGCTTGCTGGACTTTCTTGGACGCCCTGAAGCCTTCTTAATAAGAATTGAATCTCTTTCCTTGAAGTTCTTAATGATCCTATAAATTGTTGATTGAGGTGCAATCTTAGTAGCCACAATATCCTTGAGTGTGCAAAGCAGTAATCAAAGCAAAAGGTGGCTACTTTGAAGAACCTAGAATATGACATATTTTCAGTTGTTTCACACTTGTTTGTTATGTATATATTTCCACATGTGTTAATTCATAGTTTTGATGCCTTCATAGTCATGAAAATAAAGAAAACTATTTGAATGAGAAGGTGTGTCCAAACTTTTGGTCTATACTGTATATATATATATATATATATATATATATATATATATATTGTGAGACAGTGACAGGTCTCACACGGGTTAGAGGCAAGGAAGGGGTGGATAGTGCGGTCCACGCCCCTATTCCACCACAGGCGAGACCAGCTGGAGGTAATCAGGCTGGCACAAAGCACCTCCCGGGGTGTCAGCAAGGCGGGAGTGTGTTACCTGTGGACATTGGCCTGGAGGCTCTGTCTGTGTCGTCTCAGCTGGGCAAGGCTGAGGAACCACAAGGCTGGGAGATAGCCTGGAGTTGGGTGACGAAGCGACACCTGGGAGCGTCGCAGGGCTATAGTCAGGCGGACTACTAAGCCCCAATCCCCCACAATAAACACTGAACGAGACAGTGGGCGTACTGGACTCTGTACAGCCAGAAGGCCGTGGGACATTGGCTGACAAAGCCGCATGGGTTCACAGTGTGTGAACTGTGTCTTAGGTGAGTCAGAAACGTCATGTTTTAGTTAGAGCCCAGCCGGGCAGGTGTTTATTTTGTATTATTTATGTTTGGTTTGCTGAGGCACAATAAATGCACTGTTTGGACACGAAACCTGGGGTCCTGAAGACGATTCTTGAGAGAATGACCCCCGAATAAGAGACGATCCCTTACAATTGGTGTCGGATGCGGGCAAGTTGTCCATGAGAGAAGGGCAACGGTCGGTTGCTAGGGGCAATGATGAGAAAGAGCAGGTGCTGATGAATCCTGCTGTGCTGGAGTTAAAGGGCCGTAAGCCTGTTTGTTCGGTGGAGCAGGTGCTGCTCATGCTTTTGTGGACTATTTTGCTGAAGTGCAAGTAAACTGCAGTGAATTAAAGGGCCAGTAGCCCAGCAAAAGTGAACTCACTGCTGAAAGTTTTTCCTGCTACGAGTTTGTTGCCATGGGTCTCGGGGAAGAATACGTCCGACGGATGTGGGAGATTAACCGGCAGGAAAAACTGGTCAAACAGATGGGTTGTACCCCAAGTGAGTTGGCGAAATTTGATGCTGAGCGAGAGGCTCTGGAGGCGCAGTTGCAGCTAGCCCTGAATAAAGGGTCCTCAACGCTGTATGGACCCTGCACAAAGTTCCAAGAGGTCGGCAGTGTACTGGGAACGCCGGAGAAAAAGCTAAGATATGCCGTTGCCAAGGGCAACCGTCGGGAAGATAAAGAGGGGGAGAGTGGTTCAGCTCTCAGAAAGTCGAGTGTTCCCTACCAGTGGAGACAGAGTCCTAGAAAGGATGTGCCGAGGATCTGCGAGGCGGTTGCTAAGGGCGACCAACCACAACAGCGTGCGGCTGTCCAGCAGTTATGGAGCGGAGCAAGTGGCTCATATTCGGCGGCTGGAGTATCCTTGGCTCCCGGGACTGCTAAACCTGTGACATCGCTGGGTAAGATTGTTCCTGTTATTGATTATTAAGAGCGGGATCATCACATAGGGGCCACTTAATATGGTGGATTTGGTGATCTCTGTAATGGGGACACCCCTTTGCTCGGTTTTCCTTCCTTTGAGGGATATCTGGCTTTCACTGTGTTGAAGACCCATAACTGGGGCTCCACGGTTATTTTGCATATCACTGTTATTGATTATGTGGCAGATCCAGTGACAGTAAGCCGGCGGCAGTTGATACCTGTCGGGCCGGTAGGTGATAGGTCGCGGAGGCAAGAAACTATTGCGAAAATGTGTGATAACATGGAAAAACCAGTGTCTGAACAGGCGGGTAAGCTTGTTGTGATCGCTCCCTCGCAGGAATCTGCAGGGGAGAATGTTCTTGTGTTACCCAAAATGCCCGGAATCAAGGCTAGACATGGGATGACAAGGATCCGGGATCCCATGCTAGCCCGGGTAAGAGGTAGCACAATGTTGAAACCTGAGACTGGTAAAATACTAATGGTGCTGGACAGTCATGCAGATAAGGTCTATCCGCAGATTTTCACTGAGCGCGAGACTCCAATGAGAACAGGGACTTATGAACTTAATGTTACAGATACGCTCATGCATGAGGGAGTGTTGGGGTGTAATTTTCCCTTATGCTGGGAGTTGTGGAGTACTGGAGACACTTCTGCAGAGAGTGCAAAAACTCCTGCGGAACTTGTACTTGTCCCTTTAAGTGATCGTGTAAGGGAAAGGACCATTGGAAATAGTGATGTAGTTGAAGTGAAAAATGAAAATGTGAGGTCATGTGAAGTATATGATGATGACATGCCTTTTCCCTTTCAGGATGTGATCAGGAGAGAAGTGCCCCCTCCTGATAAAAATATATGTGATACAAAAATGCTGGTTAATGTTGTGGGCCCAGAGGGTGTACCACACGTACCAGAGGTGGATATGCAGTACCCACAGGGTTTTTTGTTTGCTGGGGAAGTGTCCAATGTGGGGATTAGCGCATCGGTGCCCCTAGAAGTCAGAACTGATAATGATGACACAAGTAATATAAGTGACGCATGTGCCGTGGCCGATAGCAACTTAGAGAGAGAGGCTGCCATGTAGAGATCTTGCCAAATTGACGTAGTTACGGGTAGCAACCAGACAATAATTGTACCTGACGTGACTAGAGTTGAGTAGGGAGACGCCAGCCTAGTGTCTGAGACCCATATTCAGGCAGCGGTAGATGACCTGACCTGTCAGTACAGATGCAATCAGGAACATGATTTCTCTCTCTCCACACGGTCCCTAGATACGATAGAGAAGGAACAAAAGTTTGGCCAGCTCCTGGCTGAAGAGAAATACATATCGGCTTGGTATGCCGAAGAATGTGACCGAGCGGAGGCTGATGCTGAGGGGAAAGAGTCCAAGGCCCTCTCCTTGGCTAGAGCCCTTGAAGAAGCACTTGAGGAGCATGCTGAATTTGAGAGGCTGGAAAAGCAACTCAGAGCTGAGATAGATGATCTTGTGTGAGCTCAAAGGGTGACGTCGGGAAGAACGTCTATGAGTGGGAGAAGTCTAAGTTAGAGCCTATTAAGAATGAGTCTGGAGATGGTGGCACTGCGGTGCTGGCTGAGGCAGAGAAGAGGGAAGATGCTTCTGCTGAACCAGTTGATGGGGCTGATGTGGATGCCAAAGACCACAGACCTGTGGTAGAGTGCAGCCCAGGCCTGGAAGACGTCCCCTCTGCATACAAGGCGCCTTCCAAATAGCCAGCAGGCTGCTGGGGAAGAAGTACGAGGAGGTGAACGATCAGTTTTCGGATCCGGGCTATTACAATGGGCTGTATCTCCTGACTCCTCCACAAAAGGAGAACAGTGTCCTGGGTGAGCCTCTGGAGAAAATGACAGAAGACGAGGAGTCTGCTGAAGACCCTGGTGCCTCCTGCCTCGATGAGAAAGAGGGGGAGGGGTTAACAGGGCAAGTGTATGGTGCCATGTCCGAGAAGGATGAGAAGGCGGTCAAAGAGACTGGAGACTTCGAGAAGACAAAGGCTGAAAAAGTTAAGGCCGATGTGTTGGTTGACGTGAAGTCCCCAGGTGCTACAGAGACCAAAGTTAAGCCAAAGGGAGCCGCGGCCGAAGTGGAAAAAGCCGCTAAAGAAGCAGAGGTCTCTGAAACTGCCATAGTAGCTGGGGTAACTACTGCTGGAAAGAAGGAAGAAGTGATCCAGATGCACGTAAAAGAAGCGAGTAGGGGCAAGCATACTCTGCTGAAGGAGCCCTGCAAAGCAAAGGAGAAAGTGTCAGGACATGACCATGACTGGGAACAGTTCAGGCAAGAGCTGCAGCAGTCCATGAAAGGACGTGAGGCGCATGTACAGGAGCCAGAGGATCTAAAAAGAGAGAGAGATCAAAATATACGACAGTGCATCATTATCACTCGGGAAAGAGTAGAAAAAGATTATCTGGCCATGAGATGGGCACATAAGGCCTTTAGGCAGTTTCGGTTAGGCAAGATGCTAGTTCGGGTGATAAACCAAGCTCTGCTGGCGTGGGTCTGGCAGAACAAAGGGAAGGTACGTGTCACCGAGGTTCCTGGCCTCGGTGAAATAAGAACCGGTAATTTTATGTGTCAGCGGCAGCTAGTGCTCGCCGACACTGTGTTACTTAGTGTGGCTGTAAAGCCAAGCTGGGCCGGTTCTTATTGGGAGCAGCCGAAGAGCAGGGTGGGTGGCTGTTCCCCACGTCCAGGCCAGGTGGATACCCTCTCACCAGCCTCCCCTGGTTATGCAGGTGTTCACCCTCACAGGCTTGAACAAAGGGGGGGGTATGTGAGACAGTGACAGGTCTCACACGGGTTAGAGGCAAGGAAGGGGTGGATAGTGCGGTCCACGCCCCTATTCCACCACAGGCGAGACCAGCTGGAGGTAATCAGGCTGGCACAAAGCACCTCCCAGGGTGTCAGCAAGGGGGGAGTGTGTTAAGCAAGGGAGCAGGTGTTTATTTTGTATTATTTATGTTTGGTTTGCTGAGGCACAATAAATGCACTGTTTGGACACGAAACCTGGGGTCCTGAAGACGATTCTTGAGAGAATGACCCCCGAATAAGAGACGATCCCTTACAATATATATATATATATATATATATATATAAAAAGAAAAAAAAGGGGATGGCAGCACCGTCACAATGTAACTTGGAAGAGAAGGGTGCACAGGCCCAAATGTGGATATAAGCCAATCCAACAAATATAAAAAAAGGGAAAAAGGGCAGCACTCCACTGGATTAAAATAAAATAAACTTTATTTACCCAAAGGCTGTAGCGACGTTTCGGCTCTTACACAGGAGCCTTCCTCAAGCAGTGTGTACACATCAAAACTCTGAGTATATATAGTGTTACAATCAATCGAAGACAATTACATATTAAGTGGACATAATTAATAAAAAATCAAAATACATGATACATTATAAATATATGAAGCAATGAAATCAAACATACAGAGACATTGAATCGTGATACATACAATTGTGAAATAATATAGTGAATATAAATAGTACAATACATTTGTATTCCATAAATCACATAACGAGTGCCAGCTGTAGATAATTACATAAAGTGCAAAGTGCTTACTGTTACAGGTGATACATATAATGGATGCAGGAGGGAGAGCGGCTGTAGTCCATATAGACATGTGCGATCCGGCGTACCTGAATCGCCAATGCGCATGCCCCTATGACGCATAAACTGTGCTTCCGTCTGGCATTAGCCTCGTCACGTGACGCGTGCGCTCTTGGGCTGTAACGCTGACGCCGCCATTTTGAATAAGGGCAGAACGCCCACTGAATTACGCTGCTACTGAGAACGACTAGTAATCCCGATATACCACAGGCTCAGGGTGAACAAAAAGACATATAGCAATGTCCGAGTGTCGCAGTGGCTAAGTGGACTAGGGAGAGGGCCACACCTACAAATTGAAGTGGAGCACCCTACTATGACCATAGAGCGGAAGCGCATCCGCATGTAAATGCAGAGTCGCACCGCTACACCGGTCAAAAATCCATCCATCGCCACCTCACTCTGAGGGTTCTCCTCATCACACCCCGCCATACTAGTAACGGAATCTAAATAAGAAAATACAGAAATAGTTATTTGAGGAAATACACAAGTCTAAAAGACCATATAGTGCATGAGCAGACGTATCCAGATATCGTGATTGCACAGCCCCAATGGACATAACGCCACTTCCCCATATCCCGAATCCAGTGAAAAATTATCTGAAAGAAAAAAATATAGGAATGCATAAAAGTTAAAAATCAAAAAACTTGTTTTTGACCAGAGAAAACTTGCGGAATAAACCTAGGATATATATTTTGTATACACAAATCACATACTTTACAGCAAGACAGTCGACATTTAGAATGCAAAGAGAGAGGGCAAACCACACAGCTAACCCACTCCAACCCTGTAGTCCACATTGAGACCACATGGCTGCAGGGAATTGAGCGTATAAATCCATTTGAGCTCTCTCTTTTTTAGGAGTCCGATTCTGTTGCCACCTCTCCTTGGCATTGGTATATGGTCAATAATATAACACTTCAGATCTTTCTCAGTATGTTTGTAATTGGCAAAGTGTTTAGAGACTGGTAAGTCCAGTCGTTTCTTCCTGACACTAAGTCGATGATTATTGAATCGTGTCTTGAAATATATATAAATTCTGGTGGCAAAATTGATTTGCTTCGTTGGTGATAAATGTAATTAATATTGGTAGAACGTTTTTTGTATAAAATATTTATTCTTCTAATGCCCCCTTGATCATTGGTGGTATCAGTGGGAATAAAGCGCTGGCAAAATAGGCAAATACTTACAACATACGTTGAGGCCGTACAAAGCCTTTGAGATTAATTTATAGAAAGTTTTGGATCGACATGTGTATCTATTTACCGATATATATATATATTTGTATATATTTTTAAGTATGTATTTTTTATATATTTTATATATATATATATATATATTTATGTATATGTATTTATTATATATTTTTTTTTGTATATGTATATATTTTTTTATGTATATATATATTTTGTTCATGACATTGGTTTATACTCACCTCAACCCTCGCCCCCAACAGGGTGGAGGGGTTCACATGCTTAAATGCTCCTATATACATATATATTTTCATATTTCTATATTTTTACCTATATACTATAGGGGCGAAAAAACGTGCCTCTTGGCTATTAGCTTTTTTAGCGATAATGCGCATATCTCTTTTGCAATTTTATTCATTAGATATATATTGATATTTTTATTTTATTTTTTACCCATCATAAGTGCATTGATTTTTGCTTTTTATATATATATTTATTTATCTTTATCTATATATATATCTATATTTATATTTATATTTATATTATTATATTATTTTCATTTGGTCAATATATGTACCCCCTTTTTATCAATTGAGGACAAACTCTTAGTATATTAACATATTATTATTACAAGCCCAGTGTCTCCTACTTTTTCCCCTCACTGCCATTCCTACTAGCTGAGTAGATGTGGAGTATCGATCGCGATCCTGCGCCCATCATAAACAGCCGCCCTCTAAGTGAATAGTGAGAGCGCATACCCTGGGTCTCCACAGAGCAGCGTCTTTGTAGTCATGGATACTGGTCATGTGATCGCGAGCCTTGCGATCACATGACCGGGTGCCAGAACAAGAAAGATGGAAGAGCAGAGCGCAGGCGCCGGGCGCCGTACACAGGAGTCGCTCTGCTCCGATCACATGACCGCACCACTGCGGTCATGTGACTTTGGTCCTTCCTTCTTATTTATTTATTTATACTGATATCAAGAGACAATCGCCGATTATTTGTAGTATACCCTCCTGTAGTATCATTAACTATGGGCTACAATTACACACTGTGATGGCATGTATGTTTTGAATAAGTTATCTATGACACATTACCTGTAGCTAGCCCCTCCCATCTGTGGGCAGCTCTCAGGTAATCCGTTTTTTGGCGTTTTTTTTGTTCTTTATATACCTGTACTTACATTATTTACTATGACTACTTTTAACCTGATGAAGGGGACACTTTGGGCCCCGAAACGCGTTGTTCTACACTTTTTATGCAATTAAAGAAGATTCACCTATAAGAGACGGATTGGATCCTGTGTGTTTGCGCCTGATCAGAAACCTTTTTCTCTACAAGCATCCTTTGGGGGATTGGGCCTCCGTTCCCAAAGATACCTCTTCTGCGGCTGCATTCACGGATCGGGATAGTCTCTCTTTCACTTACATACCTACAATAGAGTTGTGTCTATCATTACACAACCTAAAAAGGTGAGCACCTCCACTTGTTTAACAATTAAGTTTGTATTGAACCTACTACCCTATTGTGCGCCCCCACACACCCCTTCTTTTGTCTCTATGTTCCCCTCTTGACCGAGGGGTACTCTAGACTCGCCCGTGGTTACCAAGACAGGGTGGGTAGGAGACGGCGAGACCTTAACCAAGCTTCGGCGGTTCGTGGGGTCTGCAGCACTGACGGTGTCAAGTGGAGTGCTTGGAGTTCTCTGGAAGCACTAGGAGCACTATCGACGGAGGTACCCGGTCGGGGTGCTAGGCTTTTCATTACAGCATTTAATAAAAGTTAAAATTGTGCAGTAAGGGGCACATCCATAAGCATAAGAATAGGCTAGTTAGGGTCTGCTGACATTAGCACATCGCTAATGTCAGCCAGTTTAATAGAGTTAATCCTGGTGACAGAAACCCTTTAAGAACAGATCAGGCAAGATGGCCGCCCCATAATCATGTTCAGAAAAGAGAATTAAAAAATCTGTAATCAGAAAAGAAAAAAAGAAAATAGAATATGTTTTTCAATCTGGTTTTAACTTGTCTGGTTTTAAAGGGAATTTGTCACCAGTTTTATGGTGTCCTCACTAAAGGCAGCACAAACTAGTGGCAGATCCTGTTAGCAAAACCCTGGGTTACTATTAGAGATAAGTGAATTTCTCAAAAATTCGATTCGGCCGGATTGCTGAATTTTTCTGAAAAATTTGGTTCGATCCAAATGTATTTGTGGCGAATCGCGTTTAAAAATTGCTATTTACGGGCTGCAGAGAGCCTTTATAGTGGTGTAGAACACTGTGCCTTGCAGTAACACGCATAGGGAGTCTTTGGTAGTGAAATAATACTGTGAGTCAGTATGACACGCAGATGACAGGCGTCGCTCTTAGAATCACTGCACACTTCACTTATTTGGGCAGTCACGGGGCCAAAACTAGCCAAATAACTCAAGTATGAACTCAGCCTTACAGGTCGATGTTAGAGCCAAGAAGAAGTGCACTCCTTTTACACCATCAGCAGCTGATTCAACATAGATGTCTACAGAACCTAACATAGTAACATAGTAACATAGTAACATAGTAACATAGTACATAAGGCCGAAAAAAGACATTTGTCCATCCAGTTCGGCCTGTTATCCTGCAAGTTGATCCAGAGGAAGGCAAAAAACCCCTGTGAGGTAGAAGCCAATTTTCCTCACTTTAGGGGAATAAAAAATTCCTTCCCGACTCCAATCAGGCAATCAGAATAACTCCCTGGATCAACGACCCCTCTCTAGTAGCTATATCCTGTAATATTATTAAGCTCCAGAAACACATCCAGGCCCCTCTTGAATTCCTTTATTGTACTCACCATCACCACCTCCTCAGGCAGAGAGTTCCATAGTCTCACTGCTCTTACCGTAAAGAATCCTCTTCTATGTTTGTGTACAAACCTTCTTTCCTCCAAACGCAGAGGATGTCCCCTCGTCACAGTCACAGTCCTGGGGATAAATAGATGATGGGATAGATCTCTGTACTGACCCCTGATATATTTATACATAGTAATTAGATCTCCCCTCAGTCGTCTTTTTTCTAATGTGAATAACCCTAATTTTGATAATATTTCAGGGTACTGTAGTTGCCCCATTCCAGTTATTACTTTAGTTGCCCTCCTCTGGACCCTCTCCAGCTCTGCTATGTCTGCCTTGTTCACTGGAGCCCAGAACTGTACACAGTACTCAATGTGTGGTCTGACTAATGATTTGTAAAGTGGTAGTACTATGTTCTCATCACGGGCATCTATGCCCTTTTTGATGCAACCCATTACCTTATTGGCCTTGGCAGCAGCTGCCTGACACTGTTTTTTGCAGCTTAGTTTGCTGTTTATTAAAATTCCTAGATCCTTTTCCATGTCAGTATTACCGAGTGTTTTACCATTTAGTATGTAGGGGTTACTTGCATTATTCCTTCCCATATGCATAACTTTACATTTGTCAGTGTTAAACCTCATCTGCCACTTATCTGTCCAAGCCTCCAATCTATCCAGATCCCTTTGTAGTAGTATACTGTCCTCTTCAGTGTTAATTACTTTACACAGTTTAGTGTCATCTGCGAACATTGATATTTTACTATGCAAGCCTTCTACAAGATCATTAATAAATATATTGAAGAGAATAGGGCCCAATACTGACCCCTGAGGTACTCCACTAGTGACAGTGACCCAATCTGAGTGTGTACCGTTAATAACCACCCTCTGTTTTCTATCATTGAGCCAGTTACTTACCCACTTACAGACGTTTTCTCCCAGTCCGAGCATTCTCATTTTATATACTAACCTTTGATGTGGTACAGTGTCAAATGCTTTGGAGAAGTCCAGATATACGACATCCATTGATTTGCCGCTGTCAAGTCTAGAACTTACCTCCTCATAGAAACTGATTAAATTAGTTTGACATGACCGATCCCTCACGAAGCCATGCTGATATGGCGTTATTTGCTTATTTCCGTTAAGATGCTCTAAGAAAGCATCTCTCAGAAAACCTTCAAACAGTTTACCCACAACAGATGTTAAACTTACCGGCCTATAGTTTCCAGGCTCTGTTTTTTGATCCTTTTTGAATATTGGCACCACATTTGCCATGCACCAATCCTGTGGGACATTCCCTGTCAGTATAGAGTCCGCAAATATCAGAAATAAGGGTCTGGCTATGACATTACATAATTCCCTTAGGATACGGGGGTGTATGCCATCCGGTCCTGGCGATTTGTCTATTTTGATCTTTTTAAGTCGCTGTTGTACTTCTTCCTGGGTCAGACAGGACACTTTTAATGGGGAATTTATTTCAACATTCAGCATTTCATCTGACAGTTTATATTCCTCAGTGAATACACTGGAGAAAAAATTATTTAACAACTTTGCTTTCTCCTCGTCGCTCTCTGCGACTCCCCCCTCATTACTCTTTAAAGGGCCGACACCTTTAGATTTATACTTTTTAACATTTATATAATTGAAGAACATTTTAGGGTTAGTTTTACTCTCTTTGGCAATTAATCTCTCGGTCTCTAGTTTGGCCGCTTTTATTTGTTTTTTACATGTTCTGTTTTTTTCCTTATAGTTTTTCAGTGCTTCCGTGCTACCCTCCTGTTTTAGTGTTTTATATGCTTTCTTTTTGTCATTTATTGCTTTCTTTACAGTTCTGTTTATCCACATTGGTTTCTTTTTGTTCCTTAACCTTTTATTCCCATACGGTATGTACCTCTCACAATGAGATTTTAGGATGTTTTTAAAGATATCCCATTTTGTGGCTGTATTTTTTTATTTTTGAGGACTTTGTCCCAGTTAGTTAGGCCTATGGCCTCTCTTAGTTGGCTAAATTTAGCTTTTTTGAAGTTTGGTATTTTTGTTCCTCCCTGTTCTATAAAATGCTTATACAAGTAGAGCCCCCCCAACAGAGTGGAGAGGGTGTCAGCAGTAAGTTTGTATTGACGTCACTGATTATTTTGCCCTTCCTCTGATCCATCAAAACAATAACCCCTAAAAAATGGATCCTGGCTGTGAAGCTTCCGCCTTCACTCGGTCAGCATTTGTCAGTAATCCATCAGTATTGCTAAAGCAAAAAAAAACTGGAGTAAATCCAAAACAGAGATGACACGTGAATAGAATATTTGCATGTCTTCTGTGCTTTGTACCCACTCCTGATTTTGGCAATTAAATCATAAGCCAATTCTGATGCAAAATAGGGACCATGTCATGCAGGCCTTACAGCTGTTACATGGACAAGATCCGTTGTGCGTCTCATTTTTCCATCCTTCTGACAGATCAGAAGGGTCAAATAAATGATGTTGTCAGCCAGACCGAAAGGCAAAATAGTGGCCCAGTTATGAAGTGGGGAGGCTGGGAACAGCATGAAAAGTCCACAGAGTGGCCCTATGACAGTGGTGAGGTGGAAGAAGCATGAGGAGACCACAGAGTGGCCCATTGACAGTCTGGAGGTTGCAGCAGCATCAGGAGGAGGCCTCATAGTGGCACAATGACAGTGTGGAGGTGGAAGCAGCAGCATCAGGAGACACAGAGTGGCACAATGACAATGTGAAAGTGGCGGCAGCATCAGAAGGCCACAAATTGGCACAATGATGGAGTGTGGAGGTGGCAGCATCAGGAGGCCACAGAGTGGCAACATGACATAGTGTTGAGGTAGCAGCAGCATCAGGATACCACAGAGTGGCAAGGTGACATAGTATGGAGGTGGCAGCATCAGGAGACCACAGAGTGGGAAGGTGACCTAGTGTGGAGGTGGCAGCAGCATCAGGAGACCACAGAGTGACCCGGTGAAAGAGTGGGGAGGTTGGTGGGTGAAAGAAGGAACACTTGGCATCAGATGTGTGACATCAGGTGGGTGGCAGCATCAGAATAGTAGGTGAGGCAGGTAGCCAGAAGAAAACAGTCTCTTTTGTCAAAGAATTGGTGTGGCACCATGGATGATCTAGTCTGATGCATCAGGCAATGGTGGGTAGAAATCCTGGCTGATCTATGCCTGATTCATCTTGACAAAGGTCAGTCTCTCCACATTTTGGGTGGACAGGCGAGTTCATCTTGGAGTAACTATGGCCCCTGCCGCACTCGGTCTGATAACACACTACTGGCCGGGCAGGACAGCTTTTTCAGGGCAAACTCTGCCAGTTGCGGCCATAAATACAGTTTGGCTGCTCAGTAGCGATGTCGCGAACATAAAATTTTCCGTTCGCGAACGGCGAACTTCCGCGAATGTTGGTGAACCGGGCGAACCGCCATAGACTTCAATAGGCAGGCGAATTTTAAAACCCACAGGGACTCTTTCTGGCCACAATAGTGATGGAAAAGTTGTTTCAAGGGGACTAACACCTGGACTGTGGCATGCCAGAGGGGGGTCCATGGCAAAACTCCAATGGAAAATTACGTAGTTGACGCAGAGTGTGGTAAGTTGAATTTGCAATGCGATTAATATAACCTGTATTAATCGCATTGCGATTACAACTTAGATCTGAGTTCCTAATGGTTGTATTGCTAGAATTGACGAATATAACGAATGTAGCACTATATATTCTCAATCTTCGTTATATTCTAGCAATACAACCATTAGGAACCCAGCTCTAAATTGAATTCGCAATGCGATTAATATAACCTGTATTATTCCTCCTCTTATGTTAGGGTCAGAACCGACCCGTTTTCAGGTTTTGAATGTCTATAAGTATCACATAAATTTGTTTATTGCATCAAGATTTTTTTACTTTGTCAGGAACCTCTATTTAACCACCTCCGGACCGCCTAACGCAGGATCGCGTTCCGGAGGTGGCAGCGCTGCGCACAGTCACGCATATACGCGTCATCTCGCGAGACGCGAGATTTCCTGTGAACGCGCGCACACAGGCGCGCGCGCTCACAGGAACGGAAGGTAAGAGAGTTGATCTCCAGCCTGCCAGCGGCGATCGTTCGCTGGCAGGCTGGAGATGTGTTTTTTTTAACCCCTAACAGGTATATTAGACGCTGTTTTGATAACAGCGTCTAATATACCTGCTACCTGGTCCTCTGGTGGTCCCCTTTGTTTGGATCGACCACCAGAGGACACAGGTAGCTCAGTAAAGTAGCACCAAGCACCACTACACTACACTACACCCCCCCCCCCATCACTTATTAACCCCTTATTAGCCCCTGATCACCCCTAATCACCCCTGATCACCCCATATAGACTCCCTGATCACCCCCCTGTCATTGATTACCCCCCTGTCATTGATCAACCCCCTGTAAAGCTCCATTCAGACGTCCGCATGATTTTTACGGATCCACTGATAGATGGATCGGATCCGCAAAACGCATCCGGACGTCTGAATGAAGCCTTACAGGGGCATGATCAATGACTGTGGTGATCACCCCATATAGACTCCCTGATCACCCCCCTGTCATTGATTACCCCCCTGTCATTGATTACCCCCCTGTAAAGCTCCATTCAGATGTCCGCATGATTTTTACGGATGCACTGATACATGGATCGGATCCGCAAAACGCATCCGGTCGTCTGAATGAAGCCTTACAGGGGCATGATCAATGACTGTGGTGATCACCCCCCTGTCATTGATTACCCCCCTGTAAAGCTCCATTCAGATGTCCGCATGATTTTTACGGATGCACTGATAGATGGATCGGATCCGCAAAACGCATCCGGACGTCTGAATGAAGCCTTACAGGGGCATGATCAATGACTGTGGTGATCACCCCATATAGACTCCCTGATCACCCCCCTGTCATTGATTACCCCCCTGTCATTGATTACCCCCCTGTAAAGCTCCATTCAGATGTCCGCATGATTTTTACGGATGCACTGATAGATGGATCGGATCCGCAAAACGCATCCGGACGTCTGAATGAAGCCTTACAGGGGCATGATCAATGACTGTGGTTATCACCCCATATAGACTCCCTGATCACCCCCCTGTCATTGATTACACCCCTGTCATTGATCACCCCCTGTAAAGCTCCATTCAGATGTCCGCATGATTTTTACGGATGCACTGATACATGGATCGGATCCGCAAAACGCATCCGGTCGTCTGAATGAAGCCTTACAGGGGCATGATCAATGACTGTGGTGATCACCCCATATAGACTCCCTGATCACCCCCCTGTCATTGATCACCCCCCTGTCATTGATTACCCCCCTGTAAAGCTCCATTCAGATGTCCGCATGATTTTTACGGATGCACTGATAGATGGATCCGATCCGCAAAACGCATCCGGACGTCTGAATGAAGCCTTACAAGGGGCATGATCAATGACTGTGGTGATCACCCCATATAGACTCCCTGATCACCCCCCTGTCATTGATTACCCCCCTGTAAAGCTCCATTCAGATGTCCGCATGATTTTTACGGATGCACTGATAGATGGATCGGATCCGCAAAACGCATCCGGACGTCTGAATGAAGCCTTACACGGGCGTGATCAATGACTGTGGTTATCACCCCATATAGACTCCCTGATCACCCCCCTGTCATTGATCACCCCCCTGTCATTGATCACCCCCCTGTCATTGATCACCCCCCTGTCATTGATCACCCCCCTGTCATTTATCACCCCCCTGTCATTTAGCACCCCTCTGTAAGGCTCCATTCAGATATTTTTTTGGCCCAAGTTAGCAGAATTTTATTTTTTTTTTCTTACAAAGTCTCATATTCCACTAACTTGTGTCAAAAAATAAAATCTCACATGAACTCACCATACCCCTCACGGAATCCAAATGCGTAAAATTTTTTAGACATTTATATTCCAGACTTCTTCTCACGCTTTAGGGCCCCTAGAATGCCAGGGCAGTATAAATACCCCACATGTGACCCCATTTCGGAAAGAAGACACCCCCAGGTATTCCGTGAGGGGCATATTGAGTCCATGAAAGATTGAAATTTTTGTCCCAAGTTAGCGGAACGGGAGACTTTGTGAGAAAAAAATTAAAAATATCAATTTCCGCTAACTTGTGCCAAAAAAAAAAAATTTCTATGAACTCGCCATGCCCCTCATTGAATACCTTGGGGTGTCTTCTTTCCAAAATGGGGTCACATGTGGGGTATTTATACTGCCCTGGCATTCTAGGGGCCCCAAAGCGTGAGAAGAAGTCTGGTATCCAAATGTCTAAAAATGCCCTCCTAAAAGGAATTTGGGCACCTTTGCGCATCTAGGCTGCAAAAAAGTGTCACACATCTGGTATCGCCGTACTCAGGAGAAGTTGGGGAATGTGTTTTGGGGTGTCATTTTACATATACCCATGCTGGGTGAGAGAAATATCTTGGTCAAATGCCAACTTTGTATAAAAAAATGGGAAAAGTTGTCTTTTGCCAAGATATTTCTCTCACCCAGCATGGGTATATGTAAAATGACACCCCAAAACACATTCCCCAACTTCTCCTGAATACGGCGATACCAGATGTGTGACACTTTTTTGCAGCCTAGGTGGGCAAAGGGGCCCATATTCCAAAGAGCACCTTTAGGATTTCACAGGTCATTTACCTACTTACCACACATTAGGGCCCCTGGAAAATGCCAGGGCAGTATAACTACCCCACAAGTGACCCCATTTTGGAAAGAAGACACCCCAAGGTATTCTGTGAGGGGCATGGCGAGTTCCTAGAATTTTTTATTTTTTGTCACAAGTTAGTGGAAAATGCTTATTTTTTTTTTTTTTTTCATACAAAGTCTCATATTCCACTAACTTGTGACAAAAAATAAAAACTTCCATGAACTCACTTTGCCCATCAGCGAATACCTTGGGGTCTCTTCTTTCCAAAATGGGGTCACTTGTGGGGTAGTTATACTGCCCTGGCATTCTAGGGGCCCAAATGTGTGGTAAGGAGTTTGAAATCAAATTCTGTAAAAAATGACCTGTGAAATCCGAAAGGTGCTCTTTTGAATATGGGCCCCTTTGCCCACCTCGGCTGCAAAAAAGTGTCACACATCTGGTATCTCCGTAATCGGGAGAAGTTGGGGAATGTGTTTTGGGGTGTCATTTTACATATACCCATGCTGGGTGAGAGAAATATCTTGGCAAAAGACAACTTTTCCCATTTTTTTATACAAAGTTGGCATTTGACCAAGATATTTATCTCACCCAGCATGGGTATATGTAAAAAGACACCCCAAAACACATTCCTCAACTTCTCCTGAATACGGGGATACCAGATGTGTGACACTTTTTTGCAGCCTAGGTGGGCAAAGGGGCCCATATTCCAAAGAGCACCTTTCGGATTTCACAGGTCATTTACCTACTTACCACACATTTGGGCCCCTAGAATGCCAGGGCAGTATAACTACCACACAAGTGACCCCATTTTGGAAAGAAGAGACCCCAAGGTATTCGCTGATGGGCATAGTGAGTTCATGGAAGTTTTTATTTTTTGTCACAAGTTTGTGGAATATGAGACTTTGTATGAAAAAAAAAAAAAAAAAAAAAAATCATCATTTTCCACTAACTTGTGACAAAAAATAAAAAATTCTAGGAACTCGCCATGCCCCTCACGGAATACCTTGGGGTGTCTTCTTTCCAAAATGGGGTCACTTGTGGGGTAGTTATACTGCCCTGGTATTCTAGGGGCCCAAATGTGTGGTAAGGAGTTTGAAATCAAATTCAGGAAAAAATGAGGAGTGAAATCCGAAAGGTGCTCTTTGGAATATGGGCCCCTTTGCCCACCTAGGCTGCAAAAAAGTGTCACACATCTGGTATCCCCGTACTCAGGAGAAGTTGAGGAATGTGTTTTGGGGTGTCTTTTTACATATACCCATGCTGGGTGAGATAAATATCTTGGTCAAATGACAACTTTGTATAAAAAAATGGGAAAAGTTGTCTTTTGCCAAGATATTTCTCTCACCCAGCATGGGTATATATAAAATGACACCCCAAAACACATTCCCCACCTTCTCCTGAGTACGGAGATACCAGATGTGTGACACTTTTTTGCAGCCTAGGTGGGCAAAGGGGCCCATATTCCAAAGAGCACCTTTCGGATTTCACAGGTCATTTTTTACAGAATTTGATTTCAAACTCCTTACCACACATTTGGGCCCCTAGAATGCCAGGGCAGTATAACTACCCCACAAGTGACCCCATTTTGGAAAGAAGAGACCCCAAGGTATTCGCTGATGGGCATAGTGAGTTCATAGAAGTTTTTATTTTTTGTCACAAGTTAGTGGAATATGAGACTTTGTAAGGAAAAAAAAAAAAAAAAAAAAAATCATCATTTTCCGCTAACTTGTGACAAAAAATAAAAAGTTCTATGAACTCACTATGCCCATCAGCGAATACCTTAGGGTGTGTACTTTCAGAAATGGGGTCATTTGTGGGGTGTTTGTACTGTCTGGGCATTGTAGAACCTCAGGAAACATGACAGGTGCTCAGAAAGTCAGAGCTGCTTCAAAAAGCGGAAATTCACATTTTTGTACCATAGTTTGTAAACGCTATAACTTTTACCCAAACCATTTTTTTTTTACCCAAACATTTTTTTTTTATCAAAGACATGTAGAACTATAAATTTAGAGCAAAATTTCTATATGGATGTCGTTTTTTTTGCAAAATTTTACAACTGAAAGTGAAAAATGTCATTTTTTTGCAAAAAAATCGTTAAATTTCGATTAATAACAAAAAAAGTAAAAATGTCAGCAGCAATGAAATACCACCAAATGAAAGCTCTATTAGTGAGAAGAAAAGGAGGTAAAATTCATTTGGGTGGTAAGTTGCATGACCGAGCAATAAACGGTGAAAGTAGTGTAGGTCAGAAGTGTAAAAAGTGGCCTGGTCTTTCAGGGTGTTTAAGCACTGGGGGCTGAGGTGGTTAAACTAAATTATAAAATACTGTGGTGGAAATTAAGACGTTTATGATATTAGGGTCAATTCTGACCCAGTTATAATATAGGATTATAGGACACTAATAAGTGCCAAAACTGAAATCATAAACACTCTCTCTGCTTAGTAACACTGACAGCCAATCACCTCTCAACCCTGTGAGCTGTAGTTAGGGAGGGGCCTATCTCTTTGCCTGCTTGTCTGCTTCTCTAAATAAAGTAAATATTCTATTGAGGTTTATTTTACCATTTTTTAAATTTGAAAATGAGAGGTATGAAAGGTCTAAGGGGTCACACCAAAAATATTAAAACCAATCTTTTCAAGGATAAAGAAGCCTAACAAGGTAACCAAGAGGTAAGAAACAAATTGGATGATAAATAATTGTTCAGAGGGTATTTTATGGCTGATTTAAGACACGGGTCAAAACCGACCCGTTAACATCATGGATAGTAACAGAAAGCTAACATAAGAGGAGGGTTAATCGCATTGCGATTACAACTTTGTCAAATTTGTGACACTGCAGCTTCAGAATGAATCTAAGATGGATGCTGTCCTTGCTTTTTGATAGGAGGTGGGAGGGTCTGGGAGGGAGGGTATGTTGATTGGCTGGAATGTGTCTGCTGACTGTGAGGTACAGGGTCAAAGTTTGCTCAATGATGATGTATAGGGGGCGGACTGAACATCGCATATGTTCGCCCGCCGCGGCGAACGCGAACAAGCTATGTTCGCCGGGAACTGTTTGCCGGTGAATAGTTCTGGACATCTCTAGTAGTCAAGTGGATCTACAATGTGCAGGGTGATGTCCTAAGTATGCAACCACCTGCTGGTTCAAGTCCTGCTCCAGGTCTAGCTGCTGCTGCTGCTGGTGAGTAGTTTCTTCACTAGGCAGGTGAAGAAAGCTGCTCATCAGCGACTCTATACTCAAGTTGTTGCTGATGGAACTGGAACTGCTCCTACCCCCTCCCACCCTGCCACAGCAGCCATGGCAGAGGAACGTGAGTGCAGAGGGCCCCCGGTCAGACCTGCGAGAGGATGGATTATTGTGCAGATAGGCAGAGGCCAATTGACTACATAGGTTGTCTCTATAGTAGATCAGTTTGTCCTCCCTCTCAGTGGGTGTAAAAAAGGCCCCCATTTTGGACCGGTAGTGAGGGTCAAACAAGGTGAAGAGCCAGAAGTCATCTCTCTGCCAAATGATGACAATTCGGCTGTCACTACCCAAGCAAGTGAGCATGCAGCTAGCAATTTGTGCAAGGGAATCGGAGGGACTCCCTGCCTCCATCTCCACTGCATACTGCCACGGTGTGTCTGGGTCCTCTGCCTCATCGCCCTGTAGCTCCTGTAGCTGCTCCTGCTCCTCCTCTCCTGTTCACTTGTGTAGGAAAACCATCCATTTCTCTACACATTGATTGTGCTCCAATGTCCTACTCGTCCTTCAGTTCAGCCCCCACAGGGCTCATGTGGCCGTGAGATCTAGGCGCCACGTCTCCAGTAGTGTTGGGCGCGAATATTCTAATCACAAATTTTTATTGCGAATATTTCCACTTAGAGAATTTGCCAAGATTTAGAATATTTGTAAAAAGGCTTAAATTATGGGCGAGCACACTTTATTTGGACTCATAAAGTTTATAAAATTTTATTAAATTGCACTATTTATAATGCACACGTGTATAGTATAATAAAATGTTGTAAAACAATGCACAATAAAATACAATAAAATAAAATACACTTCATATAATCCAGAAAATCAAAAAAAATAATTTGAAAGAAATCCACAGAGATTAGATATGTTGGTTGGGATAGTTCCTTATTTGTACAGTGCACGTTGTACTGTGTGGTTGGCTGTATTATACCGGAGTGCTCAATAATGATTGCGATCCCATGGGGATATTAGTCCACATGTGAGTACAAGTATATATTGGGGATCTTGCTGTTTAAAGCCTCTTCAGTAGCTCTGATATTTCACAGATATTATGCGCCGGTCTTTTGCACTGATGCAGTCAAATGACTATTATACTTGCTTCAGTCCCATATCAATTATGGCTATTATATTCACAAGTTGAATCCTCTTACCTTCCTTTACGTTGGCGGTTTGTTTCGGCGAGGATCGAGCGGCGCGGGACACTCGCTCCGTACTCCACTAATGAAGGGAAGACTATTTCACGAAACGCGTCTGGGCCGGATCGCACACCTGTAAAGCAGCACCTCCGCAGTCACAAGCATGGCCATGCTATAAAACCGGACTGAAGGACAGTTGAAACGATCAAAATCAAGATCATCAAATCGAAAATACAGTTGCAAGAAAAAGTATGTGAACCCTTTGGAATGATATGAATTTCTGCACAAATTGGTCATGAAATGTGATCTGATCTTCATCTAAGTCACAACAATAGACACTCACAGTCTGCTTAAACTAATAACACACAAAGAATTAAATGTTACTATGTTTTTATTGAACACACCATGTAAACATTCACAGTGCAGGTGGAAAAAGTATGTGAACCCTTGGATTTAATAACTGGTTGAACCTCCTTTGGCAGCAATAACTTCAACCAAACGTTTCCTGTAGTTGCAGATCAGACGTGCACAACGGTCAGGAGTAATTCTTGACCATTCCTCTTTACAGAACTGTTTCAGTTCAGCAATATTCTTGGGATGTCTGGTGTGAATCGCTTTCTTGAGGTCATGCCACAGCATCTCAATCGGGTTGAGGTCAGGACTCTGACTGGGCCACTCCAGAAGGCATATTTTCTTCTGTTTAAGCCAGTCTGTTGTTGATTTACTTCTATGCTTTGGGTCGTTGTCCTGTTGCAACACCCATCTTCTGTTGAGCTTCAGCTGGTGGACAGATGGCCTTAAGTTCTCCTGCAAAATGTCTTGATAAACTTGGGAATTCATTTTTCCTTCGATGATAGCAATCCGTCCAGGCCCTGATGCAGCAAAGCAGCCCCAAACCATGATTCCCCCACCACCATACTTCACATTTGGGATGAGGTTTTAAAGTTGGTGTGCTGTGCCTCTTTTTCTCCACACATAGTGCTGTGTGTTTCTTCCAAACAACTCAACTTTGGTTTCATCTGTCCACAGAATTTTTTGCCAGTACTGCTGTGGAACATCCAGGTGCTCTTGTGCAAACTGTAAACATGCAGCAATGTTTTTTTGGACAGCAGTGACTTCCTCTGTGGTATCCTCCAATGAAATCCATTTTTGTTTAGTGTTTTACGTATCGTAGATTTGCTAACAGGGATGTTAGCATATGCCAGAGACTTTTGTAAGTCTTTAGCTGACACTCTAGGATTCTTCTTCACCTCATTGAGCAGTCTGTGCTGTGCTCTTGCAGTCATCTTTACAGGACGGCCACTCCTAGGGAGAGTAGCAGCAGTGCTGAAATTTCTTCATTTATAGACAATTTGTCTTTTGAACTGATGAACAGCAAGGCTTTTGGAGATACTTTTATAACCCTTTCCAGCTTTATGCAAGTCAACAATTCTTAATCGTAGGTCTTCTGAGAGCTCTTTTGTGCGAGGCATCATTCACATCAGGCAATGCTTCTTGTGAAAAGCAAACCCAGAACTGGTGTGTGTTTTTTATAGGGCAGGGCAGCTGTAACCAACACCTCCAATCTCATCTCATTGATTGGACTCCAGTAGGCTGACACCTCACTCCAATTAGCTCTTGGAGATGTCTTTAGTCTAGGGGTTCCATACTTTTTCCACCTGCACTGTAAATGTTTACCTGGTGTGTTAAATAAAAACATGGTAACATTAAATTCTTTGTGTGTTATTAGTTTAAGCAGACTGTGATTGTTGTGACTTAGATGAAGATCAGATCACATTTTATGACCAATTTGTGCAGAAATCCATATAATTCCAAAGGGTTCACATACTTTTTCTTGCAACTGTAGATTCATCTTCCTACTGTGCCGGACGGCAATAACGTGAACTAAGTATAACTGAAATCCCGTCCGAACTCCCGCGAGATCTCTGGTAAGTTGGCTGGAGGAGTACGGAGCGAGACGCCGGCAGTGTCCCGCGCTGCTCGATCCTCGCCGAAACAAGCCGCCAACGTAAAGGAAGGTAAGAGGATTCAACTTGTGAATATAATAGCCATAATTGATATGGGACTGAAGCAAGTATAATAGTCATTTGACTGCATCAGTGCAAAAGACCGGCGCATAAAATCAGTGAAATATCAGAGCTACTGGAGAGGCATTATACTGCAAGATCCCCAGTATATACTTGTACTCACATGTGGACTAATATCCCCATGGGATCGCAATCATTATTAAGCACTCCGGTATAATACAGCCAGCCACACAGTACAACATGCACTGTACAAATAAGGAACTATCCCCACCAACATATCTAATCTCCGTGGATTTCTTTCAAAATTTTTTGGGGGATTTTCTGGATTTTATGAAGTGTATATTATTTTATTTTACTGTATTTTATTGTGCATTGTTTTACAACATTTTATTATACTATACACGTGTGCATTATAAATAGTGTGATTTAATAAAATTTTATAAACCTTATGAGTCCAAATGAAGTGTGCTCGCCCATTTTTACAAATAATTACCACTAGAGAGTGGGTGTCCCTCCTATTTGGGTTAGCAGCACCTGTTCCAAAATCTCGTCTGAAGTGAGCCACCGCCTTGAAGTTTGTAAGATTTATAATATAGTGCTATATATTCGTATTTGTAATTATTCTAGATTTCTTTTCATCTGAACCCATTATCTCTCCCTGCTTCTTGCTTGTGGGCCATTGAGAAGGCTGCAATGTCTTTGTCTGAGCTTAGCAACATCCCTAGCAACCAATAGGAAAGTTGCTTACCCCTAACTATATAAAAACTTTCCCAGCAACCATTTTCTGCAGTTTTTTGCAGTTCTGAGAGAGACAGCAGGGTCATTACATTAGATAGTTAGTTAGTTAGCTTACATATATATATATATATATATATATATAAAATACAGATAGTTAGTAGGAGATAGTCAGGGTAGGTTAGATCGTGATATAGTGTAGCTGATAGGTTCCAGCGCAGGGTATTAGGTAGTGCGATAGGTTCTGCTGTCCATACATACAGTACATGCTACAGACATAGTGCTGTGATGTCACAAGTTCACAACAATACTTAGTGCATTAATCAGTGATATGTAGTCAGACCTGCTAAAATGTGACTTTGCACGTATTGAGCCAAAATATGTGCATCATTTATTGCCGATATGCGCAATTGTGAATATTTTGGAGCACTCTATCTGAATATAAAGCTATTGTAATGTTCTCCTGTGCCAACCATTTTCTCCAGTCTCAGGAAACTTCTAGCAGCTTGAAAAATTTAGCAAAAGTGACCCACGCCTGTATCGTGCACGCAATACGTGCATATTACATTGCCGATTTTCGCAATCTAGAAAATAATGGTGAATTCTCGAATTCTCAAATTTATGATAAATATTCTCTTAAATATTCGCGAAATATCGCAAATTCGAATATTTCTCTTGCCACTCATCACTAGTCTCCAGTCCCCTGACCAACCAGATTTACCAGCATCTGTTTCAGGACATGAAGCAGTGAAATTACGTTGTTCATCTAGTAGTCCTGGCGACTGACAAATAACGTGGCCTCCTCAAAGGGCTACGCTATTTGTCCACGCTATTTTCCATTGGCTGACATAGAAGTTACACAGGGGAGTACTCCTGTCTGCTTTGATCATCAAGATCTTTTTTGGCCTTTCTCTGTTTGTATACTCGGTCCAACATATGGAGGATGGAATTCCAACGGGTGGAAATGTCGCATATCAGCCTATGTTGGGAAATGCTGTTCATCCGCTGCAGCTCAAGGAGGGTGTGTTTTGCGGTGTACGAGTGGCTGAAGTAAATGCTAAGTTTTCTGGACTTTCTTGCAGATGGGTGGAAGACTTCAGGAACCTCTTGACAACCAGATTGAACACGTGTGCCATGCAGGGCGCATGACTCAGCCCTCCTTGACGCAGCACCGACACTATGTTCTTCCTGTTGTTCGTTCACCATGGTTCTGATTTTGATTTGTCGCAGAGAAAGCCAGGATTTGATTTCTTGATGAAGAACAAGGAGCAGTTCCTCCCCTGTGTGATTCTGTTCGCCCAGGCAAACGAGGTGCAGAACAGCGTGACATCGCCGTATCCTGCACTTGTGGTATGCTGGAGGGGCACTGTGAATTGTCCCTGCAGTGGAGGATGAGGACATGGTGGAGGATGAGGAGGCAGAGGCGGACATTGTTGCTGGACCAACGGCATGAGAACGTGGAGGTGGAAGCAGCGTTTTCTGGCCAAGTTGCTGATGTGGCTGTCCAGAAACCACATTCACCCAGTGGGCTGTAAAGGACATGCATTGTCCCTGACCTTAGTTACGGCTCCACACGTTGACGCTGCAGTGCACTTTGGCAGACACCGACAGGCTCAAGGACTGGCCCACCTTCTGTTCTACATACATGTGCAGGGCTGGTACTGCCTTTTTGGCAAAGAAATGACGGCTTGGGACTCTCCACCTCGGCTCGGCACAAGCCATCAGTTCTCTGAAAGGTGCAGAGTCCACTACTTGGAAAGGGAGGGACTGCAGCACCAGCAACTTGGCCAGGAGCACATTCAGCTCCTGCGCCGTTGGATGAGTGCACGCATACTGTTGTCTCTTGGCAATCACTTCGGTGATCGATTGCTGATGAAATGCGTGACGAGGAGGAGGAGGAGGAGCATCAGGACGGCTGAGGTGGTGGAGCCTTGACTGCCAGAATCTGGGTGCGTGCCACTTGGTGATGCAGGAGGTAGCGGCAGATGTCTCCTCAACATCTTGGCTAGCCACTAGCTGCTGCCTGTCCTCTAGTAGCTCGTCCTAACTGTATAGTGGGGCACTCCACAAAAGGCTTTAGAACATATAACTGCACCGCTGAAAGCAAATAATATATATTTTTTTGCCACTAATACACGCCAAAAAAGGCTTTAGAGCATATAACTGCACTGCTGAACGGCAAATAATATATATATTTTTGCCACTAATACATGCCAAAAAGGGCTTTAGAACATACAGTATAACTGCACCGCTGAACGGCAAATAGGCCCTTATTTTTTTCCACTTATACACGCCACAAAAGGCTTTAGACAATATAACTGCACCACTGAATGGCAAATAATATATATATTTTTTGCCACTAATACACGCCAAATAGGGCTTTAGGACACATAACTGCACCGCTGAATGGCAAATAGGTCCTTATTTTTTTCCACTTATACACGCCACAAAAGGCTTTAGAACATATAACTGTACCGCTGAATGGCAAATAATATATATTTTTTTGCGGCTAATACACTCCAAATAGGGCTTTAGAACATATAACCACTGCTGAACGGCAATATTTTTTTGCCACTAATACATGCCAAAAAGGACTTTAGAACATACAGTATAACTGTACCGCTGAACGGCAAATATATATATTTTTCTTTTAATCTGGCCTCTTTCTCTAGTGCATACATCCAATTGATAAGACACAAGACGCAGATACTCCCGCTGTTAAATCCACGAACCTCAAAGGGTTCTCTATAGGGTATCAAAAAATCACACAATAGTGTAATACCTCCGGTACATTAAAATAACAATGATTTATTATACTCACAAACAATAAAAATTGCCAGCATATCATGAAATAGATTTTCATCTCTGCCCGACCCGATTTTCGCTCAAGGCTTCGTCAGGGGCGATGTCCAAAACTGTTCTGAGAAGAGTTCATTTAACCCTACCATCCCCCAATCCCTGAACTTTCAGGAAATTACCTCATAGTTTAATTCATGAAGTCCACCCTATATGGTGGAAAGACTATATACAAATTCAAAACTCCCACCAAATACATAAAATCCCCCACATATATATTCATATAAATAATTAAAAGTTAAAACATTCACAATACAAATCACTATAGTAAAAATCCCGATATCCTTCAGGTTCTCGTAATTCATTCATAAAATTATCACGTGCACAAACACCACATCACTAGTCACATGTTTTAAACAACCAATGAATACAATCTCTTAGTCTCCATTCATAGTGCCGGCCCGTCTCTGCATCTTTCAAAGACCGGTCGTCTTAGTTCACACCTGATACCAGCGTACTTTACCCAAGCCGTCAGACACGAAGATCTGCAGGTAAGTTTGGGTGTTCCTAGAATAAACTAATATAGTTTCTCTTTTCCATATATCACTGCAGCTCCTATTTATGAACTCCACAGCTCTTTCATGAAAGGTCACATATTCCACTTGCCCAATGCCCAACCTTACATTAAGGGTCACATATACATGGTCTCCTATTACAAATGGTCAATGAGGGTGCATTCTTCGTCACCATTTCACCTTTGCCTTTTTCTACAAACATTCAACCCAATTCATACCTAGGGATTTTTTTGTTCCTCCTAAAGCGCCCAAAATATACTAGGCGCCCATTGTCTGATAGGTGGACGATAGTTCAACATAATTATACCAAAAATTAATCCGATCCTCACTCATTGACCTACAATTCCTTTTTATCTTCATTATGACCACTATAAGTTTCATAAATATTAATCGCATATCTTCACAGCAGGGTCAAATTAAGCAAGGTTTTAAATCAAACTCTACATTCATCCCTTTGGGTTGTAGAGTGTTAAGTTTGTAGATCCATTCTACCTCTCGCTTGTTTATCCGTAAAACGGGGTCACCTCCTCGCCAGTAAGTATTGACTGCCTCTATTACTACAAATTTGAGGCCTTTGGGATTTTTCTCATGACATTGCTTAAAATGTAGGGAGACACAATGTGTTGTGAGATCCTTCTTGATATTCCTTATATGCTCTGATACCAGAACTTTAAAATTCCTCAGTGTCCTCCCTACGTACTGGAGGCCACATGGGCACTCCAGCACGTAGATGACCCCCTCTTTTTCACAGGAAAGGCCACCATTTATCTTAAACTTCTGTCAATTGGCCACAGACTTTACAGTCTCTGCATATTGGGTCTTGTTTGCGGAGCTCTATTTTTACAGCCACCACAGAAACCGGACCAAGTGAACTTGTGCAAGTTTTTATTTTTTTGGGCAATTGGAATTGAACTATGTACCAGCTGCATTCTCAAATTGGGAGCTTTCATATATAGGATATCTGGGCGATCTGGGATGTCCTTCCCTAGTACAGGATCGGTTTTAAGGATGGACCAATTTCTTTTTATAGCATTTTTAATATAGCCCACATCTGTACTGTATTGTGTCAAAAAGGTGAACCGAAAATCTCTCTCCACTTTCTTTTTTCCAGTTTCTACTCTATTTCTATTTTCCTCTATTCTTTTCATGCAATGTTCCAGATTTTCTTCGTCATACTCCTTCTCTAGGAAGCGTTCTTTTATAACCTTACTCTGTGCCCTGTAATCAGTTATTTCTGTACAATTTCGGGATATTCTTTTAAATTGGCCCTTTGGGATATTCTTTAGCCATGGATTGTAGTGACAGCTAGTGGTGTCAATGTATGCATTTTCGTCTGTTTCCTTGAAATATGTCCTATGAAATTTCTCCCTTCTAGGGAGATGCATAGATCAAGAAAATTAACAAAATAATCACTGATGTTACTAGTAAAATGCAAATTCCAGTTATTTACATTTAAATTGGAAATTAAATCCTCCAGCCCACCCTTTTCACCTACCCAGATCAAGAAGCAATCCTCTATAAACCTTTTCCACAGTATTAATTTCCCTCCTGGCATCTTCCTATCTAGATTTGGACTGATGAATTCTTCTTCCCAATACCCCATAAAAAGATTGGCGAAACTGGGGGCGAATTTTGCCCCCATCGCCGTCCCAGTACACTGTAAATAAAAATTGCCTTCAAACCAAAAATAATTGTGATCCAAGGAGAATTCCACACATGTAACAATAAATTCCCCTTGTAAAGAAGACATGTTGGTGTCCCTTTTCAGGTTTTATTCAATGGCTTTCAAGCCTAGTATTTTTGGAATAACCGTGTACAACGATGTAACATCCAAAGTCGCTAGCCAGGTGTTATCTTCACACAAGCCTAAGTTTTTAATCAATTCCAACACGCTACTAGTATCTTTCAGGTAAGATGCCACTTTTGTGACATAGCCCTGGAGATAAAAATCAATATATTCAGTAATTTTACTTGTTAGAGAATTTATCCCAGAGTCTATCGGTCTCCCAGGAGGAATAATAATACATTTGTGTATCTTAGGCAGATGGTATATAACCAGAATCACCGGGAATTTTACAGTCAAGTAATCCAATTCCTTCTTGTTTAGAATGCCTTTTTTGCAACAACGAGTCTAGTCTCTTTTTATATACCTCAGTGGGATTATTCCTTAATTTCCAATAGGTGTCCATATCTGACAGGAGTCTCCTCAATTCACCCTCATAGTTCTATTTATTCATAACGACCACTCCTCCCCCTTAATCTGCGGGTTTGATGACTATTTGTGAGTTGGATTCCAGATTTTTTAAGGCTTTCTTCTCCCCCACTTTTACATTTTTATAAGACTTCCTGGCCTCCATATTTTCTAATTCATTCAAAAGGCCCCTCTTAAAGGCTTCAATGCATTCATTATTTGAATTCTTTGGAAAAAATGTAGATTTCTCACGAAACTGGGTGTGTATTATATCTACTTCGGTATTGGTATTTCTCATGCCCATGCTACTGCCGGCATTTTTTATTACAGGGGTTTGATTATTCGCGTAATACCTCGCAAAATTAAGCTTTGTGTCGGCTTCTCTTCCTTATTTACCGGATTCTGTGGATATTGCCTTTCATTAATGCTATCATATCTTGGGAACTGCTTTGGTCTATTATTTTCACCCTGCTGATGGTAGTATGGTTCCGACCGATTCCAGTTATTCCCTCTGCTGTTCTGCCCATAATAATGGGGTCGACGTTCTCCTGGATTCTGCTGGTATCTCCTATATCCATGGTTATAATTATAATTAGGGTATCTGTTTTCCTCCTGTCTATGTCCATAATTATAGTACTGGTTATAATTGTATTTAGGATAGCTATGTTCCTCTTGTCTGTAATCCATTTCATTCTGATGGTGATAATTACAATGGGTGGGTCCTCTAAATCCCCCATAGCTCCCCCCACATTGTCTACCTCTCTAAAAATTCCTCCCATTGTTATAATCAAATGCATCTGGTTTCCTCTCAATGTGGGGTTGTTTATTTGGGGTTGCACTTTATTTTGAGTGAGGTCCTTATCACAATTTTTACCCTTCCATTTGTATACTTTATCATTCTTATAGTCTTCGCATACTTTACAAAATTTCTTTTGTTTTTTATTTTTTACCTCTCCCTCTATTTTTAATATGCTTTTTTGACATTTCGTACTCCACTCTTCATACTCCTTCTTATTTTTTGTTTTAAATGGTTGTAGCTGCTGCTGATACTCTATTTTTTACCTATTAGTCTCAATTTATTTTTCCGTATATTAATGATGAATCTTAGAGCTAATACACCACATTCATTCATTACTTTTTCCCATTCTAATAAATCACTCTCACTATCCGAATTTAGGGGTTGTTGCCACCTCAAACCTTCTGGTATTTTACCTTCCGCTAAATACCGCTCAAGTGACATAATATCCCATGTGGTTTTAACTTCTCGAATCAAATCCTTCTCTAAATCCACAAATAATCTCTCTATACTTGTGTTTCCACTATCCTCTATAGCATGTTCAATAGGTAAACAGTCAAAGTCACATTAAAAGTTTGCTCCAAAATCGAAGATGTCCATAATAGCAACGTGCTAAGAAAACCCACAAACAAAGTCAAAATCCAAAAGAAAGCTTCTATCACATAGAAACATAGAATGTGTCGGCAGATAAGAAACATTTGGCCCATCTAGTCTTCCCAATATACTGAATACTATGAATAGCCCTTGGCCCTATCTTATATGAAGCATGGCCTTATGCCTATCCCATGCATGCTCAAACTCCTTCACTGTATTTGCAGCTACCACTTCTGCAGGAAGGCTATTCCATGCATCCACTACTCTCTCAGTAAAGTAATACTTCCTGATATTTCTTTTAAACCTATGCCCCTCTAATTTAAAACTATGTCCTCTTGTAGCAGTTTTTCTTCTTTTAAATATTCTCTCCTCTTTTACCTTGTTGATTCCCTTAATGTATTTAAAAGTTTCTATCATATCCCCTCTGTCTCGTCTTTCTTCCAAGCTATACATGTTAAGGTCCTTTAATCTTTCCTGGTAAGTTTTATCCTGCAATCCATGTACCAGTTTAGTAGCTCTTTTCTGAACTCTCTCCAAAGTATCAATATCCTTCTGGAGATATGGTCTCCAGTACTGCGCACAATACTCCAAATGAGGTCTCACTAGTGCTCTGTAGAGCGGCATGAGCACCTCCGTCTTTCTACTGGTAATGCCTCTCCCTATACACCCAAGCATTCTGCCAGCATTTCCTGCTGCTCTATGGCATTGTCTGCCTACCTTTAAGTCTTCTGAAATAATGACCCCTAAATCCCTTTCCTCAGATACTGAGGTTAGGACTGTATCACTGATTTTATATTCTGCTCTTGGGTTTTTACGCCCCAGGTGCATTATCTTGCACTTATCAACATTAAATTTTAGTTGCCAGATTTTTGACCATTCCTCTAGTTTTCCTAAATCCTTTTCCATTTGGTGTATCCCTCCAGGAACATCAACCCTGTTACAAATCTTTCTGTCATCAGCAAAAAGACACACCTTACCATCGAGGCCTTCTGCAATTTCACTGATAAAGATATTAAACAATATGGGTCCCAGAACAGATCCCTAAGGTACCCCACTGGTAACAAGAGCTTGGTCTGAATATACTCCATTGACTACAACCCTCTGTTGTCTGTTCTCAGCCACTGCCTAATCCATTCAATTAATTTTTAGACAGCTGACTTAGAACCTCTTCCTCTGTAAGGACACATGCATCAACAGATTCATTAGTCTTCCTTCCTAACTGAGGTCCTTTTCCTTCATTTTCCTTTGTAAAAACTGAACAGAAGTATTAATTGAGGCAGTCAGCTAGTTCTTTATCTTTTTCCATATACCTTCCTCCTTTTGTTTTTAATTTGGTAATTCCTTGTTTTAGTTTCCTTTTTTCCTTTATATATCTGAAGAATGTCTTATCGCCTTTTTTCACTGACTGAGCTAATTTCTCTTCTGCCTGCGCTTAAGAAGCTCTTATAACTTGTTTGGCCTCTCTCTGCCTAATCTTATAAATTTGCCTGTCATCCTCTTTTTTTTTTTTTTTAAATGACTAAATGCTATCTTTTTGTTTTTAATGATTTTGGACACTTCTGCTGAGTAGCACAGTGGTCTCTTTCTTTTTTTGCTTTTACTGACAAGCCTAATGCAATTTTCTGTTGCCTTCAATAGTGCCACTTAAGTAGTCCCATTTGTCCAGGACTCCATCACGTGGCTATAAGGTACTTGCGCTGCTGATTCCAGAAGTGAAGTAGGTCGTCCTCACACAGTAGACAATCAAAAGGTGTTGAAACCGCGCTGCTTTTCTTTTAATCCGGCATCTTTCTCTGATGCATACATCCAATTGATAAGACACAAGATGCCTATACTCCTGTTATTAAATCCACAAACCTCAAAGGGTTCTCTATAGGGCAGGGGTGGCCAACCTGCGGCTCTCCAGCTGTTTCAAAACTACAACTCCCAGCATGCCCAAACAGCCTACAGCTATCAGCCTACAGCACGCCATGGTGGGAATTGTAGTTTTACAACAGCTGGAGAGCCGCAGGTTGGCCAGCCCTGCTATAGGGTATCAAAAAATCACACAATAGTGTAATACCTCCGGTACATTAAAATAAGGATTTATTATACTCACAAACAAATTAAAATTGCCAGAATATCATGAAATAGATTTGCACCTCTGCCCGACCCGGTTTTCGCTCAAGGCTTCGTCAGGGGTTATGTCCAAAACTGTTTTGAGAAGAGTTAATTTAACCTTACCGTTCCCCAATCCCTGAACTTACAGTAAATTACCTCATAGTTCAATTCATGAAGTCCACCGTATACGGTGGAAAGACTATATACTAATTCCAAACTCCCTCTAATACATAAAATCCCCCACATATATATTCATATAAATAATTAAAAGTTAAAACATTCACAATACAAGTCACTATAGTAAAAATCCCGATATCCTTCAGGTTCTATATATTTTTTTGCCACTAATAAACGCCAAAAAGGGCTGTCATTTTTTCACTTCACCACACAACGGCAAATACTTTTTTTGTGCCACTAATACACGCCAAAAAGGGCTTTAGAACATATAACTGTACCGCTGAACGGCAAATAGGCCCTTACTTTTTTCCACTTAAAAACGGCACAAAAGGCTTTAGAACATATAACTGCACCGCTGAGCGGCAAATAATATATATATTTTTTGCCACTAATACACGCCAAAAAGGGCTTTAGAACATATAAATGCTCCGCTGAACGGCAAATATATTTTTTTTGCCACTAATACACGCCAAAAAGGGCTGTCATTTTCTCCCTTCACCACACAACGGCTGATAAACCCTTTTTTCCCACTAATACAAGCCAAAAAATGCTTTAGAGAATATGATATAACTGCACCACACAAGGGCAAATAAGGCTACTTTCACACTTGCGTTTTGTGCGGATCCGTCATGGGAGGATCAGTTCATATAGTACAACCGTCTGCATTCGTTCAGAACGGAACCGTTTGTATTATCTTTAACATAGCCAAGACAGATCCATCTTGAACACCATTGAAAGTCAATGGAGGACGGATCCGTTTTCTATTGTGCCAGATTGTGTAAGTGAAAATGGATCCGTCCCCATTGATTCCTCCCTATTCTTTACCTGAGCTTCTATACAGCAAAATAAAAGTTTTAAAGTCTTTTCTACCACTGTCCCTAGCGCCTGCTGTCTGTTCCTGCACTAAGTTCACAAAAAAAAATAACGAATCCAAGATGGCTGAGGCTATTTATAGGTCTGTGACATCACAGGGCTGGTGGCTTCTGATTGGCTGCATGCATGGCATTTTGGGTGATCCCTCGTTCCCAGAGTTTCTTGCTCCATGTCCTAACACGTGCAGCAGCCATTTTAGGAAAAAATTTGATTAGTTACCACTAATTGTGAGGAAATTTGGATTCGGTGCGAATCGAACTTTTCCTGAAATTTGGATAGAATTCCACTTTGTTAACTTCGATTCGCTCATCTCATAGTCATTATCTTTAACTGACCCAGCCATTTTGCTAACTTCTTGCATTGAACAGCTCCAGTGGTTCAATGCACAGCGCAAGCTGATGAGTCGTTATATAGATTAGAACCCAGCTCTCCCTACTCCTGACTGGTGATTGCAGCAGGAAAAAATATGGAAATGAGCGGCAGGGAGAGTCAGTAGTTCATGAATTTGATGGCTCACTGATGCAAATTGCAGATCTGCAAAACACAGGTATCGGCCCGTGCATTCCACATTTTGTGAAACATCCTGCCCTCTATAGAACAGTGCTACCTTTGTCTGTAAAATGGACAACAATAGAACATGTTCTATTTTTTTTTTGCAGCTGCCACAAAACAGATATACAGATGTGGACAGCACACTGTGAGCTGTCCAGATCTTTTGCGGCCCCATTGAAGTGAATGGGTCCGCATCTGACCTGCACTAAATGCAGATGGGATGCAGAACAAAAATACGGTGGTGTGAATGGGGCCTAACCAGATCCAGCACTGGAACTGTTCAATACAAGATTTCCGCAAAATGTGTAAGCCAGTGAAAGAAGGTGACTATTAGAATTTTTTGCTGCCCATGGATAGGAGAGTATAAAACTGTTGACAAATTCCCTTTAACCTGTTGGGGACACAGGGCATACAGGTACGCCCTGATGTCCCGGTACTTGAGGACACAGGGCGTACCTGTACGCCCTGAGTATTTCCAATCACTGCCGCGTGGCGGGCGGTGACCGGAACAGAGTGCCTGCTGAAATCATTCAGCAGGCACTCTGTGAAAATGCCGAGGGGGGTCCTGTGAGCCCCCAATATCGGCGATCAGTTTAGGTTTTAGGTGTTGTTTAGGGTTAGTACGTGAACACCCGTGCCCCCACACACTAAATAAAGTTTTCCACACACGCACACACACTCCCCTATGGCCCGCCAGACGTTCTCGGCCGAGGAGGCATACGCCCTGCCTGCCTCTGACAGCCCCAGTGAGGACGAGGATGACCCCACTTTCCTCTTGTCATCTGCGTCCTCCTCATCATCTAGTGATGATAATGAGCCCCCAAGGCGGCGGAGATGCCACCAGGCGGAGGAAGGGGACCCCCATGCCATGGACCCTGTGGCCCACACTAGTACAAGCAGCTCTGGGGCTCTTACTAGTTTTCCGGCCCACCAGATAAGTCCACCTGAGACCCTACTGGTGAACTTTCATGGTGTACCCCAGAGGATTTTGAGCCCGTGATTCCTGATTTTGGCCAAGCAGGAATCCAGATTCGCACACTGGGCTTCACTGAATATGACTATTTTTTTTTTTTTTCAGTGACCACTTTGTGAATCTGATGGTGGAGCAAATGAACTTGTTCGCCCAACAGTTCATTGCTCAACACCCGGGCTCCTTTTTGGCTAGGTCCGGTGGCTGGACTCAGGTCAGTGCAGCCGAGATGAGGAAGTTTTGGGGCCTCGTGCTGCACATGGGCCTAGTCAAAAAACCCAGTGTCAGGCAGTACTGGAGTGGGGACATCCTCTACCAGACCCCACTCTACTGTATGGCCATGACACATTACCGTTTTGAGGCCATCCGGAAATGCCTGCATTATGCAGATAATGCAGCATGTCGCCCCCCCCCCCCCCTCCCCCCGAGGTGATCCTGCCTATTACCGCCTGTACAAAATCAGGCCCGTCATCTATCACTTCGGGGGCCAAATTTTTTAAGGCCTATGTACCTGGAAGGGAGGTCGCTGTTGATGAGTCTCTCATTGCTTTCAAGGGGATACAAATTTTTCACCAGAATGTTCCCTCTAAGCGGTCGATGTATGGTGTGAAGCTGTACAAACTTTGTGAGAGTACCTCAGGGTACAAGTTTCATGTGTACGAGGGGAGAGATTCCTGTATTGAACCCATAGAATGTCCCCCCACTCTGGGTGTTAGCGGGAAACTTGTGTGGGACCTTATGCACCCACTGCTAGATAAGGGTTACCACCTGTACGTGGATAACTTTTATACTAGTATCCCCTTGTTCCAGTCCCTCACCGCCAGATCCACGTCCACTTGTGGGACCGTGCGGAAAAATCAACTCGCCCTTCCTACCCACCCCTCCAGGTACCTATCGCCAGGGGTGAGACCCGTGCCCTTACCAGTGGAAACCTGTTGCAGGTCAGATATAAGGACAAGAGGGATGTCCTTGTACTGTCCACAATTCATGGTAACGGCATCACCCCTGTCCCTGTGCAAAGTACCGCGACAACGGTCCTTAAGCCCGATTGTATCGTCGACTACAATCGGTATATGGGAGGAGTTGATCTCTCTGATCAAGTCCTCAAGCCATATAACGGCATGCACAAATCCCAGGCATGGTACAAAAAAGTTGCGGTCTACTTGGTACAGGTTGCCTTGTACAACTCTTTTGTGCTGTCCCGGAGCGCTGGCAACACAGGGAAATTCCTGCAGTCCTCAAGGCCCTGATCTTTTCTGACCGGGAAAGAGCAGGCCGGTGTACCTCGGAAAAGGAGGTGTGGTCCCCCATACTGTAAAGAAGGGACGGTCCCAAAAAAGTGCAGAGTGTGTCACAGGAGGGGGATACGGAAGGACACCACCACTCAGTGTGACACGTGCCCCAATCATCCTGGCCTCTGCATTAACGGTTGCTTCAGGGAGTACCACACTTCCATGGAGTACTAAATTTATAATCCCCCTTCTCCAATTTTAATTCTATTTAGCCACTGACAATCGCCCAGAAAAAAAAAAACTATAGTTCTCATGACCTAACACCTCAGATAAACACAGTTAAAAAAAAACGGTGTAAAAAATTGCTTTTTTTACACCATTAGGTTAGGTCATGTGTTATATTTATAGAGCAGATTCTAATGGACGCGGCAATACCTAATATGTCTACTTTTTAAAATGTATTTAGGTTTTAGACTATAATATTATATAATATATAACATTTTAGTATCTCCAGAGTCAGTTTATTTTTATTTTTATCCGATTGCCTCAAGTAGGGGCTCATTTTTTGCGGGATGAGAGGACGGTTTTATTGGCTTTATTTTGGGGTGCATATCACTTTTTGATTGCTTGCTATTACACTTTTTGTGATGTAAGGTGAAAAAAAAAGGCTTTTTTTCATTAATTCTTGTGGAACACCTAAAGGGTTAACAAAGTTAGTAAAATCAGTTTTTAATACCTTGAGGGGTGTAGTTAGTAAAATTGGGTCATTTTTGGATGGTTTCTATTATGTAAGTCTCACAAAGTGACTTCAGACCTGAACTGGTCCTGAAAAAGTGGGTTTTAGAAATTTTCTGAAAAAGTTTAAGATTTTCTTCTAAACTTCTAAGCCTTCTAACGTCCCCAAAAAATAAAATGGCATTCCCAAAATGATCCAAACATGAAGTAGACATATTGGGAATGTAAATTAATTACTATTTTTGGAGGTATTACTATGTATTAAAAAAGTAGAGAAATTGAAACTTGGAAATTTACTAATTTTTCAAAATTTTTGGTAAATTTTGTATTTTTTTATAAATAAAAATTAATTTTTTTGACATTTTACCAGTGTCATGAAGTACAATATGTGACGAAAAAAACATTTTAAGAATGGCCTGGATAAGTAAAAGCATTTTAAAGTTATTCACACATAAAGTGACACTGGTCAGATTTGCAAAAAATGGCCGGGTCCTTAACCACCTCCGGACCGCCTAACGCAGGATTGCGTTCCGGAGGTGGCAGCGCTGCGCAGAGTCACGCATATACGCGTCATCTCGCGAGACGCGAGATTTCGCTCCAAGCCGGCCCGCGCATGCGCATCGCGGGCCGGCAAAATTCAAAGAACAAGTTCGTCACCAGCCTGCCAGCAACGATCATTGGCTGGCAGGCTGGCGATTTTCAAAAAATCCAATCCAAAGTCATATAACAGATCATATTAGTAAATATGATCTGTTATATGGCTTGTCTGCTCCTGTGCTGGTCCTTTTCGTCGGTTGGATCCAGCACAGGAGCAGACTGAACTGTGAGTACACCAACACTACACCTTAGCCCCAGATCACCCACCTGCACCCCAATTAACCCTTTGAT
Organism: Bufo bufo; assembly: GCF_905171765.1. NCBI lineage: Eukaryota > Metazoa > Chordata > Amphibia > Anura > Bufonidae > Bufo > Bufo bufo. The sequence goes on from NC_053391.1 coordinate 606,460,406, forward strand.
CACCCCTTTGATCGCCCCTGTCAATCACTAGTGAAAGGAAAAAAAGTGATCAGTGTAAACTGTCACTTTTTTTTTTTCACTGGTATTGGCTGTTAGGTTTTAGGGATAGTTTAGGCCCCTTGGTTAGGTAGTTAGCGTCAGTTAGCGCCCACCCCACCGCACCGCAGTCACTTTTATTCGCTGTTTAGCGTATCGCTAATCAGCATTTGTACTTTTATAGTATCTGTAAGTGATCAAAACTGATCACGGTCAGATCTATAATAGTATTAGTGTCACCTTAGCTCGCCCTCCACCCAAAACGCAGTGTTTGCCCGATCAGGCCTGATCGGTCGCCCACACGTGCGTTCACCCACGCCCGCCCCACCGCAGTGACAAAAAATTATTATTTTTTGATCACTGCACATTCATTTTACACGCACTGCGGCGATAAAAAAATCAGTTTTGATATTTTTTATCAACCGCAGCAGCCTCCGGTACTTCGCTAGCCTCCCCTTTGTAAGACAGGTTTGCTTTTTTTCTTGGGTAGTCTCAGGGAATACCCCTAAATTTAGTAGTCCAAAATGTCAAACAGGGGGTATTCTTCTGAAGAGGCCTACAGGATTCTGACCCAGTCGGATGAGGAGTGGGAACCCTCATCTGACGAATCTAGCGGGTCAGAATATGAACCTGTGGAAAGCAGTGGCTCTCTGACCCAAAGTTCGGACGAGGAGGTGGAGGTCCCTGGCAGCACCAGGCGTACCCGGCCCCATGTCGCTAGACCACAGGTTACGCAGGATCCGCTTCAAGAGCAGCAGAGTGGGGCTGTCGCTGCCGGATCACGTGGTGAGGCATACACCAGCAGCGCAGCCCTTCCTGGACCTAGTACCAGCACTGCCGTACAACCTGGTGAAGTAGCGAGCACCAGAAGGGCAGTTGAAGCTGGTACGGTGGCACGTGCAATAGTTACCCCGTCGCAGCCACCGCAAAGACGGGCCCGTAGAGCCCCTAGAGTCCCTGAGGTGCTGGCAAATCCTGATTGGCAGTCACCAACTTCAGCTGCACCAGTAGTTCCCCCTTTCACCGCCCAGTCTGGAGTTCGGGTTGAGACGGCTCAAATCGGTTCGGCCCTGGGATTTTTTGAGCTGTTCTTGACTGCGGAGCTCTTGGACTTAGTCGTGGCAGAGACCAACCAGTATGCCACACAATTTATAACCGCTAACCCGGGAAGCTATTATGCCCAGCCTTTCCGGTGGAAACCAGTCCAAGTTTCCGAGCTTAAAATTTTTTTGGGCCTTCTCCTCAACATGGGCCTGACAAAAAAGCATGAATTGCGGTCATATTGGTCAACGCACCCAATTCATCACATGCCCATGTTCTCTGCTGCTATGTCCAGGACACGATTTGAGACCATCCTACGTTTTCTGCATTTTAGCGACAATACCACCTCCCGTCCCAGAGGCCACCCTGCTTTTGACCGGCTCCACAAAATTCGGCCCCTCATAGACCATTTCAACCTGAAATTTGCAGATTTGTATACCCCTGAGCAAAACATCTGCGTAGACGAGTCCCTAATACATTTTACCGGGCGCCTTGGCTTCAAACAATACATCCCAAGCAAGCGTGCCCGGTATGGGGTCAAATTGTATAAGCTCTGTGAAAGGGCCACAGGCTATACCCACAAATTTCGGATCTATGAGGGAAAAGATCAGACCCTGGAGCCGGTCGGTTGCCCTGACTACCTGGGGAGCAGTGGGAAGACAGTCTGGGACTTGGTGTCACCCTTATTCGGCAAGGGGTACCATCTTTATGTGGACAATTTCTACACAAGTGTGGCCCTCTTTAGGCATTTGTTTCTAGAACGGATTTGCGCCTGTGGCACCATGCGAACTAGTCGCGTGGGCTTCCCCCAACGGCTTGTAACCACCCGTCTTGCAAGGGGGCAGAGGGCTGCCTTGTGTAACGAAGAACTGCTCGCGGTGAAATGGAGAGACAAGCGTGACGTTTACATGCTCTCCTCCATTCACGCAGACACGACAATCCAAATTGAGCGAGCAACCCGTGTCATTGAAAAGCCCCTCTGTGTCCACGACTATAATGCGCTCATGGGAGGGGTGGACTTCAATGACCAGATGCTGTCTCCGTATTTAGTTTCCCGCAGAACCAGACGCTGGTATAAGAAGGTGTCTGTATATTTAATTCAATTGGCGCTCTACAATAGTTTTGTTCTCTACAGTAAGGCTGGGAGAACAGGATCCTTCCTCAAATTCCAGGAAGAGATCATCGAGAACCTCCTTTACCCAGGAGGTTCCGTGGCCCCATCCACCAGTGTAGTTAGCCGTCTACACGAGCGACATTTCCCCAGTGTCGTTCCTGGTACCTCAACCCAACCGTCACCCCGAAAAAGATGTCGTGTCTGTAGCAGGAGTGGAATAAGGCGTGACACCCGCTATTTCTGTCCTGACTGTGCTGACCACCCTGCCCTATGCTATGGAGAGTGTTTCCGGAAGTACCACACACAGGTACACTTAGCATAGGGATCACATCTCACCAGGACAGGCACACAGGGCTATTAGGGCCCATTCACTCACAGCTGCTGCAAACCTCTCCTTTCACCTGGGATAAAGTGCATAATGTACTTCGCCGCATCTTTGGGCGATTTGCGCTTTGCACATTGTCCCATGGGGAAGGAGAGGTTTGTTCTATAAAAGGTAAAAAAAACTAAACAAAAAAAAAAATACCGGTAAGTAAAAAAGTTAAATGTTCAGTTAAAAAAGTTTAAAAAAAGTTTCTATGTTCTGTTCAACAGTTAATAAAGTTATTGCTTTGCGGCCTGGTTTTTTCTTTTTTGTTTTGTTTTTTTTACCTTTCAGGTGGACCAACCGATCGACTAGCTGCAGCACTGATGTGCATTCGGACAGAAGCATTGCGCTGCTGTCAGATTACACGCAAGTCGGTGTATGCGGCGCTGCAAGACGAGATTTCTCCTCTGCAGTAAAAGATACGTTTGCCGAGGCATATGAGCTGAGGAGGTGGCGGTGTTCATATACTTTGGCAAACACTTTGTATATATAAAAAAAAAAATCCCGGCAATGATTTATTCATCCACATCGATTGATGTGAATGGAGAAATCTGGTTTGCCAGGGCATACGAGCTGAAGTGGGTATGGATGTTGGGCGGAGCTCCTATGTCCTGGCAGACGCCTTTCCCCTCCTTTTTCTTTTTTTGGCAGAGATTTTTTCATCCACATTGATCGATGCGAATGAAGAAATCTGTGCCGTTCATTTTTTTCTTTCAGCCCAGAGGCTGAACGAAAAAAAAAAATCTCATTACCCGTATGCTCAATATAAGGAGAATAGCAGAAACTCCTAATGCTGGGCATACATGTAATGATTGCGGAGACCCTCAAATGCCAGGGCAGTACAAACACCCCACAAATAACACCATTTTGGAAAGAAGACACCCCAAGGTATTCGCTGAGGGGCATATTGAGTCCATGAAAGATTGAAATTTTTGTCCCAAGTTAGCGGAAAGGGAGACTTTGTGAGAACAAAATCAAAAAAATCAATTTCCGCTAACTTGTGCCAAATTTTTTTTTTTTCAATGAACTCGCCATGCCCCTCATTGAATACCTTGGGGTGTCTTCTTTCCAAAATGGGGTCACATGTGGGGTATTTATACTGCCCTGGCATTTTAGGGGCCCCAAAGCGTGAGAAGAAGTCTGGTATCCAAATGTCTAAAAATGCCCTCCTAAAAGGAATTTGGGCACCTTTGCCCACCTAGGCTGCAAAAAAGTATCACACATGTGGTATCTCCGTATTCAGCAGAAGTTGGGGAATATGTTTTGGGGTGTCATTTTACATATACCCATGCTGGGTGAGATAAATATCTTGGTCAAATGCCAACTTTGTATAAAAAAAATGGGAAAAGTTGTCTTTTGCCAAGATATTTCTCTCACCCAGCATGGGTATATGTAAAAAGACACCCCAAAACACATTCCCCACCTTCTCCTGAGTACGGAGATACCAGATGTGTGACACTTTTTTGCAGCCTAGGTGGGCAAAGGGGCCCACATTCCAAAGAGCACCTTTCGGATTTCACAGGTCATTTACCTACTTACCAGACATTAGGGCCCCTGGAAAATGCCAGGGCAGTATAACTACCCCACAAGTGACCCCATTTTGGAAAGAAGACACCCCAAGGTATTCCGTGAGGGGCATGGCAAGTTCCTAGAATTTTTTATTTTTTGTCACAAGTTAGTGGAAAATTATGATTTTTTTTTTTTTTTTTTTTTTTTCATACAAAGTCTCATATTCCACTAACTTGTGACAAAAAATAAAAATTTCCATGAACTCACTATGCCTATCAGCGAATACCTTGGGGTCTCTTCTTTCCAAAATGGGGTCACTTGTGGGGTAGTTATACTGCCCTGGCATTCTAGGGGCCCAAATGTGTGGTAAGGAGTTTGAAATCAAATTCAGTAAAAAATGACCTATGAAATCCAAAAGGTGCTCTTTGGAATGTGGGCCCCTTTGCCCACCTAGGCTGCAAAAAAGTGTCACACATCTGGTATCCCCGTACTCAGGAGAAGTTGAGGAATGTGTTTTGGGGTGTCTTTTTACATATACCCATGCTGGGTGAGATAAATATCTTGGTCAAATGCCAACTTTGTATAAAAAAATGGGAAAAGTTGTCTTTTGCCAAGATATTTCTCTCACCCAGCATGGGTATATGTAAAATGACACCCCAAAACACATTCCCCACCTTCTCCTGAGTACGGAGATACCAGATGTGTGACACTTTTTTGCAGCCTAGGTGGGCAAAGGGGCCCATATTCCAAAGAGCACCTTTCGGATTTGACAGGTCATTTTTTTCAGAATTTGATTTCAAACTCCTTACCACACATTTGGGCCCCTAGAATGCCAGGGCAGTATAACTACCCCAAAAGTGACCCCATTTTGGAAAGAAGACACCCCAAGGTATTCCGTGAGGGGCATGGCAAGTTCCTAGAATTTTTTATTTTTTGTCACAAGTTAGTGGAAAATGATGATTTTTTTTTTTTTTTTTTTTTCATACAAAGTCTCATATTCCACTAACTTGTGACAAAAAATAAAAATTTCCATGAACTCACTATGCCCATCAGCGAATACCTTGGGGTGTCTTCTTTCCAAAATGGGGTCACTTGTGGGGTAGTTATACTGCCCTGGCATTCTAGGGGCCCAAATGTGTGGTAAGGAGTTTGAAATCAAATTCTGAAAAAAATGACCTGTCAAATCCGAAAGGTGCTCTTTGGAATATGGGCCCCTTTGCCCACCTAGGCTGCAAAAAAGTGTCACACATCTGGTATCTCCGTACTCAGGAGAAGGTGGGGAATGTGTTTTGGGGTGTCATTTTACATATACCCATGCTGGGTGAGAGAAATATCTTGGCAAAAGACAACTTTTCCCATTTTTTTATACAAAGTTGGCATTTGACCAAGATATTTATCTCACCCAGCATGGGTATATGTAAAAAGACACCCCAAAACACATTCCTCAACTTCTCCTGAGTACGGGGATACCAGATGTGTGACACTTTTTTGCAGCCTAGGTGGGCAAAGGGGCCCACATTCCAAAGAGCACCTTTTGGATTTCATAGGTCATTTTTTACTGAATTTGATTTCAAACTCCTTACCACACATTTGGGCCCCTAGAATGCCAGGGCAGTATAACTACCCCACAAGTGACCCCATTTTGGAAAGAAGAGACCCCAAGGTATTCGCTGATGGGCATAGTGAGTTCATGGAAGTTTTTATTTTTTGTCACAAGTTAGTGGAATATGAGACTTTGTATGAAAAAAAAAAAAAAAAAAAAATCATAATTTTCCACTAACTTGTGACAAAAAATAAAAAATTCTAGGAACTCGCCATGCCCCTCACGGAATACCTTGGGGTGTCTTCTTTCCAAAATGGGGTCACTTGTGGGGTAGTTATACTGCCCTGTCATTCTAGGGGCCCAAATGTGTGGTAAGGAGTTTGAAATCAAATTCTGAAAAAAATGACCTGTCAAATCCGAAAGGTGCTCTTTGGAATATGGGCCCCTTTGCCCACCTAGGCTGCAAAAAAGTGTCACACATCTGGTATCTCCGTACTCAGGAGAAGGTGGGGAATGTGTTTTGGGGTGTCATTTTATATATACCCATGCTGGGTGAGATAAATATCTTGGTCAAATGCCAACTTTGTATAAAAAAATGGGAAAAGTTGTCTTTTGCCAAGATATTTCTCTCACCCAGCATGGGTATATATAAAATGACACCCCAAAACACATTCCCCACCTTCTCCTGAGTACGGAGATACCAGATGTGTGACACTTTTTTGCAGCCTAGGTGGGCAAAGGGGCCCATATTCCAAAGAGCACCTTTCGGATTTGACAGGTCATTTTTTTCAGAATTTGATTTCAAACTCCTTACCACACATTTGGGCCCCTAGAATGCCAGGGCAGTATAACTACCCCACAAGTGACCCCATTTTGGAAAGAAGAGACCCCAAGGTATTTCGTGATGGGCATAGTGAGTTCATAGAAGTTTTTATTTTTTGTCACAAGTTAGTGGAATATGAGACTTTGTAAGAAAAAAAAAAAAAAAAAAAAAATCATCATTTTCCGCTAACTTGTGACAAAAAATAAAAAGTTCTATGAACTCACAATGCCCATCAGCGAATACCTTAGGGTGTGTACTTTCCGAAATGGGGTCATTTGTGGGGTGTTTGTACTGTCTGGCCATTGTAGATCCTCAGGAAACATGACAGGTGCTCAGAAAGTCAGAGCTGCTTCAAAAAGCGGAAATTCACATTTTTGTACCATAGTTTGTAAACGCTATAACTTTTACCCAAACCATTTTTTTTTTACCCAAACATTTTTTTTTTATCAAAGACATGTAGAACTATAAATTTAGAGCAAAATTTCTATATGGATCTCGTTTTTTTTGCAAAATTTTACAACTGAAAGTGAAAAATGTCATTTTTTTGCAAAAAAATCGTTAAATTTCGATTAATAACAAAAAAAGTAAAAATGTCAGCAGCAATGAAATACCACCAAATGAAAGCTCTATTAGTGAGAAGAAAAGGAGGTAAAATTCATTTGGGTGGTAAGTTGCATGACCGAGCAATAAACGGTGAAAGTAGTGTAGGTCAGAAGTGTAAAAAGTGGCCTGGTCTTTCAGGGTGTTTAAGCACTGGGGGCTGAGGTGGTTAAAGGGGTTATCCGACTTAAATAAATCTATTCTAATTGCATTTATTGTAGACCAGTGAAAGATTCTTAAAATCACTTTCATCACCTATCTATCACTGTTTGGCCAGTTCAGTTCAGGGTCATGTTACACCTGACGTCAGTTAGCCAGCTCTGCTGGTGACGTTTCGTTTACAAGCTTCTCTCTGCTTGAGGGAGTGTCCAGGCTGTGTAAACGAAACGTCAGAGCCTCTGGTGCCCTACCCCCTCCAGCTCTTGTCACTGCCTCGGCTCTGCTATGCGATCGCTGATGTGCAGTACAAACCAGAGCCGAGGTGATCTCTTCTCCAGCAGCAGGGTATGTTTGTCCCTCCTGCATTCACTGGGGCTAGAGGTGGCAGTTTGTAAACGTTCCCCTCTGCATCTGGGGATCGTTATTACAGCCCCCCCCCCCCCACTAGTACACATTGAACACCCCCTGGGAAATATAAATAAATTATTGGCCATCATTATTATGATCATCAACATCATTATTCAGCTATATAAAATCCTTATCTGCCACCAATATATGGATTTATCTAAGCAATATCCATATTGAATATATATTTGAATAATATAGATATTGCTTAGATACAGATAATGCTAATGATATTTTCACACTAGAGGCAGGACGTATCCGACAGGCTGTTCACCCTGTCGGATCCGCCCTGCCGCTATTTGACGGTGCCGCTGGACGGATCCGTTATTGCAATTCATTTCTAGACGGATCCGCACCTGGATCCGTCTATAAATGCTGTCACTTGTCACACTGATCGGCGGATCCAGCAGGCACGCAGCTCAGACGACGGAGCTGCCTTGCGGATCCGGCGTTGCAAAACAACTGAAGGACGGATCCGCCCTTCCGGTCTGCGCATGCGCAGAACATGAAAACTGTGAAAAAGACTGCAAGAGGGATCCGTCCATCGACATGGCAAGCGGATAGACGGATCAGTTATTGCAATGCATTTCTAGACGGATCCGCACCTGGATCCGTCTACAAATGCTGTCAGTTGTCACACTGATTGGCGGATCCGGCGGGCAGCTCAGACGATGGAACTGCCTGCCGGATCACACTAACGCTAGTGTGAAAGTACCATAAAAAGTCGAAAATCCAGGACTTTTAGTCAAGTTGCCGCTCGCTGTGCACTGCCGTGCTGCGCCATAGCTCCACCACCGTCCCCTTTATAGTCAATGGGGACAGAGCGGCAGTCCAGCGGCACGGCAAAATAGCGGCTGGCCGGATCCGACAGGGTGAACAGCCTGTTGGATCGATCCTGCCTCTAGTGTGAAAGTAGCCTTAGGCTCCATTCACACATCCGCAAATGGGTCCACATTTGTTCTGCAATTTTGCGGAACGGGTGCGGACCCATTCATTTTCTATGGTGACGGAATTTGGAATTAGTGCAAATACGTCCTCCTTGATATACTGTAATAACAGAAAGAAAGTTTTTAGACTAGAAACAAAACCAAACATGAAAGAAATGTATGTAAAATAACATAACTGAGGCTACTTTCACACTAGCGTTCGGAGCGGATCCATCTGATGTTTCATCAGACGGATCCGCTCCGATAATGCAGGCGTTTGCATCCGTTCAGAACGGATCCGTCTGCATTATAACTTAGAAAATTTTCTAAGTCTGAATGTAGCCTGAGCGGATCCGTTCAGACTTTACATTGAAAGTCAATGGGGAACGGATCCGCTTGAAGATTGAGCCATATGGTGTCATCTTCAAGCGGATCCGTCCCCATTGACTTACATTGTAAGTCTGGACGGATCCGCTCGCCTCCGCACGGCCAGGCGGACACCCGAACGCTGCAAGCAGCGTTCAGGTGTCCGCTCACTGAGCGGAGCGGAGGCTGAACGCTGGCAGGCGGATGCATTCTCAGTGGATCCGCCTCCATTGAGAATGCATTAGGGCCGGACGGCTGCGTTCAGGACCGCTCGTGAGCCCCTTCAAACGGAGCGCACGAGCGGACACCCGAACGCAGGTGTGAAAGGAGCCTTACACTGTGCAGCTGCAATGTGACAGGAAGATCTTCTGCCCTGTGTGTGTATTTATTTATTTTTATGCAAAGTGCAGAGCAGGGGGAGGGGAAGGTCAGGTTGTTCACGCCCAGAAATATTCATGAGGCAGAGCTCAGGCTTTGTTGTTATACGCCCCCTCAGCATGTACTTGAGCATGTAAACAAAGCAATGACAGGACCATGAAAAGGTGCAAATATGGGTTTTAACTTGATGAAATCAAGCTTAACCAAATTATATGTATATCCTGATGGATTTTAAGTGTTTTTTTTTGTTTTTTTTATTAACTCGGATAACCCCTTTAACCCCTTAAGGACTCAGCCCTATTTCACCTTAAGGACTTGGCCATTTTTTGCAAATCTGACCAGTGTCACTTTAAGTGCTGATAACTTTAAAACGCTTTGACTTATCCAGGCCGTTCTGAGATTGTTTTTTCGTCACATATTGTACTTCATGACACTGCTAAAATTGGGTCAAAAAAGTTAATTTTTTTGCATAAAAAAATACCATATTTACCAAAAAATTTGAAAAATTTGCAAATTTCAAAGTTTCAGTTTCTCAACTTCTGTAATACATAGTAATACCCCCAAAAATTTTGATGACTTTACATTCCCCATATGTCTACTTCATGTTTGTAGCATTTTGGGATTGATATTTTATTTTTTGGGGATGTTATAAGGCTTAGAAGTTTAGAAGCAAATCTTGAAATTTTTCAGAAATTTACAAAAACCAAATTTTTAGGGACCACTACAGGTCTGAAGTCACTTTGCAAGGCTTACATAATAGAAACCGCCCAAAAATGACCCCATTCTATAAACTACACTCCTCAAGGTATTCAAAACTGATTTTACAAACTTTGTTAACCCTTTAGGTGTTGCACAAGAGTTATTGGCAAATGGGGATGAAATTTGAGGATTTCATTTTTTTGCCTAATTTTCCATTTTAACCCATTTTTTCCACTAACAAAGCAAGGGTTAACAGCCAAACAAGACTGTATCTTTATTGCCCTGACTCTGCCGTTTACAGAAACACCCCATATGTGGCCGTAAACTACTGTATGGCCACACAGCGGGGCGTAGAGTGAAAGGTGCGCCGTATGGTTTTTGGAAGCCAGATTTTGCTGGACTGTTTTTTTGACACCATGTCCCATTTGAAGCCCCCCTGATGCACCCCTAGAGTAGAAACTCCATAAAAGTGACCCCATCTAAGAAACTACACCCCTCAAGGTATTCAAAACTGATTTTACAAACTTTGTTAACCCTTTAGGTGTTGCACAAGATTTAATGGAAAATAGAGATACAATTTCAAAATTTCACTTTTTTGGCAGATTTTCCATTTTAATATTTTTTTTCCAGTAACAAAGCAAGGGTTAACAGCCAAACAAAACTCATTATTTATGGCCCTGATTCTGTAGTTTACAGAAACACCTAATATGTGTTCGTAAACCGCTGTACGGGCACACGGCAGGGCGCAGAAGGAAAGGAACGCCATACGGTTTTTGGAAGGCAGGTTTTGCTGGACTGTTTTTTTTTGACACCATGTCCCATTTGAAGCCCCCCTGATGCACCCCTAGAGTAGAAACTCCAAAAAAGTGACCCCATTTTAGAAAGTACGGAATAAGGTGGCAGCTTTGTTGGTACTAGTTTAGGGTACATATGATTTTTGGTTGCTCTATATTACACTTTTTGTGCGGCAAGGTAACAAGAAATAGCTTTTTTGGCACGTTTTTTTTTTTTGTTATTTACAACATTCATCTGACAGGTTAGATCATGTGGTAATTTTATATAGAAGGTTGTCACGGACGCGGCGATACCTAATATGTATACCTTTTTTTTATTTATGTAAGTTTTATACAATAACTTCATTTTTAAAACCAAAAAAAGTTTTAGTGTCTCCATAGTCTAAGAGCCATAGTTTTTTCAGTTTTTGGGCGATTATCTTGAGTAGGGTCTCATTTTTTGCAGGATGAGATGACGGTTTAATTGGCACTATTTTGGGGTGCATATGACTTTTTGATCGCTTGTTATTACACTTTTTGTGACGTAAGATGACAAAAAATGGCTTTTTTTACACCGTTTTTATTTTTTATTTTTTACGGTGGTCACCTGAGGGGTTAGATCATGTGATATTCTTATAGAGCCAGTCGATACGGACGCGGCGATACCTAATATGTATACTTTATTTTTATTTATGTAAGTTTTACACAATGATTTCATTTTTGAAACAAAAAAAATCATGTTTTAGTGTTTCTTTAGTCTGAGAGCCATAGTTTTTTCAGTTTTTGGGCGATTATCTTGGGTAAGGTATGATTTTTGCGGGATGAGATGACGGTTTTATTGGTACTATTTTGGCATACATGTGACTTTTTTGATCACTTTTATTACCTTTTTTGGGAAGTAAGGTGGGCAAAATTTCAATTTTCTCATAGTTTTTATTTTTTTATTTTTATGGCGTTCACCGTGCGGGGAAAGTAACATGACCGTTTTATAGATCAGGTCGTTACGGACGCGGCAATACCTAATATGTGTAGTGTATTTTATTTTTTTTCACTTTTTTTTTGACCCAGACCCACTTGGTTCTGGAAGATCCAGTGGGTCTGATGTCTGTATAATACAGTACAGTACAATATATATTGTTCTGTACTGTATTTTACTTACACTGAACAGATCTATGCTTTCAGCATAGATCTGTTCAGCACCATGGACAGCAGGACGCCTGAGCAGGCGTCCTGTTGCCATGGGAACCCTCCCCGTCTGCTCAGAACTTCGCAGACGGGGAAGGGTAAGCACAGGGCTGAGGGGGGCTCTCTGGGGGCTCTCTCCCTCTCCATCGGGGGGCTGCAAAGGCACAGCAGCCCCCCGATGGAGAGGGAGGGAGCTCCCTGACCGACGACAGTTAACTTTTTCCATACAGCGGTCCGTACGGACCGCGGTATGGAAAGGGTTAAACGGCTGACATCTGCACAGATGTCAGCCGTTTATACCAGGGTGCCAGCAATGTGCTGGCACCCTGGTATAACCACTAGAAGCCAACGATCATTCATGGGGAGGCGGGCGGGGGATCGCGATCCCGCCTGCCGCACCGCCCGCCTCCCGCACCGCACCGCCCCCACCGCATGCGACACCCCCCCCGCACCACCCGCCGGCATAAAATCGTGCAGGGGTGCAGGGGGGGGTGAAAAATATTGATTATAGGCACTCAAAAGTTTCTGATCCCCGCGGTCAGGGACCGCGGGCATCAGAAACTGCAAAAAGCGCAGCAAACCGCAGGTCTGAATTGACCTGCGGTTTGCTGCGATCGCCGACACGGGGGGGTCACATGACCCCCCCTGGCGTTGTCACAGGATGCCGGCTGAAGGATTTCAGCCGAAATCCCGTTCCGTTTAACCCCTCGGGCGCCGGAATACTGATTTCAAGTTAGGACGTACCGGTACGCCCTGAGTCCTTAAGGACTCGGGAAATAGGGCGTACCGATACGCCATGCGTCCTTAAGGGGTTAAGGTGAAAATAAGCCCGGTCCTTAAGGGGTTAATAATTTTCTTGCAGTAAACAGATACAGATTTTACTTCCTTTAAAATGTTAGAATAATCTTCTTTTCCCTCTGAGGAACCAGCCTGGAATTTTCTGTCATTTTGTTTTTCATTACTGCATTGTACTTGTTTAGCACTAAAAATCTTTTTTTCAATTAGTCTTTATTTTTTTTTAAATGAACCACTGTCTTTGTGCAGCCTTGAGTTTCTCTAGTAGCAGAATCAGAATTTTTATTCTGTTCCCTCAGGCAGCTCAGCTGATGACTAGTGTTGGGCACGAATATTTGAATCGCAAATTTTAATAGCGAATATCGCCACTCCGAGAATTTGCAAAGATTTTAAATATAGTGCTATATATTCGTAATCTCGAATATTCTAGATTTTTTTTCATCAGTAACCTCCCTTATTGCTTGTGCAACAATGAGAAGGCTGCAATGTCTTTGTCTGAGCTTAGCAACATCCCTAGCAACCAATAGGAAAGTTGCCTACTCCTTAATATATAAGAACCTCCCCAGCAGCCATTTTCTGCAGTTTTATGGAGTTCTGAGAGAGGCAGAAGTGTCATTGCTGTGCTCTGTTCTTTACTGTTTAATTACATTAGATAGTTAGGCTACTTTCACACTAGCGTTGTTTTAATCCGGCGTTCAATTCCGACACCGGAACTGCCCGCCGGATCCGGAAAAACGTGTGAAAACGGATTACATTTGAATCCTGATCAGGATTTTGATCACAATAAAAAAATGCATTGGAAAAAACGGATCCGCCATTTATGGACTTTAACTTTTTATTCACATTTTTCGGGTTTAACATGCAAAAGCCTGATCCGTTTTGACTGAATACACAGTGCCAGATCCGGCGTTAATGCAAGTCAATGGGAAAAAGGCCTGATCCGGCGTTCAGTCAAAGTGTTCAGGCTTTTTGGCCGGAGGTAAAAATACTGCATGCTACGTTTTTCTGAAAAGCCTGATCAGTCAAAAAGACTGAACTGAAGACATCCTGATGCATCCTGAAGGACTGACTCTCTATTCAGAATGCATGGGGATAAAACTGATCAGTTCTTTTCCGGATTTGAGCCCCTAGGACGGAACTCAACGCCGGAAAAGAAAAACGCTAGTGTGAAAGTACCCTTAGTTAGTTAGCACATATACTGTATATAATAAAGATAGTTAAAGGGAGATAGTCAGTGTAGGTTAGATCATGATATAGTGTAGCTGATTCCAGTTCCAGTGCAGGGTGTTAGGTAGTGTGACAATACATAGTGCACCAATCAGTAATATGTAGTCAGACCTGCTGAAATGTGAAGCTGCACGTATTGCGCCAAAATATGTGCATCATTAATTGCCAATTTGCGCATTCGTGAATATATTGGAGCACTCTATCTGCATATAAAGCTATTTTAATATTCTGCCATGCCAACCATTTTCTCCAGGAAACTTCTAGCAGCTTGAAAAATTTAGCAACAGTGACCCACGCCTGTATTGCGTGCGCAATACGCGCATATTACATTGCCGATTTTCACAATCAAGAAAATAATCGCTAATTCTCAAATCCACGAATATATTACGAATATTCACCCAAATATTCGTGAAATATCGCAAATTCAAATATTGCCCCTGCTGCTCATCACTACTGATGGCTCCTCATCTGTGATCTCGGACCTTATTATAACTCAATTCTTATCTTACTGAAAAGATTATGGCTTAAATAAGTGTTTATGACCTTTTAGTTAGTGATGGACGAACATCGGCCGGGACATTTTTATACATCTTAAAGGAAAACTCTCAAAAATTTGCCCTGCTGGAGCCTAGAAAGATGTTATTTTAGGCCACGGGAGTACAGGCCCCAAACATTAGGCATTCACCGGACAGAAAACATCAAGTGATTATGTGGTTGGAGGTATATTATACGGTCAATGGATATCAATTTTACTGCATGCCAGGGGACTACAGGCCCCAAACATTAGACATTCACCGGACAGAAAACATCAAGTGATTATGTGGTTGGAGGTCTATTAGATGGTCAATGGATATCAATTTTACTGCAGGCCAGTGGACTACAGGCCCCAAAAATTATTTATTCACCGTAGAGAAAATAACAATTGATAATGTGGCTGGAGGTACATTAGGCAGTCACCATATAACAATTTTACTGTTGGCCAGTTAGATTACAGGCCACAAAAATTGTGCATTCCCCATACAGAAAAGAACAAGTGATTATGTGGCTGTAGGTATATTAGGCTGTCACCAGTGGCGTACATACAGGGGTCGCAGGGGTCGCAGTTGCGACCGGGCCTGGCACTCCATGGGGCCTGGCCGTCTGTGGACCCCCCTGGGCCCTGCAGTCAGTGTTCCCTCTAACTAAGCTGCGCGAGTGTCACTACCAGAGCTTTGGGACGTTCTCACAGCTCTGTTTCTCCACCCCTGTGATGATGTCACTACTAGAGCTGGGAGGAGTTTTCTGTTTCCTTCCTCCCAGCTGCGTTTGATTTCCCTGCCTTTATATTCCCCCTCCTCCTATTGTAGGTGTGGATTATATTTCTCATTTGGGTTGTAGCTCTTGCTTGAGTATCTTCCCTTGCATGCTATCCTTTCACTGGACCTGTGTTCTGCTGCAGCAAGTACTCCGGATATTGCCAGCCTGTCTTTGGATCCGTCTTCACTTCGGCTGCAGCCCCTTCAGCTAAGTGTGCAGACATTGTTGTGTATCTGTGTGTTTTCTGACTGGATCCGAGGCGACCACGGTTCCCTCCATATACTGTGCAGGGCACCGGTGGCCGTGCCCCTTCCACTATTGTAGGGGTTACAGTGCTCATCAGTCTTAGGTACGCGGGCATGCCTCCTTCCACCATTTGGATCCGGGCATGGGCTTAGCAGCATAGGGAGAGCTTTTGAGGGTCTGACAGGGGTAACCTTTATCCTCCCTAGTTTGGGTCCGGTCAGTAGCTCTATTTTCTGTGCATGCTCTTGTTGCTCACATACAGCCGTGACATTATAATCCACCAAAACTGTCTTTTTTGACATGGATCCGCTTTCTGGCCTGGTTGACCGCATGCAGGGTCTTTCTTTGGAGGTAGCGGATCTCCGTCAATCTATGACTCAGCTTCAAGCATTGGGCTCTGCTCCGGCCCATGGAGTCTGTTGCGAGCCAAAGGTCTCACTTCCGGAAACGTTCTCCGGGGGCAGTGAGAGTTTTGTTCGCTTCAGAGAGGCATGCAAACTCCATTTTTGCTTGTGTCCACATTCCTCTGATAATCAGGAGCAGAGGGTGAGGATTGTCATCTCCCTGCTCAGGGGTAATGCTCAGACTTGGGCTTTTTCGCTGCCATCAGGGGATCCCTCCCTTCGATCCGTGGAAGGATTTTTTGTGGCCCTGGGGCAGATATATGATGACCCGGATCGTGTTGCTCTGGCCGAATCTAACTTACGTTTTTTAAGCCAGAGCAAACTGTCTGCGGAGCTTTATTGTTCTGAATTTCGGAGATGGGCAACCGATTCAGGTTGGAATGATGCTGCACTCCGGAGTCAGTTCTGTCATGGTCTCTCAGAGAGATTGAAAGATGCGTTTGCTTTCCATGAGAGACCAACGTCCTTAGAGTCTGCCATGTCATTGGCGGTACGCCTTGACAGGCGTCTAAGAGAAAGAAACGAGACCTCTCTGTCCAGCCATTGTCAGTCTAGGGGCAGTGGTGCGGACTCATTCAGTGTGCAGGGGCCTCATCCTGTCTCGGTCCCCTCTGAGGAGGAGCCCATGCAGCTAGGTCGACTTGCCCCTGATAAAAGAGGATTTAGTCCTCAGAGTATGGTGTGTTTTTGTTGTGGGGGCATAGGTCATTTGGCAAATGTTTGTCCGTCTAGGAGATTCTTGAACTGTACTAAGAGAGATAATAAGAGAAAAACCTCAAAAGGTAAATCATCAAACTCTGCTTCATCTCCTACTTTGGGCAAAGTTGATATAGGAATTGATGCTTTTCCTCTGACCTGCAGTTCCCGTTTTCTCCTGTCTGCCAGGGTGGCGCTAGAGAGCAAAGTCATTTCTTGTGAGATTTTTGTTGATAGTGGAGCGGCCGTCAATCTTATTGATACTCAATTTGTAGCCATGCATGGTTTTCAGGTTTGCACATTAGAAAAGGATATACCTGTTTTTGCTATTGACTCTGCTCCACTCTCACAGAGATCTCTGAAGGGCATTGTTCACAATATCCGGTTAGCTGTAGGTGACACTCATGTGGAGGATATATCTTGTTTTGTCCTTAACGGATTGCCTTCTCCTCTAGTTTTGGGGTTACCCTGGCTCACTAGACATAACCCCACTATTGATTGGCAAGGAAGGCAAATAAATGAGTGGAGTGACTTTTGTAGAGAGAATTGTCTTACAGCGACTTTTGCAGAGGTGTCTACTAAAACTGTGCCATTATTTCTCTCTGATTTCTCGGACGTGTTTTCCGAGAGCGGTGTTCAGGAGCTACCTCCTCACCGGGAGTTTGACTGTCCCATTAACCTCATTCCCGGCGCCAAGCTGCCAAAAGCTCGCCTCTACAATCTCTCACAACCGGAAAGAATCGCAATGCAAACCTATATCTCCGAGAGTCTCGATAAGGGGCATATTCGTCCCTCAAAATCACCTGTTGCCGCTGTTTTTTTTTTTGTTAAAAAAAAAGATGGCTCTCTGAGACCTTGCCTAGATTTTAGGGAGCTGAACCGTATCACGATTCGCGATCCCTATCCCCTTCCTCTGATCCCGGACCTCTTCAACCAAATTGTTGGGGCCAAGGTTTTTTCCAAATTGGATTTGAGAGGCGCGTACAACCTGGTCAGGGTCAGAGAGGGGGATGAATGGAAAACAGCCTTTAATACCCCTAACGGGCATTTCGAGAATCTCGTTATGCCTTTCGGCCTGATGAATGCTCCGGCCGTCTTTCAGCATTTTGTTAACAGTATTTTCTACCATTTAATGGGGAAATTTGTATTGGTGTATCTTAATGATATTTTGATTTTTTCCCCTGATGTTCAGACCCATCAGGATCATCTTTTTCAGGTTCTGCAGATTCTGCGGGAAAATAAATTGTACGCCAAGCTGGAGAAATGTGTTTTTATGGTATCGGAGATTCAATTTCTGGGTTTTCTCCTCTCTGCTTCTGGTTTTCGCATGGATCCGGAGAAGGTCCGTGCTGTACTTGAGTGGGAGCTTCCTGAGAATCAGAAGGCATTGATGCGCTTTCTGGGTTTTGCGAACTATTACAGAAAGTTCATTTTGAATTATTCCTCTGTTGTCAAACCCCTCACTGACATGACAAAAAAGGGGGCGGATTTTTCCTCTTGGTCGGAGGAGGCGCTTGCAGCTTTTTCTAAGATTAAAGAGAGTTTTGCATCTGCTCCCGTCTTGGTGCATCCCGATGTTTCCTTACCTTTTATTGTTGAGGTGGATGCTTCCGTGGTGGGTGTGGGTGCGGTTTTGTCCCAGGGCCCTTCTCCTGCCAAATGGCGACCCTGTGCCTTTTTCTCTAAAAAACTCTCCCCGGCAGAGAAAAACTATGATGTGGGAGATAGGGAGTTGTTGGCCATCAAGTTGGCTTTCGAGGAATGGCGCCATTGGTTGGAGGGGGCCAGGCACCCTATCACCGTTTTTACCGACCATAGGAATCTGGCATACTTGGAGTCGGCCAGGCGTATGAATCCGAGACAGGCCAGATGGTCTCTGTTCTTCTCCAGATTCAATTTTGTCGTCACATTCCGCCCTGGGATCAAAAATGTGAAGGCTGATGCTCTCTCTCGCTGTTTTCCGGGAGGAGGAAACTCCGAGGACCCGGGTCCCATTTTGGCGGAGGGGGTAGTTGTTTCTGCTCTATATTCGGATTTGGAGGCCGAGGTCCAGGCTGCCCAGACTGAGGCACCTGCCCGTTGTCCTTCTGGGAAGTTGTTTGTGCCTCCTGAGCTACGTCACAAACTCTTCAAGGAGCATCATGATACTGTTCTTGCTGGTCACCCCGGGAGTAGAGCCACGGTAGATCTCATTGCTCGGAGATTTTGGTGGCCGGCTCTTCGTAAGTCGGTGGAGGGTTTTGTGGCTGCTTGTGAGACGTGCGCTCGCGCTAAGTTCCCTCGTTCACGGCCTTCAGGTTCCCTTCTCCCGTTACCCATACCTTCCCGTCCTTGGACACACCTGTCCATGGACTTTATCACGGATCTTCCTCGTTCCTCAGGGAAGTTGGTGATCCTGGTGGTGGTGGACCGTTTTAGCAAGATGGCTCATTTCGTGCCTTTCCCTGGTTTACCCAATGCCAAAACGTTGGCGCAAGCTTTTGTCGACCATATTGTTAAATTGCATGGCATTCCCTCCGATAGATATTGTTTCCGATAGAGGCACGCAGTTTGTGTCCAGGTTCTGGAAGGCTTTCTGTTCTCGCCTGGGGGTTAGGCTGTCCTTCTCTTCTGCTTTTCACCCGCAGTCGAATGGTCAGACTGAGCACCTCAATCAGAATCTGGAGACATATTTGCGCGGTTTCGTGGCAGAGAACCAGGAGGATTGGTGTTCATTTCTCCCTCTTGCTGAGTTTGCTCTGAACAACCGTCGTCAGGAATCTTCTGATAAGTCGCCATTCTTTGGTGCATATGGGTTCCATCCGCAGTTTGGGACATTCTCGGGAGGGGCTCTTTCTGGTTTACCTGAGGAGGAGAGATTTTCCTCGTGTTTGTCTACCATTTGGCAAAAGATTCAGAGTAATCTTAGAAAGATGAGTGAGAAGTATAAGCGTGTGGCTGATAAGAGACGTGTGCCTGGTCCGGACCTGAGTGTGGGTGATCTGGTGTGGTTGTCTACAAGAAATATTAAACTGAAGGTTCCCTCCTGGAAATTGGGTCCCAAGTTTAATGGGCCTTATAAAATCTTGTCAGTCATCAATCCTGTTGCCTTCCGTCTTGATCTTCCACAGGTTTGGAAGATACATAATGTATTTCACAGATCTCTCTTAAAACCATATGTCCAGCCCACGGTACCCTCCTCTTTGCCTCCTCCTCCGATTTTGGTTGATGGCAATCTGGAGTTTGAGGTTTCCAGAATTGTGGACTCTCGCATTGTCCGCAGTTCTCTCCAGTACCTCGTTCATTGGAAGGGTTATGGTCCTGAGGAGAGGATGTGGGTTCGGGTGTCGGACATTAAAGCCACTCGCCTCATCAGGGCATTTCATAGGGCTCATCCTGAGAAGGTGCGTCCTGGCTGTCCGGAGTCCACCCGTAGAGGGGGGGGTACTGTCACTACCAGAGCTTTGGGACGTTCTCACAGCTCTGTTTCTCCACCCCTGTGATGATGTCACTACTAGAGCTGGGAGGAGTTTTCTGTTTCCTTCCTCCCAGCTGCGTTTGATTTCCCTGCCTTTATATCCCCCCTCCTCCTATTGTAGGTGTGGATTATATTTCTCATTTGGGTTGTAGCTCTTGCTTGAGTATCTTCCCTTGCATGCTATCCTTTCACTGGACCTGTGTTCTGCTGCAGAAAGTACTCCGGATATTGCCAGCCTGTATTTGGATCCGTCTTCACTTCGGCTGCAGCCCCTTCAGCTAAGTGTGCAGACATTGTTGTGTATCTGTGTGTTTTCTGACTGGATCCGAGGCGACCACGGTTCCCTCCATATACTGAGCAGGGCACCGGTGGCCGTGCCCCTTCCACTATTGTAGGGGTTACAGTGCTCATCAGTCTTAGGTACGCGGGCATGCCTCCTTCCACCATTTGGATCCGGGCATGGGCTTAGCAGCATAGGGAGAGCTTTCGAGGGTCTGACAGGGGTAACCTTTATCCTCCCTAGTTTGGGTCCGGTCAGTAGCTCTATTTTCTGTGCATGCTTTTGTTGCTCACATACAGCCGTGACAGCGGGTGGGCGGCCGCGCAGCAATTATTTGTGGGGGGATTACTTATGGGGGATCTGTGGATGACACTGTTATGGGGATATCTGTGGATGACACATCTATAGCACAGATCCCCCATAAGTGCCCTCCACAGATCCCTCATAAGTGCCCTCCACAGATCCCCCATAAGTGCCCTCCACAGATCCCCCATAAGTGCCCTCCACAGATCCCCCATAAGTGCCCTCCACAGATCCCCCATAAGTGCCCTCCACAGATCCCCCATAAGTGCCCTCCACAGATCCCCCATAAGTGCCCTCCACAGATCCCCCATAAGTACCCTCCACAGATCCCCCATAAGTGCCCTCCACAGATCCCCCATAAGTGCCCTCCACAGATCCCCATAAGTGCCCTCCACAGATCCCCCATAAGTGCCCTCCACAGATCCCCCATAAGTGCCCTCCACAGATCCCCCATAAGTGCCCTCCACAGATCCCCCATAAGTGCCCTCCACAGATATCCCATAACAGTGTCCTCCACAGACGGCAGTACAGCAGGATTGCCATCCAAAATTAGCCTGTCCCGCACAAAGCAGTACTGTTGGGAGGCATGTGGGGTGAATGGTAGGGGAGGTAGTGGGGGGTGGAGGCAGGTTGGGGGGGACGGCGGCGGGTTGGGGGGGGTAGAGACAGGTTGGGGGGTAGCTGCGGCGGATTGGGGGTGGGGACGGGGAGGGGGCCCCATGGATCAGTTTTGCACTGGGGCCCCATGGATTGTGTGTACGCCACTGGCAGGTCACGTATAACAATTTTACTGTTGGCCAGTTAGATTACAGGCCCCAAAAATTATGTGCTCACCGTACATAAAAGATCAAGTGATTATGTGGCTGGAGGTATATTAGATGGTCATTGGATATCAATTGTACTTCAGGCCAGTACAAATACATGTCAAATACATATGTTTAAAAGAACAAAAAATATAAAATTGGATTAAAAACATGGCTAATGAAATCCCCCCTCTTCAAAGAAAAAACAATGGTAATAGGTGAAAGTCAATTAAACATGGTCGTCACCGGTGTTAAATTCCTCCGAGATCCATGCCTTATTCATTTTTAGAAATGTAAGGTCATGATCCACCCTGCCGCACTGAACGTCCTTTCGGACAGGACACTGGACGAGGGGCAAGCCAAGAGTTCCATGGCAAATTGTGCCAGGTCTGGCCACAGGTCAAGCCCTCACACCTAGCAGTCAAAAGGCTTCCTTCTCAGAGTGTCCACATCGGCCGTTAACCCAATGTAGTTGGACACCTGTCAGTCTTGGCGTTCCCTGAGGCTGGATCCAAAGGGCGGCTGTCGATGGGTTGGCTGCAAAAATGATCTCATATCCGAAGTGACAAACACATCTTCAAACTGCCCTATTCTTGCATGCGCGGTAGGATTGGTACCTGCAACTGTTTCTCTGTGGGTCAAAATTCCTCTGCTAGCGCCTGCAACAGCAGAAAGCAGCATCTCTCGAAGCAAGGCCTGGAAATGCTGCATTCTGACAGCTATCTGTGATGCTGGTAATATGTCCGCCATTTTGTATTTGTACTAGGGGTCTAAGTACGTTGCCACCCAGTACTGGTCCTTGCCCTTTATGCTTTTTATACGGGAATCCCTCTTCAAACACTGGAGCATGAAGGCACCCATTTTCACTAAATTGGAAGCGGTGGAGCCGTCTGGCTCCTGCTCATCACCCAGGATGTCTCTCGGGCTCCTCCCCCCATCCATGGACAACACCAGGGATCCCAGAAAAGTTTAAAGCCTGCTCTTCTTGCTCCTCCTCCTCCTCCTCACCCAGGCACCATTCTCCTCTGACTCCTCTTCAAACTCCTGCTGACTTGTCTTTGAATGAGGCCTGTCTCAGATGGAGTAGCCCCCCCTGGGAATTTATTCAGCTTTGCGACTTCCTCATTCTCCTGCTCCTGCTCAAAATGGCTTAATCAATGACACGACGCAATGCACACTCTAGAAAGAAGGCGTAAGGTACGATGTCACTGATAGAGCCCTGTCTGCGACTGACCAGTTTGGTGATCTCAACAAATGGCCGCAGAAGTCACTGGCAAGGGAAAAAAAAAAAACAAGCTCACCAGAACCTGTCCTGCCGCAGAGTTTGTACAGGTAGTCATTACCGGCACATTTCTGCTGGAGCAGCCTATCAAGCATATACAAGGTGGAGTTCCAGCTCATCCGGAAGTCACAAATCAGACGTCTGACGGGCAAGTGGTGTCGCTGCTGAACGTCAGCAAGGCAAGCCATGGCCGTGTAAGATCTTCTAAAATGGGCAGAGATTTTCCTCGCCTGCCGCAAGACATCCTGGGCCCCTGGTATTTTGCAATGAATCGCTGCACGACTAAGTTCATGACGTGTTCCATGCACGGCACGTGTTTCATTTTGCCCTGTTTCAGCACGCTCAGCAGATTGGCACAGTTGTCGCACACCACTTTACCAACTGTCAAATTGAGCGGGGTTAACCACTGATCGGCTTGTGACCGCAGAGCAGAAAGGAGTTCAGGACCGGTGTGGCTCTTGGCTTCCAGGCACAACAACCGCAGCACAGCATGGAAACATCTCACCTGGCACGTTGAATAGGTTCTGTGGAGCTGGGGGGTGGGGGGGGTGAAGCAGAAGAGGAGGTAGCAGTGGAAATGGAGGAGTCAGCCGAGAAGGAGGATGGAGTAGGAGGAGGAGAAGAAGAGGCAGGCCTGTATACAATCCGTGGCGAAAACACCAAATCCACACGGGAGCCACGGGTTACATGCTTGACGGCCGTCAGAATGTTCAACCAGTGGGCAGTAAAAGTTATGTACCTTCCCTGTCCGTTTGCTAGACTACATGTCTGTGGTCAGTTGTATCTTGGCACTGACACTGTTTGCCAGAGATATATTCACTTGCCGCTGAACATGGCCATATAGCTCTGGGATGCCCTTCAGGGAAAAATATTTCCTTCAGGGGACCTTCCATTCTGGTGTGCCAATGGCCACAAATTTTCTAAAGGCCTCCGAGTCCACCAGTTTAAATGGCAGTAGTTGGCGGGCTAGCAGTTCCGACAAGCCAGCAGTCAGCCGTTTGACAAGAGGGTTATCTGGTGTCATCAACTTTTTGCGCTCAATATTTGGTGGAAACAGGTATATCAAACCCCTTAATCAGTGTTTTGTGGAAGCAGGTATATGGCAGGCCTCAATCAATATTTGGTGGAAACAGGTATATCGAACCACTGGTATAGAGGGTTAGTGGCTGCACCTATAGGAAACAGTGGTGTGGTGCTCTTCCCACGCGACTCACCCCTGTGTCGCAGAAAATAGATAAGAATGCAAGATCTAGATGTGGGAGGCACTCGGTATCCAGGTTGAATATGTGTGGTTTGTGGATGTGTGGTTTGTGGAACTATTGAGGGGTTGGTGGTAAAGGTGTGGGTTGTGTTCTTGAAGTGGTATATAACGGTATATAATGATCACACCATAATTGTTGCTATTTAAAAATGTTAATTTATTGATAAAATTATAAAAATATATCTAAAGAAATTAAAAAATCAAACAGTATAAAAAAATTTGACGAATATATAAAAATCGAAGAATATAGAAAAAATTATAGAAAAAAGGAGAAAATTATCTTCGGTCCACTTAATGTGTTAGGACAAAGTTCGCATATACAATGTTCCTTAAAGTCCTTGATTTGACATTTGTGTCCTGTAGGGGGAGCTAAAGATGGTTATAGCTGAGGGTTATTGCAGTCGGGAACGATGAAAGTGCCTGGTTCGCTGGGAGAAAAATGTAAGTGCACATGTAGCAGGATCGACATATGAATAGCCTCTAAATTTGTAGCTTTGTATCGATACGGGTTAGGTATGTCGATACAATAAAATACTTTGCAAATATGCGGCTAAAAAAAGGGGAGGAACATAGACTGGTGCTTTATGTAGAAGTACCCTATTAGTGTTACGTTACCTGTTCTGCTGCTGTGTTATTCGTCGGCCTTGCTCTACCTGCCCTTGACGTGGCGTCCCACGTGGGTGGGAGCGGCGGCTTGGAGTTTGAAAAAAAGCACGGGTATCGATGCAAGTCTTCCAATTGATGCGAATCTTCGAAATTATGCGTTCCTTGAAAAGATCGATGAGTGTCTTTTAATCCTTTTTCCAAGTACTGTGTTTGCGATCTGAAGGGTGGCGATGCTGCAGGGTACCAGACGCGTTTCAAAGCACAATGCTTCTTCCTCAGTGGCCTGCAGCAAAGTAATATGTCCTGGCTTTTAAAGGGAGAGGTGCTTCACCCCAGGGGGGGAGGGGCGTTTTCCAATTAGCAAAAATGAAGAGGAGTGACAGTAAAAACATGGAGTGGATACTGCTGTTGTTTGCAGGGTGTGGGTTCCCATGTTTTTATATATTCATTTGTAAGTGTGTTACTGGTTTGTCGGTTTCTCAGTGTGTGGTGTGTGCCAATATGGCAGGGGGTGAGCAATTGAATATTCAATGGATATTTGAAGGAATTGTCATATCCATCATAAATGATTTGGGGCGGTGCACTGGTGTGGTACACGTGCGGTATTGGTGTGTTTATCTGGTGAATGTGCGATTTTTTTTGGTGAGTGCGATTTTTGCTGAATGTGCGATTTTTTTGGTGCAATTTTTTTGGAGTGATATTTTTAGTGCAATTTTTTTTGGTGTGATTTTTTGGGAATGTGCTATTTCTTCTTCTTTTCTTCTTTTTTTTTTTTTTAATTGTTTATTTTATTGATTTTTTTGTCAATGAAAAAATAGTACAGATACATTGTCTCATTGCACATTCGTAAGAAGCAATACAGGTACAATGTTATGCTGCATAACGTCAATATCAAAAATGTACATTAGTATACAAAACATACATTTTGCATCTGAAGCCAATAGACGCATTGAGAGCTGAAACAACAAAAGGACATAGGACAATTACAACGACACGACACATGAGGGAAAATAAAGGAAGGGGGAAAAAAATAAATAAAAAAAAAGTTAACTGATATTCACAGGTCTTTTATTGTAAGTGATCAAAAGCGTCATCCCATGCTTGCCAGATCTTTGTAAATCTATCGACTGAGTTAGTAATACATGCAGTTAAATATTCCATTTTCCTAACTTCCCTTACACTATGTATGAGGTCCATTCGGGTAGGCGCGTCTGCCCTCAACCAAAACCTCGCAATTAGGCGCCTGGCCGCCATTAACACCTGAAGGACTAAAAGGAGGAATTGTTTCTTTAATGACATTTTTGGCATATTCAATAAGTAGAAAAAAGGTGTAAAAGGAAAATGAATTGCGAGGAGTTGAAAAAAGACAGACTCCACCATTCTCCAAAAGGGCACAATCACAGGACATTCCCAGAAAATGTGAAGGTGAGTCCCCTCACCTGTCATACACCTCCAACATCTATCAGAGATATCTTGGCTAAAGTGTTTTAATAACTGTGGGGTATGATACCAAAACATAAGCACTTTATATGTGTTTTCCCTAAATGTGACACATGAAGACGACTTCGCTGCTCGTTCCCATATCTGTTTCCATTCTGCATATGGTATAGGATGGCCTAGAATTACTTCCCATTTAGTCATGTGGGAGTGAGTGACAGAGGAGGATGATAGGATAAGGTAAATGTCTGAAATGAGACCCTTCGTTGTAACCGTCAATTTACATAGTTTCTCAAATAGTGTAGGGGTTGACACCTTCATTGAGTGAAAGAGGTCAGAAAAAAAATGGCAAATCTGCATATATTGATATCTAGAAGACTCCGGCAATTGATGCAAGGAACGTACCTCATCAAATGAAAAAAAGCCCAGAGACCTATAGTTTACAACATCTGCAAATCTGAACAGTTTCCTGGGAAACCATGTTTTAAGAAAAGCTGTGTGCATTCCCAACTTAAATAGTGGATTATACAGAAAGGAGATCATAGAAGATTTTTCCGATGCAAGTGAAAACAGTCTGTTACATCTCAACCATATGTTACATGTAAAAGACATAGGGCCCAATAGTTCAGGTCTAAGTGAAGGTTGCAGGGAATACCAAATGAGTGAATTCGGATGTACAGGGGCTATCCACAACTTCTCTATTTCCATGCATCTGGAGTACGCATACATATTGGACCAGGCTGGCAGTCTTCTAAGGTGTGTAGCCCAGTAATATTTTTTAATATTTGGAACTGCCAATCCACCTTGAGTTTTGGGTGACATTAAAATTGAGCAAGCTATGCGATGCCTCTTTCCATTCCAGATGAACCTGAATATACATGACTGAAAATCACGCAGCTCCTTCTCAGGAACAGGAATTGGGAGAGTTTCAAACAAATACAGCAATTTAGGCAAGATATTCATCTTAACTGATGCTATACGGCCCAATAAGGAAATGGGAAAAGGAATCCATTTAATCAGTAAGGTTTTGAGTTCTCGGAACATAGATGGAAAATTTTGAGCATATAACGAGGAATAAGTAGGGGTTAAGTTGACCCCCAAATACCTCAGGGACGTTTCCTTCCATTGAAAATTAAAGCCGGATTTTAAGGTGGTCAAATTATCAGGGGATAGGTTAAGGGGGAGAGCCTCCGTTTTTGTGGTATTAATTTCATAGCCGGACAATCTACCATAAGTCTCAGGTAATTTAAAGAGGTTGGGGAGCGAAATATGTAAGTCAGTTAATGTTAGCAGGATATCATCAGCGAATAGTGAAAGTTTGAATTCAACTGCATTCACTTTAATCCCATGAATATCAGGATGAGAACGTATGGCCGCCGCCAGGGGTTCTATGCATAGAACGAAGAGCAAAGGGGATAGCGGACATCCCGTACCATTTTTTATAGGAAAAGGCAAAGAATGAGCATGCTTCATTTTCACTATCTCTGTAGGTTGGGCATATAAAACATGGAGGGCTGTAAGGAAGGGGCCTTTCAAACCAAAAGCCTCCATGGCAGAGAACATAAAAGGCCACCCTAAGCGATCAAACGCTTTCTCTGCGTCAAGACTTAGCAACAATGCCGAGTCTCCGCGCTTATTCGTGATGTCAATTAAATCAATGGTCCGCCTTGTATTATCTCCGCCCTGTCGGTCTCGAACAAAGCCCACTTGATCCTTATGGATCAGTTGGGGTAACCAGTCTGAAAGTCGGTTAGCCATAGTTTTCGTGAAAATTTTTAAATCCGAATTAAGAAGTGCAATGGGCCTATAATTTCCACAATCTAGGGGATCTTTACCCGGTTTAGGTATTAAAGTTATATAGGAATGTGACATTGAAGTGGGTATTGGGGACCCTTGTAAGAAAGAGTTGAACAATAGTGTCATATGTGGCAGAAGAATATCGGAAAATGTTGCGTAATACATGTATGGTAGACCATCTGGCCCAGGGGCTTTATTATTGGGCAATTGTTTCAGTACTTCCTGTAATTCCTCTACAGTAATGGGAGCGTTTAATGAGGCAAGAGCTTCTCCCGACAACTGAGGAAGATTACATTTAGAAAGAAAGGAATCTAGGAGGAGTCTACTTCGCCCCGGGTCAGATGGGAGTTGTTGAGGGATAGAGTAAAGTGCCTTGTAATAATCCTGAAATAAGTTGGAGATGACCTCTGGGTCATACACTATTGCCCCATCCCCTCGCCTCATTGCAGTCGGAGTGTTTATAGTGCCAGAATCCTGAAGCTGTCGAGCCAAGAGGGTATGCGGTTTGTTCCCCCACATATAAAATCTTTGTCGCGAGTATAATAATTTTTTCTCAGTTTTATAAAACATTAGTTTCTTCAATCTAGCACGTAGGGTTATAATGCGCCTAAGCAAAGGTCGCGAGCATCGGGATTCTAGCATTTTCTCTAAGTCCTTCAGCTGTGAGGTGATAATGTGCTGTTGCATAGTACGATCTTTTTTCAATCGAGACCCCATAGCTATACATGTGCCTCTAAAGACTGCCTTGTGGGCTTCCCATATCATAGATATAGGGGGTCCTGAGGACTGATTTAAGGTGAAATATTCTGTAAGGCCCTCACTTAACTCCTGCCTAAGCGGCAGCTGGTGCAGAAAGGATTCATTAAGCCGCCAATGGCATACTCTAGAGTGGTAACCTGAAGTTTTAATCCTAATTGAAACTGGTGCATGATCCGACCAAGAAATAGGTCCTATGTCGGCATCTGCAAGCATCCTTAAAATTGGGATATTACCAAAAAAGTAATCTATACGGGAATGTGTATTATGTGGATGTGAGAAGAAAGAAAATGTTTTTGCAGTGGGATAGTTAATTCTCCAGAGGTCATATAATTCGAATTTTCTAATAAGACGCCTAAAAAGACGTGAATTTCGGCACTGATCTCTAGTAGGCGGTCTATTCTGAAGGGTTAATCTATCTAAACGCTCGGAAAAGGAGAGATTAAAGTCTCCTCCTACTAGCAATGCAGTTGGGAGCAACTTCGATAATTTCGAGAACACCTTATTAAGAAAAGGGATTTGAGCAGTATTCGGAGCGTATAGATTGCACAGTACATGTGGGCTACCATTGAGTGTGGCTTTTAGTATAATATACCTGCCAGCTGGATCAATAATAGCGTCTTCCACCTGTAAGGGGCAGTCAGCAGACATGAGAATGGCAACACCTGCTCTCTTCCTCCCAGAGGAAGCAGAATATATACGAGGGAATAAATATTGCGCAAACTTGAAAGAGCCCTGGTGATCAAAGTGGGTCTCCTGAAGAAAAACTATGTCAGCTTTTTGAGACTTGCACTCAGTAAGTGCCAGGCGTCTCTTCACATTAGAGTTAAGACCTTTTACATTAAGCGAGACATATTTAATCATTTTCAAAGCATGGAATAAATGTACTTGCTATGTGGCTGCCATGGGTCCTTCTCAAGGACACTGTCATAGATGAAAACACCTTAAAGCATTCAGTCGCTTGTGAATTGGGTTCTGAAGACCTGAGTATAGAAAACAATAAGAAAAGACACAAAAGGGAAGGGGGGGAGACACAAGACCATACAAACAATAAAGATACACCGTTTAGTATCAGAACATTGGGTGCTGTCACCCAGATACAGATCAGTGAGTAGCAACTAGTGGTATTAATATCAGCAAACTGCCGTCCCTCCAACCCAGCCAACAAAAACTGGGGGGGGAGGGCGAAACTTCTGGTCTGCTTAGTGGAAGCATGACTGGACTGGCACAGGATGGGCCAGGTTTCAAAGCTTATTAGAACTTGAAATAACCAAAGAATTGAACAATAAACCAATTCTACTATCATAGGACCTTAAACAGAGAACCATAAGGCCGTCGCCTCCTGGCGAGTAAAAACAGTAGGAGATACAAGTTGAGCTAATGAAGTCCATGCAGCAATCATGGGGGATCATCTTGTGGCTCACGTGAAGGGGTCCCTCCAGCAGGGGACGATCTTCTTCTCTTTTGTCTGGCAGGTTGCCAAATTGGACCCAGGGCAGGCTGTGGATCCGGTAGTTCCCAGTCCGTGATGGATGGAATCTCAATGCCCAAAGCAGCACAAAAATCAGGGAGGTCTGCATGCTGACGCAAGATGGAGGACCTGCCATTTTTCGTGACTATTAATGCAAACGGGGACCCCCATCTATAAGGCGTCTTCTTTTCCTTCAGCAGTTGCAATAAGGGCTGTAATACTCTTCTTTTTTGAAGTGTCCACCAAGATAAATCCTGGTATAAATGAACAGAAGTGCCATGAAAATCAATGGAACGTAATTCCCTGGCTTTGGACATAATGTTTTCCTTCACCTGAAAATCATGCACACAGCAAATGACGTCTCTGGGCTGCATGGATGAGGACTTAGGCCGCAGCGCTCTGTGAGCTCGATCAAGCTTGATAAACTGGGGTGGCTGAGTGCCTAATAAAGCATTAAAAAGTTCAGATAATATTTCCTGCAGATTTTCTTCCGCATTAGCTTCAGGCAAACCCCGTACACGAATGTTATTTCTGCGTCCTCTGTTATCTAGGTCTTCCAGATGACGTGCATTGTCCCTGATAACTTGGGATTGAGAGGCAATAACAGATTGTAAATGTGCCACACTTCTACGGGTGTCATCATGGTCTATTTCAATAGTGTCCATGCGGTCTGCTAAGTGCTTCAGATCCTGCCTTAAAGATGAAATTTCAGATTTACAGGCATTTCTGACTTCTGAGACCAGCATTTTAAAATCATCCTTAGTAGGCAAATGTTGTAAGGTCTGCTGAAGTATTGCAGAGCCCTGGGTAGGTTGCAGAAGATCTTCCTCTCCCTCGTCCATATACTCATTTCCCTGCTCCCAAGTAGCAGCTTCTCCTCCCTCTCCCCTTCTATGATGTTGTTGGCTAGGGGGATCATCAGAAGATTCGGCCCAGTCTCGTCGCTTCTGGGACGGAGTGGCCATTTGCTTAGCCTGCTTAGCTGCCGATTTTGGCGGCATAATGGCGGCCGTGCCTCCTGCTGGATGTAACCCCTCTCTTGCTCCTGTGGGATTTGGCTGTGTCCCCACAGCGCTAGTGGGTAGGAAAGTCCTTGCAAGTGGGGACAGGGAGGAGGTAGGAAGCCGTAAGGCTGAATTGCAGCTTGTACCTGGTGGTGGCTGTGTGCTCGTCTCCTCACTCCCACACGCGCCGGAGGCCTGAGATGGAAGCAGGCCGCGACCAGACGGAACCGTGTGGAGTGGACGGCTGAGGTAAGAGTCGAGCGTCTTGTTCACCCAGGCGGACGATCGGGACGAGGTGGAGGGCTTGACCGGCAGTTTTTTCCCCATGTGCTGCGCTGGCGTGGCAGGAGAGTCTCCTTTAGCGGCTAATGGCGGCGGAGCTCTGTCTTCACGCGGCCATTCCTGAAGACGTCCAGGCCACGCCCTCTTCTTCTTTTCTTCTTGATAAGTGGGGTTACGGGATAGATGGTGGTATTTTCCAGGTGCTAAATGAGAAATATGGTGATTAGACTTTTTTGGAAGAACTTTCTGGAAAAAACTTACTGAAAAATGTTCTCAAATTATTTTTTCTCAAAGAAGGTATATCGAACCACTTAATCATTATTTTGTGGAAGCAGGTATATCGCAGCCCTCAATCAGTATTTTTTGGAAGCAGGTATATCAAACACCTTAATCAATATTTTGTGGAAGCAGGTGTATCACACCCCTCAATCAATATTTGGTGGAAGCAGGTATATGAACCTCTTAATCAGTATTTTGTGGAAGCAGGTATATCGCAGCCCTCAATCAGTATTTTGTGGAAGCTGTTATATCAAACCCCTTAACCAGTATTTTGTGGAAGCAGGTGTATTGTAGGCCTCAGGCCTCATGCACATGACCGTATTTTTTTGCGGTCCGCAAAAACGGGTTCCGTTTTTCCGTGATCCGTGACCGTTTTTTCGTCCGTGGGTCTTCCTTGATTTTTGGAGGATCCACGGACATGAAAAAAAAGTTTTTTTGGTGTTCGCCTGGCCGTGCGGAGCCAAACGGATCCGTCCTGAATTACAATGCAAGTCAATGGGGACGGATCCGTTTGACGTTGACACAATATGGTGCAATTTCAAACGGATCCGTCCCCCATTGACTTTCAATGTAAAGTCAGGAGTTAATATACCATAGGATCAGAATTTTCTCCAATCCGATGGTATATTTTAACTTGAAGCGTCCCCATCACCATGGGAACGCCTCTATGTTAGAATATACTGTCGGATATGAGTTAGATCGTGAAACTCAAATCCGATAGTATATTCTAAGACAGAGGCGTTCCCATGGTGATGGGGACGCTTCAGGTTAGAATATACTAAAAGAACTGTGTACATGACTGCCCCCTGCTGCCTGTCAGGTGCCAGGCAGCAGGGGGCCAGTGCGGCTGGCCCCCCCTCCCCCTGTAGTTAACTCTTTGTTGTCCAGTGCGGCCAGTCCCCCTCCCTTCCCTGTAGTTAACTCATTGGTGGCCAGTGGGCCCCCCTCCCTCCCCTGTAGTTAACTCTTTGTTGTCCAGTGCCGCCGGCCCCCTCTCCCTCCCCTGTAGTTAACTCCTTGGTAGCCAGTGGGCTCTCCCCCCTCCCTCCCCCTCCTAATTAAAATCTCCCCCCTATCATTGGTGGCAGCGGAGAGTACCGATCGGAGTCCCAGTTTAATCGCTGGGGCTACGATCGGTAACCATGGCAACCAGGACGCTACTGCAGTCCCGGTTGCCATGGTAACTTAGCAATTTGTAGAAGCATTATACTTACCTGCGAGCTGCGATGTCTGTGTCCGGCCGGGAGCTCCTCCTACTGTAAAGTGACAGGTCTGTGCGGCGCATTGCTTAATGACCTGTCACTTACAAGTAGGAGGAGCTCCCGGCCGGACACAGACATCGCAGCTCGCAGGTAAGTATAATGCTTCTACAAATTGCTAAGTAACCATGGCAACCGGGACTGCAGTAGCGCCATGGTTACCGATCGGAGCCCCAGCGATTAAACTGAGACTCCGATCGGTACTCTCCGCTGCCACCAATGTTAATGGGGGAGATTTTAATTAAGAGGGGGAGGGAGGGGAGAGGGCCGGCCGCACTGGACAACAAAGAGTTAACTACAGGGGAGGGAGGGGGGGCCAGCCGCACTGGACAACAAAGAGTTAACTACAGGGGAGAAAGGGGGGGCCCACTGGCCACCAACGAGTTAACTACAGGGGAGGGATGGGGGGCCGGCCGCACTGGACAACAAAGAGTTAACTACAGGGGAGGGAGGGGGGCCCACTGGCCACCAATCAGTTAACTACAGGGGAGGGAGGGGGGGGCCGGCCGCACTGGCCACCAATGTGTTAACTACAGGGGGGGGGCTGCCCCCTGCTGCCTGGCAGCACCTGCCAGGCAGCAGGGGGCAGTCATGTACACAGTTCTTTTAGTATATTCTAACCTGAAGCGTCCCCATCACCATGGGAACGCCTCTGTGTTAGAATATACTGTCGGATCTGAGTTTTCACCAAGTGAAAACTCAGCTCTGAAAAAGCTTTTATGCAGATGGATCTTCGGATCCGTCTGTATGAAAGTAACCTACGGCCACGGATCACGGACACGGATGGCAATCTTATGTGCATCCGGGTTCTTTCACGGACCCATTGACTTGAATGGGTCCGTGAACCGTTGTCCGTCAAAAAAATAGGACAGGTCATATTTTTTTGACGGACAGGAAACACGGATCACGGATGCAGCTGCAAAACGGTGCATTTTCCGATTTTTCCACGGACCCATTGAAAGTCAATGGGTCCGCGAAAAAAAACAGAAAACGGCACAACGGCCACGGATGCACACAACGGTCGTGTGCATGAGGCCTCAATCAATATTTAGTAGAAACAGGTATATTGAACCCCTGAGGCCTCATGCACACGACCGTTTTTTTTACGGTCCGCAAAAACGGGGTCCGTAGGTCCGTGATCCGTGACCGTTTTTTCGTCCGTGGGTCTTCCTGATTTTTGGAGGATCCACGGACATGAAAAAAAAAGTCGTTTTGGTGTCCGCCTGGCCGTGCGGAGCCAAACGGATCTGTCCTGAATTACAATGCAAGTCAATGGGGACGGATCCGTTTGACGTTGACACAATATGGTGCAATTGCAAACGGACCGTCCCCCATTGACTTTCAATGTAAAGTCTGGAGTCTCTTTTATACCATCGGATCGGAGTTTTCTCTAATCCGATGGTATATTTTAACTTGAAGCATCCCCATCACCATGGGAACGCCTCTATGTTAGACTATACTGTCGGATATGAGTTACATCGTGAACCTCATATCCGACAGTATATTCTAACACAGAGGCGTTCCCATGGTGATGGGGACGCTTCAGGTTAGAATATACTACAAACTGTGTACATGACTGCCCCCTGCTGCCTGGCAGCACCCGATCTTTTACAGGGGGCTGTGATCAGCACAATTAACCCTTCAGGTGCCGCACCTGAAGAGGTTAATTGTGCGTATCATAGCCCCCTGTAAGCGATCAGGGGCTGCCAGGCAGCAGGGGGCAGACCCCCCACCCTCCCCAGTTTGAATATCATTGGTGGCCAGTGTGCGGCCTCCCCTCCCCCGCCCCCCCCCCTTCCGTCGGCCCCGCTCCGTCGGCCCCCCTTTCTCCGTTGGCCCCCCTCCCTCCGTCGGCCCCCCTCTATTGTAATATCATTGGTGGCCAGTCTGTGGAAGCAGGTATATCAAACCCCGTAATCAGTATTTTGTGGATGCAGGTATATCGCAGGCCTCAATCAACATTTGGTGGAAACAGGTATATCGAACCCCTTAATCAGCATTTTGTGGAAGCAGGTATATGGCAGGCCTCAATCAATATTTGGTGGAAGCAGGTAGATCAAACCCCTTAATCAGTATTTTGTGGAAGCAGGTATATCGCAGGCCTCAATCAATATTTGGTGAAAACAGGTATATCAAATCCCTTAACCCCTTAGGGACACATGACGTACCGGTACGGCATGTTTCCCGAGTCCTTAAGGACCCATGACGTACCGGTACGTCATGGGTTTAAACCGCGATTGCGGCGCGGCGGGGGTTAATCGGGACAGGATGCCCGCTGAAATCATTCAGCGGGGGCATCCTGTCACAACGCCGGGGGGGGGGGGTCAATTCAGTTTACCTGCGGTTGCGGCGGCGATCGGGCGGTGCCATCGGGTCCCCATGCAGCTGTAAGGGGGACCCGATGGCATGGAAGACAGCGCGATGTCTAAGGAAGGCATAGCGCTGCCTTCCGGTGACAAGCCTGTGAGATCCAGCCCCCTGGTTCTCACAGGCCCCGGAAGCTGTATGAGTAATACACACAGTATTACTCATACAGCCAATGCATTCCAATACAGAAGTATAGGAATGCATTGTAAAGGAATATACCCCCCAAAGTTCAAGTCCTAAAGTGGGACAAAAAATAAAGTGAAAAAAAAAGTTGAAAAAATATAGTTTTCCCCCCAAAAAATTTAAAGTTTCAAGTAAAAATAAACAAAAACGTCATTTTCCCCAAATAAAGTAAAAAAAAATTGGTATAAAATAGGGAGGAAAAAAAAGTATACATATTAGGTATCGCCGCGTCCGTATCTACCGGCTCTATAAACATATCACATGACCTAACCTTTCAGATGAACACCGTAAAAAATAAAAAATAAAAACTGTGCTAAATAAACCATTTTTTTGTCACCTTACATCACAAAAAACAGCAGGCGATCAAAAAGTCGTTTGCCCACCAAAATAGTACCAATCTAACCATCACCTCATCCCGCAAAAAATGAGCCCCTACCTGAGACAATCGCCCAAAAAAAAAATAAAAAAATATGGCTCAGAATATGGAGACACTAAAACATCATTTTTTTGTTTAAAAAAAGCTGTTATTGTGTAAGACTTACATAAATAAAAAAAAGTATACATATTTGGTATCGCCGCATTCGTATCGACCGGATATATAAAAATATCACATGACCTAACCTCTCAGATGAACACCGTAAAAAATAAAAATAAAAACTGCTAAATAAACCATTTTTTGTCACCTTACATCACAAAAAGTGTAATAGCAAGCGATCAAAAAGTCACACGCACCCCAAAATAGTGCCAATAAAACCATCATCTCATCCCGCAAAAATCATACCCTACCAAGGTAATCGCCAAAAAACTGAAAAAATTATGGCTCTCAGACTATGGAAACACTAAAACATGATTTTTTTTTGGCTTCAAAAATGAAATCATTGTGTAAAACTTACATAAATAAAAAAAAAAAGTATACATATTAGGTATCGCCGCATCCGTGACAACCTGGTCTATAAAAATATCACATGATCTAACCTGTCAGATGAATTTTGTAAATAATAAAAAATAAAAACGGTGCCAAAACAGCTATTTCTTGCCTCACAAAAAGTGTAATATAGAGAAACCAAAAATCATATGTACCCTAAACTAGTACCAACAATACTGCCACCCTATCTCGTAGTTTCTAAAATGGGGCCTTTTTTTGGAGTTTCTACTCTAGGGGTGCAACAGGGGGGCTTCAAATGGGACATGGTGTCAAAAAAAACAGTCCAGCAAAATCTGCCTTCCAAAAACCGTATGGAATTCCTTTCCTTCTGCACTCTGCCATGTGCCCGTACAGCAGTTTGCGACCACATATGGGGTGTTTCTGTAACCTACAGAATTAGGGCCATAAATATTGAGTTTGGTTTGGCTGTTAACCCTTGCTTTGTAACTGGAAAAAAATTATTAAAATCGAAAATCTGCCAAAAAAGTGAAATTTTTAAATTGTATCTCTATTTTCCATTAATTCTTGTGGAACACCTAAAGGGTTAACAAAGTTTGTAAAATCAGTTTTGAATACCTCGAAGGGTGTAGTTTATAGAATGGGGTCATTTTTGGGTGGTTTCTATTATGTAAGCCTCGCAAAGTGACTTCAGACCTGAACTGGTCCCTAAAAATTGGGTTTTTGAAAATTTCTGAAAAATTTCAAGATTTGGTTCTAAACTTCTAAGCCTTGTAACATCCCCAAAAACTAAAATACCATTCCCAAAATGATCCAAACATGAAGTAGACATATGGGGAATGTAAAGTAATAACTATTTTTGGAGGTATTACTATGTATTATAGAAGTAGAGAAATTGAAACTTGGAAATTTGCAATTTTTTAAAAAAAATTGGTAAATTTGGTCTTTTTTATAAATAAAAATGATTTTTTTAACTTCATTTTACCAGTGTCATGAAGTACAATATGTGACGAAAAAACAATCTCAGAATTGCCTGGATAAGTCAAAGCGTTTTAAAGTTATCAGTACTTAAAGTGACACTGGTCAGATTTGCAAACAATGGCCAAGTCCTTAAGGGCATAAGGTGTTAATTTGTATTTTTTGGAAGCAGGTATATCACAGCCCTCAATCAGTATTTTGTGGAAGCAGGTATATCAAACCCCTTAATCAGTATTTTGTGGAAGCAGGTATATCACTCCCCTCAATCAGTTTTTTTTGGGGCAACAGGTATATTACACCCATTGCAAGTAGTTGTTTCAGTAGCACTTGTCCCTCTATATAGTGAAAATAATTATTACCTGGAATTTTGCTTTCCATGAGTCCGAAGGCAGCACATGAAGGGTTAACATAGTCCTATTCTCGCCCCAGGACCGCCCACCTAGATAACAAAACAAGATAATTGATTAATTAACAATCCTATAGGTCCCTATAAAGTACCCCCTCTGGCAAACCTCCAATGTGTATAAAAAATAGATTCAGGCAAAATGCAAAACAAAAGGATTTATTAGGGAGGGTATGTATGTGCTGCCTTCGGACTCATGGAAAGCAAAATTCCAGGTAATAATTTTCACTTTCCCCTGACGTCCTCGGCAGCACATGAAGGGATATGCATAGATACTAAAGGGAGGGAATTACTGAACTGCTGCACTCAACACCGCAGTGCCAAAGGCTGAGCTCTTATTTTCTATGTCCAGCCGGTAGTGCTTCATGAAGGTAGATGGCGTAGACCATGATGCTGCTCTACAGATCTCTTCTAGGGAGACATGCGCTTGTTCAGCCCAAGATGTTGCTGTGGCCCTAGTTGAGTGGGCTCTAATTGGAGAAGGAGGAGAGATGCCCTCTATGGTGTATGCCTCCAAGATGATAGACTTGATCCATCTTGCCAGGGAACTCTTAGATGCCTTGTGACCTTTATTAGGACCGGAGTATAGCAAAAACAGATTTTCATCTAGTCTAAAATTCTCAGTTCTCCGAAGGTAGATCTCAACTGCCCTCTTGACATCCAAGGTGTGCCAGCGAGCTTGTTCTTTATCTGAGGGGTCCGGGGAAAAAACTGGTAGAAACGCTTCTCGGTTGACGTTAGCAGAAGAAGGAACTTTTGGCACAAAGGAAGGTAGAGTGCGCAGCAGAACTCCATTCGGCAGGATTCTTAAATACGACGTCTTAAACGATAGTGCTTGCAATTCCCCGGGTCTCTTAGCCGAAGTGATGGCAATAAGAAAGAGAACTTTGCAGGAGAGCCATTTAAGTTCTGCGTCTACTAAGGGCTCAAAGGGGGGTTCAGCCAATCTTCTGAGGACCAATGACAGATCCCAAACAGGCATAGGGTGTCTCACCACCGGTCTAAGCTTCTTAATGGCCTTGAAGAAACGATTAATTAAGGGATGATGTCCGAATCTGCTCTCTGTCATCGCATTAATGGCTGTCATGTGCACTTTTAAAGTGTTTGGAGTAAGACCCTTCTGGAATCCATCTTGCAGGAACTGGAGGATAACAGGGACTGTAATATCTGAACATTCATTCTCTGACATCCAGGATGAAAATTTGATATTTGTAGAAGTTTTCCGGGAGGAGAGTAGAGTATTGATGACAGGGACAGATAGACCTCTTTCTTCTAGTCTGGACCTCTCAGTCTCCAAGCTGTGAGATGAAGTTTGTTCAGATGTTGATGAAACAGGCCGTTCTGAACTAGTAAGTCGGGATGAGATGGAAGCTTCCAGTAGACTCCTTTGGATAACTGGAGTAGAAGTGGGAACCATGGCCTGCGTGGCCAAAAAGGAGCAATCAATATAGCTTGCGGTTTCTCTAATATAATCTTCTGCAGGACTCTTAAGATGAGGGGCACCGAAGGAAAGATATAAACATACTGGTCCTTCCAGGTTATAGAAAAGGCGTCTACTGCTGCTGGATTCTGGAATCTGTTCAGAGAACAGAACTTGGGAAGTTTGCTGTTTTCCCTGGAGGCCATCAGATCTACAGACGGAGTACCCCATCTGGCTGTAATCTGCAGGAAGTATTTCTGGTTCAGCTCCCACTCGGTTTGTCTGATCTTCCTCCGACTCAGAAGATCCGCCTGAGTATTCAACGAGCCTTTGATGTGTACCGCCCTTAGATTCTGTAAGTGCCTCTCTGCCCATGCAAAGATCTTCTTGCATAATGCAAGGAGTAGAGGCCTCCCTGTTTGTTTATGTAAAAAACTGCAGGGAGATTGTCCGTTTGAATTAGGACTGATTGGTCTTCCAAACCTGTCCGAAAGTGTTGTAACGCCAGCTTGATTGCCTTCAACTCTCTGAAGTTCGAGGACAGCTGTCGTTCTGTGCAGGACCAAGAACCTTGAACCCAACTGTTTCCGAGATGGGCTCCCCATTCCCGGGAAGAGGCATCCGTTGTAACAGTCACCGTAGGTGTTAGCTGGAAGGGTCTGCCCCTGGATAAAGTCCTTCCTCTTAACCACCATTTCAGCTCCGTGATTGTAGAAGGTCTCAACCTGACACGGGCTGAAAGATTGTGGTTGTGCTTCCAGACCTGAAGAAAGTCCTGCTGTAATTCCCGTATGTGGGCCTGAGCCCATGGAACTGCATCTATTACCGATGTCATATGACCCAGGGTTTTCATCACCCTGTGGACTGTAGGTCTTTGGCCCGCAATCAAGGTCTTTATTGCTGATGTGGCAGGGCTTATCCGGGAAGTCGGGAGATACAGGGTCATGGTACAAGTGTCTATCCAGAAGCCTAGAAACGTTTTGGATGTTGCTGGCTGGATGTCGGATTTGTCCTAATTGATGAATTGATTCACGTAGCGGAGGTCTATGATTAGGCGCCACTTTCCCTATGACTTGGGGACTGGAAACACTCTGGAATACACTTCTGTTCCTTCTTGATGTTTTGGTACAGGTTCCAGAGCACCCTTTTGAATAAATTCCCTTACGAGGTCTATGACCCGAGGGTCTTCTCTTTGATTTAAGAGAAAACAGTCTCTTGGACGGCGGATAAACTCCAGTGAGTAACCTTCTCTTACGATCCTCAAGGCCCAACTGTCTGAGGAAATTCCCTGCCATGCTGCGTAGAATCGAGTAAGCCGACCTCCTACCCCTTTGCTTCTGGCGTCAGAAGTCCTCTTTGGTGGGTTTATCCTCTGGTCTCTTCCTACTCTTATCCGATCCTTTCCTGTCCGAACGCTCGCGAAAATCGGATCTTTGAAAGCGCTGTCTTCTAAAGGGCCGAAAGCTTCTGGGTTGAAATCTGCGCCTGGAAAGGGGAAATTCCAGTGCTTTATCTTCTTTATTGGTTTCCAATAGAGTGTCTAGCTGCGAGCCGAACAGACGCCCTGGTTCAAATGGAAGAGAGCAAAGGTTGTTCTTGGAGGGGACATCACCCGACCACAATTTTAACCAGATTGAACTCCTGATAGAGTTGGAGAGAGCCATATTTTTGGCTAAGCCTTTCAGGGTATCCACGGGAAAGTCACAAAGGAACTCCGCCGCGATCTTCAAAGAAGGAAGTTGCTGAAGTAAATCTTCTCTATCAACGCCATCCTCAATATCCCTTCCTAGTTGACTCAACCACACTCTCAGGGCACGGGCTACAGGCACTGCGGCCATGGACACCTTCTTCAGGGAGGCTATATAAGAATGAAGCCGCTTTAGGAGATTATCTGCCTTTTTATCCATGGGATCCTTTAACAACGTAGAGTCGTCAGACGGAAAAAAGGACCTCTTCGCTAGTCTGGCCACTGCAGGATCGACCTTGGAAGGTGCCCCCCACTTCTCACATTCAGCAGGGTCTATTCTGTACATAGCCTTAGCTATTCTTCCTGAATCCATCTTCCTTAATGGATGTTTCCATTCTTTCTGGATGATAGATTCAAGCACCGGATGACTGGGAAAGACCTGCGCTTTCTTTTTAGGAAAGTAAAACAGGCTCCCCTCATCTTGGTCGGCACGCA
Organism: Bufo bufo; assembly: GCF_905171765.1. Classification (NCBI taxonomy): domain Eukaryota; kingdom Metazoa; phylum Chordata; class Amphibia; order Anura; family Bufonidae; genus Bufo; species Bufo bufo. The sequence continues at coordinate 606,501,687 of NC_053391.1, forward strand.
TCTCCGTCTTGGATTCAATTATATGCTTCACATCCTTGATGAGACGGTTAATATCCTCCTTCCTGAACAAGAAAAGTTCTCCTCTGTGGCTGGTTCTGGATCTGAGCTAGAACCAGGGGACACCTCCCCTTCCGAGTAAGAAGACCTCTCGGGAGACGTAGAAGGGCTAGGCTCAACCCGTTTCCTCTTATTCGTCTTCTGTCTCTTAAATTGAGACAGAAAGGATTCGAGTAATGAGATTAACTTTTTAGTATTATCTTCAGAGACGACCTCCGGCTGAGTACAGGCTACGCAAATGTTAGACGTATAACTCTCAGGAAGCGGTTTAATACAAGTGATACATAAGGGCTGCTTTTTCTTTTGTCTCTTCACACGCCTGGGTGAGGATTCCGGGGAATGGGAAAATGCCTCTAATCCACAGCTTCCACAATAATTGTCCTGGTGGTCATCAGGGAGAGGCTGGTCGCAGGATTGGCACAGCCTGTGCCTGTGCTTCCTGGATCTTTTTCCTCCTTTACTGAAATGGCTGGACATCTGGGAAGAGGAACAGATTAAATATATAAAAATGTATAGAGACTTAAGGTACCACATAAAATAAAGCCAGAACAAACTGGCTGTAATCAGTCATGACCAGAGAGCCTGGATCAAGGGTACCTTAAAAATAAATAGAGCTCGGCTGCCAAGGCACAAGGGCAGTAAGAGCATGGACTATACCACCTTAAATACAGGAGATCTTCTGAATTTGCCGCCAGAATCCCGGGGGCGGGCGCCCGCTGATGACGTCAGACGCAGCCGACGCTGCGTTCCACGATGCGTTCCACTGAAGTTTGCAAGCACCGCCATTGCCGCCCAGTGAAGTGAAGCACTGGTGCGGCATATTGCAGGCCCCGCTGCACCCCGAACCTGGTTAACTCTTTTAGAGCGGCAACACAAAAGGTGGCAGGAAAGGAGAATTCCACAGAGCAGCGCCAAGGCACCCCCATGGCTTGCTGGACTCTGAGCCTAAGCCTGGGACACCCCCCAGGCATGAGGGCTTCCAGATGAGGTGGGCTATGGAACCTGTCCAGAATAAGGACATGAAAAAAACACATTGGAGGTTTGCCAGAGGGGGTGCTTTATAGGGACCTATAGGATTGTTAATTAATCAATTATCTTGTTTTGTTATCTAGGTGGGCCGTCCTGGGGCGAGAATAGGACTCTGTTAACCCTTCATGTGCTGCCGAGGACGTCAGGGGAAAGCTGTGGTGTCGCAGCAGAACCACACACAACTGCTGCACAATACAAATGCGCTATAATATACTTTCTATGTTAGAAAGTATATTATAAGTATATTAGACCCCTCAGTATATAACACCTATCAATAGCACACCTATACCAGTTCTTAAAAGGACTTTTGTGGCCCTATTAGCTAGCGTTTGGTGTCCCTAGCAGCCTGTTCCTGCTCCACAAAGTAACCTCTCCCTACACTGTCAAAACACAGAATGTAAAATAGCTGCCAGATTGGATTCTGTTAGAAGATGGGGGGGGGGGGGGGGTCTATGTGTTGAAACGTCTCAATTGGCTGTCCTGTCCCACCTGATGGATGTGTCATGGGTCAAAGTTCGGCACAATGCAAAAAGAATGTGCCGCCGGTGGACATCGCCATATGTTCGCATGTTCAGCGAATTGTGAACGTGCAAAGTTCACCGCGAAACGACCACCAGGCGAACCGCAAGGCCATCTCTACTTTTAGTAATTTAGAGATAAGGTTTATTAGATGACCTGCACAAAGTGAAAGTAAAAAATATGATTCAGATAGCTCATTATTTATAATAAAGACCAATTAAATTTTTTTATTTTTAGCCCAAACTGACTAAAATGCAATCATGAAAAAAATAAAAATTGCCCCCAAAGGTGTACATAGCTTTTAAATAGACAAAATGAAACATCTTGTACTGCCAAGTGGCAACTAACATTGTTTTTGGCATCTCATTAGGAGCTAAATGGTCTTAATTGGGGCTTTCTTTTTTGACACGTTTCTTTGGTGCTTTGGAACAAAGGTTTGCTTTTGGCTATATCTCTGGAAATTGAGTTTATCCTGTTCAGTTATATTACTCAACAAAGACATGCCTACTGATCCATTGTGACTGGCATATGCTTGCTGGGTTCACCTTAATGTTATGTTTAAAATGTGGTTGAGCTGGATTTACAAGCAAGTACCATTTACTTAGTGCCCGTGTTGTTGTCAACAAACTGATGCCAAGGCATTTTCACGATTCAGTGATATCTCAGAAAGAAGGTTTCAGGTGCTAAAATATCTATAGGTTTTCAGTCCACACCTCAGGTCAACGAATTGTATTATGCGCTGCTACATGCCTGTTATGTGCCAGCTCTGTATTTTTGTCTGCCAACTGGTCTAATTCAGAGCCATTTTGGGCCACAACACCAAGCACAAAAGGGGTTTACAGTATTAAGATTTTTGTTTGATATAAGGTTACTGTAGACTGTCAGAGCGAATTGCAACAAATCTATTCTACATCTGCTGCATATGTATGTATCTTTAAAGGTGGTGTTCATGAGCTGAGTGGGCTCCATAGCTGGTGAGTGTCTGCTGTTTTACTCCAATCATGAACTTTAAAGGGACACTGACAGGCGAAATCAGCATATATAGTTAGATATAAATATATATCTAACTATAGGCAGCAGCTGCCTCAGCCATGCACTGTTCAGAGCAGCGCTTCAGAGCGCTGCTCACTCACATCATATAAGGGGTTAATTATAGTGCGTCCGACGGCACGGCGGGGCGCAGGCGCAGAAGATTGGGCATGAACGATGCCGGGAGGATTGAATTGCGCAGGCGCAGGATCGGGACTGGGGAGAGTTCTAGCCCCGCCCAGCGAAGTGAATAATGATGAGCTGGGCGGGGCTTAAGAACGGCAGTTGGGAAGGCTGGCTGGGCGCATTTTCACATGAAACGCCGCCCCTTGGGCAGATTGCTGACCGCAGAAGCAGGTTATAAAACTTTATATTTCGCTCTTTATAAGGTGGACAGGGGGGATACTTATATGCTTTTAAAAGACTCTATAAGACCTGTAATGTGATATATCTAACTATATATGCTGATTTCGCCTGTCAGTGTCCCTTTAAAACCCTTAGGCTACGTCTACACGACGACATTTGTCGAGCGACAATAAGTCGCGCGACAGATAGGGTTCAACTACACTGCAACATTTGTTGCGCGACATTTTGTTGCACTAATGTCGCGCAACCATTTTTATAATGGCAGTCTATGGTGTCGCACTGCAACATGCAACATGCTGCGACTGCGACGCAACAGTCGCATAAAAATCCATCTCGAATGGATTTTCTGCGACCGTTGCGTCGCAGTCGCAGCATGTTGCATGTTGCAGTGCGACACCATAGATTGCCATTATAAAAATTGTTGCGCGACATTAGTGCAACAAAATGTTGCATGACAAATGTCGTCATTTAGACGTAGCCTTAGTTGCCATGGTCAATTGCAATCACGGTATCTGAGTGGTCAATTACCAGGATTAAGTTGCTCCCCATGACCGAATGTTCTTCCCCACTTCCAGGGTTGAGATTGCAGGAGCCTTCTAGTAGCCTTTTAGGTTACTAGGAAGCACTGCTTGTGGCAGAGCTTAAAAGGTACACAGTAATTTTTCCACAGGCTACATGTTCACATCCACTTGGGGGCTATAAGTAATGTTGCTTTATCTCTCTGATGTGCCAAATCATGCTTCAGTCTGATTACTGGACTTAGGGCTCTTTCACACTTGCGTTCTTGTCTTCCGGCATAGAGTTCCGTCGTCGGGGCTCTATGCCGGAAGAATCCTGATCAGGATTATCCTAATGCATTCTGAATGGAGAGAAATCCGTTCAGGATGCATCAGGATGCTTAAGGATGTCTTCAGTTCCGGAACGGAACGTTTTTTTGGCCGGAGAAAATACCGCAGCATGCTGCGCTTTTTGCTCCGGCCAAAAATCCGGAACACTTGCCGCAAGGCCGGATCCGGAATTAATGCCCATTGAAAGGCATTGATCCGGATCCGGCCTTAAGCTAAACGTCGTTTCGGCGCATTGCGCATTTAGCTTTTTCAGAGTGGTTACCATGGCTGCCAAGACGCTAAAGTCCTGGCAGCCATGGTAAAGTGTAGCGGGGAGCGGGGGAGCAGTGTACTTACCGTTCGTGCGGCTCCCCGGGCGCTCCAGAGTGACGTCAGGGCGCCCCAAGCGCATGGATCATGTGATCACATGGATCACATCATCCATGCGCATGGGGCGCTCTGACGTCACTCTGGAGCGCCCCGGGAGCCGCACGGACTGTAAGTATACTGCTCCCCCGCTCCCCGCTCCTACTATGGCAGCCAGGACTTTAATAGCGTCCTGGGTGCCATAGTAACACTGAACGCATTTGGAAGACGGTTCCGTCTTCAAATGCTTTCAGTACACTTGCGTTTTTCCGGATCCGGCGTGTAATTCCGGCAAGTGGAGTACACGCCGGATCCGGACAACGCAAGTGTGAAAGAGGCCTTACTGACAGCTGTGGTACCTTTAGGTGGGGTGCCTTTGGCTTTTGACCCATCGTAATATGCTGTCTGTTAATCTGTAAGGAGTCAAGGTGATTTTCATCCCCTTCCAACTCTCAATTTCCATCTCAACTCTAGACTAGACTACACAGACTGAAAACTTCCTGCAGCCCCTCTCTTGGTAGGAAACGAGATTGGCCGACTTCTCCCAAAAAGGGGGAATGTAAGTTCCATTCTATCCAAACATCTCCCTGCCATAAACACTGCCACCTGCTGGTGAATCAGCCATATAACATGTAATTAGTGGTTGGCCAGCATGCTCGGCTAAACACTAGTTCGGACTCGAGCATCGCAATGCGCTGCACAACACAGTGTTCGGCTGAATACTGAGTGTGCTCGAGTCTCCTCCCCAGGGCCGTTTCTTTGACACCAACAGCGAGGAGGCTCCTTGGCCAGAGTAGAGACTGCCACAAACACCAGTGTAGCGACTGCCACAAACACCACACACTGTAACGACATGCAGGACAGCGGCAGCCTTCTCTCACCTCCCGGCAGCACCCTTACTACAGGGGCAGCTGTCATGTGTATAGATGTAGCAGAGCTGGGTGTGCTGGAGCAGCTATCATATATAGAATTATAGAAGAGATGAGTGTGCTGGGGCAGCTGTCATATAGAGATATAGCAGTGCTGGGTGTGTTGGGGCAGCTGTCCTGTGTATAGATGTACACTGGCTATAACAGCCATAACAGAGTCTACAGTAGAAGTCTCATATTTTTTCAGTCAGTGGCTATGCAGCTCTTATAGCTGTGTGGGTAAGTGCCTTGCCTCTGATACAGAAGGTCGTGGGTTTGAGTCCCAGCAGAAACTTTTCTGAAGTACAGGCTAAATTAGAATACACAAGCACTGACTCCATATATGGACATATAGGCCGGAAGAGGCTGCATTGCATCGCTGACATGGAGGTAAGTATAAGTGTTTTTTTTTTTTTTTAAATACCCGACTGTTACTGCCACATGGGGGGAGCGGGAGGCACTTGATACTGGCACATGGGGGGAGGGGGGTTGGCACCTGATACTGGCACATGGGGGGGTTTGGCACTATGATACTGGCACATGGGGGGGAAGGAGAGAGGCACTTGATACTGGCACATTGGGAGGGGGGAGATGGCACTATGATACTGGCACATATGGGACGGGTGTGAAGGAGAGAGGCACTTAATACTGGAACATTGGGTGGGAAGAGATGACACTATGATACTGGCACATGGGGGGTGGGTGGGAAGGAGAGAGGCACTTGATACTGTCACATTGGGGTGGCTACTGGCACATGATAGGAGGCTACTGGCACATAAGGGGCACTACTGGCACATAAGGGGGCTACTGGCACATAAGGGGGGCTACGGGCACATAAGGGGAGCTACTGGCACATAAGGGGAGCTACTGGCATATAAGGGGGGCTACTGGCACATAATGGGGGCTATTGGCACATGATAGGAAGCTACTGGCACATAAGGGGGACTACTGGCACATAAGGGGGGCTATTGACACATGATAGGAGGCTACTGGCACATAAGGGGGGCTACTGGCACATGATAGGAGGCTACTGGCACATAAGGGGGGGCTACTGGCACATAAGGGGGGCTACTGGCACTTGATAGGGGGGCTACTGGCATATAAGGGGGCTACTGGCACATGATAGGGGGGCACTCTGGCTACTGGCACATGATTGGGGGCATCTATGGGGGCACATCTTACTGGCACATGATTAGGGGGGATCTATGGGGGCACATCTTACTGGCACATGATTGGGAGGCATCTATTGGGGCACTTATTACTGGCATATTATTGGGTGGCACTATAGGGGCATCTACTGAGGCTAAAAGGAAGGGGTATTTTAAATGGAGGGGGCTCTGTATTGGGGCATTTTACACTGGGACACATTATGGTGGGTACTATGGGGAAGGGGGGAGAGAAGCACTATGGGGTCATCTACGGGGGCACTGAGAAGGGGTATTTTATATTGGCACATTATGGGAACATTAGCCCAACTGGGGGCATTACAAGGGGGTATTTTTTGCACATTATAAGGATAATTATTTTCTTCTGGGGGGGGGGGGGGCATTATAGTGGGCTTTATTTCTCCCCCATGGTATGACCCCCTAGTAGCAGCACCAGCCTCTCCCTGCTCTGCTATCCCTCTGCCCCTTCTCCAAATCCTTATTATGAATTCTTTTAACAAATCTCTTTTTTATTAAGATTTTACAAGTTACATACACAATGAAATCGGAAGATTTTCGCCTAAAGCTAGTTTCTCAAACCACGATGGGGTTGAAGTGGTATCATATTTGTTGGCTAGTAATTAGCACGAGCGCTCCAATTCCCGTCTGGCAATTAACATAACAATATCTGAAGGCACTTGTGGTATAATGAAAGGAACCTCGCCAGAGCAGGAACCCTTTTCGACTGATCCATAACCACATCAGGCTAAAAACCATATAAGAACATAATCCTGGCATTAAAACAAAGTTACCAGTAAGAGTAAAGCGCATAAATGCACACAGACTAGAAGGAGCAACCTTAGACAATAAACAACAGAAGGAGGGAGACAATACATACAAACGATAGACACTAAAGGAGGGAGATGGGTACTGAATAGGGGGTAAACCCAAAGAATACAGAGTAAAATCCGCAGCTTAGGCCAAAAGGTCCTGGAACTCCTGAGACTCCTGAAAAGAAAACCAGGTGGCCCATGAATCAAGGAAGGCTTTATGCTTGGCTCTCAGCTGCGAGGTGAGTTCCTCTATTCTCCGGATCTCCTCCACCTTTTGGATCCAAAAACCGATAGTCGGAGGCGCAGAGAGCTTCCATCTCGCAGGGATACATGACCTAGCCGCTATCACCAGGGAGCACCGACATGTCTTCCGGAGCACACTCATTGGCAGATCCGAGAGAAATAATAATAAGAAACCAGGGGTGTGTGGTATCGTAAATCGGAAAATTGAAGACAAGGTCTTATGGACCAACTGCCAAAAAGGACGAATTTTTGGGCAGTCCCAGAAAATGTGTATCATGGAGCCCATACTGGAGTCACAGCGCCAGCAAATAGGAGACGCAGATGGGAACATTTTCTGCAATCTGGTTGGAACATAGTACCACCTGGACATTATTTTATAACCCGCCTCCTGGAACCTACTCGCTATGGATGACCTGTATAGCAGACTGAAGAGTTTTGACCAGTGGTCGGGGGGGATGTTCACTCCCAGGTCTTGAGACCATTTAGCCACAAACGGTGGAAGATAGTCCTGACGAGGGGCTACCAAGGACTGATAACATTCAGAAAGGGAATGTCTATAGGCGCCCACCCCAACACAAATTTTTTCAAACGAGGTGAGAGCCCTGTCATACCCCGTGGAGGTCGGAATAGAGGATAAAAAATGCGTCAGTTGCCTGGCTCTCCAGAAACCCAAAGAGCAGGGATCTGTTATACTCAAAATCTCGTCATAGGTGCGCCATCTGCCTGAAGTTCTGAAGAAGGGAGCGCGGAACCTACCATTAGTCCTCCACTGCAAGAACGGTCCGCCCTTGCAACCCGCTGGAAAAGTGGGATTCCCTAAAATGGGAGAATTCTTTCTCATTAGGATAAAGCACAACATCAGCTCCACCGAGCCCCCCAGCCAAAGTGTTGAAGTGGCGTCCGAGATCCCCAAGGGCCAAGCCAAGTAATTGTAAGTTTTCATGTGGAATATGTTTATGTTATACACATATAGGTTACACTTTGCCACACAATATACAGTATACCTCTACACTGTGTAGGGGTTATACTGTTTATTGTACAGCATGGCACAGAGGCTATATTGTCCGGCATGGTGTAACCTCCATACATTTTATGTACAGTATACAGTAATCCGCCTTGCCATCTATGCTTTGAATCTGGTTTTATATGTTACTTTCTACCTACCAGCGCCAGTGTAAATTTATACCGTAAGGTAACCAACATTTAATCAACTTTGTATCCTGGGCGTCAGCAGCAAAGCCCATTATATACACTGTGCAGCGGACCTCCAACTGGAGTTTGGTGGATTTTTTGTATGGGAGCGCGGGAGTGCTTTTGATTTTATTTTATATGTTACTTGGTTTTTGCACATTTACTTGCGTGTGCTAGTTGAGACCTGCTGTGATTGGGTTTTAGTTAGTTATTAAATGCTAACATGACAGTTTTTTAGTTTTGCACATTATTGATGACTGTATTTCATGACTACTCTTCTAAGGGTATTGCCTTCCTTTTATACTGCAGTTCTCCTGTACCACTCTGCCTGCGACTTTTAGCAGTTTAAGCAGTAATTTATGATTTTCTTTTGCTCTCAATAAATCTTGTGTTAAGCATAAAAAAAAATAAAAAAATATGGTGAGACGGTTGCAAGTACTCTTCTGATATGATTTCATCAAGCAGTTTTGATGGGGGGGAGTTCTTTTGACACTCGCCCTGAGAGAAATTTTACGTAGAAACTGCACTGCTCCTCACCACACGTTTGTTGGCTGGTACGCAGCCAATAAACATGCAGGTAAGTACTGCCATTCTCTGTAATGCCGTAGCCATGTTGGCTGCTGGCATTACAGTTATTGGCTGGCCAGAACGTGTCATCGGGTGCTATATAGCACCTGATGACACGTGTTCGGCTCAGTATTAGTCAGGGAGAGATGGAGAGCAGAAGGGAAAGATAGTGTAGGCAATGAAATAGCAATATTTTATTTTTTATACTTGTTATTATAATAATAATAATAATAATAATAATAATAATAAAATGTATTTTTATAGCGCCACCATATTCCGGAGCGCTTTACACAAAACTAACTGGCTAATATGAAACTGAAACACTAGGAGTCAGGGCCCTGGTTGCAAGAGCTTACAATCTATGAGGAATTGGAGGTGACACATAAGGTAGTTGATTGTGATAACTAGGATTTGAGCCATTATTGAACTGACAGGAGTGGTGTCGGCCAATCTGCTTCGGGTTTGGGACTACTAGAGGATCGAGTTCAGGCCAGAGGAGTTGGTGGGGGAGAGGTTTAGTAGGGGAATAATCAGTTTAGGTAGCTTGATAAGCCTGCCTGAAAAGATGTGTTTTTAAGGCACGTTTGAAGGTGGAGAAGTTGTGAATTGACCTAGTATTCCAGGGCAGAGTATTCCAGAGAGTAGGTGCAGCTCGAGAAAAGTCTTGAAGACAGGAGTGAGAGGTACGAATTATGGAGGTTATTAGTCTTAGGTCGCTAACAGAATGGAGAGCACGAGTAGGGTGGTAGATAGAGATGAGGGAGGATATGTATGGAGGTGCAGCACTGTGGAGATCTTTTTGGGTGAGAAGTTTGAACTGTATTCTATGGTGGATGGGCAACCAGTAAAGTGACTGGCGCAGGCTAGTAGCATCAGTGTAGCGGTTGGATGGATAGATGAGCCTGGCTGCAGCATTTTGGACAGACTGAAGGGGGGAGAGTTTAGTGAGAGGGAGATCGATTAGTAATGTGTTGCAGTAGTCAAGACGAGAATGAATTAAGGCAACAACAAGAGTTTTTGCTGTTTCCACCGTAAGAAAACGGCAGATTCTGGCGATATTCTTGAGATGCAGACAACAATAGCGTGTACTAACTGATTGAATATGGGGAACAAAGGAAAGATCAGAGTCAAATGTGGCCCCAAGACAGCGGGCATGTTGCACAGGAGTTATATTAGTGCTGCTGACCGAAATTTTAATATCAAGTTTAGGTGAGTTAGTAGATGGTGGAAAGACAAGAAGTTCAGTTTTTAGAGGTTCAGTTTTAGATACAGAGAGGACATGATGTTAGAGACAGCTGCCAGAAAATTACTGGTGTTTTGGAGTAAAGCAGGGGTGATGTCAGGGGATGAAGTTTATAGTTGGGTGTCGTCAGCATAGAGATGGTATCGAAAGCCAAATCTACTGATAGTCTGTCCGATGGGGGCTGTATAGAGGAAGAAGAGTAGAAGACCTAGTACTGAGCCCTGAGGAACGCCGACATCAAGAGTAAGAGGAGAAGAAGAGGAGCCAGTGAATGATACACTAAAGGAGTGGCCAGAGAGATAGGAAGAGAACCAAGAGAGAGCAGTGTCCTTAAGGCCAATTGAGTGGAGCATGGTGAGGTGGAGTTTATGGTCTACGGTATGAAACGCTGCAGAGAGATCCAGTAGAATCAATAGCGAATAGTCACTGTTTATTTTTGCTGTTAGGAGATCGTTAGACACTTTAGTAAGGGCAGTTTCTGTAGAGTGAAGTAGGCGAAAGGCAGATTGTAAGGGGTCAAGACGTTCAAGGAGTTTTGGGATGAAGGGGATGTTAGAAACTAGTAGCTAGTTAGCAGCACCGGTCGGGTCAAGAGATGTTTTTCTTTTTTTGTAGTGGGGTTATAAGAGAGTGTTTGAAGAAGGAGGGAAAGATACCAGAAGAGAGAGAGGTTACAAATTGCAGTTAGCTGAGTAATAACAGCCGGGGAGAGGGACTCGAGGAAGTGTGATGGAATAGGATCACTGTTACAGGTTGTGGGTCAAGAAGAAGAGAGAAACCTGCAGACTTCTTCCTCTGTAGAGAAGAGGAGAAGAGAGAGCATGTGGAGGAATGGAAGGGAGGGGGATTGAAATTATTTGGGGACTGGGAGATTATTTTTCTGCCAGATACTGCCAATCTTGTCTCTGAAGTAGGTGGCCATGCCTTCAGTGAAGAGGTCAGTGACAGGTTATGGAACTTTAGGGCTTAGAAGGGAATTAAATTGTCAGAGAGACATTTTGGGTTATTTGAGAGTGGGGAGATGAGAGAGGTGAAGTACTTTTGTTTCGCAATGTTGAGAGCCGAATTGTATGTTTTGAGGATAAATTTATAATGGAGGAAGTCTGCTGATATTCGCGATTTTCTCCATAAGCGATTTTTTGAACATCTGGAGCAGTGTAGAGAAAAAGTGTTTCAGATGTGTGCCAGGGTTGCTGTGTTCTGTGTCGGGAGGGTCAGATTGATATTGGAGAAACTTCATCTATGGTGGTTTTGAGGGTCTGGTTGTATTGATTGGCAGCCAGGTCTGATCGGAAGAGGGAATTGGGGTAAGAGCTAATTGTAGGGTGTTAATAAGTTGCTGGCAGTTAATAGTGTGCAGGTTTCTGTAAGTGTGAAAAGTAGGATTGTCATAAGAAAAGTCAGAGGTCTTAATAGAAAGAAGATTGTGGTCAGAAAGTGGGAAGGATGAGTAACTAAAGTTTGAGACTAAGCAGTGATAGAAAAAGACTAGATCAAGTATATTGCCCTGTTCATGCGTGGCAGAGGAAGTAAGTTGTGATAGGCCAAGAAAGGAGGTTAAAGAAAGAAAGTGCGAGGCTGATGGGGAGATAGGATCATCAATGGGGATATTATAAAAACCCATAGCAAGAGTTGATGATTCAGAAGATAGAAAGTGAGGATGGCAAGCTGACAAATGATGCCAGAATTGGTGGGGGGAGCCTGGGGGACGATAGAAAACTGCAACTCTCAGAAATGGATGGAAGAGTCTAATGGTGTGAAACTCAAAAGAGGGGAATGTGAGAGAGGGCACAGGGGGAATGACCTGAAACGTGCACTGTGGAGAAAGTAGTATGCCTACTCCTCCATCGTGCCTGTCATCAGGTCTGGGGGTATGGGAGAAATTAAGTCCGCCATAGAATAGGGCAGCAGGGGAAGCAGTGTCAGAGGATTGAAGCCAGGTTTCTGTAAGGGCCAGCAAGTTTCATAGAGTGTGAGAGGAAGAAATCGTGAATTGTGGGTAGTTTATTACGAACCAACCGTACGTTCCAGAGTGAGCAGTTAAAAGGGACTGGAGAGGATGTGCAGTGAACATTAATAAGATTTTTGGGGTTTCTGTGTGTGGCAGAGGAGAAGCTGAAGTTAGCAACAGAGGGAGGGCCAGGATTAGGTGAAATATCCACTGCAGCTAGTAGCAGCAGAACAGAAAGAGATAGCAAGTGGTTTAAAGATATACAGTTGCAAGAAAAAGTATGTGAACCCTTTGGAATGATATGGATTTTTGCACAAATTAGTCATACAATGTGATCTGATCTTCATCTAAGTCACAACAATAGACAATCACAGTCTGCTTAAACTAATAACACACAAAGAATTACCATGTTTTTATTGAACACACCATGTAAACATTCACAGTGCAGGTGGAAAAAGTATGTGAACCCCTAGACTAATGACATCTCCAAGAGCTAATTGGGGTGAGGTGCCAACTGGAGTCCAATCAATGAGATGAGATTGGAGGTGTTGGTTACAGCTGCCCTGCCCTATAAAAAATACACACCCGTTCTGGGTTTGCTTTTCACAAGAAGCATTGCCTGATGTGAATGATGCCTCGCACAAAAGAGCTCTCAGAAGACCTACAATTAAGAATTGTTGACTTGCGTAAAGCTGGAAAGGGTTCCTAAAAGTATCTCCAAAAGCTTTGCTGTTCATCAGTCCACGGTAAGACAAATTGTCTATAAATGGAGAAAGTTCAACACTGCTGCTACTCTCCATAGCAGTGGCTGTCCTGTAAAGATGACTGCAAGAGCACAGCGCAGACTGCTCAATGAGGTGAAGAAGAATCCTAGAGTCTCAGCTAAAGACTTACAAAAGTCTCTGGCATATGTTAACATCCCTGTTAGCGAATCTACGATACGTAAAACACTAAACATGAATGGATTTCATGGGAGGATGCCACAGAGGAAGCCACTGCTGTCCAAAAAAAACATTGCTGCATGTTTACAGTTTGCGCAAGAGCACCTGGATGTTCCACAGCAGTACTGGCAAAATATTCTGTGGACAGATGAAACCAAATTTGATTTGTTTGGAAGAAGCACACAACACTATGTGTGGAGAAAAAGAGGCACAGCACATCAACATCAAAACCTCATCCCAACTGTGAAGTATGGTGGTGGGGGCATCATGGTTTGGGGCTGCTTTGCTGCGTCCCGGCCTGGACGGATTGCTATCATCGAAGGAAAAATGAATTCCCAAGTTTATCAAGACATTTTGCAGGAAAATGTAAGGCCATCTGTCCACCAGCTGAAGCTCAACAGAAGATGGGTGTTGCAACAGGACAACGACCCAAAGCATAGAAGTAAATCAACAACAGAATGGCTTAAACAGAAGAAAATACGCCTTCTGGAGTGGCCCAGTCAGAGTCCTGACCTCAACCCGATTGAGATGCTGTGGCATGACCTCAAGGAAGCGATTCATACCAGACATCCCAAGAATATTGCTGAACTGAAACAGTTCTGTAAAGAGGAATGGTCAAGAATTACTCCTGACCGTTGTGCATGTCTTATCTGCAACTACAGGAAACGTTTCGTTGAAGTTATTTCTGCCAAAGGAGGTTCAACCAGTTATTAAATCCAAGGGTTCACATACTTTTTCCACCTGCACTGTGAATGTTTAAATGGTGTGTTCAATAAAAACATGGTAACATTAAATTCTTTGTGTGTTATTAGTTTAAGCAGACTGTGATTGTTTATTGTTGTGACTTAGATGAAGATTAGATCACATTTTATGACCAATTTGTGCAGCAATCCATATCATTCCAAAGGGTTCACATACTTTTTCTTGCAACTGTATATAGGTGTTTTTTATGCTGCACCGTGGAGGAAGATAGTTCATGGTGATGTATGAGGGTATAAAGTGTATGCGAACTGAACAAGGGTGAGGGAGGGACTGATTTGGAGAGAATGGACAGAGGGTGGAAGGTGTGGTTGAATTTGAAGGTAGACAGCTATAGCAATGAGAAGAGTAGCCAGAGCCTGAGTGAAACAATATTGTACCATACCTGTGCTGTGTTTAACTTTGTTTGAGTAGTACACATAGCACCTCCATCTCCTGCCCTGTCTAACTGCCATGATTAACTGCCAAGCGCTTAGGCAATATGGTGCTTTGGCAGAGATGGTGCTTTTGGTTGGTGCTGAGTCTGACCCCTGTTAGTGCTTCCCTTAGACTGTGTCTATATTTATAGGGGTAATTTAGCTCATTAATCAATTAATCACTTAAGTAAGGCACATGAGAAGAGATGCTATATGTAGGTAAACAAACAAAGCTAAGGATCTGTATGGGCCATAAAATCACTACAGATCACAAGCATTACGACAGTAACATACTGTAAATCACAGGTCAATTGTAAGAACCTCTATAGGACTAATAACAATGATATCACACTTGCAGAAAATAGTATACATTGATGAATATGCAAAGTTCTATACCAGGGAAAATGGAAGCTGCACTATTAGGCTTAGGGAAAGCTGGGTGGAACAGTATTGTCCAAATGCAATGCAGACATACCTGTGTGAAGAGAGGAGAGAAGCATGTTATATAACTGCCATTATTAACTGCCAGCACTTAGGCAATATGGCGCTTTGGCAGAGATGGTGCTTTTGGCTCGTGCTGACATTGACATTGAATAACTCATTTTACATATACAGTTACTGTATAGTATGTCCAACAGACAGGTGCCAGGGCCCTCTGAGACTACAGGCAGTGGCAAAAATGTTGCTGGAGCCAGCAGAAGTAGCAGTAGAAGAGGGGGGAACAGGCAACAGGCCACAGCTGCCACTGTCATCCAGTAGTCGTGTTTTGACCAGCAATCCAGGTGTCTTTGGTTGAATCTTAAACATCATCTCAAATGACATCAGACACCCACAGCCAGGAGTCGGTGGGTTCCTCTGACACCACGATTAGTTGGCATTGCCCAGGAACAAGCTCTGTGCCCTTACCTGTCCGGAACCAGCCTCTTTTTTTTATTTTTTTTATTGCTGTTTCTGCTTGAGAAGTATTGTATGCTGCCGGCTATGCTCTGTTTTTCAGCGAGGTCGAACTTATTGAGGATAGTCAGCACCTACTGCCCAGCCCCAATTTAGAAGAGAGGTCTGCTGCGAAATCCTGTAGGTGTGCAAGTAGCAATGATAAGAGTTGCTTGGGAGAAGGTGTTGCAAGTGGTAAGGGATACGGCCATACGACTGGTGAGGATGACATAAGTGAGTAGCAGACAGTAGTGGATGATGTAACAGATCGCACATGGGAGCCGGGTGAAGAGGAGGCTTCATCATCATCATCAGGCTGTGATAATTGCAGCTTGTGCGTGAGTCAGCAGGGAGGCAACAGTGTGAGATCTGGAGGCAAACGTGCCTGGAGTAGCAGATGGTCTACCCAGGAGCCTACCTGTCCAGAAACAACTAACTGTGCATGGGTTCATAGAGGCAGAGGCAGGGAGTAAGAACACAGTGGTGGGAGTAATGTGCCATACTTGCCGATGTGGTAATTTTTCATCAAGTTGCGAGAGGATGTAGAATCTGTGGGCAGAAGGTGAAGTGCAGCTGGTGTGCCAATGTTGGCACCATGGGATAGTACCCACGGACTGATGTGCTGGGACACTCCTCCAATTCGGGAGAGATATTGGCAGATGCCACTCAAGTGGTACCAAGAAGTGAATACGTTGTTGAAACAGATGATAGATTCCGGAGTGGTGTGGGGTAGCCAGAGCCCTTGGGCAGCCCCAGTGGTGCTTGTCAAGAAGAAGGATGGCACTATTTGATTTTGTGTGGATTATCGGCGGTTGAATGCGAGCCATCAGAGACTCATACCCTCTGCCTCGCATCGAGGAGTCTCTGATGGCTCTAGGACGGGCAAATTACTCTCCACCCTGGATCTAGCAAGTGGGTACTGGCAGGTACCGGTGTCAGAGCACCACAAGGCAAAGACAGTGTTCATACTCCCCATGGGACTATTTGAATTCAACAGGATGCCATTCGGGCTATGTAATTCTCCTGGCACCTTCCAGCAGCTGATGGAGAGATGTCTGGGAGACCTGAAATTTGAAGCCACTCTGATATACCTGGATGATATTATTGTGTACTCTGCTACTTTTCAAGAACACCTGAATTGACTAGAGAAGGTACTCGAGTGACTTCGATCCCATGGCCTGAAGGTAAAGCCAAAGAAGTGTCATCTCTTCAAAAGGGAGATGGAGTACTTGGGCCATACAGTGTCCCAAGACGGAGTGCTGCCTTCCCAAGACAAAGTGGCTGCAATATGACAATGGCTAGTGCCCAGGACGCTCTGGTAGTTGAAGGCCTTCCTTGGACTGACCGGGTACTACCGGTGGTTCATCAAAGACTACGCAAAGATAGCGTGCCCTCTGAATGAGTTGTTGATAGGAACGACTGGGAGACCCAAGAGCCAAAGCATTCCCTGGGGACAGAAGCAGAAGGAGGACTTCCAGGCCCTGAAAGAAGACCTGACATCGGCCCCATCTTGGCTTATGCCGACTTCGACAAACCATTCCTCTTATCTACTGATGGCAGTCTCTACAGACTGGGGGCAGTCATGTCGCAGGTACAAGATGGACACGAAAGACACGAGTTATCGCCTATGCCAGTAGGTTCCTGTGGGATACAGAGCGAAACCCCCATAACTACAGCTCCTTTCGGCTGGAACTCCTTGCCCTGGTGTGGGCCATAACAAATAATATACTTTATATATAGTGCATTTGGGTAGTGCAGCTACACAGAGTGACAAACGCTATTGGAACAAATAATTTAAACTGGTGTGATATACCAGTTGCCCCCCCAAAAAAGTGATTGAGGTAGGGGTGTGATATACCAATAATATACTTTCTATATAGTGCATTTATGTAGTGCAGCATTTGTTTGTGGTTCTGCTGCGTTACCACAGCTACATAGAGTAACAAACGTTATTGGATGAAATAATTTCTACTGGTGTGATATACCAGTTGTCAGCCCAAAAAACTGATTGAGGCAGGGGTGTGATATACCTTCTTCCACAAATACTGCTCTCCTATAGGGACTTTTGTCACAGTGTCATTTTGAAAATGACAGGCAGAGGAAGAGGCAGGCCATTCCGCAGGGGTGGTAGGGGACGGGCAGGTGCACCAGGCCGGAGCCTAATTGGGAAGTTGGAGCAGGTGTGTGCGATTACGTTAAAGGATGCACCAGAGTTGGTTGAGTGGCTCACTCAGCCTTCCGCTTCTGCACCCTCCTCATCCTCTGTATCAGCACCCTCCTCACGCTTAGGGGAGTTCAGAAGGAAAAACTGAGCAGCAGATAGGGAGGAGAAGAAGGCAGAACTTACTGTGCACATGAGGCAAAAAGCAGACTGCTAATGTATCTGGAGCGAGCCATTTACCATGCACGGTCACATCTGGCTCTCCCAGGATACCTGCACATGGCTTCGCAGTGTGGGCTTTTTTTAACGTGTCCGCTGCTGACAATAGTGTTGCCATCTGCAGCCTGTGCTGTCGACGCATAAGTCTCGGTAAGCCCAACACTTACCTAGGGACGACCGCCTTAAGAAGGCACCTGGCCTCCCATCACCGAGCCCAGTGGGAGCTACAACGTCAGAACCCACAAAGCTACATTCCCGGCGCTCCACATCCTGCCTCTTCTCCTCTCTCCTCCCATTTGTCCTCCACTCTAGCTTCCACTGTGCCATTGTCGAGTTCATCTGGAAAAAGGCAGGCTTCCGTTGCCTAAATGTTCGAGCGTAAAAAGATAATGATGCCGGATAGCCCTCTTGCCCAACGGATGACTTCCAGCTTGTCAGAACTGCTAGGCCGCCAACTACTGCCATATAAACTGGTGGACTCAAAGGCCTTTAGAAAATTTGTGGCCATAAGCACACCGCAATGGAAGGTCCCCGGAAGGAAATATTTCTCCCAGAAGGGTATCCCAGAAAGTGAAAGTTCAGCGGAAAGTGAATATATCTCTGGCACACAGTGTCGGTGCCAAGATATAACTGACCTCAGACACGTCGTCTAGCAAACATGGGCAGGTAAGGTACATAATTTTCACTGCCCACTGCCATCAAGCATGCAACCTGTGGCACCAGTGTGGATTTGGTGTTACCGCCACGGATTGCATGCAGGCCCGTCTCTTCTTCTCCTCCTCCTACTCCATCCTCTGTCTCCTCCTCGGCTGACTCCTCCTTTTCCACTGCTACCGCCTCTTCCGCTCCACCCCCAAGCTCCCCAGAACCTATTCAACGTCCCAGGTGAGACGTTGCAATGCTTTGCTGCGGCTGTTGCGCCTGGAAGCCAAGAGCCACACTGGTCCTGCACTCCTTTCAGCTCTGTGGTCACAGGCCAATCAGTGGCTAACCCCACTCAATTTGACAGTTGGTAAAGTGGTGTGTGACAACTGTGCCAATCTGCTGAGCGCGCTGAAACAGGGCAAAATGACACACGTGCCATGCATGGCACACATCCTGAACTTAGTCGTGCAGCGATTCGACACGGCCATGGCTCGTCTTGATGACGTTCAGTGGCGACACCACCTGCGCGTCAGATGTCTGATTTGTGACTGACAGACGCGATGGAACTCTACCTTGTATATGCTTGATAGGCTGCTCCAGCAGAAACGTGCAGTTAACGACTACCTGTACGAACTCTGCGGCAGGACAGGTTCTGGGGAGCTTGTTTTTATTTCACCGCGCCAGTGGCTGCTTATGCGCGACGCATGCAGACTTCTGTGGCCATTTGATGAGATCACCAAACTGGTCGGTCGCAGCCAGGGCACCATCAGTGACATCGTACCTTACGCCTTCTTTCTGGAGTGAGCATTGCCTCGTGTCATTGATCGAGCTGTCGAGGAGCAGGAAGATGAGGAAGTCGCAATGGTGAATGAATTTCCAGGGGGGGATATTCCATCTGAGACAAGCCAACAGGAGTCTGAGGAGGAGCAAGAAGAGCATGCTTTAAAATTTTTTGGGATCCCTGGTTTTGTCCATGGCTGGGGGGAGGAGACAAAGGACGACATTATCCTGGACGATGAGCAGGAGCCAGGCCATTCCACCGCTTCCAGTTTAGTGAAAATGGGGGCCTTCGTGCTCCAGTATTTGAAGAGGGACCCCCATATAAAAAGCATAAAAGGCAAGGACCAGTACTGGGTGGCAACTTACTTAGACCTCCGGTACAAACACAAAATGGCAGACATGTTACCAGCATCACAGAGGGCTATCAGAATGCAGCACTTCCAGGCCTTGCTTCGAGAAATGCTGCATTCTGCTTTTGCGGGCGCTGGCAGAGGAATTTCTACTCACAGAAAAACAGTTGTGGGTACCAATCCAACAATGCATGCAAGAAGAGGGCGGTTTGAAGCTGTGTTGGTCACTCCAGATATGAGATCATTCTTGCAGCCAACTCATCGACAGCCGTGCTCCGGATCCAGCTTCAGCGAACGCCTAGACCGACAGTTGTCTGACTACATCAGGTTAACGGCCAATATTGACGCTCTGAGAAGCGTGGAACCCCTGGACTACTGAGTGTGCTGGCTTAACCTGTGGCCAGAGCTGGCACAATTTGTCATGGAACTCTTGGCTTGCCCCTCGTCCAGTGTCCTGTCCGAAAGGACGTTCAGCGCAGCTTACGACAGTGTGGACTACTAAAAATGAATGAGGCATGGATCTTGGGGGAATTCAACACCTGTGACGACCACGTTTAATTGAATTTCCTCATGCCACACATATCCTACAACACCAAGAACAAAGAATGGTCCCTGTCTTATGTAAATAACGAGGCATAAAAGTCCTTTTCTGTCCGTTAAATGCCTAATGTTTTGGGCCTCGGAGGAATTCAACACCTGTGACGACCAAATGTTTCAACTATTATCATTAGGGTTTTTTTTCAAGAGGGGGGATTTCGTTAGCCATGTTTTTAGTCCAATTTTATATTTTTAGTTCTTTTAAACATATGTTATTTGACATGTATTTGTACTGGCCTTCAGTAAAATTGATATCCATTGACCGTCTAATATACCTCCAGCCATATAATCACTTGATCTTTTCTGTACGGTGAATGCATAATTTTTGTGGCCTGTAAATACACTGGCCTGCAGTAAAATTGATATTCAATGACCGTGTAATCTAACTCCAGCCACATACTTAATTGTTCTTTTCTGTCCGCTGAATGCATAATTTTTAGGGCCTGTAGTCAACTGACCTACTGTAAAATTGATATCCAATGATCGTGTAATCTACCTCCAGCCACATACTTACTTGTTCTTTTCTTTCTGCTGAATGCATAATTTTTGGGGCCTGTAGTCTACTGGCCTGCTGTAAAATTGATATCCTATGACCGTGTAATCTACCTCCTTCCACATACTTACTTGTTCTTTTCTATCCGCTGAATGCATAATTTTTGGGGCCTGTAGTCTACTGGCCTGCTGTAAAATTGATATCCAATGACCGTGAAATTTACCTTCAGCCACATACTTATTTGTTCTTTTCTTTCTGCTGAATGCATAATTTTTTGGGCCTGTAGTCCACTGGCCTGCTGTAAAATTGATATCCTATGACCGTGTAATCTACCTCCTGCCACATACTTGTTCTTTTCTGTCTGATAAATGCATAATTTAATTTTTGGGGCCTGTACTCCACTGGCCTGCTGTAAAATTTATATCCAATGATCGTGTAATCTACCTTCTGCAACATACTTATTTGTTCTTTTCTTTCTGCTGAATGCATAATTTTTGGGGCCTGTAGTCCACTGGCCTGCTGTAAAATTGATATCCAATGACCGTGTAATCTACCTTCTGCCACATACTTATTTGTTCTTTTCTTTCTGCTGAATGCATACTTTTTGGGGCCTGTAGTCCACTGGCCTGCTATAAAATTGATATCCAATGACCGTGTAATCTACCTCATGCCACATACTTATTTGTTCATTTCTTTCTGCTGAATGCATAATTTTTGGGACCTGTAGTCCACTGTCCTGCTGTAAAATTGATATCCAATGATCGTGTAATCTACCTCCAGCCACATACTTGTTCTTTTTTGTACGGTGAACGTACCTTCTGCCACTTAATCAGAATTAATTTTATGTCAGGTCAAAGCCTAATTTTTAATGCCCTACTCCCGTGGCCTAAAATAAAAAATTTCTAGGCTCCAACAGGGCACATTCCAGAGAATTTCCCTTTAAGATGCATTAAAATGTCCCCTGATTGAGATATATATCTTTTGTTGGAATTTTTGTCATTGATCCTGTCATGCCCTGCTCGGACGGTGTGTGGAGGTCTGTCAGATTGTCAGCACGTGTCTAACCATTTGTTTTGTTTTGTTTTGGAATCATGCTGGATCCGCCTTCCTTCAGGTGCTCTGGGTGGGGTCATTGGCTTAAATTGCCTTCACTCCCAGAGGGCCGTGCGGGTTATAGAATTCTGTCTGGCCTTGGATCCAAGGAAGGAAGGTTTGTCTGTTCCAGCTCAGATAAGTTTGGTTTCTGTTTTTGTTATTTGCGGTCTAGGTTGTTTGTGTGTCTTCTGCCCCTTCTCCCCTTTCACCATCTCAGGGATTCTAGGGTGTGTGCAGTCCAGGCACGAGGACACATTATTCCTACCATCTAGGTCTGAATGTGGGCTTAGCAGCGTAGGGACAGAAGTCAGGGATATGCTAGGAGGTGACCATTCCCCAGCATCCTGCCTAGACACTTGTTTATTTGGTTGTCTGTATATCTGAGATCCAGTCTGCCGTGACAGATCCCCCTTTAGTATGTCACTGTCCATGTTGTGGGACTATTTGTGCACTTCTACTAAGTATTTGGTGGCTGCAAATATGAGCTGAATGTTTTTCAGGTTCGCTTGCCATTAAAGTGAATAGGGCCACTATTCAAATTTGATCGCGTTCGCGAACCATCCCGGCCGATGTTCGTCCATCACTGTTAAGGACTATAGTTGTATCTGGCAGCAATATATACAGTGAGGAATATAAGTATTTGAACACCCTTTGATTTTTCAAGTTCTCCCACTTAGAAATCATAGAGGGGTCTGAAATTCACGATGTAGGTGCCTTCCCACTCTGAGAGACAGAATAAAATAATAAAAAAAATAAAAATTCAGGAAATCACATTGTATGATTTTTAGAATGTATTTGTCTTGCACTGCTGAACGTAAGTATTTGAACACCTGAGAAAATCTGTGTTAATATTTGGTACAAAAGCCTTTGTTTGCAATTACAGAGATCAAACGTTTCCTGTAGTTCTTGACCAGGTTTGCACACACTGCAACAGGGATTTTAGCCTACTCCTCCACAGAGATCTCCTCTAGATCTGTCAGGTTTCGGGGCTGTCACTGAGCAACACGGAGTTTCAGCTCCCTCCAAAGATGTTTTATTGGATTTAGGTCTGGAGACTGGCTAGGCCACTTCAGAACCTTGATATGCTCCTTAGGGAGCCACTCCTTGGTTATCCTGGCTGTGTGCTTCGAGTTGTTGTCACGTTGGAAGACCCAGTCATGAACCATCTTCAATGCTCTGACTGAGGGAAGGAGGTTGTTGCTCAAAATCTCACTATAAATGGCCCCATTCATCCTCTCGTTAATACAGTGCAGTTGTCCTGTCCCCTTCGCAAAAAAAGCACCCGCAAAGCATGATGTTACCATCCCAATGCTTCACAGTAGGGATGGTGTTCTTGGGATGCAACTCATCCTTCTTTTTCCTCCAAACATGACGAGTGAAGTTTAGACTAAAAAGTTCTTCTTTGGTCTCATCTGACCACATGCCATTCTCCAATGCCTCCTCTGGATCATCCAGATGGTCATTGACAAACTTCAGACGTGCCTGGACATGTGATGACTTGAGCAGGGGAACCTTCCGTGCAATGTATGATTTGAAACAATGACGGCATAGTGTTCTACCGACAGTGACCTTTGAAACTGTGGTCCCAGCTCTCTTCATGTCATTGACCAGCTCCTCCCTTGTAGTTCTGGGCCGATTCCTCACCTTTCTTATCATCAGTGATACCCAATGAGGTGAGATCTTGCATGGAGCCCCAGTCCGAGGGAGACTGACAGTCGTCTTTAGCCTCTTCCATTTTCTAACATTTGCTCCAACAGTTGATCTATTTTCACCAAGCTGCTTGGCAATTGCCCCGTAGCCCTTTCCAGCCTTGTGGAGGTCCACAATTTTGTCTCTGGTATCTTTTGACAGCTCTTTAGTCTTGCCCATGGTAGTAGTTGGCGTCTGACTGACTGTGGGGTGGACAGGTGTCTTTAAAGAGCTCAGACAGGTGCTACTAAGGTAGATTCATGAGTGGAGTAGAGGTGGACTTTTTAAAGGCACAGTAACAGGTCCTTGAGAACCAGAATTCTTGCTGTTTCTCAGGTGTTCAAATACTTAAGTTCAGCAGTGCAAGACAAATAAATTCTTTCAAAATCATACAATGTGATTTCCTGAATTATTTTTTTTTTTTTGTCTGTCTCTCAGAGTGGGAATGCACCTACAATGTGAATTTCAGACCCCTCCATGATTTTTAAGTGGGAGAACTTGCAGAATCGCAGGGTGTTCAAATACTTATGTTCTTCACTGTATAATACAAGAAATAACAGTTACATAGCAGAACAATTAATGCACAGAGTAAGTGACCTGGAATAAATAAACGGATGACATTATGGTTAGCCCATTAGAGACAGTAGCAGGGTGTAGGAATGGCAATACCACTCTGGGGTATTACACAACATATCCTGTAAAAAAAAAGTCTTCATTTATTTATGTGAATGGAAAAGTAAAAAAGTTACAGTTCTTGCATGGCAGAGAGGAGAAAATGGGAAAAACGGAAAATGGCTACATCAGGAAGGGTGTGAATTTGGCACATCTTGGGCTGTATTAAAGCCAGAAAATGCAATCTACACCTGTTATGAACAGGAGTAGATTTACACCTTTTTATGTGCCCCCAAAACTAAAGGGAAAATGCCCCAAGAACAGTGCACATATAGCATGCACAAGAATTTGCAACTTTTTTCACCACAAATTGGTGCCAATCAAAAATAAATGGTTCCATTGTAGTGTAATGTTATGATAAACCATGGCAACATCATTCCTCTCAGGAGCAAGCAGAACGTCACGCTGGCACTAAAGCTGTTAATGCTACAATAATATGTAACATACAAACTGTAATGCCATTGTAAATGTCATGTAGGCTGAATACAAAGGCACAACAAAATGTTTCAGTGAAAAAATATCCATATCTTGTCATAAGCCACTGACTACACGTAAACAATTGTGTAACATCACTAAATGATAGGATGCAAAACATTCATGTAACAGGGCTGTAGTGCATTGCTGCTGCCCCGCATAAAGGGAGGTGAGTACAATAATAATAAGGCCTCATGTACACAACCATTGCCATTTTTGCGGTCTGCAGATCGCGGATCCGCAGAACACGGATACTCTTTCACAAATGTCCTATCCTTGTCTGCCAAAAGCCCACAAGAATAGGACATGTTCTATTTTATTGTGGGGTCACAGACCAGACTTAGGGATTGAGAACAGCACACGGGTGCGGATCGGATACGGACCAGAACTACAACCATGTGTGGGAGCCCTGAAGAAGATGCCTGTGTGAACTTACTAACTCTAGTGTGATGGAAAAAAAAGGTGGCATTCACAGTATATATAACACTTAGTTCTGTAACTACATGGGCAGACTAAAATTAAGGTGGGAAGGACAAAGTAAGGAGAAAGCAGCAATGGCAGCTTATATCAAGCTACTGGTGCCCGCACAGGGCCTGGACGTCATTATGCAACTACTTTATGCAAGCACAGTGGTCCCTCAAGATACAATGGCCTCGGGATGCAATATTTTCAACATACAATGGACTTTTCTGACCCATCTTAAGTTGAAACCAAACTCAACATACAAAGTCTCAGACTCAGATCCAACCAATCCAGGCCACTTCTCTGGTAAAATAAATAGTATTAGTTGCCAGTTAGCAGCTATTCCTGACTGTTATATGTAAGAACTTGCTTTCTCACTCTTGTTATCAGCTTACTTTTCTTAAATCTTCATCTTCTCTTATTTTGGATGACATTTTGGGGCTTTGGAACCAATTACTCAGGTTACAATGGTTTCAACATACAATGGCCTTCCTGAAACCAATTATTATTGCAACTTGAGGGACCACTGTATGTACAGACGGCTGTCGCTACACGCTCTGCACCTGTCCCAACTGCTGTATTTTTAGGCTACTGTTGTTATTAAAGTTTTTTCGGGGGATTTTTGATCTGATCGGCTGGGTCCAACACCAAGGATGCCCAGTGATCAGCAGTTTGAGAGTGCACCACCACTCACAGTAGCGCTGCAGCTTTCTCTTAGCTCACCAAGCACAGTGCTGTATATTGTATAGCAGTTGTGCTTAATAACGCCGCTCACCCTCACTCACTTCTGTGGGGCTGAGCTCCAACTAGGCCATGTGACCGATGAACATGACATCAAAGCCGTGAAAGATGTGAGACGGTCGCAGCGCTACTGCAAGCACTAGTGCCTTCTCAAGCAGCTGATCGGTGTCGGATCAGTTTTAAAATCTCAGAGAACCCTTTAAAAGTACTAAGGGGGGGGGATTTATCATCTCTCTATGCCACATTTTTGGCATAAAAAAGTTGCATAAACAGCATGTTTGCGATTTTTCAAGCACTACTTGCAACAACGTTTATCGCAAGCTGCGTTTCTGCTCCTCCCTTGCCACTTTCTGAAAAAGGGGCATGGCAGGGGCCAGAGTGGGTGCGTGGGCAGCTGCCCTAGATTTCATTGTGGAGTAGGACCTGTCGAACAATTTGCCTAATATATGAGGAGGCCTGCACTTTGTCTAATAGTACTTGCATTGTCTGGGCAGGAGATTTCAAAGAGTGGTGTAAAATGTCTCATTTTATAAATGTAGTGAGTTCTGCCTTTTTTTCCTTTACACTGGATTATGGATCGATGTTTGCGACATTACTGTGCATCACCTGAATTAACTATTGTTTATTTGGACCAAGGGCGTACATAAAAATCATTGGGCCCCTTAGCAAGAGTCTGAATTGGGCCCCCATGTCTGGAGGCGCCAGGACAGGCACAGCCGTGATTATTATTGTTGTGCTCCTATGACTGAGCAGAACAGCGAACATTACTAGTGCAGATGTTAACAAAGCCTAATATGCACCTCAAATGCTGCAGAACATCATCATGACCACTTTAGGCCTGTTTCACAGTAGTTCCAACACTCTGTTCCGGCAGAAAATAGCCCGCCAGAGCTCTATGGGTACAATGTGCAGTGGCCAGGACTGGGTTGCTATTGTTCTGTATTTGTCGTGACGCCAATTGGTTCTGTATTTGTCGTGACGCACATGGTACTATCTCAGTGCCCTTCCAAGGTGTTATAACGCATGTCCCAGATTAGGAATGCCAGAGTGGTGTAATGTTCTATAATGTCTCTGTAGGGTAGTGATAATTGTGTCATGGTGTCTCCTAACTGGGTACAGCTGCACTCCCGACTCCTGGCTCACTTGCAATAAATTTGAGTGCAGTGATAGTAGGAGTAATAGAGGAATTTTGCAGCAGAAATAATGTCCAGACCTTTAGATGAAGTTCAAACATTTCTTTAGTTGGCATAACTTGTATCCAAGCAGTATACAGCTTTGGTCTCTTGGTCCCAGCAGGTTTTGGCAATGATTGGCAGGAATGAGTGCTTCTGCTTTGAATACAAACTAAGAAGACAGGTTGGCATTAGCAGGAGGTGCTCAAACCCGCATGCAGTTGTGCATATATATAGGGGAACAAATCCTGCACTTGTGGCCCGTTGCTAATGGCAATCCCCAGCAAAATGCATACGGTGGAGGATGCCCGCGGCGAACCACAAGTACCACAATAGACATCCTACACAAGATAACAAGTGCGGATGTCATAAATAATATAACAATATAACAAAACAATAACAAATACAGGTGCACTCTGCAGTCTCACTAATCCCTCAAACTGATTTTAAAATTGAGAGATTAGTCAACATGTCCTACGGTGTAGAACATGTCTAAGCTCGGGCACCACGCCAAGGTTTCTCAAGTAGCCCGGGACCTAACACTCTCCTACCTGAGCCGTATGGGCAATACCAGGAGCCAGTGGACAAATTACAGGAGCATAAGGCCGACTCGCAAACAGCTCACCAGTTACCTCCAGCATGTAGCCATGCTTCCAATGGGAGGAGGGAGGAGTCTGCGAGTCCCACTCAAGCATGGCTACATGCTGGAGGTAACTGTAATTTGCCCACTGGCTCCTGGTATTGCCCATACGGCTCAGGTAGGAGAGTGTTAGGTCCCGGGCTACTTGAGAAACCTTGGCGTGGTGCCTGGGCTTAGACATGTTCTACACCGTAGGACATGTTGACTAATCTCTCAATTTTAAAATCAGTTTGAGGGATTAGTGAGACTGCAGAGTGCTTCTGCTTTGAATGTGACATCTGCTGTGTGGGAGACAGACTAGCTGAGGAGGGAATAGCTTCTCCTAGGTCTGTGGACTTATCTCTCAGATGGATTCTCAGGGGATGCTTTCTTCCTGGAACTCTGGAGGTTGTCTGTAGTTTTCTGCTTCTTCATCCAGCTGAGGCTGAAGGTGCTCAGACTGGGAATATGACCAAATCTCAGCCGAGACTATGTCCTGGCTGTCTTCCCTATGCAGGGGGTAACTAAATCTGGATCTAACTGGTTTATCCCTCCCTTGCTGCAGGAAGACGGAATAGTCCACCTCTCTTCAGAAGGGGGGCAGAATAGAACAGGATTGTTCCACTCTGAACTGCCATAACATTAAGACTATGTCTCTGCCAAAATGTTGCTGCCACCTGCTGGTGAACCTGGAAAATTACAAGAACAATTACTTTAACCTCTTTAGGACACGCCCTGATGTCCTGGTACTTAAGGACGCCCTGTGTATTTCAGATCACCGTCACGCGGCGGGCGGTGATTGGAAGTCGGTGCCCGCTCAAATCATTGAGCAGGCACCTCGGCTAAATGCGCGGGGGGGTCCTGTGACCCCCCATGTCGGCGATTGCCGCAAACCGCAGGTCAATTCAGACCTGTGGTTTGCGGCATTTACCTATTGCGGTGGCGGCAGGCGGCAGTGCCATCAGGTCCCCATGCGGCTGTAGGGGGGACCCGATGGCATGGAAGGCAGCACGATGCCTAAGGAAGGCATCGCGCTGCCTTCTGGTGACGAGCCTGTGAGATCTAGCCCCCTGGATCTCACAGGCCGGAAGCTGTATGAGTAATACACACATTATTACTTATACAGCCAATGCATTCCAATACAGAAGTATTGGAATGCATTGTAAAGGATCAGACCCCAAAAGTGGGACAAAAAATAAAGTGAAAGAAAAAGTTGAAAAAATTAAGTTTCCCCCCAAAAAAATGAAAAATTTCAAGTAAAAATAAACAAAAACGTCATTTTCCCCAAATAAAGTTAAAAAAAATTGGTAAAAGATAGGAAAAATAAATAAATATACATATTAGGTATCTCCGCGTGCGTATTGACTGGCTCTATAAACATATCACATGACCTAACCCCTCAGATGAATACCGTAAAAAATAAAAAATAAAAACTGTGCTAAATAAACAATTTTTTGTCACCTTACATCACAAAAAGTGTAATAGCAAGCGATCAAAAAGTCATATGCACCCCAAAATAGTGCCAATCAAACCGTCATCTCATACCGCAAAAATCATATACTACCCAAGATAATGTCCCAAAAACTGAAAGAACTATGGCTCTTAGAATATGGAGACACTAAAACATGATTTTTTTTTCTTGTTTCAAAAATGATATTATTATTGTGTAAAACTTACATAAATAAACAAAAAGTAAACATATTAGGTATAGCCGCATCCGTATCGACTGGCTCTATAAAAATGTCACATGACCTAACCCCTCAGATGAACATCGTAAAAAAAAAAAAACGGTGTAAAAAAAGCCATTTTTTGTCATCTCACATCACAAAAAGTGTAATAGCAAGCGATCAAAAAGTCATATGCACCTCAAAATAGTGCCAATCAAACCGTCATCTCATCTCGCAAAAAATGAGACCCTACTTAAGATAATCGCCTAAAAGCTGAAAAAACTATGGCTCTCAGACTATGGAGTCACTAAAACATGATTTTTTTTGTTTCAAAAATGAAATCATTGTGTAAAACTTACATAAATAATAAAATTGTATACATATTAGGTATTGCCACGTCCGTGACAACCTGCCCTATAAAAATACCACATGATCTAACCTGTCAGATGAATGTTGTAAATAGCACTTTTTTGGAGTTTCTACTCTAGGGGTGCATCAGGGGGGCTTTAAATGGGACATGGTGTCCAAAAACCAGTCCAGTAAAATCTGCCTTCCAAAAACCGTATGGCATTCCTTTCCTTCGGCGCAATGCTGTGTGCCCGTACAGCGGTTTACGACCACATATGGGGTGTTTCTGTAAACTACAGAATCAGGGCCATAAATATTGAGTTTTGTTTGGCTGTTAACCCTTGCTTTGTAACTGGAAAAAAAAATATTAAAATGAAAAATATGCCAAAAAAGTGAAATTGTGAAATTCCATTAATTCTTGTGGAACACCTAAAGGGTTAACGACGTTTGAAAAATCAGTTTTGAATACCTTGAGGGGTGTAGTTTCTTAGATGGGTTCACTTTTATGGAGTTTCTACTCTAGGGGTGCATCAGGGGGGCTTCAAATGGGACATGGTGTCAAAAAAACCAGTCTAGCAAAATCTGCCTTCCAAAAGCCGTATGGCATTCCTTTCCTTCTGCGCCCTGCCGTGTGCCCGTACAGCGGTTTACGACCACATATGGGGTGTTTCTGTAAACTACAGAATCAGGGCCATAAATATTGAGTTTTGTTTGGCTGTTAACCATTGCTTTGTAACTGAGGGGTGTAGTTTCTAGAATGGGGTCATTTTTGGGTGGTTTCTATTATGTAAGCCTCACAAAGTGACTTCAGACCTGAACTGGTCCTTAAAAAGTAGATTTTTGAAAATTTCAGAGAAATTTCAAGATTTACTTCTAAACTTCTAAGCCTTGTAACATCCCCCAAAAATAAAATGTCATTCCCAAAATGATCCAAACATGAAGTAGACATATGGGGAATGTAAAGTAATAACTATTTTTGTAGGTATTACTTTGCATTATAGAAGTAGAGAAATTGAAACTTGGACATTTGCAAATTTTTCAAAATTTTTGGTAAATTTGGCATTTTTTTATAAATAAAAAAGATTTTTTTTTACTCCCTTTTACCAGTGTCATGAAGTACAATATGTGATGAAAAAATAATCTCAGAATGGCCTGGATAAGTCAAAGCGTTTTAAAGTTATCACCACTTAAAGTGACACTGGTCAGATTTGCAAAAAATGGCCTTGTCCTTAAGGTGAAATAAGGCTTAAGGAGTTAAACATAGTTTTTATGCACATTTCTGGGGAATATAAGCAAAATCACATCAGATGACAGTATAAAAGCTCTTAGAAGATAGTAGCAGGGTAACAGCGTGTAGTAACACAACTCTGGGGTGTTACAAATGCAGCATTCCGGTAACTTCCAGCAATCCCATATCCAGAAAGCTCCGACCAGCTGTTCTCTACTGTAACTATTGTCAGTAAGACAAAACTAAAACTCTCAGTATCTCTAGGATGTTATGGGCTATCCCACCACTAACCTCTCCTCCAGGCACAGGACAGAAGCTCCTCCCCAGGCATTTCACCACACTTTCCTCTCCACTGCTAAGCTCAGTCTCCCTGCCCTGATCAAATGATTATGACATCATCACAGGTCCTTCAGCTGTAAAATTAATGACCCTGATCACATGATGATGACATCATCGCAGGTCCTTCTTCACAGCTAGCTAAGTTTTTACAGCTAGTTATGTAAGTGTAATTGGGGGCGCCCCGCACTGCAGGGCCCACTTACACCACGGGCCCCATAGCAGCTGCCTGGTCTGCCCCTATTACAAGTACAACACTGATCTGGAATAAATGCTGGTACAATGTGCTGACACTTTGTGCTGGTACAATGTGCTGACACGGTTTATTAATAAAGATGAACAAATCCATTCTAAACTAATCAAATTCAACTTGAATTTTGTAAAAATTTTAGTTTTATCCAAGTCTGAAATTATGGTGAGCTATGGAGAAATAAAATGGATTAAAATGTTGGTATTCACGTATGTATGCTGTTTAATGAAATTTAACACTCCCCGTTCAAAATTCAACCGTGTGGAAAATGAATACACTTAAATGGACGATTTATGCATTAGTGGCATGATGCAGGGCACAGCATGCAACCGTACAGAACGTGATGGGAGGCAGACAGACAGACAACAACAGTGACAAGATGGGGCGCCACCAGCAAAGAGAGGTCTATACCATTGTAGCGCCATCCTCTACAGTAAGAGCAATCATCCCTGCCCTAAACTAGCTCCCTATTTGTATTGCGCATGCGCGTGGTCCGACGTGATGATGTCAGACCGCCGTCATGTTACCATATAAACCCGGCAGAACGCCGATTTAGGCACATCCAGCTCCACAAACAGATGCATGGGCCGCAGGTAATTGAAAATACTTTAATACATATATATTTAATTGCACTCTTCATTTACATATCACCTTCTCTTGTTATCTTTACAATCTCCTGGTACTTCTCTACTCTCTCCCCTCCTTCACCCTAGTTCTGTTCATATATATCTTGAAATCTCTTATCTAATGGATTACAATGGTTTCTACAATGGCATTCAATCAGAGACCGATTATACTGAGTCTTTCATCATGAATAACTCCTTGTATATTCGTTCTGTACATAACCTCATCCTGGATCTATATTTTTCTTTACGTACGCTTTCTCATTCCCTCCCACTTATATGTTCTTAATACATTTTTTCTAGATCCCTTGATAATGGTCACAAACAACTGACCGAAACGTCGGGACTTCTGTATATGACCCTATGTTATGCTCAATATAATTCTGGATGTGCAATGACACAAAGTGTTGTAAAGATTACAAACATATGAATTAATTAATTAAAATTACAATTTTCTGGGGGGCGGAGCTAGCGCCGTCAGGAGATGGCTGCATGAGTGAATAGCTCCGTACATAAATCACCCTAATAAGCTTGTTAACATCGCTTGGAGATCCAAAAATTGTCAAGATCGGAGGTCCCAAGCCTAGCGACACCGTTGATCAACATAAAACCCCTGTCTGTAAAGGGGACATGGACAAATTTATCAAAAAAGCGGCGGCTATCTATGTGGCACGTGAAGACAAGATGGCGCCGACTTCACCTCGCGCCTCAGGCCGCTCGCAGAAAGAACCGTCGGCAGCAGCTCAGCTCACGGAGGCAGAGTCAGATAAGTTACCCATATCAAGAACATACCTAAAAGATGTACTTACCTCCTCCCTGACAGCAGCGCTGGAACCCCTGAGCACAGATCTTTCTGAGATAAAACAGGACGTCCGGCAAGTAGGCAGAAGAGTCGAGGCCCTAGAGGAAGCACAAGCGGCCCTGGTGAGTCACCAAATAGGAGTAACAAATAACCTGATCTTCGTACAAAGAAATTTAAACAGCCTATATTGTGCTATTGAAGATCAGGAAAACCGCGGCAGACGTAACAACCTGCGATTCCGGGGTGTGCCGGAGACAATCGCCGCAAGGGATATTCCCCATACCATCACTCAAATCTGCCTCTCTATTTTGGGCCCTGACTCAGCCCATGAAATCTTGATTGAGAGAGCTCATAGGGCACTAAGACCCAAACCAGCCGCAACAGACCCACCAAGGGACATAATCTGCAGATTTTTAAGCTTCCAAGTTAAAGAAGCCATACTAATTAAAGCCCGTCCTATGGAAGAGATATCCTGGGATGGAAGTAGCATCACCATCTACCAAGATCTTTCCCAATCTACACTCAAGAAGAGAAGATCTCTAAAACCCCTAACAGATTGGCTTAGAGCACACAACATACCGTACAGATGGACCTTTCCTTTTGGCCTGTCTTTCTTCCACGAAAGCCGCAGGATGAATATTTCCACCTTCACAGATCTCAACTCAGTGTACGACCACCTCAACATTGAACCTATGAACATCCAGAACTGGGATCTTGTTCAAGACCTATCCTCACTACCAGAACTGCCTACCCCGATTCCATGGGAAAAACAACATACCCCAAGACCTAATAGATCCAGAAGAGAAGTCCCACAGTCAACACCAAGAAGGCTTCCACTGGGAGAGTGAGATGATATGTCACTTGTATATTTTTCGCCATTTATTATCATTCACACTCTTCAAACTTTAACCCTTTAACCGCTTTCTCTACCTCCAACCTCTCATCCTGATTTCCCTCTCTCTTACCTTACCCTTCTACTTCCACCTCCATTCTAATTCCTATTACTGTCCAGCAAAATTATGGATATATAGCCCAAATAGGGTGATATCTTTCACAGGTTGATAATTCCCCCTCTGATCAACCAAATAATTTTTTGCGCAAGTGCGCAGATATTCTTCTATTCAAGTTTATTTTTGTTTTCATGTTTAAGTTCTTTTCAATTGTACTTGTTCCGTAGATATCTTGCATATTGCGACCAAGTCTTTTCTCAATTAAGACTTCATATAAGTATGTTCTTATTTTCAGGGTATACTCCAACAGACATTTTGAACTATATGTTGACCTCTCGTGTGGGGAGACCTGAGACGCAGTGGTTCATCTCACAAAACAAAAAGATATGGCTGATATCACTGTAGCATCATTTAACGTAAAAGGCTTTAAGGCCCCCTCTAAAAGATGTCAAATTTTCTCTCTTTTGAAAAGAAGAAACACCTCCATACTATTATTACAAGAAACTCATTTTAAGTTTAACCATTACCCTGATCTTTCCCGTTCCAGTTTTTCTGAGTGGTTCCACTGCGGCTCGGATTCCTCCGCCTCCAGAGGGGTCAGCATCGGTTTTAACAAGAACACAGCCTTCCAATACACTGCACATATTCAGGATGCGGAAGGTAGATACATTATGCTAAAAGGTACCATAGCTAACCAGGTCTACACACTAATAAACATATATGCTCCTAATGTTGACCAGGCTTCATGGTTTGATGCTATATACCCAATTATAGAATCTTTCCAAGAAGGCACAGTTATCATGGGAGGAGACATCAATGTTACCCTCAATCCCATACTAGACTCTTCAAAAAGGAAGTCTGCCCTTTCACAGAAAAAACTTAACTTCATAAATAATAAACTTCATAATCTTAACCTTATTGACACATGGAGAACATTTAATCCCACAGAAAAGGATTATACTTTCTTTTCAAGTGTACATGGCTCATACCAAAGGTTAGACTACTTATTTATTTCAAAAGCACACCTACAGTTATGCTCAAAGACCCACATAGACTCTATACATTTATCCGATCACTCTCCAATATTTGTCACTATAGCAGCCCCTCAACCAGCTGGTAAAAGAATCACCTGGAGACTCAATGAGCAAATGATCTCCTCAAAAGAAAACAAAGAAAAAATCCAAAAAACCCTTAACGACTTCTTCTCCCTAAATGCCCTCAATGCCCTCTCGGATACCTCCCTACATGTTCTATGGGATACACACAAGGCCTACATAAGAGGCCAATTTATTAGCCTTGGTGCTCATATCAACAAAATGAGGAAAGCTCGCATTGATAACCTTTTATCTGAAATCCGGAAGTTGGAAACGATCCACAAAAAATCCCTTTCTGACCAATATCTTCCTAGACTTAACTCCCTTCGATCTGAACTTAAAAACAATTTAAATGCTGTGTCGGCCAAATATTTCTTAAATTCCCAATTTAAATTTTTCGCCCATGGCGATAAAGCATCTAAGTTCATCATGAACAGAATAAAGAAAATAAGGAGTTTTAACTATATCTGTAAGATCCATGATAACAAAGGTAAAATAGTCACTTCATCTAAAGAAATAGCTTCCCAATTTCAAGCTTTCTATCAAGCCCTTTACAATTTACCCCAACATGCCCCACCATCTAATGCCCCATCCACCATAGAAGCTATCAACAACTTCCTGGATACTGTTTCCCTCCCTAAACTCAACACTTCCAACATGGAAACATTGGGATCTCCTTTTTCTATGTTTGAACTGGAAAAAGCCATCAAACAACTACCAAAAAATAAAGCCCCAGGCCCCGACGGTCTTACAGCCCATTATTATAACACCTTTAGAGAAACTATTTCCCCTTATCTTCTAAATATCTGTAACCAGTCACTCAAAGGTACCCCCCTCACTATTGACATGACCAGAGCACTAATAACCATTATTCCTAAAGAAGGCAAGGATCCAGCGCATTGTGCTAACTACCGGCCCATTTCTCTACTAAACCTTGACCTGAAGCTTATGGCTAAGATGTTGGCAAACCGTCTCTCCCCTATTCTCCCCTCACTAATACACGGAGATCAAACTGGCTTTGTGATTGGAAGAGAAGGTAAAGATAATTTGGTCAGAATTATTAATGCCATTCATTATGCTACCAAACTCTCTCACCCCTTAGTTCTTCTCAGCACCGATGCCGAAAAGGCGTTCGACAGGATTAGTTGGGACTTCCTGCGCCTTACCTTGTCTAAATTTGGAATGCCAAAACCTTTTATAGAGGCGATCTTTTCCATGTATTTCAATGCCTCGGCATCGGTGCTGGTGAACGAAACCACCTCCCCTCCTTTTCCCATTAGAAATGGCACTCGCCAGGGTTGCCCACTATCTCCCCTAGTATTTGTTTTAACCATGGAACCACTCTTACAATCCTTCCGTCAAAACGACAAAATTAAAGGTATTAAACTCGGCAACCATGAACACAAAGTCGCAGCATTTGCCGACGACCTCCTTCTCCTTACCTCCAACCCCAAAACATCCCTCCCACTAATATACGAAACCTTAGAAAAAATCAGTCCCCTTTCTAACCTCAAAATAAATATGAAAAAATCACATGTTCTGAGCATAGGTCTAAAGTCCCGTACCAAAAGTGATCTAGCAGCCCAATCCCCGTTTAATTGGGATACCCCTTATATAACTTACCTGGGAGTTAAAATTAGTACTGATATTTCTAAATTGTTCCAACTAAATTATGCCCCACTGTTACAAAATATGCAAGAACAACTAAGGAACCTTCACTCTCATACATTATCCTGGTTTGCCCGTAAAAATATATTTACCTCACTAGTTCTCCCTAAGCTAAATTATTTACAACAAGTCCTCCCCCTCCCCATCCCCAAAACCTTCTTTCAAGCCTTTGACAAAGAAATTCGATCCTTCATATGGATTCACAAGAAAGCCCGCATACGCCTTTCTATACTTCAGAAACGCAAAAACTTCGGAGGTATTAATCTCCCGAATCCTTCTTTATATAATCTAGCTTCCCTATTAGCCAGATCTGTTGATTGGTTCAGGAACCCCACATACAAATCCTGGCCTGGCATGGAAGCGGCCATAGCTAAAATCCCTTTTAGAACTTTATTGATCCACTCTCAGCAAAACCATAACACATTCAAAAATACTAGTCCTAACATAATGGCCACTATAGAAGCATGGAATACATTCCAAAAATCTGATAACGGAGTCCCACTGCCCTCCCCACTTATACAAATAAAAGACTTAATAGATTTGGCCCCAATAGAGCTGAAACAAAGCCTTCCTACTTACATTCGCAACTCTGAAACCTTGATTCTCTCCCTCTTTGGAGAAGATGATAACATGATCCATAAAGATCAATTTGCCTCCCTTTTCCCTGAAACTAAGCTATTTCCCTCCCTGTACTCATTTTTACAAACCAACATAACAAAATATGTTCCCTACCATGCACTGCTAAGACCCCTCACCTGGTTTGAAAGCCTCATAAACGCAAAACAACCCCCCAAGAAATTAATTTCTCAGCTATATAGAAGGTTGAGCCTCCCTATCTGCCCTCCTAAGCTGGCATTCATTGGTGCCTGGGAGAAAGACCTAGATATTACTCTTTCTGAAGAGGACCAATCTAAACTCTTTAGAGAACCCCATTACTCATCCCGTTGTGTCAGGATACAGGAAAATGGGTACAAAATACTCACCAGATGGTACAAAACGCCCGACATCACATATAGATACAACAGTTCTGGTTCTGACGCATGCTGGAGGTGTGGAGAGGAGGTTGGCAAATTTCTACATATATGGTGGTCTTGCTCACCTATATACAGCTTGTGGTCCGAGATCTTTAAGCACTGTAATACAGTCTGCAAAACTAAGATTGCACTATCTCCTCAACTTGCCCTCTTGGGCCTTCCTCCTCCCCATGCGAACACCGGTGTCACTCCACTGTTTAAAAAACTATTATCTGCTGCACGCCTCTTAATCCCTAGATTTTGGCTCTCTTCAGACCTCCCACCTACTGACTACTGGATTAATAAAGTTGATTCCATATATAGATTTGAAGAACTGTCAGCTTGGGAAAACCGTTCTCACGATAAATTCACTGCCCTTTGGAAACCCTGGAGTGTCTATAGGCATTTCAACGAGATCCACTAATGGATATGGGACCTACTATATCTCTTATATATCGGCACTTATACTGCTCAAATATGCAATATGTCTGGAAATGATATCTACTATGTTAATGTTGTAAATTGTGTTAACTCAGTTATTATATTGATTGCTTTGCGGTACACTGGCAATGTATACGGCTGTATATCTCTACTTTTGCCCATTGAAATGGATCTACTTGTACTGCTGAATTAAGTTTTCAATAAAGCTTTGAAAAAAAAATAAAAAAAAATAAAAAAAAAATTACAATTTTCTAATAGCAATATGTGTGGTGTGCCATAAATCGCTCCCTATATTCATCGGAATCAGCTTGAACTGTGAGAAAATGTCAGAATGGATGCAGTAATCTCGTGCATATGCTGCTTTATGATATTGAACCCCCAAAAGTTTTTAAAATTCAACTGTGCGGAAACTGAATACACATAAACTGACGATTGAGAAGCATTAGTGGCATGATGCAGGTCACAGCATGCAGCACATACATTTATGCTACTTAAAGAAATGTAACCCCCCCAAAAAAATTTTTACATTTCAACCATGTGGAAAGTGAACACACGTAAAAGGGTGATTTAGGCATGTTCGCCATAATCCAGGCTTAAGCTTGATAAAGGGCATCGTATCAGGGCCCGAAACGTTGCACTAGCCGTAAATGCTATCGTGTGTACTACTGTACGAATAAAGCCTAAATAGCAACTTCATCTGGTGTGCTGTCTCCGCCATCTTTTGTAAAAAATTTGTAAAAGGGTGATTTAGGCATAAGTGTCATGATGCAGGCCGCAGCAGGCAGTTGTACAGAACGTGATGGTAGGCAGACAGATCACAGCAGTGACAATATGGCGCAGCGACAGTAAAGCAAGGTCTACTCATGGGAATCAGTCAGAAGAGTGTGAAAATCCTCCTGAATCCAGGCTTGGTTCATTTTCACAAAAGTGATGTTTTGGACACTAGGGTGTCACCAAAACCATTGCAGTACCAAAAAACCTCTCCGAGATGACACTGCAGGCTAGGCAAGAAAGAAGAGCGTGCTGTTCCAGTTCGGGCCATGGTTCCAGTCTCTGTCCAGAAATTTTTGGGGTCCGGGAACTTTATATGCCCCAGAGACTGGCCATAGTTTAGGTACTCCTGAACTTGGGCGTTGATGCCGCAGCTGTCGGGTTGCTGACTTGCCTCTGCCTGGTGGGGTTTGTGGAAAAACTGCTCCATCATGTTAAGGAGATTAAAATGGCTGCTGCTGTTGCTACTGCTGCTTGTGGTGGCAGGAAGGTCGTGACTCTGTGGGAGGTGGAGGGAATCCTCCCTTTCAGACACACTGGTGGCAGGCGTCTGCTCACCAAAAGCTGTGGCAAGCTGTGTACACAGTGTTTCCTGGTAGTAATGTCATTTATCCTCCCTTTTTGCCAGGGGAAAACATTCCCCCCTTTTGCCTTGGTAGCAAGGGTCTAAAAGCATGGCTATGCAGTTATCATCAGACTGTTTAATGTCCACAATACGTCTGTCACTGCATAAGCAAGCCAAAATACAGGTAGCCATTCTGGCCAGCATATACGAGGAGCCACATCTTTCCAGCTCTGCCCCCTCTGAGACGATTAAGTGTTTTTGCTGGTGCATTCCGCATCATCGTCCTCTTGCTCCTTTACCTCCGATTCCTCCTCCTTGTCTTTCAGTGGCAACTCCTCATACTCATTTACCTCATCCTTATCTTCATCATCCTCCTCCTTCATGGTAAATTCCCTTTGTGTGTCCCCCAAGAGATACAGGACGGACAGCAAGATGTGTTAGCTGCTCTTTTTCCACCGTGATCCCCTGTTGCATGAGAATCAGCGTCTGTTCTAAGATAAATATAAGAGGTATGACATCGTTCATCCCACAGTTTGCCCTGCTGACAAATATTTTGGTCTCTTTGAAGGGCTTCAGCACCTGAAAGGTGTCTCTGATGAGCTGCCACTGCCTGACCTCGAAGCAACACATGTTCCCTGCATGACAAAATCATTCACAGTAGGCCATTCTGTGGCTGCAGGTTCAGGAGAGCGTTCCTCACCATGTAAGATTGGCTGAAGTGCTTGGACAGTGTCCTGGAATTTGCCAACACCTTGTGCAAGCCAGTTTACTTATTTATGCCTTATTCACATTCAGTGTTTTGGTCAGTGTTTTCCATCAATGTTTATGAGCCAAAACCAGAATTAGAGCCTC
Source organism: Bufo bufo (assembly GCF_905171765.1). Lineage (NCBI taxonomy): Eukaryota > Metazoa > Chordata > Amphibia > Anura > Bufonidae > Bufo > Bufo bufo. The sequence goes on from NC_053391.1 coordinate 606,541,787, forward strand.
CACAGACAAGGTATAAAGGAAAGATCTACAGTTGTTTTGTGTTTAGAGTCGCACCTAGTTTTGGCTTCAAATCATTAGAAAGCGCTGCACCACTAGGTTGATGACATGTACCATGCAGGGAGCATGTGTTATTTCACCCAGGTTCAGGGTGGCCACGATGTTGTTCCCATTGCCGCTGACCACTTTGCCCAGTTAGAGTTGGCAGGGTGACAGCCAGCAGGATGTACTTGAGCAACTGCTTGCTTGTGTGGATAATCTGTCCCTGGCCGATCAGCTCCCATGTGGCATGGCAACTCTTGACCTGACACATATGATTGGAAGCAGAGGTAGTGCGAGTGACATGTCCATGAGGAAGGAGGTGGTGCCTGGTGTGGGAGCCAGGCCAACACAATTGTGGGGGGTCAAAAGAGCCTGGCCGCGTTGCCAGGGTGCTGCCTCACCGCTGCTGGAAAAAACATTGACCCAGTAGGCCATGAGAGACAGCTCCCAGGTCCTGTCCAGCACACAATTATCATTGGAGTCCTCACCCTCCCCTTTGTTTTTATCAGACTGTGGGATATCATCGTGGGTTCTTTGGCCCCCCTCCCCTGCACTTCCCAGACTGCCACTGTCGCTGCCCCCAACTTCAATAGCGTGGATACCACCACCACCACCAACATAGCTATGACTTGTGTCTGCAGCCTCCATCTCCTCTTCAGGGCAGTTCAAACACTGGCTGCTCTCACAGAAGTTGTCAACAGGAAGACTCTCTTGACTATCTGTCATAGGGCATGGTAGGGTTTTCTTGCCTCTTTTTAGGAAAAAGGAAAGTACCCCTCCAGGAAGGGGTACTGAGATGACTCCATGCCTTCTTTGGGGCTGCAAGGAGGAGGAGCAGGAGGAACGCTGTGACCCCTGGCTTCACGGCACAATGCTAAACTTTGAAGTCCCCTCCACATCATCCTGCTGTGACTGTGAGCCATCCAATCCACTATCTTATCCTCTTTCTCCTCAAGTATAATGTTGTCCCTTTCTGAAGCCAGTAGGGACAACTGTGGCCTACTACTACTGGCTGTATATTCAGTGTGGCTACTTCCAACATTCTGGCTCTAGGTCTTTCGTTTGGAAAACTTCCGTAGCTCAGACGTTTTTGGCTTCTCAGAAAATGTTGGGCACTACCCTGTGTACTTGCTAAGTAATTACATACATATGCTGCTAGTTTGATTATAATCAATGCCCCCCCCCCCCAAAAAAAAAAAAAACACTGATTAGAACGTGTGAACATAGGGAAATTAATTTAGGCCAAAATCCATTATCCCTCACATATACTTTTGTGTGCTGGCCTGTGTATTGGTGTTTATCATCATACAGTATATGCTGGTTCAATTAAATTGAAAAAGTCCCATATTTTTTTTTTTTATTTCAACCGTGTGGAAACTGAAACTGAAAATATACTGTAAACGGACAATTGAAGCTTGATGCTAAATTTCACCTTAATACACACTGGTAGATTGCTGTCACACCAGGGGTCTTGCTGCAGTAATCACGATATATGCAGCTTAACCTCCCTGGCGGTCTAATTCCTGTAGCATTTTCGTACCCGAAGCAGTACATTCTTCCGGAGCTGCGGACGGAAGTTCGCGCCGTGCTCCGGAATTGCTCATGCAGATAGAACACTGTGTGCTGTCCGCATCCATTCCTGCCCCGTTCTAATTAACCCATGGTAATCCCGAATGTGGTTCAGGGTTACCACTTCTTGCAGTGTAAATTAACCCCCAGCCACACTCGGGACGCTAGGGAGGTTAATTAAACTGGACCCCCCCCCCCTCACAAAAAAAATTTCAATTATAACTGCTTGGAAATTGAATACACATAAATGAACGATTGAGGCTTGATGCTCAATTTTTCGTTAACACACACACAGATAGATTGCTGCTATACCTTGTGTCTTGTAGTAAACACATATATAGGCTGGTATAATTATATTTAACAATCCCCCCCAAAAAATTTATTCCAACTGTGTGGAAACTGAATAGTGTTGATTGAGCACCAAAGTGCTCGGGTGCTCTGGCCGAACACATTGGGATGAGCACCCGAGTATAATGGAAGTCAATGGGAGAAACCGAGCGTTAAACCAGGCACCTCCTGCTCTGAAGAGGGGAGGGTGTCTGGTTCATAATAAAAGGTCAGAAATTCATGGAAACACCAATGAAATGGTTCGGGAACAGCATGGGGAGGATGTCTGGATGCATCATGGACCCCCAAGTCGCTGCTGGGAACGATGTTGTCCGAGAGGTACGCCACTTTTACAGACAAAAATACGCACATAACCGAAGATAAAATCGATTTTAGAGGAAAAATTGTTAGGAAACATACTTTGCTATATATTTACTTGTATATAAAGTGCAAGTTCTGCCAAAAATTACAAGAAAGAGGCACTCCGATACAACCTGTATATCAGATAACAAAGGAGGGCCTCATTCACATTGTTGTTCAATTGTTCATGTAGTGGGACTCCTACAAGGAACTGTCACTCCAATACACCCTTTGTTACACATAAAGGAGGGCATCATACACACCCTTGAAAAATTATGATTAATGGCCTGCTGGTGACCCTCTAAAACATTTGGAGCAAGGGCCTGCTCATCTGACCATCTAAAACATCAGGAACGAAGGCCTGCTGCTGAGCTGACCCTCTAAAACATTATGGGTGAGGGTCTGCTGCCGAGCTGACCATCGAAAAAATTATGGTTCAGGGCCTGCTGCTGAGCTGACCCTCTAAAAATAATATACCAGGGCCTGTAGGTGAGCTGACCCTGTAAAACATTATATGCGTGGGCCTGCAGGTGAGCTGACCCTGTAAAAGATTGTAGGCGCGGGCCTGCAGGTGAGCTGATCCTTTAAAAGATTGTAGGTGAGGGCCTGCTGGTGAACTGACCCTCTAAAATATTTTAGGTGCGGGCCTGCAGGTGAGCTGACCCTGTAAAAGATTTTAGTTGTGGGCCTGCAGGTGAGCTGACCCTGTAAAATATTGTAGGTGAGGGCCTGCTGGTGAACTGACCCTGTAAAAGATTGTAGGTGAGGGCCTGCAGGTGAGCTGACCCTCTAAAACATTATATGCAAGGGCCTTCAGGTGTGCTTACCCTGTAAAAGATTGTAGGTGAATGCCTGCTGGTGAGCTGACACTGTAAAAATTTATATGCGAGGGCCTGTTGGTGAGCTGACTCTGTAAAACATTATATGCAAGGGCCTGCTGGTGAGCTGACCCTGTAAAAGATTTTAGGTGTGGGCCTGCTAGTGAGCTGACCCCGTAAAAGATTTTAGGTGTGGGCCTGCAAGTGAGCTGACCCTATGTCACGGAACCATGAACCAGACGTACAACAAGAGATAAGTGAAAATAAGAAGGCTTTATTGAAAATAAAGCTGTAAAGCAAAAGTCCAAACGGATGGTGAAACCGAGCAGAGTCTTTGCGAAGCCAGAGGTCAGGAACCAGAAGGGTAGTCAGACGAAGCCAGGATCAGGAACCAGCAGGGTAGTCAGACGAAGCCAGGATCAGGAACCAGCAGGGTAGTCAGACGAAGCCAGGATCAGGAACCAGCAGGGTAGTCAGACGAAGCCAGGATCAGGAACCAGAAGCAGCAGCAGTCTTAGAAGCATGTGAACACAAGAGGACCAAGCAAGGAACTGAAGCCACAGACCTCCTATATATATGAGCTAGGCATCCAGCTCCTCCCAGGGGAAGGAGGAGACGCAGGGTGGAAGGCTACAAGAAACCCAGAAACCAAGATGGCTGCCAGCACATGTCAAACGAAGGAGAGCAGCAAGCAGGTAAGACCATGACAGTACCTCCCCCTCAAGGGCCCCTCCTCCGCGGAGCACAAAACGGTTTCTGAGGGAAGCGTGCGTGGAAGGCTCGGAGCAAGGCAGGAGCATGGACATCTGCGGAGGGAACCCAGGAACGCTCCTCTGGACCATAACCACGCCAATGGACCAAAAACTGCAACCGACCGCGGACCAGGCTTGAGTCCAGGATATTGCTCACCTCATATTCCTCACGATTGCCCACTTGGACCGGACGAGGCCGAGGAACCGAGGAAGTGAAACGATTACACACCAGTGGCTTCAACAGGGAGACATGAAACACGTTGGAGATCCGCATGCCAGGAGGAAGCGCAAGGGCATAGGCTACCGGGTTTACCCTGCGAAGCACTCGGAAGGGACCAACAAAGCGAGGCGCCAGCTTGGGAGTGGGCACTCGAAGGTTGAGGTTGCGGGTGGACAACCATACACGGTCTCCGACCTGGTAGGAAGGAGCAGGCGCTCGTCTGCGATCAGCCTTGAGTCTCTGGCGCTGCGCAGAGACCTCAAGGGACTTCTGGATCTGTACCCAAGAAGCACGTAGGACGGAAAGGTGATCCTCCACAGCCGGAATATCCTGGGGAGAGAATACCTCCGGTAACACGGCAGGTTGGAACCCATAATTGGCCATGAAGGGAGACGTCCCAGAGGAAGAGTTCACCGCCGTGTTCCTGGCAAACTCAGCCCAAGGCAGGAGGTCAACCCAATTGTCTTGGTGATCGGAGACATAGCAACGAAGGAATTGCTCCAAGGCCTGATTGGATCGTTCTGCGGCCCCATTGGACTGAGGGTGGTAGGCCGAGGAGAAGGAGAGATGAATCCCCAACTGGGAGCAAAAGGCGCGCCAGAACCTGGACACAAACTGACTCCCCCGATCCGACACAATCTCCTTAGGCAAACCGTGCAACCGGAAGACCTCCCTGGCAAAAATCGTGGCCAACTCTTGTGCAGAGGGTAACTTCTTGAGAGGAACACAGTGGCACATTTTGGAAAACCGATCCACAATCATGAGAATGACCGTATGGCCTCGGGATGCAGGGAGGTCTACAATGAAATCCATCCCCAGGTGTGACCATGGGCGCTCCCCGGTGGCTATGGGTTGCAGAAGGCCCAACGGAAGGTGCCGAGGGGACTTACTCTGGGCACAAACGGAGCATGCCGCTACATATGCGGCGATGTCGGAACGTAGGGAAGGCCACCAGAACAGACGTGAAACAGCCCAGGACAGCTGATTCTTTCCAGGATGCCCCGCGGTCTTGGAGTTATGGTAGGTTCGCAACAACCGAGTGCGCAACTCCTCAGGCACAAAACATCTGCCGTTGGGTCTCCCAGAGGGAGCACCAGATTGGGCCGCCAAAATCTGCTCACCCAGGGGAGAGGTCAGGCTGGTGCGAATGGCGGCCAGGATCTGATTCGGAGGTATGACCGAAGTCGGAATCGACTCCTCCCTGGACAGCTCGGAGTACTGCCGTGATAAGGCATCCGCCCTGATGTTCTTGGAACCGGGTAGGTAGGAGACCACGTAATTAAAACGTGACAAGAACAGAGCCCATCTGGCCTGACGTGGTGTCAATCTCTTGGCCTCAGAAAGGTAGGTCAGATTCTTGTGGTCCGTCAGGATGAGAACCGGAACCACCGAACCCTCGAGCAAGTGCCTCCATTCTTTAAGGGCCTGCACGATGGCCAATAACTCCCTGTCACCAATCTGATAGTTGCACTCCGCGGAAGACAGTTTCCGGGAGTAAAACCCACAAGGAAGCAGAGGACCCTCTGGTGTTCTACGCTGAGACAGAAGGGCGCCTACTCCCGTCTCAGACGCGTCCACCTCGAGGACAAAGGGCAACCCAGGGTTGGGATGCGACAGAATCGGAGCCGACACAAAGGCGGACTTTAGGGCCTCAAAAGCTCGGATGGCCTCGAGCGGCCAGACCTGGGAATTACTGCCCTTCCTGGTCAGATCCGTGAGAGGCTTGGCCAGCATGGAAAAGTCCCTGATGAACTTCCGATAATAATTGGCGAAGCCCAAAAAGCGCTGCAGGGAACGAAGACCACTGGGCTGGGGCCACTGTAAGACAGCCGAAACCTTCTCAGGATCCATGGAGAACCCCTCAGCGGAAATGATGTAACCTAAGAAGGTTACCTGGGATCGGTGAAATTCGCATTTCTCAAGCTTACCGAACAGCTTGTTCTCTCGTAACCGTTGCAACACTCGTCTGACATCCAGAATGTGGGCCTCCATGGATTCAGAATATACCAAGATGTCATCCAAATAGACTACCACACACTGCTGCAACAGGTCACGGAAAACATCGTTGATGAATTCCTGAAAGACTGCGGGCGCATTGCACAACCCAAAGGGCATAACCAAGGATTCGTAATGACCGGTCCTGGTGTTAAACGCGGTCTTCCACTCATCGCCCGCCTTGATCCTTACCAGGTTATATGCCGCCCTCAGGTCGAGTTTGGTAAAGACCGTGGCCCCTTTAAGGCGATCGAACAGCTCGGAAATCAAGGGTATCGGGTAAGCGTTCTTGATCGTGATGCGATTGAGACCCCTGTAATCGATGCAAGGCCTCAACTCACCGCCCTTCTTTTTCACAAAGAAAAATCCAGCCCCTGCCGGGGACGAAGATTTGCGAATGTGTCCGCGTGAAAGCGCCTCCCTCACGTACTCCTCCATGGCCTCATTCTCCGCTACCGACAGTGGATAGACTTTGCCACGAGGAGGAACGGCACCAGATTGTAACTCTATGGCACAATCGTATGGGCGGTGCGGAGGTAGGGCAACCGCGCGCACCTTATCGAATACATCCCGGTACTCCTCGTATTCAGGAGGCAACAGAGAGTCCGAGGAAGTACACAGCAACTTGACAGACCCATGGATGCAACTAGCCCCACACTGCGGTGACCACGAGAGGATCTCGACCGATCTCCAATCGAAAGTCGGATTATGCTTCTGGAGCCAGGGGTACCCCAAGACCACCGAGTAGTGTGGAGACGAAATAACCTGGAGGCAGACCGACTCTCTGTGAACGGCACCAATGGCTATCCCCACTGGAAGGGTCTCATGAGTCACGTGTGGCGGCAGAAGGGGTCTGCCGTCTATCGCCTCAAGAGCCAGTGGGGAACCTCAAGCCTGCAGAGGAATGGAATTGGCGGCAGCGAACACACTATCAATGAACAAACCACCAGCACCAGAGTCCACCAACGCCTGGGTCGTCACCGAGCCCCCGACCCAGGAGAGGACAACAGTGATCAGTGGTTTGTCAACACGGGAAACCGGGGACGAGGAGACTCCACCCAAGATCTGCCCCCGACAGGATCTCAGGGTACGAGCGTTTCCCGGACGGTTCGGACATGCCAACCGAAAATGCCCACCGAGACCACAGTACATGCATCGGCCCTCGCGTCTCCGGAGTGCCCTCTCCCTCTCGGACAGGCGAGCAAACCCCAGCTGCATGGGTTCACCCCCAGACAAGTCATCCCCAGGAGGCGTGGGAGGAGAGGAAGGCACGGGTGGGACAGCAAACGTAGGCACCAATCTGTTAGAAGACCTCCGCAGGTTCTCCTTAAAGGAAGGTCTCTCCCTGAGTCTGGTGTCAATCAAAATCAGGAAAGAAATAAGAGACTCGAGCTCAACTGGTAGGTCCTTAGCTGCAACCTCATCCTTCAAGGCATCCGAGAGACCATGAGAGAAAGCAGCGACCAGAGCCTCATTATTCCAGCCCACCTCTGCTGCCAGGGTACGAAACTCAATGGCGTATTCAGCTACGGATCGTGAACCCTGTCTGATGGACATAAGGAGCTTCGCAGCAGAGGCAGCACGAGCCGGCACATCGAATACCTTCCGAAGAGAAGCAACAAAACCGGAAAACTCGGCAACCACCGGATTGTTGTTCTCCCATAAAGGGCTGGCCCAGGCCAAGGCCTTGTCCGAGAGCAGCGAGATCAAGAAGCCCACCTTTGATCTCTCAGTAGGAAAGGCATGTGGCAGCAACTCGAAATAAATGCCCACCTGGTTAAGGAAACCTCGGCACTGAGTTGGCTCTCCCCCAAAGCGCTGTGGAAGAGGGGCAGAACCGGTCATACCCCGAAACACCGCAGGCGCAACAACAGGTGTCGGGGTAGACTCTGGCGCAACAACCGGAGCGGCAGTAGGAGCGAGCCCAGGAGCGACAACCGACCCATCGGCAACGGGAGCGAAATGAGCCGTGCGTTCAAGCAGGGTTTGCAACGCCACAGCGAACCGACCCAACAGGTGATCCTGCTGATCAAGTCTGGCAACCAGCGTGGGTAGCGAGGATGGCCCTGTACCGTCAGAATTCATGGCTTGGTCCTAATGTCACGGAACCATGAACCAGACGTACAACAAGAGATAAGTGAAAATAAGAAGGCTTTATTGAAAATAAAGCTGTAAAGCAAAAGTCCAAACGGATGGTGAAACCGAGCAGAGTCTTTGCGAAGTCAGAGGTCAGGAACCAGAAGGGTAGTCAGACGAAGCCAGGATCAGGAACCAGCAGGGTAGTCAGACGAAGCCAGGATCAGGAACCAGCAGGGTAGTCAGACGAAGCCAGGATCAGGAACCAGCAGGGTAGTCAGACGAAGCCAGGATCAGGAACCAGAAGCAGCAGCAGTCTTAGAAGCATGTGAACACAAGAGGACCAAGCAAGGAACTGAAGCCACAGACCTCCTATATATATGAGCTAGGCATCCAGCTCCTCCCAGGGGAAGGAGGAGCCGCAGGGTGGAAGGCTACAAGAAACCCAGAAACCAAGATGGCCGCCAGCACATGTCAAACGAAGGAGAGCAGCAAGCAGGTAAGACCATGACACCCTATAAAAGATTGTAGGTGAGGGCCTGCTGGTGAGCTGACCCTCTAAAACATTATATGCAAGGGCCTTCAGGTGAGCTGACCCTGTAAAAGATTGTAGGTGAGGGCCTGCAGGTGAGCTGACCCTCTAAAACATTATATGCAAGGGCCTTCAGGTGAGCTGACCCTGTAAAAGATTTTAGGTGTGGGCCTGCTGGTGAGCTGACCCTGTAAAAGATTTTAGGTGCGGGCCTGCTGGTGAGCTGACCATGTAAAAGCCTCAGTGTCCACAAGCCAAAATGGCAGCATTTTTCTGGCCAGTAATTTGGAAAGCTGCGCATGTAGTGGGTTGGTGGCTGAGTATTTGCTCTTTCATTCAAATGCCTGGGGTAAGGACATTTGTACTCTGCGCTGGGACACGGAAGTGGATGTGGTCGCTCATGGTGCTTGAGAAGGTCCAGGTGCAGGGTGGGAGGCATCCGGGCCTGCGCCTTTGACAGGGGATTGGCCAGCACGTAACACAGGGGAAAAGGAGGCAGTGGTGTGACCCGCAGACGCTGATTGTGGACCCAGGCGTTCAGCCTACCTATTAGGGTGCTTTGATGCCATGTGACTGGGGAACAGTTGTGGGCCTGTTTGGTTTGGCCCGCCTTCTCCCTTTTGCCACCCCACTGCGTCTTCCAGCCTGTTGCAGTGCCGAAGATCCCTCCCTCTCTGTACTGCTGTCCTCGCTCAGCTTTCACCTTCCCAGGTTGGGTCAGTCAGTGACTTCATCGTCCACCACTCCTCTTTCACTTCCTCACTCTGCTTATCCTCCTGACTTGTTGAGCTAACCACTACGTCAGTGATTAACAACTGTGTCTCATCCTCTTCATCAACCTTTTGAGACAGTAATTGCCGTTGACTTATTGGCAACTGTGTCTCATCATCATCCGTGTAGAACAAAAAAATGGAATAGGACATCACCACTTATTGGGACTGATAGTCCATGGTATGGCGGCGGTGCTCGTGGCGTCAGGTCCCGGCCCCAGGGACCCCTCAAACGTAGACAAAACTTCAGGAAAGTAACGGCACTCTTGTTCTTGAATCAAGGCTTAGTGTTTAATTACACCGAAAAAACAGCAACGTTTTGACACACAGGTCTTTCTCAAGCTACATAGCTATGTACATATGTAGCTTGAGAAAGACCTGTGTGTTGAAACATTGCTGTTTTTTCAGTGTAATTAAACACTAATCCTTGATTCAAGAACAAGAGTGCTGTGACTTTCCTGAAGTTTTGTCATCATCATCCGCCTCATTAAACATTAATTGCCATTCCCCACCATCATCTTTTTGTGATTGTGGATGCTCAAGAGTTTGGGAATCAGAGCACAAAATCTGTCCCTCTTCAAGCGTGCTTGGCGAGAGGGCCAAATCAAGGAATGGCGCTGAAAAGAGCTCTTTGGAATATCCAAGTGTGGGATTGCTTGTTTGCCCAGACTCTCCATGGTGGGAAGAAGGAGGATCAGGGTGAGGATTGGGTTGAGCAGAATCTTGGCTACTGAGACTGGACTTAGTGGAAGACAGGGTGGTGCTTAACCGACTAGAAGCATTATCTGCTGCAATCCAACCGACCACCTGGTCGCACTGGTCTGACTTCAAGAGTGGTGTCCTGCGCCGGACTGTAAACTGGGACATGAAGCTAGGCATCGTGGATGATTGTTTTTCTTGTGCTCATGCAGCAGGCACAGTTTCACCGCGCCCAGGGCCACGGCCTCTGCGTGCACCATCAGCATCACGGCCACTGCCGAATCCCTTACTCCTCGCCTTCTTCATATTAAATGTTATATATGATTGAAAGTCTGTCACACGTGCAGTAGCGTAGGATTTGGAAGTGTATGAGCAAACAAATTTTAAAAGGTATTTGGGATGTGGAAACGTCACACAGGAGATATCCCGCAGATAATGTCAATGCATTCACCAGAGGCTAATGAAAAATTACAGGGAATGTCACAGGTATTTGGGAGGAGGAAACGTTATACAGGAGAGGTACCACCGGTAATGTCACTGTCCCCAGCGTCTACGCAAAAAAGTACACTGTATGTCACAGATAAATTTTTTAAGCGCACGCGTTACACTGCAGATGTGGCGCTGGTGATGACACTGTCAGAAGGGGACACCGTCTATTGAAAAAGTACACTGTATGTCATAGATACATTTTTTAAACGCACCCGTTACACTGCAGATGTGGCACTGGTAATGTCACTGTTAGAAGCAGACACCGTCTATTGAAAAAGTACACTGTATATCATATATTTTTTTTTTGATGCACACACTTTACACAGGAGATGTGGCGCAGCTAATGTCACTGTCCGCAGTGGACACCATCTATAGAAAAAGTACACTGGATGCCACAGATATTTTTGGATGCGCACACTTTACACTGGAGATGTGGCACAGCTAATGTCACTGTCCGCAGCGGACACCGTCTACGGAAAAAGTACACTGGATGTCACAGATATTTTTTGGATGTGCACACTTTACACTGGAGATGTGGCGCAGCTAGTTTTGGTGGTAAAAATATTCCTAATCACTCCCTACACTGTCTGTCCCTTCTTCAGCACAACTCTCCCTGACTAAGAATGAGCCGAACATGCGTCATTGGGTGCTATATAGCACCCGATAACGTGTTCCGGCCAGCCAATCACTGTAATGCCATGTTTATTGGCTGCGTAGCGGGGGGGAGACTTGAACATTGCGCTCGAGCACATGCAGTATTCTTCTTCCAAATACTGCCATGTGCCGAGCATGCTCGATCATCACTAAAACTGAATATACGTAAACGGACGATTGAGGCTTGATGCTAAATTTCACCTTAATACACACTGGTAGATTGCTGCCACACCAGGCAGTAGTAATCATGTACAGGCTCGGACTGGCCCACAGGGGTACAGGTGAATCCCCCGGGGGGGCCCCTGAGCAAGGTGGGCCTCTATTCTCCCACCACCTTCACAAGTGGCACATAACACAGTAGACATACTGCACTACATACATATATTTCATGTACAGCACCTCAACCAGCCTATGTTCATATAAAAAACGTGATAGATTATTAGCAAAAACTCCCCAGTTTATTATTATAAACACGATCAGAGCTGAGATTACTTTTAGGTATTGAGGAAAGCTACTGTAGCCAGTATCCTCTTTTCCCCAGGACCTAGCTTCTCAGAGGTGCTGCAGGGACGCCCATATTCAATCATTTGGTAGCATCTTGTTGCTGTGTGGGCAGATAATATTTGAATATATCCGTACGGTGGGCCCCCAAAATAAATTCTGACACTGATCATGTATATATGCAGCTGAATTATAGGAACTCTCCCACAAAAGTGCCACAAATGTTTATTTTATGACCTATTAGAAAGGTGCTGTAACGGGGAGCCGGCAAAGCGCTTCCTTCTTGCAGCGCCGCCGGCATCCCGGCTGTGTGCAGGAGTGAGGACAGCGTCCTCGTCTCCATGGGAGCCAGGGGGTGGGAGGACACGGCTGCTCACGCCTCCTCAGCGCAGACGGCGTTCCCTTAGACTATGAGCAGCAGGGGAGCCGAGCGCCGATAATGATGAATCGGTGCTTGGCTGTGTTGGGCTGTGTAATGTGAGTCACGTGACGCTGGCCACGTCATGTGATTCACCAGTCAGGTTGCCTGTGATTGGTCTAGTTAGCCTCAAAAGCCTTCTTTATATATTCAGACCTTGCTTGCTTTGACCTCGGCTTTGTATGTGACCAAGACCTCGCTACCTCCATTTGTATTTGACTTGACCTCTTGGCTTCCGACCTCGGCTTTGTTTGTGACCTTGCTATTGTGTTTTTCCCTGTGTACTGCGTGACCTCCTAGATTTTGACTTTTTGCTTCCCTGACTCTGTTCACGGTTTTCCTTTGCTTTTAGGCCCCTGCATGTATTTAAGCTAGGGACCGCTGCCAAGTTGCACGCCATTGTGAAAGTAGGTAGGGACAGAGGTGCGGGTGGAGTCCAGGGCTGCACTCTTCCCTTCCCCCGTGACAGGTGCATGATGTAATCTGTAGTGAATGTAATCTTCTCATCAGTGACTACATTTGTGAGTTATCCCGTGCCTTCTAATTATTAGCTGTGTCATGTGACCAACTCTCTGATCTCCAACTGACACAGGACAGGAAGTCAGTCACTGACATTGAGACCAGGGGCGGGCTGGTCCGGGGGCAGGGAGACAATTGCCCCCCAGGCCGCCCTAAAAAAAACGGCCGCTGGGCCGTCTTTAACAAATAATTTTTTTATATATTTTTTTTAATTCCTCAGGGCAGCACCGCCAATCACCACAGGTGGCGCGGCCCTGGATGTAATTGTGGCGGGCAGTAGGAGATGAGCGCTTCCATATTCATCTGTATCGCAGTCCTCAGGACAGCGATACAGATGGCTGTGCTGTGGGGCAGGAGAGGGAGATGCGTGTCCCTCCCCTGTTCTTCTGATAGGCCGTAGGCACTAATGCCTGCAGCCTATCAGAGGCCGGCTCAGGCAGCGCGATGACATCATTATCATCGCGCCGCCTGAGCCGGGCAGCACGCAGCAGGGACACAGACCTGAAGAGGCCTGCATCGCTGCTGATGGAGGTAAGTAGTGTTTTTTTTTTCTTCTTTGTGGGGGGAGCTGTCACTATGGGTATGGGGGAGCTGTCACTATGTCTATGGGGGAGCTGGCACTATGGGGGGGAGCTGGCACTATGGCTATGGGGGAGCTGGCACTATGGCTATGGGGGAGCTGGCACTATGGCTATGGGGGGAGTTGGCACTATGGGGGGGATCTGGCACTATGGGGGGGCTTGCACTATAGGGGGAGCTGGCACTATTGGGGGGCTGGCACTATGGGGAAGCTAGCACTATGGGGAGGCTGGCACTATGGGGGGAGCTGGCACTATGGGGGGAGCTGGCACTATGGGGGGACTGGCACTATGGGGGGGGGGCTGGCACTATGGGGGGAGCTGGCACTATGGGGGGGCTGGCACTATGGGGGGCTGGCACTGAGGGGAGCTGGCACTATGGGGGCATTTCTTACTGGCACATTATGGGGGGCACCATGGGGGAGAGGAGCACTATGGGGGTATCTGGGGGCTCTAAAGGTTTTTTTTTTAAATTATTGGCACATTATGGGGGGCATTATAGGGGAGAGCGGCAGTATGGGGCATCTGGTGTCACTATAGGGGCATTATTTTGGGGCACTATGGGGAAGTGGGGGCTCTAAAGGGGCCTTTTTTATTGGTACATTATGGGGGCCACTATGGCATTTGGTGGCACTAAGGGGGCATTTTTTACTGGCACATTATGGGAGGCACTATAGGCGAGAGCGGCACTATGGGGCATTATTTGGGGGCACTATGGGGGAGTGGAGCACTATTGGGGCATATGGTGGCACTAAGAAGGGGCATTTTTTACTGGCACATTGTTGGGGACACTATGGGGAAGGGGGAGAGGAGCATTATGAGGGCATTTACTGGGGCACTATATAGGGGTATTTTATACTGGCATACATTATGGGCGCATTAGCTCAACTGCGGGCACTAAGCGGGGGTATTTCATGTACTGTCATATTATAGGGAGAATTATTACTACTAGGGGGTATTATGGGGAGCTTTACTACTATTGGGGGGCTATGAGGAACATGATTACTATTATGGGCACTATAGGGGCATTATTACTACTAAGTGTGCTCTGGCAGAGAATTATTTCTAGTGGTGGGATTTTGGAGAGCACTGTTACTTTGGGGGCACCCTGGCATAGTATCAGCTTAGCACAATTATTTTTGGGGGACATTATCTTTATACTATTAGTGTCTGGGCGCAGTTATTTTTTAGAGCACTGTGTGCCAATAATTGTTTAAGGGGGCACTATCTGTGTGGTAGTAGTATTTCCAGGGGGACTGTTTCTGCAGTATAGTATTGGGGGCATAGCGGGCACAGTATTGGGGGCACTATCTGTGTGGTAGTAGTATTTCCAGTTCTTAAGTATAACCTTAAAGGGAGCCTGACACTGAAAAATTCACTGAATAGACATAATAGATGCAACAATTATATATAGACCAAGGTGAACATTTATTAACCACCTCAGCCCCCAGTGCTTAAACACCCTGAAAGACCAGGCCACTTTTTACACTTCTGACCTACACTACTTTCACCGTTTATTGCTCGGTCATGCAACTTACCACCCAAATGAATTTTACCTCCTTTTCTTCTCACTAATAGAGCTTTCATTTGGTGGTATTTCATTGCTGCTGACATTTTTACTTTTTTTGTTATTAATCGAAATTTAACGATTTTTTTGCAAAAAAATGACATTTTTCACTTTCAGTTGTAAAATTTTGCAAAAAAAAACGACATCCATATATAAATTTTGCTCTAAATTTATTGTTCTACATGTCTTTGATAAAAAAAAAATGTTTGGGTAAAAAAAAAATGTTTGGGTAAAAAAAAAATGGTTTGGGTAAAAGTTATAGCGTTTACAAACTATGGTACAAAAATGTGAATTTCTGCTTTTTGAAGCAGCTCTGACTTTCTGAGCACCTGTCATGTTTCCTGAGGTTCTACAATGGCCAGACAGTACAAACACCCCACAAATGACCCCATTTCGGAAAGTACACACCCTAAGGTATTCGCTGATGGGCATAGTGAGTTCATAGAACTTTTTATTTTTTGTCACAAGTTAGCGGAAAATGATGATTTTTTTTTTTCTTTTTTTTTTCTTACAAAGTCTCATATTCCACTAACTTGTGACAAAAAATAAAAAGTTCTATGAACTCACTATGCCCATCAGCGAATACCTTGGGGTCTCTTCTTTCCAAAATGGGGTCACTTGTGGGGTAGTTATACTGCCCTGGCATTCTAGGGGCCCAAATGTGTGGTAAGGAGTTTGAAATCAAATTCTGTAAAAAATGACCTGTGAAATCCGAAAGGTGCTCTTTGGAATATGGGCCCCTTTGCCCACCTAGGCTGCAAAAAAGTGTCACACATCTGGTATTGCCGTACTCAGGAGAAGGTGGGGAATGTGTTTTGGGGTGTCATTTTACATATACCCATGCTGGGTGAGAGAAATATCTTGGCAAAAGACAACTTTTCCCATTTTTTTATACAAAGTTGGCATTTGACCAAGATATTTATCTCACCCAGCATGGGTATATGTAAAAAGACACCCCAAAACACATTCCCCACCTTCTCCTGAGTACGGAGATACCAGATGTGTGACACTTTTTTGCAGCCTAGGTGGGCAAAGGGGCCCATATTCCAAAGAGCACCTTTCGGATTTCACAGGTCAATTTTTACAGAATTTGATTTCAAACTCCATACCACACATTTGGGCCCCTAGAATGCCAGGGCAGTATAACTACCCCACAAGTGACCCCATTTTGGAAAGAAGACACCCCAAGGTATTCCGTGAGGGGCATGGCGAGTTCCTAGAATTTTTTATTTTTTGTCACAAGTTAGTGGAAAATGATGATTTTTTTTTTTTTTTCATACAAAGTCTCATATTCCACTAACTTGTGACAAAAAATAAAAACTTCCATGAACTCACTATGCCCATCAGCGAATACCTTGGGGTCTCTTCTTTCCAAAATGGGGTCACTTGTGGGGTATTTATACTGCCCTGGCATTCTAGGGGCCCAAATGTGTGGTAAGGAGTTTGAAATCAAATTCTGTAAAAAATGACGAGTGAAATCCGAAAGGTGCTCTTTGGAATATGGGCCCCTTTGCCCACCTAGGCTGCAAAAAAGTGTCACACATCTGGTATCTCCGTACTCGGGAGAAGTTGGGGAATGTGTTTTGAGGTGTCATTTTACATATACCCATGCTGGGTGAGATAAATATCTTGGTCAAATGCCAACTTTGTATAAAAAAATGGGAAAAGTTGTCTTTTGCCAAGATATTTCTCTCACCCAGCATGGGTATATGTAAAATGACACCCCAAAACACATTCCCCAACTTCTACTGAATACGGAGATACCAGATGTGTGACACTTTTTTGCAGCCTAGGAGGGCAAAGGGGCCCATATTCCAAAGAGCACCTTTCGGATTTCACTCGTCATTTTTTACAGAATTTGATTTCAAACTCCTTACCACACATTTGGGCCCCTAGAATGCCAGGGCAGTATAACTACCCCATAAGTGACCCCATTTTGGAAAGAAGAGACCCCAAGGTATTCGCTGATGGGCATAGTGAGTTCATGGAAGTTTTTATTTTTTGTCACAAGTTAGTGGAATATGAGACTTTGTATGAAAAAAAAATAAAAAATAAAAATCATCATTTTCCACTAACTTGTGACAAAAAATAAAAAATTCTAGGAACTCGCCATGCCCCTCACGGAATACCTTGGGGTGTCTTCTTTCCAAAATGGGGTCACTTGTGGGGTAGTTATACTGCCCTGGCATTTTCCAGGAGCCCTAATGTGTGGTAAGTAGGTAAATGACCTGTGAAATCCTAAAGGTGCTCTTTGGAATGTGGGCCCCTTTGCCCATCTAGGCTGCAAAAAAGTGTCACACATCTGGTATCTCCGTACTCAGGAGACGTTGGGGAATGTGTTTTGGGGTGTCATTTTACATATACCCATGCTGGGTGAGAGAAATATCTTGGCAAAAGACAACTTTTCCCATTTTTTTATACAAAGTTGGCATTTGACCAAGATATTTATCTCACCCAGCATGGGTATATGTAAAATGACACCCCAAAACACATTCCCCAACTTCTCCTGAGTACGGCGATACCACATGTGTGACACTTTTTTGCAGCCTAGATGCGCAAAGGGGCCCAAATTCATTTTAGGAGGGCATTTTTAGACATTTGGATACCAGACTTCTTCTCACGCTTTGGGGCCCCTAGAATGCCAGGGCAGTATAAATACCCCACATGTGACCCCATTTTGGAAAGAAGACACCCCAAGGTATTCAATGAGGGGCATGGCGAGTTCATAGAAATTTTTTTTTTTGGGCACAAGTTAGCGGAAATTGATATTTTTTATTTTTTTTCTCACAAAGTCTCCCGTTCCGCTAACTTGGGACAAAAATTTCAATCTTTCATGGACTCAATATGCCCCTCACGGAATACCTGGGGGTGTCTTCTTTCCGAAATGGGGTCACATGTGGGGTATTTATACTGCCCTGGCATTCTAGGGGCCCTAAAGCGTGAGAAGAAGTCTGGAATATAAATGTCTAAAAAATTTTACGCATTTGGATTCCGTGAGGGGTATGGTGAGTTCATGTGAGATTTTATTTTTTGACACAAGTTAGTGGAATATGAGACTTTGTAAGAAAAAAAAAAAAAAATTCCGCTAACTTGGGCCAAAAAAATGTCTGAATGGAGCCTTACAGAGGGTGATCAATGACAGGGGGGGTGATCAATGACAGGGGGGGTGATCAATGACAGGGGGGTGATCAATGACAGGGGGGGTGATCAATGACAGGGGGGTGATCAGGGAGTTTATATGGGGTGATAACCACAGTCATTGATCACGCCCGTGTAAGGCTTCATTCAGACGTCCGTATGCGTTTTGCGGATCCGATCCATCTATCAGTGCATCCGTAAAAATCATGCGGACATCTGAATGGAGCTTTACAGGGGGGTAATCAATGACAGGGGTGTAATCAATGACAGGGGGGTGATCAGGGAGTCTATATGGGGTGATAACCACAGTCATTGATCATGCCCCTGTAAGGCTTCATTCAGACGTCCGGATGCGTTTTGTGGATCCGATCCATCTATCAGTGCATCCGTAAAAATCATGCGGACATCTGAATGGAGCTTTACAGGGGGGTAATCAATGACAGGGGTGTAATCAATGACAGGGGGGTGATCAGGGAGTCTATATGGGGTGATAACCACAGTCATTGATCATGCCCCTGTAAGGCTTCATTCAGACGTCCGGATGCGTTTTGCGGATCCGATCCATCTATCAGTGGATCCGTAAAAATCATGCGGACATCTGAATGGAGCTTTACAGGGGGTTGATCAATGACAGGGGGGTAATCAATGACAGGGGGGTGATCAGGGAGTCTATATGGGGTGATAACCACAGTCATTGATCATGCCCCTGTAAGGCTTCATTCAGACGTCCGGATGCGTTTTGCGGATCCGATCCATCTATCAGTGCATCCGTAAAAATCATGCGGACATCTGAATGGAGCTTTACAGGGGGTTGATCAATGACAGGGGGGTAATCAATGACAGGGGGGTGATCAGGGAGTCTATATGGGGTGATAACCACAGTCATTGATCATGCCCCTGTAAGGCTTCATTCAGACGTCCGGATGCGTTTTGCGGATCCGATCCATCTATCAGTGCATCCGTAAAAATCATGCGGACATCTGAATGGAGCTTTACAGGGGGTTGATCAATGACAGGGGGGTAATCAATGACAGGGGGGTGATCAGGGAGTCTATATGGGGTGATAACCACAGTCATTGATCATGCCCCTGTAAGGCTTCATTCAGACGTCCGGATGCGTTTTGCGGATCCGATCCATCTATCAGTGCATCCGTAAAAATCATGCGGACATCTGAATGGAGCTTTACAGGGGGTTGATCAATGACAGGGGTGTGATCAGGGAGTCTATATGGGGTGATAACCACAGTCATTGATCACGCCCCTGTAAGGCTTCATTCAGACGTCCGGATGCGTTTTGCGGATCCGATTCATCTATCAGTGGATCCGTAAAAATCATGCGGACATCTGAATGGAGCTTTACAGGGGGTTGATCAATGACAGGGGGGTAATCAATGACAGGGGTGTGATCAGGGAGTCTATATGGGGTGATAACCACAGTCATTGATCATGCCCCTGTAAGGCTTCATTCAGACGTCCGGATGCGTTTTGCGGATCCGATCCATCTATCAGTGCATCCGTAAAAATCATGCGGACATCTGAATGGAGCTTTACAGGGGGTTGATCAATGACAGGGGTGTAATCAATGACAGGGGGGTGATCAGGGAGTCTATATGGGGTGATCAGGGGTGATCAGGGGCTAATAAGGGGTTAATAAGTGACGGGGGGGGGGGGTGTAGTGTAGTGTAGTGGTGCTTGGTGGGACTTTACTGAGCTACCTGTGTCCTCTGGTGGTCGATCCAAACAAAGGGGACCACCAGAGGACCAGGTAGCAGGTATATTAGACGCTGTTATCAAAACAGCGTCTAATATACCTGTTAGGGGTTAAAAAAAACACATCTCCAGCCTGCCAGCGAACGATCGCCGCTGGCAGGCTGGAGATCAACTCTCTTACCTTCCGTTCCTGTGAGCGCGCGCGCCTGTGTGCGCGCGTTCACAGGAAATCCCGGCTCACGCGAGATGACGCGTATATGCGTCGCTGAGCGCAGGGCTGCCACCTCCGGAACGCGAATCTGCGTACAGCGGTCCGGAGGTGGTTAAGACCAGCATTTTAGACTCCGGTCTTAATAAACCCCTATAGCTGGTGGTGGATCCGCCGGAGTTATGAAGAGGCGACGGATCCACCGCCGCTTCTAAATGTAAGACAGCTCACGAGCTGTCTTACATTTAGACCTTTTTCTACGCCTGAAACAGTCCTGTTCCCAACTGTAGGGAAAAGTCGCTTATATTAAGCAATCTGCCAAAATGTGTGCCTGAAATATGCCTAATATAGGCGTATTTCAGTATAATAAATGACCCCCGAAATCCTCATTCTGATATGATAAAATCTGAGATTCATAACCAATATATTTTGATCAAAATACATTTGTGCCTGCCTACTAGTGGCAAGGTGATCTCAGACAGACAGGAACCTACAATGTTTAATACCTTTCTCTTTGCCAGTGAGTTCTACATTCACCAGAGCAGACCCAGCATATATAATGTGCTGCTTGTTACCTCTATGTGCATTCAAGCATCCAATGAGAGGAGGAGCATGCACAGCTATATGTACCACCTAATCAAATCAGCCTGTGGAATAGGTGGGGTAAAAGTGCAGTGAAAACAGCAATTTTCGTGCATCTATTATTTTCAGTGATTTCTCTTCTTTAAATATAGCCATGTACAGTACAGACCAAAAGTTTGGACACACCTTCTCATTCAAAGAGTTTTCTTTATTTTCATGACTATGAAAATTGTAGATTCACACTGAAGGCATCAAAACTATGAATTAACAAATGTGGAATTATATACATAACAAACAAGTGTGAAACAACTGAAAATATGTCATATTCTAGGTTCTTCAAAGTAGCCACCTTTTGCTTTGATTACTGCTTTGCACACTCTTGGCATTCTCTTGATGAGCTTCAAGAGGTAGTCCCCTGAAATGGTTTTCACTTCACAGGTGTGCCCTGTCAGGTTTAATAAGTGGGATTTCTTGCCTTATAAATGGGGTTGGGACCATCAGTTGCGTTGAGGAGAAGTCAGGTGGATACACAGCTGAAAGTCCTACTGAATAGACTGTTAGGATTTGTATTATGGCAAGAAAAAAGCAGCTAAGTAAAGAAAAATGAGTGGCCATCATTACTTTAAGAAATGAAGGTCAGTCAGTCAGCCGAAAAATTGGGAAAACTTTGAAAGTAAGGGCTATTTGACCATGAAGGAGAGTGATGGGGTGCTGCGCCAGATGACCTGGCCTCCACAGTCACTGGACCTGAACCCAATCGAGATGGTTTGGGGTGAGCTGGACCGCAGAGTGAAGGCAAAAGGGCCAACAAGTGCTAAGCATCTCTGGGAACTCCTTCAAGACTGTTTGAAGACCATTTCAGGGGACTACTCCTTGAAGCTCATCAAGAGAATGCCAAGAGTGTGCAAAGCAGTAATCAAAGCAAAAGGTGGCTACTTTGAAGAACCTAGAATATGACATATTTTCAGTTGTTTCACACTTGTTTATTATGTATATAATTCCAAAACTGGTGTTTTGTAAGGCTAGCTCAGCTGAATGTAATTATCAGCTAAGGTGCTTTATTCTATTGTTTGGCCATGTACAGTACCAATCTCTGCCCAATTCCTGATTCTGGCCCTCCACTGTCTGTCCAACCTGTAGTCCTGACCTTGGATCTGTTTCATGCATTTGCACATACACTGCCTACCCTGGTCTGTTATTAACTACAAGTTTTCCTGATCCCTCGGTGCCTTGCATCAGTGTCTCAGACCCCTGTGGGTCAGCTGCCAACCACATTAGAACTATTCCAGGGCAGTGATGGCCAGTTTGCAGTGTTCGCTAACGAACACATGCGGGCTGCCATCTTTAGTATGGTTAGACTCACCCGTCCGGCGATGCACAGGTAAGCTCTTACCTGTGCCTGTGCCGCGAGCCGGTCTAAAATCAAATGCGGTCACCGGGAGAAGGCAGTTCCGAGAACAGCCCGATGAAGGCCCCCGGTGGCTGTTCTCGGAACTGCCTGCTCCCAGTGACCGCATTTGATTTTAGACCGGCTCGCGGCACAGGTAAGGGCTTACCTGTGCATCGCCGGACGGGTAAGTCTAACCTTACTAAAGATGGCAGCCAGCATGTGTTCATTGGCTAACACTGCGAACTGGCCATCACTGTGCCAGGGTAAATAGTCTGGTTGGTTGACACAATGGTTCAACACCCCCTGCCATATCAGTATTATTACATTCAAGTGAGCTAGCCATACAAGACATTGTGCCTGGTCTAACAGTAAATTTCCTGTTGACAGATTCTCTTTAAGGTAATGCTAATGAGGAATATGATGATTTTCAAATGTCCTAGAAAATTCCCTGGTTCATAAATGTTTCAAATAAAATGTGAAATTCAAATAAAACACTATATAACTTATTTTCTTTGTTGTGATTTCTGTTATGTTAGCATGGCTACTAGTAGTGTTAATGTGACTTAGTTTAATAGTTACTTACAACTCTGGTGTATTATTCTGATTGTTATAGAGTGTTGTTTCTGCTTAATAAATTTTTCTCCAGTACACTGCCGCCCCTGGCATTAGCAGTAAGGAATTACAAGTTGTGTTGTAATTATAGCCTTACTCACAGATTCCATGAGGTTACCTCAGATGGTAATGAAAGCCAAAGCAGGGGTGTGATATACCAATAATATACTTTATATACAGTGCATGTGCAGCATTTGTGTGCGGTTCTGCTGAGATACAGCTATACAGAGGGACAAACGCTACTGGAACAACTAATTTCAACTAGTGTGATATACCAGTTGCCGCCCAAAAAAAGTGATTGAGGCAGGAGTGTGATATACCTATAATATAATTTCTATATAGTCCATTTGTATTGTGCAGCATTTTTGTGCAGTTCTGCTGAGATACCGCAGCTATACAGAGGGACAAATGCTATTAGAACAACTAATTACAACTGTTGTGATTAGAGATGAGCGAATCGAAGCTGATTAAGTCTAATTCGTTCCTAATTTCAGGAAAAATAAATTTAAAAATAAGGGAAAAAAGCAATTTACTAGTGCAGGGAAAGGATAGTGAGATGAATCATTTCACAGTCAGAGAGAGACATGTGCAGATGCTAGTAAGGGAGAGTCATCGGAATTTCCTCATTGTGAAAACCAGCGATTTACAATTGCAGGGAAAGGACAGTGAGAGGAATCATTTCACAGTCAGGGAGAGACATGTGCAGATGCTAGGGAGAGTTATAGTAAATTCCTCATTGTGAAAACAATCGATTTACAAGTGCAGGGAAACATTACATGGGGATCCACATAGTCTCATAATACCTCTCTGTCATTCCAGCAATTAGTTATCGGGGTGCAAGTCCTATGTTGAAAATCCTTTTAGTGGCTTTCATCTGTGGAAAAAGATAAATATATACGCAGGTCGCTTTTGATAACTGCGATGATATCATTTAGTGGCCTATTTCAATACAAAACAAAAAATATATACGCAGGTCACTTTTGTTGTTATTTACGGTACGCTAAAATCATTTGCAGTCATTTCTTGTGAAAGAGCATAGGGCGGTATTTCAGTAATACACAAAACATTTTTTTTAAATCAAATCGTTTTTATTGAACAATAAATACATAGTATTACATAAAACAATACGTTGTATTTTCCTTTCTTTACTTTATCCACCGTGTGGAATCAGTGAACAACAGTAATCATAGAGATACCAACACACAGTTTTATCACGTACCTATATATTACGTGTACACATGCTAAAACAAATATTTTAGACATAGAATTACCAATATCTTAACCTTCCCAACATCCCTCCCCCCCTCACCCTGCCCTAACCCCCCCTACCATAACAACTGGTCTTGACCATCACGAGCCTATATAACCACATGGGTATGAGATAACCATTCACTCCACATTTTGTCAAACTTCTGAGGACACCCTCTCTTCACATACACCCCTTTTTCAAGTATCAGCATGTCATGCACCTTCCGTTCAAACTCACTCAGTGTAGGCGGACTTCCCTGGATCCACCTCATAGCAATCAGTTTCCTGGCCACATATAGCAATCTCCCCACAGCTACCTTAACCGTTTCAGTCCCTCCAATCTCAGACACATACCCCAGAATAGACACCTTAGGATCTTTTTGAATTTTCAATGTCAGTTTGCTATTAATCATATTCCTAACATCCTCCCAATAATTACCAACTACTGGACAAGACCACAGCATATGCAACAAGTCTGCACCATCTACCATACACTTTGGACACTTGTCATCACTTCTCACTCCTATCTTTTTCAGGAACACCAGTGTTTTGTACACTCTATGTATGATAAATAGTTGGGACAGTTTGCCCTGTTCACTCAAGGACACCTTGGGGACTCCTTCCAATATATCTTCCCACTTATCCTTAGACATATCTCCCACGTCAGCCTCCCATTTTTTAATTCTTGAAAGCGGATACCCCTCTAAGAATTTTTCCAGTAAAAGAGCGTACACCTGTGATATTAACCCTCTTTTTCCCCCACCTGTCGGAAGAACAAGCTTATGAACCACCTCCATTTGAGCTATCTCACATCCTTTCCGCAACGTGACCTCAAGGGCATGCCTTATTTGAAGATATTTATAGAACCACTCCCTAGGGATATTAAATTCCTGCTGCAGGTTTTGAAATGACTTACATATCTTGTCCTTAATTAATTGGACAATTCTCGTCACTCCATAAGTTTCCCAGTTCCTAAGTCCTGGTATGGCAAATAGTTCTGGCAACAAGTGGTTCTTTCCAATAGGAGAAAGTTCACTAATACCACCCACTCCTCTTAGCTGCTTCACTTTTGCCCAAACTTTTTTCATAAGTTCAATAAGAGGGAGTTTTTCCCTCCCTGCATGCATTCCTGAGCCTTCCAGAATGCCCATGAGGTCACGACTGCCCAGCCAATGCTGCAATATATGCCCAGTCATGTCCGGTGCTTGCAGATCAATCCATCCCTTAAAATGCTGATATTGGGAAGCCAAAAAATAAATCCATGCGTTAGGGACAGCTAGGCCCCCTTCCGACTTAGAATACTGTAATGTCTCCAGTTTGATCCTAGCCTGCCCATACTTCCAAGTAAGATCTCTAAATATAGAGTGAATTGTCTTGAATCTATCCAGAGGGATCCATACGGGAGCATTATTCAGTACATATAGCAACTGGGGCATCATAACCATTTTTAAAAGGTTAACTCTACCTACCACCGAAAGAAAGAGTCTACACCATGACCTCACTTTAAGCCTAAAAGTAGCCAGCAATGGGGACAGATTAAGTTCTTCAAAATCCGATAGCCTCGGTGTTATATGCAATCCCAGATATTTAAATTTATCCACCCAGGGCACCAAACTATCTACTTGTCTGCCTGCCAGGGCCTGCCCATCAATTGGCATCAAAGAGGATTTTTGCCAATTTATCCGAAGTCCAGAAAAGCTACCAAATCTGTCAATCAATGCCATGGCCGCATCCAGGGACGCACCAGTATCGCCCATGAAAAGTAGAGTGTCATCAGCGTACATAGCCACTTTATTGTGCAGCCCGCCGTATCTAAACCCGTCTATACTTGTTGATAAGCGAATATGCGCCGCAAGCGGCTCTATTGCAAGAGCAAACAATAAGGGCGACAATGGGCATCCCTGCCTGGAACCCCTGGCAAGGGGAAAACAATCTGACAACCCTCCATTAGCTCTAATTCTCGCCTTAGGACTAGAATACAGGACCTGTACCCACTGAATGAACCGCTCACCAAAGCCCATAGTTCTCAGGACCCCCCACAAATACCTCCATTCCACACTGTCAAACGCCTTAGCGGCGTCAAGCTCAGGCAAGGCTCTGTCTCCACTGTTATCCGCCGGAATATTTAAACTAGTGTACAGCCTACGAAGATTAATAGCCGTCGATTTCCCTGGCATAAACCCCGTCTGATCCGGGTGTACTATGGTCAGAATCACCTTGGACAGCCTGTTCGCCAACACCTTCGCCAGGAGCTTAACATCAGCCGTGAGAAGTGAAATTGGCCTGTAGGAATCCGGTATTTTAGGATCCTTTCCAGGTTTAGGTATAACCACAATTATAGCTTCCTGCATCGAATGTGGTAACGAACCTGCCTCCAATGAGTGCTCAAACACCTTAAGTAATTCAGGGAGTAATATCCCCTGCAGCTTTTTGTATACCTCTGCTGGGAGACCATCAGCTCCAGGCGCCTTACCACTTGCCATGTCCCCAAGTGCAGCTTCCAGTTCCTCAAGTGTAATCGGCTCCTCCAGCCTTTCTCTATCCTCTTCTGACAGCACCGATAACTGTGCCTCCCCTAGGAAATCATTCAGAGCCTCATCAGAACTAGATCCAGTGGAAGTATATAGAGATACATAAAAGCTTTTTAGAATATCTAATATTCCTTTCGTGTCCTGGCTACTGTTCCCCATGTCATCTCTCAGTTCCTGAATGCAAGAGGAGCCCCTCTGGGCCTGCGAGACCACCGACAACAAATGACCCACCTTCTCTCCTTCATCAAAAGATCTCTGACGATAAAAGCTTCTCTTTCTATCTGCGGCCTGGACTAAATGACATCTCAGCTGCTCCTGAGCTACCGCCAGCGCCTCACTACTAACCGTGGTGGGGGATCTACTAAACTCTCTCTCAGCCTCAGCCACTAGTACATGCGCCTTAACATCCGCCTCCCTGGATCTGGATTTATGCTTGTTAATTTCTTTCATCAAAACTCCCCTCAGGAATGCTTTCATAGCGTCCCATACACCTGGTATCGAAGCCGACCCTGTATTGATATCAAAAAATTCCTTAATTTCCAGAGAAATCCCAGACAGGTCACCCAACACATTCAGCCAATGAGAATTACACTTCCACAGCCTCGGTCCCTGTCTGAGCACCCCCAGGCACAAGTCAATCTGCACCAGAGAATGGTCCGACAACGACCGAGGATGATAAACGACATCGTTAACAAGGGCCAAATCTATACGCGATAGCGAATGGTGCGTGGCTGATCTACACGAGAATTCAAGCTTATCTGGGTTACGCAATCTCCATACATCCTGTACTCCTACTTCACCCAAAATATTCCTGAGAGCCGCACTCCCCGGTGAACCACCTGCTCCTTCCACCCGGCATCTATCTAGGGAGTCATTCAACGTGCAATTGAAGTCCCCTACCAATAGCCACGGCAACCCAGGGAAGTCCGCCACAAAGTCCATAATCTCTCTTATTAATGGGGAAGCAAACGGTGGAGGCACATACACAGACACCAGCACCACCTGTATTCCATCCACCTTACACACAACACACACATATCTACCCTCAGCATCCACACAATCCTGCATATGTTCATACCTAATACTACTATGCACAATCATACTTACACCTCTAGAATGAGAGGAATGAGTTGAATGTAACGCATGGATCACCCAATTTTTACTCATCCAGTGTAAATTTTCTCCAGTCAAATGCGTTTCCTGAAGGCAACATATAGCCGGCTGAAACCGCACCAAGTATTGAAAAATGCACTGCCTTTTCCGTGCATCCGCCATCCCTCTCACATTCCAACTTAAGACTCTAATCACCTGTGACATGGTAAAACTTCAAACCATATTTGAATCTCACAGCCCACTCGGACAACATTTGCTCATAGTTCATGACCTTAACCCTTCCCCCCAACCTTCTCCCTGCCCCCCCACCCCCCTCCCTCCCTCTCATAGTCAGGTTACTGTAACTGGGGATCACTGTCCCCTCAGTATCCACTTCACACATTAAAACAGGGCAATCCGAGAGCAACCTGCCCCCCAACCTACAATAAACATAACAGTTTATAACACATTCCCTCAGGTAGAGAATCCTCCCCACATCTGAGAAATACATTTTACTTTCTTTACCGCCTGCTCCCTCCTCAGGAACTACCATGTGGTAGCATTACATAATACACTCCTTAACTGGTGCAACATTTAAAGCAATCCTAGAGTGCAAATGCATATATAAAGTGAACAAATGAAACCATATATCTGCCTCCTTCAAGTGTCCAGGGCTCCACTTCTCAATTGTCGCTCGTGGACGTCCAGCCACTGCGCCGCCTCCTCCGGATCTTCAAAAAATCTGGTGGATCCCAATGCCACCACACGCAGTTTAGCAGGAAACAGCATAGCGTACTGGACTTGTAGAGCTCTCAGCCTTTTCTTTATATCCATAAATCTACTTCGCCTCCGCTGCACTTCGTTGGAATAATCCGGAAATATGGACACTTTAACCCCATTCAGGACCATCTCCTCATTGTCCCTTGATTGCCGCAGGATAGTGTCCCGGTCTTTAAAATGCAGGATCTTCGCCAGTATGGGATGGGGAGGTCTGCCAGGCGGAAGCGGCCGCATGGGGACTCTGTGCGCCCGCTCCACCGCATATAAGGAAGATAGACCTTTTTCATGAAATAGTTGATGCAACCATTTTTCCACAAATTCGGTGGCATTATCCCCCTCTGTCTTCTCTGGCATACCCACAATCCGCAGGTTATTCCTTCTGGACCTGTTCTCCAGATCATCTGTTTTGGCGTATAAAGCAGCTATATCTTTAGCAGTTGTTTTTGCCGCCATTTGCAAAGGCTGAATAACGTCCTCAATGGTGGACACCCTCTTCTCCAATTCAGAGGTGCGTTCTGAAATTTTGTGTAGGGCATGCCTTATTAAAGACACATCCGACCTCAGGCTGCCAACTTGCACTGTAAGCACCTTCAGTGTGCTGTTACAACTGGCCACAGCGGCCATGATATCTTTTAAAGTAGGCTCTGCATCAACCACAGCTTTAGGGCCTACCGCATCTTTTGCCGGCCGTGCAGGGGTTAATGGCGGCCAATTCACCGCATCTAGGGCCTCCCCATCAGTGGATCCATCCTCCTGTCCAGAGGAGGTATGAGCGTCCATCTCCTTTCCCTCGGCCCAGTCTCCCACATCGCTATCCGTGCGAGCAAACCTGCTCAGCTTTGAGGCCGCAGTCTGGCTCAGCTTGGGCTGTAAGGCCGGCCCCTCTTCTTCCTCGGCGCCATGCCGGCTCACCTCTGGCCTGTCGGATCGCGGCCCTTTACCGGACTTCCTCGGCATGTCGGCGCTCAGAAATTTACCACAGCACCCTCCTGTCGCCTCTCAACCACCAGGTAAGGAAGGATCAGCAATTTAGGGGGTTGCTACCACTCTAAAGTCAGGATATCTGCAGGAGCTCAGTGCGGTGCGACCTACTCCATGCGCTCTCAGGCCACGCCCCCTTAATACACAAAACATTTAAATGCACTGCACTGTTGCATTCATTTCTGGTGAAAGAGTATAGGGGCTTATTTCATAAAAAAAATAAAAATACATACGCACTGCTGGTGAAAGCGTATAGTGGCCTATTTCAGTCCAAGATGAAATACCGTATTTTTCGCCCCATAAGACGCACTTTCCCCTCCCAAAAGTGGGGGAAAAGTGCCCCTGCGTCTTATGGGGCAAATGCTGACAATTTACATTGCAGTCTGCGATGCTGCAGCATCGCAGACTGCGATGTATTAGTGAGGAGGGAGGAGGGTCTGTAGTAGGCGGGGAGAGCGGCGGGGCCGTGCAGGCCGCTCAGTATGTACTGTATACGTAGTGTTAATCATCAGATCTAAACTGTGCTCCCCCTGCTCCCCCTGTGTACTGTGCTTACCAGTACATGTCACGCTCCTGTAGTAAGCACTAGCAGCTAGCAGGCAGGCTGGGCTGCAGGCGGCCGTAACTCACTGAGGTCACGTGCCTGCTCCGCCTACTTCATTCATGAAGTAGGCGGAGCAGGCACGTGACCTCCGTGAGTTACGGCCGCCCGGCCTGCCTGCTAGCTGCTAGTGCTTACTACAGGAGCGTGACATGTACCGGTAAGCACGGTACACTGGGGGAGCAGGGGGAGCCCAGTTTAGATATGATGATTAACACTACGTATACAGTACATACTGAGCGGCGGGCCAGAGTACAGTGCCTGCACGGCGGCGCCGCTCTCCCCGCCTACTACAGACCCTCCTTAGGGATTTGGGGATGGGATAATGATGGGGGAGGTCTGTGGATGGGATAATGATGGGGGGATTTGTGGATGGGACTGTTATGGGGGGATCTGTGGATGACACATATAGCAGTGTCATCCACAGATCCACTAACCAATACCAGTGCCATCCACAGATCCCCCCCATCATAATGCCATCCACAGATCCCCCCACCATCATAATGCTATCCACAGATCCCCCCATAACAGTGCCATCCACAGACCCCCACATAACAGTGCCATCCACAAACCCCCCCACCCCATAACAGTGCATCATCCACATGACATAATAGTGTCATGCACAGACCGCCATTAGTTCAAACCCACCAAAAGCAAACTTAACTTTGGTTAACAATTTTTTTTTTCTTATTTTCCCCCTCAAAAACTTAGGTGTGTCTTATGGGCCGGTGCGTCTTATAGGGTGAAAAATACGGTATATATTCTCAGTTCACTTCTGCAGTTATTACTGTTGAAAGCATATAGTGGCCTATTTCAATCCAACACAAAAAATACATTTTCAGTTCACTTTTGCAGTTATTTCTGTTAAAAGCGTATAGTGGCCTATTTCAGTCCAACAAGAAATAGATATACTCAGGTCACTTCTGCAGTTATTTCTGGTGAATGCGTATAGGGGCGTATTAGTACTACAAGAAAAATATATTCTCAGTTGCAGTTATATCTGGTAAAGCCTTTACTGGCGTATTGCAGTATAAAAATAAATATACATTTGCCATTTGCTGGTGCACTTACAGTGCCTTGCAAAAGTATTCACTCCTGTTTACTTTTTTGTGTTTTGGTGCCTCACAACCTGGAATTAACATGGATTGTTTGAGGATTTGCATCATTAAATTTACAGAACATGCCTACAACTTTGAAGATGTTATTTTTTTTTTATTGTGAAGCAAACAACAAATAGGACAAAACAACAGAAAAAGTCAATGTGCATAACTATTCACCCCCCTAAAGTCAATACATTGTAGAGCCACCTTTTGCGGCAATCACAGCTCCAAGTCGCTTTGGATAAGTCTCTATGAGCTTGCCACATCTTACCACTGGGATTTTTGCCCATTCCTCCTTGCAAAACTGCTCAGGCTCCTTCAAGTTGGATGCGCTTTGCGCTTGTGAACAGAAATCTTAAAGTCTGACCAGAGATTTTCTATTGGAATGAGATCTGGGCTGTGACTATGCCATTCCAACATATTTGCATGTTTTCCCTTAAACCAATCAAGTGTTGCTTTAGCAGTGTGTTTGGGGTCATTGTCCTGCTGGAAGATGAACCTCCGGACTAGCCTCAAATCACGCACAGTGGTACAAATTTTGCTCAAGAATATCCCTGTATTTAGCACCATCCATCTTTCCCTCAACTCTGACCTGTTTCCCAGTCCCGGCTGCTGAAAAAATCCCCACAACATGATGCTGCCACCACCATGTTTCACTATGGGGATGGTGTTCTTTGGGTGATGTGATGTGTTGGGTTTGCGCCAGACATAGCGTTTTCTTTGATGGCCGAAAAGTAAAATTTTTGTCTCATCAGACTAGAGCACCTTCCTCCATAAATTTTGAGAGTCTCCCACATGCCTTTTCGCAAACTCATAACATGCCTTTTTGTTTTTTGCTGAAAGTAATGGCTATCTTCTGGCAACTCTGCCATAAAGCCCAACTCTATGGAGCGTACGGCTTATTGTTGTCCTATGTACAGATACTCCAGTCTCTGCTGTGGAACTCTGCAGCTCCTCCAGGGTTACCTTAGATCTCTGTGCTGCCTCTCTGATTAATGCCCTCCTTGCCCGGTCCTTGAGTTTTGGTGGGCGGCCGTCTCTTGGCAGGTTTGCCATTGTGCCATGTTCTTTCCATTTGGTTATGATAGATTTGATGGTGCTCCTGGGGATCATCAAAGATTTGGATATTTTTTTATAACCTAACCCTGACTTGTACTTCTCAACAACATTGTCCCTTACTTTTTTGGAGAGTTCCTTGGTCTTCATGGCAGTGTTTGGTTAGTGATACCCCTTGCTTAGGTGTTGCAGCCTCAGGGGCCTTTCAAAAAAAGGTGTGTATATGTAATGACAGATCATGTGACACTTAGATTGCTCACAGATGGACATTATTTCACTAATTATGTGACTTCTGAAGGTAATTGGTTGCACCAGAGCTTTTTATGGACTTCCTAACAAAGAGGGTGAATACATACGCATATGCAAATTTTCTGTTTTCTATTTCTAAACAATAGTTTTATGCATATATTTTTATCATTTCACTTCACCAACTTAGACTTTTGTGTTCTGATCCATTACATAAAATTCAGATTAACAAAAAATTGAACTTAAGGCTGTAATGTAACAAAACACGAAAAAAGTCAAGGGGGTGAATATTTTTGCAAAGCACTGCATATGTAGAAAAACCTTTATTGATGTATATCAGTAGTAAAAGAAATATAAGTTTGCCATTCACTTCTGCACTTATAGCTTGAAAAAACTTTATTCACGTATAGCAGTAGAAAAAGAAATATACATTCGCCATTCGCTGCTGCACTTATATCTTGAAAAACATTTATTGACGTATATCAGTAGAAAAATAAAAATATATTCAGTGTTCACTGTTGCAGGTATATGAGGTGAAGCCTTTAGTGCCGTATTTCGGTACAAAAATCAAGATATATTTAGCGCTCCTTTTTGCGGTATGGACTGAATTACGTTGTGTTGAAATTTTATATTTACGTCTCACACATTGCGCAGTTACGTGACGACGTCCATAAGAGCGGTGCACCAATACAGGTGAATACACTATGCACTAACCCTGCACAAAAAATGAGAAATAATTCACACCAGCCAGCATCTATCTATGGTATTGATTACTGGACACAACGGGGACTTTTCTGCAGAACAGAAACCGCACGAGGTCCGCGTCGTCTCGCTCTTCCAGAGCGGACCTACTTCCTCCGCTACGTCCCGTTCACTTCAGAAAATATCTTGTATTCTGCGTTAAGCGCTGCACTGATATGCGCTAAAATCTCTTTTGAAATATTTGGGTGGGGAAAAAAACTTGTATTCAGCATTAAGCACTGCACTTATATGCGGTAAAATCTTTTGTGAATTATTTCGGTGGAAATAAAAATTTATAAATTGGTAAATGAAACTGCCAGCCTGTTACTGGAACTACAGCATCATACCACAATACATTTGATATGACATTTAGCAAGAGTTTAAAGTGCCCACATATAGCACATAGTGGGACACTGCATCAAGATGAATCAGGCGTGGATCAGCCAGGATTTCAACACACCAATGCCTGATGCATCAGACTAGATCATCCATGGTGCCACACCAACATTTTGACAAAAGAGACCGTTTTCTTCTGGCTACCTGCTACTATTCTGATGCTGTTACCCGCCTGATGCCAAACATCTGATGCTAAGTGCTCTTTCTATCACCCACCATCTTCAGCGAGTACTAGTATTGCCAACCACCTCCACACTATGTCACCTTGCCACTCTTTGGCCTACTGATGCTGCCATGTCCACACTATGTCACCATGCCACTCTGTGACCTCCTGATGCTGCCATGTCCACACTATGTCACCATGCCACTCTGTTGTATCATGGTGCTGCTGCTGCCATGTCCACACTATGTCACAGTGCCACTCTGTTGTATCATGGTGCTGCTGCCATGTTCACACTATGTCACCTTGCCACTCTGGCCTCCTGATGGTGCCATCTCCACACTATGTAACCTGGCCACTCGCTAGCCTCCACATACTGATGCCAACTACATACTCTGTGATTGTGCCACTCGGTGGCCTCCTCATACTGCTGCCACCTCTACTCTGTCATTGTGCCACTCTGTGGCCTCGTGATGCTGCCGCCACCTCCAGACTTTGTCATTGGGACCCTGTGTGGTCTCCTCATGCTGCTTCCACCTCTACACTCTGTCATAGGGACACTCTGTGGACTTCTCATGCTGTTCACACCCTCCCCACTTCATGACTGGGCCACTATTTTGGCTTTCGGCCTGGCTGACATCATTATTTATTTGACCTTTCTTCTGGTCTGTCAGAAGGAATGAAAAATGAGACGCACAACAGATCCTGTCTGTATAGCAGCTGTAAGGCCTGTGTGGTAAAAGAGGAAAGAATATTTAAAAGAAGAAAAACTGCTACAAGAGGACATAGTTTTAAATTAGAGGGGCAAAGGTTTAAAAGTAATATCAGGAAGTATTACTTTACTGAGAGAGTAGTGGATGCATGGAATAGCCTTCCTGCAGAAGTGGTAGCTGCAAATACAGTGGAGGAGTTTAAGCATGCATGGGATAGGCATAAGGCCATCCTTCATATAAGATAAAGCCAGGGGCTATCCATAGTATTTAGTATATTGGGCAGACTAGATGGGCCAAATGGTTCTTATCTACCGACACATTCTATGGTCCCATCAGAATTGGCTTATGATTTGGTAGACAAAAGCAGGAGTGGGTACAAAACACAGAAGACATGCAAATATTCCATTCACGTGTCAAATGCTGACCGAGTGAAGGCGTATGCTCCAAAGACAGGATCCGTTTTTTGTGGGTTATTGTTCTGATGGATCAGAGGAATGGCAAATTAATCAGTGACGTCAACACAAACTTACTGCTGACATCCTCTCTACTCTGTCTTCGGGGCTCTACTTGTATAAGCGTGTAATAGAACAGGTTCTGTAGACATCTATGTGGAATCAGCTGGCAAGGGTGTAAGAGGAGTGCACTTCCTCTTGACACTAACATCGACCTATAAGGCAGAGTTCATACTTGACTTATTAGGCCAGTTTTTGAAAATTTAAGTATACTTTCTTATAATTTTAATCAAGTTTTGGTTTAATAAAATTAATGTTAAAATATTTAATAATAAAAATTTTATGTTGCAAAGACAGTAGACAATTGGCCAGTCTTTTGTTTATTCAACGACGTGGTGTCGCGATGGAGAACTCATAAAAAAAAAAAATTACCCCCTGGAGCCAAATCCTGTCAAGATTGATGCAAGTGTGGTATTGGCTGCTCATCCAGCAAGATACTTCTGGGGGAACCTGCCTGCCAGGCTTAGGCCTCTACCAGCGACAGACAATGAGAAGAAGACAAAGCTTCAAGACTGCTTGGAGCCCGGAAGAGTTGCGAATTTTATAACGATTCAAACCAACTAGGGCCCAGTCTCTTCGTCAGGGGTTTCCAGTCATCTTGGAATGGAAAGGAGGGCATCCTTATTATATTTAATACATTTTAATACATTTTATAATATAAATTACATTTTTCCTAACACAGGAGGAGGAGGACTTCCTGTGGTGCACGGAGATGGAGATGGTCTTCGGATTCCCACAAAGACGTCTCAGAAATGAACCGCGGCTCCCAAAAGCAGCTCCTGGAAAGATCATGGAGCATCCCGATCATCCGTCATCTATTCACCCAACTTTATTTTGGAAGTGTGTAGATCCCATGTGAGACCCCCACGCTGCAGATTGATCATGGAGACATCGAATTTTATAATATATATGGAATAAATTTCATAATAAAATTTTTAATAAATTTAATTATAACTTTAAATTTGTTTCTTAGGAGAGAATCGGCCAGTCTTCAGTTTATTCAACGAAATGGAGGGTGTTGCGATGGAGAAAGCATTCCAAAAAAACAATTCTTCTACACCTGGAGCCGAATCCTGTCAAGATTAATGCAAGGGCAGTATTGGCTGCTTATCCAGCAAGATACTTCAGGGGGAACCTGCCTGCCATGCTTAGGCCTCTACTAGCGACAGACAATGAGAAGACAAAGCTTGTTCTTTTCTGTACATTGAATGAATAATTTTTGGGGCCTGCACTCCACTGGCCTGCAGTAAAATTGATATCTAATGACCGTATAATATACCTCACATAATTCACTTGATGTTTTCTGTCCGGTGAATGCCTAATGTTTGGGGCATGTACTCCCGTGGCCTAAAATAAATAAAAAATTGGCTCCAGCAGGGCACATTTTTGAGAGTTTCAATTTAAGATGCATAAAAATGGCCCCTGATTAAAATAAATATTTTTTGTGGGAATTTTTGCCAATGATCCCCCTCTGGTATGTCACTGTCCATGTTGTGGGACGATTTGTACACTTCTTGTAAGTAGTTGGTGGCTGCAAATATGAGCTGAAGGTTTTCCAGGTTCGCCTGCCATTAAAGAGAATGGGGCCCGCCTCGAACTTGCGGTTCGCGAACAATTGATCGCGTTTGCGCGATCGCGTTCGCGAACCGTCCTGGCCGATGTTCGTCCATCACTAGTTATAACCATTCTTGCTGTTTTCAACTAAAGAAAATAAGAAGATAAACTAAAGAAGATAAGCAGTTGCACATCTAATCAATTCCTGCACCTTATCAAACTATGTTTTTTTTAACATAAATGTTACACACTTTTTGTCCTTTTACCTGCTTATTTCCTATGTGCACTTACCTCTACTTTGCCAATGCAAATACTGAAACAATCTGACATACACACAATATACAGTTTGTATGGGCCTCTCTTGACTCATGTACTACCTGTTCTAGAGAAAGATGTAGGTCTCAGTGGTGGGACCCGCATCTATCAGACATGTATGGCATATCCTGTGGATAGGTGGGAATACCTCTTTTATGTTCAGATTTCCTAACAATTTTTTGATAAGCACTCCGTCTTGCTCTCCCAATGTGAGAAGGACATCCAACCACTTCAGGATTGTGAAAACTGATCCCAGTGATCAGAACTAGAGATGAACGAATTTTTCAAAAATTCGATTTGGCTGGATCGCAGAATTAAAAAAAAAAAATTTGCTTCGATCCAAATTTATTTGCTGCGAATCATGTTAAAAAATGGCAATTTCCTGGCTGCAGAGAGACTTTATAGTGGTGTACTGTAGAACACTGTGCCTTGCAGTAACACGCATAGGGAGTCTGCTGTGGTAGTGAAAAAATACTGTGAGTCAGTATGACATGCAGATGACAGGCATCGCTATTAGAATCACTGCACACTTCATTTATTTGGGCAGTCACGGGGCCAAAACTGACCAAATAACTCAAGTACCGTATGAACTCAGCCTTACAGGTCAATGTTATCGCCAAGAAGAAGTGCACTCCTTTTACACCGTCGCCAGCTGATTCCACATAGATGTCTACAGAACCTGTTCTATTACACGCTTATACAAGTTGAGCCCCTCGACAGAGTGGAGAGGGTGTCAGCAGTAAGTTTGTGTTGATGTCACTGATTATTTTGCCTTTCCTCTGATCTGTCAGAACAATAACCCCCAAAAAAAGTATCCTGTCTGTTGAGCATCCATCTTCACTCGGTCAGCATTTGGTCAGTAATCCATCAGTATTGCTAATGCCCAAAAAAACAGAAGTGGATCCAAAACAGAGATGACCAAGTCAACCATTCAAGAACCGCTGGGTTGCTGGTCAAGACACGACCGCTCGCTGACACTGGGAGTTCAGGCCTCTCGAAGTGACCCCTGCTGCCACGGCCCCTTACTCTGCTGCCACCTATGCCTGCGCCAGAAACATTTTGGCCTGGCACTTCTCTGTCTGAAATACTGTTAGATCAAATAAATAAATAAATAAATAAGTAAAAAGGAAATTAAAACACCCCAAAAAACTCCAGCACCTTTTTTTCACCACTAATACATGCCAAAAAAGGTCTGTAATTTTCTCACTTCACCTCACAACGGCAAATACTTTTTTGTGCCACTAATACACGCCACAAAAGGGCTTTAGAACATATAACTGGCACATAATGGGGGGGCCTGGTTATTACTGGCACATAATGGGGGGCCTGGTTATTACTGGCACATAATGGGGGGGCCCTGTTATTACTGGCACATGATTGGGGGGGCCTCTTATTACTGGCACATGATTGGGGGGGGGGGCCTGTTATTACTGGCACATGATTGGGGGGGCCCTGTTATTACTGGCACATGATTGGGGGGGGGCCTGTTATTACTGGCACATGATTGGGGGGGGGCTGTTATTACTGGCACATAATTGGGGGGGCTCTGTTATTACTGGCACATGATTGGGGGGCCCTGTTATTACTGGCACATGATTGAGGGGGGGCTGTTATTACTGGCTGATGAGAGGCGCTGGGGGGCTGATGAGAGGCACTGGGGGCTGCTGGAGAGGCACTGGGGGCTGCTATGAGCATGGGGCTCTTATCTGAGGTCTGATTGGGGGTCATTCATATTGGGGTCTGAGCTGAGGTGTGATCTGAGGTCTTATTAACATTGGGGATCTTATTGGGGCTGTTAGCTGAGGTCTGATTAACATTGGGGGTCTGATTGGTGGTCTGACCTGAGGTGTAATGAAATTTTTTCTTTCTTATTGTGCCCACTTCCAGCCCAGAGCCCAGAGCACTGATCCGGAGCAGCTTGGAGAAAAAGGCCTCACAGTCTCTCACACTCCTTCTGCCCGGCCAAGCCAGCACCCCTGAGTCTTCAGAACTGTAAGTTTATACCCGGCGAGCAAAAGTGCTGTCCCCCCCAGATTTTTGGGGGTTCCTACACCCATGCCCATTAGGGACAGAAGGTCCCCTGCCCCTTGAATAAATTCCTTCTTGTCAGAGCAATTTCTCCTGAGATGAAATCATTGGCCTACTGGTATGCCATCCATGCTTTAAGAGTATGATGTTCTCTCATTCTAGTAAAAAGTTTGTTAATGGGATTCTGAAAAATATCAGTCTCCAGATCCCCTATCCCTGGTTTTCTGATGCTCATATCCAAGAAGGTGAGAAAATCAGGATACATTTGTAAGATAAATCTGGTTGTGGTTAAGATGGTCCACAAACTAGCCAAATTCATGCTCTCTGTCACTTCATATGACACAAATATTGTCAATATACTGTGTCTACTGTGGTATGTTTTTATTTTGCCAAAATAGATTCCTTCCTGAACACCAGGGTTTCTTCCAACCAACCAGGAGCAAATTAGCATAAGTTGGGGCACAGGAACTCATCGTTGTGGTGTCCCTGAGCTGGTCGTAAAGCTGGTGGTAAAAAGTGGCATCGAAAAATATGAAGCCTCTATGTCTACATATGCTCGCTAACAGTCATAGGACTCATGTACACGGCTGTTGTGCAGCCATTCCGTGCATTGGGGACCGCAATTTGTGGTCGCCAATGCATGGGCAACATCCGTGCAGCGGCCGGGACAGTTCGAGACCCATTCAACTTAAATGGGTCCGTGATTCAACCACACCGTAATAAAATAGAACATTTTGCAGTGCAGAAGTACGGACAGAAACACCATGGAAGCACTCCATAGTGCTTCCGTGGGGTTCCGATCCGTGCTTCCGTTCTGCACCGCACAGCATCCCCCGGTTTGCGGACCCATTCAATACCCCCTCCCCCCAAAAAAAGAACTGAGATGCCCTGACACAGATTTCAGACTAGTATTTCAGGTATTTTCACTGGGATTCTTAATTCTTTCTATCTCCTAAATGGTAAAACAGATGTACAATTTTGCGCTTATTACCCCTAACCCCACCACACACACACAAAAACTGTATTCCTGTTAAAATGGGGAAAGCAAAGTTCTTGCAGGTAGCTGCTTTTGAGGTTCTGCAGCAGCTGCAGCTTTGTTATAAGGCAGTATCTGCTGCTAGAAGGCACTGCCAGGCATACCCAGACTCAGCTCCTCACTTCTCACTCCCTAGCTGAAAGCTTTCCCTGCATTTCCTATTCTCCACAACTCTAGATTGTTAATTGATTGTGACTGTACACTGTCCCTAAGATCGTTTTTTGTCAGACATGGCATAGACCCACCCACCCTCATTCACAGCCGAACACAGAATGACATTCTGCTTCTTCTGCAAGGCCAACTTTCTGACTGCTGCAGCACTGATTGGCTCATCCTGGCTGTCTGTCAGCCTGCGAGATGTACAACTTAGTTGTGGTAAAATTATAGTCCTGAGAGACTAGAGGGTGTTATATACCAATTTTCAGAGCAAATGGATCAACGGTAGAATAGATTCGGGTCTGAACCAAACTTTTTGAAAAATTCAACGAACCTGAAACAAACTGAATCTCAAAAGGTTCACTCATCTTTAGCCTAGATATAAATTTGATGCATGGGCTGACAGTCCATGCACCAGAAATTCAAACCTTTGCCAGCTATAAGCTAGTGTAGATTTGAACAAAATTTTTGGGCAGTTTCTGGCATGAGTTATAGTAAATCTGACAGGCCAATGGAGGCAAAGTTTCCTCCTGCTAAGCTTTTAAACAGTGGCAAAACAGCTGCAAGTTACAGTGCAGTTATGGCTTGCACTGTGATGTCCAAATCTGAAATGTGTGCATCAAATACAGTACCATTCTCTTTGTATGTACGGGTTGTAACACTGCAGTACAGTGTATTCGGAAAGTCCTCAGACACTTTTTTAACATTTTGTTATGTTATGGCTAGAGATGAGCGAATCGAAGCTAACAAAGAAGGAAAAATTTGATTTGCACCGAAGCCAAATTTCCTCATGCTTTGTGGCCGAATTTCATTTTTTTTATAAAATGGCTGCTGCACGTTTGAGGACATGGAGAAAAGAAACGCTGCAGCCATGCGTGCAGC
This sequence comes from Bufo bufo, assembly GCF_905171765.1. NCBI lineage: Eukaryota > Metazoa > Chordata > Amphibia > Anura > Bufonidae > Bufo > Bufo bufo. Next base: position 606,582,438 of record NC_053391.1, read on the forward strand.
CAATCAGCAGCCAGCCAGCCCTGTGATGTCACAGCCCTATAAATAGTGGCAGACATCTTAGATTCTGCCATTTACAAGTGCACTTAGTGCAGGGAAAGATGTCTGCAGGTGCTAGCGACAGTGATAGGAAAGATTTGATTGTGGTGAATAAACTATTTATAAGTGCAATGAAAGGATAGGGAAGAATCGTTAAACAGCATTTGTGTAGAACAGGGTTCAGTAGGGAAGGTTACAGACTGGGTAATAGGAACAATCCTATTACACCTTGGTGCACTGACTGGCGATCCAAATTTCCATTATACAGCTCTCTAATTCCAGCAAACCGTTTTTGTTTTTGGGGTGCAAGTGCTATTTAATACAGCCATTACCAGGGTTTATTACAAGGAAAAATTTTTAGAGTGCATATTATTTGCCCTTGTCCCTGGCCGTTATGTGTTGTAAAGCCCTTTTTACCATGTATTAGTGGCAAAAGAAAAATATATTTGCCCTTGTGCGGTGCAGTGATATATTCTAAAGCCCTGTTTGCCAAGTATTAGTGGCGAAATAAAAATATATTAGCTGTTCAGCGTTGCACTTATCTGTTGAAAAGCGTTTTGGGTAAAAGTAGAAAAAAATTTGAGCCTAATTACCGTTCAGTGGTGAAGTGATATACTCTAAAGCCCTGTTTGCCATGTATTAGTGGTGAAATAAAAATATATTCTCCATTCAGCATTGCACTTTTCTGTTGAAAAGCCTATTGTGTTGTGTAAAAGTTGAAAAAAATTATGGCCTAATTGCCGATCAGCGGTGCAGTGATATATTCTAAAGCCCTGTTTGCCGTGTGTTAGTGGTGAAATAGAAATATATTTGCCGTTCAGCGTTGCACTTATCTGTTGAAAAGCCTTTTGTGTTGTGTAAAAGTAGAAAAAGAATTAGGGTCTAATTGCCGTTCAGCGGTGCAGTGATATCCTCTAAAGCCTTGTTTTCTGTGTATTAGTGGCAAAATAAATAATATTTGATCTAACATTTGATTATTTGATCTAACAGCATGTCAGACAGAGAAGTGCCAGGCCCTGTACATGGGATTAGCAGCAGCCTAAATGTTTCTGGCGCAGGCGAAGTTTGCAGCAGAGTAAGAGGGCGTGGCAGCATGGGTTGCAGTGAGATGCCTGATCTCACGTGTCATTTAGCGGTCGTGTTTTGACCAGCAACACACCGGTTCTTGAATGGTTGACTCGGTTATCCACTTCATCCCAAGTGACATCAGACACCCCCATCCAAGAGTCGGTGGGTTCCTTTGACATGACGCTTATTTGGCATGGCCCGGGAGCAGGCCCTGTGCCCCCACCTGTCCTGAACATTTCTCTGTCATTTTCAGTTCCCTCACCGCGAGAAGTACTATATCCCGTAGGCTCGGCTCCACTTTTCAGTGAGGACAAGCTACTAGAAGACGGTGAGCAGGTAATGGCAAGCCAAGATGTGAAGAAGACATCCGCCGATTACTCCGCTAGGCGAGCAAGTAGTGATGAATAGAGTGGGGTGGGAGCTGGTGTTGCGAGGGGTCAGGCTCCTGACCCAGAGACGGTTGAGGATGACATCAGTGACTTGCAGACAGTACTCAATGATGAATATGTAGCTGATCGCACTTAGGAGCTGGGTGACAAAGGGGCTTCATCATCATCGGGAGGGTGGCAGCTTGCCCGTGAGCCAGCAAGTTGCTAGCATGGCCGGAAGTCAGCAGGGTGGCAGCAGTGTGAGGTCGGTAGTAAATGTGCCCGGGTAGACCACCCGCTTCGCGGGAGCCTACTTGCCTGGGAAGTAGCGGTGCAGGGGTCCCAGGAGGCAGCGGCGGTAGCAGTCAGTCAGTGTGGAGTGATTGGGGTAAAATCACTTACTCAGCGGCGTGGCAGTTTTTTGTTAAGGAGGTGAACATGACCATTTGTAGAATCTGTGGGCAGAAGGTGAAACATCGCCAGGGTGCCAGTGTTGGCACTACGGCCCTGCGTCAACATATGCAGCGTCGCCATAAAGTGGCCTGGGACAATCGTGGCTCCAATGCGGTGGTCCAGCCTGCCGCATCAACCTCTGCATCACCCAGTGACACCCACCGAGTTTCAGGCACTCAAGGCTCCACCACCTCAGCAGAAGGGAACTGTCTGTCCTTCCCATCATCTGCTGGTCCTGATACTCCTGCTCTTCCTCCTCCTACTCCTCGTCAGTCTTTCCATCAGAAATCGATCACCGAAGCGATTGACAAGAGACAACAGGATGCATGCACTCATCCAACGGTGCAGAAGCTGAACGTGCTCCTGTCCAATTTGCTGGTGATGCAGTCCCTCCCTTTCCAAGTGGTGGACTCTGCACCTTTTAGAGAGCTGATGGCTTGTGCCATGCTGAGGTGGAGTGTCCCAAGCCATCATTTCTTTGCCAAAAAGGCAGTACCAGCCTGAACACACATGTAGAACAGAAGGTGGGCCAGTCCTTGAGCCTGTCGGAGTCTGTCAAAGTGCATGGCAGCGCTGACATGTGGAGCTATAGCTACGGTCAGGGACAATACATGTCATTTACGGCCCATTGGGTCAATGTGGTTCCTGCACAGCCACACCAGCCTCCACTGCAGGGACAATTCACAGTGGCCCAGCAGCATACCACATGTGCAGGGATCGGCGGTGTCACACTGTTCTGCACTTTGTTTGCCTGGGCGAACTGAGTCATACAGGGGAGGAACTGCACCATGTCCTTCAGCAAAGAAATTGAATCCTGACTTTCTCCGCTACAACTGAAAATTGGAACCATGGTGAACAACAATGGGAAGAACATTGTGTTGGCGCTGCATCAAGGAGGGCACAAGTGTTCAATCTGGTTGTCAAGTGGTTCCTGAAGTCTTCCACCCATCTGCAAGACATCCTAAAAATGGACAGTAAACTTTTTCATGCACTTCAGCCACTCGTACACCGCAAAGCACACCCTCCTTGAGACGCAGCGGCAGAACGGCATCCCCCGACATAGGCTGCTGATATGCGAAGTTTCCACAAGTTGGAATTCCACCCTCCATAATTACCAACTGTACAAACAGGTAACGGCCATAAATGATTTTCTGATGATCCAAGCAGACAGGAGTACTCCCCTGTGTAACTTCGATGTCAGCCAGTGGCAATTCATGTGTGACACCTGCTGTTTGCTCAAGCCCTTTGAGGAGGCCACTTTATTTCTCAGTCGCCAGGACTACAGGATGAACGATGTAATTCCACTGCTTCATGCCCTGGAACAGATGCTGGTAAATCTGGCTAGTCAGGGGACTGGAGATGTGGTGTCTAGATCTCATGGCCACATGAGCCTTGTGGGGGCTGAACTGAAGGACGAGTAGGACATTGGAGCACAAGCAATGTGTAGCGAAATGGGTGGTTTTCCTACACAGGTGACAGAAGATGAGGAGCAAGAGAAGCCAGAGGAGCTACAGGGCGATGAGGCAGAGGACCCAGACACACCGTGGCAGTATGCAGTGGAGATGGAGGCAGGGAGTCCCTCCGAGTCACTTGCACAAATGGCTAGCTGCATGCTCACTTGGCTGGGTAGTGACAGCCAAATTGTCACCATTCGGCAGAGGTATGACTTCTGATTAGCCACCTTGTTGGACCCTCACTACCGGTTAAAAATGGGGGCCTTTTTTACACCCACTGAGAGGAAGGACAAACTGAACTACTATAGAGACATCCTATGTAGTCAGTTGGCTGCTGCCTATCTGTGATATCATCCATCCTCTCACAGGTCTGACCAGGGGGGCCCTCTGCGCTCACGTTCCACTGCCATGGCTGATGGGGAGGGGTGGGGTGGCAGGAGCAGTACCAGCTCCATCAGCTGCAGCCTGAGTCTACAGTCGCTGATGAGCAGCTTTCTTCACCCACCTAGTGAAGAAACTACTCACCAGTAGCTAGACTTATAGCAGAACCTGAACCAGCAGGTGGTGGCATACTTGAAGGGCACCCTGCCAGCAATCATTTAAGATCCACTGGATTACTGGGCAGCCAAACTGGATTTGTGGCCACAACTGGCAGAGTTTGCCCTGGAAAAGCTGTGCTGCCCGGCCAGTAGTGTGGCATCAGAGCGGGTGTTTAGTGCAGCAGGGGCCACAGTTACCCCAAGAAGAACTCGCCTGTCCACCCAAAATGTGGATAGACTGACCTTTGTCAAGATGAATTAAGCTTGGATCAGCCAGGATTTCGACCCACCAATTCTTGAAGTATCAGACTAGATCATCCATGGTGCCATACCAACACTTTGACAAAAGAGACTGGTTTCTTTTGGCTACCTGCCTCAGGTACTATTCTGATGCTGCCACCATCTTCAGCGGGTACTGGTATTCCCACCCAGCTCCACACTATGTCACCTTGCCACTCTGTGGCCTTCTGATGCTGCTGCCACCTCCACACTATGTCACCTTGTCACTCTGTGGCCTCCTAATGCTGCCGCCACCTCCACACTATGTCACCTTGCCACTCTGTGGTCTCCTCATGCTGCTGCCACCTCCACACTATGTCACCTTGCCACTCTGTGGTCTCATCAGGCTGCTGCCACCTCCACACTATGTCACCATGCCACTCTGTGGTCTTCTGATGCTGCCGCCACCTCCACACTCTGTCATTGTGCCATTCTGTGGCCTCCTGATGCTGCCACCACCTCTAAACTCTGTCACTGTGCCACTCTGTGGCCTACTGATACTGCCTGCACCTCCACACTTTGTCATTATGCCACTCTGTGGTCTCCTCATGCTGCTTACACCTCACCACTATGTCATAGGGCCACTCTGTGAACTTCTCATGCTGTTCCCACCCTCCCCACTTCATGACTGGGCCACTATTTAGCCTTTTTGGCTTGGCTGACATCACTTATTTGACCCTTCTTCTTATCTGTCAGAAAGAAGGTAAAATGAGACGCACAACGGATCCTCTCTGTGTGACAGCTGTAAGGCCTGTATGGTTCCATCAGAATTGGCTTATGATTTGGTAGCCAAAAGCTGTAGTGGGTACAAAACACAGAAGACTTTCAAATATTCAGTTCACGTGTCATCTCTGTTTTGGATCCACTCCTGTTTTTGGCATTAGCAATACCATTACTGATGGATTACTGACCAAATGCTCCACAGACAGGATCCATTTTTTGTGGGTTGTTGTTGTGATGGATCAGAGGAAGGGCAAAAAAATCAGTGATGTCAACACAAACTTACTGCTGACACCCTCTACACTCTGTCGGGGTGGCTCTACTTGTATAAGCGTTTAATAGAACAGCTTCTGTAGACATCTATGTGGAATCAGCTGACAACGGTGTAAAAGGAGCGGGCTTCTTCTTTTCCCTAACATTGACCTGTAAGGCTGAGTTCATACTGTACTTGAGTTATTTGGTCAGTTTTTGGCCCCATTACTGCCTTAATAAGTGAAATGTGCAGTGATTCTAAGAGTGACGCCTATCATCTACATTTCATACGGACTCACAGTATTATTTCACTACCAAAGCAGACTCCATATGCGTGTTACTGCAGGGCACAGTGTTCTACACCACTATAAAGGCTCTCTGCAGCCAGTAAATAGCAGTTTTTTTGTAACAAAATTCGCAGTGAATATATTCGGATCGAACCAAATTTTTTCTAAAAAATTTGGCGAACCTGCAAATAGAATTTAAAAAAAATTCGCTTATCTCTAGTTATGGCTAGAGATGAGCGAACCACTTGAGATTCGTTTTAGGTCCGGTTCGACATTTTTTTTTTAAAAGTCCGATTCAGACTAAAATCGATTTGTGTCAAACCGAAGTTGCTGTAGTTGATGTGAAAATTGATATATAAACCCCTTTGGCCTCCTGGGATTTTTAGGAAAACTTGTTATCTTTTCGTTTAGTTTTTATGATTTTTTTTTTTTACTGACCATCTTGCCCAGTTGAAGTCGGCAGGGTTACAGCCAGGTGGATGTTTGCTGCTTGATGTACTTTAGCTGCAACTGTTCGCTGGTGTGGCTACTGTCACCCAGGCCGATCAACTCCAATACGGCATGACAACGCTTTACGTAACACATCTGATAGGAAGGAAGGGTAGGGTTAGTGACTGCTGCTGCTAGGAACGGGACCGTGTCCACGGAGGAGGTGGAGAAGGCAGATAAGTGCCTGCTGTGGAAGCCATACCCATGATATGGTGAGAGGGAGCCAAAGGGACCTGGCCATATTGCTGGGGGTGCTACCTCTCCACTGCCGCAAAAAAACATTTACCCAGTAGGCTGTGAAAGACATGTACTGTCCCTGCCCATAACAGCTGCTCCAGGAGCATTGAGTGCTCACATTCTCTGCCACATGAGAGTACAAGACACTACTACAATGGTAACACAGCGCCTGCACCACCAGCAACATGGCAAGGTGGGGATTCATCTTGCAGACAAGCTAATTGTTTGTGGAGAAAAGTTTTTTCATGGACAAACATTCCATTATAGATGTCTCACGATAGAGCCAAGGACAAAGCGGAGTCATAGCAGGAGAAGAAAGAAGAAGGTGATAATGATTAGTGTTGATCACGAATATTCGAATTTCGAATTTTTATCGCAAATATAGGTACTTCGAAACTTCGCGAATATTTCGAATATAGTGATATATATTCGTAATTTCGAATATTCTTTTTTTTTTTTTTTTTTCTTTTTTTATATTCGATTTTTTTTTTTTAATCAGTACACATGATCCCTCCCTGCTTTTAGCTTGTGGGCCAATAAGAAGGCTGCAATATACTTGACTTTAGGAGTAGTGTTGTTTGTGAATTTTGCTCTATTATATTCTTTTTTTTTCGAATATTCGCTATATTGCTATATATTCTTGTTTTAGCAATATAGTGAATATTCGGAAAAAAAAAAAAAAGAATATAGAGCAATTTAGCTAATATAGTGCTATCATCTTTTTTTTTTATAGTTGTAATTTTTTTCCAATCTGAACTTCAGATGAGAAAAAAATTACAACTATTAGACAAAGAAGATTATAGCACTATATTAGCTAAATTGCTCTATATTAGTTTTTTTTTTGAATATTCGCTATTTTGCTATATATTCTTGTTTTAGAATATTACGAATATTCGAAAAAACAAAGTTTCAGCAATATAGCGAATATTCGAAAACAAAACAAAACGAATATAGAGCAATTTATCTAATATAGTGCTATAATATTCTTTGTCTAAAAGTTGAAAAATTCGCAATAAAAATTAGAAAATTAGAAATTTGAAAATTCTAATACGAAAATTTGCATATTACACGATCATTACCTTGCCGATTTTTTTGAGTAAGAAAAATTGTAGAATATAATGAATATTATTTAATCAACTTCAGCATACAACACCCCAACAAGCGTCCCCGTCACCATGGGAACGCCTGTGGGTTAGAAAATACCATTGGATCTGAGTTTTCCCTGAGATCGTAAAACCTCAGATCCGATGGTATATTCTAACCCACAGGCGTTCCCATGGTGACGGGGACGCTTGTCGGGGAGCAGTATGCCAAAGTGGAATATTATTGCTCTAACTTCGTCTTTTAGAATATTCTTAATATTGCTCTAACTTCGTCTTTTAGAATATTCGTAATATTGCTCTAACTTCGTATTTTAGAATATTACGAATATTCTAAAAGATGAAGTTAGAGAAATATTAAGAATAATCGTAAAATACACATAGATTGTAATTTAGCTAATATAGTGCTATAATCCTTTTTTTTTTGTCAAATTTTTTTTGCCTCTTCTGAACTTCAGTTTTGGAAAATATGTACACTATTAAAAAAATTACTTTAGCAGTATATTAGCTAAATTACAATCTATATGTGTATTTTACGAATATTCTTAATATTGCTCTAACTTCGTCTTTTAGAATATTCGTAATATTATAAAAGACGAAGTTAGAGCAATATTAAGAATATTCTAAAAGACGAAGTTAGAGCAATATTAAGAATATTCGTAAAATACACATATAGATTGTAATTTAGCTAATATACTGCTATAGTAATTTTTTTAATAGTGTAGAAGAGGCAAAAAAAAATTGAGAAAAAAAAAAGGATTATAGCACTATATTAGCTAAATTACAATCTATATGTGTATTTTACGAATATTCTTAATATTGCTCTAACTTCGTCTTTTAGAATATTCTTAATATTGCTCTAACTTCGTCTTTTATAATATTACGAATATTCTAAAAGACGAAGTTAGAGCAATATTAAGAATATTCGTAAAATACACATATAGATTCGAAAATTCGTAATATTGCTCTAACTTCGTCTTTTAGAATATTACAAATATTCTAAAAGACGAAGTTAGAGCAATATTAAGAATATTCGTAAAATACACATATTAGCCTAGCCATAGTCAATTAGTCATAGGAACGTTGCCTTATACCAGGGCTGGCCAACCTGCGGCTCTCCAGCTGTTGCAAAACTACAACTCCCAGCATGCCTAGTCTACTAACAGCTATCAGCCTACAGCAGGGCATGGTGGGAATTGTAGTTTTGCAAAAGCTGGAGAGCCGCAGGTTGGCCAGCCCTGCCTTATACTATCAAAAGAAAAATCGCAATACGCGATTAATGAAATCACATATTATTCGCGATAAATGGAATAATTACGAATATTAGATTTTGACGAATATAACACGAATATTCAATCGAATATTCGCGAAATATCGCGAAATTGAATATGGCACCTCCCGCTCATCACTATTCCTTGCCACATAACAATGGCTGAACTGCGATGATAGTCTCCTTGACATTGCCAGCACCTTCCACAAGTCAGTGTACATTTTAAAGAGTTGTATGTGTTTTTTTTCCCCAGGTTTAGCACAGCCACAATATTGATGCCATTGTTGCCGACCACCTTGACAAGTTGGATTTGACGGAAGACAATTAGCGAGATGTAGATTATAGATTAAATAACAGCATACAATCTCAATCAGCTGCTTCTAAAGATAGCAGGATATTGTCATGTATTAAACGAGGCATGGACTCGCGGGACAGGGATGTAATACTACCACTTTACAAAGCTTTGGAGCAGCCTCATCTGGAATATGCAGTTCAGTTCTGGGCAACAGTCCATAGAAATGATGCTCTGGAGCTGGAGAGAGTACAAAGGAGAGCGACTAAACTGATAAGGGGCATGGAGGGTCCTAGGGCTGTATTGCATTAACAGATTATCTGAACAATATCTGTTCAATCAGACTAATAGTTGGTGTGTGTGTATAACAAAAGTGTAATAAGCCACCTGACCAATGATTGGTCAGAAAATCTGTTGGTACAATACAGCTCTTAGTTATGAGGGAAGCTAAAAATAATTAAATTTATTATTTAGTCTTGAAAAGAGACGTCTAAGGGGGGACATGATTACCCTATACAAATACAGTACAGACCAAAAGTTTGGACACACCTTCTCATTCAAAGAGTTTTCTTTATTTTCATGACTATGAAAATTGTAGATTCACACTGAAGGCATCAATCTATGAATTAACACATGTGGAATTATATACATAACAAACAAGTGTGAAACAACTGAATATATATGTCATATTCTAGGTTCTTCAAAGTAGCCACCTTTTGCTTTGATTACTGCTTTGCACACTCTTGGCATTCTCTTGATGAGCTTCAATAGGTAGTCCCCTGAAATGGTTTTCACTTCACAGGTGTGCCCTGTCAGGTTTAATAAGTGGGATTTCTTGCCTTATAAATGGGGTTTGGGACCATCAGTTGCGTTGAGGAGAAGTCAGCTGGATACACAGCTGATAGTCCTACTGAATAGACTGTTAGAATTTGTATTATGGCAAGAAAAAAGCAGCTAAGTAAAGAAAAACGAGTGGCCATCATTACTTTAAGAAATGAAGGTCAGTCAGTCAGCCGAAAAATTGGGAAAACTTTGAAAGTAAGGGCTATTTGACCATGAAGGAGAGTGAAGTGGTGCTGCGCCAGATGACCTGGCCTCCACAGTCACCGGACCTGAACCCAATCGAGATGGTTTGGGGTAAGCTGGACCGCAGAGTGAAGGCAAAAGGGCCAACAAGTGCTAAGCATCTCTGGGAACTCCTTCAAGACTGTTGGGAGACCATTTCAGGAGACTACCTCTTGAAGCTCATCAAGAGAATGCCAAGAGTGTGCAAAACAGTCATCAAAGCAAAAGGTGGCTACTTTGAAGAACCTAGAATATGACATATTTTCTGTTGTTTCACACTTGTTTGTTATGTATATAATTCCACATGTGTTAATTCATAGTTTTGATGCCTTCATAGTCATGAAAATAAAGAAAACTCTTTGAATGAGAAGGTGTGTCCAAACTTTTGGTCTGTACTGTATATAAATTGACCATACAAAAAATATGCTGAAAAGATGTTCCATGTAAAATCCCCTCAAAAGACAAGAGGGCAGTGCCTCTATCTGGAGAAGAAAAAGTTCAGTCTCTAGAGGTGTCAAAGTTTCTGTACTGTAAGAACTATGAATCTTTGGAATAGACTACCTCAAGATGTGGTCACAGCAGGAACAGTGGACAGTTTTAAAAAGAGTTTAGATGAATTCTTAAAAGTAAATCACATTAATGTTTATGAAAATGTGTACACATCTGGGTCTCACTCCCTTCTCTAAAATTTGTGTCCCTTCCTATTCCTTTGTTAAACTTGATAGACTTATGTCTTTTTTCAACCATATTAACCGTATTAACTATGTAACTATTTAACTATGTTTGCTGCTTAGCAAGTGATCGGCTGTGGGGCTACTCCCACCCTGGCCAATCAGCTCTAATATTGCATGGTAATGCTTGACTTTACATATGGGATAGGAGGGAAGGGGAGTGGAAACAACACTCTTCCCTGTTGTTGTTGGGGACGGGGGGACGGGGGGGGGGGGTGTCTGTGCAATAGGAGGTCGATCATTGACTAACATGGGAGACTAAGGGATCAAAAGGACCTGGTCTAGTTGGTGGGATGCTGCCTCGCTGCAGGCGCAAAAAATCTTGACCCAGTGGGCTGTGAAAGACATTTACTATCCTTATACGTAACCGCTGCTCTAGGTGTCCACTGTGGCACAGTGACAATTGCAAGGAGCGGCCCACATTATGCGCACATTAGAGTACAAGGCGGGATGGCTTTTTAGGAGAAAGAATGTCAGTGAGGCACAACATCAGCTCTCTAAAGGTAGCAGATTCTAATAAATGGTGCAGCAGCGACTGCACCACCTGCAACTTGGTCAGGTGGGATTTTAAGCTTTTGAACCAGTGTATTGCTGGGCATGTAGAGCTGCTTCCTGGCATCACATTCCGTTATTGTCACTGTGCGCTCTGTGCGGGCTTCCAGGAGGCGGGGATGGTCGGGGCGCGTCCTCGTCATCAGCGCGCCCGGCGTCACTCGTTCCTATGGTAACCGCACTAGGGCTGAGTGCTGAGCTGCTAACTCGGCGCTCAGCTGTATTGGAACTCAGGAGTCATGTGACACTGGCCACGTCACATGACTCCACTAGCGCCCTATTTAAACAGGCAATCTGCTGGCCACAGATTGCCTGTTATTAAGGTCCTTCCTGCGATTATTACTTACCTGGTTTTCTGGTCTCCTGTTCGGGTTGTGACTACCCGTCTGTCTTATCCCTTGGTCTTGGTGTTCCCTCCTGGTTTTGACTTCAGCTTCTTCCTGGCGATCCTCCGCTTGCTCCTCTGGTATCTTGCTGCTCTCTTGGTTTCTGACTCGGCTTGTTTGACTTTTCTGTTGTATGTCTTGTCCGTCTTCCCTGCACTTATTCTAGTTGAGGGTTTGTCGACCAGTTGTCCCTTGTCACTAGGACTTGCGAGGAAAGTAGGCAGGGAAAGGGGTGCGGGATGAGCTCAGTGGTCACTTCCCCACTCCTGTGTGTGTGACGATGGAGAAGTCTGAGCAGAAGAAGCAGTAATGATAACGATGAGAAACACATCATACTGCCCGTGAATGTGGCCTGGCTGCCACAAAGGAAACTAGGAGAAGGCGGAGACTTCTGTTTTCCCACTGGATTGGGTGATGCTGCTTCATGTGGTTCAATAGAGCTGTGGTTCCTATGTTTGTGTTTTACTGCCCGCAGCTTATTTTACTCTTGAGGATCCTGCACAATGCAATGCTACTTTTTTTCTGGAAAAAAAAAACCTTTTAGATGGGAGACACTCTGCTCAAAGATAGCGGCAGCGAAGCACAGTATCAGTGGCATCACCAGTTCCCAAAGTATACCTGCCACTGGCAGTTCTTGGGATTTCTGGCCATACGTCGCCTATGCTCTTTATTGCTTCTGCAGCCACTGCTCTCCTCCTTAGATGTTACCTCCTCCTCAGCAACCCGATCCAGCTCCCAGATCCTGTCCAACACACAATCATCATCAGAATCTTCACTCTTCTTGATGCTTTTATCACACTGTGATATATCATGATAGGCTCCTTGGCCCACCTTAGACTCCCTACTATGTATTAATGCAGTTCTGGCACTGGTAAAATCTCTTCCTATACCAATATAAAGATGGAGGAAAGAGCAGTGTAAGATTTGACTACTGTGTTATTTTCTTTTAAAAACGCAGTTTCAGAAAAGACCTATCTCTATTGTAAAACACACTTTGCAAACTTGTAATTCTATTATTCTCCATACACACCAACATTATAATGATACAGGAAAGACTGTAATGTTTCTATCTACAGTGTAATTTGTGTTTCATTTCACTGGTATAAAAACTAAATAGAACAGCTGTCTCTGTTCAAATGAGGAAAAAATAATAATTTGTTCTTGCAGGTGGCTGGTTTTATAGCGCAGAACAGCAAAAATGAGGTTCTGCAGCAGCTGATTTATTAAGCACTGTGTCCCAGCCCTTTACTCCCTCAAATTGCTTTCTATGATCAAAGTTAGTGTTGAGCAAAGTTCTTGAAAACTCAATTTGGCTGCTTCGCTGAATTTTACCAAAAAATTTGCTTTGTGACGAATTACTTCATCATGAAGTGCATTTCTTTGTAAGTAGTGGGTGCAATGACAGGGAACGACGATTGCGCCGCTCCCCATCATTGTACCCCTCAGATGCCGTGTTCATCGCTGATCGCAGGATCGGACATTAATATTAAGGTCTATAATAAAAAATAAATAAATAAAATTAAATCATACTCACCTCATCCATTTGATTGTGAAGAGCCTGCCACAACCATCTTGATTTAGGATCCAGTGCGAAATCTCACGCGACGTGTGGTGACATAATTTTGAATGGGATCTTCAATCAAGATGGCGGCGGTGGGCTCTTCTCGCTCAAATGGATGAGGTGAGTATGATTTTTTTTAACCCCTTTCAAGGAAAATGGATTAGTTACCACGAAGCACTAGGAGGTTCGGCTTTGTGGCAAATTGGATTTTCCATGAAATTCGTATCGAAGTCCACTTTGGACACTTTGATTCACTCAACACTAATCAAAGTCTCTAGCATTCTACACAATAATTTATTTATATTCTTTCCCTAAACTGGCCCTGTTACGCTAGAAGAGATGCTAGCTTGTGACACTGTGTACTAAGATTGTTTTCTGTCAGACATTGCATACACCCATCCACTAACAGCTCAACACAGAATAAAGTTCTGCTGGCTCTGCACAGGTATCTCCTTTCCTGCTGCCAGCCTGTGAGCCAATCAGGGCAAGCCATCCTTCCACCTCCTCCCAGGGTCATATGAGCATCCTTCTTCTTCCTCCCTCATTGTTTTTTCAGCAAACATGTGCAGTACAATGGCACTGCTTGCCGTATAACTGAATTTGTCTAAAGCACCTGAAAAGCTTTGAATTGGTTGGGTAGACAAATTTTTGTGAAATTCGTAAATAACCTGGTTAATATCCCTAATATAAATGTTTAAATAACACATTTTACTGAAACTTTTTCCACGCAATAATATATATCAATTTGCTCAGCTTCTCCTGCTATATAAAATGATACCTGCAGATTGAATTCCTTTTCATGGTACTGCCCCCAATAAAAGGCAATTTTTTATGTTTTTTAATTTTAAAAAGTCATAAACAATGCAGTGGTACAGTGTGTTGTCTGTGAACACCGTCAGCCATGCATTTACCCATAGCTATCTATGTCATTGTCGCTCTGACAATAATTATTATTGCTGTCATTGCCTTAAAGAGTTTAAAAGGTCAGGGTAGAGGGGGAGAAAGAGCATATATTCGAAAAAAGAGACAGAGAGAATGGCATTCTATTTATGCCACAAGGTCTGCACAGCTGGATTGGGGGATTTTCTGCCATTCTTCAGGTTGGATGGGAAATATCATAAGGACAGCCATTTTCAGGTCTCCCCGGAGTTGTTAGCAAGGCTTCAAGAAAGGTCTCTGGCTGGGGCACGCAAGGTCTTTCACAGAGTTGTCCCCAAGCAACTCCTGTGTTGTCTTAGCTGTGAGTTTAGGGTTATTGTATGGATGGTGAACCTTTGGCCCACTCTGAGGTTCAGAGCACTCTGGATTAAGTTTTCATTAAGAATATCTCTATACTTTGCTCCATTCAGCTTTTGCTCAACCTTAAAGGAGTTATCCAACCCCCTACAATGCCCCCCAAAATGCCTGGGCCCCTCATACTGGTCATACTTGCCTGAGGACATCTGAAGCTATGTGGGTACTCGGGAGCAGGGTAAGTATGACCAGCCCGGGCATTTTGGGGGGCATTATAGGGGTTGGATAACCCCTTTAACCAATATACCTGCTCCAGTCATTGTAAATTACCCTAACAGCATGATGCTGCCATCATGCTTCACTGTAGGGATGGTATTGGTCATGTGATGAGCAGTACCTGGTTTTCTTCAGACGTGATGCTTAGAATTGAGGCCAAAAAGTTCAATCTTGGTTTCATCAGATGAGAGAATCTTGTTCCTCAAAGCCTGAGAGGTGTTTGTTTGCAAACTCTAGATGAGCTTTCATGTGTCTTTTACTGAGGAGAGTTTTCTTTAATTCTGGCCACTCTGCCATAAAGTCCAATTGGATGAGTGCTGTGGTTGACCTTCTGGACATTTCTCCCATCTGCACAAAGGATCTTTGAAGCTTAAACACAGTGACCATTGGGTTTAACCACAGTGACCATTGAGTTCTTGATCAACTCTCTTACCAAGACCCTTCTCCCCTGGTTACTTAGTTTGGTTGGGCTCTAGGAAGAGTCCTGGATGTTCCAAACTATTTCAATCTAAAAATTATGGAGGCTACTGTGCTTTTGGGAGCTTTCAGTACAACATAATTTTTTTTGTACCCTTCTCCAGATCTGTGTCTCCACACAATCCTGTCTCTGAGCTCTACAGGCAGGGTTTTCAAACAAAATGTGAAAAAAGTGAGTGTCTGAGTACTTTCTGAATGCATTTTATGCTATGATATTGACAAGGTAATTATCTGCTGCTAATGCAGTTTTTCCAAGGGTGTGGAGAATGAGTGCATGGGGTGCTCAAACGCTTTCTTTAGGAATATAGTTTACATATGCATTAGTAAAATTTCTTTTGTGGTTTAATTATTTTCTTTTACTGCATGTGCAATGTCAAATTTGATTTAATGAGGGAATTGACTTAAGGAGCAGTCCATCAATCTACTTCATGATGTTAACTTTTGTTATAGTTATATAATGAAACTTGATATAGTAGGGTGACATACCCCTTACAGGTGCAACCCACAGAACTGGTTGGTTGAACTGTAAGACCTCTGTTGATCCTCTTGTTGGCATTCTTCTCATATTTGTGGAATTAGTCAATACATTTTAAAATTTTGTTTAACCAAAGCTTCTGAGTGTGACACAGGTGTTGTCCACAGATTTATTGAATTGGAAGTCTAGGCTTTACGGTGCAATCCTTAATTGGGACTGGGACTGGAAAGTCCCCACTTGGTTGGGTTGCATCAAAGTAACTGTAGGCCATGTAGCCTGTCCTATCTTGTCGATGTGGGTTTTTGAAAGACTTCCCTCTGTCTCAGTCTTCACAGTCTGTATAGTGCTCATAAGGTTGTATAAGTTGCTTTGGCAGGTTTCCACTGCATTTCTGCTTATCTTTGTGGTCGTTACACCACTACATATGTAAATTTTGAAGAGTATATAAATGGTGATGTGGCCTGAACTTTGTGCTCATAAAATTTGTAGATGTTGTTAGGTAGCAACTACATTGTGGATCCAAAATTTTGATGGGCTTAAGTGTGTGAGTTCAGAGGCTCGGCTTATGTGTATCAGTTGTGTTTGACCAACTGTTTTATCCCAGAATCACACACAATTATTGTATGTGTACAAAACTACACAGGCGTGGTGCACTTTAGTGTCCACTGCCTGAAATTGCTGGACATAAAAAAGCTGCGTTCTTCCACCCGGCACTATGAGACATCCAATGTCAAAATTGATGTGCTGGATGCCAGGAAAAATCCCACAGAAAATTATGGGGTTCTGGAATTACCTGTGGCATTTGTGTACCACGCCAGGGGCAAACTGCAACAGATGGTCGGATACACTTGAACTTAGCCTTAAAGATCCCCAAGATGTTTTTGAAAGTGGACAGATCAATTAAAGGGGATTGTCACTTGTGACCAATGTGTATGTAAGATGACTATATGACCCTTGATGATATAGCCTGTGTTGGTATTCCATTTAATTTTCTATATTTAATAGGCCATGCCTCCTTGTTTGGTAAATCTTCTGTGCTGTCCACATAGAAGTCTTGTGCATAAGATGGCCGCTGATGGAGGGTCATGTGCAGTGGCGACTCTAGGAACAATATATAGGGGGGCACATAAGATACCACAGTCAAAAATGGGGGGGGGCACTAATAATTTTCATCACTGAAAAAAATGAAATAAGTATATATAAATAAGATTACAAAATACGAGAGTATTGCAGTATGCAGGGATACCTTTTTATTGTACTAACCTAATACTTAAAAGTCAAGCTTTCAAGAGCTTTCCTTTCTTCCTCGGTATTTCTTCAGACCTAAGAAAGAGAGAAACACTCTCGAAAACGTTTCTTTATAGTTTAAAGCAGTTTTAGCAAACACCAGGGCTGTGTAAATAATCCCATATGATAAACATGTCACTAAAGAAGACCAATGAAAAGACGCTCACAGGCCTATTCACAAAAGGATGAAGAGTTTGGAGAAGGGAACAATCTAGGACAACATAGCTGAATAGGAAAGTGAGCTGAATTGGAGAATTTTTTAAAAATCAGCTATGTTGTCCTATATTGTTCACTTCTCCTGACTTCTCCAAACTCTTCACCCTTTTGTAAAATAACCCTGTGGGTGTTGTTGGTGTGTGCAACTAATACTACTTACCATGTAGCAATTTTACACAGCCGGCCACTTCCTAACTACTTAAAAGTTAAAATTAGACATTAAACTAAACTACATTTATAATAAAACTATTTACTTACCAAAGAAGCTATTCAGTCGTCTGCTTGCTTCCACGGATTCTTTCCCCTACTTTCAGTCTCTCCTCAGTGCACAGGCGCACAGTTATGGGGGATCTGTGAATGACACACTGGTATGGGGGATCTGTGGATGACACACTGTTATAGGGGATCTATGGATGACACACTGTTATGGGGGATCTGTGGATGACACACTGTTATGGGGGATCTGTGGATGACACTGTAGCAATTGTCCCCCACACTGCCCCCACAGTAGTAATTATCCCTCACACTGCCCCCACAATAGTAATTGTCCCTCACACTGCCCCCAACAGTAGTAATTGTCTCCCACACTGCCCCCAACAGTAGCAATTGTCTCCCACACTGCCCCTAGTAGTAATTTTCCCCACACTGCCCCCACAGTAGAAATTGTCCCCCACACTGCCAGTGCCCCCACAGTTGTAATTGTCCCCCACACTGCTGCCCCCACAGTAATGTATTCATTGTCCCCCACACTGCCCCCATGACTAGTTTGCTCCCCATGTAGAAATTTGTACCCCATGTCCCTTCAGTAATATGATCCTCCTGTGCCCCCGAGTAATGTCTCCCAATTTAAGTTGGCACTTGGCAGTGGCACGCAAAAAAAAAAAAAAGAGAATACTTGGCCCACAGTATTAATTGTCCCCCGGCCACACTGCCACTATTTGCTTCCTGTGTAGTAATTTGTCCCCCACTGTCCCTTCAGCAATATGACCTCCTGTGCCCGCAGTAATGTCCCCCAAAGTTGTCACTTGGCAGTGGCACACAAAAAAATAAAGCTAAAACTTACCTTATGTCCCAGACTCCTGGCGCTCACTCGACTCGGTACTAGGCAGGCGCGCATGGCCCGGCACAGGCGCGCAATGACGTCATCACGCCCGCCTGTGCCGAGATTTTACTACCGCATAGGCTTCAGGCCTAGTTGGCCTGAAGCCTATAGCGGTGATCGACGAGGCAGGGAACTATGCACTGCCATGCCCTGCCGTACTTTGTGGGCACCTGGGCGGCCAGCGTTTTTTTTTAAAGGGGAATCAGCAAAGGGCACGGAATAACCTAGGGGGAGAATTGCCCCCCTGTAGCTACGCCTATGGTCATGTGACCAGACACATCACTCAGTCTGCTCCATTCAAACACACTGCACCTGTACAAAACTCCCAACAATACAAACGTAGAAGGAAGGTGCAGTGTATCTGTATTGAGGAGACATCACATGGAGGTGATTTGCCTGGTCTCATGACTAGAGATGAGCGAATTGAAGCTGACGAAGTGCAATTCGTTCCGAATTTCAGGAAAAATCTGTTATCTGTTGTAAAGCCTGTGGGTTGTGTAAAAGTAGAAAAAAACTTGTGCCTAATTGCCGTTCAGCAGTGCTGTTGTATATTCTACATCCTGTTTGCCATGTATTAGTGGCAAAATAAAAATATTTTCGCCGTCCAGCATTGCACTTATCTGTTGAAAAACCTTTTGTGTTCTGTAAAAGTAGTAAAAAATTAGGGCCTAATTGCTTTTCAGCTGTGGAGTGATATATTCTAAAGTCCGCTTTGCCATGTATTAATGGCGAAATAAAAATATAATCGCTGTCCAGCATTGCACTTATCTGTTGAAAATCCTGTTGTGTTGTGTAAAAGTTGAAAAAATTAGGGCCAAATTGCCATTCAGCGGTACAGTGATATATTCTAAAGCCCCGCTTGCCATGTATTAGTGGCAAAATAAAAAATATTCGTCGTCCAGCGTTGCACTTATCTGTTGAAAGCCTGTTGTGTTGTGTAACAGTAGAAAAAATGTTGTGCCTAATTGCTGTTCAGCGGTGTAGTGATAAACTCTAAAGCCCTGTTTGCCGTGTATTAGTGGCAAAATAAAAATACATTCACCATCCAGCATTGCACTTATCTGTTGTAAAGCCTGTGGGTTGTGTAAAAGTAGAAAAAAACTTGTGCCTAATTGCCGTTCAGCAGTGCAGTTGTATATTCTACATCCTGTTTGCCATGTATTAGTGGCAAAATAAAAATATTTTCGCCGTCCAGCATTGCACTTATCTGTTGAAAAACCTTTTGTGTACTGTAAAAGTAGAAAAAAATTAGGGACTAATTGCCATTTAATTGTGCAGTGATATATTCTACAGCCCTGTTTGCCGTGTATTAGTGGTGAAATAAAAATATATTCGCTGTCCAGAGTTGCTCATATCTGTTGAAAATCCTGTTGTGTTGTGCAAAAGTAGAAAAAATTAGGGCCTAATTGCCATTCAGCGGTGCAGTGATATATTCTAAAGCCCCGCTTGCCGTGTATTAGTAACATAGTAACATAGTACATAAGGCCGAAAAAAAGACATTTGTCCATCCAGTTCGGCCTGTTTTCCTGCAAGTTGATCCAGAGGAAGGAAAAAAAAAAACTGTGAGGTAGAAGCCAATTTTCCCCACTAGGAGAATAAAAAATTCCTTCCAGACTCCAATCAGGCAATCAGACTAACTCCCTGAATCAACGACTCCTCTCTAGTAGCTATAGCCTGTAATATTATTACGCTCCAGAAATACATCCAGGCCCCTCTTGAATTCCTTTATTGTACTCACCATCACCACCTCCTCAGGCAGAGAGTTCTATAGTCTCACTGCTCTTACCGTAAAGAATCCTTTTCTATGTTTGTGTACAAACCTTCTTTCCTCCAGACGCAGAGGATGTCCCCTCGTCACAGTCCTGGGGATAAATAGATGATGGGATAGATATCTGTACTGACCCCTGATATATTTATACATATTATTTAGATCTCCCCTCAGTCGTCTTTTTTCTAAAGTGAATAACCCAAATTTTGATAATCTTTCAGGGTACCGTAGTTGCCCCATTCCAGTTATTACTTTAGTATTAGTGGTGAAATAAAAAAATATTCGCCGTCCAGCATTGCACTTATCTGTTAAAAAAGCATTTTGTGTTGTGTAAAAGTTGAAAAAAACTTAGGGCCTAATTGCCAGTCAGCGGAGCAGTGATATTTTAGAAAGACCTGTCTGCCGTGTATTAGTGGTGAAATAAAAATATATTCGCCGTCCAGGGTTGCACTTATCTGTTGAAAAGACTTTTGTGTACTATAAAAGTAGAAAAAATCTATGGCCAAATTGCCATTCAGCTGTGTAGATATATAATCTACAGCCCTGTTTGCCGTGTTTTAGTGGCAAAATAAAAATATATTCGCCGTCCAACGCTGCACTTATCTGTTGAAAAGGCTGTTGTGTAAATATAGAAAAAAAATCTGGCCTAATTGCAATCGAGCTGCTTAGTGATAACTAAAGCCCTGTTTGCCGTATATTAGTGGCAAAATGAAAATATATTTGCCGTCCATCGTTGCAATTACCTGTTGAAAAGCCTGTTGTGTAAAAGTAGAAATAAATTAGGGCCTAATTGCCATTTAGCGAAGCAGTGAAATATTCTAAAGTCCTGTTTGCCGTGTATTAGTGGCAAAATAATAATATATTCGCCGTCCAGCCTTGCACTTATCTGTTGAAAAGCCTGTTGTGTAAAAGTAGAAAAAAAATAGTGCCTAATTGTTGTTCAACTGTGTAGTGATAAACTCTAAAGCCCTGTTTGCTGTGTATTAGTGGCGAAATAAAAATACAGATGTAGCAGGGTTAGAACTCCAGCTCTTAACTCAAATTTTTTAACTCATCGCGTTATCTTGAGACAAAAGCCATTGAAAAGCAATTGAAAGTGTTTGCTTAGATTACATAACACAACTCAGAAAACAGGAGTGTTAACTCTACTCCATCCATATATTCGTCATCCAGTGTTGCACTTATCTGATGTAACGCCTGTTGTGTAAAAGCAGAAAAAAATGTGTGCATAATTGTCAATCAGCGGTGTAGTGATATATTCTACAGCCCTGTTTGCTGTGTATTAGTGGCGACATAAAAAAATATTCGCCGTCCAGCATTGCACTTATCTGTTGAGAAGCCTTTTGTGTACTGTAAAAGTAGAAAAAAATTAGCGCCTAATTGCTGTTCAGCTGTGCAGTGATATATTCTACAGCCCTGTTTGCCGTGTATTAATGACAAAATAAAAATATATTCGCTGTCCAGCGTTGCTCTTATCTGTTAATAAAATCCTGTTGTGTTGTGTAAAAGTAGAAAAAATTAGGGCCTAATTGCCATTCAGCGGTGCAGTGATATATTCTAATGCCCAGCTTGCCGTGTATTAGTGGCAAAATAAAAAAATATTTACGTCCAGCGTTGCAGTTATCTGTTGAAAGCCTGTTGAGTTGTGTAACAGTAGAAAAAAAATGTCTGCTTAATTGCCGTTCAGCGGTGTAGTGATAAACTCTAAAGCCCTGTTTGCCGTGTATTAGTGGCGAAATAAAAATATATTCACCATCCAGCATTTCACTTAAGCCTGTGGGTTGTGTAATAGTAGAAAAAAAAAACAGTGACTAATTGCCATTCAGCAGTGCAGTGATATATTCTACATCCTGTTTGCCGTGTCTTAGTGGCGAAATAAAAATATTTTCGTCGTCCAGCATTGCACTTATCTGTTGAAAAAACTTTTGTGTTCTGTAAAAGTAGAAAAAAAATAGGGACTAATTGCCATTCAATTGCGCAGTGATATATTCTACAGCCCTGTTTGCTGTGTATTAGTGGTGAAATAAAAATATATTTGCTGTCCAGAGTTGCACTTATCTGTTAAAAAGACTTTTGTGTACGTTAAAAGTAGAAAAAAAATAGGGTCTAATTGCTTTTCAGCTGTGCAGTGATATATTCTAAAGTCCGCTTTGCCATGTATTAATGGTGAAATAAAAATATATTCGCTGTCCAGCATTGCACTTATCTGTTGAAAATCCTGTTGTGTTGTGTAAAAGTTGAAAAAATTAGGGCCTAATTGCCATTCAGCGGTACAGTGATATATTCTAAAGCCCCGCTTGCCATGTATTAGTGGCAAAATAAAAAATATTCGCCGTCCAGCGTTGCACTTATCTGTTGTAAAGCCTGTGGGTTGTGTAAAAGTAGAAAAAAACTTGTGCCTAATTACCGTTCAGCAGTGCAGTTGTATATTCTACATCCTGTTTGCCATGTATTAGTGGCAAAATAAAAATATTTTCGCCGTCCAGCATTGCACTTATCTGTTGAAAAACCTTTTGTGTACTGTAAAAGTAGAAAAAAATTAGGGACTAATTGCCATGTAATTGTGCAGTGATATATTCTACAGCCCTGTTTGCCGTGTATTAGTGGTGAAATAAAAATATATTCGCTGTCCAGAGTTGCAGTAATCTGTTGAAAAGCCTTTTGTGTACTTTAAAAGTAGAAAATAATTATGGCCTAATTGCTGTTCAGCTGTGCAGTGATATATTCTACAGCTTTCTTTACCATGTATTAAAGGCGAAATAAAAATATATTCACTGTCCAGCGTTGCTCATATCTGTTAAAAATCCTGTTGTGTTGTGCAAAAGTAGAAAAAATTAGGGCCTAATTGCCATTCAGCGGTGCAGTGAAATATTCTAAAGTCCTGTTTACCGTGTATTAGTGGCAAAATATTAATATATTCGCCGTCCAGCCTTGCACTTATCTGTTGAAAAGCCTGTTGTGTTTTGTAAAAGTAGAAAAAAATTAGGGCCTAATTGCTGTTCAGCTGTGCAGTGAAATATTCTACAGCCCTGTTTGACGTGTATTAATGGTGAAATAATAATATATATTCGCCGTCCAGCATTGCACTTATCTGTTGAAAAGCATTTTGTGTTGTGTAAAAGTCGAAAAAAATTAGGGCCTAATTGCCATTTAGCAGTGCAGTGATATATTCTAGAGTCCTGTTTGCCATGTTTTAGTGGCAAAATAAAAATATATTCGCCGTCCAGCATTGCACTTATCTGTTGAAAAGCCTTTTGTGTAAAAGTGGAAATAAATTTGGGCCTAATTGTTGTTCTGCGATGTAGTGATAAACTCTAAAGCACTGTTTGCTGTTTGTGAGTGGTGAAATAAAAATATATTCGCCATCCAGCGTTGCACTTAACCGATGTAAAGCCTGTTTTGTAAAAATAGAAAAATATTTGGGCCTAATTGCCAATCAGCTGTGCAGTGATATATTCTACAGCCCTGTTTGCCGTTTATTAGTGGCAAAATAAAAATATATTCGCCGGCCAGCGTTGCACTTATCTGTTGAAAAGCATTTTCTGTTGTGTAAAAGTGGAAAAAAATTAGGGCCTAATTGCCGGTCAGCGGTGCTGTGATATATTCTAAAGACCTGTCTGCCGTGTATTAGTAGCGAAATAGAAATATATTCACCGTCCAGCGTTGCACTTATCTGTTGAAAAGCCTTTTGTGTACTGTAAAAATAAAAAAAAATTAGGGCCTAATTGCCATTCAGCTATGTAGTGATATATTCTACAGCCCTGTTTTCCGTGTATTAGTTGCAAAATAAAAATATAGTCGCCGTCCAGCGTTGCACTTATCTGTTGAAAAGCCTTTTGTGTACTGTAAAAGTAGAAAAAAATTAGGGCCTAATTACTGTTCAGCTGTGCAGTGTTATATTCTACAGCCCTGTTTGTTGTGTATTAATGGCGAAATAAATATATATTTGCCCTCCAGCATTGCACTTATCTGTTGAAAATCCTGTTGTGTTGTGTTGTGTAAAAGTAGAAAAAAATTAGGGCCAAATTGCCATTCAGCTGTGTAGTGATATATTCTAGAGCCCTGTTTGCCGTGTATTAGTGGCAAAATAATAATATATTCGCCGTCCAGCCTTGCACTTATCTGTTGAAAAGCCTGTTGTGTTGTGTAAAAGTAGAAAAAAATAAGGGCCTAATTGCTGTTCAGCTGTACAGTGATATATTCTACAGCCCTGTTTGTCATGTATTAATGGCAAAATAAAAATATATTCGCCCTCCAGGGTTGCACTTATTTGTTGAAAATCCTGTTGTGTTGTGTAAAAGTAGAAAAAAAATGGGGCCAAATTGCCACTGAGCTGGCTGGAATATGTCTGCTGACTTTGAGGTACAGGGTCAAAGTTTGCTCACTGACTGTACTGTGCCCACTGCCCACCACTCATATAGGGTGGCACAGTACCTTGCAGATAAAAAGTCATTTTATTTTTTCTCTGTAATAAAATTGAAGTTGCCTGCCAGTGTGTGTCAGGCCCACAGACTGTACTGTGCCCTCTGCCCACCACTCATATACGGTGGCACAGTACCTTGCAGATAAAAAAGTCATTTCATTTTTTCTCTGTAATATAATTGCAGTTGCCTGCCAGTGAGTGTCAGGCCCACAGACTGTACTGTGCCCACTGCCCACCACTCATATAGGGTGGCACAGTACCTTGCAGATAAAGTCATGACATTTTTCCTCTGTAATATAATTGCAGTTGCCTGCCAGTGAGTGTCAGGCCCACTGACTGTACTCTGCCCTCTGCCCACCACTCATATAGGGTGGAACAGTACCTTGCAGATAAAAAAGTCATTTCATTTTTTCTCTGTAATATAATTGCAGTTGCCTGCCAGTGAGTATCAGGCCCACAGACTGTACTGTGCCCACTGCCCACCACTTATATAGGGTGGCACAGTACCTTGCAGATAAAAAAGTCATAAATTTTTTTCTCTGTAATATAATTGCAGTTGCCTGCCAGTGAGTGTCAGGCCCACTGACTGTACTGTGCCCACTGCCCACCACTCATATAGGGTGGCACAGTACCTTGCACGCATAGTAACACTAATCTAAAAAAAAAATGACAGGCAGAGGCAGGCCACCCCGCAGGTCGTGGTCGTGGTTCTGTGATTTCCTTTGGCCCTAGAATAATGCCCAGTGTTCAGAGGCCACGTATCCTGAACTAAAAAAATTCTGAGGACATAGTTGACTGGCTTACACAGGACACCAAATCTTCTACAGCTTACGCTTGGAACCTTGACGCACCATCCTCCTCCAGCTCAGCTTCGGGCACCTCTTAAGTTACCACTCGCCTGCCCGCCGCCACCACCAACACTAGCACCACAGCCGCTTCACTTGATCTGTCAGAGGAGTTATTTACACATCAGTTGGAAGAAATGAGTGATGCGCAACCATTATTGCCAGAGGATGTAGATAACAGGGATATGTCTCAGTCAGGCAGCATTACACACATGGACGTACGGTGTGATGATGATGATGTTGTATCCGCTGCTGCTTCCTTTGCTGAGTTGTCAGATACAAGTGAAGCGGTTGATGATGACGATGTGTCTTTGGATGTCACGTGGGTGTCCGCTCGAAGAGAAGAAGAACAGGGGGAAAGTTCAGATGGGGAGACAGAGAGGAGGAGGAAACGAGTTGGAAGCAGGGGCAGGTCGTCGCAAGGAGCTAGTGGCACAGTCAGACAGCATATATCGGCACCCGGGGTCAGCCAGACAGCACGCCAATCAAAGCATGCTGTTGCCACCACCAGAATGCCGTCATTGCAAAGCTCAGCAGTGTGGCATTTTTTGTGTGTGTCTGCCTCTGATAACAGCGATGCCATTTCCAACCTGTGCCAAAAGAAACTGAGTCGTTGGAAGTCCAACACCCACCTAGGTACAACTGCTTTGCAAAGGCACATGATCTCACAACACAAACGAGTATGGGATCAACACATGAGTACAAGCAGCACACAAACTCAAAGCCACCATCCTCCTCCTGGTCCAGCATCTTCAGCCACGTCAACCACTGCTGTCCTCCTTGCCTTCTCTCAACCACCCGCCACTCCGCCTCTCACCTTCAGCAGTTCCTGCTCATCTGCCCACAGTCAGGTGTCTGTCAAGGAAATGTTTGAGCGTAAGAAGCCAATGTCACAGAGTCACCCCCTTGCCCGGCGTCTGAACTGTTAGACCGCCAGCAAGTCGTGGCGGTGTCACCAACTCCGCTGCAGAGCCACGCATTCCATGCTTGGCAGCCGTCAGCAGGTTTACCCAATGCGCAGTGTACGTGATATACCTGCCCTGACCGTGCTTTGCAGACCAGGTATCAGTGGTCAGATGGACCCTTGCCCCAACACTGTGTGCCAGACATGCCATGACTTCCTTTTCCACAATAGAGTACAGGTTGGGGATTGCCTTTTGTGCAAAGAAATTTCGGCCGGGTACCTTCCACTGCGGTGTCCCAATAGCTACAAATTTTTTGAAGGCCTCAGACTCCACCAGCTTGTATGGTAAAAGCTGGCTTGTCTGAACTCTTAGCCCGCCAGCTTTTACCATACAAGCTGGTGGAGTCTGGGGCCTTCAAAAAATTTGAAGCTATTGGGACACCCCAGTGGAAGGTACCCGGCCAAATTTTTTTTTCACAAAAGGCAATCCTTAACCTGTACTCTATTGTGGAAAATGAAGCCATGGCATGTCTGGCACACAGTGTTGGGGCAAGGGTCCATCTGACCACTGATACCTGGTCTGCAAAGCACTGTCAGGGCAGGTATATCACGTACACTGCGCATTGGGTAAACCTGCTGACGGCTGCCAAGCATGGAATGCGTGGCTCTGCAGCGGAGTTGGTGACACTGCCACGACTTGCAGGCAGGCCTGCTGCCACCTCCTCTACTCCTCCTACTCCATCCTCTTCGCTAACCTCCTCGGCTGAGTCCTCTTCTGCTGCTGCGTCTTGCTCCACATCAACTGCACCCCCCCAGCTCCCCAGGGGCTATTCCACATCCCGGATATGACAGTGTCACGCCGTCTTGGGGTTGACTTGCCTGAAAGCAGAGAGTCACACCGGACCAGCACTCCTGTCCGCCCTGAACGCACAGGTGGATCAGTGCCTGACCCCGCACCAACTGGAGATCGGCAAAGTGGTGTGTGACAACGGAAGCAATCTGTTGGCGGCATTGAATTTGTGCAAGTTTACACATGTGCCGTGCATGGCACATGTGTTAAATCTTATCGTACAACGCTTTGTGTATAAGTACCCAGGCTTACAGGACGTCCTCAAGCAGGCCAGGAAGGTGTTTGGCGATTTCAGGCGTTCCTACGCGGCCATTGCGCACTTTTACGATATTTAGCGGCGAAACAACATGCCAGTGAGGCGCTTGATTTGCGACAGCCCGACACGTTGGAATTCAACACTCCTAATATTCGACCACCTGCTCCAACAAGAAAAAGCCGTCAACGAGTATTTGTATGACCGGGGTGCTAGGACAGCCTCTGCGGAGCTGGGTATTTTTTTGCCACATTACTGGACGCTCATGCGCAATGCCTGTAGGCTCATGCGTCCTTTTGAGGAGGTGACAAACCTAGTCAGTCGCACCGAAGGCACCATCAGCGACCTTATCCCATTTGTTTTCTTCCTGGAGCGTGCCCTGCGAAGAGTGCTGGATCAGGCCGTAGATGAGCGTGAAGAGGAAGAGTTGTGGTCACCATCACCACCAGAAACAGCCTTATCATCATCGCTTGCTGGACCTGCGGCAACGCTGGAAGAGGAGTCTGAAGAAGAGGAGTCAGAGGAGGAATGTGGCTTTGAGGAGGAAAAAAACCAACCACAGCAGGCATCCCAGGGTGCTCGTTGTCACCTATCTGGGACCCGTGGTGTTGTACGTGGCTGAGGGGAAGAACAGACCTTTAATGAGATCAGTGAGGACGAGGAACGGGACATGAGTAGCTCGGCATCCAACCTTGTGCAAATGGGGTCTTTCATGCTGTCATGTCTGTTGAGGGACCCTCGTATAAAAAGGCTGAAGGAGAACGACCTGTACTGGATGGCCACGCTACTAGACCCCCGGTATAAGCAGAAAGTGGCTGAAATGTTACCGAATTACCGGAAGTCGGAGAGGATGCAGCAGTTCCAAAACAAGTTAAAAAGTATGCTTTACACAGCGTATAATGGTGATGTCACAGCACAACGGGAATCTAACAGGGGAAGAGGTGAAAGTAATCCTCCTCCTACCACGACCACGCCAGCCAGGACAGGACGCTTTACAGACGTGTTGTTGATGGAGGACATGCAGAGCTTTTTAAGTCCTACACATCGCCACAGCCCTTCGGGGTCCACCCTCAGAGAACAACTCGACCGACAGGTAGCAGACTACCTCGCGTTAACTGCAGATATCGACACTCTGAGATGCGATGAACCCCTTGACTACTGGGTGTGCAGGCTTGACCTGTGGCCTGAGCTATCCCAATTTGCGATATAACTTCTGGCCTGCCCCGCTTCAAGTGTCCTGTCAGAAAGGATCTTCAGCGCAGCAGGAGGTAGAGCTTTCCTTGTGGATCAATAGACATCTGTGTTGTTTCTGATACTGGCCACACCTCTAACCTCCAGGTGTTACTATTGTGGTAATTTAACTTTCCTTATTTATAGTTGCTTCTCCCACAATGTTGTGCGGTTTATAGCTTCAGTGGTATCTGTGGCCTGCTGGTGTTTGGTTGTTGGCTCAGTTCCTGTTGCTGCCATAGCACCTGGAAAGTTAAGTGTTTCCTTTCCCTTTTGCATTTTGTTTTGGCTTATCTGTGTGTTGTTTCTCCCCTGCCATTTAGTTGGCCTGAGGGAGACTGCTGGTTGTCCTTCCTTTCCTGAGGAACTGTTAGTATCAGTCCTTTCACTATCATCAGGGTATTATAGGGTGAGTTAGGACTCTAGGTACTCCTGCGTATGACTCACCTACCTTTAGGGTCTGTTCATACTGATAGCCAGTCAGGACTGTGACTAGGGATTTTATTAGGAGGTGTCCTTCTTTCTTCCCTTGTTCCTTGCTCCCTCTCCTTCTTTTTCCGGTGTGATTTCTCCCTCTTACACACGGGGCGTGACACACTACCATAACGCCTAGGCAGCATGCCCACTGTCTTGGTGTTATGTTTGACACTGATCTTTCCTTCACCCCCTATATTCAATCTCTCGGCCGCTTATGTCTCCTGCACCTCTAGAATCCTCCCCTTTCTCACTATGGAAACAACAAAAACTGTCATTGCTGCCCTGATCCATTTCCACCTCGATTATTGTAACTCACTATAATTTGGCCTTCCTCTTACCAAACTTTCCCCTGTCCAATCTGTCCTTAATCTGTCTTTAAAGGGGTATTCCCATCACAGACAATAGGGGCATATCACTAGGTGGGTCTAGATCACTTCCTGTGCCGAGAACGAAGCGGGGAGAGTGGTAGCGGGAGGACCCCGGGTTTCCTGGGGTCCGGACACCTCCAAGCGCACTCCCCATAGAAGTGATTGGGAGCGCACGGCGCTTGCGCGGCCACCGCTCCCATTCATTTCTATGGGGCCGACAGAAATAGCCGAGCCATTGCTCGGCTATTTTCGGTAGCCCCATAGAAATAATTGAAGGGTGGCTGTGCATGTGCAGTGCGCCCTCTACCACCTTTCCCCGCTCCTATCAGACAATGGGGGCATATCATAGCAATATGCCCCCATTGCCTGTGATGGGAAAACCCCTTTAATGCTAATGTCTAACCGTTACTCGGATGCCTCCACTATGTGCCAGTCATTGCACTGGTTGCCCATACAATATAGAATTCAATTTAAACTGCTCAATGTCACCCACAAAGCTCTCCACAGTGCTGCACCTCCCCACATCTCTTCCCTCATCTCTGTCTACCACCCTACTCGTGCTCTGCGCTCTGCAAATGATTTACGACTGACATCCACCATAATCCAAACCTCTCACTCTCGGCTTCAAGACTTATGCCGAGCTATTGGGTTAAATCACAATATACAGTTTTAGGTGGTCCCTAAAAACACATGGTTTTAGGGTGGCCTATTACATACCCTGATCTAACTCCATATATAATTATCATCATTTTCTAAACCTGATCCTCCACCAAACTCTCCACAGCACCTATGCACCCAAAAGCACTACAGATATTGTCTGGTGACTGGCTCATGCAGCTCTATATTTACTCCCCTATTTTCCCAAGATGGCTGGACAATTGTACAAAACAAGCACTTTTACTTTTTGTGTCACCCCTATCTCCACATAGATTGTAAGCGATTGTGAGCAGGGCCCTCATTCCTCTAGTTGTAATTATTGGCTTGTCTTTTGCTATGCTATGACTGTTTCTACTGTACATGAACCCCTGAACTGCAGAATATGAATAAAGATTATTATTATTATTATGAATAAGCAAAAAACATAAATTACAGTACATGATAATTGTGTAGTACATGTCATTACAAATGCGGCAATACCAAACATCTAAACTCGATTTTATTTTTGTAATTTTTTTCTATTGAAAACCATTTATTGGAAGAAAAGTTTTTTTTATTTTTTGCTTTTTTTTAATCATAGTCCCACAAGGGGACTATAATAGTCAATCTTTTGATTGCTTCTAAAATACATTGCACTATTCCTATAATAGACAGCAGAGGTGATCAGGAAGAGAGACAGTAGACGGCACATGTGCACTGCACGCGCCGTCTCCTAATACAGCTCCTCACGCTGATATGATATTGATGACCTATCCTGAGGAGAATCTCTTTAATTACTTTGCTATTTAGATCTGTGAGCTTTATGCCTGGGAGATCAGTCTGTCTTCTGTCTCCAGGAAAGTTCGGTGCTCACCATTACTGACCAGAATATTTGTACTTCTGTCCTGAATCATGCGGTCAGCCTGATTGTTCATCAATGATCATGATGTCTTCACCATGTCTTTGGTTATGTCCTGGTCTGCCTGTGAACACCATGCTTTCTGTGTGTATTCTTATCATCATGTATTCCAGTTTATGCTTTGTTCCTGATTGTCTTTGGTCTGGTCTTGTGTTCATGTTTCTTGTCTGTTTAGTATGCTCGGGTTCCGGCTGTGTGAACAGTTCCCTGCAGTTCTTACTGCGGGTGCCTGGACTTGGTCCCTGCACTTAGCCAGCATAGGGATTGTCAGCCAGTTAGGTGATGTAATTTAGGACAACTCGTCCAAGTAGGTAGAGACAGTGGTTGGGTGGAGATTAGGTCTGCACTGTTCCCTCCCTGTGTGTCCTGTTTCATTCTGATCATGTTTGTCTTGAAACCATTGTTGAATAAACTGGTCATTTTGCCAAAATTTTGTCCTGAATAGTGTTGAGCGCGAATGTTCGAATCGCAAATTTTGAGAATTCGCAAATATTTAGAATATAGTTCTACATCTTCGTAATCTATTCAATAATTTTTTTCATCAGTACCCATGATCCCTCACTGCTTCTTGCTTGTGGGCCAATGAGAAGGCTGCAATATTTTGACTTTAGAAGTAGAAGTAGTAGTTTTTATAGCAAATTTTCCAATTTCCGATTTTCGCAATCAAGAAAATAATGACTGGAGATCACGAATTTGCGAATCTATGACAAATATTCACCCAAATATTAGCGAAATATGGCAAATTTGAATATTGCCCCTGCCGCTCATCACTGTCCTAAAGTCTTGTCTGAATTCGCTTGTGATACGTTCTCGTGACTCCTGAACATGACACTTATCACTTTGTATAACTTGTACATGCCAGATCAGATAACTACAGTTGTTAGTTGCAAACATTGCTTGCTTTTTATTTCATTTTATTTCATAAATACATTAGCCGATGTTCAGTTCATCTTCTCACTATGGGTTAACTGAACTGTAACATGACTTACTGATCTATGATGCATAGTAATTATGGCAGCAGGTTTGTATTGTCACGTGAATAAATATAAGAATTATTGTAATTGAAAAGGCCAAATGAACGAGGAAGTACGAGGATATTATAGTTGTGAATCATTGAAATCCCTATGGTTTAATTTAACATACTAAGGCTGTAACAATGGGATTACAGTGAATTTCTTTTTAATTCCACAATTTATTTCAATGCCAGTCATTGCATATTAGATATCTGTGTACAAGTGTAATAAGGCATAAGAATTTTGTTCACATTTCTCACTTGCAAATTGATCCATAAAGGGGCATTCCTTTCCAGATATACACTGCCTGTCCAAAATAAAAGTCGTCATCTGGATTTAACTAAGCAAATTGGTATGAGCCTCCTATTGGATAATTAGAGTCGCACAATTATTGAAAGGTAGAGTTGAGCAGACACCTGGATGTTCGGGTTCGACAGGTTCGGCCGAACTTTGGAAAAAAGTTCGAGTTCAGGACCTGAACTTGACCCGAACTTGACCCCGAACCCGAACCCCATTGAAGTCAATGGGGACCTGAACTTCCGAGCACTAAAATGGCTGTAAAAATGTCATGGAAAGGGCTAGAGGGCTGCAAATGTCATAAAAATGTGGTTAAGAGCATGGCAAGTGCTCTGCAAACAAATGTGGATAGGGAAATGACTTTAACCACCTCAGCCCCCAGTGCTTAAACACCCTGAAAGACCAGGCCACTTTTTACACTTCTGACCTAAACTACTTTCACCGTTTATTGCTCGGTCATGCAACTTACCACCCAAATGAATTTTACCTCCTTTTCTTCTCACTAATAGAGCTTTCATTTGGTGGTATTTCATTGCTGCTGACATTTTTACTTTTTTTGTTATTAATCGAAATTTAACGATTTTTTTGCAAAAAAATGACATTTTTCACTTTCAGTTGTAAAATTTTGCAAAAAAAACGACATCCATATAGAAATTTTGCTCTAAATTTATAGTTCTACATGTCTTTGATAAAAAAAAAATGTTTGGGTAAAAAAAAAATGGTTTGGGTAAAAGTTATAGCGTTTACAAACTATGGTACAAAAATGTGAATTTCCGCTTTTTGAAGCAGCTCTGACTTTCTGAGCACCTGTCATGTTTCCTGAGGTTCTACAATGCCCAGACAGTACAAACACCCCACAAATGACCCCATTTCTGAAAGTACACACCCTAAGGTATTCGCTGATAGGCATAGTGAGTTCATAGAACTTTTTATTTTTTGTCACAAGTTAGCGGAAAATGATTATTTTTTTTTTTTTTTTTTTTTTCCTTACAAAGTCTCATATTCCACTAACTTGTGACAAAAAATAAAAACTTCTATGAACTCACTATGCCCATCAGCGAATACCTTGGGGTCTCTTCTTTCCAAAATGGGGTCACTTGTGGGGTAGTTATACTGCCCTGGCATTCTAGGGGCCCAAATGTGTGGTAAGGAGTTTGAAATCAAATTCTGTAAAAAATGACCTGTGAAATCCGAAAGGTGCTCTTTGGAATGTGGGCCCCTTTGCCCACCTAGGCTGCAAAAAAGTGTCACACATCTGGTATCTCCGTACTCAGGAGAAGGTGGGGAATGTGTTTTGGGGTGTCATTTTATATATACCCATGCTGGGTGAGAGAAATATCTTGGCAAAAGACAACTTTTCCCATTTTTTTATACAAAGTTGTCATTTGACCAAGATATTTATCTCACCCAGCATGGGTATATGTAAAAAGACACCCCAAAACACATTCCTCAACTTCTCCTGAGTACGGGGATACCAGATGTGTGACACTTTTTTGCAGCCTAGGTGGGCAAAGGGGCCCATATTCCAAAGAGCACCTTTCGGATTTCACTCCTCATTTTTTCCTGAATTTGATTTCAAACTCCTTACCACACATTTGGGCCCCTAGAATACCAGGGCAGTATAACTACCCCACAAGTGACCCCATTTTGGAAAGAAGACACCCCAAGGTATTCCGTGAGGGGCATGGCGAGTTCCTAGAATTTTTTATTTTTTGTCACAAGTTAGTGGAAAATGATGATTTTTTTTTTTTTTTTTTTTTTCATACAAAGTCTCATATTCCACAAACTTGTGACAAAAAATAAAAACTTCCATGAACTCACTATGCCCATCAGCGAATACCTTGGGGTCTCTTCTTTCCAAAATGGGGTCACTTGTGGGGTAGTTATACTGCCCTGGCATTCTAGGGGCCCAAATGTGTGGTAAGTAGGTAAATGACCTGTGAAATCCGAAAGGTGCTCTTTGGAATGTGGGCCCCTTTGCCCACCTAGGCTGCAAAAAAGTGTCACACATCTGGTATCTCTGTATTCAGGAGAAGTTGAGGAATGTGTTTTGGGGTGTCTTTTTACATATACCCATGCTGGGTGAGATAAATATCTTGGTCAAATGCCAACTTTGTATAAAAAAATGGGAAAAGTTGTCTTTTGCCAAGATATTTCTCTCACCCAGCATGGGTATATGTAAAATGACACCCCAAAACACATTCCCCAACTTCTCCCGATTACGGAGATACCAGATGTGTGACATTTTTTTGCAGCCGAGGTGGGCAAAGGGGCCCATATTCAAAAGAGCACCTTTCGGATTTCACAGGTCATTTTTTACAGAATTTGATTTCAAACTCCTTACCACACATTTGGGCCCCTAGAATGCCAGGGCAGTATAACTACCCCACAAGTGACCCCATTTTGGAAAGAAGAGACCCCAAGGTATTCGCTGATGGGCAAAGTAAGTTCATGGAAGTTTTTATTTTTTGTCACAAGTTAGTGGAATATGAGACTTTGTATGAAAAAAAAAAAATAAGCATTTTCCACTAACTTGTGACAAAAAATAAAAAATTCTAGGAACTCGCCATGCCCCTCACGGAATACCTTGGGGTGTCTTCTTTCCAAAATGGGGTCACTTGTGGGGTAGTTATACTGCCCTGGCATTTTCCAGGGGCCCTAATGTGTGGTAAGTAGGTAAATGACCTGTGAAATCCTAAAGGTGCTCTTTGGAATATGGGCCCCTTTGCCCACCTAGGCTGCAAAAAAGTGTCACACATGTGGTATCGCCGTATTCAGGAGAAGTTGGGGAATGTGTTTTGGGGTGTCATTTTACATATACCCATGCTGGGTGAGAGAAATATCTTGGCAAAAGACAACTTTTCCCATTTTTTTATACAAAGTTGGCATTTGACCAAGATATTTCTCTCACCCAGCATGGGTATATGTAAAATGACACCCCAAAACACATTCCCCAACTTCTCCTGAGTACGGCGATACCAGATGTGTGACACTTTTTTGCAGCCTAGATGCGCAAAGGTGCCCAAATTCCTTTTAGGAGGGCATTTTTAGACATTTGGATACCAGACTTCTTCTCACGCTTTGGGGCCCCTAGAATGCCAGGGCAGTATAAATACCCCACATGTGACCCCATTTTGGAAAGAAGACACCCCAAGGTATTCAATGAGGGGCATGGCGAGTTCATAGAAATTTTTTTTTTTTGGCACAAGTTAGCGGAAATTGATATTTTTAATTTTTTTCTCACAAAGTCTCCCGTTCCGCTAACTTGGGACAAAAATTTCAATCTTTCATGGACTCAATATGCCCCTCACGGAATACCTGGGGGTGTCTTCTTTCCGAAATGGGGTCACATGTGGGGTATTTATACTGCCCTGGCATTCTAGGGGCCCTAAAGCGTGAGAAGAAGTCTGGAATATAAATGTCTAAAAAATTTTACGCATTTGGATTCCGTGAGGGGTATGGTGAGTTCATGTGAGATTTTATTTTTTGACACAAGTTAGTGAAATATGAGACTTTGTAAGAAAAAAAAAAAAAAATTCTGCTAACTTGGGCCAAAAAAATATCTGAATGGAGCCTTACAGAGGGGTGCTAAATGACAGGGGGGTGATAAATGACAGGGGGGTGATCAATGACAGGGGGGTGATCAATGACAGGGGGGTGATCAATGACAGGGGGGTGATCAGGGAGTCTATATGGGGTGATAACCACAGTCATTGATCACGCCCGTGTAAGGCTTCATTCAGACGTCCGGATGCGTTTTGCGGATCCGATCCATCTATCAGTGCATCCGTAAAAATCATGCGGACATCTGAATGGAGCTTTACAGGGGGGTAATCAATGACAGGGGGGTGATCAATGACAGGGGGGTGATCAGGGAGTCTATATGGGGTGATCACCACAGTCATTGATCATGCCCCTGTAAGGCTTCATTCAGACGTCCGGATGCGTTTTGCGGATCCGATCCATCTATCAGTGCATCCGTAAAAATCATGCGGACATCTGAATGGAGCTTTACAGGGGGGTAATCAATGACAGGGGGGTGATCAATGACAGGGGGGTGATCAGGGAGTCTATATGGGGTGATCACCACAGTCATTGATCATGCCCCTGTAAGGCTTCATTCAGACGTCCGGATGCGTTTTGCGGATCGGATCCATCTATCAGTGCATCCGTAAAAATCATGCGGACATCTGAATGGAGCTTTACAGGGGGGTAATCAATGACAGGGGGGTGATCACCACAGTCATTGATCATGCCCCTGTAAGGCTTCATTCAGACGACCGGATGCGTTTTGCGGATCCGATCCATGTATCAGTGCATCCGTAAAAATCATGCGGACATCTGAATGGAGCTTTACAGGGGGGTGATCAGGGAGTCTATATGGGGTGATCACCACAGTCATTGATCATGCCCCTGTAAGGCTTCATTCAGACGTCCGGATGCGTTTTGCGGATCCGATCCATCTATCAGTGCATCCGTAAAAATCATGCGGACATCTGAATGGAGCTTTACAGGGGGGTAATCAATGACAGGGGGGTAATCAATGACAGGGGGGTGATCAGGGAGTCTATATGGGGTGATCACCACAGTCATTGATCATGCCCCTGTAAGGCTTCATTCAGACGTCCGGATGCGTTTTGCGGATCCGATCCATCTATCAGTGCATCCGTAAAAATCATGCGGACATCTGAATGGAGCTTTACAGGGGGGTAATCAATGACAGGGGGGTGATCACCACAGTCATTGATCATGCCCCTGTAAGGCTTCATTCAGACGACCGGATGCGTTTTGCGGATCCGATCCATGTATCAGTGCATCCGTAAAAATCATGCGGACATCTGAATGGAGCTTTACAGGGGGGTAATCAATGACAGGGGGGTAATCAATGACAGGGGGGTGATCAGGGAGTCTATATGGGGTGATCACCACAGTCATTGATCATGCCCCTGTAAGGCTTCATTCAGACGTCCGGATGCGTTTTGCGGATCCGATCCATCTATCAGTGGATCCGTAAAAATCATGCGGACGTCTGAATGGAGCTTTACAGGGGGTTGATCAATGACAGGGGGGTAATCAATGACAGGGGGGTGATCAGGGAGTCTATATGGGGTGATCAGGGGTGATTAGGGGTGATCAGGGGCTAATAAGGGGTTAATAAGTGATGGGGGGGGGGGTGTAGTGTAGTGTAGTGGTGCTTGGTGCTACTTTACTGAGCTACCTGTGTCCTCTGGTGGTCGATCCAAACAAAGGGGACCACCAGAGGACCAGGTAGCAGGTATATTAGACGCTGTTATCAAAACAGCGTCTAATATACCTGTTAGGGGTTAAAAAAAACACATCTCCAGCCTGCCAGCGAACGATCGCCGCTGGCAGGCTGGAGATCAACTCTCTTACCTTCCGTTCCTGTGAGCGCGCGCGCCTGTGTGCGCGCGTTCCCAGGAAATCTCGCGTCTCGCGAGATGACGCGTATATGCGTGACTGTGCGCAGCGCTGCCACCTCCGGAACGCGATCCTGCGTTAGGCGGTCCGGAGGTGGTTAAATAACATAAAATACATTAAAATAAAAAATATTAATCTTGATCTAGGAGGACGAGGTCCATATGGAGTCTGAAGTTGAGGAGGCGGTGGATGTGGCGGTGGAGGTGGAAGCGGCGGTGGAGGAGGAGGAGGTAGCCTACACTGCTTTTTGGTTAAAAGTTTATTTTTATTTTTTTAAATTAGGGTACACCCCAAAACATTGGGAAATATAACCCTCCAGTTGTGCTAAACACACTTTCAGACAATACACTGGCTGCAGCGCAGGCCAGCACCTCCAAGGGGTAAAGGGCAAACTCAGGCCATGTGCCCAATTTGGAGACCCAGAAGTTGCAGGGGCTGAACCCTGTCAGTCAGTTCGTGTAGGCGTGTGCATACTTACTGCCCACCATGTTGCACGTCCCCGTAATGTTCACGATCCAATTTGATATCTGCTCTATCAACTTTCGATGTTCTTTTATGCACCTACCATGGTGTTCATGGGTGGCAGGGAATCAGGGTTCCAGGCCGGAGAGGGAGCGTGAGAAAAAGAGACCAAATTTAAGGGAGATAAATTTATTTCAAAAATTTGGGATCAAGCCGAAATGTGGGAAAAGCTATTGAGGCGCAAATGTGGGACAAATTACAGAAGCCCAAATGTGGGCCAAAAGAGTCAAGCGGAAATGTGAGAAAAGCTATTGAGGCGCAAATGTTGTACGAATTACAGAAGCCCAAATGTGGGCCAAAAGAGTCAAGCGGAAATGTGGGAAAAGCTATTAAGGCGCAAATGTTGTACAAATTACAGAAGCCCGAATTTTTTTTAACCTGTCTACTAGGTATAGCAGTGGTACTATACACCCAAAAATTGGTGAATTTCTCCACAAAATGTAACTGACAATAATTTTTTTTTTTTACCGGTCTACTAGGTATAGCAGTGGTACTTCACACCCAAAAATGGTTGAATTTCAACTGAAAATGTAACTGATAATTTTTAATTTTTTTTAACCGACCTACTAGGTATAGCAGTGGTACATCACACCCAAAAATTTGTGAATTTCACCCGAAAATGAGACAGACAATTATTATTATTTTTTTTTAACGGTCTACTAGGTATAGCAGTGGTACTTCACACCCGAAAATTGTTGAATTTCAAATGAAAATGTAACTGACAATTTTTTATTTTTTTTTAACCGGCCTACTAGGTATAGCAGTGGAAACAAAGGAAAAGGAGCTCATGATACCAAAAAAGTACATTTTATTGAAACATGGTTAAAAAATGACATGGATAGAAGCAATAAATAAATATGATGCCATAAACATGATGAGATAGGAGCGGAGGAGAGAAAAAGAAAGACGCCACCCTGGGAGAAAAAGCACACGGATCAGAAAAGCATTGTACAGTGTATATATAAAACATGGGAATCAATGCTGAATGAATAATCTAACCCATGTATAAAATGCTGGAACAATAAGGTACCAGGTGAGACGCCCGTCAACGCATGTCACCTCTATGAGTAGTGATTGGTATGCAGACAAAAAGTAAAGGTGTATTCATTCAGCATTGATTTATGAGGTGGAGTCCTTGTAACGGGGATCCAGCAGCGTGGCCACCAAGTAATCAGCACAAGTTAGAATGTGGGCAACTCGGCGGTCGTTGTGGAGACACTGCAGCATGTAATCGCTCTTGTGTGCCAGGCTGCCCAGAGGCAATGAAAAGCTGTCCTCTGTGGGAGGTGTAAAGTCTGTGTCCTCTGTATCCCCCCAGCCACGCACCAGTGATGGCCTTGAGCTTGTCTGGGTGCCACCCTGCTCTGAACATGGTTCCTCCTCCTCTATCTCCTCCTCCTCATCCTCCACCTCGTCATTCTCCAGAACTGTGCCCTGGCTGGACAATTGTGTACCTGGCGTTTGTGGGTGCAGAAACCCACCGTCGGAGCCACTTGTGAATGACTGGGTGAAACCCTACGAAATAATCCCTCTTCCTCCTCCTGTACCACATCCTCTTCCATCATCGCCAGGAGCGTTTTTTCAAGGAGGCATAGAAGTGGGATAGTAACGCTGAGAACGGTGTTATCGGCACTGGCCATGTTGGTGGAGTACTCAAAACAGCGCAACAAGGAACACAGGTCTCGCATGGAGGCCCAGTCATTGGTGGTGAAGTAGTGCTGTTCTGCCGAGCGACTCACCCGTGCGTGCTGCAGCTGAAACTCCACTATCGCCTGCTGCTGCTCGCACAGTCTGGCCAGCATGTGCAAGGTGGAGTTCCACCTTGTGGGCACGTGGCATATGAGGCGGTGAGCGGGAAGGCCGAAGTTAAGCTGCAGCGCTGACAGGCGAGCAGCAGCAGGGTGAGAACGCCGAAATCGCGCACAGATGGCCCACACTTTATGCAGCAGCTCTGACATATCGGGGTAATTTTTAAGGAATCTCTGCACCACCAAATTCAGCACATGCGCCAGGCAAGGGATGTGCGTCAAACCGGCTAGTCCCAGAGCTGCTACGAGATTTCGCCCATTATCGCACACCACCAGGCCGGGCTTGAGGCTGTCGTTTACCCCTGGCTATGCTGAAGTTGGTGTTGAAGGTGTTTCGCTGACCGGATGAGGAGCTGGTAGAGGATGAGGAAGCAGAGTAGGAGGAGGAAGCAACAGGAGGCAAACTGAAGCGCCCTGCAATCCTCGGTGGTGGAAGGACATGCGCCAAACTGCTATCCGCCTCAGACCCAGCCGCCATTGCATTTACCCAATGTGCTGTTATGGAGATATAACGTCCCTGACCGTGCTTACTGGTCCACGTATCCGTAGTGAGGTGCACCTTGCCACAGATAGCGTTGCGCAGTGCACACCTGATTTTGTCCCCTACTTGGTTGTGCAGGGAAGGGACAGCTCTCCTGGAAAAGTAGTTGCGGCTGGGCACGATGTACTGTGGGACAGCCACCGCCATAAGGCCTTTAAAACTATCCGTCTCCACCAGACGGAATGACAGCATTTCAAAGGCCAGTAATTTAGAAATGCTGGCATTCAGGGCTAGGGATCATGGGTGGGTAGGGTGGTACTTCCTCTTCCTCTCCAGCGTTTGGGAGATGGAGAGCTGAACGCTTCAGTGGGACATTGTGGAGATGCTTGGTGACCCAGGTGTTGGTGTTGCTGGCAGATCCTCTATTTTCGGGGTGGCAAGTGGCACTATTACTCCAGAGGTGGATGAAGAGGCAGAGACTGCAGCAGAAGAGGAAGCAGGAGGAGCCAGAGAACTTTCTTGGTTTTTGAGGTGTCTACTCCACTGCAGCTCGTGCTTTGCACTTAAATGCCTGGTCATGCAGGTTGTGCTCAGGTTGAGAACGTTTATGCCTCGCTTCAGGCTCTGATTGCACAGCGTGCAAACCACTCGTGTCTTGTCGTCAGCACATTGTCTGAAGAACTTCCACGCCAGGGAACTCCTTGGAGCTGGCTTTGGTGTGCTCGGTCCCTTGCTGCGGTGGGCAGTAGGAGGCGTACTGTCTAGAGGACGGCCACTCCGCTTTTGCACCCTGCTCCCTCTTCTGCTGTGCTGGTGGCTCTGTATGACCACCGCCTCTTCCTCCGAACTACATAGGTCACTCGCATGACCTTGATTCCATGTGGGGTCAAGGACCTCATCGTCCTCCACATCATCTTCCACCCAGTCTTCACCACTGACTTCCTTGTCGGTCTGCACACTTTTGAAAGCCCCAGCAGTTGGCACCTGTGTTTCGTCATCATCCGAGATGTGCTGCGATAGTCCTCCCATGTACTTTTCGTGAAAAATAAGTGGTTGGGCATCGGTGCACTCAATCTCTTCCACTTCTGGGGCAGGGCTAGGTGGATGGCCCTGGGAAACCCTGCTAACAGAGTCATCAAAAAGCAGAAGAGACTGCTGCATGACTTGGGGCTCAGATTGCTTGACTGATTTGCAAGGGGGTGAGGTAAAAAACTGATGGACATCGGCTGCAGGTGCCAACTGTGGTCTTTCAGCAGGAGACTAGGTGGCAGACAATGTGAAGGAACTGGATCCACTGTCAGCAACCCAATCTACTATCACCTGTACTTGTTTAGGCCTCACCATTCGTAGAGCAGCATTAGGCCCGACCAAATACCGCTGCAGGTTTTGTCGCCTACTCGCACCTGAGGAAGGGGTTTCACTTGTGCGTGTAGCTGGCACAGATCGACCATGTCTTCTCCCTGCAACAGGAGCTCCACCAGCAGCACCACAACCTGGGCCACGTCCCTTATTTGACTCTCTCCTCATATTTTTTAAATTTAGGATCTTGCCCTAAATGGGTGTTTAATTAATAGTAGAATAGAACGACAGAATGTAAAGGGTGTATCTCACACGGCCTGAACCAGACTAGGCCTCAATAAAAGATTATTTTTGCCCAAAATGGCTGTATTTCAAATGCCTAATTCAAACCCCTGTATGTAGAGGTAGTATCTCAGAGGGCCTGAACCTCTGTAGGCCTGCAGTAAATATATCTTTGCACAAAAAGGCTGTATTTCAAATGGCTGTATTTCAAATAGCTGAATCAAACTACTGTATGTATAGGGGGGATCACACACGGTCTGAACCAGTGTAGGCCTGAAGTAAATATATATTTGCACAATATGGCTGTATTTCAAATGCCAAATTCAAACCCGTGTATGTATAGGGGGGATCTCACACGCCCTGATTCAGCGTAGGCCTGAAGTAAATATATCTTTGTACAAAAAGGCTGTATTTCAAATGGCTGTTGTCACGACCATGGTCATGGTCGTGACTCTTTGGTCGCATGCTGTTGTCAGCGGTTTCCTTTTGTTGTCAATCACAGGTGAGGGCTCTGTGTATGTTGCCTCACGTGTGGTTGCCGCTGGCAACATGATGTGGTTGGCAGTGTAGCAGCTGGAGCTGGTGGCTAGGCTGCTCGCTGTCATAGCATGCGGTTGCCTCTGGCAACGTGTGGTTTTAGTGTTCACTTTTTATGTTTGGTGAAAGGGAGTTTAATGTCTGTACACTTCCCCTTTAAGTGACACTTACTTGGTTTGGTGATGGAAGGGTTAAGCTCCTTTCCTAGTGTGTGTGTGTGGGTGTGGCCGTTTGGGTTATTTAGCTTCCTGCTGGATGGCAGAAGCTTGAGGGGTACTCCAGGCATGTTGCTGGAGTTGTCCTCCTGGTATCCTGTTACCATCCTTCCAGTAAGGGCCACCCTTCCGGTCATATGTAGTGTACGGGAGCTGTAATGCCCGTCACTACAGAAGGGTCACTTGTGTGCTGTCGTTTCCCCTTATTTATGGGGAAGTTGGTATGAGTCATCTGCATAAAATGTAATGTAATGTAATGCTATGTACTTCCCTGTTACTGTAAAATGTGCATGTACAGGCCTGCTAGGGGTGTCATTCCGGCTCTTTGTCACTAGAGGGAGCTAGGGAGCTCTAGTTTATATAAGGCCCAGTCAGGGTAAGGAGAGCAGTCTTAAGTCTTAAGTCTAGAGTTAAAGAGTTGGAGTTGGAGTTTAGACTATGTCTGAGTCAAGTCCAGGCCTGAAGCCTGCAAACCAGGAGAGGGTATTGCAGTCCCTGTAACCGGGTTCCAGATCCAAGGAGAAGGTTCCCCTCCTGAGTTCATATATGCAGAAGCAGGAACACCACCGTTAATCAGCCGGAGGCAGGGGATTCAGAAGTTTCCAGAGTCAGTGCTGAGAGAGACAGAGGCAAGTCCAGCAAAGCAAGAGGTACTAAAGACAACAGAGGAGGTACTTGATAATTATAAAACCAAGGATATAAGCCAGAGCTAGGGCATTGGGCCTTGGAGAAGAGTTTCTATGTTCCAGGATCAGTCAGGAATAGAGTGCAAGCCGCCTGTACTGCAAGTCCTGTGTTTAACACTCTGAATGTCACCTTGCTATATATTGCCTGCATCAAAAGTACTGAAACCAGCTGTCTGCAAAGGAACTGCGCTTCCATCTATGTCCCTGCATGATGACTACTAAAGTTTGAATTCTGTTTTAACATCACGTGGTTGCTCAGTTATTCCTGCTATCAGCAAACGGCGTGCCACCGTTTAATTGGCACTGGCGTCACGAACATTACTTATCATTACCTGCCTTGCAGAGAGTCAGCTGTCTCAGGTTAGTGGTCACAATTGCACTACAACACCCAGGAACACTATTAA
This sequence comes from Bufo bufo, assembly GCF_905171765.1. Taxonomy (NCBI): domain Eukaryota; kingdom Metazoa; phylum Chordata; class Amphibia; order Anura; family Bufonidae; genus Bufo; species Bufo bufo. The sequence continues at coordinate 606,626,299 of NC_053391.1, forward strand.
CCCTAACTTGAGTACGCTGCACATAAATCCTAATCCCTGATGTTTAGTTGATGTCCTATGCTTTTGGTTTTTATTGCAGCTATGAATGTCCTGGTTCCTCTGTGTTCTTATGTGTGTGCTGTTGCAGCACGCCAGACCTGCAGGGTATTGCGATAGTGAGGTCACGGTTATGGGCAATCGAGGGCTACTCACTGTATTGGAGAACCCTGGGCAGGCATGCGGCAGTGAAGGATAGGTAGACACAAGTTCCTCTGGGGCACACTCTGTATGTAGGGACCAGGCCTGATGGTGGATGAGGTGCCCTGGATGTTACAGGTATTTTGAGTGCCTGAAGCAAGGTCCCTTTTGGATTCGTGACGCCAGTGCCTGTAACGGTGGCACACCGATTTATAGTAGTAATAAGTGAGGTACACAGGTGGTATAGTGAACCAAACGTTGCTTTACTTAAACAGTCCAACTTTGTACATCAAGATGGTAATGTAGTCCTTTATATCAAGTGCTTCACAAGCAGGCTTATTTCACAAGATGGCAGGTATTAATCATGCAAGATACTCAGAGGGTAAATCCATAACACACTCAGAATCAGGTTGTACCTTTCCTCAGAAATAGTGTACGCTGTTCTTTAGAACTCCTGTCTGGTTTCTTATCCCAAGGCCCGGATGCCTAAATGCTGGCTTAAATCCTTGGTAAATATATATCTTCCTCCCGTATTAATTCTTGCTTTGCTTTATAGTTCCTCTGCCTATTAGTTTACTTATCTTGGCTGGAAATATCCTTACTTGGCTTGAAGGTAACTGCAGGTTTCTCCGAGGAGGTCCTGTCCTTCTACTGGGGTATCTCAACTGAGCTAATCCTAGCCTCAGGAGCTTCAGGCAGACGAAGTAACTCCTCTAGTCCCCTGGAATGAACTACCTTCCCCTGTCTGGGCCTACCTATATATAACCAGGGCTCTCTGGCTCCCTCTAACGCCCGGGAGGCTAAACTGCACCCTGACAGGCCTGACACCCAGTTAACACAGGGAAAATGCATACACATGACATTAAATGCAATTAAGACACATTAACCCCTTTTGTGTAGTGCCCACCTTTACCCAGTGGGACACTACATACCACCATGCTATAACGTTGCCCGTCCTCGGCGCAACATGGAGGGGCCCTGCCCGGCTGGATACTGCAGCCTGAAAGACAAAATAGAGAACCGGCATACATGGCAATTATCACAGCAACAATATAAAGATTAACAAACAGTGTAACTGAAAGGAACGGTGAAAAGGGGCGTTGTTCTCTTCTCTCAGGATAATGTAAGGGAACAGGGGCGCTGACCTGGTGCAGCGTATCAATAAACCAGGATAGTCCATAAAAATGCAAACAAACATAAGTCCTTGGAGGCTCAAAGGATCACATGAGTCCGTACCCAGGCTTGCAAAAGGGTTAAACAGGGGTTTCCCGTGAGGGGCTACCTGGGCCCATGATGTAGTCCCCAAACCTCACAGGTGGGTGTCCCCTGGTAGAACAAGTGGACCTCCTTAGTGGCAGGGATTCTTCCTGCCTGGACTCAGGAAGGTCGGGGGAGCTCACCGCCTCTGGAACTACTTCAGGAGCTCTCTGGGGTAAGATGTCCTGAGACGGAGGACTAACAGGAACGGGAGAAGGAACCAGTAAATTCAACCAAGGCGTGAGGGCCCAGTGGAGCGGCTCTTTATCATGGATCAAGTTCTCCACAGCCTGCATAGGGTCCATAGGTGGAGCCGGCATCTCCTCTGCCGCTGGTTCTCCTTCTATACAGGGCTTGAGGCGGTTCCTGTGAACGACTTGGGGACCTTTTCCTTCTCTGGAGACCTGGTAAATGTGGGCTGCAGCATTGGGTATGGCAGTAATAATGTAGGGAATCCTTTCCCATTTGCTGTCCAACTTGCTGGTCCGGTGGTTGTTTTTTAACCACACCTTGTCTCCAAGAGCCAGGGGTTCCGCATGGGCAGTCTGGTCATAGTCTTTTTGCTGGTGTTCCCGGACATTTTCCATGCGTTCTTGCACGATCTCCTTGGCATTAAGAAGACGCCTTTGGTGCTCCACTACCCAATCAGTCCTGGGCAGTGGGTTGATCACATCCGGCACTTGTACCCCCAGGGAGTGATCCGCAGGTAATCTCCCTTGCCGCCCAAACATCAAATAGAACGGGGTGTAACCGGTGGAACAATGGATGGTGTTGTTATAAGTGTACATAAGTTGTGGCAACAGAGTAGGCCAATCACCCCTCGTATCAGGGGGTACTGCTCTCAGCATTTAAATGAGAATCTTATTCATTTTTTCACAGAGTCTGTTACCTTGCGGATGATAGGCGGTGGTCGGACTTTCTGGCAGTTGTGCAGCAGGCACATCTCATGGAACAGCTGTGACTCAAACGCAAACCCTTGGTCGGTGAGGATCCTTTCTGGGCAGCCGTAGGGCAACAGGAAATGCTTCCAGAACGCCTCCGCTGTGGTCTTGGCTGTCAGGTCTTTCACAGGCACTGCTACGACAAACTTGGTGAAGTGATCAATTATAGTCATGGCATACGTATACCCAGAGCGACTCGGCTCCAAATTCACGTGATCAATAGCGACAAGTTCTAAAGGAGCTGTACTTACAATAGGATGGAGAGGCGCCCTCTGGTCATGGCGTTCAGTCCGCCCCACAGCACAGGCAGTGCATTCTCTGCACCATTTCTCGATATCTTCTCTCATCCCAATCCAATAGAACCTTCTACGTATGGTGGCCTCAGTCTTTTGCACACCGAAGTGTCCGGACTGGTTGTGGTACATATCCAGTACCAGGCTGGCATCCCGACGTGGCAGGAGAATTTGGTAAACTCTATCACAGGACACTGGATCCAAACTCCTTCTGAGCAACAGGCCTCTTTGAAGGAATAGTTGGTGGCGATGTCTCCACAGTCTCACTAGTTCTGGGTCTCTCTTCCTGCGGATCCTCTCAGGGATTTTCCCACTGGTAAGGAAGTCGAGCAGTTCACCGAGGACTCTACTTTCAGACTGGAGCTTAATCCATCTTTCTTGATCGCCTCTGGACTCAGGATCATCTGATGAGGGAGGCTCAGCAGCAGGGAGATTTTCAGTATGGATATTATCCTACTGGGCAAATTTATTGTAGAACTCGGGCATCTCCACTTCTTCCCAGGCATCTTTCGGTTCATCTGGGGCCTCTGTAGTGGGAAGCCGCGACAGAGCATCAGCGTTATCGTTGGATCGGCCTGCCCGGTACTTCACAGTAAAGTCATAGTTGGCAAGGCGGGAGGCCCATCTTTGCTCCAGTGCCCCTAATTTGGCTGTATTCAGATGCGCCAGGGGATTATTGTCCGTGAAGGCAACAAATGGTGTGGCAGCGAGATAGTCTTTGAACTTTTCAGTCACAGCCCACACTAAGGCGAGAAACTCCAGCTTGAAGGAACTGTAATTCTGGTCGTTCTTTTCAGCTCCCTTCAGGGATCTGCTGGCGTAGGCAATTACCCTTTCTTTGTTATCTTGCACTTGAGCCAACACGGCCCCCAGGCCTCTTTTACTGGCATCCGTGTAGAGGTGGAATGGTTTCTGATAATCTGGGTAACCCAGAACAGGGGGTTCAGTCAACTTCTTCTTCAGGAGTTGAAAGGCAATTTCCCATTCTTGGTTCCATTCAACAGGAATAGGAGTTTTCGGGCTCTTCTTTGGATGCCCCCTCAGGAGTTCCTGGATGGGATCTGCAATTTGTGCGAAATGCGGGATGAAACGCCTGTAGTACCCTGCAAAACTGAGAAAGCTTCTCACCTCCTTCACGGTCGTAGGAGTAGGCCAGTTGCGGACAGCAGCAAGTTTATCAGGATCAGGCTGTACTCCTTCGGCACTGACAACGTGCCCAAGGTATTTGACCGCTGGTTTCAGCAGGTGGCACTTGGATGGCTTGATTTTGAGGCCATATTTAGCAAGAACTTGAAACACCTCACCCAGGTGCTTTAAATGGTCCTCATACGTCTTGGAGTATACAATGACGTCATCCAGATATAAGAGTACAGTCTCAAAATTCCTATGACCTAAACAACGTTCCATCAGCCTCTGGAACGTTCCTGGAGCGTTACACAGTCCAAACGGCAAATAATTGAATTCAAACAGGCCCATAGGTGTAGTGAAAGCAGTCTTTTCTCGATCTTCTGGGGCCATGGGTACTTGCCAGTACCCACTGGTTAAGTCCAAGGTGGAGAAATAGGCTGATGACCCCAGGGCAGTCAAGGACTCTTCAATGCGTGGCAATGGATATGCATCTTTGTGGGTGATTTGATTAATTTTTCTGTAATCCACGCAGAACCTTATGCTGCCATCTTTTTTTCGGACAAGTACTAGGGGCACAGCCCAGGGACTATGACTGTCCCGGATTATATTAGAGTCTTTCATCTCTTGTATCATCTCTTTCACAGACTGATAGGTAGTAGGCGGTATGGGTCTGTGCCTCTCCTTAATAGGAGGATGAGAGCCAGTGGGTATGGTGTGTTTGATTACACTGACCTCTCCGTAGTCCGTGGAGTGCTTGCTGAAAGCCTGGTGGTGCTCCTTCACCAGCTTCAGGACTCCCTCTATTTTCTCCTTTGGGGTGGATTCGTCCACCACATGCAGTTCTTCCCACCAGAATGTTGTTGGGGTGCTGCTGCTCTGTGTGGTCTGGAACGCCTCCGTGGCAGGCAAACGGATCACATCCCGGAAAGACACCTGAAAAAGCTGAGCAACGGGGCAGTGTTTAAGGAGAGTAACGGGATGATCACCAAAGTTAATTAAACGGACAGGCACTTTACCTCGAGACACGGTCACCAGGCTCTTGGCTGTCCGTACGAAGGGATGATTTTCAAAGGGAATAGGTTCCACTAGGGCTTGATAGTCCTGGCCCTGGATCCCTAACACAGCACGGCACCACAGGATGATCTGGGAATTTGGAGGCAGAATTACCGGCCGGTTATCCCGGATCCGGACAGTGCAAATTTCTCCTTTCTTGTTGGCGAACCTTTGTTGAGCACTCAGCACACTAATAGTCTTTTGAATAACTCTTCTGGAAGCAGGTGAGGCTGAAGATATAGTTTGATTTAATGCGTCAAGCACTTCAGAGTAACAACTTTTTAGAACGTTAGTCCCTAATATCACAGGGTGTCCTCCTTTATCTCCTGCTTGCACCACAATCACGCCTTGCTGTGGTAAGGTGGCTTCTCCCACCTGAAGGGTAGGTTCCCAATACCCATGCACTTTCACTGGCCTACCGTTGCTGGCAATGATATCTAGCCAGGACTCTGGTGGCTGGGTGAGAAGAGTTGGATCCTAGAACTTGTCAAAGGCAGGCCGTTTATTTTTACCAGTGAAACCAATATAACATCTCAACATTCACAAATATACATTTCTGACATTCAAAAACAAAACAAAAACAAATCAGTGACCAATATAGCCACCTTTCTTTGCAAGGACACTCAAAAGCCTGCCATCCATGGATTCTGTCAGTGTTTTGATCTGTTCACCATCAACATTGCGTGCAGCAGCAACCACAGCCTCCCAGACACTGTTCAGAGAGGTGTACTGTTTTCCCTCCTTGTAAATCTCACATTTGATGATGGACCACAGGTTCTCAATGGGGTTCAGATCAGGTGAACAAGGAGGCCATGTCATTAGATTTTCTTCTTTTATACACTTTCTTGCCAGCCACGCTGTGGAGTACTCGGACGCGTGTGATGGAGCATTGTCCTGCATGAAAATCATGTTTTTCTTGAAGGATGCAGACTTCTTCCTGTACCACTGCTTGAAGAAGGTGTCTTCCAGAAACTGGCAGTAGGACTGGGAGTTGAGCTTGACTCCATCCTCAACCCGAAAAGGCCCCACAAGCTCATCTTTGATGATACCAGCCCAAACCAGTACTCTACCTCCACCTTGCTGGCGTCTGAGTCGGACTGGAGCTCTCTGCCCTTTACCAATCCAGCCACGGGCCCATCCATCTGGCCCATCAAGACTCACTCTCATTTCATCAGTCCAAAAAACCTTAGAAAAATCAGTCTTGAGATATTTCTTGGCCCAGTCTTGACGTTTCAGCTTGTGTGTCTTGTTCAGTGGTGGTCGTCTTTCAGCCTTTCTTACCTTGGCCATGTCTCTGAGTATTGCACACCTTGTGCTTTTGGGCACTCCAGTGATGTTGCAGCTCTGAAATATGGCCAAACTGGTGGCAAGTGGCATCTTGGCAGCTGCACGCTTGACTTTTCTCAGTTCATGGGCAGTTATTTTGCGCCTTGGTTTTTCCACACGCTTCTTGCGACCCTGTTGACTATTTTGAATGAAACGCTTGATTGTTCGATGATCACGCTTCAGAAGCTTTGCAATTTTAAGAGTGCTGCATCCCTCTGCAAGATATCTCACTATTTTTGACTTTTCTGAGCCTTCAAGTCCTTCTTTTGACCCATTTTGCCAAAGGAAAGGAAGTTGCCTAATAATTATGAACACCTAATATAGGGTGTTGATGTCATTAGACCACACCCCTTCTCATTACAGAGATGCACATCACCTAATATTCTTAATTGGTAGTAGGCTTTCGAGCCTATACAGCTTGGAGTAAGACAACATGCATAAAGAGGATGATGTGGTCAAAATACTCATTTGCCTAATAATTCTGCACGCAGTGTAGTTAGCGGCATCAGGCTTGGCGGTGCCGCGGCGGCAGGGGCCCTAGGGTCGGCTGTGGATACTTCAGAAGGCACGACTGGGGCCACCTGTCCGATTTCCTCAGGTGTGGACATGGCGTTGCTAGGTGGGTATGGCCCTTCAAATGTAGCGGAGCGGACCGGAGCGGCAATGGTAATAATAATTTTTTATTTTTTTTTCCACAGGAAAGTCTTTTGTCACTAACGGGGCTCCCTCCGGTGCCCTGGCAGGGGTCGGGAATGTTCCGGTAAGGTAAACAGAAGAGCCGGCAACAGTTCAAAGTCTGTACTTACTCCGGTGATGCTCGCTCCAAGTCTCGCGAGATGCGTGGCTACGGGCGTTGAGCGTCCTGCGTACAGCGTCAGCAGGTGGGCGCGGCCTCTCGTAGCTCCGGGACTCAGGTATGCGGCGTTCTTCCTCCTTGCTGGCTGGGTGATGACTCCGCCTGGTTCTTTTCGCGCCAAAGTCCTCTTTTTCGCGCCAAACGGTTCCACAAGGCGCACTTATAATCCACCTCAGGTTAGGTGGGCAAAAATCGCTGTCTATTCACTGACAGCAAGCGGTGGCTCAAACAAGCAGGAAACAGTCCAGAAAATATTATCTTCACACCGCTAATTTTTCAGTTCTTTGGCCCAGCAATTTTTAATGAAACGATTAGGGCTTAGTCACTTTAAGGCAATTTTTAGCACACAGTTTTATATCCGCAATGGCGCAGGAATGTTCGTGACGCCAATTTATGCAGCACGCCAGACCTGCAGGGTATTGCGATAGTGAGGTCACGGTTATGGGCAATCGAGGGCTACTCACTGTATTAGAGAACCCTGGGCAGGCATGCGGCAGTGAAGGAGAGGTAGACACAAGTTCCTCTGGGGCACACTCTGTATGTAGGGACCAGGCCTGATGGTGGATGAGGTGCCCTGGATGTTACAGGAATTTTGAGTGCCTGAAGCAAGGTCCCTTTTGGATTCGTGACGCCAGTGCCTGTAACGGTGGCACACCGATTTATAGTAGTAATAAGTGAGGTACACAGGTGGTATAGGGAACCAAACGTTGCTTTACTTAAACAGTCCAACTTTGTACATCAAGATGGTAATGCAGTCCTTTATATCAAGTGCTTCACAAGCAGGCTTATTTCACAAGATGGCTGGTATTAATCATGCAAGATACTCAGAGGGTAAATCCATAACACACTCAGAATCAGGTTGTACCTTTCCTCAGAAATAGCGTACACTGTCCCTTTCTAGAACTCCTGTCTGGTTTCTTATCCCAAGGCCCGGATGCCTAAATGCTGGCTTAAATCCTTGGTAAATATATATCTTCCTCCCGTATTAATCCTTGCTTTGCTGTATAGTTCCTCTGCCTATTAGTTTACTTATCTTGGATGGAAATATCCTTACTTGGCTTGAGGGTAACTGCAGGTTTCTCCCAGGAGGTCCTGTCCTTCTACTGGGGTATCTCAACTGAGCTAATCCTAGCCTCAGGAGCTTCAGGCAGACGAAGTAACTCCTCTAGTCCCCTGGAATGAACTACCTTCCCCTGTCTGGGCCTACCTATATATAACCAGGGCTCTCTGGCTCCCTCTAACGCCCGGGAGGCTAAACTGCACCCTGACAGGCCTGACACCCAGTTAACACAGGGAAAATGCATACACATGACATTAAATGCAATTAAGACACATTAACCCCTTTTGTGTAGTGCCCACCTTTACCCAGTGGGACACTACACTGTTTGTCTAATGTTTGTGTGGACAGCGTTTCTGAGCATGGGTTCCAGTCAGCAAGGCTATGGCAGGTTAGTGTGGAACTGTTTGGTTCACCTGTCATATTCATGGGCTGTTCGTGTTCCCCTTCTCCCTGCTGCTTGGCCAGTGAGACTCCTGTTCCTCCGTGCCTAGGAGGAATAGGTAGTCTTACCCTCCTCCTAGTTCAGGGCCAGCCTGAGGGCTTCCAGGGACTATTAGGTTCCAGAGTATGAGCCCTCCTACCATCGGGGTCGGCTCATACGGCTAGGAGACAGGGTCAGTGTTAGGGACGCAATAGGAGGTGACCTGCTCCCTAATTCTGTCGTCCTGGCCGAGTAGCGACCGGACATCTTCTGAATATCGCACGGCTGAGGGTTTCCACCATCCTCAGCCGTGACAGCTGTATTTCAAATGCCTAATTCAAACCACTGTATGTAGAGGGTGTATCTCACAGGGCCTGAACCTCTGTAGGCCTGAATTCAATATTGGTCCACCAAATGGCGGTATTTAAAATCTCTGAATGTAACCCAAATGTATTAAGGGTGTACCTCACAATGACATCTGCATCAAAGGCTGGCAACTAAATTTTTTGTGCCCAAACGACTGTTTGTTTAACAACTGAATTTGACAGCAGTATATAAGCCTGTAATTTCACACGTGCTGATGCTGCAAGGCCTGAAAATACTGTAGTGTTTTTTGTCAAAAAAGTGTGTTTTTCAAACCCCAGGAAATGATGGTTGTAGTTCTAGCTTAAATTGGACACTGACTAATACAGATGTTGTAGATTGCCCAAAAAGTCTTTTTTTTGCTAACAGAATATGAATGCTGTATATATTAAACTTGAATTTAACACTTGCAGATCTGGAAAATACAGGTTTTTTTTTTAAAGTGTGTTTTTAAAACCCCAGAAAATGATGGGTGTATTTCTAGCTTAAATTGCACACTGACTAATACAGATGTTGTAGATTGCCCAAAAAGTCTTTTTTTGCTAACAGAAAATGAATGCTGTATATATTAAACTTGAATTTAACACTTGCAGATCTGGAAAATACTGTTTTTTGAAGAAAAAAATGTGTGTTTTTCAAACCCCAGAAAATGATGGGTGTATTTCTAGCTTAAATTGCACACTGACTAATACAGATGTTGTAGATTGCCCAAAAAGTCTTTTTTTTGCTAACAGAATATGAATGCTGTATATATTAAACTTGAATTTAACACTTGCAGATCTGGAAAATACTGTTTTTTGGAGAAAAAAAAGTGTGTTTTTCAAACCCCAGAAAATTATGGGTGTATTTCTAGCTTAAATTGCACACTGACTAATACAGATGTTGTAGATTGCCCAAAAAGTCTTTTTTTTGGTAACAGAATATGAAAGCTGTATATATTAAACTTGAATTTAACACTTGCAGATCTGGAAAATACTGTTTTTTGAAAAAAAAAGTGTTTTTTTCAAACCCCAGAAAATAATGGGTGTATTTCTAGTTTAAATTGCACACTGGTTAATACAGATGTTGTAGTTTGCCCCCCAAAAATTGTGATTTGCAATGTCCCAAAAGCTCATATGCAGTGCTGGTGCACTGAGCATGCATAAAATGGCCGCCACCACCCACCTAACTAACAGAAATATAAAAGTTCTTTTTTTTTGGTCAATGGCCTGAGGGCAGGGTAAAACGATTGTGCCCTGCACCCACACAACTATTTCTAGGTAGATCGCTGAGTTAGATTCTCTCCTATTCTCTCCCTGAAATCACAAGTCCAGCAGCATCCTCTCCCTACACTTGTAACAGCAGAGTGACGTGCAGCGCTACGTGACTCAAGCTTATATAGAGCCTGGGTCACATGCTGCTCTGGCGAATCATAGCCATGCCTTTAGTAGGCATGGCTGTGATGGCCTCTTGGGGCAAGTAGTATGACGCTTGTTGATTGGCTGCTGTGCAGCCTTTCAAAAAGCGCCAAGAAAGCGTCGAACACCAAACCCGAACTTTTAAGGAAATGTTCGGTTTCGGGTCTGGGGTCCAAAAATCCTAAAGTTCGGTACGAACCCGAACTTTTCAGTTCGGGTTCGCTCAACCCTAATTCTTATTAGTCTTAGAGGGGGTTAAAACTGGTCGTTATTAATGATATAATTAAATATTGAGGCAATTAATCTATTTACATAGCGCCAACATATTCTGCAGTGTAATATAGACTATTATCTCGTGCTGTCTTCACTAGAGCTCACAATCTAAATTTCCTTAAAGTATGTCTTTGGAGATTGGGAGGAAAAGGAGTACTTGAAGGAAACCCACAATAATATGGGGAGAACATACACACTCCATGCAAATGATGTCCTTGGTCAGATTCGAACCTAGCCACCATGTAACAACAGTATAACTATGTTGTCATGATGTGATAAAGTCGGAATATTGCGGATCGGATTGACAGATTCCTGGTTGGGACTGTGGAAGACCAGGCGGTCATGGTACACATTGGCACAAATGAAGTCAAGTGGAGATGGAAGGTCCTTAAAAATTATTTTAGGGAACTAGGAGAGAAGCTCAAGTCCAGGACCTCCAAGGTAGTGTTTTCAGAAATACTACCAGTGTCACGAGCGTCACCAGAGATACAACGGGAACTTAGGGAGTTAAATAAGTGGGTCAGAAGCTGGTGCAGGAAGGAAGGGTTTGGGTTCATGAAGAACTAGGCCGACGTCTCTGTCGGTTACAGGGTCTACAGTAGGGACAATAGGCACCTTAATGGGGAGGGTGCAACTGCTCTGGGGAAAAAAACGGTTAGATGGCTGGAGGAGCTTTTAAACTAGGATCTGGAGGGAGGGTGGGGAGTCATACTAATAAGGGTGTAGATAGTGTAAATCGAGAGTGGGATATAGGAGGGGACAGTGGGGATTTAGTGGGGACTGGGGTTAGTGAGGAAAGTAGGGAGAAGACTGGGTAGAACTATACAAAGATGAAAAAAAGAGCTGCACGTAACAAGAACCTGTTACATACAAACATCAACCAATGTAACCAATAAATTTACTATGTATTTTCACAAATGCCAGAAGTCTAACTAGCAAAATTGGGGAGCTGGTTGGATTCTTCGCATGGCTGAGATGTTAATATTGAGCGTTTTACACTATTTAGGAAAGACAGGGTCAATAGAAAAGGCGGTGGCGTGTGCCTGTATGTGAGGAGTGATCTGAAGACAAGTGTGAAAGAGGCAATTGTGGGTGAGGATGGTGAGGATGTTGAAACCTTATTCAAAGGGATATAAACACTGAAAAAAATAATACTTGGTGTACTCTATAGACCCCCTAACAGAGGAGATAGAAGCTCAACTGTATAACCAAATAGAGCGGGCTGCACAGACTGATACAGTGGTCATAATGGGAGATTTTAATTTCCCAGACATTGACTGGGGTCATGGTTCTGCCTCAACCACAAAGGGGAGAAAATGTCTCAACTTGCTGCAGGACAACTTTATGGGCCAGTTTATAGAAGCATCCACTAGGGGCAATGCTCTTTTGGATTTGGTAATTTTTAATGATGCAGAGCTTGTTGGAAATGTTACTGTTCGAGAAACACTAGGTAATAGTGACCACAATATAATTATATTCCCCCTACGCTAAAAGAAGCAAACTCTGTCAGGCAGAGCTAAAACACTGAATTTTAAAAAGGCTAATTTCCCTGGGTTGAGGGCAGCATTTAAGGGCATAGATTGGGAGCAGCTACTGTCACATAACAATACTGAGGATAAATGGGAGAGCTTTAAATCCACATTGAATAATTGCACAAAAAAATTTATTCCTTCAGGTAACAAGTATAAACGGTTAAAATTAAACCCCCCATGGCTTAAAACTACTGTAAAAAGTGCAATAAATGACAAAAAAAGGAATTTAAAAAATACAAATCTGAGGGGTCAGCTGTAGCGTTTGAAGTTTACAAAGGGCTTAACAAAATCTGTAAAAAGGAGATAAAATTAGCAAAAATAGAAACCGAACAGCAGGTGGCAAAAGAGAGTAAAACAAATCCCCCCAAAAAAATTTAATATATAAATGCTAAAAAACCAAGGTCTGAGCAGGTAGGTCCGGTTTCCGTTATGCAGGAGAGGACTCCAGCATTATGGAAACAAGACGGATCCGTTATGCAGGGCATAGACGTCTATTATGACGGAATGAATTATGCATTCCGTCATGGAAATGCGTTATGGTCCGTGGTAACGGAATCCATAACACAATTCACATTATACCACAACACAAACCGAAAATGAATGACAAAATATGAAATTCGCTCATCCCTAATCATCAGTTATTCTTAGTTTAGAAAGAAAACATAATATCAACTTACCGTACAGTAGGTTTTCCAAGAACATCTGCTGAAGGTTTTTTCGAATCATCTACTACCCTTTCGCTAAAACAACTAATTTCAGGCTGTGCCCTCTTGTTCTCATGTTTCTTTTTAATTAACCCCTTATAACCCGGAGGTTTCTTTGACTTTACTTTTTCATTTTGCGCTCCCCGTCTTCCCAGAGCCGTAACTTTTTTCTGTTCACATAGCTATATGAGGGCTTATTGTTTTGCGGGACAAGTCATACTTTCCAACGCCACCATTTAATATTGCATAGAATGTAGTGGGGGGGAAAAAACACAATTTTGCCAGTTTTACAGTGTTTTTTTTATGGCGTTCATTATGTGATAATACTGACTTGTGATCCTTATTCTCCAGGTCAGTACTTTTCACCCTATAAGATGCACTTTCCCCCCCCCCAAAATGGGGGGAAAATGCCCCTGTGTCTTATGGGGTGAATGCTGACATTCCTCCTGGGAGGAGGAGCTGGGGGCCGCTCCAGTGCTGCACTATACAAATATAAAATGTCTCATTCAAATAAAAGTGATTAAACATGCCCCCCCACTTTTAATATTACCGTACACACTAACAGCTTCTGTAGAATGCAGGCAGGCAGGCCGGGAGGGCGGCAGCGTAACTCCCTGATGTCACGTGCCTGCGCCGCCTACTTTGTGTTAGGATGTACGGTAATATTAGGAGTGAGGGGGCATGTGTAATCACTTTTAATTGAATGAGACATTTTATATTTGTATACTGCAGCACTGGAGCGGTGGGGGGGGGGAGTGTCAGCCACAGATCCCCCCTGTAACAGTGTCAGCCACAGATCCCCCTGTAACAGTGTCAGCCACAGATACCCCCTGTAACAGTGTCAGCCACAGATACCCCCTGTAACAGTGTCAGCCACAGATACCCCCTGTAACAGTGTCAGCCACAGATCCCCCCTGTAACAGTGTCCGTCACAGATCCCCCCTATAACAGTGTCCGTCACAGATCCCCCCATAACAGTGCGTCATCCACAGATCCCCCATAACAGTGTCCTTCACAGATCCCCCATAATAGTGCCATCTACAGATCCCCAGTAATAGTGCCATCCACAGACCACCATTAGTTCCAAACCCACCAAAAGCACACCTTTTGGTTAAAAAAAAATGTTTTCTTATTTTCCTCCCCAAAAACCTAGGTGCGTCTTATGGGCCGGTGCGTCTTATAGGGCGAAAAATACGGTATGTATAATTTTTTCTTGTGTCTGATACATAAAAAAAAAAAAAAAATTCTATTTGATACCATTTTGGGGTGTGTACAACTTTTTGATCACTTTTTATTTAATTTTTTGAGGGAGGAGAAGCGTCTAAAAATGGCAAATTGGCCATTTTTTTTCATTTCACCTTTTTTTGTATGGGATTAATAATTTTATATTTTGATAGTATAGGCATTTTTGCTTGTGGCGATACACATGATGTGTATTTTTAATTTCTTTCCATTTTTTTATTCTCATTTTGAGGAAAGGGGGGTGATTCATTTTTTTAATTTTTTTTATTTATAAAAATGTTTTTAACTTTTTTTTTTACTTTTTTTTTATAGTTCCCATAGGAAATTATAAGAAGCAATCATTAGATTGCTATTGTCATAGACTCCAATACACTAGCTTTGGAGTCTATGATGATTTTACTACTTTCCTATATAGCCCTGCTACAGGCAAGGGCTCCATAGGAAATACTGTGCAGCAGCCTCCTGTCACTCTCTATAACAGGGGCTGCCACACACAATCTCAGCACTTCCGGTATTTAAGGTGCTTAGATGGCATGGTCAGGTTTGAGAGGTTAAATGTCGCGGACATTAGCCGTGGTTGCCTGCTGTATCCAGTTGCTATGGCGCTAGCTCAGCTCAGGAGCAGGCGACATCTTTAAAGACCCGACATGTGACGTAATAGTATAGTCACATGTCATGTTAAAAAGATTTCCTTCTTGGACATGATTTAACTCTTTAGCATGAGGTGTGATTTTGACAGAACACAGGTCACATCAATACTTTTCAACACTTTTGACAGTATCACTTGCTCTCCCCCGTAATGCAGATATTACAGATAATATCAATGATATACAAGTTCATTATGATGACAAAAATATTGAATGAAGCAGCACTGTAGCAAAAACTTCTCTGGGTAGATGGTACAGAGGGTACAGAGCTTCCAAAGACATAGGGTACAGAGCTTCCAAAGAAAATTGAAAATGGCTGTATGGAGAAGTTGAAAAATTGCATTCTGTAAACATGAACTAGACAGACAGGGACCACAAAATAAATAATCAAGCTGAGAAAAACCCTAGAGTTACCCAAAATAATATTGTGCCAAACCTGGACTATCAATGTTTTAGCTATACACACCTTAATGATTCACTGTAGTTTTACATAATTTCATTTCATTTAACCTCCTTGGCGGTATTCCCGAGCGTGACTCGGGGTTAATTTTCGCTGCCAGGAGCGGTAACCCCGAGTCACGCTCGGGGTAACATTGCAGAGTCCCCTCACCTTCTGCCGGCGATCCGGCGATGTCCTCCGCTGTGATCACCGGCGAGAGCGCATTTGACATCCTGGTTCCAGTCCCTGCGGGCAGCAGCTGCGCATAGGAGCGGAACTGGGCGGGAAATTCAAATAAATATAAACACAAAAGGTGACACACACACATAAAATAGGTTATACATTGTAATCTGAGAAGATTACACTGTATAACCTCTGATCTGACTGTACAGTGCCCCTTGCCTGCCATTTTACTGTCATTTGTGCCCATAAAATAAATTTATAACATGGCATGGCATCAAAAAAGCAAAACTTTACTACAAAAGCACTTTTGGACCAGTTGAGTGACAGCGACAGTGACAAGGAGGTACTCGCAGAACATGAGCGATAGTGAGTTGTGGGGAGATTTGTTATCTGACACTGACACTGATCTGGCAAGTGACAACGGCGATGATCCTGCACCTGACCTCAGCCATGTGCGCACTTGGTGCCCTGTTGACTGCGATACAGACCAGGTAGCGCCGCCCAAGATTCCTGTTCACTGGATCACCTGGGATAAAGGTAGATGTTGAGCGTGACAACCTTCTGGCATACCTGCAATTATTCCTCACTGAGGAGGTAATTGAAAAAATTGTCACAGAGACAAATCGCTACCAAGAGCAGCAATCCGCTACGCTGCATGCCACCTTTTCCAGAAGCAGAAAGTGGGAACCGGTGACTAAAGAGGACATGTGGCAGTTTCTGGGACTCATCATTCTTCAGGGGGTGATGGGGAAACAGCTCCAGAAATGGTACTGGACCACCAGCAAGTTACTGGCCACTCCATTTTTTGGCACCGTGATGTCAGAATACCGGTTTTCCCTCATCATGAAGTATTTCCACTTCACGAACAATGAAGAATTTGATGAGGCCACGCATCCTGCGCCCAAACTAAAAAAAATCTGGGAGGTATGGCAAATTATTGTGACCAATTTCCAGCAGACCTATGTGCCAGAAAGGGACGTCAGCGTAGATGAAATTTTGATGGCCTACAAGGGACGCTTAAGCTAGATACAGTACATTGCATCCAAAAGAGCGCGGTTTGGCATCAAATTCTACATGCTCTGCGAGTCATCCACTGGGTACATCTGGAATTCGGTCATTTACACCGGTAAAGGCACGAAGTTCAACCCCAGATACAGCGGCTATAGGATGGCCACATCATCTGTCCTTACACTGCTGGAGCCATTGCTGAACCAGGGATATTGTGTGACCACGGACAATTTCTACACGTCTCCGGAACTGTATAAGGTTTTGCTACAAAACAAGACTGATGCATATGGTACCGTTAGGCCTAACCGACGTGACATGCCATCTATGTTTGCCAAGAAAAAACTCAAAACTGGAGAAATGGTTGCCTGGCAGAAGGGTAAGATGATGGCAATGCGATGGCGAGACAAGAAGGACGTGTGTCTCATGAGTACTGTGCACAAAACCTCTACCGCCATGGTCCACACAAAAGGTGGGAAAGATGTGCTAAAGCCGCAAGTCGTGATAGACTATAATAACACCATGGGAGGTGTCGACAGAGCCGATCAGGCAATGACATTTTATCCGCATATGCGCAAACAGCAAAAAAAATATTATAAGACGATCTTCAGGCATCTTCTGGAACAATGCCTTTGGAATGCATATATCCTGCACAGAGCAAAGAGTGACAAGCCTCTTGTTCATTCTGAGTTTATATGGAAGGTGGTTGAGTGGATTTTTGTCAACCACCAGACGCCATCAGTAGCTGTGAACAGACCTGGACGTCGTGCTGTTGACGTTGTCAACCCAGAACGCCTGACTGGTCGTCACTTTATCGACTACATCCCGCCAACCGCAAAAAAGGCAGAAACTACCAGGATGTGCGTGGTTTGCTGCTCAAAGAGATATGGCAATGGAAAGAAAGTCCGAAAAGAAACCAGGTTCCATTGTCCTGATTGTGACGTCGGACTTTGTGCAGTCCCATGTTTCAAAATTTATCACACTCAGGATGTTTATTGAATTTTCTGTGTTTGACAAATTTCATTATTTTTATTACATTACTAATTAAAATTATATTATTTATTAGATTATAATTCATGACTTTGTGTTTGAAACTTTATCACATCTGGGATGTCTATTAAAGTCTTGTTTGTTCAGGTTTAAGTAAGTAATTACTAAGAATTGCAAGCCTACAATACATAACACCAAATTTCATGCAAAATTTTTTACCACTTTTGGAACAAAATTCCTGACATAATCATACCGCCAGGAAGGTTAACAAAGAATGGTTGGTGTAATTAGTACATTTCTAAATTACTTAATTTTAATAATTAAAAAAATATGCCTACATCCTCCTGAAAAAACAAACAAACTATAAAGCCATAGCCACTAGGAGTCTCACTTCTACCTAACTTGCAGTCCACTGCCTGTTGTCAGGCAAGATCTGTCCTAGTAACAGAGACACAGAAGATGGCTCACAGGAAATGGGGGCATGTCATAGCTAGCTGAAATCCTGTGTTGATAAATTAACTGCTTCCATGCTGGTTTTGAAAATGATAGAAGCCTCCTACATGTCTGTAAGCTTCAGAGCTGAAAACAAACATAGTGAGAAGTAAGGGAAAGGATGTAACAGCAGTACAGTACTGGCAGATTTCACAGAAGGGATAACCCTCTGCTTCTGAGTGAAATCAATCTAACTGCAGCTGAAACAGGTAATAATAGGGCTGAAAGAAACATTAGGGAAGCCCAAAAATACATATTTCTTCACAGTTATTATTGTACAAAGAAGCACAGCCATTATGCAATCTTTTTTTTTTTCTTTTTTTTTTTTTTGTAACTCAGGTAAGTTTTTAAGCATTTATGACAAAAAGACATATTAAACAATTACTGGATGGAAAACATGACAATATTCAAAACAATCAAAATGGTAAATAAGTATTCAAGCCAGTCCAGAATAAGTGAAACTTTATGTAATCCCATGGGGGCCCATATCATCACTTCCAGGACTCCTTGTTCTTCTTTACACTGAAGAAATACATAGGGGGTTATTTATTAAGTCTGGAGTTTTAGATGAGGTGTCCACAGGCAAGTTGGGGTATTCGGATAGTGCCTTGCCACCTCTAGGTTTATCCAGTGTAGGGTGAGACTAGTCTTCAGATACCCAGTATTAGTCTCCCCCATCCCTAGCTCCGGGTCACCAATTGCGCAGCGTTTGGTGTATATGACACACATTTAGGGATTTAAATGATCACAATAAATGTTACGTTTTAATGGTATCTCAGACTAAATACACTGCTCAAAAAAATAAAGGGAACACTTAAACAACACAATGTAACTCCAAGTAAATCACACTTCTGTGAAATCAAACTGTCCACTTAGGAAGCAACACTGAGTGACAATCAATTTCACATGCTGTTGTGCAAATGGGATAGACAACAGGTGGAAATTATAGGCAATTAGCAAGACACCCCCAATAAAGGAGTGGTTCTGCAGGTGGTGACCACAGACCACTTCTCAGTTCCTATGCTTCCTGACTGATGTTTTGGTTACTTTTGAATGCTGGCGGTGCTTTCACTCTAGTGGTAGCATGAGACGGAGTCTACAACCCACACAAGTGGCTCAGGTAGTGCAGCTTATCCAGGATGGCACGTCAACGCGAGCTGTGGCAAGAAGGTTTGCTGTGTCTGTCAGCGTAGTGTCTAAAGCATGGAGGTGCTACCAGGAGACAGGCCAGTACATCAGGAGACGTGGAGGAGGCTGTAGGAGGGCAACAACCCAACAGCAGGACCGCTACCTCCGCCTTTGTGCAAGGAGGAACAGGAGGTGCACTGCCAGAGCCCTGCAAAATGACCTCCAGCAGGCCACAAATGTGCATGTTAACCTACAAAAAGGCAGCTCTGTCAACTAAGACAGCTAAAGTACCCACTTGTACCACATCCAGAGTAAACTAAAAACAAAACAAGTGGAATATAGTATCACAAAATATCATTTATTATAAAATATAAAAAAATCTGGAGAACAACGGGATGTTATACAGTACACGGAGAAGCACAAGGCCAGCAGCATCAAAAACACCACCATGAAACTGCGCAATGTGTGGCGCAGAATGGTATGACCCAAAGATAGAGCTAAGACTCTGGGATAGCCAGATAGATATCACATATGAAAGGTCTCCCCAATACGGGTGTAGTATGCAGAGTACCACAGACCAAATACGGGTGTAGTATGCAGAGTACCACAGACCAATTATGGTAAACCCAGAGCCGTAGCTGGCAAGCACGGAAATGATGTAGGCACCACAGTCAGCCAATAAAAAATAATACAATGAATGTAGATCACAGGCTGAAATAAAAATAACAAACGTGCGCCTAAGTACAGAGACCCCAGTGTGGATACATACGAGGGTGCCCTGCACGCAGCATGAAACCGTGCTAATAGCGGGACGTACCTGAAGACATGGTGGTGGGATGAATGACAGGCCCTGAGCGCGAGACCTCGACGCGCGTTTCACCCCAGCGGCTCTGGGTTTACCATAATTGGTCTGTGGTACTCTGCATACTACACCCGTATTTGGTCTGTGGTACTCTGCATACTACACCCGTATTGGGGAGACCTTTCATATGTGATATCTATCTGGCTATCCCAGAGTCTTAGCTCTATCTTTGGGTCATACCATTCTGCGCCACACATTGCGCAGTTTCATGGTGGTGTTTTTGATGCTGCTGGCCTTGTGCTTCTCTGTGTACTGTATAACATCCCGTTGTTCTCCAGATTTTTTTATATTTTATAATAAATGATATTTTGTGATACTATATTCCACTTGTTTGGTTTTTAGTTCACACAAATGTGCATGTGTCTGCTCAAACGGTCAGAAACAGACTCCATGAGGGTCATATGAGGGCCCGATGTTCATAGGTGGGGGTTGGGCTTACAGCCCAACACCGTGCAGGACGTTTGGCATTTGCCAGAGAACACCAAGATTGGCAAATTTGCCACTGGCGCCCTGTGCTCTTCACAGATGAAAGCAGGTTCACACTGAGCACATGTGACAGACGTGACAAAGTCTTGAGACGCCGTGGAGAACGTTCTGCTGCCTGCAACATCCTCCAGCATGACCGGTTTGGCATTGGGTCAGTAATGGTGTGGGGTGGCATTTATTTGGAGGGCCGCACGGCCCTCCATGTGCTCGCCAGAGGTAGCCTGACTGCCATTAGGTACCGAGATGAGATCCTCAGACCCCTTGTGAGACCATATGCTGGTGCGGTTGGCCCTGGGTTCCTCCTAATGCAAGACAATGCTAGACCTCATGTGGCTGGAGTGTGTCAGCAGTTCCTGCATGACGAAGGCATTGATGCTATGGACTGGCCCGTCCGTTCCCCAGACCTGAATCCAATTGAGCACATCTGGGACATCATGTCTCGCTCTATCCACCAACGTCACGTTGCACCACAGACTGTCCAGGAGTTGGCAGATGCTTTAGTCCAGGTCTGGGAGGAGATCCCTCAGGAGACCATCCGCCACCTCATCAGGAGCATGCACAGGCGTTGTAGGGAGGTCATACAGGCACGTGGAGGCCACACACACTACACAGCCTCATTTTGACTTGTTTTAAGGACATTACATCAAAGTTGGATCAGCCTGTAGTGTGTTTTTCCACTTTAATTTTGAGTGTGACTCCAAATCCAGACCTCCATGGGTTAAAAAAATTTGATTTCCATTTTTTTATTTTTGTGTGATTTTGTTGTCAGCACATTCAACTATGTAAAGAACAAAGTATTTCAGAAGAATATTTAATTAATTCAGATCTAGGATGTGTTATTTTTGTGTTCCCTTTATTTTTTTGAGCAGTGTAATTATACAATTGTAAAATCCTTATATATCTTGAATGGTAGTCCGTCTCCCCGTGGCGCTTTCCTATCCCTGACGAATCTCAAAGCCCTTACTAGCTCTTCCAACTGTATTTCTTTCTCCAATTCTTCTCTTTGAATTACTGCCAGTTTCTTAAAAGACTCTCCTTCTCATAGAGTATTTTTGATTTATATAGATCTTGATAATAAGCCCCAAAAACCTCACTTATCTGATCCGGGGTTGTTCTGCCAAGCAGGGTTAGGAAAAATCATCACAGATCACATTTTCCTCAGAGATTCCGTAGCATTTATGGCCGACATACAACAGATGCTACACTGCTTCCTCGTCAAAGAAGAACATAGAAACTGCTTGAGGATCTTTTGTTGAAAAAGATTTCTACGTGGATGACTGTTTGAAATCCACACCCACTAACGAGACCGCAATCAGTATCCTGAAAAGGGCTCAAGAGATGCCCGCTTTATCTAATCTGAGATTGCACAAAATCGCCTCCAACAGCCATGAGTTTATGTAGGCCTTCTCACCCCAAGACAATTCAAGTGATCTAAAGGACTTGGATCTTAGCACCGACTCCCTGCCCATGCAACGGAGAGCCTCGGTTTGCTCTGGGTTTTAAAGGCAGACACATTCACCTTCTAAATCAGCAAGGAAGAAAAGCCTTTCACACGCAGAGGAGTCCTGTCCACCATAAACAGCTTATATGATCCTATGGGATTCGTAGAACCTGTTACTGTCCAAGGCAAAATGATGTTAAGAGACTTCACCACCGAGACGTCCAATTGGGATGACCCACTTCCTGAAGAGAAAAGGACCTGTGGACAGGTTGGAAAAAGTCTCTCGAAGTTTTGACCAGCCTTCACGTGGCATGACCCTAGGCTCCCGTGCCATCAACGGAAGTCAAGATGCAAAGACTGTATATCTTCTGCGATGCTTCAGTCAAGGCAATTGCAGCCGTAGCATACCT
Source organism: Bufo bufo (assembly GCF_905171765.1). Lineage (NCBI taxonomy): Eukaryota > Metazoa > Chordata > Amphibia > Anura > Bufonidae > Bufo > Bufo bufo. The sequence goes on from NC_053391.1 coordinate 606,648,405, forward strand.
AAAGACCATATTGACGTCAAAGAACAATGCCATATACGACTTGTCATGAGCCGGACCAAACTGGCGCCACTCCGCAAACACAAGATTCCCAGACTGGAGATCTGCACTGCGCTGCTTGCAGTGGAGGTGGCTGAGCTTATATGTCACAGTTTAATATTTCTTGTAGACAACCACACCAGATCACCCACATTCAGGTCCGGACCAGGCACACGTCTCTTATCAGCCACACGCTTATACTTCTCACTCATCTTTTTAAGATTACTCTGAATCTTCTGCCAAATGGTAGACAAAGACGAGGAAAATCTCTCCTCCTCAGGTAAACCAGAAGGAGCCCCTCCCGAGAATGTCCCAAACTGCGGATGGAACCCATATGCACCAAAGAATGGTGACTTATCAGAAGATTCCTGACGACGGTTGTTCAGAGCAAACTCAGCAAGAGGGAGAAATGAACACCAATCCTCCTGATTCTCTGCCACAAAACAGCGCAAATATGTCTCCAGATTCTGATTGAGGCGCTCAGTCTGACCATTCGACTGCGGGTGAAAAGCAGAAGAGAAGGACAGCCGAACCCCCAGGCGAGAACAGAAAGCCTTCCAGAATCTGGACACAAACTGCGTGCCTCTATCGGAAACAATATCAGAGGGAATGCCATGCAACTTAACAATATGGTCGACAAAAGCTTGCGCCAACGTTTTAGCATTGGGTAAACCAGGGAAAGGTACGAAATGAGCCATCTTGCTAAAACGGTCCACCACCACCAGGATCACCGACTTCCCTGAGGAACGAGGAAGATCCGTGATAAAGTCCATGGACAGGTGTGTCCAAGGACGGGAAGGTATGGGTAACGGGAGAAGGGAACCTGAAGGCCGTGAACGAGGGACCTTAGCGCGAGCGCACGTCTCACAAGCAGCCACAAAACCCTCCACCGACTTACGAAGAGCCGGCCACCAAAATCTCAGAGCAATGAGATCTACCGTGGCTCTACTCCCGGAGTGACCAGCAAGAACAGTATCATGATGCTCCTTGAAGAGTTTGTGACGTAGCTCAGGAGGCACAAACAACTTCCCAGAAGGACAACGGGCAGGTGCCTCAGTCTGGGCAGCCTGGACCTCGGCCTCCAAATCAGAATATAGAGCAGAAACAACTACCCCCTCCGCCAAAATGGGACCCGGGTCCTCGGAGTTTCCTCCTCCCGGAAAACAGCGAGAGAGAGCATCAGCCTTCACATTTTTGATCCCAGGGCGGAAAGTAACGACAAAATTGAATCTGGAGAAGAACAGAGACCATCTGGCCTGTCTCAGATTCATACGCCTGGCCGACTCCAAGTATGCCAGATTCTTATGGTCGGTAAAAACGGTGATAGGGTGCCTGGCCCCCTCCAACCAATGGCGCCATTCCTCGAAAGCCAACTTGATGGCCAACAACTCCCTATCTCCCACATCATAGTTTTTCTCTGCCGGGGAGAGTTTTTTAGAGAAAAAGGCACAGGGTCGCCATTTGGCAGGAGAAGGGCCCTGGGACAAAACCGCACCCACACCCACCTCGGAAGCATCCACCTCAACAATAAAAGGTAAGGAAACATCGGGATGCACCAAGACGGGAGCAGACGCAAAACTCTCTTTAATCTTAGAAAAAGCTGCAAGCGCCTCCTCCGACCAAGAGGAAAAATCCGCCCCCTTTTTTGTCATGTCAGTGAGGGGTTTGACAACAGAGGAATATTTCAAAATGAACTTTCTGTAATAGTTCGCAAAACCCAGAAAGCGCATCAATGCCTTCTGATTCTCGGGAAGCTCAAGTACAGCACGGACCTTCTCCGGATCCATGCGAAAACCAGAAGCAGAGAGGAGAAAACCCAGAATTTGAATCTCTGATACCATAAAAACACATTTCTCCAGCTTGGCGTACAATTTATTTTCCCGCAGAATCTGCAGAACCTGAAAAAGATGATCCTGATGGGTCTGAACATCAGGGGAAAAAATCAAAATATCATCAAGATACACCAATACAAATTTCCCCATTAAATGGTAGAAAATACTGTTAACAAAATGCTGAAAGACGGCCGGAGCATTCATCAGGCCGAAAGGCATAACGAGATTCTCGAAATGCCCGTTAGGGGTATTAAAGGCCGTTTTCCATTCATCCCCCTCTCTGACCCTGACCAGGTTGTACGCGCCTCTCAAATCCAATTTGGAAAAAACCTTGGCCCCAACAATTTGGTTGAAGAGGTCCGGGATCAGAGGAAGGGGATAGGGATCGCGAATCGTGATACGGTTCAGCTCCCTAAAATCTAGGCAAGGTCTCAGAGAGCCATCTTTTTTTTTAACAAAAAAAAAACCAGCGGCAACAGGTGATTTTGAGGGACGAATATGCCCCTTATCGAGACTCTCGGAGATATAGGTTCGCATTGCGATTCTTTCCGGTTGTGAGAGATTGTAGAGGCGTGCTTTTGGCAGCTTGGCGCCGGGAATGAGGTTAATGGGACAGTCAAACTCCCGGTGAGGAGGTAGCTCCTGAACACCGCTCTCGGAAAACACGTCCGAGAAATCAGAGAGAAATGATGGCACAGTTTTAGTAGACACCTCTGCAAAAGTCGCTGTGAGACAATTCTCTCTACAAAAGTCACTCCACTCATTTATTTGCCTTCCTTGCCAATCAATAGTGGGGTTATGTCTAGTGAACCAGGGTAACCCCAAAACTAGAGGAGAAGGCAATCCGTTAAGGACAAAACAAGATATATCCTCCACATGAGTGTCACCCACAGCCAACCGGATATTGTGAACAATGCCCTTCAGAGATCTCTGTGAGAGTGGAGCAGAGTCAATAGCAAAAACAGGTATATCCTTTTCTAATGTACAAACCTGAAAACCATGCATGGCTACAAATTGAGTGTCAATAAGATTGACGGCCGCTCCACTATCGACAAAAACCTCACAAGAAATGACTTTGCTCTCTAGCGCCACCCTGGCAGACAGGAGATAACGGGAACTGCAGGTCAGAGGAAAAGCATCAATTCCTACATCAACTTTGCCCAAAGTAGCAGATGAAGCAGAGTTTGATGATTTACCTTTTGAGGTTTTTCTCTTATTATCGCTCTTAGTACAGTTCAAGAATCTCCTAGACGGACAAACATTTGCCAAATGACCTATGCCCCCACAACAAAAACACACCATACTCTGAGGACTAAATCCTCTTTTATCAGGGGCAAGTCGACCTAGCTGCATGGGCTCCTCCTCAGAGGGGACCGAGACAGGATGAGGCCCTTGCACACTGAATGAGTCCGCACCACTGCCCCTAGACTGACAATGGCTGGACAGAGAAGTCTCGTTTCTTTCTCTTAGACGCCTGTCAAGGCGTACCGCCAATGACATGGCAGACTCTAAGGACGTTGGTCTCTCATGGAAAGCAAACGCATCTTTCAATCTCTCTGAGAGACCATGACAGAACTGACTCCGGAGTGCAGCATCATTCCAACCTGAATCAGCTGCCCATCTCCGAAATTCAGAACAATAAAGCTCCGCAGACAGTTTGTTCTGGCATAAAAAACGTAAGTTAGATTCGGCCAGCGCAACACGATCCGGGTCATCATATATCTGCCCCAGGGCCACAAAAAATCTTTCCGCGGATCGAAGGGAGGGATCCCCTGATGGCAGCGAAAATGCCCAAGTCTGAGCATTACCCCTGAGCAGGGAGATGGCAATCCTCACCCTCTGCTCTTCATTACCAGAGATCAGATGGCCGAAAGAGGAGAGAAGGCGCTCATAGGTGAGGGTAAACAGATAGATGTCCCTTCCCCAATCTACTACTTATGTATATATATTACGTTTATGCTTGCATTTATGTTTATACTTTTGTCTCCATCCATTGATCCATTTATGCGCCCAAACAATTTTTTTTTTATATATACAGATATAAATGCGTGTATGTGTGCATGTACGCACGTTTGTATACACACTATTTTAGCTACTGTCCAACTACTACTATGAACTTTTGTTTATTTGTACTTTTATATTATTTACACCTTTGATTCTTTTACACTGCTACAGACTACTGTAACAACCATATGTTTTTTCAGACTTGATAAAGGGGTCCTGAGTACCCCGAAACGCATCGTCTATTCAAAATAAAAAATCTCGTATCCAAGCTCGGGTTGTGATTTGCGCCTTAAGTCCATTGGCTCGCCGCACGTATCCAGTGCAGACGAGACCTGTTTTTATATACTTCATTACCAGAGGAATGGGGACACAAGCAAAAATGGAGTTTGCATGCCTCTCTGAAGCGAACAAAATTCTCACTGCCCCCGGAGAACGTTTCCGGAAGTGAGACCTTTGGCTCGCAACAGACTCCATGGGCCGGAGCAGAGCCCAATGCTGAGTCATAGATTGACGGAGATCCGCTACCTCCAAAGAAAGACCCTGCATGCGGTCAACCAGGCCAGAAAGCGGATCCATGTCAAAAGAGACGGTTTTGGGTGGATTATAATGTCACGGCTGTAAGTGAGCAACTAGAGCATACACAGAAAATAGAGCCACTGACCGGACCCAAACTAGGGAGGATAAAGGGTGACCCCTGTCAGACCCTCAAAGCTTTCCCTATGCTGCTAAGCACATACCCGGATCCTAATGGTGGAACGAGGCATGCCCGCGTACCTAAGACTGATGACCACTGTAACCCCTACAATAGTGGAAGGGGCACGGCCACCGGTGCCCTGCTCAGTATATGGAGGGAACCGTGGTCGCCTCGGATCCGGTCAGAAAACAAACAGATACACTACAATGTCTGCACACTTAGCTGAAGGTGCTGCGGCAGCAGAGAAGACGGATCCAAAGACAGGTGGCAATATCCGGAGTACTTGCTGCAGCAGAACAAAGGTCCAGTGAAAAGATAGCATACAAGTGAAGATACTCAAGCAAGAGCTACAACTCAAATGAGAAATATAATCCACACTCTACAAAAGGAGGAGGTGTGATTTAAAGACAGAGAAATCAAACATAGGAGGAACAGCTGGAAGGAAGGAAACAGAAAGTAATGACCTCATCCCAGGGGCGGAGAAACAGAGCGGTGAGAACTCCTCCAAGCTCTGGTAGTGACATCATCACAGGGGTGGAGAAACAGAGCTGTGAGAACGTCTCAAAGCTCTGGTAGTGACATTATAACAACAGGAATGAACCCAGAAATCGAGGAAGTTAACTTTGAGACGGACAGCAACGTAGTCCTAGGATATATTTGCAACGAAACCAGACGCCTTTACGTCTATGTCAGCAATCGGGTGCTAATGATCAGGAGATCCACTTGCCCTAAACAGTGGCACTATGTGCCTATACAGCATATTCCTGCGGACCACGCGACTAGATCTGTTGCAGCGAGCCAAATTAAGGACACAACATGGTTTATGGGTCCTGCATTCCTGTATCGTTCAACGTCTTGCAGTACCAGAGCCAACACGTTTGAATTGGTAGACCCAGATGCCGATGAATAAATCCAACCTAAAGTTTCTGTTCTTCGTACGGTGACTTTGGACCACCAACTCAAATCTCATTGTTTCAACAGGTTTTCCACCTAGATGTTGCTCGTTTGTGTTATAACCTGTGTAGGTTATATAGCTCACTCTTACAAGTTGACATTACTTGTGAGTCAGAAGCCCTGCAAAGGTTGGCATTACTGCAAAGACGCCTTTAACGCTCTTAATATGGAAAGGCCCAAGAACATAATAATTTGCACAATACAGCACAAATGTTATGCTAAAGAAATAGACTACCTCAGCGAAGGCCAAACAGTCTCCAAGGATAGCGCTTTGAAGAAGCTTGATCCCACCATTGACAAAAATCGGTTGCTAAGAAAGGAGGATTCAGTAGTGGCTTCTGTTGATCCCAGACCGGGAGTGTTCTGCCCAGCATGGTTAGAAAAAATCATTACAGATCACGTTTTCCTCAATTTTGCTATTTCTGTAGTGATTAGTATGATTATAGCACCATCTAGCGGTGTTATATTGTATTGCACTTTGTTTTTCTTGTTACAGAGACTGCTGCATTGTGGGTGGTGCAAAGCATTGTTGGAATGAAAAGCATCCTGGGAAAGAGAAGTCTCCAGGACACAGTACAGAGCTGTCCTCCTGTATATCTCCTTCTTAAACTCCACCATCCTGGTAAAAGCATATCTGGTGAGAGATCTATCTTTGTTTCAGGGACATTATGTTATGCAGAGCTGTTCAGCTAGTTATCATTGTTACTCAGGGAGGTTTTTATAACTGTTAAATGTTAGACATGTAGTCCTATGTTAGGCAGCCATTTTACCATGTGCTTCAGTGGTATGCAAATGTTACAGTACATGCTATGCTATATACTTATTTGTGTTATTTGTATTCTTATAGTTTTACCAATCAATCAATCAATCGATCAAATACTCCTGTTTTTCCAATAAACAAGCTAGACTACAAAGAACAGTCCTCTTATTTGGAATATAGGAATGGCTTATGCTGAATGTCAGACTGCACACTATGTGAATGTGTATGAAGACAGAACAGGGGTTTTTACAGTCTGACAATTATTATTTTCTATTGCCTCTATCCATGATTTTTTTCTGTTGGTTTTTAACTATATTAGCTATTATCTTACCCACTTTCTCATCCTCTGAGAAGAACTTAGTCCCCTGGAAAAACAATGTGGTTTGAGATTTTTCAATGTATATCTCTTTGACTCTTTCTTGTTCCTCCTGCCTATTTTTCAGCTTTTCTAATGAAGGATCCGCCACGCAACTCACTTTTGCTTCGTCCAATTTCTGTTCTGCTATCATAGTTTTTTCTTTAGTTTTTTTTTCTCCAATAATTCACTTTATTGAACAAGATTCCTCTCAAAAAAGCTTTCGCCGCATCCCATACTACTTGTTTATTTAGAGTTAGCCAATGGGGATTACACTTAAAAAATAAAGGGCCCTGCTGGGCCATAAGATCGATCTCTATAACAACAGAGCAATTGTCATGCCCCGCTCTGACGATGTGCGGAGGTCGGCCAGGATTGCAGCACGAGTTTAGTGTTTGTTTTGGAGTCGTGCTGGATCCGCCCCTCATCAGGTGCACTGGGTGGAGTCATTAGTTTAAATAGCTCCTCTGCCCAGTGCCCTGAGCGGATTATACTCATCATTGTGATCTTGGAGGCTAGGAAGGAAGGTTGGCTGTCTGCTCCACCTCAGGAAGATAAGTGTTGTTTCTAGTTGGTTGTTTTGTGTCATCTTTCCCATCCAGGTTCTGTACGAGCAGGCTGCTCCTATTTCCCACTTCACCATCTCAGGGAATTCAGGGTTTTGTCAGCCTAGGCACGGGGACATCTCAGATCTACCTTCAAGGTCTGTAGATGGGCTGAGCAGTGCAGAGAAAGAGGTCAGGGATTAGCTAGGAGGTGACCCTTCCCCTGTCTCTCGCCCAGAGCCTGGTTGGTTCGTTATCTGTTATACTGAGTGCACGCCCGCCGTGACAGCAATGGTCTGATAGGGCCATAGGAACATATTTTCATTTTACTATATTTTTTTCCAACAATTTGTAAACTCTTTCTTCCGGATTTAATAAACCACACATCCACCCAGTTAAACTCAGCTATAAGATTAGCCAGTTTTATTTTACTATTGGATAATCTATCTTTAATTGGATCTATCACCGCATTATAATCTCCTAACGCAACCAATATACAATCTTGCCTATCAAGCATATAATTCTGCAGATCGTAAAGCACATCTGGTTTAAATAGGGGCGGAATATAAATATTAATTGGTGATATCTGTACATCATTTAAACTACACTGTAAGAAGAGATACCTGCCGCAGTCATCTGCCTTACATGCCACAAATTCATAATTAACTTTATTATGTACTAAATGGATACTCCTCTCAAATAGGTTGCATATACAAAATGATAGCAACCCTCTATCCATTTTTTTACAACCACCTCCCAGAATCCCTATACAAATGTGTTTCCTGTAGGCAGATCACGGCTGGCAACTATACCATCATCCAGTCAAAGATAGCAAACCTTTTTAATCTTTCTCTAAATCCTCATACATTAAGTGAAATTACTCTCAACATTCACAAAAGAGAAGAAAAAAAAGAAAAGAAAACCCCTGTCTCTCCTCTTTCTCCCCCTTGGGGAAACAACCCCACCCATTTTTCCTCCAGGCACTAGTAGCCATTGAATAAGTCAGAAAATACTCTTGACGACCGCGGTAGTGACGTCACTTGCTGCTCCTAGTGAGCGCTAAACTTTGTCCAACCTCTACCTGCTTCAGCATCGCGCCACCGGCCGGGGCGCGACGCAGCACGCCAAACTATACAATACCTGGACTGATCCACATTCCGGACCCCAGCATCGATGATTCGGCGAATAATATCCCTTTAATCGACAATCCCTGATCTCAGGAAGGCGAACCATCGCACCAAGCATCGGAGCATAAGTAGGAGCATCGGAGCGCAAGCAGGAGTCTACATTACAGGTACACTGGTTAAGCCAGATAGATACTTGTGTATTGGTGTATACTCATGTGCTGGATGCAACTAACACACGATACCCTTGTTCTAATTTAAATACGTCCATAGTCCCAGAGCGCAGTATCACATTATTTATTACAGTGCCGGTTTTTAGCGGCAGACTTTGCGGTTCTGCTGCGATACCGCTGCCATAACATAGTGCACTCACAGAGCGCCTTTGAAGCAATTCTAAAACTACAGAAAATACTCTTATTTTCGACCCATCTATCAGGAATTTTTCAGAAGCTCTAGCGTCCCTCAATACGACATCCCGGTCCTTAAAATGTGTGAGCTTGACCAGAATTGTTCTCGGATATCCTCCTGGATTTCTTTTTAAACCAGGAACTCTGTGGGCTCTTTCTATTGAAAAAAAAAACAAAAAACTAGACAAGACTCCAGATTAACAATTCTCTAGAAACCATTTCTCCATAAATGCAACACAATTACAGTAGATCCCTCCATCCCATCCGGTATTCCTACACATATCAAATTTGCTCTTCTTGACCTATCCTCCAAGTCCGTTAATTTATTCTCCATGTCAACCTTAGTTTGCTTAAGGGATGCTACATCTTTCTTCAATTTATGTAATAAATCCTCCACTACCGATGTTCTATTTTCCATCTCCTGCAAGCTTTCCCGCATCTTTAATAAGTCATCTATAATCAAGCTCACATCTGTTTGAACAGTCCCAATCTGGGTCACTACTTTCCCCATCATGCTCTACAGCCTTGTAACAGCATATAATATCTATTTTACCATTTTGTGGTCAAAGTCCCCCACTACCATGCCCATTCCCTCCCCCACTGGAACATTTGCATATATTCTCTTCCAAACCTATGTCATTTTCCGCCTCTATCTCCTTCCTGGGATTAGACAATCTCAATGGAGGGGGTTGTAGGTGTCAAAAATTTGCTCAGAGCATTTTGTTTTGCCTCGTTTCTAATCCAGCTCTTGCTCAAGGCGGGATCATCCATAATGCCATGCATGCAGCCAATCAGCAGCCAGCCGGCCCTGTGATGTCACAGCTCTATATATAGCCTCAGCCATCTTGGATTCTGCCATTTTCCAGTGTACTTAGTTCAGGGAGAGACGTCAGCAGGCGCTATGGACAGTGCTATAAAAACTTCAATGTGCTAAAAGTTTACAAGTACAGGGAAAGATTATTCAAGGTGAAGGAAAAGGATAGGGAGGAATCATTCCGCAGCATTTATGTTGAACAGGGTTCAGTAGGGGAAGTTACAGCCTGGGTAATAGGAACAATCCTATTACACCTTGCTGCACTGACTGGACACCCAAATTGCCATTATAGTTCTTGTTATTTGGGTGTTACAGCCAACAGGGTTTATTACAAAGAAATATTTATACGTCTTATTTGCCCTTGTGTGCTGCAGTTATATGTTCTAACGCTTTTTATGGCTTGTATTAGTGGGAAAAAGGGGCTTATTAGCTGTTGTGTGGTGAAGTGCTAAAATTACAGCACTTTTTGTCGTGTAAATATATTTGCCGTTTAGCGGTGGAGTTATATGTTCTAAAGCCTTTTGTGGTGTGTAATAGTGGCAAAAGTAAAATATATTTGCCGTTCAGCGGTGCAGTTATGTGTTCTAAAGCATTTTCTGGCGTGTATAAGTGGAAAAAGAAAAATATATTTGCCGTTTAGCGGTGCAATTATATGTTCTTAAGCCTTCTGTGGTATGTATTAGTGGCAAAAGTAAAATATATTTGCCGTTTAGTGGTGCTTTTATATGTTCTAAAGCCCTTTTTGTCTTGTATTAGTGGCACAAAAAAAGAATTTGCCATTGTGTGGAGAAGTGAGAAAATTTCAGCCCTTTTTGTCATGTATTATTGGGGAAAAAAAGGGCCTATTAGCCATTGTGTGGTGAAGTGAGAAAATTACAGACTTTTTGGAGTGTTTTAATTTCCTTTTTATTTATTTGATCTAACAGCATGTCAGGCAGAGAAGTGCCAAGCCCTGCACAGGGGAGTGGCAGAGGCCTAAATATTTCTGGCGCAGGCAGAGGTCGCAGCAGAGTAATAGGCCGTGGCAGCAGGGGTCACTTTGAGAGGCCTGAACTCCCAGTGTCAGCTAGAGGTCGTGTCTTGACCAGCAACCCAGCGGTTCTTGAATGGTTGACTCGGTCATCTCTGTTTTGTAGCCACTTCTGTTTTTTTGGGCATTAGAAATACTGATGGATTACTGACCAAATGCTGACCGAGTGAAGGCGGATGCTCAACAGACAGGATCCGTTTTTTGGGGGTTATTGTTCTGACGGATCAGAGGAAGGGCAAAATAATCAGTGATGTCAACACAAACTTACTGCTGACACCCTCTCCAGTCTGTCGGGGGGCTCTACTTGTATAAGCGTTTAATTGAACAGGTTCTGTAGACATCTATGTGAAATCAGCTGACAACGGTGTAAAAGGAGTGCGCTTCTTCTTGGCGCTAACATCGACCTGTAAGGCTGAGTTCATACTTGAGTTTTTTGGTCAGTTTTGGCCCTTTGACTGCCCAATTAAGAGAAGTGTGCAGTGATTCTAAGAGCGACGCCTGTCATCTGCATGTCATACTGACTGTTCTACACCACTAAAAAGGCTCTCTGCAGCCAGGAAATAGCAATTTTTTTAACACGTTTTGCCGCAAATAAATTCGGATCGATCCTAATCTTTTCAAAAAATTCTTCAAACAGGGCGAATCGAATTTTTGAAAAATTCGCTCATCTCTAGTTGTAATTTAAAAAAACAAATCTGCTATGAACCATAAGAGTCTTTTGTGACGAATATGAAAAATGAGGACACTAGCCCTTTCAGCTTCTCAGCCTCTCCCTTGCCATACAATAAAAGGTGCTTTTTCTTTTTTCCCAAGCAGGAGTTTATTTTATTTTTTCCTTTTTCCTCCACTCTCTTCTCTCCTTTCCCCTTCTTCCTTTTTATTTTTTCCCCCTTTTATGGATTCCCCACATTAATTTTGTCAATCACAGTTAGTTAGACAGTTTTTTAGTAGTTAATTAATTTAGGGGTCGGTTAGAGGTTAGAATTATTCTTAGGAGTTAAGGAATTGTTATACTGTTCTGCAAAAATAGTTCATGCAGATATTAGTCCATCCTTAGGAAGCTGTTAGTTTCAAGGGGTTAAATGATAAAGTACACCCTATTATAATAGTTTAAAAAAAAAAAAGTCTCCTGCATTCCACCTCTTAGCTCTCAAGCAAGATCTCCACTTTTGCCACCGCTTCCTTTAAAAAATCCTCCTCTCCTCTCTCGACAAATACCTTGCATCTTCACCTCCAAGAAAACCCGACCCCCGTCAATGCACTTATCTCACTATGTCTCCCCTGCGCTCTCTCACAGACTGGGGAGACCTCCTCCTGCCATTTCCTTTTCAGAGAGGCGTACTCCGTGATGACATCTATTTGGAAAAGGTGCTGGGCTGCAGAGGCACTCAGCTGTTAAACTGCTGGGCTGGAGGGATACCATTGCTGGACTGTTAAACTGCTACAGGGACCAGACGGGAAGCAGCAGTCTGACTCAAGCCCAGGGCCGTCTTTGCCGCAGGGCAAAAGGGGCAGCTGCCCAGGGCCCAGTTGTTCCTGGGGGCCCAAGGGAGCTCCATTTCCCGATTCACTATGCAGAACAACTTACACAAGCAAGCACGTCGTCGGCGCCGTCACGTGGTTGGTAAAGGGGGTGTGTGGTGAGTGGCGCCGCGGCGGAGCAGCCAGCAGCAGGGACTAAGTCTCCGCCTCCGGAGCTAAAGGGATTGGGTGGTGAGTCACGGACTCACATGACCACCAGTGACTCACTCACCTTACACAGGCAGACCTGCCACTGCCGCGCCAGGAGGAGGAGGTAGGTAGAGGCTAGAGGCTCTAGAGCTGCTGCACGCATTCGCATATTGACTTTATTTATATTAGAAATTTAGACTGATCAGTCGGTCAGGTCACCAAATTATTAATTAACCCTTACCCCATTCATAAATTAGTGGGGGATTATTATAGAGACGGCCTCAGCCCCAGGAGACATAAGGGGTTGGGTTCTCTCTGTCTGATGCTGAACTGTGGCCTGGGGCCACCCGGCCACATTTACTAATCTTTGCTCAGGGCAGGGGGGCCCTCATGGTGTGGTGTGGACTGGTCATTTTCACTAAGGAATATAGTTTAACCATTTATGTGCAAAAGAGAAAATAAGAAGTCAGCTCCAATCAGATATCTCTGCACATAGACCCAGAGTCTTGGTCTATGTGCAGATATCTCATTGGAGCTGACTTCTTATTTTCTCTTTTGCACATAAATGGTTAATGATATGTAATGGGACAAAATTTCCTTCTCCACTGCATAGAGAGAGAGAGAGAGATAGCTATATATTCTATGACTCTAGAAGTAGGGATGAATGAATGAAAGGTGTTTGAAAAATGTCACCTGCTTCTCTATGAGATCACTATGCAAATATTAAGAGAAATAGAGCAGGGAAGTTACTGAGCATGTTAGTCCAAAACTGAGTGCAGGAGGAGGTGGGCCAGAAGAATAAGCAGTTTTAGACTTTCTCAAGGGCTAAAGATTTCATGAGCTGATACCCTAGGTTTTGGTGTTATTTTATGGAACAATACATTTTACAACAATTTTGAAATGAGATGTGCTAACATCTCATGAGTATCTTTATTGTGCAGTCAGATGTGCTCCAACTGAAGAAAAGCAAAGATGTTTGCCTCAAACAAATACAGTATTCCTTAAAAGTGGATGAGAGCCATAATGTCCCATCTGACTTATATGTATTGACTAGATGTGCAATCCCACCGGAGCAATTAAATGTGGATAGGACTTTTAACCACTTCACATCTGGGCCATTTGCCCCCTTCCTGACCAGGCCAAATTTAGAAAATCTGACATATCTCACTTTATGTGGTAATAACGTTGGAACGCTGTTACTTATCCAAGCCACTCAGAGACTGTTTTCTCGTGACACATTGTACTTCACGATAGTCATAAATTTGAGTCAATATATTTCACCTTTATTTATGAAAAAATCAAAAATTTACCCAAAATATTGAAAAATTCGCAATTTTCAAAATTTCTATTTTTCTGCTTTTAAAACAGATAGTGATACGTCATAAAATATTTATTACTTTACATTCCCCATATGTCTACTTTATGTTGGCATCATTTTGGATATGTAATTTATTTTTTTTAGGACGTTTAGAAGCAATTCTTAAAATTTTTAAGAAAATTGCCAAAACCCACTTTTTAAGGACCAGTTTAAGTCTGAAGTCACTTTGTGGGGCCTACATAGTGGATACCCCCATAAATGACCCCATTGTAGAAACTACACCCATCAAGTTACTTAAAACCGATTTTACAAACTTTGTTAACCCTTTAGGCGTTCCACAAGACTTAAAGGAAAATGGAGATCAAATTTTTAAATTTCACTTTTTTGGCAGATTTTCCATTTTAATCCAATTTTTTCTTTAACACATCGATGGTTAACAGCCAAACAAAACTCAATATTTATTATTCTGCGGTTTACAGAAACACCCCACATGTGGTCATAAACTGCTGTATGGGCACATGGCAGGGCGCAGAAGAAAAGGAGAGCCACATGGGTTTTAGATGCCATGTCCCATTTGAAGCCCCCCTGATGCACCCTTAAAGTAGAAACTTCCAAGAATTGACCCCATTTTGGAAACTAGGGGATAAGGTGTCAGTTTTATTGGTACTATTTTGGGTACATATGATTTTTTGATCATTCATTATAACACTTTATGGGGCAAGGTAACTAAAAAATGTATTGTTTAATCACCTGAGGGGTTCGGTCAAGTGACATTGTTATAGAGCAGATTGTTTCGGACGTGGCGATACCAAATACGTATACTTTCTCTTATTTATTTAAGTTTTACACAATAATAGCATTTTCTAAGGGTTGCCCTGCTGTCACTTACAGTGGGCAAAGCGATCTTCAGCTGCACGATTAGCGTGCAGCTGCAGTTTCTGAAGGGACGTTCAGGAACGTCCATTCAGAAATATAGAACCAAAAGGGCACATTTATTAAGACCGGTATTTTAGACCTGGTGTGAGCATGGCGAAGTCGCAGATAGTGGCGCAACTGACCGTTGCGCTGCCACCTGCACTTGAAATACGCTTAATTTAGGCGTATTTCAGCTTCTTAAATGACCCCAAAAGTCCCTTTTGACTTCACCCCATGTCACCTGTTGTCCAGTTATGCACAAGTCACCGTCACATGAACATGGTGCCATATGAACAATAACTTAAACTATAACAATTACTTTACCAATACTTATCTAAAAATAAATACAATGGCCGTGGTGAACAATGGCCGTGGTCCTTTATTAAGGTAAAATGAAATAAATCATAATAATAACCATGAATAATTAAATAACCAATAAATAAATACTCATTAAATATTAATTAAGTCCACAATTGTCCCCTTAGCAAAGCTGGGTGACTAACCCCCCTCTAATTCAGAACCACGACTTCTTAAAAGGGGAGGGCGGGCGGGACGACGTCCTCTTCTTCCAGGCTCTGTGGCGGACAAGCTCTGGACCTGCTGGGATCATCTATAAATACTTGAATTTCCAGCCCCAGAACTTCATCCACCAATCAAATGCTGGCAGAAAACAGGTGCCTCAGTAACAGATAGGTAACCAGGAACCAATCAGAATCATTTATTAAATTACCTCAGAACCACTGGAAATTAGCACACAAGTTAATAGGAAAAAGGGGAAAGGGGGGAGAGAAAAGGGGGGAGAATAGACATACTACCACTCCTATCATGCTCAATGACACTATCTTATTTCACAAAAGGAAATACAAAGAAATGATGAGACACGAAGGAGATTTCATTTAGGGTCCATTTATACGTCTTATTTGGGGTGTGGACCAATTAATTTTCAATGGGGCCGCAAAAGATGCAGACAGCACACAGTGTGCTGTCCACATCCGCACTTCCGTTCCGTGGCCCAGCAAAAAAATAGAACATGTCCTATTCTTGTCTGCAGACACGGAAAAGAAAAGGCATTTCTATTATAGTGCCGGCCATGTGCGGAACGCAAAATACAGAACACACATGACCGATGTCCGTGTTTTGCGGATCCGCAATTTGCGGACTGTAAAATAGTTGCGGACGTGTGAATGGACCATAACTCAAAACAATCAATAAACTAAGGGCAAGTCTAGAAAGGAGCTTCTTTCCACTTTAAGCAATGTTGTTTATTTAGCTGTGGGGTTGTGCAATGTCATGATATTAAATATGCTTCAATATTAAGGTAAGAAGATTAAGAACTTGTTTTGCTAACCATTCTTGGCACAGGGAATAATCTCTACAGAACTAATTATCCAAACTGAAAGGTATGTGGCACCAGCCTGCATCCACGCCAGAAAGGTGTGCACCCCTGTCTGCACTGCTTATGATTAGAGATGAGCGAATCAAAGTTGACAAAGTGGAATTTGATCCGAATTTCAGGAAAAATTTGATTTGCACTGAAGCCGAATTTCCTCACGCTTCATGGTCAGTGTTGGACTGTGGTGCCTAGGGCCCACCAGTGGAATTGATTTTGGGGGCCCACCCTAGAGCAGAAGATAATACTTTAAATAATTTTTCAGTCTCACACACATGAATGCATGCATTTTAGCATACAATACAGTATGCATAACAGAACAGTATTGTGCACTGCACTATATCAAATTTTTTCTCATTAAGCAGCTCATTAAGTTCATAACTATGTCTGTTATTTACAGTCAGTAGCTTGGACAGCAGTCACACGTGGACATTCCATGTCGTAAATGAACCACCCAGTCCCCCAGCCAGGGCCGGTGCAAGGATTTTTGCCAACACAAGCGAAGCTACATTTTGGCGTGCCCCACCAGAACTCGGTGGGGGTGATGTAAAAAGGAGGGGTGATGTAACATGGAGGGGGAGAAAAGTGACATGGAGGGTGAGAAAAGTGACATGGAGCAGGAGAAAAGTGACATGGAGCAGGAGAAATGTGACATGGGGTGGGATGAGAAATGTGACATGGAGGGGGTGATGTGACATGGAGAGGGGAGAAATGTGACGTGGAGGGGGGTGATGTGACATGGAAGGGGATAAATGTGACATGGAGGGGGAGAAATGTGACATGGGGGGATAATGTGACATGGGGGGGAATAAATGTGACATAAAGGGGGTGATGTAAAAAGGAGGGGGTGATGTGACAGGGAGGGGGAGAAATGTGACATGGAGGGGGTGAAATGTGACATTGAGGGGCAGAAATGTGACATTGAGGGGGTGAAATGTGTTATGGAGGGAGAGAAATGTCACATTGAGGGAGAGAAATGTAACATTTCTCCCCCATGTCACATTTCTCCCCCCCATGTCACATTTCACCCCCTCCATGCCACTGATTGGCTGAGTGGGAAAGGTCCTCAAACTTGTTGGGAGCCCACAGAGAAGATACCAGGAGCAGGAGAAAAGTGACATGGGGTGGGATGAGAAATGTGACATGGAGGGGGTGATGTGACATGGAGAGGGGAGAAATGTGACATGGAGGGGGAGAAATGTGACATGGAGGGGGTGAAATGTGACATGAAGGGGGAGAAATGTCACATTGAGGGAGAGAAATGTAACATTTCTCCCCCATGTCACATTTCACCCCCTCCATGTCACATTTCTCCCCCTCCATGTCACATTTCTCCCCCTCCATGTCACATTTCACCCTCTCCATGTCACATTTCACCCCCTCCATGTCACATTTCACTCCCCCATGTCACATCACCCCCCATGTCACATTACTACTTTTCTCCTGCTCCTGTTGTATCTTCTCTGTGGGCTCCCAACAAGTTTGAGGACCTTTCCCACTCAGCCAATCAGTGGCCACAGCTGTGTCACATGTCAGGCCAGTGATTTCCTGCTAAGTCAATCACTGGCCTGACATGTGACACAGCTGCGGCCACTGATTGGCTGAGTGGTAAAGGTCCTCAAACTTTCTGGGAGCCCACAGAGAAGATACCAGGACCAGACAGAGGAGAACAGCCGTGGGTGGGCAGCCGGTGGCGTGCAAGTGATTTATAAAAATAAATAAAAAAAAGGTCCATTTTTTTGCCCCCCCTCCTTGGCTCAGCATCTCTGCGCCCTAAGGCAGCTAGTCTGCCTTATTATAGCGCCGGGCCAGCCTAAACAATATCCAAAGTGATGGAAATGTTTCCTAGCATATTCAAAAGGATAGGTTTATTGAAGTGATCAATAGCGCCACGGCCTCCTCACAGCTCACCAAGCACAGCGCTGTACATTGTATAGCGGCTGTGCTTGGTATTATGCTCAGCCCCATTCACTTGTATGGGGCTGAGCTGCGCCTAGGCCACTTGATCAATGAATGTGACGTCACATGGCCTAGGAAAAGCACAGAGAAGGGCACAGCGCTCCACAGGATAGGTCATCAGTTATAATTAGAGTTGAGCGAACACCTTGATGTTCGGGTTCGGCCGAACTTCACCAAAAAGTTTGAGTTCGGGACCCGAACTTGACCCTGAACCCGAACCCCATTGAAGTCAATGGGGACCCGAACTTTTGAACACTAAAATGGCTCTAAAAATGTCATGGAAATGGCTAGAGGGCTGCAAATGCCAGCAAAATGTGGTTAAGAGCATGGCAAGTGCTCTACAAACAAATGTGGATAGGAAAATTACTTTAAATAACATAAAATATGTAAAAATAAAAAATAATAATCTTGATCTAGGAGGACAAGGTCCATATGGAGTAGGAGGTTGAGGAGGCAGAGGATGTGACGGTGTAGGTGGAAGCGGCGGTGGAGGAGGAAGAGGTAGCCTACACTGCTTTTTGGTTTCAAATGTATTTTTATTTTTTTAAATTAGGGTACACCCCAAAACATTGGGAAATATAACCTGTGATAACCCCCTCCAGTCGTGCTAAAACACACGTTCAGACAATACACTGGCTGCAGGGCAGGCCAGCACCTCCAAGGCGTAAAGGGCAAGCTCAGGCCATGTGCCCAATTTGGAGACCCAGAAGTTGCAGGGGCTGACCCCTGTCAGTCAGTTCGTGTAGGCGTGTGCACACATACTGCTCCACCATGTCGCACGTCCTCGTGATGTTCACAATCCAATTTGATATCTGCTCTATCAACTTTCGATGTTCTTTTCTGCGCCTAGCATGTTGATCATGGTTAGCGGTGAATCAGTGTTCCACACCGGAGAGGGAGTGTGAGAAAGAGAGACCACATCCAAGGGAGATCAATAGATGAAATTGAATTGTGATCGAGCGGATATGTGGGTCAAATTATTAAAGCAGAAGAATTGAACGAAAGGAGTGGGCGCGCGGTAATTACCCACTCCCGACTCGGGGATGTAGTGACGATAAATAACAATACAGGACTCTTAAGATGCCCTGTTATTGGAATGATGAATAAAATAATTATAGGGAATGTCACTGGGGTATTTAGGATTTGGAAACGTTAGCCAGGAGAGGCCCTGCTGCCACTTTGTTGACTCTAGATAACTTCTGCCTGATTGCACGTCACTATGATGTCCACGATCCATTTGGATATCTCTATCAACTTTCGATGTTCTTTTCTGAACCTACCATGTTGATCACAGTTATCGGCGAATCAGGGTTCCATGCCGGAGAGGGAGCGTGAGAAAGGGAGACCTCATCCAAGGGAGGTCAATGGCTGCAATGGGATGAAGCGGAAATGTGGCACAAGTTATTAAAGCAGAAGGATCGAATGAAAGGGCCAATTAAAGATGAATTTTCGAAATTTAAGTCCCTGTCACCTATGCAGAGCAGGGGTTTTTCATCTACAGAAATGGGTTTATGTCACCCACCAATGGAACAGATTATTTAAAAAAATTTCGGTCCCTGTCACCTATGCAGAGCAAGGGTTTGTTCATGGCAAAAATTGTAAAATGTCACCCGAAAAGGAAACAGACAAATTTGTGAATTTTTTTGACCTGTCTACTAGGTAGAGCAGTGGTATATCACACCCAAAAATTTGTGAATTTCACCCGAAAATGTAACAGAAAAATTTGGGAAATTTATTAAGCTGTCAACTAGGTATAGCAGTGGTATATCACACCCAAAAATTGGTGAATTCCACCCGAAAATGAAACAGACAAATTAGTGATTTTTTTTGACCTGTCTACTAGGTATATAACTGGTATATCACACCCAAAAATTGGTGAAATTCACCCAAAAATGTAACAGACAAATTAGTGTTTTTTTTTTACCTGTCTACTAGGTATAGCAGTGGTATATCACACCCAAAAATTGCTGAATTTCACCCGAAAATGTAACAGACAAATTAGTGAAATTGCATAAAATAAAATATATACAAATTAAGAAAATTCTACTTGATTTATGAAGTGGAGGTCCATATGAAGTAGGAGTTTGAGGAGGCGGTGGACGTAGTGGTGTAGGTGGAAGCGGCGGTGGAGGAGGACGAGGTAGCCAACACTGGTTTTTTGTTTTAATTTTTAATTTTATTTTTAATTAGGGTACACTCCAAAAGAGTGTGAAATATCCAAAATACAAGAGTGAGCAATTGCGCTGTAGTATAACAATGGCTGGTTAAGGCCAGTATACATGTCTATTCTGCACAAGGTACGGACAAGTTCTGTGAGATCCATGCCTGGTTCATTTTAATGAACGTAAGCTTGTCCACATTGGCTGTGGACAGGCAGCTGCGCTTGTCTGTGATAACGCCCCCTGCCGTGCTAAACACACGTTCAGATAATACACTGGCTGCAGGGCAGGCCAGCACCTCCAAGGCGTAAAGGGCAAGCTCAGGCCATGTGCCAAATTTGGAGGCCCAGAAGTTGAGAGGGGCAGACCCGTCATTCAGTATGTGTAGGTGTGTGCACACATACTGCTCCACCATGTTGGTGAAGTGCTGCCTCCTGCTAAGACGTTCCATATCAGCTGGTGGTGCTGGTTGTTGTGGCGTGCTGACAAAGCTTTTCCACATTTCGGCAATGCTAACCTCTGAGGTGTTGGCAGTGCCCCAGCTGCGTTGGAGACTTCTTCCTCTTCCTTCGCCTTGTGCTTCCACTGTACCCCCGCTGTCAGGTGGGAAATGCCACGAGCAGCGCTTGTACTTACGCATCTTACGATCACGCTCCAGTGAGGGAATTAAGGACGGTATGTTGTCCTTGTAACGGGGATCCAGCAGTGGGGCCACCCAGTAATCAGCACAAGTTAGAATGTGGGCAACTCGGCAGTCATTCCGGAGACACTGCAGCTCATTTGTGCCAGGCTGCCCAGAGGCAACGAAAAGCTGTCCTCTCTGGGAGGTGTATCATCTATGTCCTCTGTATCCCCCCAGCCACGCACCAGTGATGGCCATGAGCTGGTCTGGGTGCCACCCTGCTCTGAACATGGTTCCTCCTCCATCTCAACCTCCACCTTGTCATCCTCCAGAACTGTGCCCTGGCTGGACAATTGTGTACCTGCCGTTTGTGGGTGCAGAAACCCACCCTCGGAGCCACTTGTGAATGACTGGCCGGGGGGTACTTCCTCTTCCACTTCAGTGTTTGGGAGATGGAGAGCTTAACGCTTCTGTGGGACATTGTGGAGATGCTTGGTGACCCAGATGGTGTTGCTGGCAGATCCTCTGTTTGTGGGGTGGCAGTTGGCACTGTCACTCCAGAGGTGGATGAAGAGGCCGAGACTGCAGCAGAAGAGGAAGCAGGAGGAGCCAGAGACCTTTCTTGGTTTTTGAGGTGTCTACTCCACTGCAGCTCGTGCTTTGCACTTAGATGCCTGGTCATGCAGGTTGTGTTCAGGATGAGAACGTTTATGCCTCACTTCAGGCACTGATTGCACAGCGTGCAAACCACTTGTGTCTTGTCGTCAGCACATTTTCTGAAGAACTGCCACGCCAGGGAACTCTTTTGAGCTGGCTTTGGTGTGCTCGGTCCCTTGCTGCGGTGGGCAGTAGCATGCGTACTGTTTAGGGGACATCCGCTCCGCTTTTTCACCCTGCTCCCTCTTCTGCTGTGCTGGTGGCTCTGTGCGACCACCACCTCTTCCTCTGAACTACACAGGTCACTCGCATGACCTTGATTCCATTGTCCTCCACATCATCTTTCACCCAGTCTTCACCCCTTCCACCCAGTCTGCACTCCTTGTCGGTGTGCACACTGCAGAAAGCCACAGCAGTTGGCACCTGTGTTTCGTCAACATCCGAGACGTGTTGCGATGGTCCTCCCATGTACTCTTCTTGAAACATAAGTGGTAGGGCATCGGTGCACTCAATCTCTTCTACTTCTGGGGCAGGGCTAGGTGAATGGCCCTGGGAAACCCTGCTAACAGAGTCATCAAAAAGCAGAAGAGACTGCTGCATGACTTGGGGCTCTGACTGCTTGGCTGATTTGCAAGGGGGTGAGGTGAAATACTGATGGACATCGGCTACAGGTGCCAACTCTGATCTTTCAGCAGGATACTGGGTGGGAGACAATGTAAAGGAACTGGAGGCACTGTCAGCAACCCAATCTACTATTGCCTGTACTTGTTCTGGCCTCACCATTCAAAGAGCCGCTTTAGGCCCGACCAAATACGGCTGAAGTTTCTGTTGCCTACTCGCACCTGAGGAAGGTGTTTCACTTGTGCGTGTAGCTGGCACAGGTCGACCATGTCCTCTCCCTGCAACAGGAGCTCCCCCGGCAACACCACGATCGGGGCCATGTCCCTTTTTTGACGCTCTCCTCATATTTCAAAAATTTAGATTCTTGCCCAAAATGGGTGTTTTTTTAATATCAGAATAGCACAGCAGTATGTAAACGGTGTATCTCACAATGACAGATGCAGCAAAGGCTGCAAAATAAATGTTTTGCCCTAAATAGGTGTTTTTTTAATACCAGAATAGAACAACAGTATCTAAATGGTGTATCTCACACGTACAGATACAGACAAGGCCGCAAATTAAGATTTTTGCCCTAAATGGGTGTTTTTTAATACCAGAATAGCACAGCAGTATCTAAAGCGTGTATCCGACACATGCAGATGCAGACAAGGCCACAAATTAAGATTTTTGCCAAAATGGGTGTTTATTTAATACCAGAATAGAACAGCAGTATGTAAAGGGTGTATCTCACAATGACAGATGCAGCAAAGTCTGCAAAATTAAGATTTTTTCCCTATATGGGTGTCTTTTTAATACCAGAATAGCACAGCAGTATCTAAAGCGTGTATCTCACGCGGACAGACGAAGACAAGGCCGCAAATTAAGTACTTTGCCCGAAGTGGGTTATTTAAACCCAGAAAATTATTGAAGTATTTAAAGCTTGTTTTACCAATAACAGATGCAGCAAAGACTGCAATATTAAGTACTTTGGCCAAAAAGGGTGTTTTTTTAATAACAGAATATGACAGCAGTATTTAACTCTTAAATTTCACACTGACAGATGCAAACAAGGCCGCAAATTAAGTATTTTGCTCAAAATGGGTGTTTTTTTAAATACCAGAATAGCACAGCAGTATCTAAAGTGTGTATCTCACACTGACATATGCAGACAAGGCCGCAAATTAAGTATTTTGCCCTAAATAGATGTTTTTTAAAACCCAGAAAATTATAGCTGTATTTCTAGCTTAAATTCCACACTGACTAATGCGGCAGAGGCTAAAGATGGAGGGTATTGCCAAAAATGGGTGTTTTTAAAAAACCCTGAAAATTATTGAAGTATTTAATGCTTGTTTTAACAATAACAGATGCAGCAAAGGCTGCTATATTAAGTATTTTGCCCAAAAAGGGTGTTTTTTTAATAACAGAATATGACAGCAGTATATAACGCTTGAATTTCACACATATAGATGCAGCAAGGGCTCTAAAATCAAGTATTTTGCACAAAAAGGGTGTTTTTTAAAACCCAGAAAATGATAGCTGTATTTCTAGCTTAAATTGCACACTGACTAATGCTGCAAACGCACCAGATGTAGGATAATGGGTGTTTTCTTAAACCCAGATTATTATTGCAGTGTTTCAAGCTTGGATTTCAATGTCACAAAAGCACATATGCTGTGCTGGTGCACTGAGCTTGCATAAAATGGCCGCCGCCGCCCACCTAACTAACAGACGGATAAAAGTTTTTTTTTCTCTGTCACTGGGCTCAGGGCAGGCAGGGCCATCTTTACCAAGGGGCAACAGGGGCAGCTGCCCCAAGCCCAGTTGCTCCTGGACCCTGCTAGCCACTGCCCGGGTGTCAGGCTGTCAGCTACACAGGGGTGCTGCCATGCCTGCCGGCACTCCAGGCAGCGTGCTGTGAGCTGTGATTCTCTAGGACCTTAGATGACATCATCACCATGTGACCAGTAACCTAGCAATATTACTGGTCACATGGCTATGAGGTCATCAAGGTCCTATAAGGAGTGTTGTGACAGAAGTTTGCCTTAACTGTGGAGCTTTTTTTGTGAAGATTACATACTTATATATACTGTGGGGGGGCTGTATAGTGTGGGGGCCTGTATACTGTGGGGGGCTGTATAGTGTGGGGGCCTGTATACTGTGGGGGGCTGTATACTGTGGGGGCCTGTATACTGTATATTGTGGAATGCTATACTGCTGTACTGTAAACTGTGGGGTGCTGTATAGTGTGGGGGCCTGTATACTGTGGGGGCCTGTATACTGTGGCAGGCTGTATAGTGTGGGGGCCTGTATAGTGTGGGGGCCTGTATACTGTGGGGGGCTGTATACTGTGGGGGGCTGTATAGTGTGGGGGGCTGTATAGTGTGGGGGCCTGTATAATGTGGGGGCCTGTATAATGTGGGGGCCTGTATACTGTGGGGGGCTGTATAGTGTGGGGGCCTGT
Organism: Bufo bufo; assembly: GCF_905171765.1. NCBI lineage: Eukaryota > Metazoa > Chordata > Amphibia > Anura > Bufonidae > Bufo > Bufo bufo. Next base: position 606,672,712 of record NC_053391.1, read on the forward strand.
ATACTGTGGGGGGCTGTATAGTGTGGGGGCCTGTATACTGTGGGGGGCTGTATACTGTGGGGGGCTGTATAGTGTGGGGGGGCTGTATAGTGTGGGGGGCTGTATAGTGTATATTGTGGAATGCTATACTGCTGTACTGTATACTGTGGGGGCTGTATACTGTGGGGGGCTGTATATACTGTTTGGTGTGGGGGGCTGTATAGTGTGGGGTACTGTACCGTGTATAGTTTGGGGTGCTGTATACGGTGAGGTGCTATACTGCTCTACTGTATACTGTGAGGTGTTGTATACTGTAGGGTGCTGTATACTGTGGGCTGCTATACTGCTCTACTATATACTGTGGGGTACTGTATAGTGTGGGTGCTATACTGCATACTGTGTGGTGCTGTATACTATAGGGTGCTATACTGCATGCTGTGGGTTGCTGTATACTATAGGGTGTTATACTGCATACTGTGGGGTGCTGGGGTGCACTGTAACACTAGGGTGAGCCGAGCCCCGGTCTCCTTCCTGCAGAGCGGTGCCCAGAGCACTGATCCTGAGCCGCTGGAGTCTTCAGAACTGGAAGTATTTACAGTCATTCACTGTAGTCTACCAGATGTGTGGGGTTTTTGTGTGTGTGTGTGTGTTGTGATGGAGGGCGTGATTGCCTGCTAAGGTGTGGGAAGGCGGGATCCAGGGGGCCCAAGTAAATTTTTGCCCAGGGTCCAATCAATATTAAAGACGGCCCTGGTTGATGTCACTGATTATTTTGCCCTTCCTCTGATCCGTCAGAACAATAAAATGGATCCTGACTGTGGAGTGTCCGCCTTCACTCAGTCAGCATTTGGTCAGTAATCCAACAATATTGCTAATGCCAAAATCTGCATGTCTTCTGTGTTTTGTACCCACTCCTGCTTTTGGCTAGCAAATCATAATCCAATTCTGATGGGACCATACAGGCCTTACAGCTGCTACATAGACAGGATCCGTTGTGCATCTCATTTTACCTTCCTTCTGACAGATCAGAAGAAGGGTCAAATAAATGATGATGTTTGCCAAGCCAAAAAGGCTAAATAGTGGCCCAGTCATGAAGTGGGGAGGGTGGCAACAGCATAAGAAGTACACAGAGTGGCCCTATGACTGTCACAGCCAGACAGCTGAGAAGCGCTCATAGGAGCTTTTCAGATCCTCCTCCTTGAATTTCTTTGTTTTGGTTTAGTTTCTCATCTCGTTAGTCTATCTCAGCTGTCATGCAGTCGGACTGATTGCTGCCCTTTAAGTTCCTCCCCATAATGCAGTAGTGTGCGGCTGATACAACTTCCTGGAGTGTGTGTGCATGCTGTTCCCAGTTCCCAGTTCCCAGTTCCCAGTCCTCAGTCGTCTGCAAGTTAAGTGCTGTTTATGTATTTATGATCATCTCTTTTCTGGATCCAGGTGACCCTGACTCCCTCCGTGTCAGTGTAGGGAGCCGGAGGTCGTGTCCCCTCACTATTGTAGGGTCTTCAGGTAATAGATAGCCGAGGAACGTGGATATGCGCCCATCCACCTTTGGGGTGTTCGCATAGGCTGAGCAGTGAGGGAGAGCGGCAGGTCTATTGCAGGGGTCTCCCTTTGTTCCTTAGTTGTGGATCCAGAGAGACATTGTTTATATGGTTTTGTCTTGTTTCCTGTACACCATCCGTGACAATGACATAGTCGTCAGGTGGAAGCAGCATGAGGAGACCACAGAGTGGCCCAATGACAGGGTCTGGAGGTGGCAGCAGCATCAGGAGACCACAGAGTGGCACAATTACATAATGTGGTGGTGGTGGCAGCATCAGGAGGCCACAGAGTGGCACAATGACAGAGAGTGGAGGTGGCGGTAGCATCAGAAGACCAGAGTGGCAAAATGACATAATGGTGAGTGGAAACAGCATGAGTGGACCACAGAATAGCCCAATGACAGAGTCTTTAGGTGGCGGCAGCATCAGGAGGCCACAGAGTGACACAATGACAGAGTGTGGCGGTGGAGGCAGCATCAGGAGGCCACAGAATGGCCCAATGACATAATCTGTAGGTGGCAGCATCAGAAGGCCACAGAGTGGCAAGGTGACATAGTATGCAGGTGGCAGCAGCATGAAGAGACCACAGAGTGGCAAGGTAATATAGTGTGTAGGCGGCAGCAGCATCAGGAGGCCACAGAGCGGCAAGGTGACATGGTGTGGAGGTGGCGGCAGCATCAGGAGGCCAAAGAGTGGCAAGGTGACATAGTGTGGAGATGGCAGCAGCATGAGGAGACCATAGAGTCGCAAGGTGAAATAGTGTGGAGGTGGCGGCAGCATCAGGAGACCACAGAGTGGCAAGGTGACATATTGTGGAGGTGGCAGCAGCATGAGGAGACCACAGAGTGGAAAGGTGACATAGTGAGGAGGTGGCAGCAGCATCAGGAAGCCACGGAGTGGCAAGGTGACATAGTATGGAGGTGGACGCAGCATGAGGAGACCACAGAGTGCCAAGGTGACAGTGTGGAGGTGGCAGCAGAATCAGGAGCCCACAGAGTGGCAAGGTGACGTAGTGTGGAGGTGGCAGCAGCATGAAGAGACCACAGAGTGACAAGGTGACATAGTGTGGAGGTGGCAGCAGCAGGAGGAGACCACAGAGTGGCTAAGTGACATAGTGTGGAGGAGGCAGCAGCATCAGTAGGTGACACAGTGTGGAGGTGGGTGGAAATACCATTGCCGGCTGAAGATGGTGGTTGAAATAAGAAGCACTTGGCATCAGATGTATGGCATCAGGCGGGTGGCAGCATCAGAATAGTGGCTGAGGCAGGTAGCCAGAAGAAACCGGTCTCTTTTGTCAAAGTGTTGGTGTGGCACCATGGATGTTCTAGTCTGATTCATCAGGAACTGGTGGGTGGAAATCCTGGCTGATCTACGCCTGATTCATCTTGACAAAGGTCAGTCTCTCCACATTTTGGGTGGTCAGGCGAGTTCTTCTTGGGGAAACTATGGCCCCCGCCGCACTAAACACCCGCTCTGATGCCACACTACTGGCCGGGCAGGACAGGTTTTTCTAGGGCAAATTCGGCCAGTTGCGGCCACAAATCCAGTTTGGCTGCCCAGTAGTCCAGTGGATCTTTAATGACGGCTGGCAGGGTGCACTCCAAGTATGCCACCACCTGCTGGTTCAGGTTCTGCTCCACGTCTAGCTGCTGGTGAGTAGTTTGTTCACTAGACGGGTTAAGAAAGCTGCTCATCAGCAACTCTAGACACAGGCTGCCACCCCACCCCTCTCCAGCAGCCATGGCAGTGGAACGTAAGTTCAGAGGGCTCCCCGGTCAGAACTGCGAGAGGATGGACGATGGCGCAGATAGGCAGCGGCAAACTGACTACATAGGATGTCTCTATAGTAGTTCAGTTTGTCCTCCCTCTCAGCGGGTGTAAAAAAGGCCCCCATTTTGGACCAGTAGAGAGGGCCCAACAAGGTGGAGAGCCAGAAGTCATCCTTCTGCTGAATGGTGACAATTCAGCTGTCACTACCCAAGCAAGTGAGCATGCAGCGGGCCATTTGTGCAAGTGACTCGGAGGGACTCCCTGTCTCCATCTCCACTGCATACGGCCATGGTGTGTCTAGGTCCTCTGCCTCATCTTCCTCATTGCCCTGTAGCTCCTCTGGCTGCTCCTGCTCCTCCCCTCTGTGTAGTTAAACCACCAATTTTGCTATACATTGCTTGTGATCCAATGTCCTCCTCCTTCTCCACTTCAGCCCCCACAAGGCTCATGGGGCCATGAGATCTAGGCACCACATCTCCAGTCTCCTGACCAGCCAGATTTACCAACATCTGTTCCAGGACATGAAGCAGTGGAATGACATCATTCATCCTGTAGTCCTGGCGACTGACAAATAACGTGGTCTCCTCAAAGTTCCTGAGCAAACGACAGGTGGCAGGCATGAGGTGCCACTGACTGACATTGAAGTTACTCCTGTCCGCTTGGATAATCAGGAAATCGTTTATGACCTTTCTCTGCTCATACAGTCATTCCAACATATGAAGGGTGGAATTCCAATGGTTGGAAACGTCGCATATCAGCCTATGTTGGGGGGATTCTACGGCTGCAGCTCAAGGAGGGTGTGCTTTGGGGTGTATGAGTGGCTGAAGTGCATGCAGTTTCCTGGCCATTTTTAGGATGTCTTTCAGATGGGAGGAAAACTTCAGGAACCGCTTGACAACCTGATTGAACACGTATGCCATGCAGGGCGCATGGACCAGCCCTCCTTGAGGCAGTGCCGACACAATGTTCTTCCCATTGTCGGTCACCATGGTTTCGATTTTCATTTGTCGTGGAGAAAGCCAGTGTCACGGCTGTATGTGAGCAACAAGAGCATACACAGTAAATAGAGCTACTGACCGGACCCAAACTGGGGAGGATAAAGGGTGACCCCTGTCAGACCCTCAAAGCTCTCCCTATGCTGCTAAGCACATGCCCGGATCCAAATGGTGGAACGAGGCATGCCCGCGTACCTAAGACTGATGACCACTGTAACCCCTACAATAGTGAAAGGGGCACGGCCACCGGTGCCCTGCTCAGTATATGGACGGAACCGGGGTCGCCTCGGATCCAGTCAGAAAACAAACAGAAACACTACAATGTCTGCACACTTAACTGAATGAGCTGCAGGAGAAGTGAAGACAGATCCAAAGACAGCTGGCAATATCCGGAGTACTTGCTGCAGCAGAACACAGGTCCAGTGAAATGATAGCACACAAGTGAAGATACTCAAGCAAGAGATACAACTCAAATGAGAAATATAATCCGCACCCTACAAAAGGAGGAGGGGTGATTTAAAGGCAGAGAAATCAAACACAGGAGGAACAGCTGGGAGGAAAGAAACAGAAAGTAAAGACCTCATCACAGGGGCAGAGAAACAGAGCAGAGAGAACTCCTCCAAGCTCTAGTAGTGACATCATCACAGGGGTGGAGAAACAGAGCTGTGAGAACGTCTCAAAGCTCTGGTAGTGACAGCCAGGATTCAATTTCTTTTTGAAGGACATGGAACAGTTCCTCCCCTGTGTGACTCCGTTCGTCCAGGCAAACTAGGTCCAGAACAGCGTGACACCCCCGTGCCCTGCACATGTGGTATTCTGGAGGGGCACTGTGAACGGCGTGAGAACTTGGGGGGGAAGCTGGGTCGCCTGGCCAAGTTGCTGGTGTGGCTGTGCAGGAACCACATTGACCCAGTGGCCGGAAAGGACATGTATTGTCCCTGACCGTAATTACAGCTCCACATGCCATGCATTTTGGCAGACACCGACAGGCTCAAGGACTGGCCCACCTTCTGTTCTACATGTGTGTGCAGGGCTGGTACTGCCTTTTTGGCAAAGAAATGACGGCTTGGAACTCTCCACCTCGGCTCGGCACAAGCCATCAATTCTCGGAAAGGTGCAGAGTCCACCACTTGGAAAGGGAGGGACTGCAGCACCAGCAACTTGGACAGGAGCACGTTTATCTTCTGCGCCGTTGGATGAGTGCACACATACTGTTGTCTCTTGGCAATCGCTTCGGTGATCGATTGCTGACGGAATGAATAACGAGGAGGAGGAGGAGGAGGAGCATCAGGATCAGCAGATGATGGTAAGGACAGACAGCTCCCTTCAGGTGGTGGAGCCTTGACTGCCTAAAACTGGGTGAGTGCCACTTGGTGATGCAGCACCACATCGGAGCTACGGTTCTCCCAGGCCACTTTATGGCAACACTGCATATGTTGACGCAGGGCCGAAGAGCCAACATTGGCACCCTGGCCACGCTTCACCTTCTGCCCACAAATTCTACCTATGGCCACGTTCACCCTTTCCGGCGGCTTAACAAAAAACTGCTACACCGCCGAGTAGGTGATTTTACACCCATCACTACGCACTGACTGACTGCTACCGCCGCTGCCTCCTTGTACCCTTGCACCTCTACTTCCTGGGCAGGTAGTCCCCCGCAAAGCGGGTGGTTTTCCCCGGGCACGTTTGGCTGCCGACCTCCCACTGCTGCCACCCTACTGACTCCCGCCCATGCTATCGACTTGCTGGCTCACGGGCAAGCTGCAACCTTATTCTCCCTAGCTCCCAAGTGCGATCAGCTACATCATCATCGAATACTGTCTGCACGTCACTGATGTCCTCCTCAACCGTCTCTGGGTAAGGAGCCTGACCGCTTGCAACACCAGCTCCCACACCACTCTCCTTATCACTACTTGCCCGCCTAGAGGAGGAAGCGGCGGATGTCTCCTCCAGATCTCGGCTGGGCAGTAGCTGCTGACTGTCCTCTAGTAGCTCTTCCTCGCTGAAAATTGGAGCCGAGCCTATGGCATATAATGCTTCTTGCGGTGAGGGAACTGAAAATGACAGAGAAAGGTTCAGGACATGTGGAGGCACAGAGCCTGCTCCTGGGCCATGCCAACTAAGCGTAGTGTCAGAGGAACCCACCGACTCTTGGCTAGGGGTTTCTGATGCCACTTGTGACGAAGTGGATGACCGAGTCAACCATTCATGAGTGGGTTGCTGGTCAATACACGACCGCTAGATGACACCGGGAGCTCAGGCCTCTCGCTGCAACCCCTGCTGCCCCGCCCCCTTACTCTGCTGCGACCTCTGCCTGCGCCAGAAACATTTAGGCCTCTGCCACTCCCCTGTGCAGGAAAAGGCACTTCTCTGTCTGACATACTGTTAGATCAAATAATCATAATGTTAGATCAAATATTTTTTATTTTGCCACTAATACACAGCAAACAGGGCTGCAGAATAAATCACTGCACCACTGATCGGCAATTAGGCCCTACATTTTTTTCTACTTTTAGGCCCCTTTCACACGGGCGAGATTTCCGCGCGGGTGCAATGCGTCAGGTGAACGCATTGCACCCGCACTGAATCCGGACCCATTCATTTCTATGGGGCTATGCACATGAGATGTGATTTTCACGCATCACTTGTGCGTTGCGTGAAAATCGCAGCATGCTCCTCTTTGTGCATTTTCCACGCAACGCAGGCCCCATAAAAGCGAATGGGGCTGCGTGAAAATCGCAAGAATCCACAAGCAAGTGCAGATGCGGTGCGATTTTCACGCACGGTTGCTAGGAGATGATCGGGATGGAGACATAATTCTTAATACAGAATGCATAGTACAATAGGGCTGGAGGGGTTAAAAAAAATTAAATTAATTTAACTCACCTTAATCCACTTGTTTGCGCAGCCCGGCTTCTCTTCTGTCTTCATCTTTGCTGTGCACAGGAAAAGGACCTGTGGTGAAGTCACTACGCTTATCACATGGTCCGTCACATGATCCATCACCATGGTAAAAAAGATCATGTGATGGACCATGTGATGAGCGCAGTGGATTAAAAGTGGATTAAGGTGAGTTAAATTTTATTTATTTTTTTAACCCCTCCAGCCCTATTGTACTATGCATTCTGTATTAAGAATGCTATTATTTTGGGGGCGGAGCCAGCGCCGGTCTGAGATGGCCGCTTGATTCTGAGCTCCGTACCACAGCCCGTTTCATGCACTAGCTATCAGTAGCAATCTGCCAGAAAATGGTCAAAATCGGTAATCCCAGAGCAGGGCATAGCTCCGGTACCAGAAAAGCCAAGTTGCAGGAGGTGACATGGATAAATTTCTAAAGAAAGCGGCCGCTTCATACGTTGCCCGCGATTCTAAAATGGCGCCCGCTCAGCCTCAGAAGGCTAGGTCGGAAGACGAAAGTGACAATGAAGAACCGCAAGGTAGGGGGGCCCTTCCGATCACCAGAAACTACCTGAATAACACCCTGAGTAAATCCCTTGAACCCCTGTTAAGCGAATTCGCGGCCATGCGGCAAGACATGCGTCACATAGGGGACAGGGTGGAAACGCTTGAGAATCAGCAGGTCCAGATGCTGGATCACCAGAGGGCCACGTCCAACTCCCTACAGAAGTGTGGTTCTTACCTGAATCAACTTCAAAATGCCCTGGAAGACCAGGAAAACAGGGGTCGCAGGAACAACTTGCGCATAAGGGGGATCCCTGAGGCTGTGCTTCCCGATGACATTCCAGCTCCGGTCGTCTCCCTCTGCTCCTCTCTCCTAGGCCCAGATTATGCACTGGAGATTGTTCTGGAAAGGGCCCACAGAGCGCTAAGACCCAAACCTAAACCAGATGAACCCCCAAGAGATATAATATGCAGATTCCTCAATTTCCAAGTTAAGAATGCTGTTCAGGAAGCTGCAAGAAACAGACAAGACATCCTATTTGGTGAGGCCCAAGTATCAATTTACCAGGATTTAGCCCCCTTGACTTTAAGGAAGCGCAAATTTCTCAAGCCTCTGACAGAGTGGCTACGGGCGAACAGGATCCTTTACAAATGGAACTTTCCCTTTGGCATCTCCTTCTCACATGGAGGCCGCCGCATAAATATTACCACTTACGCCGATCTGGAGGCTGTTTTTGACCACCTGCAAATCCCTCCTATGCCAATTGAGAACAGGGACTTATTCCTGGACCTAGGAGCCTTACCAGAAATCCCATCGGTTGAACCCTTCACCGTACAGCACACCCCTAAGGCCCATAAAACGGGGAAGAGGAGTCGGCAGTTGACACCCAAGAGACTGTCTCAGGATTAATCTCCATGGACCTTGTCCGGTATTTTCTTCACATATAGGGACGGTACTTTCCTTTCTCCTGGACTACCCTGGATCTATCCAGATAATTTGCTTCTTCTTTATAAAGAGATCTTGGCTATTATCTGCCTTACTACAGTAGCTTAACATACTGCTAGTGGACCCAGGCCTTAGTCCTGATTTGTATAATGATACCTCTGTATTGCTTAGCCCATGCTTCTCTTTTCTGCCTCTCCTCTTCCCCCTCCAACTTTCATCAACCTTCTCTAAACCTCTTCTCAACTAGTCTCTCTTTATTATCCTGCTTAAATTTTCCATTTCCTGTAATACCCTGCTGACTCTCAACTCTCCCTGCTCTGACTGTCCGAGGACGGCCTGACCAATTCTTCCTTCATATAAAAAGCCGACGATTGCTTGAACTAAAGTCAGTTTAGTTCCAATTTGCAATCCTACGTGCAAAACGGTCTGTTCACCGGTCTTTGACCAATTTTTCCCCCATGCTTTACACCAGTGGGCCAATCCACTATCTACATTATTTTTTTGTTTTCTTTTATTCTGTTCTCATTGTTTCCCCTCTACCTTTGTTTTGTTCAAGGTACCTCACACGCATTTTCCTGATCCCTTCGATAGACGCACAGAAACCAAAGGACCGGGCTTCTCTCCTGGACGAGGTGGTTATACCTAAAACCGTAAGTGCCCTCTCCTGGAGGACTAGCGCACCATTTACTCTTCCTTACACAATTACCCTTGACCATGGCTGATATTCTCATAGCTTCGTATAACGTAAAGGGATTCAATTCACCTTCCAAAAGAAGCCAAATTTTCTCCATTTTACGTAAGGAGGGATCGGATGTGCTGCTCCTCCAGGAGACACTTTAGGTTCAATCATTACCCTAATATGGAATTCTCTCATTATCCACTCTGGTTTCACTGTGGGGGAAGTTCCGCCTCGTCCGGGGGAGTAAGTATTGGTTTCAAAAGGAGGGTTCCCTTTAAATATATGGACCACAAGCAATACCCGGAGGGCAGATTCATTATGGTCAAGGGGAATATAGGTGTTCAGGTATATACATTTGTAAACCTTTATGCCCCTAACTCTAAACAGGCCAAATGGCTTGCCTCCATAGCTCCTTTAATTACCTCCTTTAAGGAAGGCATAGTGGTGCTAGGGGGTGATCTCAATGTAGCCATCAACCCCCAATTGGACTCATCATCTCACACAACCTCCGAACCCGAACTGAACTTCGTCCCGAACCCGAACCCCATTGAAGTCAATGGGGACCCGAACTTTTGGGCACTAAAAAGGCTGTAAAACAGCCCAGGAAAGAGCTAGAGGGCTGCAAAAGGCAGCAACATGTAGGTAAATCCCCTGCAAACAAATGTGGATAGGGAAATAAATTTAAAAAAAAAAAAAAAACAATATCAATTGGACAGAGGTCCCATAGCAGAGAATCTGGCTTCACATCAGCAGAGAATCTGGCTTCACGTCAGCAGAGAATCAGTCTCTTCATGCCATAGCAAAGAATCTGGCTTCATGTCAGCACAGAATCAGTCTCTTCATGCCATAGCAGAGAATCTGGCTTCATGTCAGCGCAGAATCAGTCTTCATGTCATAGCAGAGAATCAGGCTTCACGTCACCCACCACTGGAACAGGCCACTGTCACACATTTAGGCCCCGGCACCCAGACAGAGGAGAGCGGTCCCGTAACAGAGAATCTGGCCTTATGTCAGCACAGAATCTGTCTTCATGTCATAGCAGAGAATCAGGCTTCACGTCACCCACCACTGGAACAGGCCACTGTCACATATTTAGGCCCCGGCACCCAGACAGAGGAGAGCGGTCCCGTAACAGAGAATCTGGTCTTATGTCAGCGCAGAATCTGTCTTCATGTCATAGCAGAGAATCAGGCTTCACGTCACCCACCACTGGAACAGGCCACTGTCACACATTTAGGCCCCGGCACCCAGACAGAGGAGAGCGGTCCCGTAACAGAGAATCTGGCCTTATGTCAGCGCAGAATCTGTCTTCATGTCATAGCAGAGAATCAGGCTTCACGTCACCCACCACTGGAACAGGCCACTGTCACACTTTTAGGCCCCGGCACCCAGACAGAGGAGAGCGGTCCCGTAACAGAGAATCTGGCCTTATGTCAGCGCAGAATCTGTATTCATGTCATAGCAGAGAATCAGGCTTCACGTCACCCACCACTGGAACAGGCCACTGTCACACATTTAGGCCCCGGCATCCAGACAGAGGAGAGCGGTCCCGTAACAGAGAATCTGGCCTTATGTCAGTGCAGAATCTGTCTTCATGTCATAGCAGAGAATCAGGCTACACGTCACCCACCACTGGAACAGGCCACTGTCAGTCACATATTTAGGCCCAGGCACCCAGGCAGAGGAGAGAGGTCGCGTAACAGAGAATCTGGCCTTATGTCAGCACAGAATCTGTCTTCATGTCATAGCAGAGAATCAGGCTTCACGTCACCCACCACTGGAACAGGCCACTGTCACACATTTAGGCCCCGGCACCCAGACAGAGGAGAGCGGTCCCGTAAAAGAGAATCTGGCCTTATGTCAGCGCAGAATCTGTCTTCATGTCATAGCAGAGAATCAGGCTTCACGCCACCCACCACTGGAACAGGCCACTGTCACATATTTAGGCCCAGGCATCCAGGCAGAGGAGAGAGGTCGCGTAACAGAGAATCTGGCCTTATGTCAGCACAGAATCTGTCTTCATGTCATAGCAGAGAATCAGGCTTCACGTCACCCACCACTGGAACAGGCCACTGTCACACATTTAGGCCCCGGCACCCAGACAGAGGAGAGAGGTCCCGTAACAGAGAATCTGGCCTTATGTCAGCACAGAATCTGTCTTCATGTCATAGCAGAGAATCAGGCTTCACGTCACCCACCACTGGAACAGGCCACTGTCACACATTTAGGCCCCGGCACCCAGACAGAGGAGAGCGGTCCCGTAACAGAGAATCTGGCCTTATTTCAGCGCAGAATCTGTCTTCATGTCATAGCAGAGAATCAGGCTTCACGTCACCCACCACAGGAAAAGGCCACTGTCACACATTTAGGCCCAGGCACCCAGGCAGAGGAGAGAGGTCGCGTAACAGAGAATCTGGCCTTATGTCAGCACAGAATCTGTCTTCATGTCATAGCAGAGAATAAGGCTTTACGTCACCCACCACTGGAACAGGCCACTGTGACACATTTAGGCCCCGGCACCCAGACAGAGGAGAGCGGTCCCGTAACAGAGAATCTGGCCTTATGTCAGCGCAGAATCTGTCTTCATGTCATAGCAGAGAATCAGGCTTCACGTCACCCACCACTGGAACAGGCCACTGTCACATATTTAGGCCCAGGCACCCAGACAGAGGAGAGAGGTCGCGTAACAGAGAATCTGGCTTCATGTCAGCACAGAATAAGTCTTCATGTCATAGCAGAGAATCAGGCTTCACGTCACCCACCACTGGAACAGGCCACTGTCACACAATTATGCCCCGGCACCCAGACAGAGGAGAGGTTCATTCAACTTTGGGTTGCCCTGCAATATAATGGTAAAATTAAATTAAAAATAGTATTGAATGAGGAAGTGCCCTGTAGTAGAATAATATATTGTTAAGGGGAGGTAGTTAATATCTAATCTGCACAAGGGATGGACAGGTCCTGTGGGATCCATGCCTGGTTCATTTTTATGAACGTCAGCTTGTCCACATTGGCTGTAGACAGGCGGCTGCGTTTGTCTGTAATGACGCCCCCTGCCGTGCTGAATACACGTTCAGACAAAACGCTGGCCGCCGGGCAGGCCAGCACCTCCAAGGCATAAAAGGCTAGCTCTGGCCACGTGGACAATTTGGAGACCCAGAAGTTGAATGGGGCCGAACCATCAGTCAGTACGTGGAGGGGTGTGCACAGGTACTGTTCCACCATGTTAGTGAAATGTTGCCTTCTGCTAACACGTTCCGTATCAGGTGGTGGTGCACTTAGCTGTGGCGTGGTGACAAAACTTTTCCACATCTCTGCCATGCTAACCCTGCCCTCAGAGGAGCTGGCCGTGACACAGCTGCGTTGGCGACCTCTTGCTCCTCCTCTGCCTTCGGCCTGGGCTTCCACTTGTTCCCCTGTGACATTTGGGAATGCTCTCAGTAGCGCGTCTACCAACATGCGCTTGTACTCGCGCATCTTCCTATCACGCTCCAGTGTAGGAAGTACCGGGGATCCAGCAGGGTGGCAACCCAGTAGTCCGCACACGTTAAAATGTGGGCAACTATGCTGTCGTTCCGCAGGCACTGCAGCATGTAGTCGCTCATGTGTGCTAGGCTGCCCAGAGGTAAGGACAAGCTGTCCTCTGTGGGAGGCGTATCGTCATCGTCCTGTGTTTCCCCCCAGCCACGCACCAGTGATGGGCCCGAGCTGCTTTGGGTGCCACCCCGCTGTGAACATGCTTCATCCTCATCCTCCTCCACCTCCTCCTCATCCTCGTCCTCCTCGTCCTCCAGTAGTGGGCCCTGTCTGGCCACATTTGTACCTGGCCTCTGCTGTTGCAAAAAACCTCCCTCTGAGTCACTTCGAAGAGACTGGCCTGAAAGTGCTAAAAATGACCCCTCTTCCTCCTCTTCCTCCTGGGTCACCTCCTCTTCCATCATCGCCCTAAGTGTTTTCTCAAGGAGACATAGAAGTGGTATTGTAACGCTGATAACGGCGTCATCGCCACTGGCCATGTTGGTGGAGTACTCGAAACAGCGCAACAGGGCACACAGGTCTCGCATGGAGGCCCAGTCATTGGTGGTGAAGTGTGTCTGATCCACAGTGCGACTGACCCGTGCGTGATGCAGCTGAAACTCCACTATGGCCTGCTGCTGCTCTTACAGTCTGTCCAGCATATGCAAGGTGGAGTTCCACCTGGTGGGTACGTCGCATATGAGGCGGTGAGCGGGAAGGCCGAAGTTACGCTGTAGCACAGACAGGCGAGCAGCGGCAGGGTGTAAACGTCAGAAGCGCGAACAGACGGCCCGCACTTTATGCAGCAGCTCTGACATGTCGGGGTAGTTGCGAATGAACTTCTGCACCACAAAATTCAGCACATGCGCCAGGCAAGGGATGTGCATCAAACCGGCTAGTCCCAGAGCTGCAACGAGATTTCACCCATTATCGCACACCACCAGGCCGGGCTTGAGGCTCACCGGCAGCAACCACTCGTCTGTCTGTTGTTCTATACCCCGCCACAACTCCTGTGCGGTGTGGGGCCTGTCCCCCAAACATATGAGTTTCAGAATGGCCTGCTGACGTTTACCCCGGGCTGTGCTGAAGTTGGTGGTGAAGGTGTGTGGCTGACTGGATGAGCAGGTGGAAGAAGAGGAGGAGGAAGCTGAGTAGGAGGAGGAGGAGGAGACAGGAGGCAAAGAATGTTGCCCTGCGATCCTTGGTGGCGGAAGGACGTGCGCCAAACAGCTCTCCGCCTGGGGCCCAGCCGCCACTACATTTACCCAGTGTGCAGTTAGGGAGATATAGCGTCCCTGGCCATGCTTACTGGTCCACGTATCTGTGGTTAGGTGGACCTTGCCACAGATGGCGTTGCGCAGTGCACACTTGATTTTATCGGACACTTGTTTGTGCAGGGAAAGCACGGCTCTCTTGGAGAAGTAGTGGCGGCTGGGAACAACATACTGTGGGACAGCAAGCGACATGAGCTGTTTGAAGCTGTGTGTGTCCACCAGCCTAAATGACAGCATTTCATAGGCCAGTAGTTTAGAAATGCTGGCATTCAGGGCCAGGGATCGAGGGTGGCTAGGTGGGAATTTACGTTTTCTCTCAAATGTTTGTGAGATGGAGAGCTGAACGCTGCCGTGTGACATGGTTGAGATGCTTGGTGACGCAGGTGGTGGTGTTGGTGGTACATCCCATGTTTGCTGGGCGTCAGGTGCCAACGTTCCTCCAGAGGCAGAGGAAGAGGCGGCGGCAGCAGCAGCAGAAGAGGCCGAGGCGGCGGCAGCAGCAGAAGAGGCCGAGGCGGCAGCAGCAGAAGAGGCAGCAGGGGGAGCCTGAGTGACTTCTTTGTTTTTAAGGTGTTTACTCCACTGCAGTTCATGCTTTGCATGCAGGTGCCTGGTCATGCAGGTTGTGCTAAGGTTCAGAACGTTAATGCCTCGCTTCAGGCTCTGATGGCACAGCGTGCAAACCACTTGGGTCTTGTCGTCAGCACATTGTTTGAAGAAGTGCCATGCCAGGGAACTCCTTGAAGCTGCCTTTGGGGTGCTCGGTCCCAGATGGCGGCGGTCAGTAGCAGGCGGAGTCTCTTGGCGGCGGGTGTTCTGATTTTGCCCACTGCTCCCTCTTTTGCTACGCTGTTGGCTCGGTCTCACCACTGCCTCTTCCTCCGAACTGTGAAAGTCAGTGGCACGACCTTCATTCCATGTGGCGTCTAGGACCTCATCGTCCCCTGCATCGTCTTCCACCCAGTCTTGATCCCTGACCTCCTGTTCAGTCTGCACACTGCAGAAAGATGCAGCAGTTGGCACCTGTGTTTCGTCATCATCAGAGACGTGCTGAGGTGGTATTCCCATGTCCTCATCATCAGGAAACATAAGTGGTTGTGCGTTAGTGCATTCTATCTCTTCCACCCCTGGTGAAGAGCTAGGTGGATGCCCTTGGGAAAATCTGGCAGCAGAGTCTTCAAACAGCATAAGAGACTGCTGCATAACTTGAGGCTCAGACAGTTTCCCTGATATGCATGGGGGTGATGTGACAGACTGATGGGCTTGGTTTTCATGCGCCATCTGTGCGCTTTCTGCAGAAGACTGGGTGGGAGATAATGTGAACGTGCTGGATGCTCTGTCGGCCACCCAATTGACTAATGCCTGTACCTGCTCAGGCCTTACCATCCTTAGAACGGCATTGGGCCCCACCAAATATCCCTGTAAATTCTGGCGGCTACTGGGACCTGAGGTAGTTGGTACACTAGGACGTGTGGCTGTGGCAGAACGGCCACGTCCTCTCCCAGCACCAGAGGGTCTACTAACACCACCACGACCATGTCCACGTCCGCGTCCCTTATTAGATGTTTTCCTCATTGTTCCCTTTCACCACAATTTTGAGAATGGCAAATTTGGGAATAGTTTTTCAACCCAAAAAAAAAAATGTACTTTTACGGTCACTAAAAATAACTTGACCAGCTAAAACAGTACAGATTTGCTTGAATAGAAATGTGAGACCTGGTTTTTTTTTGCACTGTGTGACAGGTTAAGGTTTAATCACAGAATCAGATTTCTATCTGAACGGTAGCGTGTGTCTTAGGTTTTTCTGAATGACACTATCAGTACTGTACCTTCAATGTAAGATATCCTTTTTGGGATAGATTTCAAGTAGGCCTCAAATACCAGAAACTAGTTATTTTGAGAATGGCAAATTTGGGAATAGTTTTTCAAACCAGAAAAAAAAATGTGCTTTTACGGTCGCTACAAATAACTTGACCAGCTAAAACAGTACAGATTTGCTTGAATAGAAATGTGAGACCTGTTTTTTTTTGCACTGTGTGACAGGTATAGGTTTAATCTCAGAATCAGACTTCTATCTGCACGGTAGCGTGTGTCTTAGGTTTTTCTGAATGACACTATCAGTACCTTCAATGTAAGATATCCTTTTTGGGATAGATTTCAAGTAGGCCTCAAATACCAGAAACTAGTTATTTTGAGAATGGCAAATTTGGGAATAGTTTTTCAACCCAGAAAAAAAAAATTGCTTTTACGGTCACTACAAATAACTTGACCAGCTAAAACAGTACAGATTTGCTTGAATAGAAATGTGAGACCTGTTTTTTTTTGCACTGTGTGACAGGTTAAGGTTTAATCTCAGAATCAGACTTCTATCTGCACGGTAGCGTGTGTCTTAGGTTTTTCTGAATGACACTATCAGTACCTTCAATGTAAGATATCCTTTTTGGGATAGATTTCAAGTAGGCCTCAAATACCAGAAACTAGTTATTTTGAGAATGGCAAATTTGGGAATAGTTTTTCAACCCAGAAAAAAAAAAAGGGCTTTTACGGTCGCTACAAATAACTTGACCAGCTAAAACAGTACAGATTTGCTTGAATAGAAATGTGAGACCTGTTTTTTTTTTGCACTGTGTGACAGGTTAAGGTTTAATCACAGAATCAGACTTCTATCTGCACGGTAGCGTGTGTCTTAGGTTTTTCTGAATGACACTATCAGTACCTTCAATGTAAGATATCCTTTTTGGGATAGATTTCAAGTAGGCCTTAAATAACAGAAACTAGTCATTTTGAGAATGGCAAATTTGGGAATAGTTTTTCAACCCAGAAAAAAAAAAAGGGCTTTTACGGTCGCTACAAATAACTTGACCAGCTAAAACAGTACAGATTTGCTTGAATAGAAATGTGAGACCTGTTTTTTTTTGCACTGTGTGACAGGTTAAGGTTTAATCTCAGAATCAGACTTCTATCTGCACGGTAGCGTGTGTCTTAGGTTTTTCTGAATGACACTATCAGTACCTTCAATGTATAGAATAGAAATGTCAGGTCTATTTTTAGGCACTGGGTGACAGGCTCAACTTGCCCCTGATGTAGTATATGGCCAAAAAATAACCACACTGTTGATGGTTAAATGCACTTGGGTGACACAGGCTCAGCCTGCACCAGATGTAGTATATGGCCAAAAAATAATCAGACTGTTGATGGCTAAATGCACTTCGGTGACACAGGCTCAGCCTGCAGCTGATGTAGTATATGGCCAAAAAATAACCAGACTGTTGATGGTTAAATGCACTTCGGTGACACAGGCTCAGCCTGCAGCTGATGTAGGATATAGCACAAAATAACCACACTATTGATGGTTAAATACACTTGGTGATAGCTTGTGCTGGCGCACCACAAGCCGCCAATCACCCCAGAAAAAAAGTGATCTTAAAACGCTCTGGGCAGCCTCAAAAAAGTGAGCAAGTCAATATTAGCACTTCAATGATCCACAGCTGCAGATCGATCACAGAATGAAGTCTTTTGGAGGAGTTAATCACTGCCTAATCTCGCCCTAACGTCGCAGCTGCAACCTCTCCCTATGCTTCAATCAGCAGAGTGACGTGCAGCGCAACGTGACCCAAGCTTATATAGAGGCTGGGTCACATGCTGCACTGGCCAATCACAGCCATGCCAATAGTAGGCAAGGCTGTGATGGCCTCTTGGGGCAAGTAGTATGACGCTTGTTGATTGGCTGCTTTGCAGCCTTTCAAACAGCGCCAAGAAAGCGCCGAACACTGAACCCGAACACAGACTTTTACGAAAGTTCGGGTTCGCTCATCCCTATTCCTTAAGGTTACCTCCCCTACACGGAAAACTAAAAGCTTTAACTGGAGATGGCAATCCAGATTCTATAAAGAAAATAGCGTCACTTCTGGAAGAATACTTCACCTTAAATTCCTTACCCGAACTCTCATCACAGACCATTTGGGACGCACATAAACCCTATATTAGGGGTGAGCTCATTAGTTTAGGAGTGCATCTAAAAAAAACTAGGGAAAACAACATCAACACCCTCCTCTCCAAAATAAACAAATTAGAGTCTGTCCACAAACTTACCCTTTCTGACATCCAACTACAAGAGCTGTCTAAAGCAAGAGCTGAGTTAAAAACCTTATTACATAATAACTCAGCCAAGTTTTATCTTAGTTCCCAATACAAGTTTTTTGCTCATGGGGACAAAGCTTCCAAATTCCTTATGAACAGAATTAAATCCAGGAGAGCTGACAATTTCATTTATCAATTGTCTACCCCTAGCGGTGAACCAATTTTCGCCTCATTTAAGATCGCAAAACAATTTAGAGACTTCTATGAAGCATTATACAATCTCCCTTCCCCCATGACTCCATCTGACCACTCCTCCCTGGTGGACGCTTTTTTGAAAACAGCCTCCTGCCCAACTTTATCAGTGGATCAAAAACTTTCCCTCGAGACTTCGTTTACTATGAAAGAGATTTCTACAGCCCTTGATCAGATGCCTAAGGGGAAAAGCCCCGGTCCAGACGGACTTCCTGCACTTTATTATAAGACCTTTAAAAAGCAACTGATGCCACATCTCCTGAAAGTGTGCAATCAATCCTTGATAGGTATCCCTCTGTCCAGGGACATGACATCAGCTCATATAGCTTTGATTCCTAAAGAGGGGAAGGACTCTAAGCTTTGTGCAAACTATAGGCCCATCTCCCTATTGAATATCGACCTTAAATTACTTGCAAAACTACTGGCCAATCGCCTGGCAGCCCTTCTCCCTCTTCTGGTACATATGGATCAGGTAGGCTTCGTACGTAATAGGGAAGGCAGGGATAACACCTCTAGAGTGGTTAACTCACTCTCCTATGCTAGATATACGTCCACTCCCCTTGTACTCCTCAGTACCGACGCTGAAAAAGCGTTTGACCGCATAAATTGGAACTACTTGAGTCATGTTCTTAAGTTCTTTGGCCTGCCTGATCCATATATCAAGGCTATATTTGCTATGTACGACCAGGCCACAGCTCGCGTTATGGTCAATGGTGACTTATCCACTCCTTTTCGAATTCAAAATGGAACTTGTCAAGGCTTTCCCTTATCCCCCCTGCTCTTCATATTGGCGATGGAACCCCTCCTATCCAAACTTAGAGCAAATACCAAGTTCGAAGGGATAGCCCTTGGAGGCAGGAATCATAAGATTGCTGCGTTCGCGGACGATGTCATGATAATGACATCCAATCCTAAGTCTTCCCTCCCCGTGATACTGGAACACTTAAAGGATTATAGTATGGTTTCCAACTTCAGAATTAATGAAAGCAAATCCACCATCATTAGCACAGGACTATCACCTTCTCTCAAACTCTCCTTAATGAAAGATTCCCCTTTTAACTGGTCCTCTCCAACTATTACCTATTTAGGAGTGAAGCTCAGCCCTTCCATATCAGACCTTTTCAAACTCAACTACGTCCCTTTAAAAACTGCCCTATTCTCAGCGCTTGACAAACTCACCAAGTCAGTCCCAACCTTATCATGGTTTGGTAGGAAAAATATCCTCTCTGCTCTCATTATCCCACGTCTTACCTACCTCCAACAAGTTCTCCCAATTCCCGTGCCTAAATCTTACTATACTTCCCTAAAACAGAGATTCAGAACTTTCATTTGGAACGGCAGGAAAGCGAGACTCTCCTACTCGTTCCTGTCCCGTTCACGCATGACTTGTGGGATTGGGCAGCTAGACCCCGAATTATATGGGAAAGCCATACTAATGTCAAGAATTATAGACTGGTTGAGAAACACAGAGAGCAAATCTTGGGTGGCCATGGAACAAAACATTATTGGAATGCCGACTCGAGCCTTTTGCCTGGGCCATCAAACTCCCCCCCAAACCAATCTACAATCCTTCCCACTCATCAAAGCAACAGTAGATGCTTGGAAATGGTGGAATCTCTCCCACTGCTCTATACCATTCCCCTCTCCCCTTATCACGATCAGCGACATCCTTGGCTCATCTACCAGTGGGCCCAGAAGCACCTCTTCTAAAACAATTAGATCCTCAACCCTGCCAATTTCTCTTTTCCTCGACCCCCAGGGTTTAACCCCTACAAATGAATCCATAAAAACCCTTACGAGTCCACAACCACGTGATTTCACTATCATCCCATATCAAATCCTTTATTCACAAAAATAACATAAATGGAGAACTTCTCCGCTTTTTGACACCCCTCACAAATCATCTAGATGTGTAAGGGCCCAAGAAAATGGCTACAAAATCCTATCGCAATGGTATATTACCCCAATTAAATCTTCACGCTTCAATAGACCCACTTCAGTCGATTGTTGGAGATGCCAAAACGAGATAGGTACCTTTCTCCATAGGATGATAAAATAATATGAAATAAATGAACCGCATACAATAGTAATGCAGATTACATTAGGTACATTTTCAGAGGGTACAACAGTACATAGTAACAATAATAGGAACCAAATAAGGTAGAGTGGTACGATGATACAGATACTTCGCAGGTATAAATCGCATCTTAAGTTTGGTGACTCAAGTTGTTTTGTTATACAAGATGTGTTTCTTTGTGATTTACGAACTAAATCAAGTTTAGATGACTAAGTAGTTTGATGGGTTGGACCGAACATGGAAGAAACTATTCAAGCAAATCTCCCAATGTTTGTAGAATTTATCTTTTTTAAATAAGGCCGAGGTGGCTACACCTTCGTACCAACAGTTGTCTTCAACCTTTTTTATTACTTCGAGGTCATTAGGAATATAGTCAGGTTTCCAATGGGAGGCAATAAGTTGACGTGTTGCAATACATAAATGGCCAAAAAACGTTCTGAAATCAAAGGGAATGGTCTCAATGCCTATAAAAAGAAGTGCCAATTGTGGTGAAGGAGAAATTGGGATTGGACAAATTTTAGCGAAATTGTAGAAAGATCGGAGCCATAAGGAATTGATCGGGGGACATTCCCACCAACAGTGGAGAAAGGAGCTCTGTGGATGTCCGCATCTCCAACATTCAGGAGAGCTATCTGGGAATAACCTATTTAGTTTTGTCGGGTAATAATACCACCTATATAGGATTTTCCTAGATGTCTCTAGGTGTGAGATACATCTTGAAATATTTGATATTACATCAAATGAAAGGGACCATAGTTCTGTGGATAAGTTGACAGATAGGTCTTGAGACCATTTGGATTTGATTTCCTGTAGTGGGTCTTCTAGTGGTAGAATAAGGACTTCATATGTTTTTGATATTCCTTTTCGATTGGTGTTATAGTTTAAGAGTAGGGATGAGCGAACCCGAACTATATAGTTCGGGTTCGTACCGAATTTTGGGGTGTCCGTGACACGGACCCGAATCCGAACATTTTCGTAAAAGTCCGGGTTCGGGTTCGGTGTTCGGCGCTTTCTTGGCGCTTTTTGAAAGGCTGCAAAGCAGCCAATCAACAAGCATCATACTACTTGCCCCAAGAGGCCATCACAGCCTTGCCTACTATTGGCATGGCTGTGATTGGCCAGTGCAGCATGTGACCCAGCCTCTATATAAGCTTGGGTCAAGTAGCGCTGCACGTCACTCTGCTGATACAAGTGTAGGGAGAGGTTGCAGCTGCGACGTTAGGGCGAGATTAGACAGTGATTAACTCCTCCAAAAGACTTCATTCAGTGATCGATCTACAGCTGTGGATTATTGAACTGCTGATATTCAATTGAACTGCTGATATTCAATTGCTCAGTGTTTTTAGGGTGCCCAGAGCGTTTTTCAGTCACTTTTTTCTGGGGGGACCGGCGGCCATTTTGTGGCTTGCTTGTGCGCCAGCACAAGCTGCCACCAAGTACATTTAACCATCAATAGTGTGGTTATTTTTTGCTATATCCTACATCAGGGTCAAGCTTTCATCAAGTGCATTTAACCATCAATAGTGTGGTTATTTTTTGGCCATATACTACATCAGGGGCAAGCTGACCTTGTCACCCAAGTGCATTTAACCATCAATAGTGTGGTTATTTTTTGGCTATATCCTACATCAGGGTCAAGCTTTCATAAAGTGCAATTAACCATCAATAGTGTGGTTATTTTTTGGCCATATACTACATCAGGGGCAAGTTGAGCCTGTCACCCAGCGCCTAAAAAATAGGCCTCACATTTATATTAATCCAAATCTGTCATTACTGCTTTAGCTGGTCAAGTTATTTAGTGTCCGTCAAAGAACAGTTTTTGTTCTGGGTTGAAAAACAATTCCCAAATTTGCAATTCTCAAAATTAGTGGTTTCTGCTATATCAGGCCTACTTTAAATCTATCCCTAAAAGGGTATATTAGATTCAAGGTGCTGATAGGGAAATTCTCAAGAACTTCACACACACGCTACAGTGCAGATCCAAGTCTAATTCTGTGATTAAACGTATACCTGTCACCCAGCGCCTAAAAAATAGGCCTCACATTTATATTCATCCAAATCTGTACTGTTTTAGCTGGTCAAGTTATTTTTAGTGACCGTCAAAGCACAGTTTTTGTTCTGGGCTGAAAAACAATTCCCAAATTTGCAATTCTCAAAATTAGTGGTTTCTGCTGTATCAGGCCTACTTTAAATCTATCCCTAAAAGGGTATATTAGATTCAAGGTGCTGATAGGGTAATTCTCAAGAACTTCACACACACGCTACAGTGCAGATCCAAGTCTAATTCTGTGATTAAACGTATACCTGTCACCCAGCGCCTAAATAATAGGCCTCAAATTTATATTCAGCTAAATCTGTCATTACTGGTGTGCCTGTATTAGTGTAATACGGTACCTAAATAGATAGCCAGATAGTGTTAGGTGTCTGTAAAAAAAGGCCTGAATTTGAATTCAATACATTGGCCCGAATAATATTTTTCTTATTGTGGTGAACGGTAACAATGAGGAAAACATCTAGTAAGGGACGCGGACGCGGACATGGTCGTGGTGGTGTTAGTGGACCCTCTGGTGCTGGGAGAGGACGTACATCAGGTCCTAGTAGCCGCCAGAATTTACAGCCATATTTGGTGGGGCCCAATGCCGTTCTAAGGATGTTAAGGCCTGAGCAGGTACAGGCATTAGTCAATTGGGTGGCCGACAGTGCATCCAGCACGTTCACATTATCTCCCACCCAGTCTTCTGCAGAAAGCGCACAGATAGCGCATGAAAACCAAGCCCATCAGTCTGTCACATCACCCCCATGCATATCAGGGAAACTGTCTGAGCCTCAAGTTATGCAGCAGTCTCTTATGCTGTTTGAAGACTCTGCTGGCAGGGTTTCCCAAGGGCATCCACCTAGCCCTTCCCCAGGGGTGGAAGAGATAGAATGCACTAACGCACAACCACTTATGTTTCCTGATGATGAGGACATGGGAATACCACCTCAGCACGTGTCTCTGATGATGACGAAACACAGGTGCCAACTGCTGCGTCTTTCTGCAGTGTGCAGACTGAACAGGAGGTCAGGGATCAAGACTGGGTGGAAGACGATTCAGGGGACGATGAGGTCCTAGACCCCACATGGAATGAAGGTCGTGCCACTGACTTTCACAGTTCGGAGGAAGAGGCAGTGGTGAGACCGAGCCAACAGCGTAGCAAAAGACAAAGAGGGAGCAGTGGGCAAAAGCAGAACACCCGCCGCCAAGAGACTCCGCCTGCTACTGACCGCCGCCATCTGGGACCGAGCACCCCAAAGGCAGCTTCAAGGAGTTCCCTGGCATGGCACTTCTTCAAACAATGTGCTGACGACAAGACCCAAGTGGTTTGCACGCTGTGCCATCAGAGCCTGAAGCGAGGCCTTAACGTTCTGAACCTTAGCACAACCTGCATGACCAGGCACCTGCATGCAAAGCATGAACTGCAGTGGAGTAATCACCTTAAAAACAAGGAAGTCACTCAGGCTCCCCCTGCTACCTCTTCTGCTGCTGCCGCCTCGGCCTCTTCTGCTGCTGCCGCCGCCTCGGCCTCTTCCTCCGCCTCTGGAGGAACGTTGGCACCTGCCGCCCAGCAAACATGGGATGTACCACCAACACCACCACCTGCGTCACCAAGCATCTCAACCATGTCACACGGCAGCGTTCAGCTCTCCATCTCACAAACATTTGAGAGAAAGCGTAAACTCCCACCTAGCCACCCTCGATCCCTGGCCCTGAATGCCAGGATTTCTAAACTACTGGCCTATGAAATGCTGTCATTTAGGCTGGTGGACACAGACAGCTTCAAACAGCTCATGTCACTTGCTGTCCCACAGTATGTTGTTCCCAGCCGGCACTATTTCTCCAAGAGAGCCGTGCCTTCCCTGCACAACCAAGTATCCGATAAAATCAAGTGTGCACTGCGCAACGCCATCTGTGGCAAGGTGCTGAATTTGGTGGTGCAGAAGTTCATTCACAACTACCCCGACATGTCAGAGCTGCTGCATAAAGTGCGGGCCGTCTGTTCGCGCTTCCGGCGTTCACATCCTGCCGCTGGTCGCCTGTCTGCGCTACAGCGTAACTTCGGCCTTCCCGCTCACCGCCTCATATGCGACGTGCCCACCAGGTGGAACTCCACCTTGCACATGCTGGACAGACTGTGCGAGCAGCAGCAGGCCATAGTGGAGTTTCAGCTGCAGCACGCACGGGTCAGTCGCACTGCGGAACAGCACCACTTCACCACCAATGACTGGGCCTCCATGCGAGACCTGTGTGCCCTGTTGCGCTGTTTCGAGTACTCCACCAACATGGCCAGTGGCGATGACGCCGTTATCAGCGTTACAATACCACTTCTATGTCTCCTTGAGAAAACACTTAGGGCGATGATGGAAGAGGAGGTGGCCTAGGAGGAGGAGGAGGAAGAGGGGTCATTTTTAGCACTTTCAGGCCAGTCTCTTCGAAGTGACTCAGAGGGAGGTTTTTTGCAACAGCAGAGGCCAGGTACAAATGTGGCCAGACAGGGCCCACTACTGGAGGACGAGGAGGACGAGGATGAAAAGGAGGTGGAGGAGGATGAGGATGAAGCAGGTTCACAGCGGGCTGGCACCCAACGCAGCTCGGGCCCATCACTGGTGCGTGGCTGGGGGGAAACGCAGGACGATGACGATACGCCTCCCACAGAGGACAGCTTGTCCTTAATTCTGGGCAGCCTGGCACACATGAGCGACTACATGCTGCAGTGCCTGCGCAATGACAGCAGAGTTGCCCACATTTTAACGTGTGCGGACTACTGGGTTGCCACCCTGCTGGATCCCCGGTACAAAGACAATGTGCCCACCTTACTTCATGCACTGGAGCGTGATAGTAAGATGCGCTAGTACAAGCGCACGTTGGTAGACGCGCTACTGAGAGCATTCCCAAATGTCACAGGGGAACAAGTGGAAGCCCAAGGCGAAGGCAGAGGAGGAGCAAGAGGTCGCCAACGCAGCTGTGTCACAGCCAGCTCCTCTGAGGGCAGGGTTAGCATGGCAGAGATGTGGAAAAGTTTTGTCGCCACAGCTAACTGCACCACCACCTGATACGGAACGTGTTAGCAGGAGGCAACATTTCACTAACATGGTGGAACAGTACCTGTGCACACCCCTCCACGTACTGACTGATGGTTCGGCCCCATTCAACTTCTGGGTCTCCAAATTGTCCACGTGGCCAGAGCTAGCCTTTTATGCCTTGGAGGTGCTGGCCTGCCCGGCGGCCAGCGTTTTGTCTGAACATGTATTCAGCACGGCAGTGGGCGTCATTACAGACAAACGCAGCCGCCTGTCTACAGCCAATGTGGACAAGCTGACCTTCATAAAAATGAACCAGGCATGGATCCCACAGGACCTGTCCATCCCTTGTGCAGATTAGACATTAACTACCTCCCCTTAACAATATATTATTGTACTCCAGGGCACTTCCTCATTCAATCCTATTTTTATTTTCATTTTACCATTATATTGCGGGGCAACCCAAAGTTGAATGAACCTCTCCTCTGTCTGGGTGCCGGGGCCTAAATATGTGACAGTGGCCTGTTCCAGTGGTGGGTGACGTGAAGCCTGATTCTCTGCTATAACATGAAGACTGATTCTCTGCTGACATGAAGCCAGATTCTCTGTTACGGGACCTCTCTCCTCTGCCTGGGTGCCTGGGCCTAAATATGTGACAGTGGCCTGTTCCAGTGGTGGGAGACGTGAAGCCTGATTCTCTGCTATGACATGAAGACTGATTCTCTGCTGACATGAAGCCTGAATCTCTGTTATGGGACCTCTCTCCTCTGCCTGGGTGCCTGGGCCTAAATATGTGACAGTGGCCTGTTCCAGTGGTGGGTGACGTGAAGCCTGATTCTCTGCTATGACATGAAGACTGATTCTCTGCTGACATGAAGCCTGAATCTCTGTTATGGGACCTCTCTCCTCTGCCTGGGTGCCTGGGCCTAAATATCTGACAATGGACTGTTCCATTGTTGGGTGACGTAAAGCATGATTCTCTGCTATGACATGCAGACTGATTCTCTGCTGACATGAAGCCTGAATCTCTGTTATGGGACCTCTCTCCTCTGTCTGTGTGCCGGGGCCTAAAAATATCTTACAGTGGCCTGTTCCAGTGGTGGGTGACGTGAAGCCTGATTCTCTGCTATGACATGCAGACTGATTCTCTGCTGACATGAAGCCAGATTCTCTGTTACGGGACCTCTCTCCTCTGCCTGGGTGCCTGGGCCTAAATATATAACAATGGCCTGTTCCAGTGGTGGGTGACGTGAAGCCTGATTCTCTGCTATGACATGAAGACTGATTCTCTGCTGACATGAAGCCAGATTCTCTGTTACGGGACCTCTCTCCTCTGCCTGGGTGCCTGGGCCTAAATATCTGACAATGGACTGTTCCAGTGTTGGGTGACGTAAAGCCTGATTCTCTGCTATGACATGCAGACTGATTCTCTGCTGACATTAAGCCAGATTCTCTGTTACGGGACCTCTCTCCTCTGCCTGGGTGCCTGGGCCTAAATATCTGACAATGGACTGTTCCAGTGTTGGGTGACGTAAAGCATGATTCTCTGCTAGGACATGCAGACTGATTCTCTGCTGACATGAAGCCAGATTCTCTGTTACGGGACCTCTCTCCTCTGCCTGGGTGCCTGGGCCTAAATATCTGACAATGGACTGTTCCAGTGTTGGGTGACGTAAAGCATGATTCTCTGCTATGACATGCAGACTGATTCTCTGCTGACATGAAGCCTGAATCTCTGTTATGGGACCTCTCTCCTCTGTCTGGGTGCCGGGGCCTAAAAATAATTGACAGTGGCCTGTTCCAGTGGTGGGTGACGTGAAGCCTGATTCTCTGCTATGACATGAAGACTGATTCTCTGCTGACATGAAGCCAGATTCTCTGTTACGGGACCTCTCTCCTCTGCCTGGGTGCCTGGGCCTAAATATCTGACAATGGCCTGTTCCAGTGGTGGGTGACATGAAGCCTGATTCTCTGCTATGACATGAAGACTGATTCTCTGCTGACATGAAGCCAGATTCTCTGTTACGGGACCTCTCTCCTCTGCCTGGGTGCCTGGGCCTAAATATCTGACAATGGCCTGTTCCAGTGTTGGGTGACGTAAAGCATGATTCTCTGCTATGACATCCATACTGATTCTCTGCTGACATGAATCCAGATTCTCTGTTACGGGACCTCTCTCCTCTGCCTGGGTGCCGGGGGCCTAAATATATGATAATGGACTGTTACAGTGGTGGGTGACGTGAAGCCAGATTCTCTGCTATAGCATGAAGAGACTGATTCTCTGCTGACGTGAAGCCAGATTCTCTGCTATGGGACCTCTCTCCAATTGATATTGGTTAATTTTTATTTATTTTATTTTTATTTTAATTCATTTCCCTATCCACATTTGTTTGCAGGGGATTTACCTACATGTTGCTGCCTTTTGCAGACCTCTAGCTCTTTCCTGGGCTGTTTTACAGCCTTTTTAGTGCCGAAAAGTTCGGGTCCCCATTGACTTCAATGGGGTTCGGGTTCGGGACGAAGTTCGGGTCGGGTTCGGATCCCGAACCCGAACATTTCCGGGAAGTTCGGCCGAACTTCTCGAACCCGAACATCCAGGTGTTCGCTCAACTCTATTTAAGAGCCATCTTGTGAAGAATGCTGAGGATGGGTTATTATTACTACGTTTGTCGGGTTGAGTTATTATTGTGTTAGCAATGGCGTGTCTAATTTGGAGATATTTATAAAAATCTCTTGAGGAGATTCCATAACAGTCTGAGAGTTCTGAGAAGGGTTTAAGAACATCATTTGTAAGTAGGTCAATAATGTTGCATAAACCCATCTCTCTCCAAAGGGAGATATCCAAATCCGGAATATAGGATTCTAATATTGAGGTATTAAGATCTTGAAGGGGTACATCAAATAATTGACGTTTATTGGCGACTATGTCCCAAACATTACAGACAGCTTTAGTAGTTGCTAAGGTACTATTGGGATGGAATTTAAAGAGAAACATAGCTGTGAAAAGATCCTTCAGAGAATGCTTCCCAAGAGAATGTTTTTCTATTCGAGACCATTCTTTTTGCTGATCATTATGCCATAAATGTTTTAACTGATCTAAGATCGTGGCTCTATAATATTGTATGATCAAAGGACAGTTTAAACCACCTTCTTTTTTGGGAAGGTAGAGGATGTCCGCCTTTATTCTGTGATATTTACCTCCCCATATAAAATGTAAAAGAGACTTTTGCAAGTCCTTGAGGTATTTGATGGGAATTGGAATTGGAAGATTCCTAAAATAATATAATATTTTAGGCAGAATACTCATTTTTATGACCGCAATTTTGCCTAACCAGGAAATACCTTGTGTCTTGAGATTTCCTAATTTAATCTTGATTTCTTGGAATAAGGGAGTGTAATTGAAAGCAAATGTTTCACTAGGGAGTGCTGTTAGGTTAATCCCCAAATAGGGAAGTGATTTTTTAACCCATTTAAATTGGAACGCTAGCTTAAGAGTATTAACAGTTTTATCTTGAATTCCCAAGTTCAAGATTTAAGATTTTGTGGTGTTAATGTTGTAATATGATGCTTTCGAAAAGGATGTTAATATATTGCAAGTGTGGGGAAGGGAAGTGGTAGGATTGGATAACAATAAAAGAACATCATCTGCGAATAAGCCTATGCGATGATCTTTATCCGAAATTGAAATGCCGCTGATGTGGGGGGACGATCTGATATGACTAGCTAGTGGTTCCATAATTAGGGCGAAGATTAATGGGGATAGGGGACACCCCTGTCTAGTACCGTTTGAGATGGGAAATAGTTGGGATTTGAATCCTGAAGAGTAGACAAATGCTTGGGGTGTGGAGTATAAATTTAGTATACCTGACAATAGGGGGCCATTAAATCCAAATTTTAGCAAAACTGATTAAAGGAATCCCCAGTGAACCCTGTCGAACGCCTTCTCCGCATCCAGTGAAAGGAAAAGAGAAGGCGTTCGATGGGTATGAGCAATTTCAATTAAGTCCAAGAAACGTCTCATCCCATCTGATGTTTGACAATGTTTGACAAAACCAACCTGGTCTGAGTCTATAAGACTTGCTAATATATCTGCTAGGCGGTTAGCTAAAATTTTAGAGAATAATTTTAGATCAGTATTTAAAAGGGATATTGGTCTAAAATTAGCAGGTATATTAGGGTTTTTTCCAGGTTTTGGCAAAGTGATAATTATTGCTTGAAGCATTTCTGTTGGGATTCCTTTATCATGCATCATGTTTTGAAAACAGGAAAGTAAGTGGGGAGATAAAATATGGGAAAAGGATTTATAATATTCATTATTAAAACCGTCTGGGCCCGGGGATTTATTTATTTTGAGAGTAGATATGGTGTTAAGTATTTCTTGTGAAGAAATTGGTTTGTTTAAAGATGAAACTTGCTCTGGGGATAGAAGGGGAAGTGATATGTCATTTAACAATGTAGAGAAGCTGCACCAGCAACCTACTGGAGCCCAGTCTTTCAGTTACCAACTGAAAACCAAGTAAATCCGTAAAAAACAGTCAGACTGGCTCACAGTATTTTTGCATTTATTAAAATTACTTTATTGACCCAATACAATGTTACACATATCCTAGTTGCATGTCAACATATCAGCGTGTATAGATAGGTACTTAAAATGCGGAGCTCTCGCATATACCTAAATGACAGGAGTACTCCAAATATGACCTCTTACTTTGCTATATGGTGTCCGTCTGCTACGTATTGCAATTAAATATCACTAATGTTCAGATAGTTATCTGTTGATTTGCCAATGATCTGAACATGAATTGTTCAGCAGCTGTTCGGTTTGTGGTCGCTGGTAAGTAGTCTCAGCAACTGAATATTGCTTAATATTGCAGTTTTAGACCCCCTTTCAATTGGTGTTGGTTTCCTACCTCCTGCCACGAGGTAGTCACTCGGCTTGTTATTCGCGGCGTCTCACTGTGATCCGACCATGGTTTGCTGGTCAGTGATGTTATCCACCTGCGCCGATCGAAGTAGCGGAAGTTGATGTAACAAAACCGCGCCGGTGTATTCGACAGAAACGTCAATAATAACGCACCAATAGGTCAGTCCACTGTAATGGTATTATACCGCTGCCACCGCTTGGGGCTAAGGCTGATATCGTGCTCACCCTTTTCGGACTGGATCCAGATGAGATGGTCAAGGCAAATTTTTTTAAAAGAAAACGAAAGCAGAAGCAGAAATAACGCACCACTAGCTGGGTCTATCTATACACGCTGATATGTTGACATGCAACTAGGATATGTGTAACATTATATTGGGTCAATAAAGTAATTTTAATAAATGCAAAAATACTGTGAGCCAGTCTGACTGTTTTTTACTGATATGTCATTAAGAAAGGAGTTAATGTCTTCTGAGGTTGGCTGATGGGATTGTGGGTCGTTTTTTAAATTATAAAGAGAGTAATAGTAATTGGCAAATTATTCAGCAATTTTAAGGGGATTTATTATTTTGTTTTTATTAGTGGACCAAAGGAAAGGGATTCGAGAGTTTGCTGCTTTGTTTTTAGGTTTGTTGGCTAACATTTTGGAAGCTCTATTCCCTTGTCTATAAAATTGTGCCCTAGATTGTCTAAGATGTCTTTCATAGTTGTTTTGCATAAGTAAGTAGATTTCCTGCCTAATGTTAGTGATTTGTTGGGAGTTATGGGAGGTTGGGAGTTTTTGGTTGTTTTTTTCTAAATTCCTAAGTTTGTTATATAATTCCTCTAATTTAAGCATTCTTTTCTTTTTTTCTTCTGAAGAATATTTTATAAAAAGGCCTCTGATTACCGCTTTGTGAGCGCACCATATTGTTGTTGGGTTAATTTCGGAGTTTGTGTTAAGTTGGAAGTATTCTGTTATTGCCTTAGATATTAATTCTTTATAGTGCTTATTTGATAATAAAAGATTATTCAATCTCCATGGGGAAGTGTGTTGAAAATTAAAAGTTTCTTGTATAGAGAGTGTAATAGGGGCATGGTCTGACCATGTAATCAGGCCTATCCTGGAGTTCGCCACTTTTTGGAGTAGCCATTTATCAACCAGAAAGAAATCTATTCTGGAATAGGAATTGTGTGGATTTGAAAAGAAGGAGTAATCCGATTCCGAGGCATGAAGTGTCCTCCAGGCATCAAACAACTCCTCCCTGTGACATAGATCTTTAAGTTTGTAATTATCCTTCTTACTTACAGGAGTGGATTTGTCAATACGTGGATCCATTACCAAATTAAAATCTCCGCAGATGATGACTGAACCTTTCTTTTTTGCTGAGACGGACTCCAAAACAGATCTGATGAAACTTAAAGTTTTAGAATTAGGGGCATATAAAGACACTATAGTGTAAGGTGAGTTATTAATCAGACAAGTAACAATAATAAATCTTCCCATTGGGTCTGCATCAAGAGATAGTGTTTGAAAGGCTATAGACCTTTTGATAGCGATTAAAACACCCCTTTTCTTATTAAAGGCATGTGAGAACATAATAGTAGGAAAATCTTTATGCTTAATTCTGAAGCTGTCTGCTTCATTTAGGTGCGTTTCTTGTACACATAAAATATCACATCCCAATCTGTGGGCTTCTTTCCATAAGAATGAGCGTTTAGCTGGGCTATTAAGGCCCTTAACATTTAAGGATACTATTTGTAAGACCATAATGCATCAGTAGTAAAGAAGCGCATAGAGGGGATCCAAGTAAATAGAGATACCTGCAATAGTGAAGGACTCAGAGATAGGGTAATGTACCACATATAAATAATAATGAACAAAACTGTAAAATAATGTGAAACTGAGTTAACAAAAATAAGGATAAGATTATGAAGTCCGGTTCTAAGTGAACCAATGCGACCCCAGGTCGCTAATTTGACATGGGATGTGGTGACTGAAGTTAAGATGTTGATCTTCAGTTAACATTTTCAAACCAGTCTATTTCCGCTTTTAAAATCAGACTGATAACAAAGCAACTGTATTGACACTAGCCAAGATTTCTAAAGTGATTTCTCACTTTGGAGATGTTGAGGATTTTGGAGAGCCGACTACTGTCCACTCATGAGGAAGGGTGTGATGTTTCTTTTTTGGTGGGCTTTTCGGTTCTTCCGATTCTTTGATAAGAGCATTTTTGGATAGAAAGCTCATAGCTTCTTTAGGAGAAAGTAACACTGAAGTGCGTCCATTGTAGTGGACTATAAGCTTGACCGGAAATCCCCATTTATAGAGAATTCTTTGCCCTCTCAGAATTTGTGTGGTTTTGGTAAATTCCCTGCGTCTTGCTAGAGTGGCAGGTGAAAGGTCTGTGTATACAGAGATTTCTTGAAAGCGTTCAGGGAGGTCTGGCTTTTTTGCTGCAGCTTTAAGGATTGAGTCCTTGATATGATAATAGTGTATCCTTGCTATAGTGTCCCTAGGCAGGGATGCTGGAATGGACTTGGGCTTTGGAAGCCTGTGGACTCTGTCTATTAACAGGTCTGCGTTGGAGGCCTGAGGTAAAAGGGCTGAAAACAGATCAATCAGGTATTCCTGCAGCTGTGCGTCTTGCACTGATTCTGGAATATTTCTGAAGCGAATATTATTCCTTCTAGATCTGTCTTCTATGTCTGCCAGTTTCAGCTTTATAGCCGCTATGTCATCTTCAGCAGAATTATGGGCATTCACAAGACAGTTATGAGCTGTTGTAAACTCCTCCATCTTCTCCTCCAAATGCGCCGTGCGGTCGCCTATAGCAGTTATATCCGCTTTTAGTGAGGTGAGAGCTGCTTTAAGATCGTTGCTGAAAGACATCTTTAAGTCAGACAGGAGCTCTTTCATATTTTCTAGGGTTATAGGGTCCGCATTAAGCGATTTCTCTGTACCCATAAAGTCTGGGTGTACAGGGGACGAGGCAGAAGAGTGTGACTTGCCTTGTGATTTGTCCGATATGCAGGACGGCGATCGACCGGCTGGAGAGTCTTGAAGGGATCCATAAGCAGGAGTAGCTTCATCTCGTGCGGGAGTAAGGGTTTCCCACGAACCGGCGCCATCTTGGAGAGATGCCGGACTGAAGAAACTGGTGAGTTTAGCTGGAGTTCCAGGTCTTCTTTTGCCCCTCGGCATTTTAAGCATGTCCTTTGAGGTCTATAGTCAATATAAATATGATGAGGCTAGTTGGTTCTTCTGTGATAAGTCCTTTGAGCCGCTTTAAGACTGTGGGTCACGGAGCTACAGAGACATGCGACCGCTCTGTTGCGCTCCAGGCCACGCCCCTCCAAAGGCTTTTCAACAGATAAGTGCAATGCTGAATGGCGAATATATTTGAATATTGCCACTAATACACGGCAAACAGGGCTTTAGAATATATCACTGCATTGCTGATCGGCAATCAGGCCCTAATTTTTTTCTACTTTTACACAACACAAAAGGATTTTCAACAGATAAGTGCAAACCAGAACAGCAAATACGGTATATTATTATTTTGCCACTAATAAACGGCAAACAGGGCTTTAAAATATATCACTGCTTCACTGATTGGCAATTAGGCCCTAACTTTTTTCTACTTTTACACAATACAAACGGCTTTTCAACAGATAAGTGCAACGCTAAACGGCGACTATATTCTTATTTTGCCACTAATACACGGCAAACAGGGCTTTAGAATATATCACTGCTCCGCTGATCGGCAATTAGGTCCTAATTTGTTTCTACTTTTACACAACACAAACTGCTTTTCAACAGAAAAATGCAACGCTGAACGGCGAATATATTTTAATTTCGCCACGAATACTTGGCAAACAGGGCTTTAGAGTATATTACTGCACTGCTGAACGGCAATTAGGCCCTAATTTTTTTCTACTTTTACACAATACAAAAGGCTTTTCAACAGATAAGTGCAAAGCTGAGTGGCGAATATATTTTTATTTTGCCACTAATACACGGAAAACAGGGCATTAGAATATATCACTGCACCGCTGATCGGCAATTAGGCCCTAATTTTTTTCAACTTTTACACAACACAAAAAGCTTTTCAACAGATAAGTGCAACGCTGAACGGCGAATATATTTAAATTTTGCCACTAATACTCGGCAAACAGGGCTTTAGAGTATATTACTGCACCGCTGAACGGCAATTAGGCCCTAATTTTTTTCTACTTTTACACAATAGAAAAGGCTTTTCAACAGATAAGTGCAAAGCTGAGCGGCAAATATATTTTTACTTCGCCACTAATACATGGGAAACAGGGCTTTAGAATATATCACTGCACCGCACAAGAGAAAATATACTTTTATTTTGCCACTAATACACAACAAAAAGGGCTTTACTACATATAACTGCACCGCACAAGGGCAAATGAGATATACTCTAGAAATATTTCCTTCTAATAAACCCTGTTAATGCCTGAATCAAACAGCACTTGCACTCCAATAACAAGAACGGTTTGCTGGAATTACAGAGCTTTATAATGGAAATTTGGATCCCCAGTCAATGCACCAAGGTGTAATAGGATTGTTCCTATTACCCAGTCTGTAACCTCCCCTACTGAACCCTGTTCTACATAAATGCTGCAGAACGATTCCTCCGTATCCTTTCCCTGATCGCTTTTTCACCACAATCAAGTCTTTCCTATCACTGTCCCTAGTGCCTGCAGACATCTCTCCCTACACTAAGTACGCTGGTAAATTGCAGAATCTAAGATGGCTGACGCTATTTATAGGGCTAATGTAACACCCCAGAGTTGTGTTACTACATGCCTCTACCCCGCTACTTTCTCCTAACAGCCTTTATACTGTCATCTGATGTGATTTTGCTAATTTCTTCCACAAATGTGCATAAAACCATGTTAAATGTAATTGTTCCTGTAATTTTCCTGGTTACCAGTAGGTGGCAGCAACAATCTGATCTGGAATGGATTATTCCAGCTTAGCTCCCCCTCTGTGGAGAGTGGGCTGTTCCCACATTCTGCAGCATGGGTGGAGAAGGAAGTTAGAGTCAGTGTAGCCTCCCCCCTGCTAGGGGAAGGCTGTTTGATAGCGTTCAGGAGTCCCCCTGCATAGGGAACACAGCAAGGACCTAGTCTCGGCTGAAACTTGGCCATATTCCCAGTCAGCACCTTCAGCTCTCATTAGTGAGAGCTGAGGTCAGGAGGCCAGGCCAACAGTAGAGTAAGATCGGCCCTGCAGCATTTTTCCAGCTATACAAGAGGACATGAAGCTGGATGACAGTCCAGATCATCTGGCTGCTTGCTACATACATACACTCTGCGCCTATGGTAA
This sequence comes from Bufo bufo, assembly GCF_905171765.1. Taxonomy (NCBI): domain Eukaryota; kingdom Metazoa; phylum Chordata; class Amphibia; order Anura; family Bufonidae; genus Bufo; species Bufo bufo. Next base: position 606,708,543 of record NC_053391.1, read on the forward strand.
ATGCTGCGCTGTTTATTAGAACAGCGCTTGACAGCAGGCAGCCGGGGTTGCTGCTGACTAGTATAAGCAGACAGTCAAGAGGCCCACCGAGGATTTCACTGGCTCCCTGGTGGCCCAGTCCGAGCCTGTTCGTGGTAACAAATCGCAAAAAATGGCTGCTGCACGTATTAGGACATGGAGCAAAGAACTCTGGGAATGAAATCACCCACAATGCCATGCATGCAGCCAATCAGCAGCCAGCCAGCCCTGTGATGTCACAGCCCTATAAATAGCCTCAGCCATTTTGGATTGTGCCATTTTCCAGTGTGCTTAGTGCAGGGAGAGACGTCAGCAGGAGCTAGGGACAGTGCTACGAAAGACTTTATTGTGTTGAAAAATCGATTTAGAAGTTCAGGGAAAGATTATTCAAGGTGTAGGAAAAGGATTAGGGAGGAATTATTATCTATATATATATAAAGAAGAATGTACAGTATGTATGTATGTTCCGCGATCATTCAAAAACGCAACAATCGATTTCAACGAAACTTGGTATACACATCCCTTGCTACCTGGAAAGAAATCTTGTGGAGGTCACAGCTCTCTAGGACGTACCGTTTCTGAGATATTCCCCAAAAATTACCTGCATTAGCCAATACAAGCCTGCAAGTCTTTCTCTTGATATTCCAACTGCCATACACACGGTCACATGTCCCCTATCAGCCAATAGAAGCTCGCAGACCCTTAGTCTCCACATATACACAGTTTTACTCCAGGTTTCCATAACAACCCAGCCATTTTTCTTCACTGCTGTAGGTCAGCTTTAGGCTAGGGCTACACGACGACCATAGGGCACAACTAGACTGCTACATGTGTCCCACAACATTTTTTATAATGATAGTCTTTGGTGATGCACTGCGACATGTGAAATGCTGCGACTGCGACTTGACAGTCGCAGAAAAATCCATCTTGGGGCACTGTGGCGGGGTCAGTGTTAAGGGGTGGGGGACTGTGAAGTTCACTGTTAAAGGGGCGGGGTGCTGTAGAGGTCATTTTTATGGGGGATACTGTCGATATCTTTTAATGACACACACAAACATTTAATGAAATAGATGAAATATACCCGTGCGAAGCCAATTCCTTCTGCTAGTCTACACTATAAAAAGAGAACAGGGTGCAATAGGAGAGTGTACAGCCTGGATAACAGGAGCGATTCTATTACACCTTGCTGCCCTTATTGAGGATCCAAATTGCAGTTATACTGCTGCTTTTAAGTTGTTTGCATTATATGATATATCAGTAATTCCAGCAAACCTTTCTTGTTAATGGGGTGCAAGTTCAGTAAGGCCGGACTAAGAGTGCAGTAATAGGGGGAGGCCATCATGAGGATGGTTTGGGTGTGAGGGATAGAGCAGGAAGGGTTAAGGAGACGAGGTAGAGGTGAGGGTGGAGTTATTCATCATGGTAACAGGGAGGGGGCGTGGCTAATGGCCGAGGAAGAGAGAGGAGTGAGGGGACGGCAGCCATCTTGGATAGTAAAAGCAAGTGAACGGACGCAAGAGAGTGTGTGCAGGAGTCCTGTTACAGCTATCGATGTCTGCGATCGAGATGTCTGTGGAGGAGCTGCTGGAGAGACTTAGATGGGAGGCAGAGGTGCGGGGTCCAGGCTGGCTTAAGGAGCAGGTCGGTGGATGCTTGGTGGACCCAGCTGCAGCAGATGCCCCTATGGATCGGGCGGGGACACCCGCCAGTGCGCCTGAGCCCAGAATGCACCCCCAGGGTCCGGTGCAGAGTTAGGAGCCCCTCAAGGGACCCTCTGCGGCGCTGCCCGCTGTCGGAGAGATCCGGTCGCACGGCGGGACCCAGAGCAGAGCGGGACGCCCCCCCCCCCCTCGCTCTCTGCAGCATGCGCGTCAGAGTCAGGACCAGGATCTGTGGGTCGGCCCGGTACCTCGTCCGATGGGCGGCCCGTTCAGCAAGTCGAGGGTATGCGGGCTGTGCAGGCGGAGATGGAAAACCTGCACAGGCCCAGAGTAATGGATGAAGAGAAAGAGGGATTCGTTCACCACGTTGCAGGAGCCATGTTACCACGGGCCAGACCATCCAGCGTCGTCCAGAGGGTTTCCCAGGCTTTCCAGGATGAGCGCCCGTCGACCTCCAGGAGCTGCGTAGTTTGAGTTCCCGATCATCCGGTGTCCGGACCTGCGGCAGCAGGCGTTACAGCACCCACGGTGCCTGGTGAGACATCATAGGGCCCCTATTTAGCTCAGGTTTACTCCCCGGTGGGTGGGATGGTCACAGGTGATTTAGGCAGGGGTTTAGGTCAGTTGTTGGGGGGACTGGCGGGTCGGTTAGCGAGTCTCGGGCCGACTGGGGGGTCGCCACTGCCAGCATGGGGGTTGGGTCAGGGGACGGGGTCGGTGGCGGACACAGTTCCATCGGTATCGGTGGAAACGCAGGCCGGGGGGAAAAGGAGGGTCCCAGGCTAGACGATAGGGCGCGGGGGGAGGTGTATGTGCGCTATGAAGGCCCCTTGGGGGCTCATTTGAAGACAGAGGTAAAAGAAAACATTTGGAAAGGGGAATATGTATACATTTTTTCGCTGCTCCCCTTAGAACGCTTTAATTTGGATAGAAATAAGAGGGATGACGGTAAAAAAGAGGAAGATGAAAAGCGGCGTTATCGGATAATCCCACGCACGTTTACCAATTGGCTGCAGGCTTTCGCTGGCGAGCGTCATTGGTGAGAGGTCTCCGGAATGCTGTTCCACGTTATTCTGTTACCAGGATGGTATAGGTGAGGCGTATCGGGTTTACGGTGGGGTTGGGTGGCTCCGCTATGATAAACAGTTCCGACAACGCAGGGCGGTCAGGCCGGATATTAGGTGGGATCACAAGGATATCGGGCTTTGGTTGAAAGTGACGGCCCCGACTAGGACGGGGCAGCCCTTTCGGTTGGAGCCTGGGGGGTCCACCGCGGGAACGCTGGCAGCAGCATCAGCAAAGGGATTATGTTTCCTTTTTAATGAAGGAAACTGCAGATTTGGGGATAAGTGCAAGTTTAAACACGAATGCACTTTGTGCTGTGCCCCCCATGGAGCCAACCAGTGTTTTAGGGGGGGAAGACATAAGGGTGGGGACGCGACTGGAAAAGGGTCGGACGACAGTGCGGGTGGAAAAGATGCAGGAGTTTCTAGATAGGTACCCGGATCGGGCGGCGGCAAACTTGTTAACTAGTGGTTTTAAGTGCGGTTTCCGGATTCCTTCTGTTATGACGGCGGGGCCTCTGGTCCATAAGAATTTGAGGTCCGCACTTGATTACCCGGAGGTGGTTGCTGACAAAATGATGAAGGAGGTGGTGCTGGGGCGGATGCCGGGACCCTTTAGGGTGCCGCCGTTGGGTGATTTAAAGGTGTCGCCGTTGGGAGTGGTGCCTAAAAAAGAGCCGAACAAGTTTCGGCTCATTCACCATTTGTCATATCCAAAAGGGGCGTCGGTCAATGACGGTATAGACCCTGAGTTGTGTTCAGTGGTGTATACGTCATTTGATGCGGCTGTGAAGTGGGTACAGCGGTGGGGCAAGGGGACGTTATTTGCCAAGGTTGACATTGAAGCGGCTTTCCGCTTGTTACCGGTTCATGAGGAAAGCATGCATTTGTTGTTTTTTTTGGGGGATGGGGGTTATTATGTGGACAGGTATCTACCTATGTGGTGTTCGCTTTCTTGCGCATATTTTGAGACGTTTAGTTCATTTTTGGAATGGGTAGTGGTAGATGTTTCGGGTTGTTCATCGGTCATTCACTATCTGGACGATTTTTTGTGTTTAGGCCCGGCGGGATCGAGGGTTTGTTCGTTGTTACTTCATACATTGCAGTCAGTTTTTGAGCGGTTTGGGGTCCCCCTGGCGAGCGAGAAGACGGTCGGACCGGTGACTGAATTGTGTTTTCTGGGTATTTTTATAGACACTGTAAGGATGTAGTGTAGACTACCAGAGGACAAACTATTAAATCTACGCCAGGAGGTTTCTCAAGCGATAAAACATAAAAAGATTAGGTTGCGGGATTTGCAGTCCTTGTTGGGAAAACGTAATTTCGCATGTCATATTATGCCAATGGGTCGAATTTTTAAAAGACGCTTGGCCGCGGCTCTGGCGGGTGTTTCCGCGCCGTATCACTTTATATAGCTGCGAAAAGAGTTAAAAGGGGATTTACGTGTATGGGCGGAGTTTTTGCAGCAGTACAATGGTCGGACGTTGCTTATGGGGGACGCTTGTGACAATGTTGATTTCGAATTATATACTGACACATCGGGGGGAGTTGGTTTTGGGGCTTATTTTCAGGGTCAATGGTGTGCAGGTACATGGCCGGAGACGTGGGTGGCGCGGGGTTGGACTAAGAACCTGGCTCTTTTAGAACTTTTTCCTATTGTCATGGCGGTGGTGTTGTGGGGGGAGAGATTTGCGAATAGCAAGGTGTGTTTCCATTGTAATAATCTGGGGGTGGTGCAGGCCATCAACAGTTTGTCGGCATCTTCTCCTCCAGTGGTTAGGCTCTTGCAATTTTTTGTTTTACAGTGTTTGTCGATCAATGCTTGGGTGGTTGCGGAGCATGTTGCTGGGGTGTCTAACTCTGTGGCGGATGCTCTTTCTCGTTTACAGTGGGAGCGGTTCTGGCTTCTAGTGCCAGAAGCAGAGGAAGTGGGCCTGGATTTTCCGAATTGGCTTTGGGAGATCCTAGAGGAGCAGTAATGGGCTTGTTGAAGGACTCACTTAGTCACGGTACCTGGAGGGCATATGGTAAGGCGTGGGAGACTTGGGTTAGGTGGACTGGTAGGTTGGAAGCAGGTGTTGAAGACGAGGAGATGACATTGGTTGGTCTGTTCCTCAGGTAAACTGTTTTGTTTCAGGCTTAGCGTTTTGTTTCAAGTTGCAGGGTTTAGTTGACCAGACAAAAGCCTTTTTGGTCTGTCAGGTTTTAAAAGCTTGGCGTAGGGTAGGTTAGGTGGATGATCAGAGGAGGCATGTTTCGTTTAAGCTGCTGTTAGGGATGGGAGAGAAGTTGGGCGTGGTTTGTAGTTCTGGGTGGGAAGTGGTTTTATTCAAGGTTGCATTTTTGTTAGCCTTTTTTGGGACGTTTCGATTAGGGGAATTGGTGAGTGGCAGTGCTAGCCGAGTGAGGGGGTTGAGGGGTGAAGATGTGGATTTGTATTGGGACAGGGTTGTTGTCCAGATCCGGAAGTCAAAAATGGACCAGGAGGGAAAGGGGCACCAGTTTACGCTATTTTCTGTCCCTGGATGTCTTACGAGCCCTGTCCGGTGTGTGGAGGGGTATTTAACGGGTTTGGGGAAGGACTGTGCTCCATTTTTGCGGCACGAGGATGGTTTGTTTTTGTCCCAGTTCCAATTTCTGACAGTGTTTAAGAAATGTTTATGGGCTTTAGGGGTGGAGGGAGCTGGGTATTCTGGGCACTCCTTTAGGATCGGAGCTGCGACTGAGGCGGCCAGACTCGGGGCCAGTGAAGATGTAATTTAAAAAATTGGTCGCCGGGAATCGGTTCGTTTCAGGTCTTACGTTCGACCTGGTCTATTGTAGATATGCAGTGTTTATTTGTCTGTGCATGTGTTTAATTCTTTTCTTTTGTTGTTTTCAGGTTTGACAGCGGCCTTGGTGTGGATCTTGGGTCATTCCAATGTTTTTTGGGCGGGCGGTTAGGGCGGATGTGAGGCCGAATGGACGTCAGCTTGGTTTTGCTAGTGAAGTGGCTAGGGTCAGGTGGTTAGAGGAATGTTGTGGGGGGGTGTCCTTCGGGAGGTGCATCGGTTTGTGCGATTGGATCGCCCTCTGGATATTTTGGTGCTTCATGTTGGAGGCAATGACCTGGGTGTGCGACCATTCAGGGAATTGATCAGGGATGTGAAGTTTGACCTCCTTCGGGTTTGGGCATTATTGCCAGGCCTGATAATGGTTTGGTCAGACATTGTTCCGCGCAAGGTTTGGAGGGGTCGGTTGAAGGACTCAACAAGGCTCGGGTAAAGGTAAATAGGGCCGATTCATGGCTAGGAACGGGGCGGTTGCGGTTCGGCATGAGGAGTTGGGAAAAGGTGTTGGTAGTTTTTGGAGAGCGGATGGGGTACATCTTAACGCTGTCGGAATTGATTTGTGGTCTCTGGGGATCCAGGGCGGTATAGAAACAGATGTGGAGGGACGCGCAGGCTAAAGTTGGTCAAGCTGGGCGTTGTTGGAGGCAGGGGAGGTCCTTGAAGTTGGTAAATATGGTGGTACTTGAGGATGGGAGGGCCCCGCGGGAGGGGCTGGACTCTCATGGAGGATATGGAACTAACGAATTAGGCGTCCATCAGTTGCTGCCTCCGAGCTGGGTTCAACGGCTGGGGGCAAGATGGAGTCGCCTGTTTTGTACTTGTGTTTATGTGGTTATTGGGGCTTCTAGGACTTCCCTCGTCATTGGTTAATATATGTTTTTGGTTGCTATGGTATTTGTTATTTATTTATTTTATAAAACGGCTGCTGTGGCCGATTATATCCGTGGTTGTTTGTGTTATTTATTAATGGGATTAGGGGTAAAAGGTGACCGAACAGGTAGCCAATACCATCGTCATGTGTGATACAGAAGTTTATGGGGTGTATTAATAGGAAATATATACGTCCTATTACCCATTCTGCGCTGATTTGACGTTGTTTTACCTTTTTTTTTAGGTCTGTATTAATAGGGAAAAAAAGGAAAAAATATGTCATAATTGCCGTTCAGCGGTGAAGTTACATTGTACTACAGCCATTTACAGGGTGAATAAATAGAAAAGATACATACGTCCTATTAGCCGTTCTGCGGTGAATTGTGATTGTTATATTTCTTTATTTGGGTTGTATTAATAGGAAAAAGAATATGTCTTAAAGGGGTTATAATGAGCATATTTAGGACAAAACCTGGGTAAGGTTTTATAATAACTAAATTAACTAATGCCAACCAAGGCAATGAGACCTATCTTGACCCAGGTGTTACTTAAAACTTCACTTTTATTTCTGAATATACTAAAACCTAAATCACAACAGGTGAATGAAAAAATGCTCGTCTTTATTAATTTTCTACAAATCAAAAGCCTAAGGTTAAAATTACAGTCTCAACTTCACAGGAATAGACTTTATGACATTGAGGAGGACCGGGAGAGTGCACTATCTCACACCTTCTCACTGATAAATCACAGTGTCGCCGTCTGCAGGGCTGATATTAGCTCTATACTGCTGTCCGTGGCAGTGTAAAGCAGAGGGGACATATGCGACAATAGCTCCCATACACACAGCTAATCAGCTGAAAACTAAACAGCCAAAAGGACCACAGTTTCGGCAATCCCTATTAGATGATGCAGGATTTACCAAGGAGTGCAAAACACTATATGAACATTTTAGGGCTAGGGGTTACCCCAAAAAAGTTCTACATCAAGCATATGCTAGGGCAAGTAATACTAACCGGACGGAATTACTACAAACTAAGCCCAAAAATCTCACTGAACAGGTTGTCAGATGTATTGGCACCTTTGATGCCCAAAATAATCAAATTTATCAAATCCTGAATAAACATTGGCATGTCCTTTGGGCGGACAATGACTTGAGGGCAGTGATCACCAAGAAGCCAAGTGTCACGTATTGTAGAGGTAAAAACCTCAAGGACACCCTGGTCCACAGTTTTTACCAGCCCACACCGCCTAATACAACCTGGCTTACATCAAAAGTGGTGGGCACTTACCCGTGTGGAGATTGTGTTTTCTGCCCCCTCGTGAAGAGATGTCAATCATTTGTCAACCCTGTGGATGAGAAAGAATATAATATAAGACAATATATTAATTGTAAAACCGGAGGCATCGTCTATGCCATCCAATGCTCGTGGCCCAAAATTTATGTTGGAAAGACGTCCCAGGAGTTTAGGAGGAGAATTTCACAACATCTTAGCAGCATCAACACTGGAGCTGACACTTCAATCTCCAGACACGTTAGGTCCCACCATTCTGGTGACCATAAGGCTTTAAAATTTTGGGGTATCTGTAAGAAAACCCTAGGTGCCAGGAGAGGAGACCTGGATGCCATCCTTTTACAGGAAGAGACCAGGTGGATTTATAGGCTGGATAGCCTTAGCCCCAACGGTCTCAATGAAGGTTTTGCCTTCACAGCCTTTCTTTAAAAGTTGTAGGGAGAGGTACCACCCCTTGTTGGTTGTTCAACTATTGCAGTCCTACTACTATTTTGTTCAGTACTGTATTATTTGTACATTTCGACACATGCTTCAATTTTTAGGATTATTATTCTACAGTTTCTGAAACCTTTGGGGTGCCATGAGGATGGTATTGGTTATTCACGACCGCTTTTGTGGGCTTTTGTAGATCCTTTAGGGAGATAACTGTTTTATCCAAATAGCTTTACATACTGGGGTCACCTTTTTGAAAGTAGGATCCAGGGTTTTGTAGTAAAGGTTTAAAATTCATAAATATGGCACTCATTCTCATCATGCTATTGTTCTATTGTTTAAAGTTAAGAGCCTTGCTGTATTATTATTGTTCTTCTATTCACACACAGTCTTCTGACATTTCAATTGACATGTCAGCACCTAATAATAATTTTTATATTTACACGTACACCCCTATACACCTTCTGGTGTTTATGGGATATACTCTTGCCCTTTATGGCTTTCTGGACACATTTAACACCTAGTGACTGCTTAATAGCTTTTCACTACTTATAACAATAGGCAAGTATGATAGACAAACATAATAGGCATTTTTTGCCATTCTTCTATTCAGATTGCATCTGCCATATCTTTTCAGATTAAATGCAATCTGTATTAGAGTAGCCAATTCCCCTGTATTTAGATCTATTAAAGCAGCTTTCACTAATATATGTGAAGTGTCTGCGCCTCTCTTTTTAGCGCAGCGCATGCCCGATGTCTGGGTCTGATCTAGCCCAAGTGCCTCTGTACCTGGGCTAAGTGTATGCGCATCGTACACTGGCGCAGCGCATGCGCACTGCACACATGCGAGTTAGATTCAGTGTAAGTGCCGGCGCATCCTTCAAGTGTACGGCGCGGCCTGATGACGCAATCGGGAGGCGTCTGACATCGGTGGATGACCTGCCTTGAAACCCTGCTTCTGGCATAAGGTGACAGGTCAACAACTACGCTTACCATGATTATGAGTGGACGAGCGTCCTGTCAATCAGCCCCTAAAGTATTTAACCTGCCGTTTTTTGGCCACACCCATTGCTGCCCATTTCCCCTGAAGAAGCCAGTTATCTGGTGAAACATGTCGGGGGGCAGTTTGTTGTTTTAAAGTGCGGTCTCTTTCCTCATAGTGTTTAAACTGTGGCTCTCCGAATAGGACTAGCAACTAGCACAGTTATCAATCAATCAATCATGATATACATCTAATAGTGATTGCCGAAACTGTGGTGCTTTTGGCTGTTTAGTTTTCAGCTGATTAGCTGTGTGTATGGGAGCTATTGTTCTCCCTATACAGAGGGTTGACGTCGCCTCTGCTTTACACTGCCATGGACAGCAGTATAGAGCTAATATCAGCCCTGCAGACGGCGACACTGTGATTTATCAGTGAGAAGGTGGGAGATAGTGCACTCTCCCGGTCCTCCTCAATGTCATCAAGTCTATTCCTGTGAAGTTGAGACTGTAATTTTAACCTTAGGCTTTTGATTTGTAGAAAATTTATAAAGACAAGCATTTTTTCATTCACCTATTGTGATTTAGGTTTTAGTATATTCAGAAATAAAAGTGAAGTTTTAAGTAACACCTGGGTCAAGATAGGTCTCATTGCTTTGGTTGGCATTAGTTAATTTAGTTAAAGGGGTTATCTCATCATGCACAATGGAGGCATATCGCTAGGATATGCCCCCATTGTCTTATTGAGGCAGGTCCCACTGCTGGGACCCGCACCTATATCGAGAACGGAGCCCCGCAAGGTGGTGGATGGAGGACTCCGGTCCGGCCACCACCAAGCTGGCTCCCCATAAAAGCGAATGGGAACGTACCGCACATGCGTGGCCCCCCCTCTCTTTTATTTCTATGGCTCCGTTCTCTATATAGGTGGGGGTCCTAGGGGTGGGACCAGCACCTGTAATACAATGGGGGCATATCGCTAAGATATGCCCCCATTGTCTTATAGAGGCGGGTCCCACCACTAGGAACCGCACCTATATCTAGAACGAGCCCCGCAAGGTGGTGGCTGGAGGACTCTGTTCCGGCCACCATCAAGCCGGCTCCCCATAGAACCGAATGGGAACGTACCGCACATGCGTGGCCCCCGCTCTCTTTTATTTCTATGGGGCTGACGGAAATAGCCGAGCAAGCACTCGGCTATTTTCGCCTGCTCCATAGAAAATGAATGGAGGGCGGCTGCGCATGCGCAGTCCGCCCTCCTTCACTTGCGGGGCTCCGTTCTCTATAAAGGTGCGGGTCCTAGGGGTGGGACCAGCACCTGTAAGACAATGGGGACATATCCTAGCGATATGCCCCCATTGTCCATGGTGAAACAAACCCTTTAATTGCCCTTCTGCTGTGAAATAACATTGTACTACAGCCATTCACAGGGTGTATTGAAAGGAAATAAACATATGTCCTATTAGCCGTTCTGCGATGAATTGTGATTGTTATATTTCTTTTTTTGGGGTGTATTAATAGGAAAAAAAATACTTCTTAAGTGCCGTTTATCACAGAACAGCAGATGTGAACCCACTGTGCCACTGACTAGCAATACTCCAGACGGGCGTGACTAAGCAACTACCCGGATTTCACTAGAGCCTCAGATGGTGAGGCTATAGGCCTGACCAGGGCTTTTTTTCTCAGAGAAAAGGTGGTGGAACTCACCCCCCCTCCCCTGACCACGCCCCTACCCACCCCTAGGACCGCCCCCTAAAACCGCCCCTTTAGAGAACAGGGATGCAAGTAAAATTTGGGGGGACTATAAAAGTCCAGCCCAGCAAAGAAACCCCCCAGATGGGGATGGCACTGTTAATGGGTGATCTGGGGATGGCACTATTAATGGGGGATCTGGGGATGGCATCCGCAGATCCCCCACCCCATAACAGTGCCATCCACAGACCCCCCCACCCCATAACAGTGCCATCCACAGACCCCCTTAACAGTGCCATCCACAGACCCCCCACCCCGTAACAGTGCCATCCACAGACCCCCCACCCCATAACAGTGCCATCCACAGACCCCCCACCCCATAACAGTGCCATCCACAGACCCCCCCATCCTATAACAGTGCAATCCACAGACCCCCCACCCCATAACAGTGCCATCCACAGACCCCCCCTTAACAGTGGCATCCAAAGACCCCCCCACCCCATAACAGTGCCATCCACAGACCCCCCCTTAACAGTGGCATCCAAAGACCCCCCCACCCCATAACAGTGCCATCCACAGACCCCCCCCATCCTATAACAGTGCCATCCACAAACCCCCCCACCCCATAACAGTGCCATCCACAGACCCCCCCACCCCATAACAGTGCAATCCACAGACCCCCCACCCCATAACAGTGTCATCCACAGACCCCCCCACCCCATAACAGTGCCATCCACAGACCCCCCCTTAACAGTGCCATCCACAGACCCCCCCCTTAACAGTGCTATCCACAGACCCCCCCACCCCATAACAGTGCCATCCACAGACACCCACCCACCCCATAACAGTGCCATCCACAGACCCCCACCCCATAACAGTGCCATCCACAGACCCCCCCTTAACAGTGCCATCCACAGACCCCCCCACCCCATAACAGTGCCATCCACAGACCCCCCCACCTCATAACAGTGCCATCCACAGACCCCCCTTAACAGTGCATCCACATACCCCCCCACCCCATAACAGTGCCATCCACAGACCCCCACACCCCATAACAGTGCCATCCACAGACACCCCCCCACCCCATAACAGTGCCATCCACAGACCCCCCCCCACACCATAACAGTGCCATCCACAGACCCCCCCCCTTAACAGTGCCATCCACAGACCCCCCCCCATAACACTGCCATCCACAGACCCCCCCACCCCATAACACTGCCATCCACAGACCCCCCCCCCCACCCATTGCCGCTCCAGTACAGTTATAGAATGTGTAAAATTAATAATGATTCTATTCATGAGGCCCCCTCTGTAGTAGAACATTCAATATGTCCATCCTACTCACAGGGCTGTTATCGTAATCCAGGCCGGCCGGGCAGACGAGCGGCAGCGTCACTGACTGACGTCACGTGCCTGCCCGGCCTACTTTATGAATGAAGCAGGCGGCGCAGGCACGTGACGTCAGTCAGTCACGCTGCCGCTCGTCTGCCCGGCCGGCCTGGATTACGATAACAGCCCTGTGAGTAGGATGGATATATTGAATGTTCTACTACAGAGGGGGCCTCATGAATAGAATCATGTACTGGAGCGGCGGGGCCGGGGCACAGTGAACGCACCGGCCCCCAGCTCCTCCTCCCAGTCCCTCCCCGCTGATACATCCAGCCTGCGATGCTGGAGCATGGCAGGCTGCAATGTCAAAAGGTGGCAGAACGCCGTTCCGGTGCGTTCCGCCAGAAAAAAAGCCCTGGGCCTGACCGTCGGTAGTTGCCAGGGTCTACTCTGGAGCATAAACCAGTCAGTGACAGCTCGTCCAGGCAGACCAGGAGGTACCTGCGAAGGTACCGACAGTACATATGTAGTAAACCAGGCAGGGTCGTGACCAGGAGCAACAAGACAGGAACCGGAGGATGATGCAGAGACATAGTCAGGACGAGCAAAGGGTCAAGGCAGGCGGCACAGGAGCAAGGTCAGACAGTCTGGGATAGGAGGTAAACGAAGTCCAGGAACGAAGCACGAAGTCAGGAACACGAGTGGTAAGCAAGCTCTTTAGCATAAGATTAGGACCTTGACACTGAGGCGTCTGGCTAGAGGGCTGAGCTACTAAAGTACCTGCAGGAGAGCTAGGATAGGTTAAAGAGATCACCTGACACAACTCAGCACCGCCCAGGGAGTGATGCGTAATGCCACAACCGAAGCCAAGTTCAAGCTGTGTTAAGGTTGAATGGAAGTTGTGGAGCGGAATCTTCAAAAGTAAAACTAACCACACAGGCAGAACCCAAAGCTGTAGCAGAGACAGGGAAGCACAGACCACAATCACAAATGAGCACGGTGCCCGGAACCGTGGCTGTAAGCAGGGGGACAGTGTCACACAGAGGACGCTGTTACACCGTTCTTTTATTTTACAGTATGTCAGACAAACAGGTGACAGGCCCTTCAAAGGGAACGGGCAGTGGCCAAAATGTTTCTGTCAGAGGCAGAAGTAGCAGCAGAATAAGGGGGGGGGGGGTTCAGCAGGAGTTGCAGTGAGAGTGCCGGATCTCCCGGTGTCATCTAGCGGTTGTGTTTTGACCAGCAACCCAACAGTGCTTGAACTGGTTGACTGGGTCTTCGTCTTCATCCTGCATTTGTGGCCCGTTGCTAATGGCAATCCCCAGCAAAATGCATACAATGGAGGATGCCCGCAGCGAACCACAAGTACCACAATAGACATCCTACACAAGGTAACAAGTGCGGATGTAATAATTAATATAACAATATAACAAAACAATAACGAACACAGGTGCACTCTGCAGTAATACTAAATCCTCAAACTGATTTTAAAATTGAGAGATTAGTCAACATGTCCCACGGTGTAGAACATGTCTAAGCCCGGACACCGCGACAAGGTTTCTCAAGTAGCCCGGGACCCTACACTCTCCAACCTGAGCCATATGGGCAATACCAGGAGCCAGTGGGCAAATTACAGGAGCATTGGGCCGACTCACAAACAACTCACCAGTTACCTCCAGCATGTGGCCATGCCTGCAATGGGAGGAGGGAGGAGTCTGTGAGTCCCACTCAAGACTTGCTGATATGTCCCAGGCCTCACAGGTGCACCTTAATGTGACCTGTAGATGGAAAACAGGCACATTTAAATAGGAGTTTATACACCTCCAGAAATCTATATATACAAACTAAGAAGACAGGTTGGCATTAGCAGGAGGTGCTTCAAACCCACATGCAGTTGTGCATATATATAGGGGAGCAGATCCTGCATTTGTGGCCCGTTGCTAATGGCAATCCCCAGCAAAATGCATACAATGGAGGATGCCCGCAGCGAACCACAAGTACCACAATAGACATCCTACACAAGGTAACAAGTGCGGATGTAATAATTAATATAACAATATAACAAAACAATAACGAACACAGGTGCACTCTGCAGTAATACTAAATCCTCAAACTGATTTTAAAATTGAGAGATTAGTCAACATGTCCCACGGTGTAGAACATGTCTAAGCCCGGACACCGCGACAAGGTTTCTGTTTTCCATCTACAGGTCACATTAAGGTGCACCTGTGAGGCCTGGGACATATCAGCCAGTCTTGAGTGGGACTCACAGACTCCTCCCTCCTCCCATTGCAGGCATGGCCACATGCTGGAGGTAACTGGTGAGTTGTTTGTGAGTCGGCCCAATGCTCCTGTAATTTGCCCACTGGCTCCTGGTATTGCCCATATGGCTCAGGTTGGAGAGTGTAGGGTCCCGGGCTACTTTAGAAACCTTGTCGCGGTAGGTGCTTCAAAACAGTGCGATCCACAGACCCCCCTCCCCTAAATAGTGCCATCCACAGATCCCCCTCCCCTAAACAGTGCGATCCACAGATCCCCCTCCCCTAAATAGTGCCATCCACAGATCCCCCTCCCCTAAACAGTGCCATCCACAGATCCCCCACCCCTAAATAGTGCCATCCACAGATCCCCCTCCCCTAAACAGTGCCATCCACAGATCTCCCTCCCCTAAATAGTGCCATCCACAGATCCCCCTCCCCTAAATAGTGCCATCCACAGATCCCCCTCCCCTAAACAGTGCCATCCACAGATCCCCCACCCCTAAATAGTGCCATCCACAGATCCCCCTCCCCTAAACAGTGCCATCCACAGATCTCCCTCCCCTAAATAGTGCCATCCACAGATCCCCCTCCCCTAAACAGTGCCATCCACAGATCCCCCTCCCCGACGCTCACATGAGTACATTTATAAACTAATCAGTAACTTTAACTTTAATCATTGACATTGCTGATCTCTTTACTGGGATATCTTACTCTGTCTTAGCTCCGGTAACAGCAGGCAGTGCGGGAGGGCGGCGCTCACTCACTGACGTTACGCGCCTGCTCCTCCCGCTAGGCGGCGCAGGCGCGTGACGTCAGTGAGTGAGCGCCGCCCTCCCGCACTGCCTGCTGTTACCGGAGCTAAGACAGAGTAAGATATCCCAGTAAAGAGATCAGCAATGTCAATGATTAAAGTTAAAGTAGTTAGTTACTGATTAGTTTATAAATATACTCCTGTGAGTGGCCCTTGTATATTCTAACCCCCAGGCAAGCGTCCCTGTCACCATGGGAATGCCTGGGGGTTAGAATATACCATCGGATTTGAGTTTTTACGATCTCACTGAGCTCGTGAAAACTCAGATCCGATGGTATATTCTAACCCCCAGGCAAGTGTCCCGGCCCTGCGTGCGCCCTGCTCCAGTCCTGACTCCTCCCCAGCCAGGCCCGAGCCGCGGACCGCCCGTGCCCCGCCCACTACACTAGTCTAGTGTAGTGGGCGGGCGGTCCGCGGCTCGGGCCTGGCTGCCTTTGTGTGGTGTGCATGTAAATAAAAAAAAAATAATAATAAATAAAAATCAACAGAAGGCGGCCCAGACGGGCCCCCAGTGGCGTAGGGCCCCATAGCCACTGCTATGGTTGCTATGGCGATCCCTACGCCACTGCCCTGAGACCGTTGAGGGGAACATCAGTGACGTGCAGTCAGTAGTTGATGATGATTATGTAGCTGATCGCACTTGGGAGCTGGGTGAAGAAGGGGCTTCATCATCATAATCATCATCAGGAGAAGAGGGTGGCAGCTTGCGCAAGAGGCAGCGGCTGAGCCAGCAGGGTGGTAACGTGGCCATGAGTCATCAGGGTGGCAGCAGTGGGAGGTCGGGAGCCAAACGTGCTCGGGGTAGACTACCCGCTTCACAGGAGCCTACCTGCCCGGAAAGTAGCAGTGCAGGGGTTCACGGAGGCAGCGGTAGCAGGCAGTCAGTGAGGAGTGTTGGGGGGGAAAATGGCATACTCGGCGGTGTGGCAATTTTTTGTTAAGCCGCCGGAGGAGGTGAACATGGCCATTTGCTGAATTTGTGGGCAGAAGGTGAAGCGTGACCAGGGTGCCAATGTTGGCACCCCGGCCCTGCATAAACACATGCAGCGTCACCATAAAGTGGCCCGGGAGAACCGTGGCTCCGATGTGGTGATTCAGCCTGCTGCAGCAACCACCCAGTGGCATGCATTCGTTTTTATGCAGTCAAGGCTCCACCACCTCAGCCGAAGGGAGCTGTCTGTCCTTCCCATCATCTGCTGGTCCTGATGCTCCTGCTCCTCGTCCTCCTACTCCACATCAGTCATTCTGTCAGCAATCGATCACCGAAGCGATTGCCAAGAGACAACAGTATGTGTGCACTCATCCAACGGTGGAGAAGCTGACCATTCTCCTGTCCAAGTTGCTGGTGCTGCAGTCCCTCCCTTTCCAAGTGGTGAACTGTGCAACTTTCAGAGAACTGATGCTTGTGCCGAGCCGAGGTGGAGACTCCCAAGCTATCATTTCTTTGCAAAAAAGGCAGTACCAGCCCTGCACACATATGTAGGACAGAAGGTGGGCCAGTCCTTGAGCCTGTCGGTGTCTACCAAAGTGCCCGGCAGCGCCGATGTGTGGAGCTATAACTACGGTCAAGGACAATATTGTTTTTTACGGCCCACTGGGTAAATGTAGTTCCTGCCCAGCCACACCAGCAACTTGGCCGGGTGACACCGCTTCCGCCTCCACGTTCTCACTCTGTTGGTCCAGCGACAATGCCTCCTCATCCTCCACCGTGTTCTCAGCCTCCACTGCAGGGACAATTCACAGTGCTCCACCAGCATACCACATGTGCAGGGCACCTGTTCTGCAGCTGGGCGAATGGAGTCACACAGGGGGAGCGTCCTTCAGCAAGAAATCGAATCCTGGTCTTCTCCTCAACAACTCGGAACCAAGGTGACCGACAACAGGAAGAACATGGTGTCGGCGCTGCATCAAGAAGGGCTGAGCCATGCGCCCTGCATGGCGCACGTGTTTAATCTGGTTGTAAAGCGGTTCCTGAAGTCTTCACCCCATCTGCAAGACATCCTGAAAATGGCCAGGAAACTTTGCATGCACTTCAGCCACACGTACACCGCAAAGCACAATCTCCTTGAGCTGCAGCAGCAGAACGGCATCCCCCAACATAGGCTGATATGCGATGTTTCCACCCCTTGGAATTCCACCCTCCATATTTTGGACCGATTATATGAACAGAGAAAGACCATAAACGATTTCTTCATGATACAGGTGGACAGAGGTGCTCCCCTGTGTAACTTTGATGTCAGCCAGTGGCAGCTCATGCGTGACACCTGCCCTTTACTCAGGCCCTTTGAAGAGGCCACTTTATTTGCCAGTCACCAGGACTAGGGGATGAACAAAGTCATTCTACTGATTCATGTCCTGAAACAGATACTGGTAAATCTGTCTGGCCAGGGGACAGGAGACATAGTGACTACATCTCATGGCCACGATCCCTGTGGGGGCTGAAATAGAGAAGGAGTAGGTGAAGGAGGACATTTGAGCACAAGCAATGCATAGAGAAATGGTTGGTTTTTCTACACAGGTGACAGGAGAGGTGGAGCAGGAGGAGCTACAGGGCGATGAGGAAGACCAGGATGACCCAGACACAGAGGCAGGAAGTCCCTCCGAGTCACTTGCACAAATGCCCGATGCATGCTGAGTTGCTTGCGTTGTAACAGCCGAATTTTCAACTTGCTCTCCACCATGTTAGACCATCACTACTGTCCAAAATGGGGGCCTTTTTTACACCCGCTGAAAGGGAGGACAAACTGAACTACTATGAGACATCCTATGTAGTCACTTGGCCGCTGCCTGTCTGCGCCATTGCTCATCCTCACGCAGGTCTGACCAGGGGGCCCTCTGCTCTCACATTCCACTGCCATGGGTGATGGGGGGGGGGGGGGGGCAGAATCAGTACCAGCTTCATCAGCAGCAACTTAAGTCTAGAGTAGCTGATGAGCACTTTTCTTCACCTGCCTACTGAACAAACTACTTACCAGCAGCAGCAGCTAGACATAGAGCAGAACCTGAACCAACAAGTTGTGGCATACTTGGAGTGTACCCTGCCACCCCACATCAAAGATCCCCTGGACTACTGGGCAGCCAAACTCGATTTGTGGCTGCAACTGGCCGAGTTTGCCATGGACAAGCTTTCCTGTCCGGCCAACAGTGTGGCAGGTGTTTAGTGCGGTGGGGGCCATAGTGACCCCAAGGAGAACTCGCCTGTCCACCCAAAATGTGTGGAAACTGACCTTTGTGAAGATGAATCAAGCGTGGATCAGCCAGGATTTTCAAACACCAGTGCCTGATGCATCAGACTAGATCATCCATGGTGCCTGTAAAGGGGGAATATTAATCACCAATATTTATGCAAATATCAATAATTAATATTCATAAATAGGAGGAGCTGTCTATTGATGACTCCGCCTATTTATACCTTTATATAATAATAATACAATACCTTGTCTTTACCTTACGCTAATCACTAACTGCATGCGCCTTACTGAACTAACTATCGCCAATGACTACACGTTACACAGATAGTTACTAGTAAAACAAGATATTTATTAACACCTAGTACACTAAGCACACAATACACTACTACAGTGGTAAATATACAGTACTCAACTACACTACACGTTCCCAGTTTCCACCCACAGACTAACTATACAATACACACACACAAATATTAGCAGCCCACCCACCTGATTCTACTTACTGTCCCTATGGGGTACGACGAGGGTTAACGGTGGCCTTGCAGGGGTGTATGCAGGCCACAGGCACAAAACAGGGTTACACGCAATGCAAGGGTAATACCCTGCAAGTGTACAGATAGGGGGTTTATAGATCGTTGGTCGGACAGGGTAGGTGAGGGTAGTAAAGATCAGGGGAGCCAGGGGAATAGGGATATGGGTATACAGGGGTTAACCAGGGGACTCAGGGGTGGTGAGGGTTGTAAAGGTCAGGGACTAATCAGGGGAGCCAGGGGAATAGGGATATGGGTATGCAGGGGTAAACCAGGGGACTCAGGGGTGGTGAGGGTTAATACAAGGGAGAAGTCGTTGGTGGTATAAGAGTTAATAGGGGATGATAGTTAGCGCTTAGTTGCTCGTTCGTCTAGGGGGATGCTCGTTATCCAGGAGTTGATCCTCTTCAGGTGGGAGGCAGTGAGATGATGTCACTGCGCCGGCCCGTGCGTCTCCTGAACGGGCGCATCGAGGCCGCGCTTACATGCCAACAGGCGGGAGAAGCCTTTGATCTCCCGCCTGTGGCACTCTGCATTCCGGCCAGTGAGATGTTAATTTCGCTGCCGGAATGCGCATAATAGAAGGAGGGGAGGCTTCTCCCTTCCTTCTATCATGTATAATTATCTCCAGCAGCACTGGGGATAATTACAGCAAAGGGCTCAGATTCTGTTGAATCCGAGTCCTTTGTAGTTTTCAGGATGACCGGACCTTAGTCCGGGCATTCTGATGCAATCAACCAGATTGCATCTGTGCGAATGCTTGGGGCACATTCACACCGATGTACCTGGTTTTAGGTATAGGGAGGGGGGGGAATAGATATCTTATACATATATATGTATATTACATCCATATCATAGAAGGGGTCTAAGGGGACACAGATGTAAGGGGCCATAGCTACACCTATATTCTAAGGGGGATTATAGATATATATATATATATATATTATCATAAGGGGCCACAGCTGTATATTCTAAGGGGGCACAGTCTAAAGGGGGCACCTATTTCCCACAGGGGCCACCATGAGTCCCTGTGGGCACCCATGGGCAGACGTGCACAGATGCTGGGCACATCTGCGCACATCATCCCAGGATATGGTGGTCAATGTATGCATATATACCATACATGCATGCACGTGTTTGCATGCATGCATGCATGCATGGGTATATATGCATACGTCTCAACCCTTCCTCAACAATCCCCCTGTTGTCGGAAATATGACAATATCTTGGGAGAAAGGGTTGAGATATATTTGCCTCCCCCCTCAACCCCATCCTTGGTGATAGTTCAGGAAGAACTGTAGTGTCCAACAGATTCTTAGGTACCTAGACATCACCCCTCCGGACTTCCTCCGACCTGCCGTTCACTGTAACCTACTCCTCCATCCACTGGGCACACCATCTTCTTCTTTAGAATTTTCTTGACATCTTTTGCCTTGATAGTTTCGGTATCAGTCCCTTCTACTGTCATATTTGACTTTCGGAGTGGCTTGACCCTTGCAGTCTTTTACTGGTCTTCCTTATCGGTAACTGTCTTCTGTTGTTAGCCACCCCTGGGGTTGGGGTGACCACACCCTCACTATCTCTCGGCAATTTTGCCGATCTTCAGGTCCAGCCCGCCCCCAAGGAATCTGGAGTGGGTTGACCTTCGCAACCTTAGCCTCTTACTGCGCCAACCTTCAAGTACGACTTTTGTCCAACATCTCGTGTTCCGTCTGGGTAGATGCGGTTCTCCCATGGACAGATTAGTAGGTCTTTACTAGGCAGGTCAGTTTTTTTTTCATTGAGCGAGGTGATGTCATGGAACCCAAATTCTAACTGTGGAGAACACCTCCGCCACACTACACATCCAGCCCTTCCCTTATGAACTTCACCGTTCCAGGGTTCAAGGTGGCAAATGGCAAACCGAGGGGGCCTATCCCTGTCGTGCCCTAATCTAATCCCCATTCATACAAAATACATTTCACAGTTCCCCCTTCCTCTCCTCCAACCCCCCTAAACCCAAAGGCATTTATATACAATACTATGAGGTCTCAGGAGGGGGCCGGGTTTACCTCCCAAGACCTCATACACACCAGTCCAATATCCTTCACATGGGGTCTCAGGATAAATTTGAGATTTTCCATTTTTCCATCCTGAATCCCCCCCCCGTACGAATTGTCCTGTCCTTAGGATCTTCCTCGGCTTCAGGACTTGGTGAAATCAAGTCCTGAGCCTCCGGCGACTGTGTTCATGAAGTGCTGTCTGGTTCTGGCTTAGTTGGTCCGTTAGTCTTTTGACCCTCCGGTACATCCACCACAGTCCTATGTACATGAGTCTGACCAGAACCAGAAGCACTATCACCGGGTGTATCAGTAAATTGAAAAATGAGGTTGCCTTAGGACTGTATCCAAAAAGACTCTCCCACCATGAGATCTTTGAGTCCATGTCCAATGCTGTGGCAACCGCGGTAATTTTCGTCCGGTCATGTGTAAGTCGGATGGTGGCCTGTTTCTCCGTTTCCCGAAGCTGTTGTAAGATTTTTTCCTCTTGGCTGAAGTCCAACAGGAGCTGTTTGAGTTCTTTGCTGAAGCCAAGGGGAATCTTTTGAAGTCTCATGGGAACATCGGGGCGAATGTCGAGTCTTCTTTCCGGGGTAATTGGGGTTCTTCCTTGCTGCTCTGCGACGTCCAGACCTAGAACGGGGCTAAGGGTACAGTACGCTCCGGGGAAGAGTATTCCTCGCTCAGTACAATTAAATCCATAAATTGTATACGACCCATTATTCCCTTGGTACCAACATCAATACCCCTGTCCCAAGTATTTTAAAGAGGACGAAGGTATTGGGTTGACCTTCATCTCACAGGTCCCCTCGGTATTCCAACACTGGTGCCTAAGCACCCGATCCCGACCACCCTGACATAGGATGGCATCCTCTCTCAACCAACATCCTTCTGTGTCAAACAAAGAAGGATGGCCTTCTTCATAGGTTAGAATGCTCGAGGGGAGCTGGGGATGAAGTACCGTTCGGTTGTTCATCACCGTACCTAGATTGATGACACTGTATCCCTGTCTGAGGCGACCGGACACAGGTGCCAAGGACGAAGCAGTACAGGTTGAATTTCGACATCCATGCCACTGAACCACCCACCAGTTGGTATGGTTGATGGCGAAAGGAGAGACCAGTGGACTTATTCGCTGGCGGAGGTTGAATGGGAAATGGCCGTTGTGTAGCGCTGAGACAATATGTTTAAGGTTGTCCGAGAGTTCGCTTTGGACCTGCGTACACGCCAGAGCAAGCTGAGCCCGATCCTGCTCCTCCAACAGACCCACAACTAACCTCCTAAACTTCTCACGTATAGCAGAAGATATAGAGGTAGTGGCATCGATGTGCGAATGTTGTAAACCCTCTAGGACGTGGTTTACATCAAGCTGGGTCTTGAATCCTTCCCCGGCATGTCGCGCAACCTCCCCAAGCTTATTTCTCAGGACTTCCATATCCATAGTGTTCAAGGCGCCAACTCCCAAAGCACCGCCGCCAAGACCCATAGCCACTAGATCTCTCCTCCCCCTGTTCTTCCTATGTAGGGAGTCGTCTTTTCTTACCTCTTGCCCCGCCTCTATCCAACCTCTTACCATGTCAATTTGGTTCCTAACGAACTCCTCACACCTGTGATCCCAATGGTCAACTCGGAAGTCATCTACGGAAATTCTCCAGGTAAACAGGATGAATTTGGCATCCGTGATGATTCTCCAGGGGGATGACAGTTGAGGAGCTACAGGATCTGCCAATTGATGGATAGGGGCGGTGCAAGAGTCCGAATGCGGTTTTACCGGTTGGAGATCTTCTGTGTCGTAGGGGACCCTCACCACTGTTGCACAGATCTGTCCCCTTCCTTTGAAGGGATACCACTGATCGTTTTCTCCAGCCTGTAACACTAGCTTCCCTACAGGTTTGGTTTGGGACAGATAGACCCACTGAGTAAAGGTCCAGCATCCTTCGTCTGCTGCCTCACAAAAAGGCCACTTAAATGAACCATCTATATTGATCTGATCGTTCCAGATGGCCTGACCAGATTCATTGCTGTTTAGCTTTAACATCATTATACTGGTTCGTAAATAATCAGTGGACACATGTCCCTGAACGTAACTGGATTCCCTGGTGAT
The DNA here is from genome assembly GCF_905171765.1 of Bufo bufo. Taxonomy (NCBI): domain Eukaryota; kingdom Metazoa; phylum Chordata; class Amphibia; order Anura; family Bufonidae; genus Bufo; species Bufo bufo. The sequence continues at coordinate 606,731,643 of NC_053391.1, forward strand.
AACCATCTGGGAATCCCTTAACATGCAATAAGCCTTCAGGGTGCCTTTTACTGGAATGGGCCTATCAAAATATGTCCTAACCCTTAACCTGTCCTGGCTATCCTTCTCCAGGAAGGTAGCCTTCAGGATGTGCCAACCGCTGTACTCTGCCCCAGTAACATCTTCAGGACTCAGCATTCCCTTCTTAGTGCACAACACCGTGGTAGTGTTAGCGCTCACTTTCTGGTATGGGTGCAAGTGTGGGTCCCTAGACACCCATCTTAAGGATTTGATAGGTGTAGGGTCCGAGTCCTGAAAATGCCTGAATTCGTTGAGACAGAGGGCGTATAAGTCATGTTGAATGGCAGACACATTCTCTACTGGGGTATAATGCTGAATTACACCGTTGGCAAAATCCTCTCTCTGGAAACCATACAGATACCACTGACCTGATGTAAAGGTGAAGTTCTCGTATGGTTTCCGGATTTTGCCACCCAAACATTCCACCATTAAAAGGCCGGGTCTATTAAGTGATATGTTAGCCATATCATTGTTAGTCCCCAGGCCCTCCCCTGGAGAGGCCGATCTTGCCGTCAACATGCTTACCACCAGTGTCACAAGCTGGAGACGTATCCCGTTCAGAGGATGCCTAGCTCTTCCCTGGCCAAGTGGTCCCATGGCGTATCTCCCTCTTGTATTCTGCAATTAGATGGAGTGTGATTAGTTATCGACCCACCAAGCCCTATTACCCCCCCTTCACCCAACTCGGAACGGTATGCGTTATTGAGTTGGGGAAGCCCGGGTGGCTTTGGCTTGGTCGATGTGAATCCACAAGAGTTCCTGCCGTCTACGGGATTTCTTTTTGTTGGTGATTGGCCTTTGTACTTTCAGCATGGTGTCTCCCATTACTTCAAGGACCTTGTATGGTCCTTCCCTATTTGCGTCCCATGGGCCAGCCCGACGGAAGACTTTCACCATTACCATTTCTCCTACAGCGGGCATTGGTGTTTCCCCCTGTAGATACGGTTTGTGTTACCGTATTGCTGCGTGAGGCAGTAGCTCCTTCAGGTTCTGTTGAACCTGTTGGAGAAACGTGTCTCTGGCGATGGCGTCCTTCGTGGGCTCCGACACTTGGGGTTTGTTGGGTAGACATAGGGGCATCTTACGTCCGGTCATCAGTTCATACGGGGAGATACCGGTACTGGAGGCTTCGGTGGCTCGAATACCCATTAGCACTGCTGGAAGATAGGTTACCCAGGAGGAACCCTTCTCCAGCAGCGCCTTGGAAAGTCGAGTTTTGATGGTCCGGTCCATGATGCCCGCTGACTGAGGGTGATAAGGCACATGAAACCTTTGCTTTATGTCTAAGAGACCACAAAGCGCTTTCATTACCTTACCCGTGAAGTGGGTCCCTCTGTCTGATTCTATCACTCTGGGGATACCCCATCGTGACAGAACCTGTTCCCAGAGGACACAGGCAGTAGTGGTAGCCGTATCATTGACCGTGGGGATGGCTTCTACCCATTTCGAGAAGACATCCACTATTACCAGTGCATAACGGCAGTTACGACTTCCGGTTGGTATTGGTCCAATGAAATCGATTTGTATCGCGGACCACGGACCATCAGCAGGTGGAAGCCACTGCAACACCGGCTTCAGGGCAGATGCCCTTGGGTTGACTTGGGCACACACCAGGCACTGTTGGGTAACCTCCTCTACTAAATTGGACATCCCTGGCCAGTATAATTTGTCTCTCAGGAGAGGCAAGAGTTTATTCTGGCCGAGTTGTCCAAACAGTTGGTTCAATCGCGTCCGCTCTGCTTGCAGATGCTGCGGGACCACCGGAAGAGGGAGTTGCTGAGTACCGGTATCGTAACACAAGATCCCTTGTTGTACAGACCAGGGTTGTTGAGGTGATTTGATATGTGTCATTAGAAGAGGATCCTTAGTTTGTTCCTCTTCAAATGACACCGGGCCGTCACTCAGATGGGTACGTGCTGCAATCCAGTGAGTTGGTAGTGGCCCCATGCCTGGTTCCCGGAGGGTACCAGACACTGCCGCTAGTTTAGCCAACTCGTCTGCCTTATTGTTACCCATTATCAAAGGTTCATCGCCTTTTTGATGCGCCGGGATTTTGATAATGGCTGCTTCCGTCATATGTGCCATGCCCCACTCCCACAGCTCTTTCAGGACCGACACATGAGCCAGAGGTTTGTTTTGGCTGTCCACAAAGCCTCTCCTCTTCCATATGTCAAGATGCAGGGTGAGGGAGCGAACTACATACAAGCTGTCGCTATATATAGTTAGTTTCCCAGGGGGCTGAAGAAGCAGAGCTTCTTTGACCGCCTCTAGCTCTGCATGCTGTGCTGACATGTGACCCGGTAGCCTGACAAGACTCTGGGTACCAGTGGTCTCATCCAGCACAGCAAATCCCGTGACATATTCTCCTTCCAGATAGAATCGAGAGCCATCAACAAAGATGACTCTGTCATCTTGACATCTGTCGGTTCTGAACATCTGTGGAGAGTCGTCCGGTTCGGGTTGGCCACAGTCATGTTCGGTTCCAGTCAGGTTTAGCAACTGAGACAGAACATACTTGGCCTTATGGTCCACCTGCAGATTCCGGCCACTGAGATCCATGATCCATCTCCCGAATCTCTGTTGGGAGACTCCAGGGAGAGTATCACGGAGCAAGAGGGCTAAAGGAGAATGTGGAGTCTGCAAGGTGAGGGGTCAGAAGCCTACAATATGCTCGGTAGTCTTGACGGCATAGTGTATGGCTGCCAGTTGTTTGGCACATTCATCGAACCCTCGTTCGACGGGCAAAAGTAGCCTGGAGAAATATCCCAGCGGTCTGGTCTCATACTCTACTTTCTGAAGAAGGACCGCTGCGATAGACTCCATCCCTGCATGCGCCTGTATGACCATTTCTCCATCTGGATGTGGAGTAGCCAACACAGGTGCCGAGGATAGATCCCTTTTCAAAATTGAAAAGGCCTCCTCCTGCGTCTCGGACCAGCCTTTGATTGAGGGTTATTCCCCTCTAAGGAGCTCATAGAGAGGTTTTGCTTTGGCAGCAAAATCCTCTATGAATTCCCTCATGAAGTTGCCCACCCCCAGGAATTTTCTCAAATCCTGAAGAGTGCCGGGTCTGGGTAACTTCACCATGGCTTCCACATGGGCTGTCATGATTTCTTTGGTTCCAAAGGAAATTTGGACCCCAAGGAAGGTTACCTCCGCTTTGGCCAAATTTGCCTTATGGGGACTCAGCTTGAGTCCTGACTTTGCCAGGAGTCCCAGCAGCTCTCTCAACAGAACCAAATGTTCCTCCATGGTTTCTGTATGCAAGAGCAGGTCATCCACGTATTGTAGAAGGCATTCTGGCCGTGAGAACACACTCAGTACGGCTGCCAATGCCTGATGGAAATACGTGGGGCTGCTGTGTAACCCCTGGGGCAGTACCGCAAACATGTACTGTTTGTCCCCCACAGTAAAGGCAAATTTGTACCGGCATGACTCAGTAAGTTCTATGGAGAAGAACCCGTTAGCAACATCCAAGGTCGAGAATACGCGGCTTTTGCCGCTTATTCTGGCCATGATGTCGGGAGTCTGGGCCACCACTGGAGCCGACATTGGGGTGTATTTACTGAGGATCCGGAGGTCTATGGTGAGCCTCCATACACTCGTGTCCTTTTTCTTGACTGGCCAGAGGGCATTATTGCATTTTGAGTTGCCCTCAATAACCACACCCCGAGTCTTCAATTCCTGGACCGTGTCCATAATTGAATGGGTGGCCTCTGGTGGAAATCGGTATTGGCATTGAGGTGGAGGGTCAGGACCCTGAATGTCCACCTGAACACCAATCAGTCTGCAACAGTCGTTTTTGCTCTGGGCCCACAGTTCGGGATGCTCGTACACAATAGGCTCCAGGTCTATATTGTGTGAGAGAGACCTCAGGCCATTTGTGTTTGAGCATGTCAGTAGACTCTTCTACTGCTTGCAAAGGTGGTCCCAGACAATGGCGTTGAATGACAAACACTTTAGCTCGCCTGGGACCCTTCCATACAATGCAATTTGCCAGATCCAGGATTCATCCATTTTGTGTCATTACATCAGTTCCGATAATGTTATCAGAACCGGGGTAATACCACATGGGTATCCTGAGGGTGGTGCACCCGGTAATCTGAATGATTACCTCTTCAATTCTGTGGGCCGTCACCCCCCCTTGTTGGTGATCAAATCCGATCACCACACATTGGGGGCTGTTGGGGTGTAAATCGTGCTTGACATTAGTGATGGATATTTCCGCACCTGTGTCAAGCATGATTTTCGTTTCCTGTTCTTTTATTTTGGCTTTTATTTGGGGTCTCCCTGAAGAGTCCAGTATGATGGGACATACTGGTGCCAATTATTTTGTGGACAATTCCTTTGAATGTGCCCGTATCGTAAACACAGGAAACAACTAATGTTTCCTGGCTTTTCCCATGGCGGGGCCGTGGGGCGAATGGTTGATGCAGACCTTGTGTGCTATACCCGTTCATCTTGTGATCTAACGTATACAGGCGCACGCTCCCTCACTTTAACGGACTTCTTATTGTACAGTATATCCTGTCTACACTGTTCAATAGTCATAGCCGCATCCGTGAGGGATGGCTCTCTGGCTGCACTCAGCCGGATTGCAGTATCCAGATATGGGAATTTTTCCACAAACATGCGCACCATGCCTTGTGGGATCCCAATACCCTGATCCTTAGTAACCCTCCTGTACATTGCTTCAAACCGACTACACAATGACAAAGGTTTATCATGGATAGTAGGTTTGAACTTTGACAGGACCTCTGGAGTGACGTCCCAATGACCTGTGGCCAGTCTCGTGAGTATGGAGAGGCGTTCCTCCTTATCATGAAACTGGCCATTCGTAGGTTGCGTCCTCCCCGTTACCTCATACCTTTGGTTAAGGTCTGTTGGTAACCACAATTTTAACAGCTCCATGCGATATTCCGGAGCCACTTATATAAAGGTATAAATAGGCGGAGTCATCAATAGACGGCTCCTCCTATTTATGAATATTAATTATTGATATTTGCATAAATATTGGTGATTAATATTCCCCCTTTACATTGGCGAGCCAGCCAGGAGTTGATCCTCTTCAGGTGGGGGGCGGCTCGACTTTTCCCCTTAGTGCCGGGTCCGCCGGATATTTATCTCCGGCGGCCCGCATTGCCGCACCGCCCACCATTGGAGACACGTGGGCCGGTGCAGTGAGATGATGTCACTGCGCCGGCCCGTGCGTCTCTTGAACGAGCGCATCGGGGCCGCGCTTACATGCCAACAGGCGGGAGAAGCCTTTGCGCCGGAATGCGCATAATAGAAGGAGGGGATGCTTCTCCCTTCCTTCTATCATGTAAAATTATCTCCAGCAGCACTGGGGATAATTACAGCAAAGGGCTCAGATTCTGTTGAATCCGAGTCCTTTGTAGTTATCAGGATGACCGGACCTTAGTCCGGGCATTCTGATGCAATCAACCAGATTGCATCTGTGCGAATGCTTGGGGCACATTCACACCGATGCACCTGGTTTTAGGTATAGGGAGGGGGGGGAATAGATAGGGATTATATATATATATATATATATATATATATTCTAAGGGGGCACCTATTTCCCACAGGGGCCACCATGAGTCCCTGTGGGCACCCATGGGCAGACGTGCACAGATGCTGGGCACATCTGCACACATCATCCCAGGATATGGCGGTCAATGTATGCATATATACCATACATGCATGCATGTGTTTGCATGCATGCATGCATGGGTATATATGCATACGTCTCAACCCTTCCTCAACAGTGCCACACCTAAACTTTGTCAAAAGAGTCCTGTTTCTTCTGGCTACCTTCTTCAGCTACTATTCTGATGCTGCCACCTGCCTGATGCCACACCTTCTGCCAGGTGCTCCTACTGCCACCCACCATCTTCAGCTGGTACTGGTATTGCCCCCTACCTTCCCACTCTGTCACTGTGCTACTCTGTAGTCTCCTCATGCTTCTGCCACCTCACCACTATGTCACTGGGCCACTCTGTTATCTCCTCATGCTGCTGCCTAATTACCACTTCTTGGTCTCCTCAAGCTGCTGCCAGCTTACCACTATGTCACTGGGCCACTTTGTGGTCTCCTCATGCTGCTGCCACCTCAATACTCTGTCATTGGGGCCACTCTGTGCTCTCTTCATGCTGCTGCCACCTTAACACTCTGTCATTGGGCCACTATGTGGACTTCTCATGCTGTTCCCACCCTCCCCACTCCATGACTGGGCCACTATTTTGCCTTTTTGGCCTCGTTGACATCATCATTTATTTGACCCTTCTTCCAATCTGTCAGAAGGAAGGAAAAATGAGACGCACAACGGATCCTGTCTATGTAGCAGCTGTAAGGCCTGTATGACATGGTCCCTATTTTGCATCAGAATTGGCTTATGATTTGGTAGCCAAAAACAGGAGTGGGTACAAAACACATAAGACATCCAAAAATATTCCATAATTTTTTTTGGGCTTTAGCAATACTGATGGATTACTGAACAAATGCTGACCGAGTGAAGGCGGATGCTCAACAGACAGGATCCGTTTTTTGGGGGTTTTTGTTCTGACGGATCAGAGGATGGGCAAAATAATCAGTGACGTCAACACAAACTTACTGCTGACACCCTCTCCATCCTTGTTTAAACGTTTAATAGAACAGGTTCTGTAGAAATGTATGTGTAATCAGCTGACAACGGTGTAAAAGGAGTGCGCTCTTTCACGCTATAGTAGTATCTTGGGCCTCTGCACGGTTCTTTATACCTGGCGCTAACATTGACCTGTAAGGTTGAGTTCACACTTGAGTTATTTGGTCAGTTTTGGCCCCATAACTGCCAAAATAAGTGAAGTGTACAGTGATTCTAAGAGCTATGCCTGTCATCTTCGAGTCATACTGACTCACAGTATTGTTTCACTACCACAGCAGACTCCCTATGTGTGTTTCTGCAAGGCACAATGTTCTACACCACTATACAGGCTCTCTGCAGCCAGGAAATAGCTGTTTTTTAACGTGATTCGCCATTAATAAATTCAGATAAAATCTAATCTTTTTGGAGAATTCAGCAAACCGACAGAATAACATTTTTGAGAAATTCGCTCATCTCTAGTCATGATCTCCAGATTTAGCCAGGGCAGTGTGGTTGATAGATTTGTAAAATAATATATTTTTTGAATAACCTGGGGGAGTCTACCTATACTGCCGAGAAATGTAACCTTTGCCCCCAACCTAGCTTACCGCAGCTAACATGAAAAACCACAAAGACACCTTCTTTTGTTGGGTGAGAGTTGGTCACAGCTTTATTTAACTCTTTATTTTCAACACCAGCTTTTAGCTCTCCAAAACATATCAAAACACAGAGTAACAAGAAGCAGTATGCCCCACTGAATCCCTCCATGGGCAAGTTCGCCTTCTTCTCCATCTCCTTTAATTTGCACCAACCTCTGCTGTGACTTCTGTTGATAGTGATCTGAAAACAACATGGAAAAACATCCGTGGGCATGTCCGCCTTCTTCTCCAGCTCCTTTTATTTGCACCGACCTCCACTGAGGAGCCTGTGTACTCCTACACGGCGCTCTGATCCCCATTGAACAAGAATAAAGCTTGCTCCACACTATCTTGTAGACCCGACAAAAAGATATCTAGGCCGATAGCTTTCAGGTGTACACCATCTGGCCTCATAAGCCGTATGTTGTCCCCTTCCAGCTGGCGATGCCTTACAACTACCCTTGCCCTGGAGCCAATAAATTGTGAAATCCTGGTATTGACCGTTCTCCTCGCGTGCTCTATTGCCTGCGTATCCCTAGCTCCTTGCCACGTGACTCTTGGGATAATTTCCGACCACACAATTACCACGTCATGAAAGAAAGCAGGGATACGTTCTAAATCTTCTCTGATGAGGGTAATGAGCTCCGCCATTTTTAATAGGCAAAGGTCATTACCCCCTGCATGAATGACCAAGATAATAGGAGAACGAACTGTCCTACTGAGCTCCACTGCCTCTGGAAGGACCTGTGACCAGTGCAGCCCCCAGACACCTCGCCAGACAACCTGAACATTCCTCAAACCGAGGTTACGTCCACCTGGCCTGCATTCAGCTTTTCGTCCTGCCCAGAAAATATAGGAGTGTCCAATGAAGCAGATGGTGGGCTGGCTGAAATCTAAAAAAAATAAATGAAATCAATAAGTTGTGGGCGGATATAGGAGGCAAAACACGCAGATCTCCATCTGCCAATACGTTGTACTTCTGATTCCGGCAAATCGGCCCTTGCTGCTTCTGTAGCCGTGCCTATGCAGAAAGAATGTGTCCCAAATTCAGACGCTGGGAGGTCTAACACCAAGAGACAGCGGTGGAAAATTGCTTTGAATTGAAAACGCGTTAGGGGGATGCTGTCTGTGTGTAGAATAAAAGCCTGGCCCTGGGCGCAGATACGCATCCACTCTGAAACTACTGCATGCGGGCATATAGGGCCATCCACCTTATGTAAAGGAAGCCAAGAACCACGCGCCATTACGTCCATCTTGGAGCGACGTATGAGTATCCTTAAGGAAGATTCAGTGAGGAAAACATTGTCTGCGCCTAAACCGCCTAAATGGGAGCGAGATAGGCTAACTAGTTCACCGCTTCAAAGCGTAGCAAAAAATGCTAAGCAGAACGCAGCCTTGAACAGTATGGTTGTATAAGCAGAAGCGCGAATGGCGGGCAATACATTGCAAAGTCGTATTAGAAGGGAGTAAGATACTGGGCGCCTGAGCTCGCGGCGCATGGGCTCTTTACGCCAAACCTTAATAGCTTGATGGATTAGGAAATGCTTTGTAATGTCCGGCCAGCCCCGCAGCTTGAGGTAAAAGCTCAGTCCTGCTAGCCGATGGTGCGCAACCACAGCAGAAACCCCTTGATCTCTTAACTGTAATAGATAAGAGATCGTCACCTGCAAACTATCCGCCGGCAAAGTCCTCGCCCGCGCACACCATTCAGCCCATGCCTTACCATGTCCTGACCAAGTTGATGGCGTAACTGACGCCCTCACCAGTGACATTAGACATTCATCAGCAAGTCCCATAGCTGCGGCGGACAGGGAAGGCCTTTCTCGATTGCTCCCGGCAAGATACTCCGGAACTCCTGCCAGTGGCAACGAGAAAGTGCATCAGTGGCCGAATTATGTATGGCTGGTACATAGCGAGCACGGAACCAGATGTTTAGCTGTAAACAGCGGAGAACTAAATGCTGCAGTAGTGCAAGTACAGGGGGTGATAAAGAGGCTAGCTTATTTATACTAAAAACCACTGCCATGTTGGCTGTCCAAAAACATACGCACTGATTTGCGAATTTGTGTCCCCATAAGTTAACTGTTACTATGATTGGAAACAGTACGAGGAGTGTAGTTTTGGAGCAGAAGCCAGAGGCACGCTAATCATCCGGCCAAGGAGCAGAGCACCACTCGCTGCCAAATATTGCCCCAAAACTGGTAGAACCCGCTGCATCGGTGAATAATGCCAAATCTGGTGTTGATATTTAGGGGCCTTGATAACACGTGTGGCCGTTAAATGAATCCAAAAATTGATTCCACACCTGCAAATCCATTTGTTTCGTCAAACGAATGTGGTAAACCGGTTTGGCAACACTGCGGGTGGACAGGGATAAACAACGTGAAAAAACTCGACCCCAGTGCATAATTCTGCATGCAAAAACGAGTAGTCCTAACAGAGACTGCATTTGTCGCAACGTGACTGATTTTGTTGAGCGGAAACCTTGAATTAAATCGACTAGTTTTTGTAATTTATCCTGAGGGAGGCGGAAAACCATTGAGATAGGATCAATTTCAATACCTAGGAATGTAATTGTAGTAGTGGGGCCGCAAGTTTTCTCTTCCGAGAGGGGTACACCAAACTTTGACAAAGAAACGGAATGTGTTAAGGAGATATTGGCATTGGTTTGTATTGCCCGGGGACACAAATAGAAAGTCATCCAAGTAGTGCGTTATAGACAGCGAACCAGTCTCATACAGTTGCGAGAAAAAGTATGTGAACCCTTTGAAATGATATGGATTTCTGCACAAATTGGTCATAAAATGTGATCTGATCTTCATCTAAGTCACAACAATAGACAATCACAGTCTGCTGAAACTAATAACACACAAATAATTAAATGTTACCATGTTTTTATTGAACACACCATGTAAATATTCACAGTGCAGGTGGAAAAAGTATGTGAACCCCTAGACTAATGACATCTCCAAGAGCTAATTGGAGTGAGGTGTCAGCCAACTGGAGTCCAATCAATGAGATGAGATTGGAGGTGTTGGTTACAGCTGCCCTGCCCTATAAAAAACACACCAGTTCTGGGTTTGCTTTTCACAAGAAGCATTACCTGATGTGAATGATGCCTCGCACAAAAGAGTTCTCAGAAGACCTACGATTAAGAGTTGTTAACTTGCATAAAGCTGGAAAGGGTTATAAAAGTATCTCCAAAAGCCTTGCTGTTCATCAGTCCACGGTAAGACAAATTGTCTATAAATTGAGAAAGTTCAGCACTGCTGCTACTCTCCCTAGGAGTGGTCGTCCTGTAAAGATGACTGCAAGAGCACAGCGCAGACTGCTCAATGAGGTGAAGAAGAATCCTAGAGTGTCAGCTAAAGACTTACAAAAGTCTCTGGCATATGCTAACATCCCGGGCTGCTTTGCTGCATCAGAGCCTGGACGGATTGCTATCATCAAAGGAAAAATGAATTCCCAAGTTTATCAAGACATTTTGCAGGAGAACTTAAGGCCATCTGTCCACCAGCTGAAGCTCAACAGAAGATGGTTGTTGCAACAGGACAACGACCCAAAGCATAGAAGTATATCAACAACAGAATGGCTTAAACAGAAGAAAATACGCCTTCTGGAGTGGCCCAGTCAGAGTCCTGACCTCAACCCGATTGAGATGCTGTGGCATGACCTCAAGAAAGCGATTCACACCAGATATCCCAAGAATTATGCTGAACTGAAACAGTTCTGTAAAGAGGAATGGTCAAGAATTACTCCTGACTGTTGTGCTCGTCTGATCTGCAACTACAGGAAACGTTTGGTTGAAGTTATTGCTGCCAAAGGAGGTTCAACCAGTTATTAAATCCAAGGGTTCACATACTTTTTCCACCTGCACTGTGAATGTTTACATGGTGTATTCAATAAAAACATGGTAACATTTAATTATTTGTGTGTTATTAGTTTAAGCAGACTGTGATTGTCTATTGTTGTGACTTAGAAGATCAGATCACATTTTATGACCAATTTGTGCAGAAATCCATATCATTCCAAAGGGTTCACATACTTTTTCTTGCAACTGTATTTAACCACCCATTCCAGAAAGGTACTAAATAGCTGAAAAAAAATGGCACGAGATGGGGCAACCCATCGGCAGGCAGGTGTCGTAATAGTACAAATTGTCTACCATACAACCCAGTAGGTGATAACAGTCTGGGTGCACTGGGAGTAAGCGGAACGCCGCCTCAATGTCTGCCTTAGCTAACAGCGCCCCTTGGCCAAAATCACCGCTCTATCAAAAGGCACGTAGGACACAGAAGAATCATCCTTTGAAATGCCATCGTTAACCGACATGCCCTTAGGGAAGGACAAGTGGTGAATCAGCCTAAATTTTCCTGAGTCTATCTTTGAAATAAGGCCTAATGGTGAAATATGGATGTTATAAAGGGGGGGGTGAGGAAAATGGGCCCACTATCCTGCTTAAGGAAACCTCCTTTGAATTTTTTTCCCGCAACACGGCCAAATTATCTAGCGCCGATTAAAAATTTTTGGAAAACGTAAGTGACCTAGAGTAGGTAAAAGGGATACAAAATCCGAAAGTAAAGCCAAAATGGATTTAGGCCGCCGCTTCCTTACTGGGGTAATTATTTAGCTAATGGGACATCGCAGAGATGCTCACCGGGGTCTTTCCCGTTAGTGGCGGATGTGCCATTTGGAACCAGGGGGTTACGCAGGCAGCGGACTGCTGCGTGTGAACCTCCACAAACTGAGCACTCATGCTTGTATCTGCACAAGGCAAAAAATGTACAATGCCCTTCGTTATACAGCCAACAGGCTCCGGGTCTGCGGACGGCCACTGGCCCCTGCGCGGTTGCTGAGGAGCCAGTGGCCGCGAAAGGAAAGGGATTAGATTTATGTGCCAACATGAGACAAAGCCACAGGTCAGTAGCTTTTACTCCCAAACCTATTTCTGGGTGCAACGCTAACCATCGGTGGAACTCTTCATCATATCGTCACCATGCTGAACCTCCATGTGACTTGAATGCATTATAAATGGAGTCCATATAGATGAAAAGCTCCGCCGACCGCTCAGGGTGGCGCAGGGCCATAGTATAACCTGAAACAGAAAAGGCTTGCAGCCAATTACCTATAGTACGAGCCACTTTCGGTTTACGGTCTACAAAGCGGTCTGAATTCGGTCTCCTTTCCTTATCAATTGTATGCTGATCTATGGACACTAAGTACCATATATCCACATATTCATTTAACCATATTTTAGTTTTCGTCTCATCGTCCAGATGGGAACCTAGCGGGCTAAGCCCGCAAAATAAGGATTCTTTATGGTCGCTAGCACGTGCCTTATCAGGTAGCGCAACAAGGGGGGTTCAAGGGCAGGCCTTTACCCACCTTATCAGCTCCCCACGCCACTGTGAAATGAAACTCACCATGTGTAGATGACAAAGAAGAAGCAGCTTGAACGACCCGAGGAACCGCACTCACGGGATGACCGGCTGGCCGCCTGTCTATGATCACGCCTCCTACTGGTTCTTGACCTGCCGGAACTGGATCCACAGGAGCTCAAGTCCGATGAAGACGGCGACCGCCACCTGGAGGACCTGGAACGGGTTGCTCTGTGACTCCGTCGGGATGCTCTGGACCCATGTCGAGAGCTGCGGTGATGACGTGATACCGACCTGCGCCGGTGTCGGCGGTCGGGGACTGCAACAGGTGACCTGGACCTAGCCGTAGAGCGGCAGGTAGGTGGTAGCATTGGAGGGACTGAGGATGGCTGCGCTGATACATGAGCTTGGGGTTCGGCCACAGTAAGGTATGAGAAAGTGGGGGGGTTAATATGGGGGGGTTCAGGCACTGTTGGAGGGGTACTGGGCAGAAAGGGTTGGGAATGGGGGAGCATTGATAAACTAGTCTCCTCAGCAGAGGAGTAATTGCTGGAGTGGATTCCCATGATGGCAGGGGGTAGCAGGTGCGAGCTGTGAAGGGACGCGGCAACTGCAGGGACGGGGGCGTGGCTAAGAGACGCTCGGCCGGAAGCGCTGAGGCTTGTCCTGCCGGCGCTCTAGCTGTGGCTCTCCCCTGTCCATTTCTTCGCTGGGAACAAACAGGTAAGGGCAGGAGGGGTGAGCACAGGCGAGCAGGTGGGCGGGTCTTTCTGGCGGTACGCCTGCCACTCGCTCTTGCAGGAGATGATGAGGGAGCAGTGGCAGGGAGGGAGGACAATGCAGGGACTTGCAAACCCCCCAGCAGGCGAGATATAAAAGCCGGCCCTTCAGTTTGCATGCGGGCTGCTAGCGGAGCCATGATCTCTTGTTCCGCCATACCTGTAGCTGTGAAGCTGTTAGGTGCCGGAGAAAAGAGGCAGGGCAAAAGGCTACTGCCCTTTCAATAACATTGGCTAAAAACACTAACTGCGGCCAATCAGAACAAGGGGAGGATAAGGGGGGGGGGGGTATACTGCTCTCCCAGTCTAAATAGATACAGGCATGAAAAAACCCTGCGGGCTATACCATTATTTATTATCTGCTCTTGCTTTATTAACCTTATACTCCTTGAACTTCTCAGCAGTCAAAGACGCCGCCGTTTATCTTTGGCGTCAAATATAAATTGCATGGCTGTGCCAACATTTGCAGGTAATCTTACAAAAGTATATTCTCAATATCACACTTTCACCAATTATGGCTGACACAGAAAGGTATAGAGTTTTGCTTAAAGTGTACCTAAACTTTGTAATATACTTTATTAAACACTAATCTAACTGCCGTAAAATGAATATTTGCCAAGAATTTTTTTCACTATTTTTACTATTTTATTTTATAGTTTGAATGCCTGTAGTGCTTTGGAATACATACACTGCCGATATGTCAAAGGTGTACTAGTATGTTATTTCTACTGCAGGGCCACAGTGAGAGCTGTACAGGCAGGAGCACACATCGTTGCTCCTGCCTGCAGTGTCGGACTGGGGTCCTAGGGCCCACCAGTAAATTTCATTCTGGGGGCCCACTGTAAAGCTACACGCATATACTACCTCTCCACACTACTCAGTTTTTTATATGAACATTAGAAATGTACTGTATAGCATCTCAGCCAGCCTATCTATATGTCAGTTTACTGTGCTATGTGCCACTTGAGCAGGTGGTGGGGGACTAGGGGCCCACTATGCTCAGGGTCTCACCTCTTCCCCTCCTCGACAGTCTGAGCCTGCCTGCCTGTACCAGGACTACTGTGGTAAACCTGGCATAGCTCATCTGATGTGCTATGTCAGTTTATAGCAGAGCAGGCATTACAGGAGCAGCAATGTCCTATGCAGAGCTCCTGCCTGCACCTGCTTGCACAGCTCTTCTAAAGCCTTCCATAGCACAGTTCAGTGGACTGGTTAGGATCCCATCAGGTTAAGGCCTCATACACACGACCGTGAGCCGCCTGTGCTGCGGTCAGCAATGCACGGGCACCGACCGTAGGGCCGATGCATGCGGTCCGCACCACAAAAAAGTAGTGCATGCGGTGCAGAGGCACAGACAGAAACCCCACGGAAGCACTTCGTAGTGCTTCTGTAGAGTTCCATGCGTCCATTCCGCACCGACCTTCCGGATTGCGGACCTATTCAAGTGAATGAGTCAGCATCCGTGATGCGGGGTGCACACAGCTGGTTTGCCTTTTGTTTTTACACTATATAGCTACTAACATTTCTATTGACATTGCATTTCTATTACTGTCTTGGCATCAGTGTGAGCACCTTATACTTTAATTCTTCATCTTCTATTTGCTGTATGTTTACCCTGGATTTGTGTGGGTGTGGATAAGAGCCTTTAGTCAGACCTACAGCAATCTGTTCACTGTAACTAATAATTGCATGTGATATATGTTAGGTGCATGTGCAGCAGGTAAAAATAGCCTAAATAGACAATGCATTTACGTATGTACTATTTTATGAGAAAGGGTTATCTACATACATTATATCTGGATATCAAAATTATTATTCAAATGTAGAAATCTGTCAAATACTGTAGATTCTGTACCTTTTTCAGCTGCGATTTTAGTGAAAACTGAAACCCAGAATTTTGAATCTAGGTTATTCTTAAAGGGAACCTGTCACCATGAAAATGCAGTCCAATCTGCAGGCTGCATGTTATAGATCAGGAGGAGCTGAGCAGATCTATACAGTGGGGAAAATAAATATTTAATACACTGGTGATTTTGCAGGTTTTCACACCTACAAAAAATGGAGTTAATTTTTTTTTCGTAGTTACACTTCAACTGTGAGATACAGAATCTAAAAAAAAAAAATCCAGAAATCACATTGTATAATTTTTAAATAATTAATTTGCATTTTATTTCATGAAATAAGTATTTGATTACCTACCAACCAGCAAGAATTCTAGCTCTTACAGACCTGTTAGTTTTTCTTTAAGAAGCCCTCCTACTCTGCACTCATTACCTGTATTAATTGTACCTGTTTGAACTTGTTAACTGTATAAAAGACACCTGTCCACACACACAATCAATCACACTACAATCTGGCCAAGACCAAAGAGCTGTCTAAGGACACCAGGACAAAATTGTAGACCAGCACAAGGCTGGGATTGGCTACAGGACAATAGGCAAGCAGCTTGGTTAGAAGGCAACAACTGTTGGTACAATTATTAGAAAATGGAAGAAACACAAGATGACTGTCTATCTTCCTTGGTCTGGGGCTCCAGGCAAGATCTCGCCTCGTGGGGTAAGGTGTCATTAGGAAGTGGGTGGCTGCCAACAACCCATCCTCATGGCAAATCGATGTGAAGAGCGATTCAACATCACAGGTGACAATAATCATGTCTTCTTACAATTGTAACTCGTTTAACTTCCGTAGGATGTCACCTGGATCCTTGAGATAAGATGGGAGTCTCTCAACCAACGGTCTCAGGGTGTGATCTATCAATTTTCAAATAGCTTCACACATGTTGTTCGTACCTAAGACAATTAGATGGCCTGGTGGAACCTTTTCGTTCTTATGTACTTTAGGCAATATATAAAATGTGGCTACCGTCGGGTTCTCGATTAATAAACATTTTTGTTCTTTTTGGCTTATCACTCCCTTATCGGACGCTCTTTGAAGAATTTCACCAAGTGCACACTGAAATGCATTCAATGGGTTATATGTCAGTTTCTTGTAACATTTGGGGTCACGTAGTTGTCGAAACACCCCTCGTTCATACATATTTGATGGACAAACCGCTACATTACCTCCTTTATCGGAGGGTTTTATTACCACATCTTCCATTTTATTTAATTGTTTCAGTGCTAAACGTTGCTGTCTATTCAGATTGTCACCCGACGTGAACCTCGGAATTGCTCTCAGATCTTCTGTCTCTAATTTGACAAAAATATCTATGTTTGCATATAATGTTGTTGATGGAAACTTCTTTGATTTAGGCATTAGTGACTTGGGTATTCTACTCACCGAGGTCATGCTATCCTGTTCATCCAACAGATCCAACACATAAAGTTTGTACGGCCCTTTGTTCTTCTTCAGTAAATGTCTCACCATCACCATCCTTGTGATAAAACTTCTTAAAAATCAAATTACGTGCAAATATATTTAAGTCCTTTACCACTGTGAAGATATCAAATTTGGTTTTAGGAATAAAGCTCAGACCTAGGCTTAAAACCTCCAATTGTGCCTCCGTCAGTGCACGATCAGACAAATTTATTACCTGAAGTCTCTGATTGTTAGGCTTTCCTATTCCGTGAAACCTCTTACTAGAAGATCGATTTTTCATCTCTTCCTTTCGTTTCCTCCCATGTCTTGTTGAGTATGGCCTCAGGTTTCCCTCCTGATTGGTCCCTTCAGCATCAGTGGACACAAAAGAGGAGACTGAGGCACTCCAACTACATTGTTCTCGTCTGTGTTGCTTCCATCTGTACACTCGATTCTGCTCAAAGTCCTGTAAATCTCTCTGAAATGTATTTGTTTTGCGTTCTTTAATTTGTTTTTCACACAGTTCATGTGCCTCATCAAATTCCATCTTGAATAATCCAAGATCAGTACTATTAATCAGCAGATTCAATTGCTACTCCATATTCTTCAACTCTTTATCCACATCTGACAGCATAGTATAATTCGCAGAAATTATCAATCTCAAGTCATAGAACAAAGATTGCAGGCCTCTTCCCATTTTATATTCAGTTGATCGACTTCTAGTCCATAAGAGGGGAAAACCTGCACTCTCAGCCCACGAGGATTCAAATTCCTTAATACATATTGCTCCATAGATGTAATATTCCACCATATCTTCAAGCGTTTTTGTAAAAGATTTTTAAAATTCACCTTAATTTCTCGTACATTTCTTTGTTCCACATCCTGTGTTCTGCTGCCGCCACCATTGTAAATAGCTTCGGCTTGAGATTTCCACAAAGCATCCCGGGCCAAATAGTCCATTGTCATGGAATATATTTTCTCTGCGAAGAAAACACAATATTCTTGCAGGTAAATCAACACCAAATCACTGTTAGCTCCTAATAATTCAATTGCTGTGTGTTGCAAGCTCAAACCACCAACCCAAAACAAGAGTACACAGCAATATAATATATAAAGTACATATTTTATTGTTCAAATATACAAAAATATTTAAAATCCAGTATTAGCAGCATACATACACAGGAATAAAGAAAACTGGACCACATCAAAGTGTCATATGTCAATCAATACAACCCCTAGATGAAAGATATTAATGTTCAATTTCCTTTTATACCACGTAGCCCAATGGGAGAGAGGGGCATAAGGTTTACCCCAAACTGCAAAGTGCACCCTCCTTGTTGGAAAAAGTGCAAGTCAGAGGAAACATTCCCATATCAATAGCAAATAAAGTGCTTAGTGCAAAAAAATAGACAATTCATCAAAGAGTAATACTATAGCATAATACCGACCAATGTAGTCCTGACCGCGACATGCGTTTCACAGTCGCTTCCTCAGGGGATAAAGGTATAGTGTGCTCCGTATCCTTTTATACACTACTAATTGAAACATTTAAAACAAGTGTGGAAATGTTTGGCTGTAGCTTTCTTCTCTCTACCTATGGAAATACATGCATGCTCCTCCTGGCTTAGCATGTATGTGTAAGGGGGAGTTAAAACTCTTAAATGAGGTTTCACAGTGTTTTCTTTAGCTGGTCTCCTTAAGATCAGCTATTGTTTTGTTTGAGTAGTCTCCAAGGCATTGCTCCTGGTTAGCCAGAATCCTACTCCACACTGATGAGGGGCAACCCCCCGAAACAGCTATCTGTGGATGGATAACCGGCTTAGGTCTTCCCCATCACAATTTTTAAAGTTTGTAAAAGAGCGGGATCTTGACATAGGGGCCACTTAATATGGTGGATCTGGTGATCTCTGTAATGGAGACACCCCTTTGCTCGGTTTTCCTTCCTTTGAAGGATATCTGTCTTTCTCTGTGTTGAAGACCCATAACTGGGGCTCCACAGTTATTTTGAATATTACTGTTTCCCAGTGAGCTTTGCACTTTGGATTGCTGTGTTGAGACTCTTAAATGAGGATCCACAGTGTTTTCTTTAGCTGGTCTCCTTAAGATCAACTATTGTTTTGTTTAAGGGGGAATTGGGAGAGACAGCTGTCGGTCAAATGGGCATTCTCATGGCCATCCTAGTGTCATGTACTTACCAACCACGGGCCTGAGGAACATCCGGCCTCTCTAATGTGGTGTTGCTGGAGTCACTCCATTACCATGGCAACAAGTCCAGCTGGTGCTGATCAGCCTATCAGGGAGCAGGGACAATTTGGCTTGGCGCCGGAGTCATATGCTTCCTGTCAGTGGGGTATTTAAACAGATGGTTGCTGGCCACAGTAAGGCTACTTTCACACTCGCGTTTTGTGTAAATCCGTCATGGACGGATCTGTTCAGATAATACAACCGTCTGCATCCGTTCAGAACGGACCCGTTTGTATTATCTTATAACATAGCGAAGACGGATCCGTCTTGAACACCACTGAAAGTCAATGGAGGACGGATCAGTTTTCTATTGTGCCAGATTGTGTCAGTGAAAACGGATCCGTCCCCATTGACTTACATTTTGTGCTAGGATGGATCCGTTTGGCTCAGATTTATCAGACGGACACCAAAAGCTGCAAGCGGAATGGAGACTGAACTGATGCAAACTGATGAATTCTGAGCGGATCCTTTTCCATTCAGAATGCATTAGAATGCAAACTGATCTGTTTTGGACCGCTTGTGAGAGCCCTGAACGGATCTCACAAACGGAAAGCCAAAACGCGAGTGTGAAAGTAGACTTACCTGTGGTTGGTCTTCCTGCCTCACAAGCCTTGTTGTATACTCTCTGGATTCTGGATCTCTGGCCTACTGTCTGTTGGTGACCTTGTCCTTGTCTGCTGATTTTGCCTCTAACGTTATCTGCTGGTTTTGATCCTGCTTGGTATATGACCCTGCGTGTTGTCTCTGCTTTGGTTCTGTGATGGTTATCAGATTTTGACGTGGTTTGTCTGAATATCCCTTTATCCAGTTTAGGTCCTGTGCACCTAGAGACTATCACGAATCGGGGACTGTTATTTAGGGTGGATCTCCAATTAGGTAAGGACAGTGGTGTGGGTGGAGTTAAGGCCTGCACTGTTCCCTACCTAACATGACACCTAACTTGTAAAAGATCTCCTGACCCACCTTGAATAATTTATAATACTGTTCTTAACATGGTAGAGAGGTTTTTAGGGTCCTTTAGACACTGTAGCATAGATGTGATTGATAACTCTACACCTCCTATAGCCATGCCTCTGGACCCATGAAAAATGTATAAAGCAAGTATGAGTAATATTGCTATATTGATACTAAAAGCCCTTTTAGTAGCAATTGTCAGGAACAAACTGGTTCTTTCCAATAATTGTCTGCTCATCAATAGAAGTAAGAGCTGTATTTACATACCACAGTAACTGCCACTATATAGTCTGAAAAGGCACAAGGTGCCATAGTGGATGATAGCTACGTGTCACCGAGGTGCCTGGCCTCGGCGAAATGAACCGGTAGTGTTTTATCGGTAACCCTAGGTTACTGACACTTATTATTAGTAGTTTAGCTGCTGGCTGCAGCTGATCCAGGCTGGGTTTCATTGGAGTAGTCAAAGAGCAGGTTGGGATAACTACTGCCACGTATTCAGGCTAGGTTCTGGCAAGCCTATATCAGACAGGAAGCCCAGGAGAGCTGGGGATGTGGTTCCTAGTCTGAACGTTTGATAGACTGGGAGTACAGCTGTGTGGAGTTGCTTCAGCAGAGAGCCTGCTATTACCTCTACCTGCTATTGTCTCTTCCCCCTCAGGCTGGTAGTAGAAACCAGGAACTACAGAGGACTATGAGCCAGGCGAGTTCACATGGACTGTATATTTGTTGTGTTTACATGCTGAAGTAAGCTCATTTTGTTTGATACTGTTTTTGGACAAAATAAAAAGACTATTATTTGGACAATTTTCACGTTCGCTCTTGGGAGAGTTCAGCTCCGCCCACCCAGGATGATGGTCATCATGTCAGGAGGACCATGAGGGAAGTCTTGCAGAAGATGACCCTGGAGAACAACATTGAGGTTTTCCTCACCGCGTTCGAGCGGGTGGCTCACCGAGAGAAGCTACCGCTGGATCAGTGGCCGAAGTCCTGGCCCCATATTTAACTGGGGAGCCCCAAAAAACATAATACGATCTTGCCCTGCAGGCGGCTAAAGAGTACCCCAAATTAAAAGCTGAGATCCTGGCACAGCTCGGCGTCACCTTGGCGGTGCGGGCTCAGAGGGTACACTACTGAGCCTATAGCCTGGACAAACCTCTGAGATTCCAGCTGCTTGACTTGTTACATCTACTCCAGAAGTAGTTGCAGCCAGAGGTCTGCTCCCCAGCCCAAATAGTGGAGCATGTGGTCATGGACTCGTTCATTCACTCCCTTCCCCAACCCATAGAGTGCTGGTTTGCACAGGGTGACCCAGAGATGGCAGATGATCTGGTGGGACTGGTTGAGAGATTCCATGCCATGGAGAAGTCCATGGGCAGTCCAGGGAACCTAAAGTCACCCCATTGGGAGGCCCGAAGGGACTCGAACAGACAGAGACTGAAGTCCAATCCCCCTCAAGAGGGTCGCACCAAGCCCAGGGGGATTTCAGAACTAGTGACCAGAGGGATTCCCTGGGAGATCATTTGCTGGAGATGTCAGGCCCCAAGTCATATGGCAGCACAGTGTCCCGTCACCACAGAGCCCATGGACTGTATTGCGGGCCAGCGCAGTTCCCTTTTCGTGCAGACATCTTGCAGCGCCATACCAACCGATGGGGAGGGACCCCAGATGTGTACACTGATGATAAATGGGACTCTTGTCTCAGGACTGTGTTATGTCCCCTGGACACTCTGTGTCTCTCAGGTGCCGCTGGCAATGCTGCCAGTATCTGCTCAGCAAGTTACACACACAGGCCGATGTACTACTTAACCAGAGCAAGGTTTATTACTCAGAACATTATGGCATTCTTACATGGAGGAGTCTTATTCCAAACAGCTTCTGTCCTTATCAGATGCAATCCCTTCTCAGCCTCATGTGTCTGCTTCCGGTTCCCCTCACACACTGTCTGACTTCCTGGTACAGCTCCTCCTCCCCCATCATGCATCAGGAGAAAGAGGCTAAAGGTCACAGTGATCTATCACAACATCACACCTCCTTTCCTTCCCAAAAAAAAAATAAAAAAAACATAACAAGAGAACAAATGTTGAACACATAACATAACAAGGCAAGCGAGATCAGTTCAGCAAGTAGTATCTCCAACTCAGTTCTGTGATTTCCGCAGCACTTCATGAGCCCTTTGTCTCTGTTCCCTGACCTCCAATGTGTCCCGTAAGATTTCAGCACTTTGCCAGCGCGGCGTTTGACGTCTTTGACGGGTAGACTTACGCAGAGGCACAGCACCGGGAGGGATAGAGTCAGTCAAAGGTTCTGGAGATGTCAGTGGGCGTCCCACAGACAAATCAGTCTCTGTAACTCCAGGCACATGTCCGGGCTCCTCAGGAATATGGTCACCAACCGGTCCAGGGTTTGGTTGTAAACTTGTGGGATCATGCCAGACACCATGCCATATGTCACCAGCAGAGTTCAGAGTAGACTCTGCTGGGTGGTTAGAAAGAGGGGTCGGTTTTGTCACTAGTGGCCGGCAAATGCGTTTCCTCAATTGTGAAAGGTGTCGCCGAACACAAATGCCTTCCTCCAGGCGGACAAGGTACATTCTTCTGCCAAGAGTTCCATCAATAACGCCAGGAAGCCAAGGAGGCAAAGCTCTGTAATTCCGAGACCATACAAGATCACCGGCACGGAATCCCAGACGGCCCGGCGGAGGAGGTGTTGGTGACTGTTCCTGCGGACGAACTAAATCAAGTTTGGTGCGGAGATGCCTGCCAAACATAAGAAAAGCCGGTGACAGCCCAGTAGTAGCGTGTTTCGTGTTACGGTACATGATCAAGAATTCCAGTAGCTTCTCTTCTGACAGTCCAACCTGGTCCAGAGTGGACAGTAAGTGCTTCTTAAATGTCTGCACAAATCGTTCTGCCAGCCCATTTGAAGCTGGATGATAAGGAGCTGTTTTGTAGTGTTGGACGCCCAAGCCACTAAGGAAGGATTGAAACTCATGCGATGTAAATTGAGTTCCATTGTCGGAGACTATGGCTGTTGGCAAGCCATATTGAGCAAAGAGCTTCCTTAAGACTAGAATGGTAGCAGCTGAGGTAATAGAAGGCATTTGAAAAACCTCCGGCCATTTTGAATGCGCATCTACCACGATCAAATACATTTTACCCTGGATGGGGCCAGCAAAATCAAGATGGAGTCTGGACCACGGTTCTGTTGGCCATGGCCAAGGTTGCAGGGTTCCTCTCTTTTGGGGTCGCTGGGCTTGACAGCACCCAGGACATTGAGCAACATAATCTTCAATTGCTGTATCCATTTGTGGCCACCAAACATAGCTCCGGGCTCGCTGCTTCATGCGCACCACACCAGGATGGCCTTCATGCAGTATCCTTAGCATGGTTGATTGCAAGTACTGGGGTACAATCACTCTATTGCCCCATTGTAGGCAACCAGCATTAGTCACAAGCTCACATTTTCTGGCAAAGTACGGACGAAATTCACCTGAAACTCTCTCTGGCCATCCAGTCTGAACATAAGAGAATATCTGAGACAGGAAAGGATCTGTGGCTGTATGTCTGGCAATCAGGGAGGTGGACATGCAAGATTGTGGCCTGTGTACTTCCACTACACGTACCTCTCTTAGTGGGTGGTCATCTCTTAGTGGCAATCTGGAAAATGCATCTGCATTTCCATGGGTATCATGGGAGCGGTATCTGATAGAATAAGCATAAGCTCCTAAAAATAAAGCGTACCTTTGTAAGCGAGATGCGGTTGTTGTAGAAATTCCTTTCTGAGGGTTCAGTATTGACAACAGAGGTTTGTGGTCAGTGATAAGTGTGAACTCCCGACCATAGATGTACGCGTGAAATTTTTTTGTGGCCCATACAATGGCCAAAGCTTCCTTGTCAATCTGGGAGTAGTTTTGTTCTGCTGAGGTTAAAGACCTGGAGGCAAAAGAAATGGGGCGCTCCGTGCCATCCGGCATGACATGGGAAAGCACCGCACCCAGTCCATAAGGCGAGGCATCACAAGCCAGGATGACGGGTTTCTTTAAATCATAGTGGACCAGAACTCGAGAAGACAGAATGAGTTCTTTAGAAAGCCGAAAAGCTTCTTCACATTTGTCTGTCCATATCCATTTAGCTCTTGCATCCAGTAAGCGATGTAATGGGTAGAGCTGGTGTGCTAGGTTCGGCAAGAAACGGTGGTAGTAATTTAGGAGGCCAAGGTAGGACCTGAGCTGGGTGACATTCCGGGGGGTAGGGGCATGGGTAAGGGCTTTAACCTTTTCTTCAGTAGTGTGTAACCCATGTCGGTCCACCGTGTGGGCACAAAACTCCAGTTGAGACTTGAGAAATTCGCATTTTGAAAGATTGACACGCAAACCATACTTTTGGAGTCTCTCTAGCACAGCTTCAACATTCTTTCTGTGTTCTTCATCAGTGGGACCAGTGATGAGCATGTCATCCAGTAGACATTGGGTGAAAGGTATTCCTGCCAGTACCTCATCCATGATCCGCTGCCAGATGGCTGGAGCTGGGGCTATGCCAAAAACCATGCGGTTATACTGGAATAATCCTTTATGAGTGTTAATGGTCAACAGATGGCGTGAATCTGGGTGTACTTGCAGTTGCAGGTAAGCTTGCTTTAAGTCTATTTTTGTAAACTTTTGCCCCCCAGCCAGTGAGCCAAATAAATCTTCAAGTCGAGGCAATGGGTATTGATCCACAAGAAGTTGGTTGTTCAGAGCTACCCTGAAATCACCACAAATCCTAATGTCTCCATTCTTTTTCTTGACAGGCACAATTGGTGATGCCCATTCACTTCTATCCACTTTCGTTATGATCTTTTCAGCCAATAGGTGGTCCAGCTCTGCTTCCACTTTTTTTCGCAAGGCAAAAGGTACTGATCTTGCCTTACAAAAACGAGGTGTAGCACCAGGCTTCAAGAGGAGGTGGGCCATCTTTCCTTTTACGGTGCCCAAAGAGTCCTCAAAAACCTCTTTAAAACGTGACTTCAGGGATTCCACCCAATGGTCTACTTTAGAAAGCAATGTACATTGGGCAATGGTAAAAGGAGGCATGCCCAGGGCTTTGATCCAGTCCCTTCCATACAGCGGAGGACCTCCATTCCTTACAACATAAAGGCGTAGACTTTGACTGCGGTTGCCTAATGTAACAAGGGGTTTTACATAACCCAAGGGCTGTAGTAGTTCCTTGCTGTAGGTTTGTAGTGTGAGCTTTGTAGGTTTTAGCGGCAGGGACAGACCCGATGCCTTTAAATCAGTCCATGAAATGACAGACACAGCTGCCCCTGTATCAACATCCATGGAGACAGGACAGCCATTGAGTGTGACATCCACTTTAATCGCAGGAGTACTCCCAGTTACTCGAAACAGTCCAACATGCTGGACACATGTCTCCTCATCAGAGCTAAAACCGTTATTGTCCATATCCACACGGAATGTCTGTTTACGTCTATCTTTTGTGGTAGTGTTCGGGGAGCGAGAGCTGCGGCAAACGCGCCCAATATGACCAGTCTTTCCACAGCGAAAACAAACGACATCCTTGAACTTGCAAGCAGGCGCACTGTGAGTAGTGTTACCACAACGGTAGCAAGTCGGGGTCCCAGAGACAGAAGAATTAGGGTGGCAAGGTTTAAGCTGAGTGGCAGGGGACGGCCGTCTCGAGCGTTGAGTGATAGCGGTGTGGAATATTTCCTCACACTGGCTTGCAGGAGTTGTAGGTGGTGCCTTCAGTAGGGTGGCGTCCCGTGTTGCCAACTCCATGACCGTAGCAAGGTCAGTGGCTTTCGTCAGAGTCAAGTCGGGTTCTGTGAGTAAACGTTTCTGTATGGCTGGGTCGCAGAGTCCCATGACGAACATGTCACGGAGAGCCGTCTGTAGGTAGTCTCCAAACTGACAAGTGGCAGCTAGTTTACGTAAAGCAATGATATATGTCTTTATATCCTCCCCGGCCTGCTGCCTTCTACTGTAGAATTTAAACCGCTCTGCGATTTCTAACGGCTTCGGGTTGTAGTGTGTATGTAGCGTCTGAATTAACTCAGGCAGGGACTTGGAGGCTGGCTTGTCTGGAGAAACAAGGTCTCTGAGGGTTCCATATGCAGCTTGACCCAATGCAGTGAGAAAAACTGCAACTTTCTTTTCAACAGTCACATTATTTGCTTCCATATACTGTTCCAGCCTCTCCACCCAGGAGATCCATGACTCAGCTGCAGGATCAAATGGTTGAATAAACCCTATGAAGGCCATGTGTGCGAAAATCCACAATCCTCGTCGCCACTGTTATGTCCCCTGGACACTCTGTGTCTCTCAGGTGCCGCTGGCAATGCTGCCAGTATCTGCTCAGCAAGTTACACACACAGGCCGATGTACTACTTAACCAGAGCAAGGTTTATTACTCAGAACATTATGGCATTCTTACATGGAGGAGTCTTATTCCAAACAGCTTCTGTCCTTATCAGATGCAATCCCTTCTCAGCCTCATGTGTCTGCTTCCGGTTCCCCTCACACACTGTCTGACTTCCTGGTACAGCTCCTCCTCCCCCATCATGCATCAGGAGAAAGAGGCTAAAGGTCACAGTGATCTATCACAACATCACAGACTGTTGGACTCAGGAAGCTTGGTCACTCTTATCTCGGCCTCTCTTCCTCATATTTTGGCCCCCAGGAAAAATCTGGGGGTCACGTTTATCCACGGGGATACCAGAGTGTACCCAGTGGCCCAGGTGATAGGCTAGGGTATTCTAACGCATAATGTGGGGGTAGGGAAACGCTTGCTGCATGATGCTATTATTGGTCATGACTGCCCCCCGTTCTGGGACCTGTGAGCAAAAACGGCTATGCCAAATCAACCCAGGAGGTCCAGGCAACCCGGTAGGTGGAAGTCCAGAAGTAACCCAGAAGTTTCCTCTGACTGTCCTGGTAGGGGACAATGAGGAAGAGTGCACCACAGAGGAAAATGTCCCCAACTTGGAGGTATTCCAGGAAAATTTTGGTACGGCACAACTCCAAACCTCGGGCCAACAACCAGTTTCCACACTATGCCCTTAATCAGGACCTTTTATACCAGGTGACCAAGATACCGGATGAGGTGGTGGAGCAGCTACTAGTCCCGGGACCATATAGACGTATGGTTATGGATATGGCCCACTCCCATGTATTGGTTGGTCACCTACTGGCAGACAAAATGCTCAAGAGGGCCCTACAGGGGTTTTATTGGCCAGGGTATTACCGGGAGATTAGGGAATTCTGACAATCTTGTCCGGTTTACTTCTGTACCCCTCTGATCTCATAACCAATCTTTGAGGTCCTCTTTCAAAGGATAGCAATAGACCTGGTAGAGCCATTGGTGAAGTCAGCTAGGGTGCATCAGTACATCCTTGTAATCGTTGATTACGTTACCCGTACCCGTGGCCCCGAGGCTGTCCCCCTACAGAACCCCTTGTCCAGAAATATTGCCAGGGAATTCTGTCTTCTCTCGAACGGGGATTTCCAAGGAGATTCTTACAGACCAGGGAACCTCGTTTATATCAAAGGTGATGAGGAAAATTTGTAAAGTCTTAAAAGTCACTCAGTTGCAACACATTGGTCTACCATCCTCAGATGGATGGCCTTGTGGAGCAATTTAATAAGACCCTAAAGGCCATGCTGAGGAAGGTGGTAGAGAAGGATGGATGGTACTGGGATTGTCTTCTACCATACCTGTTGTTCTCCATTAGAGAAATGCCCCAAACCTCCACAGGGTTTTCCCCCTTCGAATTACTGTATGGCAAGTACCCCAGGGGTCTCTTGGATGTGGCAAAGGAAACATGGGAAAGTGAGGTCACGCCCTACAAAAGTGTAGTAGAGCATGTAGCCCAGATGCAGGAGAGGATGTCGAGGGTGATGCCAATTGTAAAGGAGCATACGCTCCAGGCACAAGTTGTAACAGGCCGGGGTCCATAATAGGTCCATCCGTCTGAGGCAGTTTAATCCGGGAGGTCATGTATTAGCGTTGGTCCCCATGGTCGAGAACAAGTTTCTCGCCAAATGGCAGGGTCCCTACGAGATAGTGGAAAAGGTGGGGGCAGTCAACTATAGGGTACACCAGCCAGGGAAGAGAAAGTCCTTCCAGATCTACCATGTCAATTTGATCAAACCCTGGAATGAGAGAGACCCACCTGAGGCTTCTTGGTTGGTGACTCAACCAGAGTCCACCATTGAAACTGTTAAAATTTCAGAGACCCTATCCACCTCTCAAAAACAACAGTGTAGCTAACTGCTGCAGATGAATTAGGATCTCTTCACGGAAACCCCCAGACCTACCAATGTGATAGAACATGAGATCCTCACAGATCCCCAAGTGAGAGTAAACTTATGTACAGGATCCCTGAAACCCACAGGGAGGTAATTTCCAAGGAGGTCTGGGGGTGATTGAGAGGTTTAAAAGTGGGTGGTCCAGCCCCATTGTACTAGTGCCAAAATGAAACAGCGACTGGAGATTCTACAATAACTACCGCAAGCTTAATGAGGTGTCCACGGTTGATGCCTACCCCATGCCCAGGGTAGATGAGCTGGTCGAACGACTAGGCCCAGCGAGGTATTTTAGCACCTTAGACCTCACTAAAGGTTATTGGCAGATCACACTGTCAAAGGAGACTAAGGAGAAGACTGCTTTCTATACACCTGACGGGTCATTTCAGTACATACGAATGCCATTTGGGTTACAGGGATCCCCCGCCATTTTCCAGAGGGCCATGGACCAAGTTCTACGCCCCCCATAGGGAGTATGAAGCGGTGTACTTAGATGACATTGTCATCTTTAGTCACAACTGGGAAAGCCATTTCAGAAAGGCTCAGGCCGTCCTAAATGCTTTAATGAAGGCTGGGTTTATGATTGACCCAATCAAATGTGCCCTATGAATGGAAGAAACCAGATACCTGAGCTACGTAGTGGGGAGAGGGGAGTTTAGACCTCAATTTAATAAGGTAGAAGCCATTCAGAATTGACCACGCCCACTAACCAAGAAGCAGGTCAAGGAATTTCTGGGAACTGCGGGATGCTATAGGTGAACCGCCCAGGGTTCGCAGAAATAGCGGTTCCCCTGATCGACCTGACCAAGGGCACAAAGTCGGCCATGGTGAAGTGGTCCCCAGAAGCGCGGAAAGGGCCTTCAAGGAGCTTAAACAGGCCCTGTGTAAGCAACCCGTGTTGATAGCCCCAGACTTTTCCCACGAGTTTGTGGTCCAGATCGATGCCGCCGATGTGGGTCTGGGTGCAGTCATTTCTTAGGTAGTAAATGGAGAAGAGCATCCAGTGATATACCTTAGCAGAAAACTGTCCCCAGCAGAAATAAATTATGCCATCATTGAGAAGGAGTGTCTGGCCATAAAATGGTCACTAGACTCCCTCAGGTACTATCTGTTGGGAAAGAGGTTCAGGTTAGTTTCAGACCATGCCCCACTAAGGTGAATGCGAGAGAAGATGGGGAATAATGCGGAGTTACACGCTGATTCCGTGCACTTCAAGATTTATCCTTTTCAGTAGAACAGAGGCCGGGCAAGATGCAAGGGAATGCAGATGCCCTGTCAAGCATACACAGTCTGGTGGCTAAAGATGCCCAAGCCCCTGGCATTGGACAGAGGGGGCGGGGGGTATGTGAGAATGCACAAGGTGCTATAGTGGATAATGGATACATGTCACCGAGGTGCCTGGCCTTGGTGAAATGAAACGGTAGTGTTTCGTCAGTAACTGACACTTGTTATTAGTAGTTTAGCTGCTGGCTGCAGCTGATCCAGGCCGGGTTTTATTGGAGTAGTCAAAAAGCAGGGTGGGATGACTACTCCCACATATCCAGGCCAGGTTTTGGCTGGCCTATATAGGCCAGGAAGCCCAGGAGAACTGGGGGTGTAGTTCCTAGTCTGAAAGTGTGACAGACTGGGAGTACAGCTGTGTGGAGTTGCTTCAGCAGAGAGCCTGCTATTGCCATGTCTCTTCCCCCTCAGGCTGGTGGTGGAAACTAGGAACTACAGAGGACTGTGAGTCAAGCGAGTTCACATGGACTGTATATTTTTTGTGGTTACATGCTGAAGTAAGCAAATTTTTGTTAATACTGTTTTTGGACAAAATAAATTATTTGGACAATTTCCGAAGTCGCCATTTATGCTGATCACCACAATAGGCATCCTCGTAAGTGGTCTGCTATTGGATTTAAAATTAATATAGGGAGTCCGTATATATTTACAGGTACTAGACTCTGAAATTAATGTTGGGTTTTGGTCTGAAATTAATATAGGGGAGCACAATCATATTTAATCATAACCTTTCCTATAAGCTATATCCCTAGGAAAAGGCTACTCCAATTTTCGCTGTGATTGCTGTTCGAGGGGCCCTACCAGGCTAACAAGTTTATGCCACCTCTTAGAATAATGCCACCCTGGCAATCAACTAATCACCAAAAATGTCTGGCTGTAGCTTTCTTCTCTGTACCCATGGAAAATACATGCATGCTGCTCCTGGCTTAACATGTAAGTGCATGGGGGAATTGGGAGAGACAGCTGTCAGTCGAATGGGTGTTCACATGCCCATTAGTGATGAGCGGCAGAGGCAATATTCGAATTTACGATATTTCACGAATATTTGGTAGATTATTTGTCATATATTCGCAAATTCGAGATAATTTTCTTGATCGGGAAAAATCAGCAATGCAATATTTGCGTAATGTGTGTGAAATACAGACGTGGGTCACTATAGCTACATTTTTCAAGCTGCTAGAAGTTTCCTGAGACTGGAGAAAATGGTTGGCACGGCAGAACATTACAACGCCACCAATATGATAACTGGATCAATAGTTTTAATGCTACGAAGAGGGGCAAAAACATGTAAACTGAGCCACAAACAAATAGCAATGCCACACTTCGGTGAGAAAATGGTAAATACAAACTTTATTAAAGGGTTTCTATCACTTCATATCACATATTTAGGTGTCAGACACTAGCGATCCGCTAGTGTCTGCTCTAACAAACCATCCTAATATAATAGGTTTTGGGGCAGCCGTTTTGCTAAAATAACAACTTATATCGATATGCTAATGAGCCTCTAGGTGCTATGGGGGCGTCATTAGCACCTAGAGGCTCCGTCTATCTTCCTAAACTGCCGCCGCCCAGCGCGTCCCTCCAGCCCGCCCATCTCCTGCTGAATGCGATGATCTGCGATCCTCGCCGTGCGCGTCTCTGTTCTGCGCATGCGCAGTGAATGCCTGACCGCTTCCCTGCTCAGACAGCTCCACTGCGCCTGTTCCTCGGAGCACTATGATGTCATCGGCGCAGGCGCAGTGGAGATGTCTGAGCAGGGAAGCGGTCAGACATTCACTGCGCATGCGCAGAACAGAGACGCGCACGGAGAGGATCGCATTCAGCAGGAGATGGGCGGGCTGGAGGGACGCGCTGGGCGGCGACAGTTTAGGAAGGTAGACGGAGCCTCTAGGTGCTAATGGCGCCCCCATAGCACCTAGAGGCTCATTAGCATATCGATATAAGTTGTTATTTTAGCAAAACGGCTGCCCCAAAACCTATTATATTAGGATGGTTTGTTAGAGCAGACATTAGCGGATCGCTAGTGTCTGACACCTAAATATGTGATATGAAGTGATAGAAACCCTTTAAAGGTAAAATATTACAATACAATACATAGATAATTATTTTAGACCGCAGCCATAACAAAATGGAGGACACAAAACCAAGGAGGAGGCTGAGGGGTCAGCACATACGGGACACTGCGAACAGCATGAAAAAAGCTGACATCCACATTCACCTGTCTATAAGGTGCATGAAACTCCCGGACAAAACCAGGGAAAAAGGAAAAGTGACATGTGGAGAAACATAAATATAGTAAATACCCGCCGTGTGCTGGCTTCTCAGCCGCCGCCGCCTCCCAACACCATTTCGCCAGACACGCTGGCTTCTTCCGGGGATGGTGTGTAGGTGGTACTATGGTCTTTTTATAGTGATCTTAATAAGAGGATAACAGATTGGTGTGCTAAAGGAAGACCTACAATGGGCGGACCAATAGACCATGTTACCAGAAAGTCACTCGTAAATAGTTAAAATATACTGTTCAGTCAGATGTACAATCAAGGTAAAATAGAATAAGACTCGAAGGTTGATAGTCTATGGTATAAAAAGGAGGCACACTGCAAGAACACTGCAAACATTGTGCAAGAACAGCATATAAGTTCAAAGTAAAAGGACCTTCTGACATAAGGTTGTGGGTATGGCCAAACCCCACATGACACAGATCATGTGAGGAGGCTTGTAGTTTCATAGTGATAGGACCTTATGACGCACGTTTTTGTGGGTGTGACCAAGCCTCACATGACATAATTTATGGGCGTGGCTGAGCCTCACATGACACGGTTTACGGGCGTAGCCAAGCCTCGCATATAATGGTTTGTATGCCCAACTAAGCCTCGCATCACATGATCTGTGGGCGTAGCCAAACCTCACATGACGTAGTTTGTGGGCACAACTAAGTCCTACATGATCTAGTTGGTCACTACGGACAACAGTGATCGCATATAATAGAGCAGCTGAATGAATGCCGAACCCAGTATATAGCAAAGACGTAACTACACAGCGTATAATTAAAAAGAGAAACTCAAACTATCCATATCCCACATTGTGAAAATGAGTATATATTATCTTATACTTGTTTAACACAAATCTAAATCATGATCATATGTGTAAAATATATAAATGTGTAAGGAATTGACAATAATACACACAACATAAATAAGTGAGCAGATATATGATAAAGCATGATACATAAAATATATGAACAAGGTTATAATGATGTCATGATAATGCCCTGACAGAAATATCAGAGTGATTAATAAAAGGCGCCTAAAATACATGAATAAATAAATACTCAATGGTACTCATTTTACCGACCTCGGAAAGATGGAAGGCTGAGTAAACCCCACCGGGATCGAACCTGCAACCCTGAGGACTCAGGTGAACACAGATTGCTGCAACGGAGCATTAGCCCGCTGCACCATCTTACCGACTGTTTAATACGTAAACGGGGCGGCATAAGTGAGGACCAGTGCAAAAAGTTGATGTGCACAGTGAAGGAAGGGAGGGGATTGGGGGGGGATAAGTGAATAACATACCAAATAAATTGTGAGAGTGATGTGAACCACACAGTGAGGTGATACAGGAAAAAGGTTCATAGATACAGGAAATCATCAAATGATAAGTATCGATGGGGAATGGATAGCAGGCTCTTCTTCCAGGTATTCATTATGTGGCCAAAGGTACCGTAAGACAGATGGAACCATGGGAAAAATTTCCCATAGGTAAATAGAGATTGTTCCAAGCACACCAGAAGAAACATGAGATCCAATAATAAAGACAAAAAAAACCACAACTGTTAAAATGAGTAAGAACAAAAATGTATAAAATACTGGATACCACCAGGATAAACAGGATGTGCAAATGAGTATATTGCAACAAAAGATCATGAGTCGAGTCATTATGAAAAAATTACAAAAATGGTGCAAAAGACTAATCTTCATTTAAGCCTCTCGGTACCATACTGTCTAAGTGATAGATTTATTTTACTTCTTTTTGAGCATGAACTTGTCGCCAATTGCCACCTCTCAACGAGATATAAACTCGATCGATTCCTCTGACACGGAATGATGTGCTATCACAATTATGGGCTTCCTTAAAATGCCTGGGGATAGTTTTCAGTACAGCTAGGTTCAGAACATTACAATAGCTTTATATGCAGATGTCGGCACTAATGATGCGAATATTTTGGCGCAATACATGCAACTTCACATTTTAACAGGTCTGACTACTTATTAGTGATTGGTGCACTAAGTATTGTTTTGAACTTGTGACATCACAGCATTATGTATGTAGCATACATACATACATACAGCACTATGTACAGTCGTGGCCAAAAGTTTTTAGAATGACAAAAAATATTAGTTTTCACAAAGTTTGCTGCTAAACTGCTTTTAGATCTTTGTTTCAGTTGTTTCTGTGATGTAGTGAAATATAATTACACGCACTTCATACGTTTCAAAGGCTTTTATCGTCAATTACATGACATTTATGCAAAGAGTCAGTATTTGCAGTGTTGGCCCTTCTTTTTCAGGACCTCTGCAATTCGACTGGGCATGCTCTCAATGAACTTCTGGGCCAATTCCTGACTGATAGCAACCCATTCTTTCATAATCACTTCTTGGAGTTTGTCAGAATTAGTGGGTTTTTGTTTCTCCACCCGCCTCTTGAGGATTGACCACAAGTTCTCAATGGGATTAAGATCTGGGGAGTTTCCATGGACCCAAAATGTAAACGTTTTGGTTCCCGAGACACTTAGTTATCACTTTTGACTTATGGCACAGTGCTCCATCGTGCTGGAAAATGCAATGTTGTTCACCAAACTGTTGTTGGATTGTTGGAAGAAGTTGCTGTTGGAGGGTGTTTTGGTACCATTTTTTATTCATGGCTGTGTTTTTGGGCAAAATTGTGAGTGAGCCGACTCCCTTGGATGAGAAGCAACCCCACACATGAATGGTCTCAGGATGCTTTAATGTTGGCATGACACAGGACTGATGGTAGCGCTCACCTTTTCTTCTCCGGACAAGCCTTTTTCCAGATGCCCGAAACAATCGGAAAGAGGCTTCATCAGAGAATATGACTTTGCCCCAGTCCTCAGCAGTCCATTCACCATACTTTCTGCAGAAGATCAATCTGTCCCTGATGGGGTTTTTTGGAGAGAAGTGGCTTCTTTGCTGGCTTTCTTGACACCAGGCCATCTTCCAAAAGTCTTCGCCTCACTGTGCGTTCAGATGCGCTCACACCTGCCTGCTGCCATTCCTGAGCAAGCTCTGCACTGGTGGCACTCCGATCCCGCAGCTGAATCCTCTTTAGAAGACGATCCTGGCGCTTGCTGGACTTTCTTGGATGCCCTGAACCCTTCTTAACAAGAATTGAACCTCTTTCCTTGAAGTTCTTGATGATCCTATAAATTGTTGATTGAGGTGCAATCTTAGTAGCCACAATATCCTTGCCTGTGAAGCCATTTTTATGCAACGCAATGATGGCTGCACGCGTTTCTTTGCAGGTCACCATGGTTAACAATGGAAGAACAATGATTTCAAGCATCACCCTCCTTTTAACATGTCAAGTCTGCCATTTTAACCCAATCAGCCGGACATAATGATCTCCAGCCTTGTGCTCGTCAACATTCTCACCTGAGTTAACAAGACGATTACTGAAATGATCTCAGCAGGTCCTTTAATGACAGCAATGAAATGCAGTGGAAAGTTTTTTTTGGGATTAAGTTAATTTTCATGGCAAAGAAGGACTATGCAATTCATCTGATCACTCTTCATAACATTCTGGAGTATATGCAAATTGCTATTATAAAAACTTAAGCAGCAACTTTTCCAATTTCCAATATTTATGTAATTCTCAAAACTTTTGGCCACGACTGTATGTAGCATGTATGTATGGACAGCAGAACACTATACCACTATCTGACCTACACTGACTATCTCCCAATATCTATCTGTATTATATATATATATATAAGCTAACTAACTATCTAATGTAATGACACAGGAAAGCAGAGAGCATAGCAATAACACTGCTGTCTTTCTCAGATCTGCAAAATACTGTATACAAGGGCTTCTGGAGAGGTTCTTATATACCGTACTAAAGGGGTAGGCAACTTTCCTATTGGTTGCTAGGGATGTTGATAAGGTCAGACAAAGATATTGCAGCCTTCTCATTGGCCCACAAGCATGAAGGGAGGTTACTGATAATAAAAAAATCTAGAATATTCAAAATTACAAATATATATCACTATATTCAAAATATTCGTTTATTCTCGAAGTGCCAATATTCACGATTAACCTTCGCGATTCGAATATTCGTGCCCAACACTAATAGCCATCCTAATGTCATGTACTTACATGTTCACGGGCCTTAGGAAAGTCTGGCCTCTCTAGTGCGGTGTTGCTGGAGTTACCGTGGCGACAAGCCCAGCTGGCAGTGCTGCTTCCTGTCGGTGGGGTATTTAAGCAGGTAATTGATGACCACAGTTACCGGTTTTGCTCTTCCTTCCTTGTTGTATACTCTAGATTCTGGATCTCTGGCCTGCTGCCTGTTGGTGACCTTGTCCTTGTCTGCTGACTTTATCTGCTGGTTTTGATCCTGCTTGGTATTTGACCCTGTGTGTTGTCTCTGCTTTGGTTCTGTGATGGTTCTCAGATTTTGATGCAGTTTGTCTGACTATCCCTTTATCCAGTATAGGCCCTGTGCACCTAGGGACTGTCACCCAGTTGGGGGCCACTATTTAGGGTGGATCTCCAATTAGATAAGGAAAGTGGTGTGGGTGGAGTTCAGGCCTTCACTGTTCCCTACCTAACATGACACCTTATTTGTAAAAGGTCTCCTGACACACCATGAATCATTTATATTACTGTTCTTAATATGGTAGAGAGGATTTTAGGGTCCCTTAGAAACTGTAGCATAGATGTGATTGATAACTCTACACCTCCTATAGACATGTCAATGGAACCATGAAAATGTATGAAACAAGTATGAGTAATATTGCTATTTAATGATACTAAATGTCCTTTAAAGGGAACCTGTCATGTGGATATTTGATTATAATCTAACTAATTATATACAATCATTAACTACTAAAAAGTGCCTTAGATGTATTCACTTACTGGTGTGACAGATGGTTATCTCATAATATACACACAAAGATGCCGCATGCTAATGAGCTGATTGGAG
Source organism: Bufo bufo (assembly GCF_905171765.1). NCBI lineage: Eukaryota > Metazoa > Chordata > Amphibia > Anura > Bufonidae > Bufo > Bufo bufo. The sequence continues at coordinate 606,768,422 of NC_053391.1, forward strand.
TCCGGCGTGATGTCAGTGAGTCCAGCGTATATTTAATTCAGAGCTATAGCCACTCCCCTTCCCTCATATGGAAACAAACTGTCACTCAGCAGCAGGTGGGCGGGGAGAGTCAGGAGCTCATGAATATTCATGACTCATCATTATCAGCTGGAGCTTTTCAATACAAGATGTTGGCAGATTGACTGGGTCAATTAAAGAAAGTGACCCAACATTGTGCTAAGAGAATCAGTCACTTATTTATGTTGCCCTTAGTTAGGACACCATAAAACTGGTGACAATAATTGTCTGCTCATCTATAGAAGTAAGAGCTGTATTTACATACAAGTCACCGCTACTATATAGGTGTTAAGGAAATTATCCAGCTTTTCTGAAAGTGGATATAAAATAAAATAGATATTTTTTTCATTTCTCTGTGTGCCTGAAAAAATGTGGTGAAAACTGGAAAAAAAACAAGCATATGACAAGATGACCTAAGCTAAAACCTATAGGAGTTAGCCGTGTGTGTTAAGATAAGATAAGGTTTGTACGTGCTTAGTCGCAAATATTCATTTCCTGCTAAAAACCTTAACTGAACTCAGACTTCTGTCATTTTCCTGTTAACATCATTTACCTGAACATGAGGCAACGATCATCATGAGACTGACCCTTGGTCTGCCACAACATTTTTTGGTGGAGAACTGCGGACACCACAACGCTCCTAGCTGCAGACCGCGATATGGAGACCAGGACCCAGGAAGACCGCGGTAAGTAACCCATTGTGTTACTGCCTGTCTCCTGAGCTCTGCTCGCTGCTGTGCAGTTTGGTGTGTGAACGTGGTGCCTGTACCGTGTTCTGGTGAATGTTTTATTATTTCCCCTATATGTGCAAAACTGTCTTTAGGCGTATGAATGCACGAGTGGCTGAAAATAAGCTAAATCTAGTAAGGGTCTGACCCTGCTCCCCCTGAGCCAAGCTGAAAGTCCAGAGCCCACTGACTGGCTTGTCCAGTACCTGACTATGGAGGCCTCTGGTTCTGGTGGAGAAAGGGTTGACAGACCTATTCTGGAAGAGGCTGTAAGAAGTGGCAGTGTATAAAGCTGTCCAGTAAGATTGGATAGGGGCCCTACAGTTCCTTGTTGGTACCTGAAAAGGCGCCTGAGGTCAGGGGTTGTTCCAATGTTATGTCATACTGTGTGGTTTCACATGTACTGAGTGCCTGCTGATATTGTGTGAGGAAGAATTACTGCATTATTGCCAACTCCTGTGCTGTATAGTGTATACATGCGTAGGTATTATGATACCAGTTTGGATTGGGTGGTTGCAGTTATAATCATTTGGATAGCAGTATTTGTTTGCTTCCTGTGCCATAGAAAGAACGTAGAGGGGTTTAAGGGGTTTCCAGCGAGTAACCCAAGAGAGGACGTGTGAGTTACTCTGTGGGCAAGACTATACTGTAGTATTGCCAAAACCAGTGGATCAGTGCTGCCTCGGAAGTGTGCCCACAGCACCACTGGTAGTAGAAGAAAATGGTGCCGCCTCGGAAATGTGTCCACGGCACCACTAATAGTGCTGCCTCGGAAGTGTGTCCACAGCACTGTTGTAATTCACCAGGTGTATGAGTACCTGGATAGTGAATTACAAGGAGCCACCCACGGGATGGGGGCTACACAGAGTAAGCGTTCCTCTGAGAAGGGAGCAGAGAAATGGGTCTCTGCAATTGATATTATGCAATGTGCAAAGGGCACTGAAGCAACCAAAGACTGTAGATGAATGCTAAAGAAATTGGGAGCAGGTGTGAATGGAACATTGGATGAACCATTGTCACGGGGTGCCAAAGGCACACTCGGTCTCCCATCAGCCGCAGACCTGCTGCTTAGCTTCGGGAGCGTGGATCTGTGTTTGGCCTCGTTCCCAGGGCGGCTTTGCTAGCTGGGAGGCTCCCTGCTCCTAGGTCTGCCTTGAGCGCCGAGCTGATCACTCGGTGCTCGACTTGTCTGTCTGTCGGTCATGTGACGCTGGCCACGTCACATGACCCTCAGACCCCACTATAAATACAGGCAGCCTGCTGGCCACAGGTTGTCTGTTAATTCTAGGTTCCTGGCTATTTGTTGGACTACTGAATACTCACCTGATCCTGTTCCCTGACGATCCTTTGCCTGCTCCTCCTGTACTGCGCATCCCTCCTGGTATTGTGACCTCGGCTCCCACCTGACTACTCTTTGCGGACTCCTCTGGTACTTCTCTACTCTCCTGGTATTTGACCCCGGCTTCTCCTGACCATTCTTTGCTTAACCCTTTATACTGCGTAGTTCTCTTGGTTCTGACCCGGTCCGTTCACGTTCCTTATTTTGTCTTGTCTGTCTTCCCTGCACATATCCTAAGTAAGGGACTGTCGTCCATTTGTCCCCTGTCATAAGGACTCGTGAGGCAAGTAGGCAGGGCCAGGGGTGAGGGTGGAGCGCAGTGGTCACTATCCTTCCCCCTATGTGTGTGTGGATGTGACTGTTACAACCATTATGGCAGAAATTTCTTACTAATTTTAAGGGGTGGTTTGAAGACCATAACAAATATGACCATGCCACAATGTGGTATGATGTAGCCCAGGGAATGTCTATGACTGCCCATAAGGCAAAAGACACTGGCAAAGGGACTATGTATGAAATATGGGATGAAATTAAATTGCCAAATAAAGAAGAAAACATCCCTTCTGAAGTACGGTGTATTATCCCCCATAAACCACAACAATCTCTCCCTCCCACAGCACCACCTCCATATAATGGCTCGGAGGGGTGGACTTGTCCTAATTGTGGACAACAAAACCCAGACTCAAGAGAGAGATGCTCAGCCTGTGGGGGGCCCAAGCCACACTCTCGTGTGGGCTTATACCCATTAGTCAATAAGACCCTCCCCACAGTCAGAGCTGGGCAAGTGGAAACACATGATTATGAGGTTTATAGGCCATGGACTCCTAGTGAGTTGCTGGCTATGTGTAACACTTTGCCAGACCCCTGTACTGTTCCCACTACTTTCCTTCGTAAATTGGAAAGTATCCACTTGGACGGATCTAGGGAGTCTTCTAGAGACTAAAGGAGGGGAAGTACTTAAGAATCAAATGATAGCAAAGGCCCCTGGTACTGTGGAGAAGCTACAACTTTGTAAATCTACTGTGATTTTCCTAGGTCACTGTATTTCTCCAGGTACTAAACACCTCACATCTGAGAGGGTTACTGCTATACAGCAGCACCCCCTGCCAAGTACTCCAAAGGCTCTGCGTGCCTTTATTGGCCTTGTCAGTTACTGTCCCCCCTGGATTAAGGATTGCTCTCAGATGATGCAACCACTATATGACTGCTTCAAAGGAGAGACACCAGGAGCTATGAGTGCATTTCATGCATTAAAACTAACTCTCACCACAACACCAGCATTGGGCATCCCCAATTACAAACAAACTTTTTACATTGTATTGTCATGAGCAAGGGGGATTTGCCTCAGGTGTACTGACGCAGAAACACGGGGACCGTATGCGGCCCATTGCATACTATTCTACCAGTTTGGATTGTAATGCCAGGGCACTACCCACATGTTTCAAAGCTGTCGCTGCAGCCTCTGAATTAGTACAGAAGACTTGGTACTACAATACCCTCTTACATTACAAGTACCACATTCAGTTGCTGAACTACTACACACCACCAAGCTGAAACATTTGTCTCAAGCCAGAATCACAAAATATGAGATGACACTACTCGGTCCCCACATTACCTTACAGCGATGTACTGTTCTAAATCCAGCTACTTTGATGCCAGTGGATTTAGTAGAGGAGGGACGCTTCCTTAGAGGCAAGGGGGGCAATTGCCCCCGGGCCCCCGACTCCTTAGGGGCCCCCAGCGCCGGCCCGCAACTACTATACTATAATTTTATTCTGTGTAATAACCCCGCAGGAGTCCCGGGCGGGCCAATCTGGAGACTGGAGTAATGTTATTAAACTGTCTGGAGGGTGCCCCCCCCCCCCCCCGCCCGCTCTACCTGCGCTGCGCTGCCTGTCTCTTTAAGAGATTAGAGACAACTGGAGCGGCACGCACAGCACAGGCAGGCACGTCTCGTGTCTGGCTGACGTTGCCACAGGCTCCGCCCCCCCCAGAGCAGAGAACTTGAAGAAGGAGCAAGCGCCATTGGCAGCCGGCCACAGCCCACAGTCTGACTCTGCCAGCGCCAGGGAAGGCCCGCGGCCCACAGAAGACAGGCAGGCAGCCAGCCAAGTTCCACTTCCAACTAAGTACAGTCTACAGAGAGAACAGACCAGTTACTGTCTGGTTGGTTGGTTGGTTAAACTTATTGTTAATTAAACTGGATGGATCGGATCCATCCATTCCCAGTTTCCCAAATCCCACTCACTTAGTCCACCAGTGTACTAGCCCGCCCTGCGACCCTGGTTCTGTTTGAAGTCAGTTGGACTGGAGAAATGTGCATTTGGGCGGGGAGGGGGCCAGTTACTGGTTGATTAAACTGGATCGGATCCATCCCAGGCACCATCTCTCCCGTCCCAGTGTACTAGCCCGCCCTGCGGCCCTGGTTCTGTTTGGAGTCAGTTGGACTGGAGAAATGTGCATTTGGGGGGGGAGGGGGTACTACCAGTAACTGGCCCCCCTCCCTCCCCCAAATGCAGTAGTAGTACACTGGCACTGGGACGGGTGAGATGGTGCCTGGGATGGATCCCAATCCAGTTTAATCAACCAACCTACCAGTCTGGTAGGTTAGTTGATTAAACTGGATCGGGATCTATCCCAGTCTTGTAGGTTGGTTGATTAAACTGGATTGGATCCATCCCAGGCACCATCTCACCCGTCCCAGTGCCAGTGTACTTATCCGCCCTGGTTCTGTTTGGTCCTTTTTTGTTGTATTTATTTATTGTAATAATAAATATTAAAGAAATTTTTACTTGTACATGTTGTTTTGCCACTTGCATTTGTTTACAATACGGGACGTTAAAGTCAGCAAGTGTCTTATTGTTTTTCGCCCCAGGGCCCAATTTCACCTAGAACCGGCCCTGCTTGTCTTCATAGAGAATCATTGCTTTAGACAGTACAAACTGCTGCCAATATATAATGATTTAGGTGTCCACATCAGTGATGCTTTCACCTGATAAACAAGGGTTTCCTCTTTCGTCAGGAGATGAACAGCCCCTTTACGCAGGAAAATTATCAGGAAAGTGCATTCCTAGTAACTCAACATTCTGATATTTGCCCTGATAGTTTTCTGAGGATCATGATAACTTAACATCACCTGATACCATTCTTGGTTTTGCATTAGGCACAAGTAACCTGTAATAATATTAGAAGAGATTACGTAAAAATGTGGTTATCTTTTCCATTAGCAGATCTAAAGAAAAATAAAGTCATATGGGCACATGAATATCACGTTCAAAAGTTTGCCTGGCATTTGAGGCCTCTGGTCCTGGCACTATCATGATTCATTTGAAGGGCTTGGCTCTCAGGAGACTCAAGTTTCAGTTTACCATTGTATTAAGTCATTGTTTAAAGCTGATTAATTTGGATCATTTGAATATTCAGCAAGAATTTGAGAAAGGCCAGCAGCTGACAGATTTGGGCTTACATGCAAACAAAACACAAAGGTGAGGTAGATGTGCTTCTGGCCTCCACTTTGTGTAAATGTTGTCCTCACTTAGGGGAAGTTTTCCTATTTTTGAGAGAAGTAGAATTTATATCTACTCATGGGTGCACTGACAGGGGGGGTCCAACGTGTCTGCCCCCCTTCCCCCCAGAACCATTCTTTTTTTTATTTTTTATCAGTCAGGGCCGCACCGCAGATCGCCATATGCGGCGTGGCCCTGGATCTAAGTGGCAGCTGGACTGCGGCAGTAGGAGATGAGCGCTTCCATTGTGGGGGCATCTCCCTTCCCCATTCTTCTGATAGGCTGCAGGCACTAGTGACGTCAATATCAACGCGCCTTCTGAGTCGGGCAGCATACAGCGCGGGACACAAGCCGGAAGAGGCCTGCATCGCCGACAGCCACATACAGGTAAGTATTAGTGTTTTTTGTTTTGTTTTTTATAGATGGCAAAATATTGGAAAGAAGAACCATGGGGGCATCTAGGGGGATTTTTTTTTTTACTGGCACATTATAGGGACCACCTGGTGGCACTAAAGAGGGATTTCTTACTGGCCCATTTAGGGGGGGGGGGGGGGGGCATTTCTTACTGGCACATTATGGGGGGGCACTATGGGGGAGAGGAGCACTATGTGGCATCTGGGGTCATTTCTTACTGGCACGTTATGGGGGGGCACTATGGGGGCATCTGGTGGCAATTCTTACTGGCACATTATGGGGGGCACTAGGAGGGGGAGGAGCACTATGGGGGAATCTGGTAGCTCTAAAGGGGCATTTTTTACTGGCCCATTATGGGGGCACTATGGCATCTGGTGGCACTAAGGGGGCATTTTTTACTGGCATATTATAGGAGGCACTATAGGTGTAACGCCCCAGAGTGGCATTACCACTTCTGCACCCTGCTACTATCTCTAATGGGCTAATATCATGTCATCTGTGTATTTATTGCAGGTTCTTCACAATATGCATTCCTATGTTTGAAACTGTTATGTTTAAGTGTAATTTACCTGGTTCACCAGTAGGTGGCAGCAAGCATGGCAGTGCTACAGTTACAGAGAATGAAACCCTTCTTTCAATTCTAACTCTCCATCTAAGGAGGGGAGGGGACTAGTTTCTAGGAGCAGTGTAATACACCCCCAGCTAGGGGAAGGGTTTCAGCAGGCGCACGTCCTTGCTGGACATTCCCCAGCCAAGCAAAGCGAGCCAGCTAGAGCACCTTCAGCTCTGCTGGATATAGAGGTCACAGCTTAGCGCCTCAGAGGCCAGGAAGAAAGTTCCCTGGATTAAGCTAGAGTCAGATTACAGAAAGAAGTTGCAGCATCCTGCAGAAGCAGAGATTCTATTTAAAGGAACCTGTCACCAGTTTTATGGTGTCCTAACTAAGGGCAACATAAATAAGTGACTGATTCTCTTAGCAAAATGCTGGGTCACTTTCTTTAATTGACCCAGTCAATCTGCCAACATCTTGTATTGAAAAGCACTAGCTGATAATGATGAGTCATGAATATTTATGAGCTCCTGACTCTCCCCGCCTACCTGTTGCTGATTGACAGTTTTTTTCCATATGAATCAGCAGCAGGTGGGCAGGGGAGTGGCTATACCTCTGAATTAAAAAAACGCTGGACTCACTGACATCACGCTGGACTCAAATCAGCTCATTAGCATGCGGCATCTTTGTGTGTATATTATGAGGTAACCATCTGTCACACCAGTAAGTGAATACATCTAAGGTACTTTTTAGTAGTTAATGATTGTATATAATTAGTTAGATTATAATCAAATATCCACATGACAGGTTCCCTTTAAGCCTGTTAGCACAGCAGAGCCAGAGAGCGACAGATGTAGCAAGGAGGAGTTTGCTTGCCACAGTTTTGTTCATGCTAAAGCCTGATGGAAGCCAAGATAAAGACTGTAAATCGTTTGGAGAAACGTTTGATGAAAGTTAGGCCTCTTTCAGATGAGCGAGTTTTCCGAGCAGGTGCAATGCGTGACGTAAATTCATTGCACCCGCACTGAATCCTGGCCCATTCATTCCAATGGGTCTGTGTACATGAGCGTTGTTTTTCACTCATCACTTCTGCGTTGCGTTAAAATTGCTGCATGTTCTATATTCTGCATTTTTCACGTAGCTCTTGCTCCATAGAAATGAATGGGGCTGCGTGAATAACGCATTGCATCCGGAAGCAAGTGCGGATGCAATGTATTTTTCACTGATGGTTGCTAGGAGATGTTTGTAAACCTTCAGTTTTTTATCAAAATGCATTGCACTCGCGCGAAAAAAACTGAACAACTGAACACAATTGCAGACAAAACTGACTGAACTTGCTTGCAAAATGGTGCGAGTTTCACTGAACGCACCCTGAACGCAACCGGACCTAATCCGTCACGTTCATGTGAAATGGGATAAAGCTGTTTTATAACTTCATCACAAGGTCTGGACCCAATTTATTCTTTATCCCCAAGTTAACTTATCCCCTTTTTCTGCTGCAGAGGACAACGCCTGGGGTCCAGGTAGGAGCACCGTGACACGTGCATAAAACATTAAGGGACATTATAGGCCACCCTATACCACTCGGCCATTCCAACACCTGGGTATCACCACCAACACCATTTATTAAAGGGAGTCAGTCCCGTTGTTGCTTCACACCAACTGGCGTCACAAATATTTCTTACAAAAGGGAACCCTGGTCGCTGTCGGAAGTCGCATTTGGCATCATGAACAGGATCCAAACAGGATCCGAATAGGATAAATCTGTGTTCCCTTGGATTATACTGCCTATAGAGTTGACGAAAAACCCTTTAAAAATGACTTTGTTGAATTTGCTGTGGAGAGGCAGGCGCACAACTGCGCGCTGGCGCCCAAGGGGTTAATCAGCCATCTTTGACTTGGATGGTGCAGCTTCTTCTTGCACAGGCAGCACGGGAACGTAGAGGAACGTCCCTGTCTGAAGCGGGAAGATCCAGCCCTGTCCACAGGGAACAACATCCTAGCAAAGGGAAGTGGAAGCTCCACCCCTGAAGCCCCTCCTACGTCACCAGCGTGTGCTAGCGGGAGAAGAGACAAGATAACGCTCCCAAAGCCGAATTGGGGAGAAATGTGTTGCGGTGATGAGCTACCTGCCCTGTGAGATGACCTGAAGGAGATCCAGGTGTCGCAGCTCATGAGAGGATCGAGGAAGGAGCTGCCCGCGTTCTCTGTGCCAGCTGGCGGGGAGGGGGCGGCCGGAGTTCCCACTCTGCCGCCCAAGAAGCATGGCACCTTTGAAGGGCTAAATCCAATGGTGCCCAAAGAGGTAACAGCCCATGCTGGCAATATGTGGGATTACCGCAGAGCGATTTGAGGACTGGGCAGTCAGGGTATGGGATCAACACCAGCCCAAGGACCCCTTTTTAGAGAGGAGAACCGGAAGCGTGGTGTGGTTCTCGATTGAGAGGGGGTCTGGCTTCATTAGGGATGACAAGACCGGGCAGAAGCTTTATGTCAACAGACACTCCGTGAAGCGCCCTTACCTCCCTCAGGCACGCCACAGCCTCTATAAGGGAGATGTGGTGGAGTACACCCCAATGGAGTCCCTTCAGGGGTCCTTTGCTGTAGCCGTGACCTGTCTTGAGAAACCCCTGATGCCGCGGACGGAACTGGAGGTATGGCCGGATGACCCAGCTTCAACAGGACGGGTGCGCTGTCTTCAGGAATCATCAGACGGTGTTCTAAGTTCCCGTGAGAGGCCTCAGCCAGAGTCGGAGGTCCTCATCCCCAGACTAACTGCACCCACAACATCCACCCAACATCTGGGATGTATGTCAAGTACCTCATTTGTAATCAGTCCTACCCTGGGTGGCATACCAGCTGCCATGGAAGTCAGAGGCATTACGGAGAAAAGTGGACCCAGAGCTGTGTATAAGACTGCCCAGTGAAGAAAATTACCTTTCAGCCCCTATGCAGCCGGAGGTGCTGGATCCTTTTATGATGGCAGGAGCAGCAGCTCCTGTTAAACAGAAAGACACAGCCGCGATGACCAGCTCTGCAACCAAGTCACTACCACAGTCTACGGACACAGGAGGGCAGTGGAGATCTACTACAGCTGCAAGACTCAAATACAGAAGGCAGGAAAAACCTCTGATGGAGTTCAGCAGCAGCAGTAGCTAGGAGGATTTGAAGTCCTTCCTCTGAAGAGCCACTCTTCTTAATCTTCTTCATCTAAAGAAAGAACCAAAGACATCTGGGAGCCATGGTATGGACTTCTCCTGAATGATGAGGGCCTTTTGGCATTGTTTTATGTTTCAGGTTGCCCTTGTTTTTAGTCCTCACCTGAATGGTCATGTTTAGTAAGGACTCCCCCCAACTGTCAGTTACCCCATCTTCATTCAACTACCTTCAAGTTGCATATGGTTATGCACAATTCCCCCCCCCCCTTTCTCAGGTTGATTAGGAGCTCCTTTTGCTAAAAGGGTTCTCATGACCTTTGTGGCTATTTTACATCCTACCCATGTGAATTACAAATACAGTCCTGATCAAAAGTTTAAGACCACTTGAAAAATGGCAAAAAATCATATTTTACAATGTTGGATCTTAACAAGGTAGAGCTTCAACATGCAACAAGAAGAAATGAGAGTGAGACAAAACATTTTTTGAGCATTCAATTAATTGAAAATAACGATTAAACTGAAACAGGCTGTTTTTCAGCAGATCCAAATTTTAGGACCACATGCCTTTAAATGGCCAAATCTGTGCAAAGATGTGGATTCATTGTCATTTTCTGTCAGATAGTCACACGTTGTGATGGCAAAGGCAAAAAAACTCTCCCTTTTTGAACGTGGTCGGGTTGTTGAACTGCATAAGCAGGGTAGAGGTATAGAGGTAATTTGCTTACCGCATCTGTATGTCTGTTCCCCAAAGTATAGAAAATGTGACATGTCCTAATACTGGTCCCCAACATGCAGGCTAGTTAATGGGTCTGCAAAAAAAAGTACCGTAGATGGCACATGGACGTCATCCTTAATTTGCAGATCACAAAATGAAAGGGAGCAGTGATTGCGCCACCCCCATCATTGTACCCTTCAGATGCCACGTTCATAGCTGATGAATGTGGCGCGGCGTCTGACAGCAGTTATACAGTGTCAAATTAAAAAAAATTTAAAATCATACTTACCTCCTGCTTTTGATCGCGAAGAGCCGGCCGCTGCCATCTTGATCTAGCGCAAAATCTCGCGCGGCCCTTGATGACGTCATCACGTCAGCTGCCGTGGTGATGTCATACATCACGACGCACAGAATTTCGTGCGAGATCTTCAATCAAGATGGCAGCGGCCGGCTCTTCGCGCTCAAACGGAGGAGGTAAGTATAATTTTTTTTACCGCCATTCAGGGAAAATCTATTTGCTTCAACAAAGCACAAGGAAATGCGGCTTTGCGGCAAATCGCATTTTCCCTGAAATTCACTCAGCACTAATTGTTTCCATCACAAGACCAGGAGAAATTTTTATCCACTGTTAGTAAACAGTGAGCTACTTTTGAATGACAGCAAACAGAGATCTTGAAAACTGTGAGGAAATGATAATTAAAGTGCAAAATGTTCATTATGCATCACAGCCAATCTGCTCTTGTTGCCTGCAGAAATGGAACACCCTGAATACAAGTGTCACCACATTTTATACGTGTATTTAGAGGGAAGCTTACAAAAAATATATCACGGAGGACAGATTTCATAAGAAATCCATATTTTATTGAAGACTTTAAATACAATAAGGCTACATTCACATGACGGTGAAAAAAACGGACATATTTTTCACTGATGCCTTTCTAAGAAATGGATGTTAAAAAGGGTCTCCTTTAATTGTATGTGGGCCACTGTTCTGTGAAAATGATAAAATAGAATATGTTCTTTTTTTATGACGTTCATCAAAAAAGCTGCTGTGTGAAAAACATGTATGTTGGTTAGAAAAAGGTCTGCCACAAGTCCGCTTTTCATTGTCTTGTGAATGTAGCCTAAGGAGTAAATCATGATATATAAAGTATCAGCGCTGCATACACTCTGAGGGTCCATTCACACGTCCTCAGTGTTTTGCGGTCCGCAAATTGCGGATCCGTAAAACACTGGTCCGACACCCCAATAGAAATGCCTATTCTTGTCAGCAGCTGTGGACAAGAATAGGACATGTTCTACATTTTTGCGGGGCCACGGACCGGAAGTTCGGGACACGAACCGGAAATGCAGATGCGGACAGCACACTGTGTGCTGTCTGCATCTTTTCTGTCCCCATTGAAAATGAATGGGTCCGCACCCGTTCCGCATAATTAATCGTTCACCTGTGGATGGTCATGTGATCGGAGTTGAGAGGGTGTGAGGTATACCTCACGCCCACACCGGATCATTGCAGGCATGACAAAGCGCGAGGTGCGCAAAACGGCTGTAGCCTGACTATTTGTGCAGTCTTTTTTGTTGTCTTTTCTGTATTTGTGCAGTGCCTGTTTCCGATCTGTTTTATCTTCAATAAAGCTGCGGAAATGATATAACGTGAGTGCCGCTTTTTATTCCTCTATCTCTCAGGTCTCTATACGAGTTTGTGGAGCAGGGTCTATTGGACTGTATACACACTGCGTTTTTCTTGATACACTTTGTGAATACAAACAACATCTCCTGGCAACCATGCATGAGAAACGCATCACATCCGCACTTGCTTGCGGATGCAATGCGATTTTCACGCAGCTCCATTCACTTCTATGGGGCCAGCACTGCGTGAAAATCGCAGAATATAGAACATGCTGCGATTTTCACGCAACACACAAGTGTTATGGATGTTTACCCATAACTTCCAGCTATCTGCAACATCATCCGTGACACCGACCCCCTTGTTACAGGACTGGCTTGCACCCCCTCGCCCCAGCAGAAGTGCTGGCATCAGTGTAGAACGCCGCTGGCCGCTGTCCCCCAAGTAAGCCCAGCGGTTTGCCAGCTGCACCAGGGAGACTGAGGATGCTGAACTGTTTCACCACAACCTGGGACCTACAGACCAGTACTGTAGGGAGAGGCTGCTGTGTGGAGCAGGGACAGGCTGTTAGGGACACCAAACGCTAGCTAATAGGGCCACAAAAGTCATTTTAAGGACTAGCATAGGTGTGCTATCTATATGTGTGATACACAGAGGGGTGCTGTGACAAACTCCCCTCTTTTGAGTTTGCCACGAGTACTTGGAGAGGAATACTTGCCAGCCTCTTACCATGTGATTACGGTCCCATGTTGAATGCACCGGTTTTATGCAATAGCTGCATAGTTATATAAGTTCATGTACTTTGCTGTCTTTTGTTACCATGTGGCTAATGGAGTCTTGCCTCTGTCCTTGGGAGATAAGTGGATCACTTCTCAATTGTCTCCAGAACAAAAGACTGTGTAGAACCGCTAGCCTCTGCTCCACCGACCCCCTTGTTACAGGGCTGGCTTGCACCCCCCTCACCCCAGCAGAAGAGCTGACATCAGGGCAGAGCGCCGCTAGCCTCTGCTCCACCGACTGTCACCGCCAGCTCTCTGAGAAGGTCTTGCAGACCTTCTTCTCTACCTCTTGCATGATGTTCTTTGTTTTGGTTTCACTTTGTCATCTCCTTTCCTTCTCCCAGCTGTCACCTATTTACACTAATTGCCTGAGCCTCCCTTTATATTCCCTCCCATACTGCCTCACTTTGCGGTTTATACTACTTCCTGGATTGAAGTGATCACTGCTGGAGACTTCTGTTGCTGCTTGTTCAGATAAGTCCTTTCATGTATTGTGTTTCCTTGCTGGCTTGATTCTAGGTGACCTTGACTCCCTCCGTATTAAGTGCAGGGAGCCGGTGGTCGTGTCCCCTCACTATTATAAGGTTTTCAGGTGTCACACAGTCTAGGTACGAGGGCATGCAATCGTCTACCTCTGAGACCCTTGTATGTGCTTAGCAGTCAGGGTGAGCTCTTAGGGTTTTATAGGGGTCACCTTTATGTTCCTTAGTTTGGGATCAAGCCAGTCGGATGTTTATCCATAACTTCCAGCTATCTGCAACATCATCCGTGACACCGACCCCCTTGTTACAGGACTGGCTTGCACCCCCTCGCCCCAGGAGAAGTGCTGGCATCAGTGTAGAACGCCGCTGGCCGCTGTCCCCCAAGTAGCCCCAGCGGTTTGCCAGCTGCACCAGGGAGACTGAGGATGCTGAACTGTTTCACCACAATCTGGGACCTACAGACCAGTACTGTCCCTTGTGGGTGAGCTACCCTGTTAACTATTTACCGTGGGTGGGCAACTCTGCTAATGTTTCTTTGTGGGTGGGCTTCCCGACTAATCTAGGTACTGACCACAGGAGGTCAGATACCTGTTTAGTCTTAACCCCAAAGGGAAGATATGTGACAAACTCCCCTCTTTTGAGTTTGCCACGAGTACTTGGAGAGGACTGCCAGCCTCTTACCATGTGATTACGGTCCCATGTTGAATGCACCGGTTTTATGCAATAGCTGCATAGTTATATAAGTTCATGTATTTTGCTGTCTTTTGTTACCATGTGGCTAATGGAGTCTTGCCTCTGTCCTTGGGAGATAAGTGGATCACTTCTCAATTATCTCCAGGACAAAAGACTGTGTAGAACCGGTTTTGGACAGAAAAGCCATGAGTACAGCCAGGCCAAAGAGACTTTTACTAACTTTTGAATTCCTGGTCTAATTCGTGCCATTTTGGGATGTGTTAAATGTCTATGTATGTTGTAAAGGGTGGGACATTGTGTATTTGAGTAAGTGATGTCTGTCCTATTGTCTCCCCGTGTGTATTGGCGATTTCCCTTTGTCCTGAGAGATAATAGAATTACACCTCGGTTGTCTCCAGGACAGAGGACATTGTGTATTGTCTTGCCTGGGATAATTATGTTAACCATTGTGTACCATAATTATATCACAGGCAGAGGGGAGGATGTTATGTGGGTTGTAACCTTTGTGTTATGGGTTAATGTATGTTATTTGTGGGTGTCTCCCTTGCATGGGAGCAGGGGATAAAAGAAATGGTATGTTTGAGTGCCTGGGTGCTTCCAGTAAACGTTTTCCAGCATTCAGCTTTGGCTCATGTATGGACTTATAGGGCGATACCAGCGATACTGGCGATACCAGCGATACCAGCGATAATAGCGATTTATTACTCTGTGGATTATTTGGCTGTGCTATTACATGGGAAGAAGGGAATACTAGACGGTGACACAGATGGTGACACAGATCTTTATGTATATTCTAATGGATTGCCTTCCTTGTACAATGTTATAATATACTTTCTATGTTAGAAAGTATATTATAGTGCATTTATATTGTGCGGCAGTTGTGTGCGGTTCTACTGCGATACTGCAGGTATATTGAGGTACAAGCATTATTGGAACAAATAATTTCTACTGGTGTGATATACCAGTCGCCCCCCCAAAAAAATGATTGAAGCGGGGTGTTATATACCAATAAACTTTCTTTATAGTGCATTTGGGTACTATATAGTGCATTTGCGCGTGCGCGTACGTGAAAAATATATTGCCGATATTTTGCATTGAAAAAAATAATAAATGGAGATCGCAAATTCGAATAATACATCTGGTATGTCACTGTCCATGTTGTGGGACTATTTGTGCACTTCTAGTAATTATTTCCTGGCTGCAAATATGAGCTGAAGGTTTTTCAGGTTCGCCTGCCATTAAAATGAATGGGACCCGCCGCGAACTTGCAGTTCGTGAACATTTGATCGCGTTCGCGAACTGTCCTGGCAGATGTTCGTCCATCACTAATGGTGTTATCAGTGATGGAAGTGTGTGTACAGTGGTAGCTGTCAGTCATTGTAAGTTACAAAGAGCAATGCACTGTATAAATGACAAGTAGAGATTAGGGAATTTAAAAAAAATTTGATTTGGCCGGTTTGCCGAATAAAAAAAAAAAAATTTGGTTTGATCAGAATTTATTTGCGGCGAATTGTGTTAAAAAAACGGCTATTTCCTGGTTGCAGAGAGCCTTTATAGGTGGTGTAGAACACTGTGCCTTGCAGTGTTCTACACCACCTATGCAGTAACACATATAGGGAGTCTGCTGTAGTAATGAAACAATACTGTCAGTATGACATGCAGATGACAGGCGTTGCTCTTAGAATCACTGCACACTTCACGTATTTAGGCAGTCACTGGGTTAAAACTGACCAAATAACTCAAGTATGAACTCAGCTTTACAGGTCGATGTTAGCGCCAGGTATAAAGAACCGTGCAGAGGCCCAAGATCCTACTATAGTGTGAAAGAGCGCACTCCTTTTACACTGTTGTCAGCTGATTCCACATACTGTAGATTTCTACAGAACCTGTTCCATTAAACGCTTATACAAGTAGACCCTCCCTGACAGAGTGGTGAGGATGCAAGCAGTAAGTTTGAGTTGACATCACTGATTATTTTTCCCTTCCTCTGATTCATCAGAACAATATCCCCAAAAAAATGGATCCTGTCTGTTGAGCATCCAACTTCATTTGGTCAGCATTTGTTCAGTAATCCATCAGTATTGCTAATGCCAAAAAAAAACAGGAGTGGATACAAAACAGAGATGACATGTGAATGGAATATTTGCATGTCTTCTGTGTTTTGTACCCACTCTTGCTTTTGGCTACCAAATCACAAGCCAATTCTGATGGGACCATAAAGGCCTTACAGCTGCTACACAGATATGATCCGTTGTGCATCTAATTTTTCCTAACTTCTGACAGATCAGAAGAAGGGTCAAATAAATGATGACATCAGCCAGGCCGAAAGGCAAAATAGTGGCCCAGTTATGAAGTGGGAAGGGTGGGAACAGCATCAGGAGGAGGCAACAGAGTGGCATAATGACAGTGTGGAAGTGGCGGCAGCATCAGGGGACCACAAAGTAGCACAATCATAGAGTGTGGAGGTGGCAGCAGCATCAGGAGGCCACAGAGTGGCAAGGTGACATAGTGTGGAGGTGACAGCAGAATGAGGAGACCTTATAGTGGCAAGGTGACAGTGTGGAGGGGGCAGCAGCATCAAGAGACCACAGAGTGGCAAGGTGACATAGTGAGGAGGTGGCAGCAGCATCAGGAGACCAAAGAGTGACCCGGTGACAGAGTGGGGAATTGGGTGGCAATACGAGTACTAGCTTAAGATGGTGGGTGAAAGAAGGAGCACTTGGCATCAGATGTGTGGTATCAGGCGGGTGGCAGCATCAGAATAGTAGCTAACCAGAAGAAACCGGTCTCTTTTGTCAAACTGTTGGCATGGCACCATGGATGATCTAGTCTAATGCATCAGGCATTGGTGGGTGAAAATCCTGGCTGATCCACTCCTGATTCAAGTGTGAACTTAGAATTACAGGTCGATGTTGGCGCCAGGTATAAAGAACCGTGCAGAGGCCCAAGATCCTACTATAGTGTGAAAGAGCACACTCCTTTTACACTGTTGTCAGCTGATTCCACATAGATTTCTACAGAACCTGTTCCATTAAATGCTTATACAATTATAGCCCCCCTGACAGAGTGGAGAGAGTGTCAGCAGTAAGATTGTGTTGACGTCACTGATTATTTTGCCCTTCCTCTGATCCGTCAGAACAATAACCCCAAAAAACGGATCCTGTCTGTTGAACATCCACCTTCACTCAGTCAGCATTTGTTCAGTAATACATCAGTATTGCTGAGGCAAAAAAAGAAACCAGGATTAAATCCAAAACAGAGATGACATCCGAAAGGCAAAATAGTGGCCCAGTCATGAAGTGGGGAGGCTGGGAACAGCATAAGAAATTCACAGAGTAGCTTTATGACATAGTGTTGAGGTGGAAGCAACATGAGGAGACCACAGAGAGGCACAATGACAGAGTGTGGAGGTGGCAGCAGCAACAGAAGGCCACAGAGTGGCACAATGACAGAGCATGGAGGTGGCGGCAGCAGCATCAGGAGGAGGCCACAGAGTGGCACAATGACAGTGTGGAGTCTGATCTAGTCTGATGCATCAGGCATTGGTGGGTGGAAATCCTGGCTGATCCACACCTGATTCATCTTGATAGAGGTCAGTCTCTCCAGATTTTGGATGAACAGGCGAGTTCTTCTTGGGGTAACTATGGCCCCCGCGGCACCAAACACCCGTTCTGATGCCACACTTCTGGCCGGGCAAGACAGCTTTTCCAGGGCAAACTCTGCTAGTTGCGGTCACAAATCCAGTTTGGCTGCCCAATAGTCCAGAGGATCTTCAATATGGGGTGGCAGGGAACTGTCCAAGTATGCCACCACCTGCTGGTTCAGGTTCTGCTCCAGGTCTAGCTGCTTCTGCTGGCGAGTTTCTTCACTAGATGGGTAAGGAAAGCTGCTCATTAGCGACTCAAGTTGGTGCTGATGGAACTGGAACTGCTCCTACCCCCCCCCCCCCCACCCTGCCACAACAGCCATGCCAAAGGAACGTGAGCGCAGAGGGCCCCCCGGTCAGACCTGTAAGAGAATGGACAATGGCACAGATAGGCAGCGGCCAACTCCCTACATAGCATTCTATATAGTAGTTCAGTTTGTCCTCCCTCTCAGCTGGTGTAGTAAAGGCCCCCATTTTGGACCAGTAGCGGGGGTCCAACAAGGTGGAGAGCCAGAAGCCATCTCTCTGCCAAATGGTGACAATTCAGCTGTCTCTACGCAAGCAAGTGTGCAAGTGACTCCCTGCCTTCATCTCCACTGCATACTGCCACGGTGTGTCTGGGTCCTCTGCCTCCTCTTCCTCATCGCCCTGTAGCTCCTCTGGCTGCTCCTGCTCCTTCTCTCCTGTCACCAGTGTGTAAAAACCACCCATTTCACTACACATTGCTTGTGCTGCAATATGCTCCTCCATCTCCTCCAGTTCAGCCCCCACAGGGCTCATGTGGCTGTGAGATCTAGGTGCTACGTCTCCAGTCCCCTGACCAGCCAGATTTACCAGCATCTGTTCCAGGACATAAAGCAGTGGAATGACATTGTTCATCCTGTAGTCCTGGCGACTGACAAATAACGTGGCCTCCTCAAAGGGCCTGAGCAAACGGCAGGTGTCACACATGAGCTGCCACTGGCTGACATCGAAGTTACACAGAGGAGTACTCCTGTCTGCTTGGATCATCAAGAAATCATTTAGGGCCTTTGTTCGTATAGTTGGTCCAACATACAGTATAGAGGGTGGAATTCCAATGGGTGGAAACGTCGCATATCAGCCTATGATGTCCTCCTCAACGGTCTCTGGGTCAGGAGCCTTACCGCTCGCAACACCAGCTCCCACGCCATTCTCCTCATCAGTACTTGCCCGCCTAGCAGAGGATGACTTCTCCCCATCTTGGCTGGCTGGCCAGTAGCTGCTGACTGTCCTCTAGTAGCTCGGCCTCGCTGTATAGTGGGGCTGAGCCCACAGCAAATAAAACTTCTCTGGCTGAGAGAACAGAAAAAGACAGAGGCAAGGACAGGTGAGGGCACAGGGTCTGCTCCTGGGCCATGCCAAACCCACCGACTTTTGGCTGGAGGTGTCTGATGCCACCTGGGATGAAGAGGATGATCAAGTCAACCATTCAAGAACCGGTGAGTTGCTGGTCAAGACACGACTGCTAGATGACACCGGGAGCTCAGGCCTCTCGCTGCGACTCCTTTTGCCACACCCCTTTACTCTGCTGCGACCTGTGTCTGCACCAGAAACATTTAGGCCTCTGCCACTCCCTTGTGAAGGGCCTGGCACTTCTCTGTCTGACATACTGTTAGATCAATGAAATAAATAAAAAACACCCCAAAAAAGTCTGTAATTTTCTCACTTCACCACACAACGGCTAATGAGCCCTTTTTTTCCACTAGTACACGCCAAAAAGGTCTGTAATTTCCTCACTTCACCACACAACGGCAAATACTTTTTTGCGCCCCTAATACACGCAAAAAAGGGCTTTAGAACATATAACTGCACCGCTGAACAGCAAACATATTTATCTTTTTTACTCTTATACGCTCCACAAAAGGCTTTAGAGCATATAACTGCACCGCTAAACGGCAAATATATATATTTTTTCCTCCTATACACTCCACAAAACGCTTTAGAACATATAACTGCATCGCTGAAAGGCAAATATAATTTTCTTTTTTCCATTTATACACTCCATAAAAGTGCTTTAGAACATATAACTGCACCGATGAATGGAAAATAGGCTCTTATTTTTTTCCACTTATACACTCCGCAAAAGGGCTTTAGAACATATAACTGCACCCCTGAATGGCAAATATTTTTCTTTTGCACTAATACACGACAAAAAGTGCTTTAGAACATATAACTGCACAGCTGGACACCAAATAGGCCCTTATTTTTTTCCACTTATACATGACACAAAAGGCTTTAGAATATATAATTGCACCGCTTAACGGCAAATATATTTTTCTTTTGTCACTCATACACGCCAAAAAGGGCTGTCATTTTCGCACTTCACCACACAACGGCTAATAAGCCCTTTTTTCCCACTAATACAAGCCAAAAAAATGCATTAGAACATATAACTGCACCGCACAAGGGCAAATAAGATGTAAAAATATTTCCTTGTAATAAACCCTGTTAATGGCTGTATCAAGCAGCAGTGATGAGCGGCAGGGGCAATATTCGAATTTGCGATATTTCGGGAATATTTGAGTGATTATTCATCATATATTCGAGAATTCGTCATTTCCAGTCATTATTTTCTTGATTGCGAAAATCGGCAATTGGAAAATTTGCGATACGAAAATTTGCAATCAACACTACTCCTAAAGTCAAAGATATTGCAGCCTTCATATTGGCCGAGAAACAAGAAGCAGTGAGGGAGCATGGGTACTGATGAAAAAAAATCTAGAATATTCGCGATTACGAAGATTTAGCACTATATTCTAGATATTCACGAATTCTCGAAGTGGCAATATTCACAATAAAAATTTGCGATTAGAATATTTGCGATCAACACTATCAAGCAGCACTTGCACCCCAATAACAAGAACGGTTTGCTGGAATTACAGAGCTGTATAATGGCAATTTGGGTGTCCAGTCAATGCAGCAAGGTGAAATAAGTTTCTTCCTATTACCCAGGATGTAACCTTCCCTACTGAACACTGTTTTACATAAATGCTGTGGAATGATTCCTCCCTATCCTTTCCCTACACCTTGAATAATCTTTCCCTGAACTTGTAAATAATTTTTTTTAGCACAATGAAGTCTTTCATAGCACTGTCCCTAGTGCCTGCTGACGTGTCTCCCTGCACTAAATACACTGGAACATGGCAGATAATGTCGCATTTTACATTTAATCAATGAACACAAATACTGGAAATGCTTGAAATCCATACTGGAATGCTTTTCATCCTACAATGTACTACATAACAATGTCATTAATGTCATGCTCTTTGTCCTCACAGCTTGGCAGATATTTTACATTACCATTCACAGTCATCACTGGTCTAGTGATCTTGATGAAATAAGTAAACATTAAGAACGGAACATATTCCATGCTATAAGACTACTTTGCTTTTGACATGTTATAGAGGCCCAATCGTGCATGGCCCATGTTATATAGACATTACTGAATGTCCTTCCAGAAGGGATTTACGGTTAAGTTCTTACTGCCAAACATCTGGTTACCTAATCCTCCCTATTGGCAGCCATAATTCATGCCATTAGATGGAACTCTAACAAACATCGGCAATGTAAATCTGTTGGAAATGCAGGGTAACCTCAATTTGGGGTGTATGCCATCTGGTTCCGGCTATTTGTCTATTTTAATCTTTTTCAGACGCCGCTGTACTTCTTCTTGGGTCAGACAGGGCACTTTTAATGGGGAATTTAATTTTACATTCTGCATTTCATCTGACAGTTTATTTTCTTCAGTGAATACAGTGGAGAAAAAATATTTAATAGCTTTGCTTTCTCCTTATCGCTCTCGGCAACCCCCCATAGTACTCTGTAGAGGGCCGACACCTTCAGAGTTATACTTTTTACCATTTATATAATTGAAGAATATTTTAGGGTTAGTTTTACTCTCTTTGGCAATTAATCTCTCGGTCTTTAGTTTGGCTGCTTTTATTTGTCTTTTACATATTCTATTTTTTTCCTTATAGTTTTTCAATGCTTCCTCGCTACCCTCCTCTTTTAGTGATTTAAATGCTTTCATTTGTCATTTATTGCTTTCTTTATATTTCTATTTATGCACATAGTTTTTTTTTCTTGTTCCTTAACCTTTTATTTACATAAGGTATGTACCTCTCACAATTAGATTTTAGGATGCTTTTAAAAATATCCCATTTTTTAGGCTGTATTGGTATTTTTGTTCCTCCCTGAAGAAACACTGTTTTGAATGACAATTGGAAGGTTATTACTTTATGGTCACTATTTCCCAGGTGTCCCCCAACCTGCACATACTGATTCACTTTTATAACTCTTTTTGAGAGGGGGTTGGGAAAAAACAGCAATACTTCCACTAAGTTTTTGCATTATAAATATTGTGGAGTTGGCATAAATAACATAATTTTATTCTATGGGTCAGTACGATTATAGCGCTAACGAATACATATAGTTTTTTTCCCTATTTTACCATGTTTGTACAATAAAACCCTCTTTTTACAAGAAGAAACTGTTTGATTTTTACAGAGGCAGCAATACCAAATATAGGGAGAAGATTTTATTTTAACGATTTTTTTTTTTACTATTGAAAACTGTTTTTTTTAATGGGAAAAAGGTGTATTTTTTTCTATTGGAATTTTTTTATTTAGTAATAAAAAAAACAATTTTTTTAAAATCATTTAATAGTCCCAAAGTTGATTACAATAAGTTATCTTTTGATCGCTTCTAAAATAAATAGCACGTTTCCTATAGGAAAATATATTTCAATGTCAGTGTTAAGCCTCATTCACACGTCAGTGCCTTGGTTAGTGATTTCCATCAGTGATTGTGAGCTATTGGAGCCTCCACAGACATAAGGTATAAGGGAAATATCTGCACCTGTTCTGTGTTTAGAGCTGCACCTGGTTTTGGCTCACAATCACTGATGGAAATAACTGACCAAGACACTGACGTGTGAATGAGGCATGATACTGACATTCACCAGAGAGGTGCAGCCTGCTGGGAAACCCTGGAGGTAGGCTTGGTGTCTACACTGGGCCCCGGACTGCATTCACTGGCATTGGAACCCATAATCTTATTTGTGGGGTGCTGATGGAAGACAAGAGGGAGTCTGCGCCCTCTGTAAGCACCTACATGTGGCTGGCTCCATTGCCCACGGCATGTAAGGGGTTAAACGTAAGAGCCATGCCCCCACTCTCAGTTGTACAGGTGCTTAGACTAGGCCACCATTAAAAAGGTGGAGGCCCAGCCTAAAGCCCATTAGTGACCAGCGTAAAAAGGTATATGGGTGGTAAATAAGAAGTTAAAGAGAACTTGTAAACCGCAAAGTTTGCAGCAGGTTAAAGAGCAGAAGGAGCTGAGCAATTTGATATGTAGTTTTATGGGAAAAGATTTAGTAAAATTTGTAATTTACATAGTTAAATCTCAGCTTTTTCAGACTTCACTTCTACATGTGGCGGTGTTATCAGTGGTGGATAGCATTCCCCTTGTACGTGTGTGTACAGTGGTAGCTGTCAGTTACTGTAAGTTACAAAGAGCAATGCACTGTATAAATGGCAAGTTTTACTGAATCTTTTCCCACAAAACTATATATCTATCTGCTCAGCTCCTTCTGCCCTCTAACATGTTGCACAGCATTTCATGTCTTGCTTCTTCATTGTTTTTAAAGCTGATAAAACCAAGAACTGATATCAGATAATGTCTGCATTTTACATTTACTCAATGAACACAAATACTGGGAATGCTCTTCATTCTACAGTGTACTACATAACAATGTTGTTAATGGCTCCGTGTCCACAGAGCTTGACAGATATTTTACATTACCATTTAAAGTCATCACTGGTCTAGTGATCTTGATGAAAAAGGTAAACATTAAGAACGGAACATATTCCATGCTATAAGACTACTTTGCTTTTGACATGTCATTGAGGCCCAATCGTGCATGGCCATTGTTATATAGACATTACTGAATGTCCTTCCAGAAGGAATTTACGGTTAAGTTCTTACTGCCAAAGATCTGGGTACCTAATCCTCCCTATCAATCAAATATTGGCAGCCATACTCCATGCCATTAGATGGAACTCTAACAAACATTGGCAATGTGAATCTGTTGGAAATGCAGGATAAGCTCAACTTGGAAGTACCTACTTCCATACTTACTAAGCCTAAATAGATATAGTAGAAGATTCACTCTCACAAGGGCATAGTCCTGCAGTACCCTGGTAGCCCCTACAATAAGGGATTGGACTGTGAGTTTCAACGTGCCCAATCCTTTTGTTATAAAGGAAGATAAGATGTTGTCAGACACCACTCTATACAGTAGAATGACAACTAAGGGGCAACTAAGCAGTCAATAGATGTCGATCAGTATGTTCTGCTAGGAAAGAGTTAGAGACTGCTTGCTCTCCTGTTCAACAATCTTCTTTAACCAGTAGAGGACCAGCGCCATACATGTACTGCTGGCTGATCAGGCAGGTGCAGTAGCTGCGCCTGATCAGCGGCATGGACCCGGCAGTCACTGACAGCCAGGGCCCTGCTGCGTATGCCGGCATTGATGAAAACACTGATGGCGGCGTATTAACCCCTTGTATGCCGTGGTCAAAGCTGACCGTGGCATGCAGGGGGTTTGCGGATGGTATGGGTTCCCTCTGCTTCTGCTTCCACGCGCTGCAGTGAAGGGGACCCGGTGTCAGAGAAGGAAGCCCGATGCCTTCCATAGGCTTTGGGGCTTGCCTTCTATGGAAGCCTGTGAGATCCAGCCCCTGACTGGGTCTCACAGGCAGGCTGTCAGGCTGTCAGTGTAAAAGCTGTAATGCATGTAAAAGTGTAAAAGCATGTAATGCATTATAATGCAGGATGTATGGTAATGCATGGCAGAGGGTATTAGACCCCCAGAAGTTGAAGTCCCAGTGTAGGACAAAAATGAAAAGTAATAAGTGTTTTTCATAATAAATAAAATAAAGTTTCAAGTTAAAAAAAGCTCCTTTCCCGTAATAAAACACATAAAATTTTAGGGAAAAAAAGAAAAACAGACGTATTGCCGCATCCATAACGACTGGCTCTATAAAAATATCACATGATCTACCCCGTCACATGAACGCCGTAAAAAAAAAAAAATCACAATTTTTTTTATACCAAGTGATCAAATAGTCATATGTACCCCAAAATAGTACCATCAAACAGTCACAAAAAATGAGACTTTACATAAGACAATTGGCCAAAAAAAATAAAAACTATAGGCTCTCAGAATATGGAGACACTAAAACAGATATTTTAAAATGCTTTTATTGTGTTAAAGTGAAAAAATAAAAAAAAGTAGACATATCAGGTTGTTCTGTCCTCCTTCTGTGTGAAGGTACATAGCTTGACAGACAGCTAAATCTTATCCTGGCAATGAATTGACAATGGAGTAACGTCCAACTTTATCTTTATTGCAAGGATGTAAATCAGTGGTAAAACTGGGGAACAGAAAAAACAATGCGCTTACTAATGGGGTCTGACATATAGTAAGGCATATATAAACACACATGCATATCTATGAAGAACATGTTACCTATCTGCATAACAAGCTGCTATAAAGGGAAGGAAAGAGATATGCAAAATACATATGAAAACAGATGCAAAACAGGCTGTAATGTGGCTATGTGACATGCCAGCGATGCTACCGTGAGCTTAGATGCAGAGGATGTCTCAAGAGGCTACCAAGCCATGTGCTATCCTCAGGCAGTGATGACTGTGAATGAAGAAAATGGCTTCTATGTGCAGGGATGATGATGTCACTAAGATATGGAAGCTGAAGTAGACCAAACTTGTAGTGTGAACTAGCTTCAGATGTATGTAAAACAGCCACTAGATGTTGCTGTTACACAATCTACAGAGAATTATACAGAAAACATATTAACTATGTAAGAAAGTTATGCATAAATTAACAATAAACTTGCTGAAGGCATGACACAGGTATTGTCACGTCTGTAACAACCAGCTCTATTAAATATAATAATAAATATCACATAATGTAACCCCTCAGATGAACACCTTAAAAAAAATAAAGTGCCAAAAAAGCAATTTTTTTTGCCATCTTACATCACAAAAAGTGTAATACCAAGCAATGAAAAAGTTGTATGCACCCCAAAATAGTACCAATAAAACTGGCACCATATCCCCTACATAAGAGAATTGGCAAAAAAATAAAAAAAAATATGGCTTTCAGAGTATGGAGACACAAAAAAATCCTTTTTTTTTTAAAAAAAAAATTGCATTATTATGTAAGACTGAAACAAACAAAAAAGTTGACATATTTGATATTGTCGCGTCCTTAACAATCTGCTGTATAAAAATGGCACATGATCTAACCGGTCAGATAAAACATTGTAAAAAACAAAAAAATAAAAACACCCAATTGTTTGTTACTAGTGGTGGGCGAGCATGCTCGGCCGAACACAAGTTCGGCTCGAACATCGCTATGCTCGGCAGATCGCGGTGTTCGGCCGACATCTTGGCTACTGGCATTACAGTGATTGGCTGGCCGGAATGCGTCATCGGATGCTATATAGCACCCGATCACATGTGTTTGGCTCAGTCTTAGTCAGGGAGAGCTGTGCTGAAGAAGGGACAGATAGTGTAGGGAGTAAAAAACTAATATTTTTATTGAAAAAACTTGTTAAAGACCCAAAAGTCCTTTTAAGGACTATAGTTGTATCGGGCAGCAATATATATTTTAGCGCAACCTGCGCTAAATAACTTGCAATTGTTTGGCCGCTGGTGACAGCAACATTATCTGCGCTACATCTCCTATGTAAGGTATG
Source organism: Bufo bufo (assembly GCF_905171765.1). NCBI lineage: Eukaryota > Metazoa > Chordata > Amphibia > Anura > Bufonidae > Bufo > Bufo bufo. The sequence continues at coordinate 606,794,920 of NC_053391.1, forward strand.
TGCAGCCTAAAAATATCTGTGACATCCAGTGTACTTTTTCCGTAGATGGTGTCCGCTGCGGACAGTTACATTACCTCTGCTACATCTACTGTATAACGTTTGCGTATATGAAATATCAGTGACATTCAGTCAAATTTTTTTGCTGCTGGTGGCAGCGACATTATCTGCGCTACATCTCAAGTATAACGTTAGTGCATCCGAAATATCAGTGACATTCAGTGTAATTTTTTTCGCCTCTGGTGACAGCGACATTATCTGCGTTACATCTCCTGTGTAACATGTGCGCACCCTAAAAATATCTGTGAAATCCAGTGTACCTTTTCCGTAGATGGTGTCCGCTGCGGATAGTTACATTACCTGCGCTACATCTCCTGTATAATATTACTGTATACGAAATATCAGTGACATTAATTCAGTGTAATTTTTTATTAGCCGCTGGTGACAGCGACGTTACTTGCGCTATACCTCCTGTATAACCTTTGTGCAACCTAAATATCAGTGACATTCATTCAGTGTCATTTTTTATTAGCCGGTGGTGAGAGTGACATTATCTGTGCTACATCTCCTGTTTAGCGTGTGTGCATCCTAAAAATATCTGTGACATTCTGTGTACTTTATTTGTGCATACACTTACAAAACCTGCGCTACTGTATGTGTGACATACTTGCAAGCATGTATACCATTTAATATGCGTAAGGCGATTAGTAAGGGACTGGGAAGTGGCTGCTGCTGATGGTGCACCGCACCCAAAGGCAGTGGCCCTGGGCAAGGTGAAACTGTGCCTGCTGCCAGAGCACAAGAAACACACTCATCCACGATACCTAGCTTCATGTCCTAGTTTGCAGGGCGGCGCAGGACACCACTCTCTAAGTCAGACCAGTGCGACCAGGTGGTCGGTTGGATTGCAGCAGATAATGCTTCCAGTCAGTTAAGCACCACCCTGTCTTCCACAAAGTCCAGTCTCAGTAGCCAAGAGTCTGGTGAACAGAATTCTCACCCTGATCCTCCTTCCTCCCACAATAGAGAGTCGTGGCAAACAAGTGATCCGGCACTCAGATTTTCCAAGGAGCTCTTTTCAGTGCCATTCTTTGATTTGTCCTCTCGCCAACGCCGCTTGAAGAGGGACATGAGGAGATCCTTAGCGCTGATTCCCAAATTCTTGAGCATCCACAGTCACAAGAAGATGATGGTGCGGAACGGCAATTAGTATTTCACAAGGTGGATGATGATGATGAGACACAGTTGCCAATAAGTCAACCGCAATTAGTGTCTCAAGAGGCTGATGATGAGGATGAGTCACAGTTGTCAATAAGTGAGGTTCTTGTAAGGTCAACAAGTCAGGAGGATAACCAGAGTGAGGAAGTGGAAGAGGAGATGGTGGACAATGAAGTCACTGACCCAACCTGGGAAGGTGGCAAGCCTAGCGAGGACAGCAGTACAGAGGGGGAGGGATCCGCAGCACCACAACAGGCTGAAAGAGGCAGTGGGGTGGCAAAATGGAGAAGGCGGGCCCGCAACTGTTCCCCGGAGCACCCCCTTGCGGCAATCTCCCTTGCCAAGGGGAAGGTGTTCCACAGTCTGGCGCTTTTTTGAGAAAAGTGCGGACGATACAAGAATTGTCATTTGCAACTTGTGCCGTACCAGAATGAGCAGAGGCGTGAACACTAGCAACCTCACCACCATCAGCATGTTCCGCCACATGGCATAAAGCACCCTAATAGGTGGGCCGAATGCCTGGGTCCACAATCAGTGTCTGCTGGTCACACCACTGCCTCCTCTTCCCCTGTGTTACGTGCTGGCCAATCCCCTGTCCAAGACGCAGCCTGGATGCCTCCCGTCATGCACCTGGACCTTCGCAAGCACTATCAGCTAGCATATCCACTTCTGTGTCCCAGTGCAGCGTACAGATGTCTATACCCCAGGCCTTTGAACGAAAGCGCAAATACCCAGCCACCCACCCACAGGCCATATCACTAAATGTATAAACACAACTCAAGGAAAATTAAGGACCCTTAAGACTTAACTTTTAATCTGCATCAGATAAAAGGACGCACTATAATTTTGGACGAACAAAAAAATTCACAAGGGCAATAATATGGCCCAAAAACAAATGGGCGTGTGGCATCCACTAAAAACACCCAATAATGGAATGTGTTGATATCAGGATAAAGATGCAATTGGTTAGGATAATGACAGGGGCAAGAATTAGAGGTCCAGGGAGACAGGGGAGAAAAAAAGAAACTCTCCCTATGCCCGCCCTAACTCAGCCTCCGCCCAGGGACAATCCCTGATGGTGGGATTTCCCTGTCTTAGTGCCTGACCTTTCTAACCCTAAATTAGCTCTAGGTAGAGACAAATCCCCATAGGGGGGATGGATGAATTAGTAATGATTAGAAAAAGAAGTAACAATGTACCGATCCCTTAGACATAGTTAATTGATATAATGACCCCAATTGATATAATAAATCCCGACGCGTTTCCCCCTTTAATGGTTCCTCAGGGGATTGGTAATAGCTACAGTTGTTTTCAAAATTATTCACTGAAATTGAGTGTTTTGGCCAGTTTGACATTGATTTTGATCATTTCAGTCATCTTGTTTACAATTAAATCAAAGAGGCACTTGTAAGTCAGACAAATATAATATAACATTTATAATGAAATAACCACAAATGTCTTTTCTGTGCTCACATCATTAACAGTTTTATTCAACCCCCAAGTGACATTCAATCTTAGTACTTAGTACAACATCCTTTTCCAGTTATAACAGCTTTTAGGCCTCTTTCACACTTGCGTTGTCCGGATCCGGCGTGTACTCCACTTGCCGGAATTACACGCCGGATCCGGAAAAACGCAAGTGTACTGAAAGCATTTGAAGACGGAACCGTCTTCCAAATGCTTTCAGTGTTACTATGACACCCAGGACGCTATTAAAGTCCTGGTTGCCATAGTAGGAGCGGGGAGCGGGGGAGCAGTATACTTACAGTCCGTGCGGCTCCCGGGGCGCTCCAGAATGACGTCAGAGCGCCCCATGCGCATGGATGACGTGTCCATGTGATCACATGATCCATGCGCTTGGGGCGCCCTGACGTCACTCTGGAGCGCCCGGGAGCCGCACGGACGGTAAGTATACTGCTCCCCCGCTCCCCACTACACTTTACCATGGCTGCCAGGACTTTAGCGTCCCGGCAGCCATGGTAACCACTCTGAAAAAGCTAAATGTCGGCTCCGGCAATGCGCCGAAACGACGTTTAGCTTAAGGCCGGATCCGGATCAATGCCTTTCAATGGGCATTAATTCCGGATCCGGCCTTGCGGCAAGTGTTCCGGATTTTTGGCCGGAGCAAAAAGCGCAGCATGCTGCGGTATTTTCTCCGGCCAAAAAACGTTCCGTTCCGGAACTGAAGACTTCCTGATGCATCCTGAACGGATTTCTCTCCATTCAGAATGCATTAGGATAATCCTGATCAGGATTCTTCCGGCATAGAGCCCCGACGACGGAACTCTATGCCGGAAGACAAGAACGCAAGTGTGAAAGAGCCCTTAAACGTGAAGCATAGCTTGACACAAGTGTCTTGCAGCGATCTACGGGTATCTTCGCCCATTCTTCATGGGCAAAAGCCTCCAGTTCAGTCACATTCTTAGGCTTGCGCGCTGCAACTGCTTTCTTTAAGTCCCACCAGAGGTTCTCAATTGGATTTAAGTCTGGTGACTGCGATGGCCACTTCAAAATGTTCCAGCCTTTAATCTGCAACCATGCTCTAGTGGACTTGGAGGTATGCTTGGGATCATTGTCCTGTTGAAAGTTCCAACGTCTCCCAAGCCTCAGGTTTGTGACGGACTGCATCACATTTTCATCCAATATCTCCTGGTACTGAAGAGAATTCATCATGGTACCTTGCACATGCTGAAGCTTCCCTGTACCTGTAGAAGCAAAACAGCCCCAAAGCATGATTGACCCCCCACCATGCTTCACAGTAGGCAAGGTGTTCTTTTCTTCATAGGCCTTGTTCTTCCTCCTCCAAACATAGCGTTGATCCATGGGCCCAAACAGTTCTAATTTTGTTTCATCAGTCCACAGAACACTATCCCAAAACTTTTGTGGTTTGTCCACATGACTTTTGGCATACTGCAGTCGACTCTTCTTATTCTTTGGAGACAGCAAGGGTGCGCGCCTGGGAGTTCTGGCATGGAGGCCTTCATTACGCAGTGTGCGCCTTATTGTCTGAGCTGAAACTTCAGTACCCACATCTGACAAATCTTTTTTCAGTTCCTCAGCAGTCACACAGGGACTTTTCTCCACTTTGCGCTTCAGGTAGCGCACAGCAGTCGAAGTCAGCATCTTCTTTCTGCCACGACCAGGTAGCGTTTCAACAGTGCCCTTTGCCTTGAATTTGCGAATGATGCTTCCTATGGTGTCTCTTGGTATGTTTAACATCTTTGCAATCTTCTTATAGCCATAGCCCTTCCTGTGAAGAGAAATCACCTCTTCTCTTGTCTTCCTGGACCATTCTCTTGACTTCACCATGTTTGTAAACACACCAGTAAAATGTCTAGACCAAGCATGTCAAACTCAAAGGCTAAACATGGGTCAAAAAAACAAAATTTAAGTTTATGTGGGCCGCATCAAAAAAAAAAAATCGTACATTTTCATAGAACAACATTGTTGTTTCCTGACTGCTGACCCCCAACATCCCGTTGCCCAATAACACAAGTGAGACCTATATATATATATACAAATATTAAACTTCACTATAAGACGCACCTAGGTTTTTGAGGAGGAAAATAAGAAAAAAATATTTTTAACCAAAAGTTGTGCTTTTGGTGGGCTTTGAATTAATGGTGGTCTGTGCATGACACTATTATGGCGGATCTGTGGATGACGCACTGTCATGTGGGGGATCTGTGGATGGCACTGTTATGGGGGACCTGTGGATGGCACTGTTATGGGGGATCTGTGGATGGCACTGTTATGGGGGATCTGTGGATGGCACTGTTATGGGGGATCTGTGGATGGCACTGTTATGGGGGATCTGTGGATGGCACTGTTATGGGGGATCTGTGGATGGCGCTGTTATGGGGGATCTGTGGATGGTGCTGTTATGGGGGATCTGTGGATGGCACTGTTATGGGGATCTGTGGATGGCACTGTTATGGGGGATCTGTGGATGGCACTGTTATGGGGGATCTGTGGATGGCACTGTTATGGGGATCTGTGGATGGTACTGCTATGGGGTGGGATATCTGTGGATGGCATTGTTATGGGGTGGGGGGATCTGTGGATGGCATTGTTATGGGGTGGGGGATCTGTGGATGGTGCTGTTATGGGGGATCTGTGGATGGCATTGGTATGAGGTGGGGGATCTGTGGATGGAACTGTTATGGGGTGGGATATCTGTGGATGGTACTGCTATGGGGTGGGATATCTGTGGATGGCATTGTTATGAGGTGGGGGGATCTGTGGATGGAACTGTTATGGGGGGGATCTGTGGATGACACTGCTATATGTCATCCACAGATCCCCCTCATAACAGTGTCCCCCAATACACCGGCCTTCTGCTCACCGAAGTATTTATAAACGTGAATCCTTATCCTGTTATTAAGTTTAACTAACGCTGCGCTCTCCCATGTTCCCCTGTATCCCCACAGCACTTACGAACACGCTTCCATAGCAGGCAGAGCGGACAGCACCAGTAACGTCACTCACTGACGTCGCGCGTCTGCTCCGCCTGCTTCATTCATAAAGTGGGCGGAGCAGGCGCTCGACGTCAGTGAGTGACGTTACTGCTGCCGTCCGCTCTGCCTGCTATTGAAGCTTAAGTAAGTGCTATGGGGATACATGGGAACATGGGAACATGGGAGAGGGCAGCGTTAGTTCAACTTAATAACAGGATAAGGATTCACGTTTATAAATACTTTGGTGAGCGGCGGGGCCCGGTGTAAGAGTACAGTGACTGCACCGGGCCCCGCCCCTAGTTACGGACTCCAGCCCCTCCTCTCTCCCGGCTCATACATAGCAGTCTGCGATGCTGCAGCGTTGAAAACTGCGCTGTAAAATGGAAGCATTCGCCCCATAAGACGCAGGGGCATTTCCCCCCCACTTTTGGGGGGAAAAAAGTGCGTCTTATGGGGCGAAAAATACGGTACTTTTCTTACCTTGTGAATCTGGTACCCTGCGTCTATAGCCGCAATGGCGCCGTCCGCAGCATGTCAGAACTCCAGGCGGAGCCTGATGACGTCACATCAGGACGTGACGTTTACCTCTGCGCACCTCCATCCTCTCCTGGACCGCCTCCGCCAGCCTCCATCCTCTCCTGGACCGCCTCCAACTGCTCCGCCATCCTTCAACCGCTCCTGGACCGCCTCTGACTTTTTTATTTTATCTCCGCCCGCCTCCAGGTAACCAGAGCAATGAATATCTTTGCCGGGCGGCAAAGATATTCATTGCGGGCCGCATGTTTGACACCCATGGTCTAGACAGAGCTGAGTATCACAGTCCTTTTAAATCTGCCTAATTGGTGCTTATAATGCTTGATTGCTGCTCCTTGACATCCACAGGTGTTTTCAATACCTGATCGAAAACACTTGAATGAACCTCTGTTCTTAAGAGTGGTAGTCTTTAAGGGGTTGAATAATTGTGTCAATGAAGAAATCACAAAAAAAACATTTAATACTGTATTACAAATTGATGTCATTTTAGTTGCATTTGGTTCTTTAAAAAGTCCTTGTAAGATTTCATTCTGAACACAATTACAAATGTACACTAAATTCCCTAAAACCCTTTACAGCATTTGGGGTTGAATAATTTGGAAGACAACTGTAAGTACATATCAAGATGGTAGCTAAATACATAAGTAGCTGGGTACATATAGAAAAGCTGAATACATGAAAGTTATAACAATAGAACACTTAATCCAGGGATAATGGATAGTAGCTGAATACACATAACTCATAACAATCACATACTTAATCCAGGCATAATAGCTGAAAACAATCAGAACTGATACCATTCCAAAAGCATTATAAAAGATAGGCAGACCTTATAATGAACGCTGGGTACACCAAAAGAAGGAGCTGATTGCATCACATATTTTCCATTATAATGTGGAGATTATACCACCTATAGGATAAACAAAACCACCTCAATATATGCATGTGCTCACAATTGTTTAGGCAAGATAAAGAACCACAAAGTGAGCTTATTTATTTACAGGTGATGTACCTCTTCCTCATACCGACTGCCTCTTGCCAGGTAGATACTGCGGCAGTACAGCATGTAGGTACTGTAGAACTTTAAGTAGCAGCGCATTGGTGCGTTACCTAGCGGCGGTGACGGCGCTTCTGGTCTTTGGGGGCGCACCCGTAGTTCTACTTCCGGTCTCCTGGAACACATGCGTTGCTTCCTGTTCAGCGTAACGCATGAGCTCCAGGACAGCCGGAATAAGTGCCGCCCCCACACACAACTCCCACAACAAAGAAAATAACTCTGCCCGATGAAAGAAGGGGAGGACAAAAAGTGGGGGCTACTTGACATAAAGAAAACCACTCTTAATGTCCTACCCCCCCTATTCGATTCAGGCAGAATAAGGGGACAGAATATTAATAAAACTGATAACAATAAATAATGATGACTATCCTCCAAACAAAAACAAGGGGGAGAAGGGGGGGAACTTTTCTCCCTCAAAAAAGAAAAGAATCAACTCCTAGCAGAGTCGCTTTAGTGGAAAAGACACACATGCCAGTTGTAGAGTTGTAGAGTTGCATAGAAACAGGCAATCAGGTTAGAATTTAAAGGGTGCCTCATATCATTAACACCCTAAGATGAGAACTTATGAATGCTTCATGCATTCATGACCAGTCTGAATTGTTGTTAATATACAGAAGCTCCCAGAGAAAAGGGAGACCCAATACAGAAGTAAAGGCCTGGAACCAGGTAATAAACTATATGAAGCATGTGAAAGTCAGCCTTTCATTAAGGCCAGAGGGTGCCTGTGATTTACATCTATATATCCATTCGGCCTCTCTCTGGAGAATTTTCTTGTCCCAGTCTCCCTATCTGGGGGAGACAGGGACAAGTTCCAGGGCCGAAAATTTTAAGGTTTTAGGATTCACTCCATGACATTCATTAACATGCATAGCAACCAACGTAACATTTTTCTTCCTAACATCATTAACGTTCTCACAGATCCTTTTTCTAAATTCCCTAAAAGTCTTCCCAATATAATCCTTGGGCCAGGGACACTGGCTTATGTAAATAACTCCTTTACTCCAACAATTGACAAATTTGCGGATAATATAAGTAATATTGGTAGCAGAGCAAGTAATGGTTTTGGACACGGAAATGAAAGCACAAGTTTTACAGGACCCACATCTAAACACCCCCAGGGGGTGACGGTCTAGCCATGTCCCAGATGGTGTAGGGAGGACGTAATGGCTATATACCAGTCGATCCCTGAGGCTCCTGCCCCTGCGGTATGTTACACTCGGAAAAGAAGAGACACTTTTTGCCACAATAGGGTCCATCTGTAATATTAGCCAAGATTTCCACAAAATCGTCTGTTCGCCCTCAAATGTTTTTTTGGGAGAAAGTAAGGTCTCCCTGTTCGTGGCCAATGCCTGTTGAAACGTCTGTCTTAAGGTGGTCTTGGGGTAACTCCTGTCCACTAGTCGATTATATAATTTTTTCGATTCCAAGTGGAAATCATTCATCAAAAGGAACAGTTCCTACTTACCCGTAGATACTGGCCTCTCGGGATCCCTTTTTTCTGCGGGACAGGGTGGTTGCTTTCTCAGTGCAGAATTGAATTGGTTGCTGTAGGTTTTCTAAAGATGGTGGTCATAAGTCTATCCCCCTGTTTGCTGACCTTCACATCCAGAAAGTTGATCTGTTCAGTTTGTATCTCATACATAAATTTCAGGCCAATTTCATTTTTATTCAGAGTATCCACAAACCTGATAAACTTGTCCTTGTTGCTCACTCCAAAGCACAAAAACATCATTAATAACTTGTCCAGAAGGTTATCTTTTCATTCCACCATGTTGTGTGGCCAGGAAAAAGCATATTGTTCTCCCACCAGCCCAGGGAGAGATTGGCGTACGTGGGGGCACAGGGGCACCCCATCGCCGTCCCCCTGATATAGTGGTAAAACTTCCCATTGAACAGGAAGTATTTGTGCTTCAAAATGATTTCAAGCAAGGTCATAATGAAATGATTGTGGGCATTAAAGAATATCCCTCTTGTACCAAGATAGTATGCTACTGCCAGAAGTCCCTTATTGTGCGGTATGCTGCTATACAGGGATTCTACGTCAATACTGGCAAGCAGACAAGAGGGATCTAGTACGAGCATTTCTATTTTATTCAGAAAGTCCATTGTGTCCCTCGTATAAGATGCGAGGGACAGAAAACAAATTCCCTCATTACTTGATCGAGATATAGTCCGCAATTTTGTGTAAGGGAATTCACCCATGACACAATTTGATGACCTTTTAAGGGGCTTGTCCCTTTGTGGACTTTTGGCAACCCGTAGAAAGTGGCGATTTGCGGTGTGGTAGATAAATTGAGGTTCTGCCTCACTAATGACCCTTGTGACAAACTGCCATTTGCCACTGGGCATTATAGAAAACTTATGGCTAGCCTCCTGCCCTACGACTATGGCCCCGGGACATATAACCCTTCAAAACACAGCCTTGTCTCGTTATTGGAGGGAATTGCTGTATCACGCTGGGGATTGCTATGCTCTGCATATTCCCTGGAGGAGAGATCTTTCCCACACGGTCCTGAATGCTGGAGGTTCATTCAGGGTGGAAGGAAGACAGCGCGGCTCCAATTAAGCTACGGCGGTTGTGGAGTCTGCGGTGGTTGTGGTGTCCAGTGCGGTGCTTGTGGTCCTCGGCGCAAGCTAGGAAGCGTCCATTAACGGAAGCGGATCCGTTACATTGGTGGCAGCAGTGGGATGGCTTCCCTAGTGCGAGGAGCAGCATCCTGGGAACACCAAGCAGAGCTGGAATATTGGTATAGTCACGTACGGTTTGACGCTATGCTGAAGAGGCGGTTGGCTATCTACGGGCCCCACCTAACAGAGGAACTTGTACCGGAAGTGAGGAGAGAACTGGCGGAGTATCTGCAGCAGGAAGCAGAATATCGGGCAGAGATAGTGAAGTATTCCGTCCCTGCGCCCCAGCAAAAACGTGAGTTACAGGGGGCCGAAGGTGTCGTCCTTCCCCCCCCAGCAGCAGTGTGTAACCCAGGGGGCCGAAGGTGTCGTCCTTTCCCCCCAGCGGCAGTGTGTACCCCAGGGGGCCGAAGGTGTCGTCCTTCCCCCCCAGCGGCAGTGTGTACCCCAGGGGGCCGAAGGTGTCGTCCTTCCCCCCCAGCGGCAGTGTGTACCCCAGGGGGCCGAAGGTGTCGTCCTTCCCCCCCAGCGGCAGTGTGAACCCCAGGGAGCTGAAGGTGGCGTCCTTCCTCCCCAGCGGCAGTGTGTGTTACAGGGAGCTGAAGGTGTCCTCCTTCCTCCCCAGCGGCAGTGTGTACACCAGGGGGCCGAAGGTGTCGTCCTTCCCCCCCAGCGGCAGTGTGATCCCCAGGGAGCTGAAGGTGTCGTCCTTCCTCCCCAGCGGCAGGGTGTGTTACGGGGAGCTGAAGGTGCCCTCCTTCCCCCCCAGCAGCAGTGTGTACCCCAGGGAGCTGAAGGTGTTGTCCTTCCTCCCCAGCGGCAGCCTGTGTTTCAGGGAGAGGAGCGCAGCACCCTCTCTCCCCAGCGGCAGCTTACCATAACAAGGGGAGACACCAATCCCCCAGACGGCGCAGATGGGACCGTGGTCTCTGCGCCTGACCTACCGGGATGCTGGACAGCCTGTCCAGATCACCCACTACCCTCACCAGGACAACAGGAGGAGGGGGTAAGTACAAATTCCCCTCCCCAGTTAACTCTTAACGTGGCCTCAGGGCTAACAGAGGCGATGTTAACCCCTGCTGACTTCCATGTTCCTCTGAATACTGAGCCGGACTATGGTCTCAGCACCCCAGCAGAAGAGCTGGCAGCTGGGCAGAGTGCAGTCGGCCTCTGCCCTCCCTCAAGTCCCCACAGCATGTTGCCCCATCACCACAGCAAAATACCCAGGTGCAGTAACTGTTTCTTGTGGGTGGGTCACCCTTGTACCTGTTTGTTGTGGGTGGGTTACTCGGGCATTTGGTTACTGTGGGTTGGTGGATCGACTAACGGAGGCACTGACCGACAGAAGGTCAGGTGCCTGGTTAGTCTTCCCTCCAAAGGGGAGATGTGTGACAAACTGCCATTTGCCACTGGGCATTATAGAAAACTTATGGCTAGCCTCCTGCCCTACGACTATGGCCCCGGGACATATAACCCTTCAAAACGCAGCCTTGTCTCATTATTGGAGGGAATTGCTGTATCACGCTGGGGATTGCTATGCTCTGCATATTCCCTGGAGGAGAGATCTTTCCCACATGGTCCTGAATGCTGGAGGTTCATTCAGGGTGGAAGGAAGACGGCGCGGCTCCAGTTAAGCTACGGCGGTTGTGGAGTCTGCGGTGGTTGTGGTGTCCAGTGCGGTGCTTGTGGTCCTCGGCGCAAGCTAGGAAGCGTCCATTAATGGAAGCGGATCCGTTACAACCCTCTTCTCAAGACCAGATTTCAAGATGGACCTAAGTTCCCGCTGAAAAACATCCATAGGATCTTGTGGTAATATCTGATAGCCATTTCGGTCCTTCAATAAGTCCAGGAACATTTAACAGTAATTTTCATGATCCATAATGACTAGGTTTCCCCCTTTGTTTGATGGTTTAATAACTATGGATCTATTATTTTCTAATGTTCTCAGAGCTCTTAGTTCAACATTGGACAAATTTCTATGGTGAGTTCTGACGTTACCAACTGTTGAAAAATACCTATGTGCTCATAGCTCGAAGGGGGGGGGGGCACGTTTGGTGAAGGGACCCTCACCCAGCTTCCTGGAGCCCTCCTCCCAGAGTTCCATGAGTAGTGTTAGATCGGCTACTTCACTATTCTGTATCCCAAGCTTCTCATAGCACTGTTGTTGGTAGCGTCAAAGAACTACCTCCATCTCAGTTTTCTGCAAAAAAAGGTCAAGGTCTTTGACCCATGTGAATACCTTGTAGTCTGTAGTGGTAACAAATGATAGTCCCTTCTTTAGAACAAAAATCTCTGCCTCACTTAGGTTACGTGAGGAGAGGTTGATCACCTGCAGACCCTCACTCCTTGCTAGAATCCCTTCTACTTGGGTCTGCCCCGCAGTTGGTATGGGGTTTGCCCTTGTGATAAAAAAAGAGGAAGAAGAGGAAGAGGGAGGAATTGGAACAGGGGGGGGGGGGGGGAAGACCAGTGGAAGCGTTCCCATTGCTGAGGGCGCCGCCCCAGAGAAAGATGCTACTGGGGAGGTGTCTTGATATCCACCACCCCTCTTGCTGGAATCCCTTCCCCATTGAATAGAACTATTTCTTTGCTTTCTATAATTCCTTGGCCCTTTTTTGGGGCCGGTCCTGTCACCTTTTGTCGTACACTCTCCGTCGGAGAAGTCCAAGTCTGAAGAGGAAAGTTCAGATGCTGAAGGATTGGCCCCTCTTTTTTCAAATTGATAGGCCATATTCTCCTGAAAGTCACTCAAATCTTTAATAAATTGTCTATGCTTTCGTTCCTTATAGAGGTTCTGAAACCTTTCAACAGACGTCTGAAGGGATGCCTCCCGTTGCTTGAAATCGAGGTCAGTTTCAAACTTCAGGGCTGTCTCTTTGAGTTCCCTCAGTTTTTCATAAGTTTTCTCAAATAGAACTTTCTCCTCCTGAAGGAGAATTTTCATGAGATTGAGTGAGCTATGGGTAAGTTTCCCTTCCCAACGTTTTCCCAAAGCAGGGGAGGATATACGATCCACTGGAGTAATCGAGATGCGTAAGCCTTTAGAAACGATTTTATGTTGTACATATATAGCTCTCCAGGGATCTAATCTCCCACCAGGGTTTGATGTTATATTTGAAGCCTATATATACCTTGTTAAATGCCAACTTACAGGTGACCGATGAAGAGAAACCAGGGATCTCCTTTTCTGAGAAGATATCTTGCGCCTCTTTGATTAATTCTTCTGTAAAGACAGTCCCGCTAAGAAAGTTGGCCATATCAAAGACTTATCAAAACAAATCACTTTGTACAGATAAAGGAAAAGATAGTTCTGGTATCCTTATAACGAAAGTATAAACACAACTCAAGGAAAATAAAGGACCCTTAAGACAACTTTTAATCTACATCAGATAAAAGGACGCCCTATAATTTTGGACGAACAAAAAAATTCACAAGGGCAATAATATAGCCCAAAAACAAATGGGCGTGTGGCATCCACTAAAAACACCCAATCATGGAATGTGTTGATTTCAGGATAAAGATGCAATTGGTTAGGGTAATGATAGGGGCAAGAATCAGAGGTCCAGAAAAATGACCGGAGACAGAGGAGAAAAAAAGAAACTCTCCCTATGCCCGCCCTAATACAGATGTTTCAACAGGCATTGGCCACGAACAGGGAGACCTTACTTTCTCCCAAAAAAAACATTTGAGGGCGAACAGAAACTGACTTTCCTTATTTCTAACTTTGATGTGGCTAATGTTAAAGTAAAAACGATTTTGAGGAAATATTGGCCAATATTACAGATGGACCCTATTGTGGCAAAAAGTGTCTCTTCTTTTCCGAGTGTAACATACCGCAGGGGCAGGAGCCTCAGGGATTGACTGGTACACTACGCCATCTGGGACGTGGCTAGACCGTCACCCCCTGGGGGTGTTTAGATGTGGGTCCTGTAAAGCTTGTGCTTTCATTTCCGTGTCCAAAAACCATTACTTGCTCTGCTACCAACATTACTTATACTATCTGCGATTTTGTCAATTGCAGGAGTAAAGGCGTTATTTACATATGCCAGTGTCCCTGCCCCAAGGATTATATCGGGAAGACTTTTTCAGGGAATTTAGAAAAAGGATCTGTGAGCACGTTAATGATGTTAGGAAGAAAAATGTTACGTTGGTTGCTATGCATGTTAATTAATGTCATGGAGTGAATCCTAAAACCTTAAAATTTTCAGCCCTGGAACTTGTCCCTGTTTCCCCCAGAAAGGGAGACTGGGACAAGAAAATTATCCAGAGAGAGGCCAAATAGATATATAGATGTAAATCACAGGTACCCTCTGGCCTTAATGAAAGGCTGACTTTCACATGCTTCATATAGTTTATTACCTGGTTCCAGACCTTTACTTCTGTATTGGGTCTCCCTTTTCTTTGGGAGAAAAAAACCTCCGCTTCTGTATATTAACAACAATTCAGACTGGTCATGAATGCATGAAGCATTCATATGTTCTCATCTTAGGGTGTTAATGATCTGAGGCACCCTTTAAAATCTAACCTGATTGCCTGTATCTATGCAACTCTACAACTGGCATGTGTGTATTTTCCACTAAAGCGACTCTGCTAGGAGTTGATTCTTTTATTTTTTGACGGAGAAAAGCGCCCCCCCCTCCTGTTTTTGTTTGGGGGGATAGTCATCATTATTTATCATTATCACTTTTATTAATATTCTGTCTCCTTATTCTGCCGGAATCGAATAGAGGGGGTAGGACATTAAGAGTGGTTTGCTTTATGTCAAGTAGCCCCCACTTTTTGTCCTTCTTTCATCGGGCAGAGTTATTTTCTTTGTTGTGGGGAGCTCCACCCACCGTTACCCTTGCCTGTTTGGGGGTTGTGTTTGGGGCGGCGCTTACTCCGGCTGTCCTGGAGCTCATGCGATACACTGAACAGGAAGCGACGCATGCGTTCCAGGAGACCGGAAGTAGAACTACGGCGTGCACCACCAAAGACCGGAAGTGCCGTCAGCGCCGCTAGGTAACGCACCAATGCGCTGCTACTTAAAGTTCTACAGTACCTACTGCCATTCTGCCGCAGTATCTACCTGGCAAGAGGCAGTCGGTATGAGGAAGAGGTACATCACCTGTAAGTAAATAAGCTTGCTTTGTGGCTCTTTATCTTGCCTAAACAATTGTGAGCACATGCATATATTGAGGTGGTTTTGTTTATCCTATAGGTGGTATTATTATAATGGGAAAGATGTGATGCAATCAGCTCCCTATTTTGGTGTACCCAGCGTTCATCATACGTTCTGCCTATCTTTTATAATCTTTTTGTAGTGGTATCATTTCTGATTGTTTTCAGCTATTATGCCTGGATTAAGTATGTGATTGTTATGAGTTATGTGTATTCAGCTACTATCCATTATCCCTGGATTAAGTGTTCTATTGTTATGACTTTCAAGTATTCAGCTTTCTTATATGTACCCAGCTATTTATGTATTCAGCTACCATCTTGATATGTACTTAGCTATTACCAATCCTCTGAGGAACCCTTAAAGGGGGATACGCGTCGGGTTTTATTATATCAATTGGGGTCATTATATCAATTACATTTGACTAAGGGATAGGTACATTGTTACTTCTTTTTTTATCTTTACTAATTCATCCATCCCCCCTATGGGGATTTGTCTCTACCTAGGGCTAATTTAGGGTTAGAAAGGGCAGGCACTAAGACAGGGAAATCCCACCATCAGGGATTGTCCCTGGGCAAAGGCCTAGTTAGGGCGGGCATAGGGAGAGTTTCTTTTTTTTTCTCCCCTGTCTCCGATCATTTTTCTGGACCTCTGATTCTTGCCCCTATCATTACCCTAACCAATTGCATCTTTATCCTGATATCAACACATTCCATTATTGGGTGTTTTTAGTGGATGCCACACGCCAATTTGTTTTTGGGCTATATAATTGCCCTTGTGAATTTTTCTGTTCGTCCAAAATTATAGGGCGTCCTTTTATCTAATGTAGATTAAAAGTTAAGTCTTAAGGGTCCTTCATTTTCCATGAGTTGTGTTTATACTTTCTTTAAAAGGATACCAGAACTTTATTTTTCTTTATCTGTACCCAGTGATTTGTTTTCATAGAACTAAATGCTCACCTTTCCAAATTGCTGTCCCTGGAAATGTTGCCATTTAGGCTTGTGGACACTGAGGCTTTCTGCAGCCTGATGGCGGTGGCCATCCCGCGTTACTCTGTCCCCAGCCGCCAATATTTTTTATGGTGTGTAGTCCAAGCCTTACACCAAAATGTGTCCCGTAACATCACCTGTGCCCTGACCAACGTAGTTATTGTGAAGGTCCACTTAACGAGTGACACATGAACAAGTGTTTTTGGCCAAGGACGGTACATTTCCCTGACAGCACATTGCGTGAAAGTTGTGGTGCCCGGAAACGAGTCGTACCCTGGGATGGCACAGGTGCTGCTGACGCAAAGGATTGTGGGCCCTACTTCCATGGTTTGCGCCACCAGCTACGTTAGTGGCTGCAACCCCCCTTCTCCTCCTCCGCCTACTCCTCCACTTCCACCTCTGAATTATCATCTTGCAGCACCAGTCAGACATCAGTCAGTAGCTGGAAGCAGTGTAGCACTGCAGTGGGGAAGCGGCAACAGAACGTATTTAAACTGATCTGCTTAGGTGACAAACAGCACACCACCACAGAGCTGTGGCAGGGGATAAGGGACCAGACTGAGCTGTGGCTCTCGCCACTCAACCTACAACCAGGCATGGTTGTGTCTCATAATGGCCGTAACTTGGTGGCGGCTTTGGAGCTCGGCAAGCTCACACACATACCATGCCTAGCCCACGTGTTCAACCTAGTGGTTCAACCTAGCGGTTTTTCAAAACCTACCCCAATTTGCCTGAGCTACTGATGACGGTGTGCCACGTGTGTGCCCATTTCCGCAAGTCATCGACAGCTTCCGCCGTTCTGTCATTGCAGCAGCAGTGCTTGTAATTGCTAGCTTACTGACTGATGTGCGACGTGAGCACGCGCTGGAACTTCACGTTCCACATGTTGGCCAGGTTTTGTGAGCAGCAGAGGACAGTAGTGGAATACCAGCTGCAACATGGTCGTCGCCTTTCAAGTCAGCTTCTGCTCTTGACAAGCGACGAGTGGGCATTTATATCTGACCTCTGTGAGGTTTTACGCAACTTTGAGGAATCAACACAGATGGTGAGCGGCTATAACGCTATTATCAGTGTAACCATCCCACTTCTGTGTCTACTGAAACGCTCGCTGCTCACAATTAAGGCAGATGCTTTGCATGTGGATAAGGTGGAAATGGGGGAAGACAGTACCTTGGGTGATAGCCAGACCACCCTCAGTTCGTCTACTCCACGCGAATTGGATGAGGAGGAGGAGGAGGAGCAGGAGACCATTGCCTCCGCTACAGAGGGTAGTACCCAGGGAAGTTTTATTCCATCTGTTCAGCGTGGATGGGTAGAAGAGGAGGAAGAGGATGAGAAGATTGAGAGTCATCCTCCTAATGAGGACAGTGAAGTCTTGTCTGTTGGGACTCTGGCACACATGGCTGACTTCATGTTAGGCTGCCTTTCCGGTGACCCTCACGTTGTACACATTTTGGCCAACACCGATTTCTGGTTGTTCACCCTTCTCGACCCCCACTACAAAGAGAACTTCTCATCTCTCATTCCTGTGGTGGAGAGAATTAGCAAAATGGTGCAATACCAGAAGGTCCTTTTGGAAAAATTGCTCACGCTGGCTGCAGAGTTCCTTAACCAACCTAGGAGGGGATACGAGGGGAACACACAGCAGAGGTGGGACAACACTCTCCAAGGCCTGGGACAGTTTTATGACACCCCACCAGCACCCTCAACATGATGCGTAGCCTAGTGTCACAAGGAGGGAAACATTTTGGAAGATGGTGAAGGAGTACGTAGCAGACCGTGTCAGAGTCCTCAGTGAGCCCTCTGTGCCTTACAATTATTGGGTGTCCAAGCTGGACACGTGGCAGGAACTGGCGCTCTACGCCTTGGAGGTACTGGCCTGTATTTAGTGCTGCTGGGGGAATAATAACTGATAAGCGTATCCAACTGTCAACTGAAAATGCTGACCGGTTGACTCTTATAAAAATGAACAAGGCCTGGATTGTCCCTGACTTCTCTACTCCACCAGAAGAAAGTGGCTAAACATAAAGGCACTCTAAATGTGGCTTTTATGGTGTATTGAATACACTGTATTCCCATGCACCCCTTCCACCACTAAAAAGGGTATATGGTTCAATCTCCCTTTTCTCGTCCTCCTCCTCCTCTTCCTCCTCCTCCATCATATTGACATGCTTATTAGGCTGCCCTCGCTCCTAATGTTTTAGAGGGTCACCAGCAGGCCCTCAACCATAATGTTTTAGAGGGTCACCAGCAGGCCCTTGCCCCTAATGTTTTAGATGGTCAGATTAGCAACAGGCATTTGCCCCTAATGTTCTAGAGGGTCAGCTCAGCAGCAGACCCTCACCCCTAATGTTTTAGAAGGTCAGATCAACAGCAGGCACTCGCCCCTAATGTTTTAGAGGGTCAGCTCAGCAGCAGACCCTCATCCTTAATGTTTTAGATGGTCCCATCAGCAGCAGGACCTCGCCCCTAATGTTTTAGATGGTCAGCTCAGCAGCAGACCCTCACCCCTAATGTTTTAGAGGGTCAGCTCAGCAGCAGGACTCGCTCCTAATGTTTTAGATGGTCAGATCAGCAGCAGGCCGTCGCCCCTAAAGTTTTAGATGGTCAGATCAGCAGGACCTTGCTCCAAGATTTTTTGAGGGTCACCAGCAGGCCATCAAACATAATTTTTCAAGGGTGTGTATGATGCCCTCCTTTATGTGTAATAAAGGGTGTATTAGAGTGCCGATTTCTTGTAATTTTTGGCAGCCCTTTCACTTAGTGCATAGGCTTTATGAATGTAGGCGTCCCACTACCTGAACAATTGTACCACAATGTGAATGAGGCCCTCCTTCATGTGATATACAGGTTGTATCGGAGTGCCTCTTTCTTGTAATTTTGTAATTTTTGGCAGCACTTGCACTTTATATACAAGTAAATATACAGGAAAGAATGTTTCTTAACAATTTTTCCTCTAAAATGTATTTTATCTTCGGTTTTGTGCATATTATTTCCCGTTTGTAAAAGTGGCGTACTACTTGGACAACATTGTTCCCGGCAGCGACCTGGGAGTCCAGATACATCCAAATATCCTCCCCATGCTGTTCCTCAGTGGTGTTTCCATCAATTTCTGGCCTTTTTTCTATGAACCAGGCACCCTCCCCTCTTCAGAGCAGGGGGTGGCTGGTTTAATGCTCGGGTTCTCCCATTGACTTCCATTGTGCTCAGGTGCTCTAGCGAGCACCCGAGCATCCCGAGGTGTTCTACTCGAGCACCCGAGCACTTTGGTGCTCGACCAACACTATTTGTTACCTTACCTCACAAAAAAGGTAATATAGAGCAATCAAAAATCATATGTACCCCGAAATAGTATCAACAAAACTGCCACCTTATCCCATAATTTCCAAAATGGGGTCACTTTTTTGGAGTTTCTACTCTAGGGGTGCATCAGGGGATCTTCAAATGTGACATGGCAACTTAAAATTATCCCAGTAAAATCATCCCTTGAAAAATCATATATTGCTCCTTTTATTCTGCGCCCTTCAGCAGTTTACAATCACAAATGGGGTATTTCTGTAAACTGCAGAATCAGGGTAATAAATATTGAATTTTGTTTGGCTGTTAACCCTTGCTTTGTTACAGGAAAAATTTATTAAAATGAAAAATCTGCCCAAAAAGTGAGATTCTGAAATTTCATCTACATTTTCCTTTAATTCTTTTTTTAACACCTAAAGGGTTAACAACGTTTGTAAAATCAGTTTTTAATACCTTGAGGGGTGAAGTTTTCTAAAATAGGGTCATTTATGGGTGGTTTCTTCTATATAAGACCCACAAAGTGACTTCATAACTGAACTGGTCCTTAAAAAAGTGGGTTTTGGAAATTGTCTTAAATATTTTAAGATTTTCTTCTAAAATTCTATGCCTTCTAACATCCCAAAAAAATAAAATGGCATTTGCAAAATGATCCAAACATAAAGTAGATATATTGGGAATGTTAAGTAATAAATATTTTATGAGTAGAGTTGAGCGAACACCTGGATGTTCGGGTTCGAGAAGTTCGGCCGAACTTCCCGGAAATGTTCGGGTTCGGGATCCGAACCCGACCCGAACTTCGTCCCGAACCCGAACCCCATTGAAGTCAATGGGGACCCGAACTTTTCGGCACTAAAAAGGCTGTAAAACAGCCCAGGAAAGGGCTAGAGTGCTACAAAAGGCAGCAAAATGTAGTTAAATACCCTGCAAACAAATGTGGATAGGGAAATGAATAAAAATAAAAATAAAATAAATAAAAATTAACCAATATCAATTGGAGAGAGGTCCCATAGCAGAGAATCAGGCTTCATGTCACCCACCACTGGAACAGGCCACTGTCAGATATTTAGACCCCGCCACCTAGACAGAGGAGAGAGGTCTCATAGCAGAGAATCTTGTTTCATGTCATAGCAGAGAATCAGGCTTCATGTCATAGCAGAGAATCAGGCTTCATGTCATAGCAGAGAATCAGGCTTCATGTCACCCACCAGTGGAACAGGCCATTGTCAGATATTTTTAGGCCCTGGCACCCAGACAGAGGAGAGAGGTCCCATAGCAGAGAATCAGGCTTCATGTCATAGCAGAGAATCATGCTTCATGTCACCCACCACTGGAACAGGCCATTGTCAGATATTTTTAGGCCCCGGCACCCAGACAGAGGAGAGGTTCATTCAACTTTGGGTTGCCCCGCAATATAATGGTAAAATGAAAATAAAAAAAGGATTGAATGAGGAAGTGCCTTGGAGTACAATAATATATGGTTAAGGGGAGGTAGTTATAAATGTCTAATCTGCACAAGGGATGGACAGGTCCTGTGGGATCCATGCTTGGTTCATTTTTATGAACGTCAGCTTGTCCACATTGGCTGTAGACAGGCGGCTGCGTTTGTCTGTAATGACGCCCCCTGCCGTGCTGAATACACGTTCAGACAAAACGCTGGCCGCCGGGCAGGCCAGCACCTCCAAGGCATAAAAGGCTAGCTCTGGCCACGTGGACAATTTGGAGACCCAGAAGTTGAATAGGGCCGAACCATCAGTCAGTACGTGGAGGGGTGTGCACACGTACTGTTCCACCATGTTAGTGAAATGTTGCCTCCTGCTAACACGTTCCGTATCAGGTGGTGGTGCAGTTAGCTGTGGCGTGTTGACAAAACTTTTCCACATCTCTGCCATGCTAACCCTGCCCTCAGAGGAGCTGGCCGTGACACAGCTGCGTTGGCGACCTCTTGCTCCTCCTCTGCCTTCGCCTTGGGCTTCCACTTGTTCCCCTGTGACATTTGGGAATGCTCTCAGTAGCACGTCTACCAATGTGCGCTTGTACTCGCGCATCTTCCTATCACGCTCCAGTGTAGGAAGTAAGGTGGGCACATTGTCTTTGTACCGGGGATCCAGCAGGGTGGCAACCCAGTAGTCTGCACACGTTAAAATGTGGGCAACTCTGCTGTCGTTGCGCAGGCACTGCAGCATGTAGTCGCTCATGTGTGCCAGGCTGCCCAGAGGTAAGGACAAGCTGTCCTCTGTGGGAGGCGTATCGTCATCGTCCTGCGTTTCCCCCCAGCCACGCACCAGTGATGGGCCCGAGCTGCGTTGGGTGCCACCCCGCTGTGAACATGCTTCATCCTCATCCTCCTCCACCTCCTCCTCATCCTCGTCCTCCAGTAGTGGGCCCTGTCTGGCCACATTTGTACCTGGCCTCTGCTGTTACAAAAAACCTCCCTCTGAGTCAATTCGAAGAGACTGGCCTGAAAGTGCTAAAAATGACCCCTCTTCCTCCTCCTCCTGGGCCACCTCCTCTTCCATCATCGCCCTAAGTGTTTTCTCAAGGAGACATAGAAGTGGTATTGTAACGCTGATAACGGCGTCATCGCCACTGGCCATGTTGGTGGAGTACTCGAAACAGCGCAACAGGGCACACAGGTCTCGCATGGAGGCCCAGTCATTGGTGGTGAAGTGGTGCTGTTCCGCAATGCGACTGACCCGTGCGTGCTGCAGCTGAAACTCCACTATAGCCTGCTGCTGCTCGCACAGTCTGTCCAGCATGTGCAAGGTGGAGTTCCACCTGGTGGGAACGTCGCATATGAGGCGGTGAGCGGGAAGGCCGAAGTTACGCTGTAGCGCAGACGGCCCGCACTTTATGCAGCAGCTCTGACATGTTGGGGTAGTTGTGAATGAACTTCTGCACCACCAAATTCAGCACATGCGCCAGGCAAGGGATGTGCGTCAAACCGGCTAGTCCCAGAGCTGCAACGAGATTTCGCCCATTATCGCACACCACCAGGCCAGGCTTGAGGCTCACCGGCAGCAACCACTCGTCGGTCTGTTGTTCTATACCCCACCACAACTCCTGTGCGGTGTGGGGCCTGTCCCCCAAACATATGAGTTTCAGAATGGCCTGCTGACGTTTACCCCGGGCTGTGCTGAAGTTGGTGGTGAAGGTGTGTGGTTGACTGGATAAGCAGGTGGAAGAAGAGGAGGAGGAAGCCGAGTAGGAGGAGGAGGCAACAGGAGGCAAAGAATGTTGCCATGCGATCCTTGGCGGCGGAAGTACGTGCGCCAAACAGCTCTTCGCCTGGGGCCCAGCCGCCACTACATTTACCCAGTGTGCAGTTAGGGAGATATAGCGTCCCTGGCCGTGCTTACTGGTCCACGTATCTGTGGTTAGGTGGACCTTGCCACAGATGGCGTTGCGCAGTGCACACTTGATTTTATCGGATGCTTGGTTGTGCAGGGAAGGCACGGCTCTCTTGGAGAAGTAGTGCCGGCTGGGAACAACATACTGTGGGACATCAAGCGACATGAGCTGTTTGAAGCTGTCTGTGTCCACCAGCCTGAATGACAGCATTTCATAGGCCATTAGTTTAGAAATGCTGGCATTCAGGGCCAGGGATCGAGGGTGGCTAGGTGGGAATTTACGCTTTCTCTCAAATGTTTGTAAGATGGAGAGCTGAATGCTGCTGTGTGACATGGTTGGGATGCTTGGTGACGGAGGTGGTGGTGGTGTTGGTGGTACATCCTCTGTTTGCTGGGCGGCAGGTGCCAACGTTCCTCCAGAGGCGGAGGAAGAGGCCGAGGCGGCAGCAGCAAAAGAGGTAGCAGGGGGAGCCTGAGTGAGTTCCTTGTTTTTAAGGTGTTTACTCCACTGCAGTTCATGCTTTGCATGCAGGTGCCTGGTCATGCAGGTTGTGCTAAGGTTCAGAACGTTAATGCCTCGCTTTAGGCTCTGATGGCACAGCGTGCAAACCACTCGGGTCTTGTCGTCAGCACATTGTTTGAAGAAGTGTCATTCCAGGGAACTCCTTGAAGCTGCCTTTGGGGTGCTCAGTCTCAGATGGCGGCGGTCAGTAGCAGGCGGAGTCTCTTGGCGGCGGGTGTTCTGCTTTTGCCCATTGCTCCCTCTTTTGCTACGCTGTTGGCTCGGTCCCACCACTGCCTCTTCCTCCGAATTGTGAAAGTCAGTGGCACGACCTTCATTCCATGTGGGGTCTAGGACCTCATCGTCCCCTGCATCGTCTTCATCCCTGACCTCCTGTTCAGTCTGCACACTGCAGAAAGACGTGCTGAGGTGGTATTCCCATGTCCTCATCATCAGGAAACATAAGTGGTTGTGCGTTAGTGCATTCTATGACTTCCACCGCTGGGGAAGGGCTAGGTGGATGCCCTTGGGAAACCCTGCCAGCAGAGTCTTCAAACAGCATAAGAGACTGCTGCATAACTTGAGGCTCAGACAGTTTCCCTGATATGCATGGGGGTGATGTGACAGACTGATGGGCTTGGTTTTCATGCGCCATCTGTGCGCTTTCTGTAGAAGACTGGGTCGGAGATAATGTGAATGTGCTGGATCCACTGTCAGCCACCCAATTGACTAATGCCTGTACCTGCTTAGGCCTTACCATCCTTAGAACGGCATTGGGCCCCAGCAAATATCGCTGTAAATTCTGGTGGCTACTGGGACCTGAGGTAGTTGGTTCACTAGGACGTGTGGCTGTGGCAGAACGGCCACGTCCTCTCCCAGCACCAGAGGGTCCACTAACACCACCACGACCATGTCCGCGTCCGCGTCCCTTACTAGATGTTTTCCTCATTGTTACCGTTCACCACAATAAGAAAAAAATTATTTGGCCCAATGTATTGAATTTATATTCAGGCCTTTTTTTACAGGCACCTAACACTATCTGGCTATCTATTTAGGTACCGTATTACACTAATGCAGGCACAGCAGTAACGACAGATTTAGCTGAATATAAATTGTAGGCCTAGTATTTAGGCGCTGGGTGACAGGTATACGTTTACGGACAGAATTAGACTTGGAAATGCACGGTAGCGTGTGTGTGAAGTAATTGAGAATGACCCTATCCGCACCTTCAATCTAATATACCCTTTTATGGATAGATTTAAACTTGGCCTGATACAGCAGAAACCACTGATTTAGGGAATTGCTAAGTTGGGAATTGTATTCAACCCAGAACAAAACCTGTGCTTTGGCGGACACTAAATAAATTGACCAGCCTCAGCAATAAACATAGATTTAGCTGAATATAAATTTTAGGCTTATTATTTAGGTGCTGGGTGACAGGTATACGTTTACGGACAGAATTATTTAAACTTGGAAATGCACGGTAGCGTGTGAAGTTATTGAGGATGACACTATCCGCACCTTCAATCTAATATACCCTTTTATGGATAGATTTAAAGTAGGCCTGATACAGCAGAAACCACTGATTTAGGGAATTGCTAAGTTGGGAATTGTATTCAACCCTGAACAAAAACTGTGCTTCGGCAGACAGCAGACAGTATTACAATTGGCTAGCCACAGCTGAAACACCAGATTTAGGGTACTGCTATTTTGGCCAATTGTATTTTACCCCTCAATAAAATAGCAAGCACAGCCAAGCCCCTGATGTAGGATATAGCAAAAAAATAAACACTATTGATGGTTAAATGGACTTGGTGGCAGCTTGTGCTGGCGCACCACAAGACACAAAATGGCCGCCGATCACCCAAGAAAAAAGTGACATAAAAACGCAGCCTAAAAACAGTGAGCAATTAAATAGCAGCAGTTCAATGATCCACAGATGTAGATCGATCACTGAATTAAGTGTTTTTGCTGAGTAAATCCCTGCCTAATCTCTCCCTAACAGAAGCAGCTGCAATCTCTCTCCCTACACTGATCATAGCAGAGTGGCGTGCGGCGCTACGTGACTCCACCTTAAATAGAGGCTGGGTCACATGCTGCACTGGCCAATCACAGCCATGCCAATAGTAGGCATGGCTGTGATGGCCTCTTGGGGCAAGTAGTATGACCTTTGTTGATTGGCTGCTTTGCAGCCTTTCAAAAAGCGCCAAGAAAGCGCCGAACACCGAACCCGAACCTGGACTTTTACAAAAATGTCGCTCATCCCTATTTATGAGGTATCATTATCTGTTTTAAAAGTACAGGGTGGACCATTTATATGGATACACCTTAATAAAATGGGAATGGTTGGTGATATTAACTTCCTGTTTGTGGCACATTAGTATATGTGAGGGGGGGAACTTTTAAAGATGGGTGGTGACCATGGCGGCCATTTTGAAGTTGGCCATTTTGAATCCAACTTTTGTTTTTTCAATAGGAAGATGGTCATGTGACACATCAAACTTATTGGGAATTTCACAGGAAAAACAATGTTGTGCTTGGTTTTAACGTAACTTTATTCTTTCATGAGTTATTTACAAGTTTCTCTTTGTTTACAGCCATTGACATGTCGCCGAGGTTAACACGTGAGGAGTGGATAGAAATTGTGTTGATGTCTGGTGAACGCAGTAACCGGGTCATTGCAGCAGATTTCAATGCAAGACACCCTACGAGACCACCTATCTCCCATGCTACAGTTAGCAAACTGCTTGCTAAGTTTCGTGAAACTGGTTCAGTGTTGGATTTGCCAAAATGTGGACGCATGAAATCTGTCTCTAATTAAGAAACATCAGTGGCTGTCCTAGCTTCATTCAGCAAGAGCCCACAGCGTAGCACTCGCCGCATTAAACTGGAGAGTGACATTAGTCGAACATCCCTTCGGCGGATATTAGCTACTCACAAATGGCACCCTTACAAACTCCAGCTACTGCAGCATCTCAACGAGGATGACCCAGATCGGCGCACTGAATTTGCAGAATGGGCAAAACAGAAATTGGAACAGGAACCTCAGTTTACGCAGAATATTTTGTTCAGTGATGAGGCAAACTTTTATGTGAATGGTGAAGTTAACAAACAAAACCACCGCTATTGGTCTGACACTAACCCACATTGGATAGATCCCTCCAAGACTGTTGGAACAAAAAAATTGATGGAATGGTGTGGTATATGGGGTACAAAGATAGTGGGGCCATTCTTCATCAATGGAAACCTCAAGGCCACTGGATATGCGAAATTGCTACATGATGATGTGTTTCCCTCTTTATGCACTGAAGCTGGCACGTTCCCTGAGTTTTTCCAGCAAGATGGTGCACCACCACATTATGGGTGTCAGGTCCGAGCATTCCTAGATGAACAGTTTCCTGGAAAGTGGATTGGTCGTCATGGGCCAGTTGAATGGCTCCCAAGGTCTCCCGATCTGACCCCCTTAGACTTTTATCTTTGAGGTCATCTGAAGGCAATTGTCTATGCTGTGAAGATACGAGATGTGCAGCACCTGAAACTACGGATACTGAAAGCCTGTGCTAGCATTTCTCCTGCGGTGTTGCTATCAGTGTGTGAAGAGTGGGAGAAGAGGGTTGCATTGACAATCCAACAATCCAACAAGTGGTCAGAAACTTGTTTTTCTTGTGAAATTTCCAATAAGTTTGATGTGTCACATGACCCTCTTCCTATTGAAAAAACAAAAGTTGGATTCAAAATGGCCGACTTCAAAATGGCCACCATGGTCACCACCCATCTTGAAAAGTTTCTCCCCTCACATATACTAATGTGCCACAAACAGGAAGTTAATATCACAAACCATTCCCATTTTATAAAGGTGTATCCATATAAATGGCACACCCTGTAGAGTAATTGAAATTTTGAAAGTTGCAAATTAATTTTTTTTTAAAATACATTTTGGACTTTTTTATAAATAAAAATGAAATATTTTGGCTGAAATTTTCCACTATCATAAAGTACAATGTGTCACAAGAAATGGCTTGAATAAGTAAAAGCTTTACAAAGTAATTACCACATAAAGTGACATGTCAAATTTCATAAAAATAGCTTGGTCCTTAAGGTGAAATGTGGTCCTGAAAGGGTTAGAAGGGTTCTCAAGGTAAATAATATTGATGAATCATTAGGATGTTATTAGGATAGGAGGGTGGGCATATGACACCTGGAAATACCACTGAGAAGAGAGTCAGAAGCATGTAAATAGAAGCTGAGCTGCACTACCCAGCACGGCCACTACACTTGTATAGAGCTGTGCCTCTGTTTCTGTTCTCAGTGGTAGTTCCAGCACCAGCTAATTGGTGGGGAATGCTGGGTGTCTGACCACCTAGCCTCAGGATAGGTCGTCAATATTGTTAAACTATACTCTGGATTGTTCATAAGTATCTGATAGGTGGGGGTCCGACACCTGGGACCCACGCTGATCAGTTGTTTGAGGTGAGCCTTCTCACAGCATATCCTAGGCCAGTGACATCAAATTCATTGGTCACGTGGCTTAGGTGTAGGTCAGTCCCATTGAAGTGAATGGAGCTGAGCTGCAATACTAAGCGCAGCCGCTATACAATGTACAGTGCTGTGCTTGGTATACTGTGAGGAAGGAGGTGAGCTTCTCAGCCTCCTCAAAAAGCTGATCAGCGGAGATCTTGGCTGTCAGACTCCAACCAATTGGATGCTATTCTGGGGATAGGCCATCAGTATAAAACAGTCAGTTGTTTGAGGTGAGCCTTCTCACAGCATATCCTAGGCCAGTGACATCAAATTCATTGGTCACGTGGCTTAGGTGTAGGTCAGTCCCATTGAAGTGAATGGAGCTGAGCTGCAATACTAAGCGCAGCCGCTATACAATGTACAGTGCTGTGCTTGGTATACTGTGAGGAAGGAGGTGAGCTTCTCAGCCTCCTCAAAAAGCTGATCAGCGGAGATCTTGGCTGTCAGACTCCAACCAATTGGATGCTATTCTGGGGATAGGCCATCAGTATAAAACAGTCAGGAAACCCTTTTTAATTATGAATGAGAGCGGGAGTTTTGTAATTGGAAAAAGTTTTGAGTTTCAACCCAGACTTGCAACTTGTTACGCAGTGGCGTCTCTAGCTTTCAAATTTTGGGGGGGCACACTGGGGGCCAGGACAAAAGTACGGGGGCAGCTATAACAACGATACATTTACACAAGTACGCTTAGAAATGCTGCAATACTTTACCCAATACCTAAAACCACAACAGGGAAGAAAAGTCCAGCTGTCTGTGGATGACACTTTTATAAAGAGGGGGATCTGTGGATGACACTGCTATGGGGGAGATCTGTGGATGCCACATACCGTATATAGCATCTTATGCTATATGTGTCATCCACAGATCCACCCCATGACAGTGTCATCCCCATTTCCCCCTCAATAACAGTGTCATCCACAGATATCCCTCCCTATAACAGTGTCATTCACAGATCTCCCTCCCCGCCTCTCACAGGAGTGTACAGTCGTGGCTAAAAGTTTTGAGAATTACATAAATATTGGAAATTGGAAAAGTTGCTGCTTAAGTTTTTATAATAGCAATTTGCATATACTCCCGAATGTTATGAAGAGTGATCAGATGAATTGCATAGTCCTTCTTTGCCATAAAAATTAACTTAATCCTAAAAAAAAACTTTCCACTGCATTTCATTGCTGTCTTTAAAGGACCTGCTGAGATCATTTCAGTAATTGTCTTGTTAACTCAGGTGAGAATGTTGACGAGCACAAGGCTGGAGATCATTATGTCAGGCTGATTGGCTTATAATGGCAGACTTGACATGTTAAAAGGAGGGTGATGCTTGAATTCATTGTTCTTCCATTGTTAACCATGGTGACCTGTAAAGAAACGCGTGCATCCATCATTGCGTTGCTTAAAAATGGCTTCACAGGCAAGGATAATGTGGCTACTAAGATTGCACCTCAATCAACAATTTATAGGATCATCAAGAACTTCAAGGAAAGAGGTTCAATTCGTGTTAAGAAAGCTTCAGGGCATCCAAGAAAGTCCAGCAAGCGCCAGGATCGTCTCCTAAAGAGGATTCAGCTGCGGGATCGGAGTGCCACCAGTGCAGAGCTTGCTCAGGAATGGCAGCAGGCAGGTGTGAGCGTATCTCCACGCACAGTGAGGCGAAGACTTTTGGAAGATGGCCTGGTGTCAAGAAGGGCAGCAAAGAAGCCACTTCTCTCCAAAAAAAAAACATCAGGGACAGATTGATCTTCTGCAGAAAGTTTGCTGAATGGACTGCTGAGGACTGGGGCAAAGTCATATTCTCCGATGAAGCCTCTTTCCGATTGTTTGAGGCATCTGGAAAAAGGCTTGTCCGGAGAAGAAAAGGTGAGCGCTACCATCAGTCCTGTGTCATGCCAACAGTAAAGCACTCTGAGACCATTGATGTGTGGGGTTGCTTCTCATCCAAGGGAGTAGGCTCACTCACAACTTTGCCCAAAAACACAGCCATGAATAAAGAATGGTACCAAAACACCCTCCAACAGCAACTTCTTCCAACAATCCAACAACAGTTTGGTGAAGAACAATGCATTTTCCAGCACGATGTAGCACCGTGCCATAAGGCAAAAGTGATAACTAAGTGGCTCGGGGACCAAAACGTTTACATTTTGGGTCCA
The DNA here is from genome assembly GCF_905171765.1 of Bufo bufo. NCBI lineage: Eukaryota > Metazoa > Chordata > Amphibia > Anura > Bufonidae > Bufo > Bufo bufo. Next base: position 606,824,769 of record NC_053391.1, read on the forward strand.
TGGCCTGGAAACTCCCCAGATCTTAATCCCATTGAGAACTTGTGGTCAATCCTCAAGAGGCGGGTGGACAAACAAAAACCCACTAATTCTGACAAACTCCATGAAGTGATTATGAAAGAATGGGTTGCTATCAGTCAGAAGTTGATTGAAAGCATGCCCAGTCGAATTGCAGAGGTCCTGAAAAAGAAGGGCCAACACTGCAAATACTGACTCTTTGCATAAATGTCATGTAATTGTCGATAAAAGCCTTTGAAACCTATGAAGTGCGTGTAATTATATTTCACTACATCACAGAAACAACTGAAACAAAGATCTAAAAGCAGTTTAGCAGCAAACTTTGTGAAAACTAATATTTGTTTCATTCTCAAAACTTTTGGCCACGACTGTACATATATAAAATAAACATATTTCACATGAACACTTACAGTTACTTGGCTTGGCCCTTGGGGATCTCGGACGCCACTTCAACACTTGGCTTGGGGGCTCGGCGGAGCTGATGTTGTGTTTTATCCTAATGAGAAAGATTTTATAATAAGGATTTGGAGAAGGGGCAGATGGGAGCCCCCATCACGTACCAGCAATAAGCCCCCCATCACGTGCCAGTAATAAGCCCCCATCACGTGCCAGTAATAAGCCCCCCAATGTGCCAGTAAAAAGCCCCCCAATGTGCCAGTAATAAGCCTCCCCATTACGTGCCAGTATTAAGCCCCCCCCATCATGTGCCAGTATTAAGCCCCCCCATGTTCCAGTATTAAGCCCCCCCATCATGTGCCAGTATTAAGTCCCCCCCATCATGTGCCAGTATTAAGTCCCCCCCATCATGTGCCAGTATTAAGTCCCCCCCATCATGTGCCAGTATTAAGTCCCCCCCATCATCATGTGCCAGTATTAAGTCCCCCCATCATCATGTGCCAGTATTAAGTCCCCCCCATCATGTGCCAGTATTAAGTCCCCCCATCATTATGTGCCAGTATTAAGTCCCCCCCATCATCATGTGCCAGTATTAAGTCCCCCCCTTCATCATGTGCCAGTATTAAGTCCCCCCATCATCATGTGCCAGTATTAAGTCCCCCCATCATCATGTGCCAGTTTTAAGTCCCCCCCCATCATGTGCCAGTATTAAGTCTCCCCCCCATTGTAATAAGCCCCCCAATGTGCCAGTAACACTATACTTACAAACACTTACTATACAAAAAAACACTTATACTTAACTCAGTGTCAGCGATGCGATGCAGACTCTTCCTGTGTCCCGCGCTGTAAGGCTCAGGCGGCGCGATGACATCATCGCGCCGCCTGCGCCGGCCTCTGATAGGCTGCCGGCCTAGTGCCTGGCACAGGCAGATTACAATGGAGATGAGCGCAATGGAAGCACTCATCTCCCTGTGCCCGGCGACGGCTCACTTAGGAAGGGGGGCATTTTAGTTGGGGGGGCACATGGGGGGGGGCTCAGCATGATGTAGGGGGGGCCGTGGCCCCCTCTGGCCCCCCTGGCGACGCCACTGTTGTTACGACCAGATGATGTGGATCCTCTGTGTCAGCTGATAGAGGACTGGAAATAAGCCCAATATTGCTGACTGCTGACTCTCAGAGTCAGGACCCTGGTGTCTGCACCAGTTACCCAGAATGCAGCTACCTGCAGTAGTGTGAACAGAGTCCAACAAAGACGGAGAAAAGGAACAGATGGTCTTTACTGGCAGACAGTATTCAAAAGTCACTTGACAGATACAGGCAAAACAAAGTTCAGAGCAATAATGATGTTCACATTTTAAAAGGACTCTGATTTGGAGCACAGGGCATTATAGTTAAAGGATGGACAGGAGGGAAGGAGGAAAGTTATGAGTGGGAGGGGGAAGGAGGAGAATAAAACCATATGTGGTATAAAATGATTAAATAAAGTGGTGAAAAGCAAAATAAATACAAGTTCTACTATAAATACAAAAATGAAATTATATATAGAGAAACACATAAATAGATCGTAAGTATTTAATTGTTGAAAGGAAAGTCCCAGATGCCGATCGTATATTGATGACCTATCCAGTCATTAATGTAAATTCAAGGATAACCTATTTAAAGAATCCCATCACTGTCATAGAACAGAGTGGTAGGATCACATGAACTTATATGGATAGAGTGTTGGGACCCCTTTACTCACTGCCGGGGTCCCATGGGCAGGTCCAATAAAAATGTAGCTGAAAATATCAGCTTTTGTAGCTATAATAGCAGCCATATTGCAAATCAAACAGCATTTCTGGTCACAGCTATAGGGGAGATAAATTATATCACTGTCCTGACACGGATCAGACTGTGACCACCCAATAGAACTACAACTCCCAGCAAAGCAGCACATAATCTGTATGACATTTTTATAGAAAGAATAGTAAACATTCAGGTTTTTTTTTGTGGGGCTGATGGAATGGACAAAAGAATGTGCTGTCCGCATCTGCATTGAGGCACCATTGAAATTAATGGGTCCGCATCCAATCCACGAAAAAATGTTGAGAGCGGTCAGTGATGTATAGTATTGGGATTTTATGTAATAGACCAACACAAAGTAGCAAGTATGTGTGAAGTGAAAAGAAAATAAATTAGGGTTGAGCAAACCCGAACTGTAAAGTTCGGGTTCGTACCGAACTTTAGGATTTTTGGACCCCGGACCCGAACATTTTCGTAAAAGTTCGGGTTCGGTGTTCGCTGCTTTCTTGCCACTTTTTGAAAGGCTGCACAGCAGCCAATCAACAAGCATCATACTACTTGCCCCAAGAGGCCATCACAGCCATGCCTACTATTGCCATGGCTGTGATTGGCCAGAGCAGCATGTGACCCAGGCTCTATATAAGCTTGGGTCACGTAGCGCTGCACGTCACTCTGCTGATACAAGTGTAGGGGGAGGATGCTGCTGGACTTGTGATTTCAGGGAGAGCATATGAGAGAATCTAACTTAGCGATCTACAGACAAATAGTTGTGTGGGTGCAGGGCACTGTCGTTTTACCCTGCCCTGAGCTCATTGACCAAAAATACTAACTTTTAGAATTCTGTTAGTTAGGTGGGTGGCGGCGGTGGCGGACATTTTATGCATGCTCAGTGCACCAGCACTGCATCTGAGCTTTTGGGACATTGCAAATCACCATTTTTTGGGGGCAAACTACAACATCTGTATTAGTCAGTGTGCAATTTAAGCTAGAAATACACCCATCATTATTTTTCTGGGGTTTGAAAAACACACTTTTTTTTCTCCAAAAAACAGCATTTGCCAGATCTGCAAGGGTTAAATTCAAGTTTAATATATACAGCATTCATATTCTGTTAGCAAAAAAACTCTTTTTGGGCAATCTACAACATCTGTATAGGCTACTTTCACACTAGCGTTTGACGGATCCGTTTGAAGGGCATTTCAAACGGATCCGTCAATAAACTGACTAAACGGAGCCAAACGGAAGCCATTCAGACGGATCCGTTTGTACGGATCCGTCTGTTTTACGGATCCGTTTGTCACGTTGGTTTCCGTTTTGTCATCCGTTTAGCGGATCCGTTTTGGAAGGAAAAGTATCTTTAGGTTCCATCTTCATGTATTCAGATCTATAGGGTTTTAATGCTCCTACATTTCTCCAGGGCTATCTTGTTGAAGTTCCAAAGCTGGTCCGGCTTTGATAATGGACCACACCTTTTGGACTCTTGTACATGACTACATGCACTTAAAGATGTATAGTGTTCGTTAGAGGGCCATATGTCCCTGATCGTCATTGATCGTGCGTACAGGAGTACAGAGCATCATGATGCTGACCATGTTGTGCCGCAAACTGGGCTATTGTCCCGCACTCATATGATCTATTAGTGCAAGACTATATCCCCGCGGGCAGCTCAACTTGCACAGGATTATTGTACACTATGATTCTGTGTGCTCTCGTGCGCACGATCAATGCCACTACGGGACATATGGCCCGCTCACGGACCGTATGTCTCTTGGGGCATACAGTCGTGTGCAAGAGGCCTTAAAGGGGTTTTCTCATCTCATACAATGGGGGCATACCACTTTAAGATATACCTACATTGTCTTATAGGTGCGGGTCCCACGGCTGGTACCCTCACATATATTGAGAACGAAGCCAAGAAAGTAGATGAGGTCGCACTGTGCTGCCGCCCTCCATTCACTTCTATGTGAGAGGCGGGGATTAGCGCTTGGTGGTGGACATACCATGGGAAATGTTTCCTACAGCAACAGTGCTCCCCGCTCCGTTCTCGATATAGGTGCGAGTCCTACCAATGTTTACCCACACCTATCAGACAATGGGGACATATTCAAGTGAAATCCCCCCATTGTCTATGTGAATACCCCTTTAAAAACTGTATGTCCCTTGCGTGTCCCTTGTGGTAATCACACTGGTTATATTAGCGTCATCGGGAAATCATTAAACGTTAAAATCACAATTTATTAATGAATTCCTGATGCTCGTGGACCGTGACTCCCACAAGGGCTCATATGAAAGGGCACAAGATTGAACAATGAACAAGCATTTGCGTGTTCATGTGCCAATCATGGGGTCTACGATCAATAAAGAGCCAAAAGATAGCTCATTATTGATGGTCAGGTTTTAATGGATCTTACGACATTGGCACTAAGGCTGTTTTGATATAAAAACTACCAAGGGTGTTATAATAAACGCACAGTAGTGAGACTAGGGTAGTTTTAATTTCAACACAGCTATAGTGCCAAGGTTCCCTGTACAGGACAATAAAACACAGACACAGTGCAGTAAAGTATAAACATTTTTTTATTTTTTATACAGAAAATAAATATAAACAAAAATTATATTTACAATTGTTCATAACGGTGAGGGGAGGTGGACTGTAGTGGGGTTGATGGTCTGGGGCTGGCAATGGTAGCCCCCCTGTCCTGGCGATCCACTGAGGTAAAACTACGGGCCACAGGAAAGGATGCAGGGCGTAATTGCGGGGTGTGGAGAAAGGAAGGGTCTGAGGAGGAGGAGGCCCGAGCATGTGTAGAGGTGGAGGGAGTTTGAAAAGAAGTAGGAGGAAAATACGGGGCAGGAGAAGAAAAAGAAGCCGAAGGAAACACATGCTCGGGGGGGTGGGAAGGGAAAGGTTGGCGGTACTGGCCACTCGTGTGGGATGGGGGGTAGATGTGGGATGGGGGTGGGGGTGGGGGTTGGGGGCGGTGCATGATTTCCCATGACCCGTTCTCTAGCATGATCTTGTACTCATGCAACTGCTCGGGCGTCATTGAGTCCATCAAACTGATCATCAGCGGCGAATCAAGTCAGCACCAAACTCCATCTGATGTTGGGCAAAACCTTCTAGAGCGTCGGAAACGACCTCTACAAGGTTTGCATAATCAGCTCGATTTGGCCTACCGGATCTCTGCCTGCTCACCAGGGCTCTCAAATTTTGACGAAAACCTAAGAGCCTCTGTTGAGCGGAGGGACCCGGTAGGGGACTCGGATTATCCTGAGCCGATGCATGAGGGACAGGAGGGCTGGCGCTGGCGATCCGTTCCGGTTCCGCCTCAGGAGGTTGGTCAGGCTCCCGAGTGCTGCTGGCACTTCTGTAGAAAAAAAAAAAATGAAAGTTAGGAATTGTTCTTTAAATAAAACATCCATGTTCTATGCCAGTGTTTCCCAACCAGTGTGCCTCCAGCTGTTGCAAAACTACAACTCCCAGCATGCCCGGACAGCCTTTGGCTGTGCGGGCATGCTGGGAGTTGTAGTTTTGCAACAGCTGGAGGCACACTGGTTGGGAAACACTGTTCTATGCTATGTCTACCGTATACCATAGGGGGCTGGCCAAAACAGGTAAGCTAAACGCTCTGCTGTCTCAGACAGCCCCTTAAATTCAGACGGAGAGAACAGTTGTCCATCTGACTGTGGGGGGCTGGCCAAAACAGGGGAGCCAAACGCTACCCTGTCTCAGACAGCCCCTCACAGTCAGACGGAGAGAACAGTTGTCCATCTGACTGTGGGGGGCTGGCCAAAACAGGGAAGCCAAACGCCTCGCTGCTGTCTCAGACGGCCCCTTAAATTCAGACGGAGAGAACAGTTGTCCATCTGACTGTGGGGGGCTGGCCAAAACAGGGGAGCCAAACGCTACCCTGTCTCAGACAGCCCCTCACAGTCAGACGGAGAGAACAGTTGTCCATCTGACTGTGGGGGGCTGGCCAAAACAGGGGAGCCAAACGCCTCGCTGTCTCAGACAGCCCCTTAAATTCAGACGGAGAGAACAGTTGTCCATCTGACTGTGGGGGGCTGGCCAAAACAGGGGAGCCAAACGCTACCCTGTCTCAGACAGCCCCTCACAGTCAGACGGAGAGAACAGTTGTCCATATGACTGTGGGGGGCTGGCCAAAACAGGGGAGCCAAACGCTACCCGGTCTCAGACAGCCCCTCACAGTCAGACGGAGAGAACAGTTGTCCATCTGACTGTGGGGGGCTGGCCAAAACAGGGGAGCCAAACGCTCCGCTGTCTCAGACAGGCCCTTTACAATTTATTTTTTGAACAGTTGTTATAAATTTTTACCTTTTCGGTGCCATCGCCCTTCGTAGGAACCCCAGGGCCGCCGTATGGATGTAGGTGGCCCCTGAGGTTCCTCCGGAGCCACTCGGGGCCTGAACCTCCTTGTTGTAATCCCTCCTGAAGCGGTCCCGGATAGATCGCCAACGCGTTGTAACCAGTTTGACTATCGAAAAAAACAATAAAAACTAAAATCAGCATGATGAAGGAAAAGAACAATATTTTAAAGTATTAAAATACATATTGTTTTACTTACCATATTTCTCCTGAGCCGCCGCATCTAGATCCCCCCAGGTCTCAAAAACTGAAGCAGAGATGTCCCTCCAGAGCCGCTGGGTACGACGATGATCGGCGTGGTGGCGGTCGGAGTGGTCCCATAATGCTGGACGCGCCTCCACCAGTCGGATGAGGAGCAGGTTATCAATGCTCGGAACCCCGAACTCCTCATCTTCCCTGGTGGAGCCTACGGAACCCTGAAAAAAGGAAATACAAATTTTATGTAAATCCTAATACAAAATGCTAATTAAAACTACTTAATTCAATACTTACACGTCTACGACCGCCACGCTCATTCCCGCGGACTCTGGAGGCGACTGGGGGATCCTCGCTGGTGGCTCTAGGTGCAGATTGCTAAAAACAATTTTTTTTTTTTTTTAGAAGACTGTACTTAAATAAAATAAAAAAATATGATCTCTAAATATATATATATATATATACTTACTTCTTGACAGCCCCGGTCTGGGCTTGGTCCACCTCCCCTGGACGCTGGTGATTCGGCAGGTGATGGAGAGCCCTCCACAGACGATGATGAAGAAATCTATAATAAGAGCACATACTGATTAATGCAACGAATCAAACAGTAAAAACTCCAAATGTTGATTTTATACTTACCGGCCACTGAATACGGCGGCGGCGCCTTCTGGGTGGGTCACTCCAGTCTATGGTTGTCTTCTTTGATGACATCTGTACGCAACAGAATACCAGACAAAATGCAGATAACGTTAAAGGAACTTGTAGAGCACTATTTCCTCATATATCAACAATTTATTTTTTTCAATACTTACTTTTTAAAATATAGATCTGGGCTTGCCCACCGCAGATAGTTTCAGTTTTTTTTTCTTTTTTTGGGAACGACCCTAATAATAAAATGATTAAAAAAATGAATCCGACAGGAGCCATGATCCCCCCCCCCAACTGCCATAAACACCCCCAGAGACAGCAGCCCCGCATAGTGCTAGCACCCCCCCACAATGACATCAGGCCCCCAGTTCCAAACAACCTTCCCACAGTGCCCTCAGCCCCCCAATGCCAGCAGCCCCCACAGTTCCAGCCACAAACACCGCCGCAATGTCAGAAGTACCGCACAGTTCCAGCCACATACACCGCCGCAATGTCAGAAGCACCGCACAGTTCCAGCCACAAACACCCCCGCAATGTCAGAAGCACCGCACAGTTCCAGCCACAAACACCCCCGCAATGTCAGAAGCACCGCACAGTTCCAGCCACAAACACCACCGCAATGTCAGAAGCACCGCACAGTTCCAGCCACAAACACCGCCGCAATGTCAGAAGCACCGCACAGTTCCAGCCACAAACACCGCCGCAATGTCAGAAGCACCGCACAGTTCCAGCCACAAACACCGCCGCAATGTCAGAAGCACTGCACAGTTCCAGCCACAAACACCGCCGCAATGTCAGAAGCACCGCACAGTTCCAGCCACAAACACCGCCGCAATGTCAGAAGCACTGCACAGTTCCAGCCACAAACACCGCCGCAATGTCAGAAGCACTGCACAGTTCCAGCCACAAACACCGCCGCAATGTCAGAAGCACCGCACAGTTCCAGCCACAAACACCCCCGCAGTGCCAGCAGCAACCACAGCTTCAGCCACAAACATCATACCATTGCCAGCAGACCCCCCCCAGTTCCAGCCACACAGGCCCCCCCCCCAGTGCCAGAAGCCCCCCATAAAGGCAGCCCACACCACCAGTGCCAGCGGCTCCCACAGTTCCAGACACACACCCCTTACCAAGTGCCAGCAGCCCCCCCACCCTAGAAATAGAGAGATAGATAGATAGATAGATAGATAGATAGATAGATAGATAGATAGTAAAAAAAGAAAGATAGACAAACAGACAAAACTTCATACTTACCAGTCTCACCAAGTCGATAATCCAAAATGGCCGACGATGAGGGGGAAAGACAGAAGGTTACTGGGCATGCGCAGAGACGCGAACGGTTTCGAACGGATCCGTGTCAAAGCGGAGCCAGGACAGACGGATCCGTCTCCATTGACTTCCATTGTAAGTCTGAACGGATCCGCACGCCTCCGCACGGCCAGGCGGACATCAAAACGCTGCAAGCTGCGTTCGGGTGTCTGCCTGCTGAGCGGAACGGAGGCTGAACGCTGCCAGACTGATGCATTCTGAGCGGATCCTTATCCACTCAGAATGCATTGGGGCAGTACGGATCCGTTCGGGGCCGCTTGTGAGAGCCTTTGAACGGAAGTCACAAGCGGAGCCCCGAACGCTAGTGTGAAAGTAGCCTTAGTCAGTGTGCAATTTAAGCTAGAAATACACCCATCATTTTTCAGGCCTTGCAGCATCAGCAAGTGTGAAATTACAGGCTTATATACTGCTGTCAAAAAACTGTCGTTTGGGCTCCAAAAATTTAGTTGGCAGCCTTTGATGCAGATGTCATTGTGAGATACATCCTTAATACATTTGGGTTACATTCAGAGATTTTAAATTGGAAAGCGCCTGACTGTATAGGGAGGGTGCTTAGGGACTGATGGTCCTCCCCCTCCCCCCTTTTCCCCTTAGGGGTATTTAGGAATCTGGCCCCGTCTCAGTAATGGTTAAGTAGGTTGCAGATTAGGGTCATTGAGGGTTAATCACTGGGGAACCTCCTTAGACAGGATGGGGGCGGTGCAGGAAATCCTGAAGGTCACATATACCTCCTCTCTCTCCTGGTCACTTCCTCTTGCAAGTGGAAGCAGATTGGTATGTACATACCCCTTTGCTCTGTCCACACCAGGAGTCCACAGGTGGTTCTGCCCTTTTGGCTGCTTCCTGGTGAGTTACATGAGGAGGGGAGGGTTAGCTGTGCTCTGTTAGAGCAGCTTGAGCTCTACCCTGCCATCCTCCTCCCCTGTGCCTGCTTCTGGGGCTTTGTGCAGCTGCTGCTGTGGTATACATGCAGCTCCAGCGCTTCAGCGAAGGTCCGGCGGTCTGCTCGCCGTTCCTCCTAACCCACCCCGACTTTTATTATCCCCCAGCTTCCCGCGTGTGTGCGCCGTTTCTTTCGACCCATCCTGTGATGTCTGTGGCGCTGCGCTGTGTCAACGCCCCCCCCCCCCTTCCCAGCTTCTGTTCCATGGCGTTAGGGCTAAGCAAGCCGGGCGGGATTGTTGGTCTCCCCGGTAATGTAGGGCAATATGGGGTCCTCACCCCCCCCCTGCCGCTTTGGACGGCCTCCTTTAGCTCCCATGGTGCAAGCTAGGTCGCTTCGCCAAACCCCCGCCCCCCTTCCCCTGCAGCGTTTACCGGGTCCCGTACTGGGCACCGCTGGGCAGGTGAGTTTTCATATGTGGTGCTTGTTTTAGCTTCCCCCAGTCTCCTGTCCAGTATTATAGATTAACCCCTCGTGCTTGCCATGTCCGATTTCGGTGCACCTGTGCCTATAGCTTCTAAGGGGTATTCCTACTGTCCCAGCTTTGCGATCAGAGCCCCTTCCGTACAATGAGGCTCTCTGGGTCTTATTTGCAGCCATTATGGCGACACCCCCCCCCCTCCTCCCTTAGGTTGCCTGGAGGCATGGCCGTAATGGATTCCACATGCGCCAGTCTTGTCGCCGTTCCTGGGTTTCAGGGAGAAATGGGCGCTCCAGATCCTCAGGTGGCGCTTATCATCGTCTTTAGGACGGATGTCAGGCGCATCGGAGGAGTCTGGTTATACAATCACCGTATCGAGGCTGTTGCCTGACCGTCACTCCAGGGCTCGGCCTGGTCGCTGCAGCCCGTACCCGCTCCTTTGGAGGTGCCGTCCCTCTCCGTGACTGGTGAGTACTGCGGGGAGGATGGTTCTTGTGCAGAGTTAGAATCACTGGTAGAGGCGGTGTCCCTGCCTTAATAAATAAAAAATTTAAAATACAAAAAAACAATCTCGATGGTCGCTTAATGGCTTCAGGGTGGATTTACAGAGCCTGTAGGTTACCCGTCAGTCCTGTCGGGTGTTCTCCCAATTTCCCTTTCAGCATGGAGTATAGTATTTAAAAAATAAAATAAAATAAAAAGTAGTACTGCCTGTTATGCTCCTATCTGCGGGCACTAGGCCGTGTGTATATAAAAAAAAAAAAAAATTAAATATATATATATATATATATATATATAAGCGTTTTATTTGGGCTTTCAGCAATGACATACAGGACATGGTTAGTACATATATACGGAGGCGAGACGCAGTAGTAGTAATCTCTCTAGCATTCAGCTCTATAGCTCGTGGCTATGGACCTTCTTTTAATGTAAATGGTTGTGAGTTCATATCATCACAGCCGCAATTACGGTTTTCTCTTTCTGCAGTCTACGGTACCGGTCACCGTCCCAAGGTTCCGTTGGTATGGTTTATACCTGGGCACTTCGGCTGAGCTTCTAGCATGTCTGTGCAGGCGGGCAGCTTGGTGGTGATGCACTTGCCTCATGTCCAGTGTTAAAGGAATTACAGTGCGGTGGGATCCAGTAGGGTCGAATCCAGGGGAGATGTACACGATGTTAGCAGTTCATGAGACTTTCTTCTATTCCAGCTGGGTTGGTTGCCGTGAGGGCGGTATTAGTATACTGGTGCCGCATGGTTTGTACGAAGCAGGGCTGCCCCTAGTTGAGTGGATATGGCGGAATCAGTAGTCGCAGGTATAACTAGATGGTAAGCCAGTAGCGGATAACCAGGTCCGTTCGTAGACATCGCTCAGGGTGGAGCCTTGATATAACACCATTCATGGAGTTACACTGTTAAACTGCAGCCTTTCATTCCCCGTTCGGATCTAGGTTGTGATGCGGGTCAGACCCACTGACAGGTCCTCTTGACAGGACTTCACAGGTCGGCATGGTGACCCTCCAAGCATTATTTGCATGTATCGTTTCATTGTATGGTAGGCGATACGGGTATAGTTAGGGAGTATTTAGTTTGGATAGTCACGTCCCGTCTCCTTCAGCCTTCTGTTCTGGCTGATTGATATTTTCTCCAAGGTGTTTGTCTCTTCATTCAAGGCCGCACTGCGCGGGGGGTTGTTATTCCAGAATTTTTGTATGGGGTAATAGTACTCGGGATTGGGGTCCGTCTATACATATCGATCCAGTTAATATAAAGGGGTGGGTACCTCCCCTCCGCCTGGTTTCGATCCGGCTGGTCGGTTCGTTTGGTATTCTGTAATGACTTCACGTATGGTGGGGCTCCAATTGTTTTTCCCTTTAGGTTAGGTTCCCCCCAGGCGGTTTGACAATTTGTGGGTGATTTGGGCCGGCGCTCGGGGCGCCCGGGGGGGTGTGTACCCGGACTGGTTTGTTCGGGTACGGTAAAATAAAATAAATCTGGTTGCATTTATTATCTATGCCAGCCTGGATAGGCACAACCCTGTTCTCTATATAGAGCTTTGAGGATACAATTCTGATTACTCCACTGGGACACAGCTTTTATCATCTCCACTGGGACTTACCCATATGATACGGGCTTATTACACTGGGACTTTAATTGTGAGAAACATCTAGGTCTCCAGGAAAATCGAGTATTCATCGATTAAGGATATTGTTTTGTTAGTTGCTTTTTAATTTTATGCATGTATCTTACCTTCTCCAGAGCAAGGGGTGTCTCTCTTCGTCCAGAGCACCTAGCGTGATCATTCACAGTGAGCCATCCGTTTACTCTTTCCAAGTGCACTATGGTTTGACAATTTACCTTGGTCTTTTAAAATAAAAATAAAAAAATATAATAATAATAATAATAATAACAAAAAAGAAAATACTTTTTGGATGAAATATAACTATTCTGTGTCTAGTTGTGCGATCCTCTTTTGCGTGTTGTGGCTCGGGCTAATTGTTTTTTCTTTCAGATTTGGGGCGTTTAGCAGTTCGATGGCTGGCTTTCGTATACCTTCTGTGCGGTGCGGAGAGAGGAACAGAGGCTGGTGGGCGCTCTTTGGTTTTTCGAGAGGTGGAAGTCTTTTAGACGGGGATCCTGGAATTCTGGTGGTCATAACTCCTTCCGGAGGTGGTTGGTATAGAGTTCCGCCGGAGGCGCGGTGATGCTGGTGACCCGCGCTGTGGTAATGCGCCTTTGTCTATTCCAGAGCTCTGGACCTCATGTGTCCTGACATATGATTATCCCTTTCTCACCCACCTCCTCAGGCAGAGTGTCCCATAGTCTCACTGCTCTTACTGTAAATAATCCTCTTCTATGTTGTGAAAATACATTCTTACCTCCAGACACAGAGAATGTTCCCCTTGTCACAGTCCTGGGGATAAATAGATGAGGGGAGTGATCTCTGTACTGACCCCTGATATATTTATACACAGTTATTAGATCTCCCCTCTGTCGTCTTTGTTCTACAGTGAATAACCCTAATTTTGCCAATCTTTCAGTGTACTGTAGTTGCCCCATTCCAGTCATTACTTTAGTTGCCCTCCTCTGAGCCCAGAGCTGTACACAGTACTCCATGTGTGGTCTGACTAGTGATTTGAAAAGTGGTTGGACTATGCTCTCATCACGGGCCTTATTGGCCTTGGTTTTTAATGGGACCTGATGGTGTCTTCCTTTTGGGTGTTAATTTGGACAATTCCTTTTCTGGCCTGTACGTGAGCTAAAACAGACTCGGTTATGCTGGGTGGTGGTCGGAGCCCCGTTGGGAGAACGGGCCTCCTCCGTGGCGGCATTTGAGTACAGCGGAGATATGGTGGTTGCAGATGGAGTAACTGCCCGCTGGGAGTCCAGCGGTTGGCAGACAGCTCTGATGATTACGGTTTAACTTGCCCGCTGGGAGTCCAGCCTTTGGCATACCGTTCCGATATTATGGTTTATTAAGGTTTGCCGCTTTAATAAAGAAGCTGTGGCCGATCACCATCCAGCAATAAAGTGATACAGTTGTCGTGTCTTTTGTTATGGGTCAAGGTTGGGTAAAGGGGCCAAGGGTGAGTTAAAGGTGGTATCCCCTCCCCCTGTTACCCTGGATACCAGCAGTCTGGAAAGAGCCTGACTGTATAGGGAGGGTGCTTAGGGACTGATGGTCCTCCCCCTCCCCCCTTTGCCCCTTAGGGGCATTTAGGAATCTGGCCCCGTCTCAGTAATGGTTAAGTAGGTTGCAGATTAGGGTCATTGAGGGTTAATCACTGGGGAACCTCCTTAGACAGGATGGGGGCGGTGCAGGAAATCCTGAAGGTCACATATACCTCCTCTCTCTCCTGGTCACTTCCTCTTGCAAGTGGAAGCAGATTGGCCCTCCCTCCCTCCCTTTGCGGTTATTCTTGGGAGGCGGGTCGAAGTGCACGGTTCTGTTCAGTTATGGATACTTGGTTATTCTGTTTTGTTTTTCTATTTTTAAGAGACCCTGCTGGGAGTCCAGCGGTTTTGGATGTTGCTCCGATGATTACGGCTTTGGAGAGCTGCGAATTTTGGTCGAGTTTATCAATAAAGTAAAAAAAAAAAAAAAAAAGAAGTCACAGCTGGCGGCATTTGAGTACAGCGGAGATATGGTGGTTGCAGATGGAGTAACTGCCCGCTGGGAGTCCAGCGGTTGGCAGACAGCTCTGATGATTACGGTTTAACTTGCCCGCTGGGAGTCCAGCCTTTGGCATACCGTTCCGATATTATGGTTTATTAAGGTTTGCCGCTTTAATAAAGAAGCTGTGGCCGATCACCATCCAGCAATAAAGTGATACAGTTGTCGTGTCTTTTGTTATGGGTCAAGGTTGGGTAAAGGGGCCAAGGGTGAGTTAAAGGTGGTATCCCCTCCCCCTGTTACCCTGGATACCAGCAGTCACAGCCATTTGGTGCACCAATATTGAATTCAGGCCTACAGAGGTTCAGGCCCTCTGAGATACTACCTCTATACAGGGAGTGCAGAATTATTAGGCAAGTTGTATTTTTGAGGATTAATTTTATTATTGAACAACAACCATGTTCTCAATGAACCCAAAAAACTCATTAATATCAAAGCTGAATATTTTTGGAAGTAGTTTTTAGTTTGTTTTTAGTTTTAGATATTTTAGGGGGATATCTGTGTGTGCAGGTGACTATTACTGTGCATAAATATTAGGCAACTTAACAAAAAACAAATATATACCCATTTCAATTATTTATTTTTACCAGTGCAACCAATATAACATCTCAACATTCACAAATATACATTTCTGACATTCAAAAACAAAACAAAAACAAATCAGTGACCAATATAGCCACCTTTCTTTGCAAGGACACTCAAAAGCCTGCCATCCATGGATTCTGTCAGTGTTTTGATCTGTTCACCATCAACATTGCGTGCAGCAGCAACCACAGCCTCCCAGACACTGTTCAGAGAGGTGTACTGTTTTCCCTCCTTGTAAATCTCACATTTGATGATGGACCACAGGTTCTCAATGGGGTTCAGATCAGGTGAACAAGGAGGCCATGTCATTAGATTTTCTTCTTTTATACCCTTTCTTGCCAGCCACGCTGTGGAGTACTTGGACGCGTGTGATGGAGCATTGTCCTGCATGAAAATCATGTTTTTCTTGAAGGATGCAGACTTCTTCCTGTACCACTGCTTGAAGAAGGTGTCTTCCAGAAACTGGCAGTAGGACTCCTCAACCCGAAAAGGCCCCACAAGCTCATCTTTGATGATACCAGCCCAAACCAGTACTCCACCTCCACCTTGCTGGCGTCTGAGTCGGACTGGAGCTCTCTGCCCTTTACCAATCCAGCCACGGGCCCATCCATCTGGCCCATCAAGACTCACTCTCATTTCATCAGTCCATAAAACCTTAGAAAAATCAGTCTTGAGATATTTCTTGGCCCAGTCTTGACGTTTCAGCTTGTGTGTCTTGTTCAGTGGTGGTCGTCTTTCAGCCTTTCTTACCTTGGCCATGTCTGAGTATTGCACACCTTGTGCTTTTGGGCACTCCAGTGATGTTGCAGCTCTGAAATATGGCCAAACTGGTGGCAAGTGGCATCTTGGCAGCTGCACGCTTGACTTTTCTCAGTTTATGGGCAGTTATTTTGCGCCTTGGTTTTTCCACACGTTTCTTGCGACCCTGTTGACTATTTTGAATGAAACGCTTGATTGTTCGATGATCACGCTTCAGAAGCTTTGCAATTTTAAGAGTGCTGCATCCCTCTGCAAGATATCTCACTATTTCTGACTTTTCTGAGCCTGTCAAGTCCTTCTTTTGACCCATTTTGCCAAAGGAAAGGAAGTTGCCTAATAATTATGCACACCTAATATAGGGTGTTGATGTCATTAGACCACACCCCTTCTCATTACAGAGATGCACATCACCTAATATGCTTAATTGGTAGTAGGCTTTCGAGCCTATACAGCTTGGAGTAAGACAACATGCATAAAGAGGATGATGTGGTCAAAATACTCATTTGCCTAATAATTCTGCACGCAGTGTATACAGGGGTTTGAATTAGGCATTTGAAATACAGCCTTTTTGTGCAAAGATATATTTACTTCAGGCCTACACAGGTTCAGACCGTGTTAGATACCCCCCTACATACAGGGGTTTGAATCAGGCATTTCAAATACAGACATTTGAAATACAGCCATTTGGTGCAAATAAATCTTTAATTCAGCCCTACACTGATTCAGGGCGTGTGTGATCCTCCCTATACATACAAGGGTTTGATTCAGCCATTTGAAATACAGCCTTTTTGTGCAAAGATATATTTACTTCAGGCCTACACTGATTCAGGGCGTTTGTGAACCCCACTATACATACAGGGGTTTGAATTAGGCATTTAAAATACAGTCATTTGAAATACAGCCTTTTTTTGAAATGATATATTTAATTCAGGCCTTTACTGATTCAGGGCGTGTGTAATCCCCCCTATACATACAGGGTTTTGAATCAGGCATTTGAAATACAGCCATTTGGTGCAAATAAATCTTTAATTCAGGCCTACACTGATTCAGGGCGTGTGTGATCCCCCCTATACATACAAGGGTTTGATTCAGCCATTTGAAATACAACCATTTGAAATACAGCGATTTGAAATACAGCCATTTTGTGCAAAGAAATCTTTGATTGAGGCCTAGTCTGGTTCAGGCCGTTTGAGATACACCCTTTACATACTGTTGTTCTTTTTTACTATTAATTTAACACCCATTTAGGGCAAGATCCTAAATTCAAAAAATATGAGGAGAACGTCAAATAAGGGATGTGGCCCAGGTCATGGTGCTGCTGGTGGAGCTCCTGTTGCAGAGAGAGTACGTTGTCGATCTGTGCCAGCTACACGCACAAGTGAAACCCCTTCCTCAGGTGCGAGTAGGCGACAAAACCTGCAGCGGTATTTGCTCGGGCCTAATGCTGCTCTACGAATGGTGAGGCCTGAACAAGTACAGGTGATAGTAGATTGGGTTGCTGACAGTGGATCCAGTTCCTTCACATTGTCTCCCACCCTGTCTCCTGCTGAAAGACCACTGTTGGCACCTGCAGCCGATGTCCATCAGTCTTTCACCTCACCCCCTTGCAAATCAGCCAAGAATTCTGAGCCCCAAGTCATGCAGCAGTCTCTTCTGCTTTTTAATGACTCTGTTAGCAGGGTTTCCCAGGGCCATCCACCTAGCCCTGCCCCAAAAAGTGGAAGAGATTGAGTGCACCGATACCCAAACACTTATTTTTCAAGATGAGTACATGGGAGGACCATCGCAGCACGTCTCAGATGATGACGAAACACAGATGCCAACTGCTGGGGCTTTCTAAAGCGTGCAGACCGACAAGGAAGTCAGGGGTGAAGACTGGGTGGAAGATGACGTGGAGGATGATGAGGTCCTCGACCCCACATGGAATCAAGGTCATGCGAGTGACCGATGTAGTTCGCAGGAAGAGGCGGTGGTCGCGCAGAGCCACCAGCACAGCAGAAGAGGGAGCAGAGTGCAAAAGCGGAGCGGCCGTCCCCTAGACAATATGCCTCCTACTGCCCACAGCAGCAAGGGACCAAGCACACCAAAGCCAGCTCCAAGGAGTTCCCTGGCGTGGCATTTCTTCAGACAATGTGCTGACGACATTGCACGCTGTGCAATCAGAGCCTGAAGCGAGGCATAAACGTTCTCAACCTGTGCACAACCTGCATGACCAGGCATTTAAGTGCAAAGCACGAGCTGCAGTGGAGTAGACACCTCAAAAACCAAGAAAGGTCTCTGGCTCCTCCTGCTTCCTCTTCTTCTGCAGTCGCGGCCTCTTCGTCCACCTCTGGAGTGACCGTGCCACCTGGCACCCCACAAATAGAGGATCTGCCAGCAACAGCATCACCTGGGTCACCAAGCATCTCCACAATGTCCCACGGAAGCGTTCAGCTCTCCATATCCCAAACGCTGGAGAGGAAGAGGAAGTACCACCCTACCCACCCGCGATCCCTAGCCCTGAATGCCAGCATTTCTAAATTAGTGGCCTTTGAAATGCTGTCATTCCATCTGGTGGAGACGGATAGTTTTAAAGGCCTTATGGTGGTGGCTGTCCCACAGTACGTTGTGCCCGGCCGCCACTACTTTTCAAGGCGAGCCATGCCTTCCTTTCAAAACCAAGTAGGGGACAAAATCAAGTGTGCACTGCGCAACGCCATCTGTGGCAAGGTGCACCTGACTACGGATACGTGGACCAGTAAGCACGGTCAGGGCCGTTATATCTCCATAACAGCACACTGGGTAAATGCAGTGGCGGCTGGGCCTGAGGCGGATAGGAGTTCGGCGCATGTCCTTCCACCACCAAGGATTGCAGGGCGCTTTAGTTTGTCTCCTGTTGCTTCCTCCTCCTACTCCTTGCCTGGCGCATGTGCTGAATTTGGTGGTGCAGAGATTCCTTAAAAATTACCCCGACATGTCAGAGCTGCATAAAGTGCGGGCCGTCTGTGCACGCTTTCGACGTTCTCACCCTGCTGCTGCTCGCCTGACAGCGCTGCAGCGTAATTTCGGCCTTCCCGCTCACCGCCTCATATGCGACGTGCCCACAAGGTGGAACTCCACCTTGCACATGCTGGCCAGACTGTGCGAGTAGCAGCAGGCGATAGTGGAGTTTCAGCTGCAGCACGCACGGGTGAATCGCTCGGCGGAACAGCACCACTTCACCACCAATGACTGGGCCTCCATGCGAAACCTGTGTTCCTTGTTGCGCTGTTTCGAGTACTCCACCAACATGGCCAGTGCCGATAACGCTGTTCTCAGCGTTACTATCCCACTTCTATGCCTCCTTGAAAAAACGCTCCTGGCGATGATGGAAGAGGATGTGGCACAGCAGGAGGAGGAGGAGGAAGAGCGATCATTTCGTAGGGTTTCAGGCCAGGCATTCCCAAGTGGCTCCGAGGGTGGGTTCCTGCACCCACAAACCCAAGGTACACAATTGTCCAGCCAGGGCACAGTTCTGGAGGATGAGGAGGTGGAGGATGAGGAGGAGGAGATGCAGGAGGAGGAACCATGTTCACAGCAGGGTGTCACCCAGACTAGCACATGGCCATCACTGGTGCGTGGATGTAGGGATACAGAGGAGACAGACGATACACCTCCCACAGAGGACAGCTTTTCGTTGCCTCTGGGCAGCCTTGCACACATGAGCGATTACATGCTGCAGTGTCTCCGCAACGACTGCAGAGTTGCCCACATTCTAACTTGAGCTGATTACTGGGTGGCCACGCTGCTGGATCCCCGTGCAGCACACCAGACCTGCAGGGTATAGCGACAGTGAGGTCACGGTATGGGCAATCGAGGGTTACTCACTTTTCTGAGGAGAACCCTGGGCAGGCATGCGGCAGTGAATGGAGAGGCAGACACTAGTTCCTCTGGGGCACACTCTGTAGATAGGGACCAGGCCTGATGTTGTGTGAGGTGCCCTGGATGTTGTAGGTGTTTTGAGTGCCTTAGGTAAGGTCCCTTTAAGGTTTGTGACGCCAGTGCCTGTAACGGTGGCACACCGATTTATAGGAGTAGTAAATGAGTACACAGTTGGTGAACTAAACGTTGCTTTACTTGGTGGAAAAACAGTCCAACTTTGCACAGACAGTTACAGTAGATGGTAATGCAGTCCCTTGAACAATACTCCACAAGCAGGTTGACTTTTAATAATGGCAGGTATTAATCATGCAAGATACATGGAGGGCAAACAGTTAATGCTTTGCAGTGCAATGCTGCTCTATCCCCTTCAGCTATTCTAGCTGGCTGGATCCCAAGGCCCGGATACCTAATTGCTGGCTTTAATCCTTGGTATATAAATCCTTCCTCCAGTATAGACCCTTGCTCTTTACTTTATAGATCCTCTGCCCATCAGGTTACTTATCTGACCTTGCTGTGTTGTCCTTACTCGGTAGGGAAGCTGCAGGTTTCTCCCAGGAGGTACATCCCTACTACTGGGGTAGTCTTCTGAGCTAACTGAGGCTCACTTGATCTACAGGCAGGCTAGGGTTCTTCACTAGCCTCCTGGACGTAGCTAGCAGCCGGGGCTATCAAGCTGCATGTCAGGAGGAGGCCCTCAGCATATCTCTGGCTGGTGCCTTCTCACTTCTGTCTCCACAGACTCCTGACTATGAACTAACTCCTCCCTGTCTGGACCTGGACATTTATACTAGGGGCTCCCCATCTCCCTCCAGCGTCCAGGATGCCTAACTACACCCTAATAGGCCTGCTATACATAATACAGAAGAAGCATTGCATGTAAAAACACATAGAAAAATACATTAAATGCATAATCAAATATAAGATCACTGTCCCTTGTGAGTAGAAGTAACACCTGAACCAATTGACCCTTGTGTAGTGCCCACGCCTACCTAGTGGGACACTACACCCGTTACAAGGATAACATACCGTCCTTAATTCCGTCACTGCAGCGTGATCGTAAGATGCGCAAGTACAAGCGCACGCTGGTAGACGCGCTGCTGGTGGCATTCCCACCTGACAATGGGGGCACAGTGGAAGCACAAGGCAAAGGCAGAGGACGAGGAAGAGGTCGCCAACGCAGCTGGGGCACCGCCAGCACCTCAGAAGGCAGGGTTAGCATGGCCGACATGTGGAAAAGCTTTGTCAGCACGCCACAACAACCAGCAGCACCGGCTGATATGGAACGTCTTAGCAGGAGGCAGCATTTCCCCAACATGGTGGAGCAATATGTGTGCACACGCCTACATGTACTGAATGACGGGTCTGCCCCCTTCAACTTCTGGGTCTCCAAATTGGGCACATGGCCTGAGCTTGCCTTTTACGCCTTGGAGGTGCTGGCCTGCCCTGCAGCCAGAGTATTATCTGAACGTGTGTTTAGCATGGCAGGGGGCATCATCACAGACAAGCGCAGCCGCCTGTCCACAGCCAACATGGACAAGCTCACGTTCATTAAAATGAACTAGGCTTGGATCCCACAAGACTTGTCTGTACCTTGTGCAGAATAGACATTTATACCACCATCAAACATACATTCTTGTACTCAAGTCAAGTGCAATGATTCTTTGTTTTCTTTATTTTTTATTTGTCACAATATTTTGGGGGCTACCTACCCCAATAAAAATAAAACATTGTTGGCTACCTCCTCCTCCTCTATTGCTGCCTCCACCTACAACACCCCATTCACCGCCTCCTCAACCTCCGACTCCATATCCACCTCCTTCTCTGAGTTGCAGGTTAATAATTTGTAATTTGTAGTTATTTTATTTTATTTTAAGTTAATTCCTTATCCACACTTGTTTGCAGAGCAGTTGTCATGCTCTTAAGCACATTATACTGCCTTTTACATCCCTCTAGCCTTTTCAAGGACTATTTTATAGCCATTTTAATGCAAAAAAGTGCCAATTTTAGTGCCCTAAATTGAAAAAATTCTTATTTTCAATTGTCGGGTAACATTTTACCATTTTTGGCGTATACAAACCCCTGCTGTGCCTGGGTGACAGGGGCCTAAATCTCTCAAAATCCTCTGTTCTATTGCTGGGTGACAAGAACCCCCTTTTGCCGTGAATGAACCCCTGCTGTGCCTGGGTGACAGGGGCCTAAATCTCTCAAAATCCTCTGTTCTATTGCTGGGTGACAAGAACCCACTTTTGCCATGAATAAACCCCTGCTGTGCCTAGGTGACAGGGGCCTAAATCTCTCAAAATCCTCTGTTCTATTGCTGGGTGACATGAACCCCCTTTTGCTGTGAATGAACCCCTGCTGTGCCTGGGTGACAGGGGCCAAAATCTCTCAAAATCCTCTGTTCTATTGCTGGGTGACATGAACCCACTTTTGCCGTGAATAAACCCCTGCTGTGCCTGGGTGACAGGGGCCTAAATCTCTCAAAATCCTCTGTTCTATTGCTGGGTGACATGAACCCACTTTTGCTGTGAATAAACCCCTGCTGTGCCTGGGTGACAGGGGCCTGAATCTCTCAAAATCCTCTGTTCTATTGCTGGGTGGCAAGATCCCCCTTTTGCCGTGAATGAACCCCTGCTGTGCCTTGGTAACAGGGGCCTAAATTTCTCAAAATCCTCTGTTCTATTGCTGGGTGACAAGAACCCCCTTTTGCCGTGAATGAACCTTTGCTGTGCCTGGGTGACAGGGGCCTAAATCTCTCAATATCCTCTGTTCTATTGCTGGGTGACATGAACCCCCTTTTGCCGTGAATGAACCCCTGCTGTGCCTGAGTGACAGGGGCCTAAATCTCTCAAAATCCTTTGTTCTATTGCTGGGTGACAAGATCCCCCTTTTGCCGTGAATGAACTTCTGCTGTGCCTGGGTGACAGGGGCCTAAATCTCTCAAAATCCTCTGTTCTTTTGCTGGGTGACATGAACCCCTTTTTGCCATGAATGAACCCCTGTTGTGCCTGGGTGACATGGGCCTCGTTCTCTCAAAATCCTTTGTTCTATTGCTGGGTGACAAGATCCCCCTTTTGCCGTGAATGAACTTCTGCTGTGCCTGGGTGACAGGGGCCTAAATCTCTCAAAATCCTCTGTTCTTTTGCTGGGTGACATGAACCCCTTTTTGCCATGAATGAACCCCTGTTGTGCCTGGGTGACAGGGGCCTAAATCTCTCAAAATCCTCTGTTCTATTGCTGGGTGACATGAACCCCCTTTTGCCGTTAATGAACCCCTGCTGTGCCTGGGTGACAGGGGCCTAAATCTCTCAAAATCCTCTGTTCTATTGCTGGGTGACATGAACCCCCTTTTGCCGTGAATTAACCCCTGCTGTGCCTGGGTGACATGGGCCTCGTTCTCTCAAAATCCTTTGTTCTATTGCTGGGTGACATGAACCCCCTTTTGCTGTGAATGAACCCCTGCTCTGCATTGCTGACAGGGAACTAAATTTAGTGAAAACATCTGTTACTGATCGGAAGATGCGCGACTACAAAGGATTTGGTGAATGGTGTCTGAACCAAGGGTTTGGCTTTGTGTCTCATTTTAGCTCTTGTTGGAATGGAAAAGAACTGTACAAGAAAGATGGTTTGCATCTTTCTCTCAAAGGAACGAATGTCCTCGGTGAACAGTTCCAAGTATTTGCTAAGAAGCATTTAAACTAGGAAAGGGGGGCAAAAGAGTGATAATCTAGCAGTCCAACTGCCCCCCGGAACAATGCCAGAAGAGGCCAGTAGCACAAAGGTTAAAGGGACACTGACAGGCCCAATAAGCATATTTAGGTATATATATATATATATATATGACAGTACAGGTCTTCTAAAGTGTATTAAAAGCATATAAGTATACCCCCTGTCCACCTTATAAATACAGTAAACTGAAGTTTTATAACCTGGTTGAATCGTCTTCATTCTGCCCAAGGGGCGGCGTTTCATCTTCACTTCTGCCCAGCCAGCCGCCCCCAACTGCCGTTTTGAAGCGCCTCCCAGCTCATCAATATTCACTTCGCTGGGCGGCTACTACTGTCCCCGACTTCACAAGATCCGGCGCATGAGACGGAGGCCGATGCCCATAGGATTGTATTGGGAATGCGCCGGATCTTGTGAAGTCGGGGACAGTAGTAGCCGTCCAGCGAAGTGAATATTGATGAGCTGGGCGGCGCTTCAAAATGGCAGTTGGGGGCGGCTGGATGGGCAGAAGTGGAGATGAAACGCCGCCCCTTGGGCAGAATGAAGATGATTCAACCAGGTTATAAAACTTCAGTTTACTGTATTTATAAGGTGGACACAGGGTATACTTATATGCTTTTAATACACTTTAGAAGACCTGTACTGTCATATATATACCTAAATATGCTTATTGGGCCTGTCAGTGTCCCTTTAAGAAATGACAAGCTCAGAGTCTTGTCTACAAATGCTCGCAGTCTAGGGACTAAGATCAATGAACTTGAGGCTATAATGGCATCTGAGAATATAGATGTAGTGGCTGTTACTGAGACGTGGTTCAAGGGGAGTAATGACTGGGATATATCAATACCAGGGTTCTCTCTATACAGGAAAGATAGAGAAGGCAAGAAGGGGGAGGGGTGGCCCTGTATGTTAAAGATAGCATAAAATCTAATTTGATACAAGTTAGCGAGAACAATTTTGAGTCAGTTTGGGTTACCGTGCAGCTTGATAATCATAAGGTAACTCGTGTAGGTGTGATATATAGACCACCTAGCCGAGTCAAAGAATTAGATGATCTACTAGTCGAGGAAATAGCTAAAATGACATTGAAGGGGGAAGTTATCATTATGGGAGACTTATGGGAGATGTAAACTGGAAAACCAAAATAGCTAGTTCTGCCAGGAGTACAGATATTCTAAATTCCCTACTGGGATTATCTCTACAGCAAGTAGTGGAGGAGCCAACCCGGAAGGAGGCCATTTTAGATTTAGTATTCACAAATGGGAGTTTGGTATCTGATATTAATGTAGGGGAAAGCTTGGGATCTAGTGATCACCAGTCAGTGTGGTTTACTATAAGTACAGTGACAGTGACAGTGAGTCACACCACACAAAAACAAAAGTTTTAGATTTTAGAAAAACTGACTTCAAAATTAGATTAGTGGTATATAAGTCCCTATAAGACTGGAACAGTTTCATTGGAGTCCAGGATAAATGGGACTACTTAAAAGTGGCACTATTGAAGGCAACAGAAAATTGCATTAGGCTTGTCAGTAAAAGCAAAAAATAGGAAGAGACCACTGTGGTACTCAGCAGAAGTGGCCAAAATCATTAAAAACAAAAAGATAGCATTTAGGAATTATAAAAAAAAAAAAACGAGGATGACAGTCAAATTGTCACGAGGGTATTAAGAGCCACGTCTGACTCCATTATACCCGGGGTCAGGAAGTCGCAGCGGGTGGCTGCGCGCTCTATATCTAAAGATCACAGTGTTTCTTAATGATTGTTTTCTGTGTTTGCCTTGCTATCCTTTTTGTCTCTCTCAGGGATCCGTAGCTTCTCCTCCTCAGCTGTTTCTTGTCTGCCACTCCCTACCTCCTTATATTCTCCCCTCACACTTCTCTAGTTGCCAGTTATAGAGCTTCCTGCTTGGACATCTATACTGACCCACTGGAGTGGTTAATCCTGGTTGTCGTTCCTGTGTGCTACCCTCCGGATCCCTGTTTGGCTTTGTTGTCTCCTGTTGTCGCCCACCTGGGAATATATGTTGAGTCTGTGTTGTCTGTCCTCACCTTGGTGTTTTCCCTTAGAGTTAGTGGTGCGGACTAGTGTTCCCATCGCCCTGTTCACTACCTAGGGCTCAGCTCAGGGAAAGCCAGGGCTTTAGGCACGTGATCGGCGTACGGGTGAGGAACCCGTCTAGGGACGTCAGGGCAGCCAGGTGCCAGCCGCCAGGTGAGTCAGGGGTCACCATCTTCCCTCTCACTTGGGCAGGGCCTTCCTCGTTCCCTCCCTCTGTGTCACGTATGTGATAGCCACGCCGACCGTGATACAAATTTATAAGATTAGGCAGAGAGAGGCCAAACAAGTTATAAGAGCTTCTAAAGCACAGGCAGAAGAGAAATTAGCTCAGTCAGGGAAAAAAGGCGAGAAGGCATTCTTCAGATACATAAATGAAAAAAGGAAACTAAAACAAGGAATTACCAAATTAAAAACAAAAGAAGGAAGGTATATGGAAAAAGATAAAGAACTAGCTGACTGCCTCAATGAATACTTCTGTTCAGTTTTTACAAAGGAAAATGAAGGAGAAGGACCTCAGTTAGGAAAGAAGACTAATGAATCTTTTGATGCATGTGTCTTTACAGAGGAAGAGGTTCTAAGTCAGCTGTCTAAAATTAATACAAATAAGTCACAGGGGCCTGATGGGTATACACCCAAAGCTATTAAAAGAGCTCAGCGGTGAACTAGCAAAACCATTAACAGATTTATTTAACCAATCACTGGCAACAGGAGTCGTCCCAGAAGATTGGAAATTAGCAAATGTTGTGCCCATTCACAAGAAAGGTAGTAGGGAGGAATCTGGCAACTATAGGCCAGTAAGCCTGACATCAATAGTGGGGAAATTAATGGAAGCCATACTTAAGGAGAGGATTGTGGAACATCTAAAATCCCATGGATTGAAAGATGAAAAACAGCATGGGTTTACTTCAGGGAGATCATGTCAAACTAATCTCATAGATTTTTTTGATTGGGTGACTAAAATAATAGATGGAGGAGGTGCAGTAGACATCGCTTCTCTGGACTTTAGTAAGGCTTTTGATACTGTCCCACACAGAAGGCTTATCAATAAAGTGCAGTCTTTGGGCTTGGACTCCCATATTGTTGAATGGATTAGGCAGTGGCTGAGGGACAGGCAACAGAGGGTTGTAGTCAATGGAGTATATTCAGACCAAGGTCTTGTTACCAGTGGGGTACCTCAGGGATCTGTTCTGGGACCCATATTGTTTAATATCTTTATCAGCGAAATTGCAGAAGGCCTCGATGGTAAGGTGTGTCTTTTTGCTGATGACACAAAGATTTGTAACAGGGTTGATGTTCCTGGAGGGATACACCAAATGGAAAAGGACTTAGGAAAACTAGAGGAATGGTCAAAAATCTGGCAACTAAAATTTAATGTTGATAAGTGCAAGATAATGCACCTGGGATGTAAAAACCCAAGAGCAGAATATAAGATCAGTGATACAGTCCTAACCTCAGTATCTGAGGAAAGGGATTTAGGGGTCATTATTTCAGAAGACTTAAAGGTAGGCAGACAATGTCATAGAGCAGCAGGAAATGCTAGCAGAATGCTTGGGTGTATAGGGAGAGGAATTACCAGTAGAAAGAGGGAGGTGCTCATGCTGCTCTACAGAGCACTAGTGAGACCTCATTTGGAGTATTGTGCTCAGTACTGGAGACCATATCTCCAGAAGGATATTGATACTTTGGAGAGAGTTCAGAGAACAGCTACTAAACTGGTACATGGATTGCAGGATAAAACTTACCAGGAAAGATTAAAGGACCTTAACATGTATAGCTTGGAAGAAAGACGAGACAGAGGGGATATGATAGAAACTTTTAAATACATAAAGGGAATCAACAAGTTAAAAGAGGAGAGAATATTTAAAAGAAGAAAAACTGCTACAAGAGGACATAGTTTTAAATTAGAGGGGCAAAGGTTTAAAAGTAATATCAGGAAGTATTACTTTACTGAGAGAGTAGTGGATGCATGGAATAGCCTTCCTGCAGAAGTGGTACCTGCAAACACAGTGGAGGTATTTAAGCATACATGGGATAGGCATAAGGCCATCCTTTATATAAGATAGGGCCAGGAGCTATCCATAGTATTTAGTATATTGGGCAGACTAGATGGGCCAAATGGTTCTTATCTGCCGACACATTCTATGTTTCTATGTTTCTACAAGCGCACGCTGATGATAGCATTCCCACCTGACAGTGGGGGCACAGTGGAAGCACAAGGCGAAGGTAGAGGAGGAGGAAGAGGTCACCAACGCAGCTGGGGCACCGCGAGCACCTGAGAAGGCAGGGTTAGCATGGCCAAAATGTGGAAAAGCTTTGTCAGCCTTGGAGGTGCTGACCTGCCCTGCAGCCAGTGTATAGTGTGAATGTGTGTTTAGCACGGCAGAGAGCATTATCACAGGCTGCAGCCAATGTGGACAAGCTTACGTTTATTAAAATGAATCAGGCATGGATCCCACAGGACTTGTCTGTACCTTGTGCAGAATAGACATTTATACCAGCCTCAACCATCCATTCTTGTACTCAAGTGCACGTATTCTTTGTTTTATTTTGTTATATGTCCCAATATTTTGGGGGATACCCCAATTTAAAAATAAAAAATAACACAAATCAGTGTTGGCTACCTATTCCTAATTCACCGCCGCTTCCACCTACATCGCCACGTCAACCTACACCGCCACATCCACCGCCTTCTCAACCTCCTACTCCTAGATTGTTATTTTTAATTTTTCTGTATTTTATGTTATATCAAGTCATTTCCCTATCCACATTTGTTTGCAGAACAGTTGCCATCTCTTAAGCACATTTTGATGCCTTTTGCAGCCCTCTAGCCCTTTCCAGGACTATTTTAGAGCCATTTTAGTGCCCAAAAGCTCTGGTCCCCATTGACTTCAATGGGGTTCAGGTTCGGCGAATAGTTCCGGACATCACTATCGGTAATACAAAATAAAATGAAATACCATAAGTATAATAATATCTAATAATATTATAATCATAATATTAATATTAATAGTAATGATGTCGTCATGTATTCACAAATCTACAATGGACACTGTCAATTTGAATGTCACAACCTGGTCAATAGTAGTGGAAAAATGGTGAATGGTTAGGAGGGGGCACTGGACGGCCAACACAAAGGACCATAGTGGATGGGGAATCTCATTAGCTTAGTACATATATATGTATAAATGAATAATTTAATAAATAAGTAAATCCGGATTCTCGCAACTTCATAGGTAAAGTAAAAATATAAAAATATAAATATATATATATACAGGGTGGGCCATTTATATGAATACACCTTAATAAAATGGGAATGGTTGGTGATATTATCTTCCTGTTTGTGGCACATTAGTATATGTGAGGGGGGAAACTTTTCAAGATGGGTGGTGACCATGGCAGCCATTTGAAGTCGGCCATTTTGAATCCAACTTTAGTTTTTTCAATAGGAAGAGGGTCATGTGACACATCAAACTTATTGGGAATTTCACAAGAAAAACAATGGTGTGCTTAATTTTAACGTAACTTTATTCTTTCATGAGTCATTTACAAGTATCTGACCACTTATAAAATGTGTTCAATGTGCTGCCCATTGTGTTGGATTGTCAATGCAACCCTCTTCTCCCACTCTACACACACTGATAGCAACACTGCAGGAGAAATGCTAGCACAGGCTTCCAGTATCCGTAGTTTCAGGTGCTGCACATCTCGTATATTCACAGCATAGACGATTACCTTCAGATGACCACAAAGATAAAAGTCTAAGGGGGTCACTGGATATGCGAAATTGCTACATGATGATGTGTTTCCCTCTTTATGCACTGAAGCTGGCACGTTCCCTGAGTTTTTCCAGCAAGATGGTGCACCACCACATTATGGGTGTCAGGTCAGAGCATTTCTAGATGAACAGTTTCTTGGAAAGTGGATTGGTCGTCATGGGCCAGTTGAATGGCCCCCAAGGTCTCCCGATCTGACCCCCTTAGACTTTTATCTTTGGGGTCATCTGAAGGCAATTGTCTATGCTGTGAAGATACGAGATGTGCAGCACCTGAAACTACGGACACTGGAAGCCTGTGCTAGCATTTCTCCTGCGGTGTTGCTATCAGTGTGTGAAGAGTGGGAGAAGAGGGTTGCATTGACAATCCAACACAATGGGCAGCACATTGAACACATTTTATAAGTGGTCAGAAACTTGTAAATAACTCATGAAAGAATAAAGTTACGTTAAAACCAAGCACACCATTGTTTTTCTTGTGAAATTCCCAATAAGTTTTATGTGTCACATGACCCTCTTCCTATTGAAAAAACAAAAGTTGGATTCAAAATGTCCGACTTCAAAATGGCCGCCATGGTCACCACCCATCTTGAAAAGTTTCCCCCCTCACATATACTAATGTGCCACAAACAGGAAGTTAATATCACCAACCATTCCCATTTTATTAAGGTGTATCCATATAAATGGCCCACCCTGTATATATACATATATATATATACATATGGACAACTTTCCCATGATTCTAATAATGTATAAAATATAATGTATAAAAGATAGCAAATGAGGGACTTAAATGGTTGCATAATTAAGATACTTAAATATGTGAGAAGATATATACAATTTTAAAGACTGGTCCCATACAGGCTGGGGTCTTTGGAGAATAAAAAAAAAAAAACGCATGAGAAATATATATCAAGGATGTGAACCCAAATAAAATATACTGGTGGAATGGCATAACAAGGATGTGAACCCAGAGCAATTACTGATAAGGTGACCTAGAGCGAGAATTACAAAGCTAACATAAGGAGATAGAGAGATATAGAGAAGTATAGCTGCTGGTGGTACCTGTGGGGTCCGTGCTGGGGCTTGTAGCGCGGCCTTGCACGCCTGCAAGAAAGCATGCTTAGAAGAGCAGGAGAGAAAGGGGCGGAGTCTGGGATTGACAGCTGCTCGGTCCGTTGGACCGGAGCTGTCATTGTAAACAGCGCATGCGCCCATCAGTGTGCCGAGCGCTATATTCAGTACAGGCTCCCTGAACAGCGTGCGCACACAGGGAGACTGCCGGGCATTGTGATAGCTGGGCAATTAGACAGAGTGATGGGGACTGGTGTGGAGATGAATGGGAACAAGAGGGATGGCTTGATTATTTAGCAGGGACGTTTGGGCAGAATTTGAAAATAATAGTAGGGAAAAAGAGTGATATAATGAGATTATACACCCAAAGACTGATGGTATGAAAACAAGTGATGTGGGAGAGAATTAGGCTAGGGGAATAGATTTGATATTTAATAGGTAAAATGTTGACAAGTAGAGGGAGGGGAAGGGGGGAATGTGGAGGAGAGAAAGGAAACAGGAAAAGGAGACAGATTGGAAGATGAGCCAGTGGGAATGGAGGTGATGGGTGAAAGGGCCAATATGAGTGGTGGGGGGGGGGGACTGTGATAAATTGAGTGGGGGGGGGAATCTTGTGGAGTGTGTATAACGGCAAGGGATGTGGGCAAAATGGATAGATAGCAAGTGGTGGAGGGGACTCATAATTAAAGAAACATATTGTATGGTGATGGCAATGGCCGTGGACAGCGTGAATTGCAATGAAGCGGTGGCAAATACGGGAGTGAGCTGATGAGGAAAAGGACATAGCCAAAGACCAGTAGTTGAGAGAGGACTGGTCAGAAACAATTGCTCTCCAGTGATTCGTTTAGACCATAAGGTTCTATGATTTGCATCTTAAAAATCCAAAACATTTCTTTCCGTCTCAATTTCTGAAACCGGTTTGAGTGGGTAGCTGGAATTTGTTCAATTAATCTCTCGGTCTCTAGTTTGTCCGCTTTTATTTGTTTTTTACATGTTCTATTTTTTTCCTTATAGTTTTTCAGTGCTTCCGTGCTACTCTCCTGTTTTAGTGATTTATATGCTTTCTTTTTGTCATTTATTGCTTTCTTTACAGTTCTATTTATCCACATTTGTTTCTTTTTGTTCCTTAACCTTTTATTTCCATATGGTATGTACCTCCCACAATGAGATTTTAAGATGCTTTTAAAATTAAATATATCCCATTTTGAGGCTGTATTTTTATTTTTGAGGACTTTGTCCCAGTTAGTTAGGCCTATGGCCTCTCTTAGTTGGCTAAATTTTGCTTTTTTGAAGTTTGGTATTTTTGTTCCTCCCTGTAGAAACGCTCTTTTCAATGATAATTGGAAGGTTATTACTTTATGGTCACTATTTCCCAGGTGTCCCCCAACCTGCACGTCTGTTGTTCTGTCAGGCCTATTGGTTAATACTAAGTCCAGTGTGACCGTCCCTCTAGTCGGGTCCGGAACTAGTTGGGAGAGGTAATTGTCTTTGGTTATTGCCAAGAACCGGTTTCCTTTATGAGATATACAAGTTTCAGTTTCCCAGTCTATATCTGGGTAGTTGAAGGATCCCATAATAACCACCTCATTATGATTTGCCGCTTTGTCTATCTCCTTTATTTTTCTCCATCTCCCGGTTGTTGTGTTGCTGTGGATCATGTGAGCGTGACTTGCGATCATGTGACTCATTCCCCTGACTTCACGGGCCGCGTGACAGGCCATCACGTGACCGCCGAACATCACGTGGGATTATGACGTCACTGAAGGTCCTTGAACGGTATGTGCGGCTGTACCTGTGCGATTGGCCACCGCACGGCCCAGCCGCGCCTCTACCTCTTAGAAGGTCAGCGATAGGTCTATGAACCTAATTGACATCATATGGTTGCATTTTTGCACCTGATTGATGTGCCCCGATTGGTGGAGCACTCATTTAAATAAAGCCTCTTCAGCAGGAAGACTGTACCCCCACAGGAAGGTTTCAATCGAAACGCGCGTCGGGGTGTGCGGTCTTCCTGTGGATTTATTACTTTCTAGATATGGTATGTGACCCTTATTCTGTCCACTTATTTGATGTATTTTATTGCGGTTTGAGCCTCTTGAACAAATGTTTAATATATTGCTTTGTCAATTTTATGTGGTTTTGCACATGCACTTTACCATGGTGCTGCATTTAATTGAATAGGTATATGTCTAATTAAAAATTCACACCTGGGAGTTGCTACGTTTTTCTGCTTACACTGCAGTCTGCACATGCACTTTAAATCCGATGACATTATCTGCACTCTCATGGAGAGTGGATATCTTTCTAAACATATATCTTATATAGCAGCTTTCTCTTTTATAGGCTCTTGTGTTTAGGTCACCTGCTTCATTATACTGATTTGTAGTTTATAAATTCTCCCAGGATTGTACCACACTTTGTTGCATTTGTCTGTCATCTCTTTTGTATATCTTTTAAATCATGCATTTCTTTGGAAGAAAGAAGAGACAGAGGGCATATGATAGAAACTTTTAAATACATAAAGGGAATCAACTCGGTAAAGGAGGAGAGCATATTTAAAAGAAGAAAAACTACCACAAGAGGACACAGTTTTAAATTAGAGGGGCATAGGTTTAAAAGTAATATAAGGAAGTATTACTTTACTGAGAGAGTAGTGGATGCATGGAATAGCCTTCCTGCAGAAGTGGTAGCTGCAAATACAGTGAAGGGGTTTAAGCATGCATGGGATAGGCATATGGCTATCCTTCATATAAGATAGGGCCAGGGGCTATCCATAGTATTCAGATATATTGGGCAGACTAGATGGGCCAAATGGTTCTTATCTGCCGACACATTCTATGTTTCTATGTTTCTATGTTTCATTTAATAAAACAATATTTTTATAGCTTAATAGCTCTCAGTGTCCGTTTATAGGTTATCTCGTTTAGTAGTAGATTTTCTGTGGACTCTGGTATATTAGGTGGTTTATAGTAAACTCCTATTAGTAATTTATTGTTCTTTTTAGCTCCATATATCTCTACCCACAGTGACTCCACATGTTCATGTCCCTCACTTATATCTTCACGGAGTGTGGGCTTTAGACAAGACTTTACAAAAAGGCAGACCCCTCCACCTCTCCGGTTTTGACGATCCTTTCTAAACAGACTGTAACCTTGTACATTAACTGCCCAGTCATAGCTCACATCCAGCCATGTCTCAGTTATTCCCACTATGTCATAGTCCTCCTCACACATCACTAATTCCAGTTCACCAGTTTTATTAGTCAGGCTTCTGGCATTAGTATACATACATTTGAGAGGTTTATGTATATTTTTTACCCTATACCTTTCCTTCTGAACTGTTCTAGTCCCTCCTTCCATTCCTCCCCCAGTCCCACTACCTTGCCCCCGGTCTCTATCTGTACTATCTTCCCCTCCTATAGTGTAATTTCCCTCCCCCCCAGTCCCTAGTTTAAACACTCCTCCAACCTTCTAGCCATCTTCTTCCCCAACACAGCTGCCCCTTCCCCATTGAGGTGCAGCCCGTCCCTACGATAGAGCCTGTAGCCGATAGAGAAGTCGGCCCAGTTCTCCAGGAACCCAAACCCCTCCATCCTACACCAGTTCTTGAGCCACTAGTTAATTTCCCTAATCTCCCACTGCCTTTCTTGTGTGGCCCGTGGTACAGGCAGTATTTCGGAAAATACTACCTTTGAGGTCCTTGCCCTAAGCTTTTGACCTAAATCCCTGAAATCATTTTTAAGGACTCTCCACCTAGCTCTAACTTTGTCATTGGTTCCGATATGGACCATGACCGCTGGATCTTCTCCAGCCCCTCCCAGTAATCTGTCAACCCGATCTGCGATGTGCCGAACTCTAGCGCCAGGAAGACAGCACACTGTTCGGCGATCACGGTCTTTGTGACAGATTGCCCTATCTGTTCCCCTAATAATGGAGTCTCCCACTACCAGCACCTGTCTGGCCTGCCCTGCTCTCCTGGTCCCCTGCTTACTGGAGCTGACAATCCCCTGACTGGCAGAGGAAGTGTCCGGCTGCAGCAGTGCCATCCCTGGACTGACATCCCCCTCATCTGCCAAACGTGCAAACTTGTTGGGGTGTGTCAGATCAGGGCTAGCCTCCCTGGCACTCTTCCCTCTACCCCGCTTTCTAACTGTTACCCAGCTAGCTACCTCACTTTCCTCAGCCTCCTCTCTGTCACCCTCCCCCTCATCTACCCCAAAGAGAGCTTGCTCGGTGAGACGCAAACTCTTTTGCAAATTGTCAATGCCTCTCAGTGTTGCAACTTGCTTGTTTAGAAACTCGATTTGCGATTCCAAACGGGTAATTTGCTCACATCTTGAACAAAGATATACACCCTCGAACGGATGTTCCAGGACTGCATCCATCATGCAAGATGTGCACTGGACTGCATTGTCAATTGTGCAACACATACTAAATGGGGATTACACCACAAAAGCGAAAAATACAATACAATGTAGTAATAAGAAACTGGCTAATTGCAGTCCCCCACTGAAGTCCCTGAATCTAAAGTCACTTAATCTTAATTTACACACTTACTCAACCACGTGTCGCGGTCAAACTGGCGTTATATATCTGCTTATATAAATATAAATGAACCTCACTACACCAGCCTGGTTTGTTTTCCCTCTGGATTCAAAAACAGTTATGCCCACATTGTGCCCTCTTAAAGTACTTATCCCTTCATTGTGTCCCTTTCACAGTAGTTATGCCTTCATTGTGTCCCTCTCACGATAGTTATGCCCTCTCTGTGCCCCTTTCACAATAGTAATGCCCTATCTGTGCCCCCTTCACAGCTGAAATGCCCTCTGTGTGCCCCTTCATAGTAGTTATTCCCTCACTATCCCTCCATAACAGTAGTAATGCCCTCTGGGCCCCTTCACAGTAGTAACGCCCAATATGCCCTCTTCACAGAAATAATGCCTACTCTGTGCCCCATAACACTTATTCCTACATCCTTCACAGGAGTAATGCCCTCTGCGCCCCCTTCATAGTAGTAATGCCCTCTGCGCCCCCTTCATAGTAGTAATGCCCATTGTGCCCCTACACAGCAGTAATGTCCATTGTGCCCCTTGCACAGTTGTAATGCCCATTGTTTGCCCTCCACAATAGTAATTCCCATTGTGCCCCCTTAATAGTAGCAATGCCCTCTGTGCCACTTTGTAGTAGTAATGCCCTCTGTGCCCCCTCCATAGTGGAAATGCCTATTGTGCCTCCTTCACAGTAGTAAAACCCTCTGTGCCCCCTCTGTGTTAAAAAAACAAAACAGTAATTACTTACCTTGCCCTTTTCGTGATGCTCAGATCCAGCTCTCCCCTGCAGACACAGATCGCTCTGCAGCCCTGTGTGGGAGGAGCACAGGCATATTCCCACAGAGGCTGACAGCGCGATCTGTGTCTGCAGGCTGAATGGTGGAGCAGTGAGAAGTCTTCCTGCTTCACCATTCAGTGTGGGAGAGACAGAGCACAGGGAGCTTCCGGCGCTGCAACAATGAGCACTTCCATCTGTATTGATGAAAGTGCACATTGCATCTGGGCTCTGGCAGCCCCTGACAGCGGGCACCCGGGGCAGACAGCCCCCCACCATCCCCCCATCCTTAACACACCACTGA
Source organism: Bufo bufo (assembly GCF_905171765.1). NCBI lineage: Eukaryota > Metazoa > Chordata > Amphibia > Anura > Bufonidae > Bufo > Bufo bufo. The sequence continues at coordinate 606,860,561 of NC_053391.1, forward strand.
TAATAATGGCATTATTGCCCTCTTATTTTTGGTATAACACTGAACAGTCATTATAGCTCAGTTCTTATCTTACTGATAAGAATGTGGCTTAAATTAGTGTTTATGACCTCTTAGTAGTTTAAAGATAAGGTTTATTTGATGATTGGCACACAGTGAAAGTAAAACTACCAGTCACAGAGTTAGAAAAACAGTTAATCCTTTGTGACAGAACAGCTCAATATTTTTAATAAAAGCCAATTGAAAAAATGATTTTTTTTAAGCCAAAAATAAGTAAAATGCAATAAAAAAAAATTGCCACCGAAGGTGTACATAACCTTTAAAGAGGACCTCTCCCCACTCCTGACATGCCTGTTTTAACAGCTACACACATTCCCCATGTAGCAACAATTCTGCTGCATCAGCTCTTATGGCGCTATCTTGTGCCATTCCTTTATTATTTCTACTAGAAGTTATGAATGAATTGCTAGTCTGCAGTAAGGGTACAGAGGGGTGGTAACCAGTTGGGGGGGGTACCTGCACAGTCTGACAATGGCAGCAATGATTAGATAGAGTGAGACAGGGACCCCCCAACTGTGCCCCCTTCATAGTAGTTATGCCCACACCGTGCCCCCTTCGCAGTAGTTATGCCAACATTGCGCCCCCTTCACGGTAGTAATGCCCAGATGTGCCCCCTTCAAAGTAGTTATGCCCAGATGTGCCCCTTCACACTAGTAATGCACACATTGTGCCCCCTTCACAGTAGTTATGCCCACATTGTGCCCCTTCACAGTACTAATGCTAACATTGTGCCCCTTTCACAGTAGTTTGCCCAGATGTGTCCCTTCACAGTAGCCATGCCCTCATGTGCCCCTTCACAGTAGTTACGGCCAGATATGTGCCCCCTCACAGTAGTTATTCCCACATGTTCCCCCTTCACAGGAAGTAAAAAAAACTGTAAATACTATCCTAGTTCCAGCTCAGTTCAGCAGGCGGTGTTCCCCAGCAGGAGCAGGACAGGGTCACATATTGTGCTTTCTGTATCGGAGGAGGAGCACAGTCAGATTCCCAGCCGGCATGTTCCTCCTCCACAGCCCTGCAGAGGGATAGTGCGATGTCTGACCGCATCGTGCTGGGGAGTGCCGGCAGCTGAGTTGAATGGAGAAGCGGGAGTGGACGGCTCTTTGTTTCATCATTACAATCAGTTGTCTCTGCGTCGTATGGATGCAGAGACAGCTGAGAGCGGGACATAGCTCAGCCATTCCGGGACAGTTGGAAGGTATGTAACACTGAACCGTCTCTTACAGTAATAAAACAAAGCATTTACTAATATGGGTATAATAATGGTGTTTCTGCTGTATTGCTTTTGTAAAACACTGAATAGTTTCTTGAATAAAACAACATGTTCACTAACACTGGTATTGTGATGATGCTATTGCCATATTGCTTGTGGTATAACATTTAACAGTTTATTGAAGTAATAAAGCAAAGCATTTACTAACATGTTATAACAATGGCATTATTACTGAATTGTTTTCTGTATAACAGTGAACGTTTTCTTGAAGTAATAAAACAACATGTTCACTAACACTGGTATAATAATGATGCTATAGCCGTATTGCTTTTGGCATGACACTGAACGGTTTGTTGAGGTACAGTAATAAAGCAAAATGTTCACTAACACAGGTATAATAATAGCTTTAATGCCATATTGCTTGTGGCATAACAATTAACCTCTTAAGGACACAGGGCGTACAGGTACGCCCTGATGTCCTGGTACTTAAGGAACTGATCGGAACTGGATGCCTGCTGAAATCAAACTGCAGGCACCCTGGGACAATGCCGAGGGGGGTCCTGTGACCCCGCTGTATCGGTGATTGCTGCAAACCGCAGGTCAATTCAGACCTGCGGTTGGCAGCGCTTTCGGAAGTTTCTGACGATCAGGAACTTCAATATGACCAAAATGCTTGTTTTTATTATCGCCCTCCTCTGCAGCCCTCATTGTTATCTGCCAGCGGGCTGTGCAGGGGGGGAGGTGCGGGCGGTGCCGGGGGGGCAGGCGGGCGATCATCCTGCCCGCCCCCTCTCATTTCCAGGATGGCCGAGCGGTTAGCAAGCAGAGTGTCAGCACTGTTGTGGCAGCGAGTGATAGTTACCATGGCAACTAGACGCCTTTACAAGCTTCCAGCTGTCCATGGTGCTGATCAGACTTCTGCTAAAGGTAGAAGTCTGATCCTACTTTGTAAAGTGAAAATGCAGTACAGTACACTATCTTAAAAAAAAATGCACTACACATATTAGGTATCACCGTGCTTGTAATAACCTGCTCTATAAAAATATCACATGACCTAACCCCTCAGGTGAATACCGTAAAACAATATAATAAAAACGGTGTAAAACATTTTTTGGTCACCTTACATCACAAAAAGTGTAATAGCAAACGATCAAAAAGTCATACGCACCCCAAAATAGTGCCAATAAAACTGTCATCTCATTCCGCAAAAATCGTATCCTACCCAAGATAATCGCCCAAAATCTGAATAAACTATGGCTCTCGGACTATGGAGACACGAAAACATGATTTTTTTTGTTTCAAAAATGAAATAATTGTGTAAAACGTACATAAATAAAAAAAAGTTTACATATTAGGTATGGCCGCGTCCGTGATAACCTGCTCTATAAAAATACCACATAATCTAACCTTTCAGATGAATGTTGTAAATAACAAAAAATAAAAATGGTGCCAAAACAGCTATTTCTTGTTACCTTGCCTCACAAAAAGTGTAATATGGAGCAACCAAAAATCATATGTACCCAAAAATAGTACCAACAAAACTGCCACCCTATCCTGTAGTTTCCAAAATGGTGTCACTTTTTTGGAGTTTCTACTCTAGGGGTTCTTCAAATAGGACATGGTGTCAAAAAAACAGTCCAGCAAAATTTGCCTTCCAAAAACCGTATGGCATTTCTTTCCTTCTGCGCCCTGCCGTTTGCCTGTACAGCAGTTTAAGACCACATTTGGGGTGTTTCTGTAAACTACAGAATCAGGGCCATAAATATTGAGTTTTGTTTGGCTGTTAACCCTTGCTTTGTTACTGGAAAAAAATTATTAAAATAGAAAATTTGCCAAGAAATCGAAATGAAATGTTATCTCCATTTGCCATTAACTCTGGTGGAACACCTAAAGGGTTAATGACGTTTGTAAAATCAGTTTTGAATACCTTGAGGGGTGTAGTTTTTTTGGGTGGTTTCTATTATGTAAGCCTCACAAAGTAACTTCAGACCTGAACTGGTCCTTAAAAAGCGTTTTCTTTTCAAAAAAATTCTGAAAAATTTTGCTTCTAAACTTCTAAGCCTTGTAACATCCCCAAAAAATAAAATGGCATTCCCAAAGTGATCCAAACATGAAGTAGACATATAGGGAATGTAAAGTAATAACTATTTTTGGAGGTATTACTATGTATTATAGAAGTAGAGAAATTGAAACTTGGAATTTTTTGGTAAATTTGGTATTTTTTTATAAATAAAAAAATAATAATTTTACTCCATTTTACCAGTATCATGAAGTACAATATGTGACGAAAAAAACTGTCTCAGAATGGCCTGGATAAGTAAAAGCGTTTTAGAGTTATCCACACATAAAGTGACACTGGTCAGATTTGCAAAAAATGGCCTGGTACTTAAAGGGACACTGACAGGCCCAATAAGCATAATTAGCTATATATATGCATGCACAGGTCTTGTAGTGTGTATTAAAAACATATACACTGCGTGCAGAATTATTAGGCAAATGAGTATTTTGACCACATCATCCTCTTTATGCATGTTGTCTTACTCCAAGCTGTATAGGCTCGAAAGCCTACTACCAATTAAGCATATTAGGTGATGTGCATCTCTGTAATGAGAAGGGGTGTCGTCTAATGACATCAACACCCTATATCAGGTGTGCATAATTATTAGGCAAAATGGGTCAAAAGAAGGACTTGACAGGCTCAGAAAAGTCAGAAATAGTGAGATATCTTGCAGAGGGATGCAGCACTCTTAAAATTGCAAAGCTTCTGAAGCGTGATCATCGCACAATCAAGCGTTTCATTCAAAATAGTCAACAGGGTCGCAAGAAGCGTGTGGAAAAACCAAGGCGCAAAATAACTGCCCATGAACTGAGAAAAGTCAAGCGTGCAGCTGCCAAGATGCCACTTGCCACCAGTTTGGCCATATTTCAGAGCTGCAACATCACTGGAGTGCCCAAAAGCACAAGGTGTGCAATACTCAGAGACATGGCCAAGGTAAGAAAGGCTGAAAGACGACCACCACTGAACAAGACACACAAGCTGAAACGTCAAGACTGGGCCAAGAAATATCTCAAGACTGATTTTTCTAAGGTTTTATGGACTGATGAAATGAGAGTAATTCTTGATGGGACAGATGGATGGGCCCGTGGCTGGATTGGTAAAGGGCAGAGAGCTCCAGTCCGACTCAGACGCCAGCAAGGTGGAGGTGGAGTACTGGTTTGGGCTGGTATCATCAAAGATGAGCTTGTGGGGCCTTTTCGGGTTGAGGATGGAGTCAAGCTCAACTCCCAGTCCTACTGCCAGTTTCTGAAAGACACCTTCTTCAAGCAGTGGTACAGGAAGAAGTCTGCATCCTTCAAGAAAAACATGATTTTCATGCAGGACAATGCTCCATCACACGCGTCCAAGTACTCCACAGCGTGGCTGGCAAGAAAGGGTATAAAAGAAGAAAATCTAATGACATGGCCTCCTTGTTCACCTGATCTGAACCCCATTGAGAACCTGTGGTCCATCATCAAATGTGAGATTTACAAGGAGGGAAAACAGTACACCTCTCTGAACAGTGTCTGGGAGGCTGTGGTTGCTGCTGCACGCAATGTTGATGGTGAACAGATCAAAACACTGACAGAATCCATGGATGGCAGGCTTTTGAGTGTCCTTGCAAAGAAAGGTGGCTATATTGGTCACTGATTTGTTTTTGTTTTGTTTTTGAATGTCAGAAATGTATATTTGTGAATGTTGAGATGTTATATTGGTTTCACTGGTAAAAATAAATAATTGAAATGGGTATATATTTGTTTTTTGTTAAGTTGCCTAATAATTATGCACAGTAATAGTCACCTGCACACACAGATATCCCCCTAAAATAGCTAAAACTAAAAACAAACTAAAAACTACTTCCAAAAATATTCAGCTTTGATATTAATGAGTTTTTTGGGTTCATTGAGAACATGGTTGTTGTTCAATAATAGAATTAATCCTCAAAAATACAACTTGCCTAATAATTCTGCGCTCCCTGTAAGTCTAATTTCTGTCCACCTTATGAACACTGCAAACTGATGTTTTATAACCTGATGCAATCGGTCTTCTTTCTGCCCAAGGGGCGGCGTTTCAGCTTCACTTCTGCCCAGCCAGCCGCCCCCCAACTGCCGTTTTGAAGTGCCACCCAGCTCATCAATATTCACTTCACTGGGCGGCTTCTGCTGTCCCCGACGTTCCGAGATCCGGCGCATGCCCAATAGAAAGCTATGGGTGCCGGGCGCATGCGCAGAAGCTGAAAGTGAGTCCGATGCCCATAACTTTCTATTGGGCATGCGCCGGATCTCGGAATGTCGGGGACAGCAGAAGCCGCCCAGCGAAGTGAATATTGATGAGCTGGGCGGCACTTCAAAGCGGCAGTTGGGGGGCGGCTGGCTGGGCAGAAGTGAAGCTGAATCGCCGCCCCTTGGGCAGAAAGAAGACCGATTACATCAGGTTATAAAACATCAGTTTGCAGTGTTCATAAGGTGGACAGGAGTTTTTAACACACAATACAAGACCTGTGCATGCATATACACTCACCTAAAGAATTATTAGGAACACCATACTAATACGGTGTTGGACCCCCTTTTGCCTTCAGAACTGCCTTAATTCTATATGGCATTGTTTCAACAAGGTGCTGATAGCATTCTTTAGAAATGTTGGCCCATATTGATAGGATAGCATCTTGCAGTTGATGGAGATTTGAGGGATGCACATCCAGGGCACGAAGCTCCCATTCCACCATATCCCAAAGATGCTCTATTGGGTTAAGATCTGGTGACTGTGGGGGCCATTTTAGTACAGTGAACTCATTGTCATGTTCAAGAAACCAATCTGAAATTATTTGAGCTTTGTGACATGGTGCATTATCCTGCTGGAAGTAGCTATCAGAGCATGGAAACATGTTCTCATTCTGTTTACGCCAAATTCGGACTCTACCATTCGAATGTCTCAACAGAAATCGAGACTCATCAGACCAGGCAACATTTTTCCCTGTCTTCAACAGTCCAATTTTGGTGATCTCGTGCAAATTGTAGCATCTTTTTCCTATTTGTAGTGGAGATGAGTGGTACCCGGTGGGGTCTTCTGCTGTTGTAGCCCAAGGTTGTGCGTGTTGTGGCTTCACAAATGCTTTTCTGCATACCTCGGTTGTAACGAGTGGTTATTTCAGTCAACGTTGCTCTTCTATCAGCTTGAATCAGTTGGCCCATTCTCCTCTGACCTCTAGCATCCACAAGGCATTTTTGCCCACAGGACTGCCGCATACTGGATGTTTTTCCCTTTTCACACCATTCTTTGTAAACCCTAGAAATGGTTGTGTGTGAAAATCCCAGTAACTGAGCAGATTGTGAAATACTCAGACCGGCCCGTCTGGCACCAACAACCATGCCACGCTCAAAATTGCTTAAATCACCTTTCTTTCCCATTCTGACATTCAGTTTGGAGTTCAGGAGATTGTCTTGACCAGGACCACAACCCTACATGCATTGAAGCAACTGCCATGTGATTGGTTGACTAGATAATTGCATTAATGAGAAATAGAACAGGTGTTCCTAATAATTCTTTAGGTGAGTGTATATAGCTAATTATGCTTATTGGGCCTGTCAGTGTCCCTATAAGGTGAAAATGAGCCCGGTCCTTAAGGGGTTTACAGTTTCTTGAAGTAATAAAACAAAATAGTTTTCTAACACGGTATAATAATGGCATTATTGCCGTTGGGCTTTTGGTTTAACACTGAATGGTTTATTGAATAAATAAAATGTTCAGTAACAATGGTATAATAATGGCGTTATTGCCACATATATTTTGGCATGATACTACTAAATGGTTTGTTGATGTAATAAAACAAATAATTCCCTAACACGGGTATAATATAATGCCGTTTTTGCCTTATTGCTTTTGGTATAACGGTGAACGGCTTTTGAAGTAATAAAACAACATGTTCACTAGCGAGTTTATAACAATGGCATTATTGCTATATTGCTTTAGATATAACCATAAACAGTATCTTGAAGTAATAAAGCAAAGTGTTCACTAACAGGGGTGTAATAATGGCATTATTGCTGTATAACATTCAACTCCTTAGTGACCAGCTTGTTTGGGGCCTTAATAACCAAGCGACTTTTTATTTTTTATGTTTTTCCATTGTCGCCCTCCAAGAGCTATAAACTTTTTTATTTTTCCATCTATGTAGTCGTATGAGGTCTCTTTTTTGCAGGACAAATTGTAATTTTTAATGGTGCCATTTTGGGATACTGATACTGCAGCGTCCCACTACGCGTGTGTGGGCACTGCTTAAAAGCACTTTTTACATTATTAAAAGCACTAGGTTGTAATGTATAACTTTACATTTGTGTATCTGCAAAATCCCTGTTAACAGGCAGATTAAGTGCAATTTATACATCCCACCACTAGATGGGGATAAAGTTCAGGTCTTATATATACCTAGGTCAGGCCTAGTGAGACAGATTAGTTGAGACCAGAAATGAATTGAGACCAGTAGGGAGTTGAGATCAGTGTGGAAAAATGTAGTTCAGAAGAGAGCAGATCTGAGGTAGTCAGATCAGATTAGTGGGAGAGAAGATAGAGTGAAGACTTCATAACACAGATTAGTGAGTGGAGCCAACTTCGCTAGTAGGTGATACTCAAATGATAGGCGCAGAAGAGTGTTTTGCTTCTGTAGCTGGACTATAGACTTGCATCCCTGACCAGTAGGAGAAGAGTTTGCCTCCCTGGAAAAGAAACAAGCATTCCTAGGAATTCATCGGGGATAAGAGCCATTATTGAGGGCCACAGACACCTTTGCATGGTGGAGGTTTTATAGCTTCAGGCAGCCACACCAAACTTCTGAGAGACAGTTGAGTTTTCCTGTCCAAAATATTCAGCTTGTAGGGAAAGACAAGGATTAGGATCCCACGCATCTAAAGGAACCAGGTACACCTAACCCACTGCTCCAAAGCCACGAAACCTAAACAGCCTAAAACTGTGGATTTGCAGAATTAACTCTGTACCATCTAGAGACTGCATATTTGTACTGCTGCAACCAAAAGACATCCAAAGTAAAAGTTGTGAGTTGCATCTTACAACTGTCTACTTCATTATTACTACCTATGGTTGTACCACCATTAACGGTACTGGTGTCACGACAAAAACCATCAAGGAACTCAGCCGCAACAAGCAACCCTAACATCAAGGGCACCTCAACCACCATCTTGGCTGATGCTTCCTACCACAGAGCGTGCCCCGGAGGATTTCGTGCTGTCCACCTCAACACTGTGCTGCCAGCCCAGGGAGGCTATCTGCTAACCGTGAGTAAACTGATGAACTGTGTGTTATACTATTTGGCCCCTCATCGGTCCACGTGTACCTCACGTGTTGCCCCTGCGACTGGCTGGCTGCAATACTAATTAACTTTTATCGCTGCGTTCATTTTTCTGCATAAATAACATGGTACGTTTATTCTCTGGGTAGGTGTGATTATAACAATGGCAATTACATATAGTTTTCCTAATTTTTTACTACGTTTGCACAATAAAAAATCCTTTTTTTAAATGAAGAAAATATTTTTGCATCTCCGCATCCCAAGACCCATAACATTTTTACTTTTCTTTCTAAGGAGCTGTGTGAGGGCTTCATTTTTGCAGGACAACTTGTACTTTTCAATTGGTATGATTTTGGGGTACATAACACTTTTAGATTTTTTTATTCATTTTTTATTATTTCATTATTTTTGTGGCAAATAAGCAAAAAACAGCAAATCTGGCAATTTTTGGTTATTTTTTATGGCATTCACCGTATGAGATAAATTACATGATAATTGCATCATGTGGACGCAGTAATACCAAATATATGGAGGATATTTTATTTTTGCTAATTTTTCCATTGAAAATAGTTTTTCAATGGAAAAAGGTGTATTTTTACTTGGAATTATTTTTATTTTATAAATGCTAACTTTTTTAACCATGTAATAGTCCCACAAGAGGACTATATCAGGCAAGCTTTTAATCGCTTCTAAAATACAAAGAAGCAATTCATGGATGTTCAAAAACACACTGCACCATCGCATGGGTTATGCTTTTTTATATTAGAAACCATCTAAAAATTGTCTCTTATTGGGGCAGATGGTGTTCAAACACAGTTTTATGGAAAATAAATCCTAGCTTATTTTGATAAAGCATACAAAAATTAAGCCTTAATAGGGGCAGATTTCTGCTTCTGTTTATAGTAAAAAAAACTAGTGGCTTGTTCTGCACAAGAATACTAAAATCATGCAGTAATAGGGGCAGAATGTCTACCCGTAGTTATACACACACAAGTGTTAATTGTCAGAAAAAAAACTGTGGATTGTTCTGAAGTTGAAATAGTTTGGATACATTCTCCCTTTTAATTAGGAGCAGTACAATGTGGATGTGAAATGGGTAAGGTGTAAAGGTATAATAGTGGCAGCAATAGTAATGCCAGTTGTAGCATCACAACATGAAACAAAGCATTTAATGTGTGTGTGGCTGTGTTTGTATAGTAACCGTAGCATTAGTGGCAGTAATGAAATTGGAAGCGGCAGTAGGGGGATTAGCAGCAGGGAGTAGCAGCTGCAGCAGTAGTAGCTTCCATATGGTACGGAACATGATGGTAGGTAGGTAGACAGCATTATGGGTCACTGTCAGCAAAGGCAGATCCATTCATCGGTCTCAGCCGGAGCTGTGTGAAAATCCTTATGAATCTATGCCTTGTTCATTTTGACAAAAGTTATCTTTGCAGAGAACACGTTTGTTGCGTTGAAAACTCCCTTTGATATGACACTGGGGGCTTGACAAGACATTACAGAGAGAGCATACTAAACCATTTCTGGCCATTTTTCCAATCTAGCTGCACCAAAATTCCATGGCATCAAGGAAAATTGTTTGGAGTAAGGCCAGAATCCAGGTCGGACTGAACCTAGGTGTCGAAGCAGTACATCTATGTTTGCATCCTGACACAGCACATACAAAAATACTCATCATGTTGATAACACTGAACTAGAAGAGAGAGTTGAATGGCACACCTCTAGGATGAAGGTGGTGCTCAGTGGTACATTGAATCTTCATAAATTTAGAACAAACCACGGCACTCTAAGTTCTGTTGCATGAATTTATTATTTTATTTTGTTATATCTTCAATCTATCCAGAAAAAGCTATATTTAGTCACAGGCCAGTGACAACTTAGAGTGCCGTGGTTTCTTCTAAATTTATAATGATACTGAACTGGCTTCTGCTGCTTGTGGAAGAGGAGATAGCAGGAAGTGGTGACTCGGCGGTTTTATAGAGAGGCCTCACAGTCAGACACGCAAATGGCAGGTGTCTGCCAACCAGAAGCTAGAGCAAGCTGTGTATACTGTTACAGGAAAACATTCCCCCATTTAGCTTTGATACTAAGGGTGTAAAAGCATGTCTACCCAGTAAGGATATTAAGGATACGCCTGTCATTACGCAAGCAAGCAACCATACAGTATACCATTCTCGCCAGCGTGCTTGACAACCCTTTTCTTTTTCAGCTTTCTTGTTAGTGAACTAGCAGCATCTGAGCTTGCCTTAGGTCTAGCAGGTTTTGAGCCTGTTACCACAGTATCAGCAGAATCACCAGTCTCCAAGCTGACCTGGCAGATCTGGCAGTACTTTACCTATGCTCTTTATTGCCGGTGTGACCACCACCCTACTCCACTGATTTTACTTCCTCCTCAGCACCCCAATACAGCTTCCAGGTCCTTTCCAATACACAATCATTATCATCCTCACCCTCCATGGCACTTTTATCAGACAGTGATAGATAATCATGGGCTCCTTGACCGCCTTCTGATTCCCTGTTCTGTGTTTGCCCAAGTGCCACTGCCCCTACCACCACCACTGTTGCTACAAGTGCCAATACTATCACCACCACCAACAACACAGCTTTGTATAGGGTTCCCTGCTGAAGCCTGAACTTCTTCCTCATGGCCTTCCAAATGCTGACTGTTCTCACACAAGTCATCAACAGGGAGACTATCATAGCATATGGGATTGTGTTGACTTTTCTTAGGAAAAAAGAAGGCACTCCACTAGGAGGGGGATGTGAAGACAGAGAAGACGCAACTGGCTTCTCTGGGGTTGTGAGGAGAAGGGCAGGACGAATGTTGTGAACCCTGGCTCCAAAGCATAGTGTCAGTCTCGGAAGTGACATCCACATCATCCTGCTGTGACTCAGAAAAGGGGCAAGCCATTCAGTCTACAACCTCATCCTCTTTCTCTCTCCTAAAGGAAGTGAGGGAAAACTGTGGCCTACTTCTACTACCACTACTGGCTGGATGGCTGGTGCTGCTTTTGCTGCTACTACCCAGGTTATGACTCTTGGATGAGGAGACCTAGGTCTTCCATTTTCCGCTCTTCTGTTTTCCAGACATTTTATTATGAGGCATATACCATATTTTTCACTTTATAAGATGCACCTGATGATAAGATGCACCTAGGTTTTAGAGGAAAAAAGAAAAATATATTTTCCTCAGAACAAACCTCCAGTCTTCATCAGAGTTCCAAATTAGGCCCCCTATCTTCATCAGACCTCAGATCAGACCCCCATATCAGACCTCAGATCACAGCTCCACATCAGATTAGACTCCCATATCTGATCAGACCCCAATTTCAGACCTCAGATCGGAACCCCATAGCAGATCAGAGTCCCCATGTCAGACCTCAGATCAGACCCCACATGTCAGATTTCTGATCAGACCCCCACATTAGATCAGACCTCCATAACAGAGCAGACCCCCATATCCGATCAGATGCCCATATCAAATCAGTATATACAAACTAAGAAGACAGGTTGGCATTAGCAGGAGCTGCTCAAACCCACATGCAGTTGTGCATATATATAGGGGAGCAAATCCTGCACTTGTGGCCCGTTGCTAATGGCAATCCCCAGCAAAATGCATACAATGGAGGATGCCCGCGGCGAACCACAAGTACCACAATAGACATCCTACACAAGGTAACAAGTGTGGATGTGATAATTAATATAACAATATAACAAAACAATAACAAACATAGGTGCACTCTGCAGTCTCACTAATTCTCAAACTGATTTTAAAATTGAGAGATTAGTCAACATGTCCTACGGTGTAGAACATGTCTAAGCCCGGACACCACGACAAGGTTTCTCAAGTAGCCCGGGACCCTACACTCTCCTACCTGAGCCATATGGGCGATACCAGGAGCCAGTGGGCAAATTACAGAAGTATAAGGCCGACTCGCAAACAACTCACCAGTTACCTCCAGCATGTGGCCATGCTTGCAATGGGAGGAGGGAGGAGTCTGTGAGTCCCACTCAAGACTTGCTGATATAGCCCAGGCTTCACAGGTGCACCTAAATGTGACCTGTAGATGGAAAACAGGCACATTTAAATATGAGTTTATACACCTCCAGGAATCTATATATACAAACTAAGAAGACAGGTTGGCATTAGCAGGAGCTGCTCAAACCCACATGCAGTTGTGCATATATATAGGGGAGCAAATCCTGCACTTGTGGCCCGTTGCTAATGGCAATCCCCAGCAAAATGCATACAATGGAGGATGCCCGCGGCGAACCACAAGTACCACAATAGACATCCTACACAAGGTAAGGAGAGTGTAGGGTCCCGGGCTACTTGAGAAACCTTGTCGTGGTGTCCGGGCTTAGACATGTTCTACACCGTAGGACATGTTGACTAATCTCTCAGTTTCCATATCAAATCAGTCCCCCTATATCAGATTAGAGTCCCCATTCCAGACTTCAGATCAGACTTCTATATCAGATCAGACCCTCCATGTCAGACCTTAGATCAGAACTCCATATCAGACCAGACCCCCATATCAGATCAGACCCCCCATATCAAATCAGACCCCCATATCAGTACAAACCCCATGTCAGACCTCAGATCAAACCCTGAAATCAGTTCAGAGTCTCTATGTCCGACCCCAGATCAGACCCCCATATTAGATCAGACTTCCCATGTCAGACCTTCGATCAGATCCCCATTTCAGATCAGAGTCCACATGTCTGACCGCAGATCAGACCTCCATTTCAGATCAGACCCCCTGTCAGATTGGACTTCAGATCAGACTCTCCCCCCCCCCCCATGTCAGGCCTCAGATCAGATTAGACCCTCATGTAAGATCAGATTACTATTTCAGATCTCCAATTAGACCCCCATATCAGATTAGTTCCCCATGTTAGACCTCAGATCAGACTCCAATCAGAGATAAAAATAAATACATTAACTTACTTCTCCTGTTCCACCGCCAATTTATAGGTCCAGCAGTCTCTCTTGCAGTCACCACTCACTAGTCTTCTTTGGGCCTGCGCTGCACTGTGAGCTGACTGTGTACAACATCAGGTGACAGTGTGTGTGCTATATCCTGATGCTGTATGCAGTCAAGACAGGGTAGCACCTGGAAGAAGACCAGGGAGTGGTGAGTACAGAGCTACACTCACTGCTCCCCATGCCTTCTGCCTCCTGGACACTAATGAGCGATTTCATAATGAAAGAACTCACTAGTATTCATTTTAAAAGATGCGCTGCCATTTCCCCCAAAAATGTGTCTTGTACAGCAGAAAATACAGTAAATGAAAAGCTACAGGTTTCCTATGAATCAAAAATCATGGGTTTGGTGCACAGATTATTAAATGGAACTAGCAAAATTAGAAGTGTTTTTTCTATAATTTAAAAAACAAGGAACAATAAAACGTCCCTCCCCTTCCACACAAACACTACATACTGGTATTAACAATTTGCAATCGTAATAAGGCAGTTTTTACAGTAAAATATATTTGAACTACATGGCCTGTTGCAGTAATGCATTCACTTACACAGGTATAAAAATGCAATTTTTGCAGTACAATGTCTCTGAACTACACGGTATGATACAGTAAGTAAGTACATCATGGATCTGCACAAACACATCTGTTCAGATAATACAACTGCTTGCAATCCGTTCAGAACGGATCTGTTTGTATTATCTTTAACATAGCCAAAACAGATCCATCTTGAACACCATTAAAAGTCAACGGGGGGCGGATCCGTTTTCTATTGTGCCAGATTGTTTCAGTGAAAACGTATCCGTCCCCATTAACTTACATTGTGTGTCAGGACGGATCCGTTTGGCTCAGTTTCGTCAGACGGACACCAAAACGCTGCAAGAAGTAGTTTTGGTGTCCGCCTCCAAAGCGAAATGGAGGCGGAACAGAGCCAAACTGAGGCATTCTGAGCGGATCCTTTTTCATTCAGAATGCATTAAGGGCAAAACTGATTCGTTTTGGACCGCTTGTGAGATCCCTGAACGGATCTCACAAACGGAAACCAAAGCACCAGTGTGAAAGTAGCCTAATGCGCTCCTCAAAACGGGGTTAATGATGCAATTTATGCAGTAAATGTCTTTTAACTATTCAGTATAATGCAGTAATGCATTCGCTAAAACGTTATCACAATGCAATTTTTGCAGTGAAATGTCTGAACTGCAGTAATACAGCACATTTTTTGCATTGAGTTATTTAGTATTGCTTTTGCCCTAACTACCCATTATCATGCAGTAATATGAAACACTTTTAATAACATGGTTATAAAAATGTTGTTATTGCATTATTACTTTTGCTGTTACTACCCATTATCTTGTAGTAATATGCAACATGTTTAATATAATAGATATAAAAATGGCATTATTGCAGTATTGCTTTTGCTGTAACTACCTGTTATCTTGAAGTAAAGTGCAACACATTTAGTAACATGGGTATAAAGCTTTTAAATGCCCAATTAAAAATGGTAAAATTAAATTGCTTTTAGAAGAAGAAAAATGTGCAGTTGCTCAGCATTTGGTGCAAAATTTATGCCATTGGGGTGCTGGCAATAAGCCTTTGTACTCTAGAAACTTGAGGTTTAACAAAAAACCCTGTCTGTTCTTATACAGAAAAAAATGAGTTGCAGGCAGCTCTTTTACTCTCTCTATATGCTTTCTCTTATCAAATTCCCTAAAATATACCCAATTATTGCTTCTTATTATCACACAATGTTACTGACCTACTGCCTGCCTATTGCCCCCTTATTGGTTGATCAGACTATCTTTCAGTCTCTGAGTCAATCAGGGTAAGTGCTCCCCCACTTACTCCCAGTGTCTTGTGATTCTCCATCGTCTTGCTCTCTCATGGTTTTCCCTGCCAATTTCCACAGTAATATCTTTTTGGGTGCTGTTTTTACGTGATTTGTCTGAAGCGAATCACAAAAACTTCAGATTCGTTTGGCAGACAAATTTTTGTGACATCTGTAACGACTCTCATTAGAATCTTTAGTATAATGCACTGAAATACCCAATTACAAAAGGTAACTAGAAATTGGCTTTTAGAGAAAAAAAAATGGGAGGGGGGCAATTCTTCCATGTTTGCAGCAGAATGTATACTGTTGGAGACCTGGCAGTAAGCCTTTGGACTGTAGAGACTTAAAAAAAAAGCTGTCTGGTTGTTGATACAGGTCAATATAGAATTCTTGCAGGGATCTGTAATGTACAACTTGCTAGCAAATTGCAGTGACCAGTCCCTCCCTCATTCAGCTAAGCTTTCCCTGATGAAATTCTCAAACCTATCCAATTATCTCTAGAGTTGAGCGAACACCTGGATGTTCGGGTTCGAGAAGTTCGGCCGAACTTCCCGGAAATGTTCGGGTTCGGGATCCGAACCCGAACCGAACTTCGTCCCGAACCCGAACCCCATTGAAGTCAATGAGGACCCGAACTTTTGGGCACTAAAAAGGCTGTAAAACAGCCCAGGAAAGAGCTAGAGGGCTGAAAAAGGCAGCAACATGTAGGTAAATCCCCTGCAAACAAATGTGGATAGGGAAATGAATTAAAATAAAAATTAAAAAAATTAAAATGAACCAATATCAATTGGACAGAGGTCCCATAGTAGAGAATCTGGCTTCACGTCAGCAGAGAATCAGTCTGTTCATGCCATAGCAAAGAATCTGGCTTCATGTCAGCAGAGAATCAGTCTCTTCATGCCATAGCAGAGAATCTGGCTTCATGTCAGCGCAGAATCAGTCTTCATGTCATAGCAGAGAATCAGGCTTCACGTCACCCACCACTGGAACAGGCCACTGTCACATATTTAGGCCCCGGCACCCAGACAGAGGAGAGAGGTCCCGTAACAGAGAATCTGGCCTTATGTCAGCACAGAATCTGTCTTCATGTCATAGCAGAGAATCAGGCTTCACGTCACCCACCACTGGAACAGGCCACTGTCACACATTTAGGCCCCGACACCCAGACAGAGGAGAGAGGTCCCGTAACAGAGAATCTGGCCTTATGTCAGTGCAGAATCAGTCTTCATGTCATAGCAGAGAATCAGGCTTCACGTCACCCACCACTGGAACAGGCCACTGTCACATATTTAGGCCCCGGCACCAAGACAGAGGAGAGAGGTCCCGTAACAGAGAATCTGGCCTTATGTCAGCGCAGAATCTGTCTTCATGTCATAGCAGAGAATCAGGCTTCACGTCACCCACCACTGAAACAGGCCACTGTCACATATTTAGGCCCCGGCACCCAGACAGAGGAGAGAGGTCCCGTAACAGAGAATCTGGCCTTATGTCAGCACAGAATCTGTCTTCATGTCATAGCAGAGAATCAGGCTTCACGTCACCCACCACTGGAACAGGCCACTGTCACATATTTAGGCCCCGGCACCCAGACAGAGGAGAGAGGTCCCGTAACAGAGAATCTGGCCTTATGTCAGCGCAGAATCAGTCTTCATGTCATATCAGAGAATCAGGCATCACGTCACCCACCACTGGAACAGGCCACTGTCACATATTTAGGCCCAGGCACCCAGGCAGAGGAGAGAGGTCCCGTAACAGAGAATCTGGCCTTATGTCAGCACAGAATCTGTCTTCATGTCATAGCAGAGAATCAGGCTTCACGTCACCCACCACTGGAACAGGCCACTGTCACATATTTAGGCCCCGGCACCCAGACAGAGGAGAGAGGTCCCGTAACAGAGAATCTGGCCTTATGTCAGCGCAGAATCAGTCTTCATGTCATAGCAGAGAATCAGGCTTCACATCACCCACCACTGGAACAGGCCACTGTCACACATTTAGGCCCCGGCACCCAGACAGAGGAGAGAGGTCCCGTAACAGAGAATCTGACCTTATGTCAGCGCAGAATCAGTCTTCATGTCATAGCAGAGAATCAGGCTTCACGTCACCCACCACTGAAACAGGCCACTGTCACATATTTAGGCCCCGGCACCCAGACAGAGGAGAGAGGTCCCGTAACAGAGAATCTGGCCTTATGTCAGCGCAGAATCAGTCTTCATGTCATATCAGAGAATCAGGCTTCACGTCACCCACCACTGGAACAGGCCACTGTCACACATTTAGGCCCCGGCACCCAGACAGAGGAGAGAGGTCCCGTAACAGAGAATCTGACCTTATGTCAGCGCAGAATCAGTCTTCATGTCATAGCAGAGAATCAGGCTTCACGTCACCCACCACTGGAACAGGCTACTGTCACATATTTAGGCCCCGGCACCCAGACAGAGGAGAGAGGTCCCGTAACAGAGAATCTGGCCTTATGTCAGCGCAGAATCTGTCTTCATGTCATAGCAGAGAATCAGGCTTCACGTCACCCACCACTGGAACAGGCCACTGTCACACATTTAGGCCCCGGCACCCAGACAGAGGGGAGGTTCATTCAACTTTGAGTTGCCCCGCAATATAATGGTAAAATGAAAATAAAAATAGTATTGAATGAGGAAGTGCCCTGGAGTAGAATAATATATTGTTAAGGGGAGGTAGTTAATAGCTAATCTGCACAAGGGATGGACAGGTCCTGTGGGATCCATGCCTGGTTCATTTTTATGAACGTCAGCTTGTCCACATTGGCTGTAGACAGGCGGCTGCGTTTGTCTGTAATGACGCCCCTGCCGTGCTGAATACACGTTCAGATAAAACGCTGGCCGCCGGGCAGGCCAGCACCTCCAAGGCATAAAAGGCTAGCTCTGGCCACGTGGACAATTTGGAGACCCAGAAGTTGAATGGGGCCGAACCATCAGTCAGTACGTGGAGGGGTGTGCACAGGTACTGTTCCACCATGTTAGTGAAATGTTGCCTCCTGCTAACACGTTCCGTATCAGGTGGTGGTGCAGTTAGCTGTGGCGTGTTGACAAAACTTTTCCACATCTCTACCATGCTAACCCTGCCCTCAGAGGAGCTGGCCGTGACACAGCTGCGTTGGCGACCTCTTACTCCTCCTCTGCCTTCGCCTTGGGCTTCCACTGGATCCCCTGTGACATTTGGGAATGCTCTCAGTAGCGCGTCTACCAACGTGCGCTTGTACTCGCGCATCTTCCTATCACGCTCCAGTGTAGGAAGTAAGGTGGGCACATTGTCTTTGTACCGGGGATCCAGCAGGGTGGCAACCCAGTAGTCCGCACACGTTAAAATGTGGGCAACTCTGCTGTCGTTGCGCAGGCACTGCAGCATGTAGTCGCTCATGTGTGCCAGGCTGCCCAGAGGTAAGGACAAGCTGTCCTCTGTGGGAGGCGTATCGTCATCGTCCTGTGTTTCCCCCCACCCACGCACCAGTGATGGGCCCGAGCTGCTTTGGGTGCCACCCCGCTGTGAACATGCTTCATCCTCATCCTCCTCCACCTCCTCCACCTCCTCCTCATCCTCGTCCTCCTCGTCCTCCAGTAGTGGGCCCTGTCTGGCCACATTTGTACCTGGCCTCTGGTGTTGCAAAAAACCTCCCTCTGAGTCACTTCGAAGAGACTGGCCTGAAAGTGCTAAAAATGACCCCTCTTCCTCCTCTTCCTCCTGGGCCACCTCCTCTTCCATCATCGCCCTAAGTGTTTTCTCAAGGAGACATAGAAGTGGTATTGTAACGCTGATAACGGCGTCATCGCCACTGGCCATGTTGGTGGAGTACTCGAAACAGCGCAACAGGGCACACAGGTCTCGCATGGAGGCCCAGTCATTGGTGGTGAAGTGTGTCTGATCCGCAGTGCGACTGACCCGTGCGTGCTGCAGCTGAAACTCCACTATGGCCTGCTGCTGCTCGCACAGTCTGTCCAGCATATGCAAGGTGGAGTTCCACCTGGTGGGTACGTCGCATATGAGGCGGTGAGCGGGAAGGCCGAAGTTACGCTGTAGCGCAGACAGGTGAGCAGCGGCAGGGTGTGAACGCCGGAAGCGCGAACAGACGGCCCGCACTTTATGCAGCAGCTCTGACATGTCGGGGTAGTTGCGAATTAACTTCTGCACCACCAAATTCAGCACATGCGCCAGGCAAGGGATGTGCGTCAAACCGGCTAGTCCCAGAGCTTTAACGAGATTTTGCCCATTATCGCACACCACCAGGCCGGGCTTGAGGCTCACCGGCAGCAACCACTCGTCGGTCTGTTGTTCTATACCCCCCCACAACTCCTGTGCGGTGTGGGGCCTGAGTTTTAGAACGGCCTGCTGACGTTTACCCCGGGCTGTGCTGAAGTTGGTGGTGAAGGTGTGTGGCTGACTGGATGAGCAGGTGGAAGAAGAGGAGGAGGAAGCTGAGTAGGAGGAGGAGGAGACAGGAGGCAAAGAATATTGCCCTGCGATCCTTGGCGGCGGAAGGACGTGCGCCAAACAGCTCTCCGCCTGGGGCCCAGCCGCCACTACATTTACCCAGTGTGCAGTTAGGGAGATATAGCGTCCCTGGCCGTGCTTACTGGTCCACGTATCTGTGGTTAGGTGGACCTTGCCACAGATGGCGTTGCGCAGTGCACACTTGATTTTATCAGACACTTGGTTGTGCAGGGAAGGCACGGCTCTCTTGGAGAAGTAGTGCCGGCTGGGAACAACATACTGTGGGACAGCAAGCGACATGAGCTGTTTGAAGCTTTCTGTGTCCACCAGCCTAAATGACAGCATTTCATAGGCCAGTAGTTTAGAAATGCTGGCATTCAGGGCCAGGGATCGAGGGTGGCTAGGTGGGAATTTACGCTTTCTCTCAAATGTTTGTGAGATGGAGAGCTGAACGCTGCCGTGTGACATGGTTGAGATGCTTGGTGACGCAGGTGGTGGTGTTGGTGGTACATCCCATGCTTGCTGGGCGGCAGGTGCCAACGTTCCTCCAGAGGCAGAGGAAGAGGCCGAGGCGGCGGCGGCACCAGCAGCAGAAGAGGCCGAGGCGGCGGCAGCAGCAGAAGAGGCCGAGGCGGCAGCAGCAGAAGAGGTAGCAGGGGGAGCCTGAGTGACTTCCTTGTTTTTAAGGTGTTTACTCCACTGCAGTTCATGCTTTGCATGCAGGTGCCTGGTCATGCAGGTTGTGCTAAGGTTCAGAACGTTAATGCCTCGCTTCAGGCTCTGATGGCACAGCGTGCAAACCACTCGGGTCTTGTCGTCAGCACATTGTTTGAAGAAGTGCCATGCCAGGGAACTCCTTGAAGCTGCCTTTGGGGTGCTCGGTCCCAGATGGCGGCGGTCAGTAGCAGGCGGAGTCTCTTGGCGGCGGGTGTTCTGATTTTGCCCACTGCTCCCTCTTTGTCTTTTGCTGCGCTGTTGGCTCGGTCTCACCACTGCCTCTTCCTCCGAACTGTGAAAGTCAGTGGCACGACCTTCATTCCATGTGGGGTCTAGGACCTCATCGTCCCCTGCATCGTCTTCCACCCAGTCTTGATCCCTGACCTCCTGTTCAGTCTGCACACTGCAGAAAGATGCAGCAGTTGGCACCTGTGTTTCGTCATCATCAGAGACGTGCTGAGATGGTATTCCCATGTCCTCATCATCAGGAAAAATAAGTGGTTGTGCGTTAGTGTATTCTATCTCTTCCACCCCTGGGAAGGGCTAGGTGGATGCCCTTGGGAAACCCTGGCAGCAGAGTCTTCAAACAGCATAAGATACTGCTGCATAACTTGAGGCTCAGACAGTTTCCCTGATATGCATGGGGGTGATGTGACAGACCGATGGGCTTGGTTTTCAGGCGCCATCTGTGTGCTTTCTGCAGAAGACTGGGTGGGAGATAATGTGAACGTGCTGGATCCACTGTCGGCCACCCAATTGACTAATGCCTGTACCTGCTCAGGCCTTACCATCCTTAGAACGGCATTGGGCCCCACCAAATATCGCTGTAAATTCTGCTGGCTACTGGGACCTGAGGTAGTTGGTTCACTAGGACGTGTGGCTGTGGCAGAACGGCCACGTCCTCTCCCAGCACCAGAGGGTCCACTAACACCACCACGACCATGTCCACGTCCGCGTACGCGTCCCATATTAGATGTTTTCCTCATTGTTCCCATTCACCACAATTTTGAGAATGGCAAATTAGGGAATAGTTTTTCAACCCAGAACAAAAAATTTGCAAAAAGCGCAAAGAAAGCGCCGAACACCGAACCCGAACCCAGACTTTTACGAAAATGTTCGGGTTCGGGTCCGTGTCACGGACACCCCAAAATTCGGTACGAACCCGAACTATACAGTTCGGGTTCGCTCATCCCTAATTATCTCCAATTTTCCCCTATAGTGTCCCTTTAGTGTCCCTAGTACAGCTAGGTCAATGGCATGTGACTGCAATGTTTTTTTTGGGCAGCCACAGCCACAAAACATCCTATCAAAATCCCAGCTGCACATAGAATGGCATTTCTTATTTCTGTGCAGAAGGACTTCGCTGAATATTGCCCAGGATTAGTTGATCAAGCTATCAGTAAGGTTCTGAGCCAATCAGGGCAATACCATCCCCACACACCCTAGATCTGTCTTTTTTTCCTCCAATGGCTCTCTGCCATTTTCATGCAATCCCTCCAATATGAATTACTAAAAATTTGAATTAGTTTGCTTGACACATTTTGTGAATCTAATGTACGGTGGAGTACAGATTCTTGTAACAAAGCTTTAATATAAGACAAATTAGTTGATCCTATTACCTTAGGTACCCAAACCAGGAAGGACAAAATAAAGATGGCTAGATCATGAGATGCACTGCAAGATTATTATACATGTTTTTATTTTTATGTATAAACTAGCTGAAGGATCCGGCTTCGCACGGGTATATTTAATCTATTTCATTTAATGTTTGTGTGTGTCATTAAAAGATATTGACTGTATCCCCCATAATAGTGATCTCTACAGTACTCCACCCCCTTAACAGTGACCTCTGCAGCCTCCCACCCCTTAACACTGATCACAGTTCCCCATCTCCTTAAAATGGGACCTCCACAGCAGCCCACCCCCTTAAATTTGACCTTCACAGCAGCCTACCCCTTCAACAGTGAGTTCCACAGCACCCCACCCCCTTGACAGTGACCTCCACAGGGGCCGGCCCCCTTAACAGTGACCTCTACAGCACCCACCCCTTAACACTGACCATAGGTTATAGTCCCCTTAACTGTGACCTCCACCATTCCCGGCCCCCTTAACAGAGACCTCCACAGCGACTGCCCCTTTAACAGTGACTGCCACAGTACCCCACCCCCTTAACAGTGACCTCCACTGTACCCCGCTCCCTTAACAGTAAGCTCAAAGTACTGCGCTGCCTTAAAAGTGACCTCACAGTACCCTGCTGACCCTTTATTAGTGGCCTCCACAGTCCCCTCCTCCCTTAACAGTGGCCTCCACAGTGCTCACCCCTTTAACAGTGACCTCCACAGTGGCCTGCCCCTTTATTAGTGACCTCCACAGTACCCTGTCTCCTTAACAGTGATTTCCACAATATTCCGCCCTCTTAACAGTGACCTCCACAGAGCTCTGTTCCCTTAAAATGTGACATCCACAACACCCCGCCCCCTTAACAATGACCTCTACAGCACCCCGCCCCTTAACACTGAGCTCCATAGCGGACCATCCTCTTAAGGCCCCTTGCAGACGAGCATGAGCGGATTAGGTCCGGATGCGTTGCGGATGCGTTCAGTGAAAAATGCATGATTTCACAAGCAAGTTCATTCAGTTTTGTATGCGATCGCGTTCAGTTGTTCAGGTTTACAAACAACATCTCTTAGCAACCATCCATGAAAAATGCATCTCATCTGTACTTGCTTCCCTCAGCCCCATTCACTTCTATGGGGCCAGCGTTGCGTGAAAAATGCAGAATATAGAACATGCTGCGATTTTCACGCAACGCACAAGTGATGCGCGAAAAACAACGCTCATATGCACAGACCACCCATTGAAATGAATGGGTCCGGATTCAGTGCGGGCGCAATGCGTTCGCGTCACGCATTGCACACACACGGAATACTCACTCGTGTGAAAGGGGCCTAACTGTGACCTCCACCGTTCCCTGCCCATTAACAGAGAACTCCACAGCGCCCTTCCCCTTAACAGTGACCTCCACAGCATCCTGCCCCCTTAACAGTGACCTCCACAGCAGCCGCCCCTTTAGTAGCAAAAGTACCCCATCTCCTTAACAGTGATTTCCACAACACTCCGCCCCTTAACAGTGGCCTCTACAGCAATCTGCCCCTTAACACTGACCTCCATAGCGAACAGTCCCCTTAACTTTGACCTCCACAGCAGCCTGCCCATAGGGTGTCCAGAGGTCTGGTTTTAGGGCGGACAGTCCGGCTTTCAGACTTCCTGGCCTCTGTCCGGTGCAGGGCCTGTACAGACACAGGGATGTCCTTTTGAACAACTCACTCTCAGACAGCAGCAGTGTGCTGTCTGAGCGTGAGCTGCAGGAAAACGGTCAAACTCCCTCCCACCCCTGACACAAGTTGATTTTTTTACCTTAATTTTCTCAATCCCCATCGGCTGCGGAGTGGGTTGGGGGCATGCATTAGCTGCACCGGGGGCGGGGTTTTTAAGTCCGTCTTTTGAGGCCACCCTACCTGGCCCTGAACTGTGACCTCCACATCACTCCGCTTCCTTAACAGTGTCATCCACAGTGCCCTGCCCCTTTAAATCTGACCTATAGCAGTGAAGAAAAATGTCTCGGTTGTTATGGAAACCTGGTTAAAAACTATGTGTGTGTGGAGACTAAGGGCCTGCGAGCTTCTATTGGCTGATAAGGGTCATGTGACCAAGCTTCTATGGCCTAATGCATTTTTTGGAATATCTCAGGAACGGTACATGCTAGAGAGCTGAGACCCGGTCTAAAACCTTCCCGGACACCTGATGTACCTGTGTGCCAAATTTCGCAATTGTAAATGCAACGGTGCGGACATACATACACACACACACACACATACATACACTCAGCTTTATATATTAGATGATTAACATCTGCCAGCCAAAAACAATGCCTAATAGTATTAAAATACCACATAGTGTCCAGACATCAAGCGTTATATATTAAGCAGATGGTCCATGTTACTGCTTTGTATAAGGACAATGACATAAAAAAAAAAATCTAATGACTCTCTAATCCACGGAAACAGATATTTTCAGGATATGGGGTAAATGAATTGGAAGATGTGAATTTTATGTGTACTACCACTTTAAGCGTATGAATGAATAACTCTCAATGAGATGTTCTCTGGAACCATTCCAACATAACTTATGAAATGGCAAATACAATTTTAATATAGATATATGAATAGCATATGCATGATTCAGACACAGGTAAAGTATAAGCAAATTCTTTCATAGTATAAGGGTGTAACAAGGACCCGTGGGGCACCGCTCCACCATGACCAATTTCAGTAGCAAGTTCAGAACATGAGAAGGTTATGATTATGTTGGCTTCCGAAATGCATAAGATAATATACAGTGATGTCACAGTAAATACCACACAACTAGGTCTAAATTAGTTATAAAGATGGTAACCGGGATACTCAATTACTATTATCTACACACCAAAAAAAAAAAAAGAGTAAACTTAATTCCCAAAAGTTTAAAATTTGACATTTATTCAATAACAAGATAAAAGGACATGTTCATACAAAATATATAATTGTTGCCAACATATGCAGAGACATCCAATTAACAGCACCACCTGACCTTAAATGTCTTACTGGTTACATATAAGTGATGAAATGCATGAAGGACTAGACCGGTGAAAACTGACATAGTGAGCAGGGAAATAATCCTCTCTAATCAACATCCACTAGTCTAGATTTATTCCTAAATACAGTGACAGAAATGTGACCAAAATGCAAAAGCTTCTTGTACTATTGAAAGACAGATCATACCGGGATAGCGGCAGGGCTTGGTGGTAGCTGGCTCCTCGACGCGCGTTTCGCCATCTCGCTTCCTCAGGAGGAGTTGTTTTTAATGGGGGAACATATCCGTTTTTTAAAGGGAGATTTATCCTATGGAGGGCCGGGAGTCAGGTGATTCATGGTCACAATTTGCGGGCCATGACGAATCATATACGGCCACGTCACTACGGCTTCTGCCCTTCCCCTGAGTCGCACGCCAGAGAGGGCAATCCTACGTCAGTTACGGCGAGGATTGGCATCGCCGGTGCACAATCTCCTTGGAGACTGAGGGAAACATTAGGGCTGCGAGACCGTCATGCGCACTGGACCATAATCAAAGCGGGACGCAGGTAATGCTCTAAAGTTATGCTAAAGTAAGTGAGGGAACAGAGGAGAAAAATAGAATTATGAGTGGAATACATCTATTAGCTAACCACCAAATTAATTCTATGGAATGAAGTAAAGTGCCTAGGTCCTATTAATCAATTCATATCACAATATAATATATAAGTGAAATATATCTATTGCCTAACCGCAAATTAATAATATAAAGTGCTGATTCAGCCTGTATTTGTGGGAGGGGCGTCTGACCCCTCATAAGCGCCAGTTCCCGTCACCTCTGGGCGCTTTCTGTTCACACACCCCCTTTTTCTTTTTTTTTCTTCTTTCAAGTCCCCTTTAGGGTATGCCCACTTCTAGGCTTACCCACGCTCCTGGCTCCGGGCACAACTCAGCCAGCATAGGGCAGGGGTTAGGCGCTCCTCCTCGTCAGTTGCCTTTAGCCTCTACCACAATATAAAATAAAGTGCCTGAAGTGCCTATTCATCAATTCATATTACAATAAAAAAAATAAAAAAAATAAGTGCTATCTTAATCACAAATCACCATAATATTATAGGTGCTACTTAGTGCTGCTAAAAATGTATAATTAATGACAAGTGAGTATTTACACCACAATAAACACAAATTGTTAATATTACCACTATAAAAAGTAGGCAATTACAGTGTTTATACCACTACTACCAGAAAATTTGGTTAAAAACATATAATTATGCAACCCCAGTCCTATTGTTGCTCCCTGTCAAAAATCTATTGACATCCTAATTCTTTTAGGACTTCCCTTGCTGCTTCAATGAAAAAATTATTCAGTCCTGGAATGAATGGCTCCTCCACACTTCCCTTATATAAATTATCTATGAATGAAAAAACACAAAGATAATGGTTACTAACTTATTAGACTCAAATAACATTAAAAAACTAATTTTTATTGTATTTAAAATAATGGAACCCTTTTATCTTGTTATTGAATAAATATCAAATTTTAAACTTTTGGGGATTAAGTTTACTATTTTTTAATTTTTTTTGGTGTGTAGTGATGTCACAATAGTGGCAAAATGTGCACAATAAAGTTACAGCACAGGGATAATGTGCGCAGTAATGTCACAGTGATATAACAATAGTATGATAACCATGGTGATGGCAATGTGCAGAAGTAAATAAGTGATGTCACAGCACAGATATAATTCAAAATGCACTCTTCCATAGACCATATACAATAGTAACTCTACACATTGTATGTCTGAATGGACCCCTTTACAGTTATGTTAGTTATAGCAGCTATTCAATATATACATTCTTCATATGTGATAAGGATTCCTAGTGGTCATGAACGGTACAGGTTCCAAAGTATTTATTCTCCTGGAATTTCTCAATTAAGCGCAATAGGTAGCAAAACCTTGTTTCTTCTATTAATAGATTTGTATAACAACGGCCAAAGGATAAAGAACCATCACACGGTTGTTGATCACTGTGAATGGTAATAAAAATAATGGGTAATAAAAATGACCTAATGGTGGAATTACACTGGCAGATTATCTGGAATGAATGTTCCTGCGAACGCTCATTCCTGACAATCTGCCCGTCTAAGGGTGCAGCCAGCCCCTCGATGTATGAGTGAAACGCTAGTTTATCGGGTTGAACTGTCATTCGTGCAGACAAGTAAATGATCTTTTCTGGGCAGCAGATTGTACTAAACACTTCTGTGCTCAGAAACAATGCGGCTTTATGAGCATTCGCAATAGCGACCCTTTGTCCTCACACTGTGGAGGTGACCACTGTAAATGCAGCGTTTCGCCCCCCGACTGAACGAGCAGCCGACTGTTGGGAAGGAACGCTTTGTTCCCCATTATCTGCCTCTCATCTGCACATGTAAATCCCCCTTCAATGGCTGGGCCACAAACTAGTGACAACATATGTAATTAGTGATGTTGTACAGCACTTTGTTCTCCACTTTATAGCAGTCTGAGCATTTAGCATTTTGGGCCATTTGTACATCACATAGAGCCATTGTAATGTTCAGCATAACATGCCCAGTAGCAAAAGGAGGAGGAGTATGAACACAGTGTACTTCTAGCTTTGAGATTTTTGACTCGGGGAATGAACAAGTCCTCTGGCAGAAAGTCTGTCAAACAAGAAATGATGATTGAGAAATCTTTCAGTGGAGAGCTGACAAAATACGGCAAGACAATAGGAGATTATGAAACAGATGAGCGCCAATTCAGTCTCTCGTGTTATATAAATCTGTTTAATTATACGTCACGGATTAGAAAAAAAAAGTGAATCCTTTCCAAGTGACACAGAGGGAGGTTGACACCATATGAGGCTAAACTGTTATTTAACATGTACAACCAGGGGTGGACCTGTAATCTTCTCCACCTCTAATCCAGCTTGTCACCTGCACAAATATATAAACTGACAACCCTACTTATAACTTTACACAGCTGCAAGGACAAGAAATCAACGACAACTTTTCAACTGTATTTCAAACTTCTTCAAAATGAGGAGAGAACTTTGTTCATTATCCTTTTACAGGGCTGTATTTGCCGAATTCCTAGCCACCTTGATCTTTGTGTTTTTTGGACTGGGCTCTGCTCTGAGATGGCCAGCTGCTCTGCCAACAGTGCTACAGATCTCATTGGCCTTTGGTTTGGTGATAGGTACAATGGTCCAGACAGTGGGACACATCAGTGGAGCTCATATAAATCCAGCAGTCTCGTTTGCCTTCGTTCTTGGATCTCAAATTTCAATATTGAGAGGTATTTTCTATATCATTGCCCAGATTCTGGGAGGATTGGCTGGGGCTGGTATCCTATATGCTGTGGTTCCACCACCTATCCGAGGAAACCTTGCAATCAACACAGTAAGTACAATATGTCATGATGAAAAATGATGATTGCAATGGGGTGTGCCACCATGTAGCATGTTATCTACTTCCAGCTAAATGTAAAAAAAAACAAAAAAAAAAAAAACGATATAAATAATGCCTGTATTACTCCTGCCAATTTTTCAGCAGATGAGCACTAATAAGCGTTTGTAGTAAAAGCTCATTAGTGATCATCTGGCAGTCTAATGCTGCCGCTGATTGCCCGATGAACGAGCAAACGCTCATTTATAGGGCATTTATAGGGCAATCTAAATATTATGACAGGTTAAAAAATCATCGCTTGCAGGCGGCAGATCGTAGTGTCTAATCACTTTCTGCTGCCGGCAAACAAACAGTGATGGTATAACGATCGCTCCTCCCCATACTGAGGAGAAGATTCCTGCATGTAATAGCAGCAGTCTCCTCTGCTAGTGAGCAGGCGAATGCCGGAAAGGAACGCTTCCTTCCCAAGAATCGCCTGTTATATCGGAATATCTAAGGCAGCATTACTATAGCACCATGTAAAAAAAAAAAATATAGAATAGAGTAAGCAATAGTATATTTAATAAGGTATTGAAATCAGTGGAGCGTTAGAAGGTCTGATCACCTATGCGGAAAGCTTGAAATCTGGAAAGTTAGTGACTCCAATATCCCTAACTCACTTACCATAGTGGTCGAGGAAGCTGAGATAACAGGAATTTATTGGCCTGGAGTTCGAAAACTGGTGATCACCAGTGACTTTCATTGGCTAATAATGCCTAAAGATCATATATAATGACCACCAGCTCTCTACTCAGACATTGCCACACTAATCCCCATATCTCAGCTTTATAGAACCAGTGAGTGTGATATGGGAATAAAATACTAAATTGAACTGACAGATTTCGAAAGGCTTCAGTATTTGATGGACAGGATCATGATCTTCATAAGTCTGCACTGATATCAGTATTTAACAAATTTATTTTCTATTACGAAATGATATCAGAAGCTTAATATTATTTCCTTCTCCATAGAACTGGTTGTATAATCTGATAATCAGTTGGGTTCAGTTATTGTAAATGTTATCCTCTATGTAATCTTCATTTTACACGTTATCAATGATCTCTCAGCTTTTTATGGGAATTTTTGGCCTGTATTATTTGCTCCGCTTTTATAAGGAACGTAATGTATGACATAGTTATTTGGAAAAATAATTGACAAGTCACTAAAGTGATTCAATAATAATTGTCATTCTTTAAATTTCTCAGTACTAAATGCTCAATAGTCATAGATTCTAAAGATGAATAGTTTATATGTCCTTATTTATCTGGAAACAAATGTTTCTCCAGTTTTCTCATACTAAGCCAGATTTCCCCTTTCTATGTAAAAAGATAGTATGGTAACCAAGTAGGCAAGGATTTTGATACCATGTTTCATTTAATGGCTTATAAGCCACTGAACTACGGTAATGCAGTACAGTAGCATGCAGTCATATGGAAAACTCACAAATAACATCATGATATTATGCTGAGGTATGCCATATAACATCGTCAGATCTTCTGTATTGACATATAAATAACTTCTAGTCATAGTGCCGTATTCTGCAGCACATAACATAGGAACATAGATTTGTCCATCAGTGGAAAGAGTAATAGGAAGTTAATCTGGCTTTTTATTTCTCTGTCTATTGATGGACTAATGAATGTTCTCAGTATCTTCTAAACCCCTTAATATGTTAAGTGGTGATCAAATATGGCCAGCTGTCTCAACAGCACCAAAGTTTGGAGATCATAGTAAGGATGCCCAATTCATAAGAGGTCCAAGCCTTCAAAGCAAACAATCCTCCCACTCCTGTTTCCCCAGCTAGATAACATGGGGTCATATATGTTTATATTAAATCAATGCCAGATTGTCTACATGTTATATAATTCTTTTACAGACCATGAAGACTACATGGCATACTTGTTCTTCTATCATATTATGAGAGATATTCTATTGTACTGATAATTTTCGTGTTGACATACTATTCTACATTTCTACATTCTAAGCATGATTTATCATTTTAAGGCAATTATCTGGCAAAAAGAAATGATTTTCCTACAAGTTCATTCCCTATCATTTTGACAAAATAACTAAACAGATTTTAAAATTGAGGTTTAAACTTTGGGGCAGACAGGGAACGAAAGTGCTAGTGGCATGTATCAATACACAGCATCAATAGTTCCGAGTCAGTGACAATGGCATATCCACAGATCTCGCTGGGAGGCGAGGATGAGCCTCCATAGCGACACCCGCAATGCTAGGGGGGCTCTTCCCCGTCATCGCCTGCCCATGGCTGCCCCCCTGACACCGAATGTCCGTGCGGGGACTAGGAGCGGCGCGGGGAGCCAGGTAAGTATATTGTGTGTGAAGGGTCTGGCATATGGGGGGGGCATTTTTTTGTGTCAGTTAAGGCTACTTTCACACTAGCGTTTTTTTGCAGCTCCATCATGGATCTTCAAAAACTCTTCTGTTACAATAATACAACTGCATGCATCCGTCATGAACGGATCTGGTTGTATTGTATGTCTTCTATAGCCAAGACGGATCTGTCATGAACACCATTGAAAGTCATTGGGGGACGGATCCATTTTCTATTGTGTCAGAGAAAACTGATCCGTCCCCATTGACTTACTTGCAGCGTTATTCTGTCTGCGATGGGGACGCAACCAAACGGAACGGAATGCATTCTGGTGCACTCCGTTTTGTTCAGTTCAGTTTTGTCCCCATTGACAATGAATAAGGACAAAACTGAATCGTTTCTTCCGCTATTGAGATCCTATGACGGATCTCAATAGCGGAATTGAGAGCGCTAATGTGAAAGTTGCCTAACCTTTAAAATGAAGGGTATAGTTAGATTTCCATCTCGATTGTATAATCCACACTATTCAGGTATACAGGATGTTGTGCAAGTATCTTAATCCAAAAAGCAAACACTATTCATACAGCTAAGCTGTATGAAAATAATTATAAATGATGCAAGAGAGGCATTATATCATGCAAATATGCAGGATTTATTTAGCAAGTTGAACCCTACAATTAAAATCTAAGACCTTTGACCTATAGTTTCCAAAAATAAAAGTATAAAGGATAGGTTCCTCTTTCTGCTTTGCTGACCAAAGTCTTGTATTTTAGGTAATTATATTAGCAGTTGTTCCATTTCTTATACTATTAGTCATATTGTTTAGTCTATGAACTCAAACAGTTTGATACTAGATCAAACGTAGATACTAGTTATCAGTAAGAAATTCCCTACGGTTAGCCTTGGTAGTCCTGAAAACTACCGCATATAGAGTATTGTTGGGTAAATCCATCATCTTCAGCCAGGTCAGCCAACAATCTAATATGTATGGGGAGCTCCCAACTCTCTACCGACAGATGGTATCAGGGAAGAGAAGGGTTAGGTGCACTGAATTTCATTATGCAACCCTGTTGTTCTCAGAGATAAGCTTGATGCTTTCCTCTACCTTCTCGTAGAAAACAAATATATACTCAGTTGGGCCGAGTACATATTTGGGAATGTCAGGAGAGATAGCTATCTTTTCGTTCAGCCAAAACGTATCGAAGGTGTATGGGTATCTTTAAAAAGGCAATTCACAGAGGATAAAAGTAGTCTGAAATGGACGATTTGGACTATTTTGGGGGACCATTGTTTGAGAATTATATGCAGTCATTTACAATGGTCAGTGGTACACTATTTTCTGCCAAAAATGTGATCTGTCAGGTTGGAGTTTTATTCATGGTTAGCTGAATCTACAAATATATAACCAAATCCAACTGATCATTTGTCATTTTGTGCAAGAAATCTGTTTTTTGGTCATATTTTGGTTCTCTGTATATACTGACAATATGTTATCTTTACAGCTCAGTAACAATACGACTCCAGGGGTTGGTTTCGTCGTTGAGATGATCCTTACCTTTCAACTGGTTTTGTGCATCTTTGCATGTACTGACAGTCGCAGGACTGATAATATAGGCTCTGCAGCCATATCTATTGGCCTTTCTGTTACTTTGGGTCACCTTGTTGGGGTGAGTAGAACATATATTGACCAATTTTCCTATATATATTTGCCATTTTACAGTATGTACTTTTGTATAAGTATTTCTGCTTTATTTGTTGCCATAGAATTGTGATTGTGATCTTGTAATATTGGTGTCTGACTATAATCAAAGGGCACCCTTAATTATGTGAATTAGAAGAGATTAGAAGTTTTGATGTGTAGTGTTTCAGAGCCAGACTGTATCACCTTCTTTTTCATTTTGGATGTTCTCAGAAATAGGAAACTGCAGTCAATCAACACTAGGTTTTTCAGTGTAGCAGGGGTACTTGGGAGGGATATTAGGATTTTAAGAGGAGACTGAAAGTTTAAGGTACGGTATTGGCTAAGTATTATACAGTGGAAGGAGCAGAGAGGCTAAGCAAATATTGTCTGCCAAGCCAGTTTCACACTGCTGGAGCCTGTAGGAACACTCAATATAAGCACTCTTAAAGTCTTCATCAGCAAAATGCACATGCAGCTGATGCCACTAGAGATAAAGTTAGATCGTCATGTACTATTC
This sequence comes from Bufo bufo, assembly GCF_905171765.1. Taxonomy (NCBI): domain Eukaryota; kingdom Metazoa; phylum Chordata; class Amphibia; order Anura; family Bufonidae; genus Bufo; species Bufo bufo. The sequence goes on from NC_053391.1 coordinate 606,893,772, forward strand.
TTTGCAGGGACAGATATGGTTTAAAATGGGCCTGTTTGGGACTCCGAATTCCAGCTGCATAATGGCATGCTGGTGGTTTAGTGGGTTCAAACATGTAGACAGGTTTCCTTTAAATATAATTGAAAGAACATTCTGAAATTCAGTTCTTAAATTATTGCCTTATCATCTGGGTCCATGTTATATGAAAACGTGCAGTGCCAGTAAAAGGGAATCCCCCAGAACTTAAATCTAATTATTTTAACTTTTTTACTATCATTTACATCATTTTTTTTCCAATATCTTAGATATACTTCACTGGTTGCTCAATGAATCCTGCACGCTCATTTTCTCCAGCAGTCATAGTGAGAAGTTTTCGCAATCACTGGGTAAGCCAATTTAAATGTTATAACATTTTTTTCATTTAAAAAAAGGTAATGCAGATAGATAGATAGATAGATAGATAGATAGATGCCATCAAAACCGTTACACAGACTAAAGTCATTATTCCTATCTCATATATTTATAATTTTCAACATAAATGCTTATTTGTTCCATCTTCCATTTTGTATTGTAGGTCTTCTGGATTGGGCCATTAGCAGGTGGTGCGATAGCCGCTTTAGTATATAATTACATTCTCTATCCAAACGTAAGATCGCCCAGGGAGAAGCTGGCCATACTTATAGGTACCGATGAGCCATCAAATGCCTGGAGTGAGGATCTTGAACAGCACAAGAGACACTCTTTGGAGTGTCCTGACCGTGTAAATAAGCCATTCTCTATGTAACGAGAAAGGGTGACATAGTAATTGGACAATGTCTTTCAATAGCAAAGCCGGGGTTATCATGCCAAAAAGCTGTTGATATTTGGAAATCCAAAATTTCTCTGTCGTTCTGCTATGCCAAAGCACAGATGGGTTTGGTATTCTTTTATATTAGATACTGACCTTGCTGAAAAGCAAAGCTTAATTTATTAATGAAATGCAGTTTAAACATCGGTAAGTGTTATCTATGCTTTAACAAGCATGTTGGTTCAAATTGGTACCAGTCCAACAATCAGAATGGACTCCGTAGCGGCATAAATCACTGTAATCATAATAACTGTATAGTGCTACCAAATACTAGTAGTGGCTAAGAAGACCATTAAGTACACCATTGCATTACTTCAAGCTTTCATGCTTGAAGTTTTAGCACTAGACCCCATGTACAAAGGTTAACTTTGGCCCACCACCTAATAACCTTACATATGCAATGACATCACAACGCATTGATGTAGTCTTTTCCATAGTAAATATCTCCATCTAGCATGAATAACTATCATGTGCCTATGGACTGACCCAAAATAGTGTTAGTATTCTCTTATATGGAACCAGGGCTTCTGAGACCAAAAGACTACATGTCCTGGTTGTGATTGCTACTTTGAAACAATTATCAAAATTGTTAAAACTGCTGCTTAATAAACTTATAGAAAATGCAACATTCGTTTTTACCCTTATATTATAGTTCTCTTTTCAGTCATAACTAGGTTTGGTTTACGTGGGGCAACAGTCCTGCTCTTACCCTGTATCTAAATACCCTTACCAAGGCAGAGTGGTCTGTTGGAGACTCTTGGCACCCAGAACCCAACCAGATAACCTCACTACACTCCTGCAAAATAATGCCCTGCAGTGTGCATCCAACAAACTGTTTATTATTTTTTGAACAAAATCTGATTAATAATGCAAAATGAGATGGAAATCAGCACAGTGTCTTACTAGCTCTGATCTCAGAATTGATGCCTAGGGGGCCGCCCAAGCCCTCCTCTCTGCCCCTGAACGGGTGCATAATGAGCCAGCGACCGTACATATCCTCCTGAATTCATCTGCTGTGGCCCACATCTCACCTCTTAAACTCCCTGCTCCATATCGTAATGAGAGACAACTGGAGGAGGACAGAAAATGCCATATATTGATGGCCACCACAGATGGACTGCATTTGGTGCAATATATCCCATTGTGCTGCACTGTGGTATATGGTTCTAATGGGATGGTATATTACGCTATGGTATTGTTGACCCCCACGTACTTGTGTTGCCCCGCCTTGTGTCAGTTTGGGGTCACTTTTATTTATTTATTATTTTTTTTACCAGGGCCACTTTAAGTTTCCAGCCCGCCTCTGCATTTAAAAATAAAACAGTAAACATTACATTCCTAAGCTCCTCTAGTGGTGGTTGCTGGTGCAGGGGATTTGGAGCTTGGTATCAGAAAAACTAGGCTTCAATCGCTATTAATATTATAGCAATAATATAATAATAATAATAATAATATAGAATTTTTAACTTAAAAGTGTCATAGTGTTTAAAAGGTTATTCACTTTAAAAATAATTATCTTGGCCAGAGCTCCTGGGAGAAAGGATAGCTTAGTGTTGATACACATTGTTGGAGCAGATTTATTAAGACATGTCATACAGTCTTATATAAAAGTATGACAAAGTAAAATGTGCCAGTGCACCAAATTTATTAATAGGTGTATACTTCTAAATACATTTGGCATGTAATGGTCTGTCCTGAAAAAAAATGTGCCAAAATTTGAGCAATTTGCCGTCTTCTCAATCTTTTTTGTGCAATTTACATTTTTGGTAGTTGTCTTGTACAGATTGCATCTTTTTAATGTAAAAGAAAGAAAAACTGCTGAAAATTCGCCCACTGATTGAAATTGAAATTATATCTCATTGAAAACCCACTGACTGATGCCTATGAGTTCAAGCATGGTCTTAAAAACAAAAAGCAAATTGCCGCGTTTGCAATAAATAAGCTTTGTAGTTTGCATACAGTGTTAAGTGTTATTAAACTGATAACAATGATTGTGATAAGAAGCTGTGGATATGGTTTATTACTGATGAGCTTCAACACAATACCTCTGGTAGACCTTTTTTGAGAATGAAAGACTCCGGGATAAAAGAAGATGTATGGTCCAGTTTCATGATAGCACAAAGGCATTTACAGAAAATGTCTAATAATGCAATTTTATTTTTTTATTAACAATCAGTGTACAGTTTAATTATCATTATTTAGAAACTCAGCTCCCCACAGAGTTACATGATGTACTTATAATGTATCCCACACTATATTTGCAATTTTATAACTGCATTTATGTTGATTGTGAGAATAAATTTATTGTATTAAACTTTTTACTGGTTTACCATACTTTGTATACCTTTATGTAAAAAAAAAAAAAGAACCGCAACCCTTTAGTAGTATATAAGATATTTATTAGATCACGGTATTTGCCTATTGTCCTAATTTTAGGGGGGGGGGGGGATATTACTGCATGAAAACCGTAATCTGATATTAGAGTGTGTATGGTATCATCACCTGGCAATATTGACAAGCATTTACAACGCCTTGCAAAAGTTTTCACCCACTGTCACGAGGGTGTCAAGAGCCACGTCTGACTCCGTTATACCCGGGGTCAGGAAGTCGCAGCGGGTGGCTGCGCGCTCTATGTCTAAAGATAGTGCTGTTTCTTAATGGTAGCTTTCTGGGTTTGCCTTGCAATCCTTTTTGGCTCACTCAGGAATCCGTAGCCTCTCTTCCTCAGCTGTTTCTTGTCCAGCAATCCCAACCTCCTTATATTCCCATCTCCCACTTCTCTGGTTGCCAGATATAGAGCTTCCTGCCTGGACTTCTATACTGACCCACTGGAGCTGTGTAGCTGTGATTCCTGGTTGTTGTTCCAGAGCGTTACCCTCCGGATCCCTGTTGGGCTTTTGTTGTCCGCTGTTGTCGCCCACCTGGGATTATATGTTTGTCTGTATTGTCTGTCCTCTCCTTGGTGTTTCCCTTTAGTGTTAGTGGTGCGGACTAGTGTTCCCACCGCCCTATTCACTACATAGGGCTCATCTCAGGGAAAGCCAGGGTTTAGGCACGTGATCGGCGTACGGGTGAGAAACCCGTCTAGGGACGTCAGGGTAGTCAGGTGCCAGCCTCAAGGTGAGTTAGGGGTCACCACCTTTCCCTCTCCCTTGGACAGGGCCTTCCCATTTCCCTCCCTTTGCGTCACGCATGTGATCGGCACGCCGGTCATGACATTATATCTGGCCCTTATTTTGCGTAGGTAGAAGCAACTCTAAGGCCTGTCTTTGGAGGTAGCAGGATTGAAGGCGTCGGTCCTCCAGCAACAGCAGCAATTGCAACAGACCGCAAGCCCAGCGGTTGCTATGGGTAACCAGGTTGCTGCGGAACCCAAGGTTGTTCTTCCTGACAGATTTTCTGGGGGAAGGGACAAATTTGTGACGTTCCGTGAGGCCTGTAAGTTATATTTTAAGCTGCGCCCTTACTCCTCTGGTAATGAAGAACAGCGGGTGGGGATTGCTATTTTCCTGCTTCAGGGGGACCCGCAATCCTGGGCGTTCTCTTTATCCACTGATTCCCAGGCTCTCCGGTCAGTGGATGAATTTTTTGGGGCCTTGGGTTTCATATATGATGACTCTGACCGAGTCGCCCTGGCTGAGTCGAAATTACGGAGACTCCTACAGGGAGAGAGGCCAGCAGAGGAGTATTGCTCAGAGTTTCGTAGGTGGGCTACGGATACCCAGTGGAACGACCCAGGTCTCAGGAGTCAGTTCTGCTCTGGGTTATCCGAAAGGGTTAAGGATGCGCTTGCACTGTATGAGACCCCCTTTTCCCTGGATGCTGTTATGTCCCTTCCTATCAGAATAGATAGACGTCTTAGGGACAGATTGAAAAATCCTGAGCAATTGGTAATCCCTCCGAAGCAGCAGTTAGTCTGTACGGACCTAGAAGAGCCTATGCAGCTAGGAGGAACTACTCGTCAGGTCCGTCCTCCTGAGGCTCACTGTAGGCGTAGGGTTTGTTTTTTCTGTGGGGGGAGGGGTCATTTCATTAATGTCTGTCCTTCCTTTCTCAAAATCAAAAGACTGTCAGAACTACTAACCCCAGGCTGTGTGGAGGATGTCAGCCGGGGGGTATACGTTTCCTCCATATGAACATCTCAATTTGTGTTGCCAGCGGTTGTTGTTTTTGGTGTTAAGACGGAGACTATTTCTTTCTTTCTAGACAGTGGAGCAGGGGTAAATTTGATAGATGCCCATTTTTCCCGCACTATGGGTTTGTCTCTCTGTACGCTACAGAGACCTATTCCCATATTCGCTATTGATTCTGCTCCTCTGTCTCAGAGAAACCTCACTCACATTGTCCATAACTTACACCTTCGGGTAGGGGACCACCATAACGAGTTGCTTTCATGTTATGTTCTGGAGGGGCTTCCCACTCCTGTGGTATTGGGTCTTCCCTGGTTGGTAGCACACAATCCAGTGGTGGATTGGCAGGCGAGGGAGATATTGGAGTGGAGTGAGCATTGCAGAGAAAATTGCTTAAATAGCAATTGCTTAGTCGCCTCCATAGCTACTCTACCTACATTTGTTTCGGACTTTGAGGACGTGTTTTCTGAAAAGGGTTGTCAGAAGTTACCACCTCACCGTCCTTATGATTGCCCGGTTAACCTGATTCCCGGGGCAAAATTACCCAAGACCAGGTTATATTATCTTTCGGGTCCCGAGAGACAAGCCATGAAAGATTATATCTCCGAGAGCTTGGCTAAGGGACACATCAGACCCTCTTCATCACCCGTGGCTGCAGGGTTTTTCTTTGTTAAAAAGAAAGATGGGGGCCTGCGTCCTTGCCTAGATTTCCGCGAACTAAACCGGATAACCATCCGAGACCCATACCCTCTTCCTCTCATTCCTGACCTGTTTAATCAGATTGCGGGTGCTAGGTGGTTCTCCAAACTTGATCTTAGGGGGGCCTACAATCTGATTCGTATCAAGGAAGGGGATGAGTGGAAGACAGCTTTTAACACCCCTGTGGAGCATTATGAAAATCTAGTCATGCCTTTCGGTCTGACCAATGCTCCTGCTGTCTTCCAACATTTCGTTAATGACATTTTTAGTCATCTTATCGGCAGGTTTGTGGTGATATACCTAGATGATATTTTAATTTATTCGTCTGATCTGAAAACACATGAGGTACATGTCAGACAGGTACTGCAGGTCCTACGGACTAATAAATTATATGCGAAAATTGAAAAGTGTGTCTTCGCCGTTCAGGAAATACAGTTCCTGGGATATCTATTATCTGCTTCAGGTTTCCGTATGGATCCTAGGAAGGTCCAGGCAATTTTAGATTGGGATCTTCCTGAGAACCTTAAAGCACTGCAACGGTTCTTGGGTTTCGCAAATTTCTATAGAAAGTTCATTAAAAATTATTCGGTGATTGTTAAACCCCTTACTGACATGACTAGGAAGGGGACTGATTTTTCTAAATGGTCTGACGCCGCTAAAATTGCATTTTCCTCTCTAAAAGAGAGGTTTACCTCGGCACCTGTACTAATCCAACCGGATGTCTCCCAGCCTTTTATTGTTGAAGTAGATGCGTCAGAGGTGGGAGTGGGGGCTGTACTGTCTCAGGGTCCGTCTCCTGGCAAATGGCATCCTTGCGCTTTCTTTTCTAAAAAAATATCTGCAGCAGAGAAGAACTATGATATTGGCAATAGGGAACTATTAGCTATTAAACTAGCATTTGAAGAATGGCGTCACTTTTTAGAGGCGGCAATACACCCCGTCACGGTGATTACGGACCACAAAAACCTTCTGTACCTCGAATCAGCTAAGCGTCTCACCCCTAGACAAGCTAGGTGGTCGCTATTTTTTACCAGGTTTAACTTTTTCATCACCTATCGTCCTGGGGAAAAAAATACCAAGGCAGATGCATTATCTCGTAGTTTCCCTGGAGGGGGTAATGTGGGTGATCCAGTACCCATTTTACAAAGAGGAGTGGTTGTCTCGGCTGTACACTCTGTTCTGGAGGGGAAGGTGTTAGAGGCCCAGGGGGACGCCCCGGTCTCTTGCCCCTCAGAGAAATTGTTTGTACCATTAAACCTGCGTCTCGAATTATTAAAGGAACATCATAATTCGCCACTTGCTGGGCACCCGGGTAGTAAATGCAACCTTGGAGCTATTGTCTCGTCGTTTTTGGTGGCCAAGGTTGCGTCAGGATGTAATGGATTTTGTGTCTACTTGTTCTACTTGTGCACGCGCGAAAGTCTCTCATACACGTCCCGCAGGGTCTTTATTGCCACTTGTCATTCCCAATAGGCCATGGACACATCTGTCAATGGATTTCATCACTGACTTACCTTTGTCTGCGGGTAAAACAGTTATCTTGGTAGTAGTAGACAGGTCTAGCAAAATGGTACACTTTATTGCGTTACCCGCACTACCTAATGCTAAGACTCTTGCTCAGGTATTCATCAGTGAAATCGCGAAGCTTCACGGGGTCCCTTCCGATGTTGTTTCGGATTGGGGAACCCAGTTTATTTCTAAGTTTTGGAAAGCTTTTTGTTCCCGTTTGGGGGTACACTTGTCCTTTTCCTCAGCTTTCCATCCTCAGTCGAATGGACAGACTGAGCGTACCAACCAAAACCTTGAGACATATCTAAGGTGTTTTGTGTTTGAAAACCAAGAGGTGTGGTCATCATATTTACCGTTAGCCGAGTTTGCTATAAATAATCGCCGTCAGGAATCCACTGGCAAGTCACCATTTCTTGGTGCATATGGTTTTCATCCACAATTCTGTACTTTCAAAGAGAGGGGGTCTTCTGGGGTTCCCAAAGAGGAACGGTTTTCGTCATCTCTTTCATCTGTATTTAGAAGGTGCAAGCTAACTTGAAAAATATGGGAGGTAAATATAAATACATGGCTGATAAGAAACGGTCGCCAGGTCCGGACCTAGGAGTGAATGACTATGTGTGGTTATCTACTAGGAATATTAAGTTAAAGGTTCCCTCTTGGAAACTGGGTCCTAGGTTCATTGGTCCTTACAAAATAGTAGCCATCATTAACCCCGTGGCTTTTCGCCTGGAGCTACCTCAAACTTTTAAAATCCATAACGTCTTCCATAAGTCGTTACTCAAAAAGTAGTTTCCACCTCTAGAACCGTCACCGCTGCCACCCCCTCCTGTTGTTGTTGATGGTAATCTAGAGTTTCAAATATCCAAAATTGTTGATTCTCGTCGGGTCCGCCGCTCTCTTCAATATCTGGTGCATTGAAGGGGTTATGGTCCCAAGGAAAGAATGTGGGTCCCAGCGTCTGAGGTAAACGCCGACAGGTTAGTTCGGGCTTTTCATGCCTCTCATCCTGAGAGACCTAGTCCTGAGTGTCCGGAGGCCCCTCGTGGAAAGGGGGGTACTGTCACGAGGGTGTCAAGAGCCACGTCTGACTCCGTTATACCCGGGGTCAGGCAGTCGCAGCGGGTGGCTGCCCGCTCTAATTCTAAAGATAGTGCTGTTTCTTAATGGTAGCTTTCTGGGTTTGCCTTGCAATCCTTTTTGGCTCACTCAGGGATCCGTAGCTTCTCTTCCTCAGCTGTTTCTTGTCCAGCAATCCCAACCTCCTTATATTCCCATCTCCCACTTCTCTGGTTGCCAGATATAGAGCTTCCTGCCTGGACTTCTATACTGACCCACTGGAGCTGTGTAGCTGTGATTCCTGGTTGTTGTTCCAGAGCGTTACCCTCCGGATCCCTGTTGGGCTTTTGTTGTCCGCTGTTGTCGCCCACCTGGGATTATATGTTTGTCTGTATTGTCTGTCCTCTCATTGGTGTTTCCCTTTAGTGTTAGTGGTGCGGACTATTGTTCCCACCGCCCTATTCACTACGTAGGGCTCATCTCAGGGAAAGCCAGGGTTTAGGCATGTGATCGGCGTACGGGTGAGAAACCCGTCTAGGGACGTCAGGGCAATCAGGTGCCAGCCTCAAGGGGAGTTAGGGGTCACCACCTTTCCCTCTCCCTTGGACAGGTCCTTCCCATTTCCCTCCCTTTGCGTCACGTATGTGATCGGGACGCCGGTCATTACACCCACCTTGACTTTTATTGTGTTTTGTTACATTATAGCCTTAAAGGGGTTATCCGAGTTATTTTTTTGTTCTTTCTATGTTCCTAACTGGGCAAATGTAACAGCTTTCCAATTAACTCACTTTATCTCCAGTGGCTGGTTTCTCAGATTTCATTGAGGGTCACATGACCTGTGATGTCAGCTTCTCTCCCTGCTCTGATAAAGGTCGTTTACAAGCCTGTGCTGGCCACACCCCCCCCCCTTCACTCTGCTCTCTCTCCTAGGATTCTTAACCCCTTCAGCTGCACAGACTGAAGGCAAGCACCTAGCAGGCAGTGACAATTCTGGGCACAGGAGCTGAAGGACTAGAGAGAACATTGCACAAGAAGGTAGGGGGAAGATCCTGTGTGTATTAGCAGTGTTATTATACAGCTGGGACTTGTAGTCCTACACATACAACATGCTGCAGAGTCTCCCAGCAGGCAGACATGTCACTCAGGGCAGCACTTGTATTCACTCCCTTAGCAGAGCAGGGGGAGGGGCAGAGATTGTTTTTATTGCATGTAAACAAAGGGCCAGAAAAGAACCAGTGAAATGAGGAAATATATATATTATTTTTGCATAAAACTTGCTTAGCTTAGTTATATATTGCTGCCCATCAGATTTTCAGTGCTATATATATTTTTTTCATAACTCTGACAACCCCTTTAAATTCAATGTTTTGTTAATCTGAATTCTATGTGATGGATCAAAACACAATAGTCTAAGTTGGTGAAGTGAAATGAGAAAAATATATAAATAAAACTATTGTCTAGAAATAGAAAACATTGTGCGTATGTATTCACCCCCTCTGTTAGGAAGCCCATAAAAAGCTCTGGTGCAACCAATTACCTTCAGAAGTCACATAATTAGTGAAATGATGTCCACCTGTGTGCAATCTAAGTGTCACATGATCTATCATTACATATACACACCTTTTTTGGAAGGCCCCAGAGGCTGCAACACTAAGCAAGAGGCATCACTAACCAAACACTGCCATGAAGACCAAGGAACTCTCCAAACAAGTAAGGGTCAATGTTGTTGAGAAGTACAAGTCAGGGTTAGGTTATAAAACATATCCAAATATTTGATGATCCCCAGAAGCACCATCAAATCTATCATAACCAAATGGAAAGAACATGGCACAACAGCAAACCTGCCAAAAGACAGCCGCCCACCAAAACTCACTGACAGGGCAAGGAGGGCATTAATCAGAGATGCAGCACAGAGATCTAAGGTAACCCTGGAGGAGCTGCAGAGTTCCATAGCAGAGACTGGAGTATCTGTACATAGGACGAAATAAGCCGTACGCTCCATAGAGTTGGGCTTTATGGCAGAGTGGCCAGAAGAAAGCCATTACTTTCAGCAAAAAATGAAAAGGCATGTGGGAGACTCCCAAAATGTATTGAGGAAGGTGCTCTGGTCTGATGAGACTAAAATTTAACTTTTCAGCCATCAAAGAAAACGCTATGTCTGGCGCAAGCCCAACACATCACATCACCCAAAGAACACTATCCCCACAGTGAGACATGGTGGTGGCAGCATCATGCTGTGGGGATGTTTTTCAGCAGCTGGGACTGGGAAACTGGTCAAAATTGAGGGAAAGATGGATGGTGCTAAATACAGGGATATTCTTGAGCAAAACCTGTACCACTTTGTGCGTGATTTGAGGCTAGGACGGAGGTTCACCTTCCAGCAGGACAATGACCCCAAACACACTGCTAAATAGTGATGAGCCGCAGGGGTCATATTCGAATTCGCAATATTTTGCGAATATTTGTCGAATATTTCCAAATTCGAAAATTCACGATTTTTTTTATATCGAAAAATCGGCAAGGTAATGATTGTGTAATATGCAAATTTTCGTAACTCGAATTTTTGGATTCTAATTTTTTATTGCAAATTTTTCAACTTACAACTATTAGACAAAGAAGATTATAGCCCTATATTAGCTAAATTGCTCTATATTCGATTTTTTTTGATTATTCGCTATATTGCTATAACTTCATTTTTTCAAATATTCGTAATATTCTAAAACAAGAATATATAGCAATATAGCGAATATTTGAAAAAAACGAATATAGAGCAAAATTTGCAAACACTACTACTCCTAAAGTCAAGTATATTGCAGCCTTCTTATTGGCCCACAAGCTAGAAGCAGGGAGGGATCATGTGTACCCATTTAAAAAAAAAATAATAATTAAAAAATTTTAATATTCTAAATTACGAATATATATAACTATATTCGAAATATTTGCGAATTTTCGAAGTACCTATATTCGCGATAAAAATTCGAAATTCGAATATTCGTGATCAACACTACTGCTAAAGCAACACTTGAGTGATAAACCACTGGGGAAACATGTAAATGTGCTGGAATGGCCTAGTTAATGCCCAAATCTCAATCTAATAGAAAATCTGTGGTCAGACTTAAAGATTGCTGTTCACAAGCGCAAACCACCCAACTTGAAGGAGCTGGAGTAATTTTGCAAGGAGGAATGGGCAAAAATCCCAGTGGTAAGATGTGGCAAGCTCATAGAACTTATCCAAAGCGACTTGATGCTGTGATTGCCGCAAAAGGTGGCTCTACAAAGTATTGACTTTAGGGGGGTGAATAGTTATGTACATTGACTTTTTCAGTTATTTTATCCTATTTGTTGCTTGCTTCACAATAAAAAAAAATTATCTTCAAAGTTGTGGGCCTGTTCTGTAAATTAAATAATGCAAATCCTCACACAATCCATGTTAATTCCAGGTTGTAACATACATAGTACATAAGGCCGAAAAAAGACATTTGTCCATCCAGTTCAGCCTGTCATCCTGCAAGTTGATCCAGAGAAAGGCAAAAAAAAAAACTGAGGTAGAAGCCAATTTTCCCCACTTTAGGGGAATAAAAAAAATCTTTCCCGACTCCAATCAGGCAATCAGAATAACTCCCTGGATCAACGACCCCTCTCTAGTAGCTATAGCCTGTAATATTATTACGCTCCAGAAATACATCCAGGCCCCTCTTGAACTCTTTTAGTGAACTCACCATCACCGCCTCTTTAGGCAGAGAGTTCCATAGTCTCACTGCTCTTACCATAAAGAATCCTCTTCCATGTGTGTGTACACCAAAACACGGAAAAAGTCAAGGGGGGTGGATACTTTTACAAGGCACTGGTTCCTCTTTCACACACAAGATGTATCCAGTTACGGTCATTACAAATGATGAATGGTCTTTACAGAAAGGAGCCTTCAAGGATCCTTATTCCCTATTCTAAAAATAACCTTCAAGATTACAATAGTCCTAACTTTTATATTTCAAGGGATTATCGCTAATTAGAAAAAAAAAATATTCACCGTCAGAGTTGAGTGAACACCTGGATGTTCGGGTTCGAGAAGTTTGGCCGAACTTCCCGGAAATGTTTGGGTTCGGGATCCGAACTCGACCCGAACTTCGCCCCGAACCCCATTGAAGTCAATGGGGACCCGAACCTTTCGGCACTAAAAAGGCAGTAAAACAGCCCAGGAAAGGGCTAGAGGGCTGCAAAAGGCAGCAAAATGTAGGTAAATCCCCTGCAAACAAATGTGTATAGGTAAATGAATAAAAATAAAAGTAAAATAAATAAAAATTAACCAATATCAATTGGAGAGAGGTCCCATAGCAGAGAATCAGGCTTCATGTCATAGCAGAGAATTAGGCTTCATGTCACTCACCACTGGAACAGGCCATTGTCAGATATTTTTAGGCCCCGGCACCCAGACAGAGGATAGAGGTCCCATAGCAGAGATTCAGGCTTCATGTCATAGCAGAGAATCATGCTTCATGTCACCCAACACTGGAACAGGCCACTGTCAGATATTTTTAGGCCCCGGCACCCAGACAGAGGAGAGAGGTCCCATAGCAGAGAATCAGGCTTCATGTCACCCACCACTGTAACAGGCCACTGTCAGATATTTAGGCCCCGGCACCCAGACAGAGGAGAGACGTCCCATAGCAGAGAATCAGGCTTCATGTCATAGCAGAGAATCATGCTTCATGTCACCCAACACTGGAACAGGCCACTGTCATATATGTTTAGGACCCGGCAACCAGACAGAGGAGAGAGGTCCCATAGCAGAGAATCAGGCTTCATGTCATAGCAGAGAATCATGCTTCATGTCACCCAACACTGGAACAGGCCACTGTCAGATATTTTTAGGCCCCGGCACCCAGACAGAGGAGAGAGGTCCCATTGCAGAGAATCAGGCTTCATGTCACCCACCACTGTAACAGGCCACTGTCAGATATTTAGGCCCCGGCACCCAGACAGAGGAGAGACGTCCCATTGCAGAGAATCAGGCTTCATGTCATAGCAGAGAATCATGCTTCATGTCACCCAACACTGGAACAGGCCACTGTCAGATATGTTTAGGCCCCGGCACCCAGACAGAGGAGAGAGGTCCCATAGCAGAGAATCATGCTTCATGTCACCCACCACTTGAGCAGGCCACTGTCAGATATTTTTAGGACCCGGCACCCAGACAGAGGAGAGAGGTCCCATAGCAGAGAATCAGGCTTCATGTCATAGCAGAGAATCATGCTTCATGTCACCCAACACTGGAACAGGCCACTGTCAGATATTTTTAGCCCCCAGCACCCAGACAGAGGAGAGAGGTCCCATTGCAGAGAATCAGGCTACATGTCACCGACCACTGTAACAGGCCACTGTCAGATATTTAGGCCCCGGCACCCAGACAGAGGAGAGAGGTCCCATTGCAGAGAATCAGGCTTCATGTCACCCACCACTGGAACAGGCCACTGTCAGATATTTAGGCCCCGAGACCCAGACGGAGGAGATGTTCATTGAACTTTGGGTTGCCCCGCAATATAATGGTAAAATTAAAAAAAGAGGATTGAATGAAGTGCCCTGGATTATAAGAATATATGGTTAAGGGGAGGTAGTTATAAATGTCTAATCTGCACAAGGGATGGACAGGTCCTGTGGGATCTATGCCTGGTTCATTTTTATGAACGTCAGCTTGTCCACATTGGCTGTAGACAGGCGGCTGCGTTTGTCTGTAATGACGCCCCCTGCCGTGCTGAATACACGTTCAGACAAAACGCTGGCCGCCGGGCAGTCCACCACCTCCAAGGCATAAAAGGCTAGCTCTGGCCACGTGGATAATTTGGAGACCCAGAAGTTGAATGGGGCCGAACCATCAGTCAGTACGTGGAGGGGTGTGCACAGGTACTGTTCCACCATGTTAGTGAAATGCTGCCTCCTGCTAACACGTTCCGTATCAGGTGGTGGTGCAGTTAGCTGTGGCGTGGTGACAAAACTTTTCCACATCTCTGCCATGCTAACCCTGCCCTCAGAGGAGCTGGGCGTGACACAGCTGCATTGGTGACCTCTTGCTCCTCCTTTGCCTTTGCCTTGGGCTTCCACTTGTTCCCCTGTGACATTTGGGAATGCTCTCAGTAGCGCGTCTACCAACGTGCGCTTGAACTCGCGCATCTTCCTATCACGCTCCAGTGCAGGAAGTAAGGTGGGCACATTGTCTTTGTACCGGGGATCCAGCAGGGTGGCAACCCAGTTGTCCACACACGTTAAAATGTGGACAACTCTGCTGTCGTTGCACAGGCACTGCAGCATGTAGTCGCTCATGTGTGCCAGGCTGCCCAGAGGTAAGGACAAGCTGTCCTCTGTGGGAGGCGTATCGTCATCGTCCTGCGTTTCCCCCCAGCCACGCACCAGTGATGGGCCCGAGCTGTGTTGGGTGCCACCCCGCTGTGAACATGCTTCATCCTCATCCTCCTTCACCTCCTCCTCATCCTCGTCCTCCAGTAGTGGGCCCTGTCTGGCCACATTTGTACCCGGCCTCTGCTGTTGCAAAAAACCTCCCTCTGAGTCACTTCGAAGAGACTGGCCTGAAAGTGCTAAAAATGACCCCTCTTCCTCCTCCTCCTCCTGGGCCACCTCCTCTTCCATCATCGCCCTAAGTGTTTTCTCAAGGAGAAAGTGGTATTGTAACGCTGATAACGGCGTCATCGCCACTGGCCATGTTGGTGGAGTACTCGAAACAGCGCAACAGGGCACACAGGTCTCGCATGGAGGCCCAGTCATTGGTGGTGAAGTGGTGCTGTTCTGCAGTGCGACTGACCCGTGCGTGCTGCAGCTGAAACTCCACTATGGCCTGCTGCTGCTCGAACAGCATGTCCAAGGTGGAGTTCCACCTGGTGGGCACGTCACATATGAGGCAGTGAGCGGGAAGGCCGAAGTTAAGCTGTAGCGCAGACAGGCGAGCAGCGGCAGGACGTGAACGCCGGAAGCGCGCACAGACGGACCGCACTTTATGCAGCAGCTCTGACATGTCGGGGTAGTTGTGAATGAACTTCTGCACCACCAAATTCAGCACATGCGCCAGGCAAGGGATGTGCGTCAAATCAGCTAGTCCCAGAGCTGCGACGAGATTTCCTCCATTATCGCACACCACCAGGCCGGGCTTGAGGCTCACCGGCAGCAACCACTCGTCGGTCTGTTGTTCAATACCCTGCCACAATTCCTGCGCGGTGTGGGGCCTGTCCCCCAAACATATGAGTATCAGAATGGCCTGCTAACGTTTACCCCGGGCTGTGCTGAAGTTGGTGGTGAAGGTGTGTGGCTGACTGGATGAGCAGGTGGAAGAAGAGGAGGAGGAAGCCGAGTAGGAGGAGGAGGCTACAGGAGGCAAAGAATTTTGCCTTGTGATCCTTGGCGGCGGAAGGACGTGCGCCAAACAGCTCTCCGCCTGGGGCCCAGCCGCCTCTACATTTACCCAGTGTGCAGTTAGGGAGATATAGCATCCCTGGCCGTGATTACTGGTCCACGTATCTGTGGTTAGGTGGACCTTGCCACAGATGGCGTTCCGCAGTGCACACTTGATTTTATCGGATACTTGGTTGTGCAGGGAAGGCACGGCTCTCTTGGAGAAGTAATGGCGGCTGGGAACAACATACTGTGGGACAGCAAGCGACATGAGCTGTTTGAAGCCGTCTGTGTCCACCAGCCTGAATGACAGCATTTCATAGGCCAGTAGTTTAGAAATGCTGGCATTCAGGGCCAGGGATCGAGGGTGGCAAGGTGGGAATTTACGCTTTCTCTCAAATGTTTGTGAGATGGAGAGCTGAACGCTGCCGTGTGACATGGTTGAGATGCTTGGTGACGGAGGTGGTGGTGTTGGTGGTACATCCTCTGTTTGCTGGGCGGCAGGTGCCAACGTTCCTCCAGAGGCGGAGGAAGAGGCCGAGGCGGCAGCAGCAGAAGAGGTAGCAGGGGGAGCCTGAGTGAGTTCCTTTTTTTTAAGGTGTTTACTCCACTGCAGTTCATGCTTTGCATGCAGGTGCCTGGTCATGCAGGTTGTGCTAAGGTTCAGAACGTTAATGCCTCGCTTCAGGCTCTGATGGCACAGCGTGCAAACCACTCGGGTCTTGTCGTCAGCACATTGTTTGAAGAACTGCCACGCCAGGGAACTCCTTGAAGCTGCCTTTGGGGTGCTCGGTCCCAGATGGCGGTGGCCAGTAGCAGTCGGACTCTCTTGCCGGCGGGTGTTCTGCTTTTGCCCACTGCTACCTCTTTTGCTACACTGTTGGCTCGGTCTCACCACTGCCTCTTCCTCCGAACTCTGAAAGTCAGTGGCAGGACCTTCATTCCATGTGGGGTCTAGGACCTCATCGTCCCCTGCATAGTCTTCCACCCAGTCTTCCTCCCTGACCTCCTGTTCAGTCTACACACTGCAGAAAGACGCAGCAGTTGGCACCTGTGTTTCGTCATCATCAGAGACGTGCTGAGGTGGTATTCCCATGTCCTCATCATCAGGAAACATAAGTGGTTGTGCGTCAGTGCATTCTATGTCTTCCACCGCTGGGGAAGGGCTAGGTGGATGCCCTTGGGAAACCCTGGCAGCAGAGTCTTCAAACAGCATAAGAGACTGCTGCATAACTTGAGTTCTCAGACAGTTTCCCTGATATGCATGGGGGTGATGTGACAGACTGATGGGCTTGGTTTTCATGCGCCATCTGTGCGCTTTCTGCAGAAGACTGGGTGGGAGATAATGTGAACGTGCTGGATCCACTGTCGGCCACCCAATTGACTAATGCCTATACCTGCTCAGGCCTTACCATCCTTAGAACGGCATTGGGCCCCACCAAATATCGCTGTAAATTCTGGCATCTACTGGGACCAGAGGTAGTTGGTACACTAGGACATGTGGCTGTGGCAGAAAGGCCACGTCCTCTCCCAGCACCAGAGGGTCCACTAACACCACCACGACCATGTCCGCGTCCACGTCCCTTACTAGATGTTTTCCTCATTGTTACCGTTCACCACAATAAGAAAAAAATAATTTGGCCCAATGTATTGAATTCAAATTCAGGCTTTTTTTTACAGGCACCTAACACTATCTGGCTATCTACTTAGGTACCGTATAACACTAATACAGGCACAGCAGTAACCACAGATTTAGCTGAATATAAATTGTAGGCCTAGTATTTAGGCGGTGGATGACAGGTATACGTTTACGGACAGAATTAGACTTGGAGATGCAAGGTAGCATTTGAAGTTATTGAGAATGACCCTATCCGCACCTTCAATCTAATATACCCTTTTATGGATAGATTTAAACTTGGCCTGATACAGCAGAAACCACTGATTTAGGGAATTGCTACGTTGGGAATTGTATTTCAACCCAGAAAAAAATATATCCTTTGCCAGAGAGCAGACAGTATTACAATTGGCTAGCCACAGCTGAAACACCAGATTTAGGGTACTGCTATTTTGGCAATTGTATTTCACCCCTCAATAAAATAGCAAGCACAGCCAAACCCCTGATGTAGGATATCGCAAAAAAAACAAAAAAAACACACTATTAATGGTTAAATGTACTTGGTGGCAGCTTGTGCTGGCACACCACAAGACACAAAATGGCCGCCGATCACCCCAGAAAAAAAAAAGTGACAGAAAAACGCTCTGGGCAGCCTTAAAACAGTGAGCAATTAAATAGCAGAGGTTGAATGCTACACAGCTGTACATCGATCACTCAGTAATTGTTTTTGAAGACTAAATTACTGCCTAATCTCGCCCTAACAGCAGCAGCTGCATCCTATCCCTACACTGATCAGAGCAGAGTGACGTGCAGCGCTACGTGACTCCAGCTTAAATAGAGGCTGGGTCATATGCTGCACTGGCCAATCACAGACATGCCAATAGTAGGCATGGCAGTGATGGCCTCTTGGGGCAAGTAGTATGACGCTTGTTGATTGGCTGGTTTGCAGCCTTTCAAAAAGCGCCAAGAAAGCGCCGAACACCGAACCCGAACCCAGACTTTTACGAAAATGTTCGGGTTCGGGTCCGTGTCACGGACACCTCAAAATTCGGTACGAACCCGAATACAGTTCGGGTTCGCTCATCCCTATTCAGCGTCTGTCACCAGAAGAGCAATAGCAGACATGGCCCATTTATAAGAGTGCTGTTCTTTCTGAAAAAATAAAGCAAACTCTTAATTTCTAATTATGGAAAATTCAAGACATATTTCAATTAATAATATGCATTTCTGTCATTATTAGTTTTCTGTATAAGACAAATGATTGTGTTGATGGGCCTGTGATAAGTGTTATTCCTTATCTCGATTGTCCAGTTGAGCTCTTGTATTACAGTACATAAGTTCAGACATTTAGATCAAACATAGTATAGTTTAATTTGCCAATTTGCCAATTCAAAAATTTTTTTTTGAAGAGATCATTTTTGAGCAGAAAAGTATAGATTTTAGTAACAGCACCAAACTCAATAGCAACTTAATACAAGATGCCTTTCTGCTCTCACTGATTCCGTAGCCATCAGTGCAGCAAGTTAATTGTTTGACAACTACCACATTATTTCAAGGAACATAATTTAGTCAAGTGTCTACTAGAATCAAGAATGATTCTAAGTAATGGATGGAATGAAGTTCTAGAGCAAGGGCAAAACAAATTGTTAATTTTATAATGATGTTGTCCTTCCCAGAAATGGGAGTTGGTGCATAATATAAAGAATGCTTAGTCAATTTATCGTTATACAACTGTTGTTGAACTATTTGTCCCAACAGGTTTTGCTAGCAGAGCCTGTTGGCATATGCAGGTCCACAACAGCTGGATAATGGCAAGTCAGGTACCTAGCAGTGCTAGTTTGTCACAATACTTAGTAGCCCCAATTATATATTGCGTATAACTTATTATGGACTACAGTATTTCAGTTAGTCTATCATAACATGGACGACAAGCAACTTAACATATTCTTATATTTAATGAAACTATTATATTATTATATTATTGTTTCATTTATGTTAGTACTGGTAATGGTAATTATGGTAATGGTTGCAGTAGTAGCATGAAATTAATGGTAATTTTATTAAAGGGAGCCTGTCATCAATTTTGACCCTGTTTTTTTAAACATAACTGGTGTATGGTCTTAGTAGCAGCATGATTGAAAAAGGGAAGTTTTAATCCAAAATTAGTCACTAGCTCAAGTGCCTTCTGGACATTCCTTAAATGGTTCTCCAGAATTTTACAACATGGCCTCCATCAACCGATCCTAGTATGTGAATAGGACAGATTTTGTCCACTTGATGAGCTGCCCGAGCATATAATGGGGCAAAGGGGGTGGAATTGTGCTAAACACTGCTATCCAGCACCAGTACCGCCTTCACTTTCCACTGCTGAGCTTTCCTGTGAGGCTGCTCAGCCTGATGGCATATTTCAAGCATGAGAGCTCCATTACCATCTATTGTAGAGCAGGAACTCTGTGATAAGATAGATGATAATGATACAATCCTTTGTATGATATGTTGTCATGGCTGAGCAGCCTGACAAGAAGGTAGAGCTGGATTTCCTGATAGACTGCTCAGCCATGACAGCATATCACACAGGATCGTATCATTTCCATCTATTGACATCTTGAGCATCATCACTGTTCTACATGAAATGGCAATTGTGCAAATGTGCTTGAGATATGCCATCAGGATAAATAGCCCCACATGAAAGCTCAGTAAGGAGTGCAATGTGTTACAAGGCTTTTCCCAGCCCATCCTCCGAGGCAGATCTGTGAGTAAATACTTAGACAGGTTGATGGAGACTATCATGTATAATTGTCATACAAGCCATTTAAGGACTCTCAGGCTAAAGTTACAGGCTCTCTGCAGTAAGGGCTCCACAGCCCATCCTCTCTTCTCTTGAGTGACTGATATAAGATACACCCAGGAGTCCTCTGCAGCTGTCACTTAAGAGCAGAGGGGAGAGTTGTGGAAAGCTTACTGCACATAGAAAAGTGCACTTTAGTGTTAGGGAAATGCTCATGTTGTAGAAGTGTTCTCTGGATTGAAATGTCACTTTCTCAGCCACGATGCTAGTAGAGCAATTTTATACTACTTGGCTGGTTCAAAAATGTTGAAAAACCTCTTTCATTGTAGTACTAGTGATAATTGAAATTATATTGGTAGTAGGAGTTATAATAATTTTAATATTGGTAATACTAGTGTTATAATTGGAGTTCTAATGGTGCTAGGGATGGCAGCAGTAATGGTAGTATATAGTAGTAATATTGATTGTGGCAATTGTAGTATTAATATTTACATTACTGGTAGCTACCGATCCTAGGAGTAATAATAATGACTAAAGTAATTCCAGTAGTGATAATTAGTGTTAGTAGCAATGGTAATTTTAGTGATAATACTAATGGTGGCCACAGTGTCTGTATTAATAACAGTTTTTGTGGTAATAGTAGTGGTAGTTATTAATGCAGCCATTAGGCATGACACTAGGGGTCCTTTCACACATTGCAGAATTTTCCATAACAAAATACACACCTTAAGGAGATCTCCCATGGGGATGAAAAGTGTCAATACCTGAGTTCTGATCGGCTACACAATTAATATGCCGCTGCGGAACGGAATGCAAATAAAGTTTTGTCACGGATTTCCTATTGCTGAATGTGCCAATTCATTTCAATGGAGATATATCTCCATACAGATCCTGAACACTATTCACACACAAATTTTGCAACATAATCCACAACAAAAAATAAAACTTTTAAAAATTTACACGTCGATTTTTTATTTATTTTTGCGGAAAATTCAGCAACATATGAAGGCACCCTAATAGTGTTCACAGGAATGGTAGAGTAGTTATGTTAGTGGTGCTATTTGAGTACTGATACTGGGTAATGTAAAAAGTAGTTTGGAAAAATACAGAATTCCAATTGTAATTCACCTATTGACCAGTATCTATTATTGCTGCACTTTTAGATTGAATGAAGGGATTAATATACTTGGTGTGTATATTTCAGACAGCTCTGCAGCTTTCACACCTAAACCATTGTTAAACATCCATCTGTCTAGGGAATCAGTATTATGCATCCTTATACCAGAAATTAAACATCATAACTAGGGATAAGCGAATCGACTTCGGATGAAACATCCGAAGTCGATTCGCATAAAACTTTGTTCTAATACTGTACGGAGCAGGAGCTCTGTACAGTATTAGAATGTATTGGATCTGATGAGCCAAAGTTATTGCTTCGCGAAGTCTCGCGAGACTTTGCGCAATAACTTCATAAGTTTATATGTACTGTAAAAAAATATTTCCCGAACTTGAGTATGGTTTCAAGTGACACCATGGCACCGACCCGTAGTTTTTTTACAGTACAAATTAATTTATGAAGTTATTGCACAAAGTCTCACGAGACTTCTCGAAGCAATAACTTCGGCTCTTTGGAGCCAATACATTCTAAGGCTGCTTTCACACTTGCGTTTCTGGGTCCGCTTGTGAGATCCGTTTCAGGGCTCTCATAAGCGGCCCAAAACACATCAGTTCAGGCCCAATGCATTCTGAATGGATAAGGATCTGTTGAGAATGCATCAATTTGGCTGCGTTTGGTCTTCGTTGCGTTTTTTAAACAGGCACTAAAGCGCAGCTTGCAGTGTTTTGGTGACCTTCTGATGATGCGGAGCCAAATGGATCCGTCCTGACTTACAATGTAAGTCAATGAGGACGGGTCTGTTTTTCACTGACACAATATGGTGCAATTGAAAACGGATCCGTCCCCCATTGACTTTCAATGTAAGTCAAGACGGATCCGGTTTGACTTAGACATTTTTTTGAATGAATAATGCAAACGGATCTATTATGAACGGATACAAGCGTTTGCATTATTGGTGCGTATCCGTCTGTGCAGATACAAGACGGATCCGCACCAAAGGAGAGTCTGAAAGTAGCCTAATACAGTATGGTGCTTCTGCTCCGTACAGTATTAGAACAAAGTTTTATGCGAATCAACTTCGGATGTTTCATCTGTGGTCGATTCGCTCATTCCTAATCATAACTGATAAGCCACACATCTGGAAAACTACTTGACAACCAGAAAATGCATCTCTGTATATGGTACATACAGTGGATATAAAAAGTCTACACACCCGAGTTAAAATGTCAGGTTTCTGTGCTGTAAAATATGAGACAAAAAAAATCATTTCAAAACTTTCCACCTTTAATGTGACCTATAAACTTTACCACTCAATTGAAAAACAAACTGAACTCTTTTAGGTGGAGGGAATAAAAAAAATAAAAAAATAATGTGGTTGCATAAGTGTGCACACCCTCTTATAACTGGGGATGTAGCTGTGTTTAGAATTAAGCAATCACATTAAAAATCATGTTAAATAGTCAGCATACACCTGCCATCATTTAAAGTGCCTCTGATTAACCCCAAATAAAGTTCAGCTTCTCTAGTTAGTCTTTCCTGAAATTTTCTTATTCGCACGTCACAGCAAAAGCCATGGTCCACAGTGAGCTTCCAAAGCATCAGAGAGATCTCATTGTTAAAAAGGTACAAGTCAGGAGAAGGGTACAAAAGAATCTCCAAGGAATTAGATATACCATGGAACACAGTGAAGACAGTCATCATCAGGTGGAGAAAATATGGCACAACAGTGACATTACCAAGAACTGTACGTCCCTCCAAAATTGATGAAAAAAGACGAGAAGAAAAGTGGACTGGGAAGCTACCAAGAGGCCTACAGCAACATTAAAGGAGCTGCAGGAATTTCTGGTAAGTACTGGCTGCATCATGCTTTGGGGCTGTTTTCTTCAGCTGGAACTGGGGCCTTAGTTAAGCTCGAGGGAATTATGAACAGTTCCAAATACCAGTCAATATTGGCACAAACCCTGCAGGCTTCTGCTAGAAAGCTGAACATGAAGAGGAACTTCATCTTTTAGTATGACAATGACCCAAAGCATACATCCAAATCAACAAAGGAATGGCTTCACCAGAAGAAGATTAAAGTTTTGGAATGGACCAGCCAGAGCCCAGACCTGAATCTGATTGGAAATCAGTGGGGTGATCTGAGGAGGGCTGTGCACAGGAGATGCCCTCGCAATCTGACAGATTTGGAGTGTTTTTGCAAAAAAGAGTGGGCAAATCTTGCCAAGTCAAAAGGTGCCATGCTGATAGACTCATACCCAAAAAGACTGAGTGCTGTAATAAAATCAAAAGGTGCTTCAACAAAGTATTAGTTTAAAGGTGTGCACACTTATGCAAACTTATTATTTTGTTTTAATATTTTTTTCTTCCCTCTACCTAAAAGATTTCAGTTTGATTTTCAATTGAGTTTTTGTCACCGCCAGCTGTTTGAGAAGATCTGGCAGACGTTCTTCTCTAACTGTTGTATGATGTTCTTTGTTTTGGTTTCACTTTCTCATCTCCTTTCCTGCTCCCAGCTGTCACCTATATTGCACTGATTGTCTCCCTTTATATTTCCTCCCATACTGCCTCACTTTGCGGTTTATACTTCTTCCTGGATTGTGATCACTGCTGGAGGCTGCTTCTCCTGATTCCTCAGATAAGTCTGTTTCCTTTATTTGTGTTTCTTGCTGGCTTGATTGTAGGTGACCCTGACTCCGTCCGTATTAAGTGCAGGGAGCCGGTAGTCATGTCCCCTCACTATTATAGGGTTTTTAGGTGTCACATAGTATAAGGTACAAGGACATGCAATCGTCTACCATAAAGATCTTTGCATGGGCATAGCAGTCAGGGAGAGCTCTAGGGGTTTTATAGGGCTCACCCATATGCTCCTTAGTTTGTGATCAAGCCAGTCGGATGTTTATTTATAAGTTCCAGCTTTCTGCAACACCATCTGTGACAGTTTTACAGCTTATAGGTCATATTAAAAGGTGGAAAAAGTTCTGTAATTTATCTTTGTCTCATTTTTTTTACATCACAGAAACCTGACATTTTAACAGGGGGTGTGTAGACTTTTTATATCCACTGTACGTCCACTTTCTTTACCCTCACTTACATCTTCTGCAGGCTGTACATGCTTCTATATAAAATAACCATTGATAATAAATTTTATGAATTTGTCAGATTTTAGCATTTTTTTTATTTTTCACATGATTTTCTGGGCTGATGGAAAATATGACAATTACTAAATAAAATAAAAATAAGGCCAATATAGCACACACGAAAACAAGCACTAAGGAATGTACCATATACAAATTTAAAAGGCTTAAACTACTGCGTGTGACTTCATATTTTGAGTATAAATAACTAAACTTTCACAATATAACTAGAGATGAGCGAATTTTCTGAAAACCTTTGGTTCGATCCAAATTTATTTGCGGCCAATCGCGTTAAAAAACGGTTGCAGAGAGTCTTTATAGTGGTGTAGAACACTGTGCCTTTCAGTAACACGCATAGGGAGTCTGCTGTGGTAGTCAAATAATACAGTGAGTTATTATGACATGCAGATGACAGGCAGTCACTGGGCCAAAACTGATCAAATTAATAATTAAACAGATCAGAAGTAGGGTCAAATAAATTATGATGTCAGCCAGGCCGAAAGGCAAAATAATGGTCCAGTCATGAAGTAGGGAGGGTGGGAACAGCATGAGAAGTCCACAGAGTGGCCCTATGACAGTGGAGGTGGTAGCAGCATCAGTAGGCCAGAGAGTGGCACAATGACAGTGTGGAGGTGGTGGCAGCATCAGGAGGCCACAGAGTGGCAAGGTGAAATAGTGTAGAGGTGGCAGCAGCATGAGGAGACCACAGAGTGGCAAAGTGATATAGTGTGGAGGTGGAAGCAGCATGAGGAGACCACAAAGTGACCCGGTGACAGAGTGTGGAGGTGGCAGCAGCATCAGGAGGCAACACAGTGGCAAGGCGACATAGTGTAAAGGTGGCAGCAGCATGAGGAGGCCACAGAGTGACCCGGGGACCGAGTGTGGAGATGGCAGCAGCATCAGGAGGCTAACAGTGGTAAGGTGACATAGTGTGGAGGTGGCAGCAGCATGAAGAGACCACAGAGTGACCCGGTGACAGAGTGTGGAGGTGGCAGCAGCATTAGGAGGCCACAGAATGGCAAGGTGACATAGTGTGGAGGTGGCAGCAGCATCAGGAAACCACAGAGTGGCTAGGTGACATAGTGTGGGGGTGGCAGCAGCATAAGGAGACCACAGAGTGGCTAGGTGATATAGTGTGGAGAAGGCGGCAGCATCAGGAGGCCCCAGAGTGGCAAGGTGACATAGTGTGGAGGTGGCAGCAGCATCAGTAGACCACAGAGTGACCCAAAAACAGAGTGGGGAGGTGGGTGGCAATAACAGTACCCACTGACGATGGTGGGTGTAAGAAGGAGCACTTGGCATCAGATGTGTGGCATCAGGTGGCTGGCAGCATCAGAATAGTAGCTGAGGCAGGTATCCAGAAGAAACCGGTCTCTTTTGTCAAAGTGTTGGTGTGGCACCATGGATGATCTAGTCTGATGCATCAGGCATTGGTGGGTGGAAATCCTGGCTAATCCACGCCCGATTCATATTGACAAAGGTCAGTCTCTCCACATTTTGGGTGGACAGGCGAGTTCTTCTTGGGGTAACTATGGCCCCCGCCGCACTAAACACCCATTCTGATGCCACACTACTGGCCGGGCAGGACAGCCTTTCCAGAGCAAACTCTACTAGTTGTGGCCAAAAATCCAGTTTGGCTGCCCAGTAGTACAGCGGATATTCAATGTGGGGTGGCAGGGAACTGTCCAAGTACAGTATGCCACCACCTACTGGTTCAGGTCCTGCTCCAGGTCTAGCTGCTGCCGCTGCTGCTGCTGCTGCTGCTGAGTAGCTTCTTCACTAGGCGGGTAAGGAAAGCTGCACATTAGCGACTCTTTACTCAGGCTGCTGCTGATGGAGCTGGTACTGCCACCTCACCCCTCCCCAGCAGCCATTGCAGTGGAAAGTGAGTGCAGAGGGCCCCCCGGTCAGACCTGCGAGAGGAGGGATGATTGCGCAGATAGGCAGCAGCCAACTTACTACATAGGATGTTTCTATAGTAATTCCTTTTGTCCTCCCTCTCAGCGTGTGTAAAAAAGGGCCCCATTTTGGACCCGTAGTGAGGGTCCAACAAGGTGGAGAGTCAGAAGACATTCATCTGCCGAATGGTGACAATTCGGCTGTCACTATGCAAGCAAGTGAGCATGCATCGGGCCATTTGTGCCAGTGACTCGAAGGGACTCCCTGCCTCCATCTGCACTGCATACTGCCACGGTGTGTCTGGGTCCTCTGCCGCCTCTTCCTCATCACCCTGTAGCTCCTCTGGCTGCTCCTGCTCTTCCTCTCCTGTCACCGGTGTATAAAAACCACCCATTTCACTATACATTGCTTTTGCTCCAATGTCCTCCTCCTCCTCCTCTAGTTCAGCCCCCACAGGGCTCATGTGGCCATGAGATTTAGGCGAAAAAAAGGGGGTTAGATAGCACCTTCCAGTGCACAGGTGTACGCTGCCATGGCAAAGACCTAGAGGAAAAAAAACAATGCAGCAGCACCCTGCAAATCAGATAAAGTACAATAATGCCATAGTCACAAAAAATATAGTGCTAATGCTACGCTTATTTATAAAGTGAGATGCTTGGCCAATGCATTTTGTACAAAACCATCTGAGCCCGTCTGCCGTACGTCAAGGCGATCTCTGTTAGAGACACTAAATACTACCTGTTATGCGCCATGGAAGCTGTCTGGCACAAGGAAAGGTATAGAGTGGGCTCGGCATGCATGTTGGTACCTGCATCCCTTGTAATGGAGGCCATTATGGCACCAAAAATGGTAAAAGGCAGAGTGGATCCAACATGCATGTGGATCCAACACTCCCTGAACTTTATGGCGGCCATTATGTTGCATAACAGGTAGTATTTAGTGTTAGGACCCGTCTAACAGAGATAGCCTTGACGTATGGCAGACGGGCTCAGGTGTTTTTTTACAAAATGCATTGGCCAAGCATCTCACTTTATAATTAAGCGTAGCATTCGCACTATAATTTGTGACTATGGCATTATTGTACTTTATCTGATTTGCAGGGTGCTGCTGCATTGTCTTTTTTCCATGAGATTTAAGCGCCACGTCTCTAGTCCAATGACCAGCCAGATTTACCAGCATATGTTCCAGGACGTGAAGCAGTGGAATGACGTTGTTCATCCTGTAGTCCTGGCGACTATAACGTGGCCTCCTTAAAAGGCCTGAGCAAACGGCAGGTGTCACGCATGAGCTGCCACTGGCTGACATCGAAGTTACACAGGGGAACACTCCTGTCCACTTGAATCATCAATAAATTGTTTATGGCCTTTCTCTGTTTATATAATAGGTCCAACATATGGAGGGTGGAATTCCAACAGGAAACGTCGCATATCAGCCTATGTTAGGGGGATGCCGTTCTTCCGTTGCAGCTCAAGGAGGGTGGCTGAAGTGCATGTAAAGTTTCCTGGCCATTTTTAGGATGTCTTGCAGATGGGTAGAAGACTTCAGGAACCACTTGACAACCAGATTGAACACGTGTGCCATGCAGGGCACATGGCTCAGCCCTCCTTGACGCAGCGATGACACAATGTTCATCCCCTTGTTGGTCACCAATGACTCACCATGTTTCCTGTTTTGAGTTGTCTTAGAGAAAGCCAGGATTCGATTTCTTGATGAAGGTCACAGAGCAGTTCCTCCCTTGTGTGACTCAGTTCGCCCAGGCAAACGAGGTGCAGAACAGCGTGACACCACCGTGCCCTGCACATATGGTATGCTGGAGGGGCACTGTGAATTGTCTCAGAAGTGGAGGCTGAGGGCACGGTAGAGGATGCGAAGGCAGAATTGGACATTGTCGCAGGACCAACGGCATAAGAACGTGGAGGCGGAAGTGGCGTTACCTGGCCAAGTTTCTGGTGTGGCTGTACAAGAACCACATTCACCCACTGGGCCGTAATGGACATGTATTGTCCCTGACCATAGTTACAGCTCCACACGTCGGCAGACACCAACAGGCTCAAGGACTGGCCCACTTTTCTGTTCTACAAAGAAATGACGGCTTGGAACTCTCCAAATTGGCTTGGCACAAGCCATCAGTTCTCTAAAAGGAGCAGAGTCCACCATTTTGAAAGGGATGGACTGCAGCACCAGCAACTTGGACAGGAGCACGTTCAGCTTCAGCGCCGTTGGATGAGTGCACGTATACTTTTGTCTCTTGGCAATCGGTTCAGTGATCAATTGCTGATGGAATGACTGACAAGTAGGGATGAGCGAACCCGAACTATATAGTTCGGGTTCGTACCGAATTTTGGGGTGTCCGTGACACGGACCCGAACATTTTCGTAAAAGTCCGGGTTCGAGTTCGGTGTTCAGCGCATTCTTGGCGCTTTTTGAAAGGCTGCAAAGCAGCCAATCAACAAGCATCATACTACTTGGCCCAAGAGGCCATCACAGCCATGCCTACTATTGGCATGGCTGTGATTGGCCAGTGCACCATGTGACCCAGCCTCTATTTAAGCTAGGGTCACGTAGCGCCGCACGTCACTCTGCTATGATCAGTATAGGGAGAGGTTGCAGCTGCGACGTTAGGGCGAGATTAGGCAGATTAACTCCTCCAAAAGACTTCATTCTGTGATCGATCTGCAGCTGTGGATCATTGAAGTGCTATTATTGACTTGCTCACTTTTTTGAGGCTGCCCAGAGCGTTTTTAGATCACTTTTTTTCTGGGGTGATCGGCGGCCATCTTGTGACTTGTGGTGCGCCAGCACGAGCTATCACCAAGTGTATTTAACCATCGATAGTGTGGTTATTTTGTGCTATATCCTACATCAGCTGCAGGCTGAGCCTGTGTCACCGAAGTGCATTTAACCATCAACAGTCTGGTTATTTTTTGGCCATATACTACATCAGCTGCAGGCTGAGCCTGTGTCACCCAAGTGCATTTAACCATCAACAGTCTGATTATTTTTTGGCCATATACTACATCAGCTGCAGGCTGAGCCTGTGTCACCGAAGTGCATTTAAACATCAACAGTCTGGTTATTTTTTGGCCATATATTACATCAGGGGCAAGTTGAGCCTGTCACCCAGCGCCTAAAAAATAGACCTGACATTTCTATTCAACCAAATCTGCACAGTTTTAGCTGGTCAAGTTATTTGTAGTGACCGTCAAAGCAGACTTTTTGTTCTGGGTTGAAAAAGCAATCCCAAATTTGCCATTCTGAAAATAACTAGTTTGTGGTATTTCAGGCCTACTTGAAATCTATCCCAAAAAGAAAATCTTACATTGAAGTTATTGATAGTATCATTCAGAAAAACCTAAGACACACGCTAGCGTGCTGATAGAAGTGTCATTCTGTGATTAAACCTATAACTGTCACACAGCGCAAAAAAAAACAGGTCTCACATCTTTATTCAACCAAATCTGCACAGTTTTAGCTGGTCAAGTTATTTGTAGTGACCGTCAAAGCAGACTTTTTGTTCTGGGTTGAAAAAGCATTCCCAAATTTGCCATTCTGAAAATAACTAGTTTGTGGTATTTCAGGCCTACTTGAAATCTATCCCAAAAAGAAAATCTTACATTGAAGTTATTGATAGTGTCATTCAGAAAAACCTAAGACACACGCTAGCGTTCTGATAGAAGTGTCATTCTGTGATTAAACCTATAACTGTCACACAGCGCAAAAAAAAACAGGTCTCACATCTCTATTCAACAAAATCTGCACAGTTTTAGCTGGTCAAGTTATTTGTAGTGACCGTCAAAGCAGACTTTTTGTTCTGGGTTGAAAAAGCATTCCCAAATTTGCCATTCTGAAAATAACTAGTTTGTGGTATTTCAGGCCTACTTGAAATCTATCCCAAAAAGAAAATCTTACATTGAAGTTATTGATAGTATCATTCAGAAAAACCTAAGACACACGCTAGCGTGCTGATAGAAATGTCATTCTGTGATTAAACCTATAACTGTCACACAGCGCAAAAAAAAACAGGTCTCACATCTCTATTCAACCAAATCTGCGCAGTTTTAGCTGGTCAAGTTATTTGTAGTGACCGTCAAAGCAGACTTTTTGTTCTGGGTTGAAAAAGCATTCCCAAATTTGCCATTCTGAAAATAACTAGTTTGTGGTATTTCAGGCCTACTTGAAATCTATCCCAAAAAGAAAATCTTACATTGAAGTTATTGATAGTATCATTCAGAAAAACCTAAGACACACGCTAGCGTGCTGATAGAAGTGTCATTCTGTGATTAAACCTATAACTGTCACACAGCGCAAAAAAAAACAGGTCTCACATCTCTATTCAACCAAATCTGCACAGTTTTAGCTGGTCAAGTTATTTGTAGTGACCGTCAAAGCAGACTTTTTGTTCTGGGTTGAAAAAGCATTCCCAAATTTGCCATTCTGAAAATAACTAGTTTGTGGTATTTCAGGCCTACTTGAAATCTATCCCAAAAAGAAAATCTTACATTGAAGTTATTGATAGTGTCATTCAGAAAAACCTAAGACACACGCAAGCGTGCTGATAGAAGTGTCATTCTGTGATTAAACCTATAACTGTCACACAGCGCAAAAAAAAAACAGGTCTCACATCTCTATTCAACAAAATCTGCACAGTTTTAGCTGGTCAAGTTATTTGTAGTGACCGTCAAAGCAGACTTTTTGTTCTGGGTTGAAAAAGCATTCTCAAATTTGCCATTCTGAAAATAACTAGTTTGTGGTATTTCAGGCCTACTTGAAATCTATCCCAAAAAGAAAATCTTACATTGAAGTTATTGATAGTGTCATTCAGAAAAACCTAAGACACACGCTAGCGTGCTGATAGAAGTGTCATTCTGTGATTAAACCTATAACTGTCACACAGCGCAAAAAAAAACAGGTCTCACATCTCTATTCAACAAAATCTGCACAGTTTTAGCTGGTCAAGTTATTTGTAGTGACCGTCAAAGCAGACTTTTTGTTCTGGGTTGAAAAAGCATTCCCAAATTTGCCATTCTGAAAATAACTAGTTTGTGGTATTTCAGGCCTACTTGAAATCTATCCCAAAAAGAAAATCTTACATTGAAGTTATTGATAGTATCATTCAGAAAAACCTAAGACACACGCTAGCGTGCTGATAGAAGTGTCATTCTGTGATTAAACCTATAACTGTCACACAGCGCAAAAAAAAACAGGTCTCACATCTCTATTCAACCAAATCTGCACAGTTTTAGCTGGTCAAGTTATTTGTAGTGACCGTCAAAGCAGACTTTTTGTTCTGGGTTGAAAAAGCATTCCCAAATTTGCCATTCTGTAAATAACTAGTTTGTGGTATTTCAGGCCTACTTGAAATCTATCCCAAAAAGAAAATCTTACATTGAAGTTATTGATAGTATCATTCAGAAAAACCTAAGACACACGCTAGCGTGCTGATAGAAGTGTCATTCTGTGATTAAACCTATAACTGTCACACAGCGCAAAAAAAAAACAGGTCTCACATCTCTATTCAACCAAATCTGCACAGTTTTAGCTGGTCAAGTTATTTGTAGTGACCGTAAAAGCAGACTTTTTGTTCTGGGTTGAAAAAGCATTCCCAAATTTGCCATTCTCAAAATTGTGGTGAACGGGAACAATGAGGAAAACATCTAATAAGGGACGCGGACGTGGACATGGTCGTGGTGGTGTTAGTGGACCCTCTGGTGCTGGGAGAGGACGTGGCCGTTCTGCCACAGCCACACGTCCTAGTGAACCAACTACCTCAGGTCCCAGTAGCCAGCAGAATTTACAGCGATATTTGGTGGGGCCCAATGCCGTTCTAAGGATGGTAAGGCCTGAGCAGGTACAGGCATTAGTCAATTGGGTGGCCGACAGTGGATCCAGCACGTTCACATTATCTCCCACCCAGTCTTCTGCAGAAAGCGCACAGATGGCGCATGAAAACCAAGCCCATCGGTCTGTCACATCACCCCCATGCATATCAGGGAAACTGTCTGAGCCTCAAGTTATGCAGCAGTCTCTTATGCTGTTTGAAGACTCTGCTGCCAGGGTTTCCCAAGGGCATCCACCTAGCCCTTCCCCAGGGGTGGAAGAGATAGAATGCACTAACACACAAGCACTTATTTTTCCTGATGATGAGGACATGGGAATACCACCTCAGCACGTCTCTGATGATGACGAAACACAGGTGCCAACTGCTGCGTCTTTCTGCAGTGTGCAGACTGAACAGGAGGTCAGGGATCAAGACTGGGTGGAAGACGATGCAGGGGACGATGAGGTCCTAGACCCCACATGGAATGAAGGTCGTGCCACTGACTTTCACAGTTTGGAGGAAGATGCAGTGGTGAGACCGAGCCAACAGCGTAGAAAAAGAGGGAGCAGTGGGAAAAATCAGAAAACCCGCCGCCAAGAGACTCCGCCTGCTACTGACCGCCGCCATCTGGGACCGAGCACCCCAAAGGCAGCTTCAAGGAGTTCCCTGGCATGGCACTTCTTCAAACAATGTGCTGACGACAAGACCCGAGTGGTTTGCACGCTGTGCCATCAGAGCCTGAAGCGAGGCATTAACGTTCTGAACCTTAGCACAACCTGCATGACCAGGCACCTGCATGCAAAGGATGAACTGCAGTGGAGTAAACACCTTAAAAACAAGGAAGTCATTTAGGCTCCCCCTGCTACATCTTCTGCTGCTGCCGCCTCGGCCTCTTCTGCTGCTGCTGCCGCCGCCTCGGCCTCTTCCTCCGCCTCTGGAGGAACGTTGGCACCTGCCGCCCAGCAAACATGGAATGTACCACCAACACCACCACCTGCGTCACCAAGCATCTCAACCATGTCACACGGCAGCGTTCAGCTCTCCATCTCACAAACATTTGAGAGAAAGCGTAAATTCTCACCTAGCCACCCTCGATCCCTGGCCCTGAATGCCAGCATTTCTAAACTACTGGCCTATGAAATGCTGTCATTTAGGCTGGTGGACACACACAGCTTCAAACAGCTCATGTCACTTGCTGTCCCACAGTATGTTGTTCCCAGCCGCCACTACTTCTCTAAGAGAGCCGTGCCTTCCCTGCACAAACAAGTGTCCGATAAAATCAAGTGTGCACTGCGCAACGCCATCTGTGGCAAGGTCCACCTAACCACAGATACGTGGACCAGTAAGCACGGCCAGGGACGCTATATCTCCCTAACTGCACACTGGGTAAATGTAGTGGCGGCTGGGCCCCAGGCGGAGAGCTATTTGGCGCACGTCCTTCCGCCGCCAAGGATCGCAGGGCAACATTCTTTGCCTCCTGTCTCCTCCTACTCAGCTTCCTCCTCCTCTTCTTCCACCTGCTCATCCAGTCACCCACACACCTTCACCACCAACTTCAGCACAGCACGGGGTAAACGTCAGCAGGCCATTCTGAAACTCATATGTTTGGGGGACAGGCCCCACACCGCACAGGAGTTGTGGCGGGGTATAGAACAACAGACCGACGAGTGGTTGCTGCCGGTGAGCCTCAAGCCCGGCCTGGTGGTGTGCGATAATGGGCGAAATCTCGTTGCAGCTCTGGGACTAGCCGGTTTGACGCACATCCCTTGCCTGGCGCATGTGCTGAATTTGGTGGTGCAGAAGTTCATTCGCAACTACCCCGACATGTCAGAGCTGCTGCATAAAGTGCGGGCCGTCTGTTCGCGCTTCCGGCGTTCACACCCTGCCGCTGCTCGCCTGTCTGCGCTACAGCGTAACTTCGGCCTTCCCGCTCACCGCCTCATATGCGACGTGCCCACCAGGTGGAACTCCACCTTGCATATGCTGGACAGACTGTGCGAGCAGCAGCAGGCCATAGTGGAGTTTCAGCTGCAGCACACACGGGTCAGTCGCACTGCGGATCAGACCCACTTCACCACCAATGACTGGGCCTCCATGCGAGACCTGTGTGCCCTGTTGTGCTGTTTCGAGTACTCCACCAACATGGCCAGTGGCGATGATGCCGTTATCAGCGTTACAATACCACTTCTATGTCTCCTTGAGAAAACACTTAGGGCGATGATGGAAGACCAGGTGGCCCAGGAGGAAGAGGAGGAAGAGGGGTCATTTTTAGCACTTTCAGGCCAGTCTCTTCAAAGTGACTCAGAGGGAGGTTTTTTGCAACACCAGAGGCCAGGTACAAATGTGGCCAGACAGGGCCCACTACTGGAGGACGAGGAGGACGAGGATGAGGAGGAGGTGGAGGAGGATGAGGATGAAGCATGTTCACAGCGGGGTGGCACCCAAAGCAGCTCGGGCCCATCAATGGTGCGTGACTGGGGGGAAACACAGGATGATGACGATACGCCTCCCACAGAGGACAGCTTGTCCTTACCACTGGGCAGCCTGGCACACATGAGCGACTACATGCTGCAGTGCCTGCGCAACGACAGCAGAGTTGCCCACATTTTAACGTGTGCAGACTACTGGGTTGCCACCCTGCTGGATCCCCGGTACAAAGACAATGTGCCCACCTTACTTCCTACACTGGAGCGTGATAGGAAGATGCGCGAGTACAAGCGCACGTTGGTATACGCGCTACTGAGAGCATTCCCAAATGTCACAGGGGAACCAGTGGAAGCCCAAGGCGAAGGCAGAGGAGGAGCAAGAGGTCGCCAACGCAGCTGTGTCACGCCCAGCTCCTCTGAGGGCAGGGTTAGCATGGCAGAGATGTGGAAAAGTTTTGTCGCCACAGCTAACTGCACCACCTCCTGATACGGAACGTGTTAGCAGGAGGCAACATTTCACTAACATGGTGGAACAGTACCTGTGCACACCCCTCCACGTACTGACTGATGGTTCGGCCCCATTCAACGTCTGGGTCTCCAAATTGTCCACGTGGCCAGAGCTAGCCTTTCATGCCTTGGAGGTGCTGGCCTGCCCGGCGGCCAGCGTTTTGTCTGAACGTGTATTCAGCACGGCAGGGGGCGTCATTACAGACAAACGCAGCCGCCTGTCTACAGCCAATGTGGACAAGCTGACGTTTATAAAAATGAACCAGGCATGGATCCCACAGGACCTGTCCATCCCTTGTGCAGATTAGATATTAACTACCTCCCCTTAACAATATATTATTCTACTCCAGGGCACTTCCTCATTCAATACTATTTTTAATTTCATTTTACCATTATATTGTGGGGCAACCCAAAGTTGAATGAACCTCTCCTCTGTCTGGGTGCCGGGGCCTAAATATCTGACAGTGGCCTGTTCCAGTGGTGGGTGACGTGAAGCCTGATTCTCTGCTATGACATGAAGACAGACTCGGCGCTGACATAAGGCCAGATTCTCTGTTACGGGACCGCTCTCCTCTGTCTGGGTGCCGGGGCCTAAATGTGTGACAGTGGCCTGTTCCAGTGGTGGGTGACGTGAAGCCTGATTCTCTGCTATGACATGAAGACTGATTCTGCGCTGACATAAGGCCAGATTCTCTGTTACGGGACCGCTCTCCTCTGTCTGGGTGCCGGGGCCTAAATGTGTGACAGTGGCCTGTTCCAGTGGTGGGTGACGTGAAGCCTGATTCTCTGCTATGACATGAAGACTGATTCTGCGCTGACATGAAGCCAGATTCTCTGCTATGGCATGAAGAGACTGATTCTCTGCTGACATGAAGCCAGATTCTTTGCTATGGCATGAAGAGACTGATTCTCTGCTGACGTGAAGCCAGATTCTCTGCTATGGGACCTCTGTCCAATTGATATTGGTTCATTTTTATTTTTTTAATTTTAATTTTAATTCATTTCCCTATCCACATTTGTTTGCAGGGGATTTACCTACATGTTGCTGCCTTTTGCAGCCCTCTAGCTCTTTCCTGGGCTGTTTTACAGCCTTTTTAGTGCCCAAAAGTTCGGGTCCCCATTGACTTCAATGGGGTTCGGGTTCGGGACGAAGTTCGGGTCGGGTTCGGATCCCGAACCCGAACATTTCCGGGAAGTTCGGCCGAACTTCTCGAACCCGAACATCC
Organism: Bufo bufo; assembly: GCF_905171765.1. Taxonomy (NCBI): domain Eukaryota; kingdom Metazoa; phylum Chordata; class Amphibia; order Anura; family Bufonidae; genus Bufo; species Bufo bufo. Next base: position 606,929,917 of record NC_053391.1, read on the forward strand.
AGGTGTTCGCTCAACTCTACTGACAAGGAATAGAAGGGCGAGAAGCAGGAGCATCAGGACTAGCAGATGATGGGAAGGACAGACAGCTCCCTTCGGCTGAGGTGGTGGAGCCTTGACTGCCTGAAATAGGCAGCGTGCCAATGGGTGATGCAGCGGTTGCTGCGGCAGGCTGGACCACCACATTGGAGCCACGGTTCTCCCAGGCCACTTTATGGTGATGCTGCATATGTTGATGCAGGGCCATGGTGCCAACATTGGCACCCTATCCACGCTTCACCTTCTGCCCACAGATTATAGATATGGCCATGTTCAACTCCTCCGGCGGCTTAACAAAAAACTGCCACACCGCCGAGTAGGTGATTTTACCCCCAACATTATGCACTGACTGACTGCTTCTGCCACTGCCTCTGTGAACCCCTGCACCGCTACTTCCCAGGCAGGTAGGCTCCTGTGAAGCGGGTGGTCTACCCCGGGCATGTTTGGCTCCCGACCTCCCACTGCTACCACGCTGTTGACTTCCGGCCACACTAGCGACTTGCTGGCTCCACTGCTGCCTCATGGGCAAGCTGCTATTCTCTTCTCCCGATGATAAAATGAAGCTCCTTCTTCATCCAGCTCCCAAGTGCGAACAGCTACATCATCATCATCGAGTACTGTCTGCACATCACTGATGTCCTCCTCAACTGTCTCTGGGTCAGGAGCCTGACCGCTCGCAACACCAGCTCCTACGCCACTCTCCTCATCACTACTTGCCTGCCTAGTGGAGGAAGCGGCAGATGTCTCCTCCACACAACCCCTTACTCTCTTGCGTCCTCGGCCTGCACCAGAAACATTTAGTCTCTCTAAAGTCAGTTTACAGACCCTTTTAAAATATACTTTTTTATTTATACTTAAAATAAATGCCCCTTAGTGGTGGCTTGATGTCATACAGAGTGCAGGCCTCCAACCGGCTACTCTTATTGTATGATAGCATCCGCCACAATTATGACATACAGACAATACAGACTTACACAGTGTACAATGTGAATTGTAAAGTAGATGGTTGGTGTAGGAAATCTTTCCCTAGTACACACTCTTTCTAACCTTTGCCCAGGGGTCGCCCCTGATGGTGGGGTTCCCTGTCCGCGTACGTTCCCTCCTTTCCCTATAACACCCTAACAGTGATAGTGGAGTGTAAACAAATAACATATATACGATACTGCCACAACATAGATAATTGTTGTACAAAGCAATGCCCAACGCGTTTCGCCCATTTAAGGGCTCCTCAGGGGGTCTCGATTCCAGTGATACAGATAGTATAGTGACACCTGTTAAAGTGTTTATCCCAAGATATACTATGGAGTAGAGTTAACACTGAGATTTCTGAGTTGTGTTATCTAATCTAAGCAAACACCTTTAATTGCTTTTCAATGGCTTTTGTCTCAAGATAACGCGATGAGTTAAGGAATTTGAGTTAAGAGCTGGAGTGCTAACCCTGCTACATCTGTGTACAATAACACTTTTTGCAGTGACTAGGTAGATGGTACAATCACCATATATACATTATCCCATTCGTCGTCTCAAATAGGTATTGCAGACGTCATAATAAAAAATTGGTACAATAGACCTTATCAGATGAGGGCTGGGTATCGTGCTAGCTCCTATTTTGATGGTAGGTGCTGCTACCTGTAATCCAACATATATAGTAAAAAGCAAGTGCTAGATGCAGATAGGGATGTATGCAGAGAGACCCTTAGTCAAGGTCATACTCTTTACTTCAACATCCGGGGACATTCAAGTACACTTACAATTTAGCTCCCAGCTCCTGACGTGACTGCCTCCTCCCAGGGTCGATATGGCAGTGGCATACATGGGAAATTCTGTTCTTTTAAAAATCGGCGCTCGTCAGGCACTTCCGGCCCGTAGAACGCATGCCGCGGCCTTACTTCCGGTCTGGTGGAACGCAAACGTCACTTCCGGTTCTGCGATTCACCAGGACACCGGCCTCTAGCGATAGAACTTCTTTAAAGCCATGCAGTGAACAGTTTAACCCCTAATTGGCCTCCTACATGGGGGGAGCGGTCCCCCAGTGACTTCTGATGCTATAATTCTATTTATTCATCCAATGATTAGGACATAGGGGAATCTTGGATCCTTAGATAATCCAGATTCATAACAGATCACAATCATGACTCTGGTGGCGTCATCTTGTATTTATTTGAGTACTTCCCGCACTCATGACCAATTTGTGAACTATCATTAATAGCTTAAAAAGAAGCTTAAGGGGCTTAATCCTCCTTTCAGGGTGATCTTTTGGTTAAGAAATTTTTCCTATTTTTTACTAGCCAATTCCATAACGTCCATCTAGAATACGGTCCAATCCCACAGTCCGACCAGTTTCTCTTTTCCAACTGTGGAATTGTTTAACAGACCAGACCTACACTATTCAATGACGCAGGTAAAAGATAGTCTCTCGTTTAGGCCTAAGGGTGCTTGAGACTTACATCTAAAAATCCATTCCGCTTCTCTTTGGAGGATTTTTTTTATTCCAGTCTCCCTTTCTAGGGGACATGGGTACACACTCCAAAGCAGAAAATTTTAGAGCCTTAGCACTTCCTCCATGGAATTCATTTACATGGTTGGCGACTGGCGTTACATTCTTCTTCACTACATCATTTAGGTGTTCACAGATTCTTTTCCTGAGTTCCCTATAAGTCTTCCCTATATAATCTTTTGGGCATGGGCATTGACAAATATAAATCACCCCTTTAGTCCTGCAATTGATAAAATCTCTTATGGTGAAAACTCTGCCAGTCACCGAGCATGTAACTGTCTTACATGTGGAAGTGGAGGCGCACGCCTTGCATGCTCCACATCTAAACATGCCTGTGGGTCTACGGTCCAGCCAAGTTCCTGACGGTGCCACAGGTACATAGTGGCTACGCAGTAGCCTGTCTCTCAGGCTTCTGCTTTGCGGTATGTGCTACTTGGATAAGACATGATGTTCTTACTCACTTCGGGATCCATTTTAAGGATTGGCCAGTACTTTTCTAGTATTTCTTTTACTTCTTTATTTGCAGTATCATAGATAGAAATACGTCTGGTCTGTGCTTTTTCATTTTTATCTTGTTTTTTAGGGGTAAGCAAGGCCTCTCTATTTGTACCCAAAGCATACTGGAAAGCCTTCCTCAGAGTTGCATTGGGGTAACCCCTATCCCTTAGTCGGGAGTATAGTTTTTTTAGATTCTAGATGGAAATCCTCCAGAGATGAACAGTTTCTGCGCAAGCGCAGGTACTGTCCTCTCGGGATTCCCCTGTTTAGTGGGGGCGGGTGGTGGCTCTCCCATCTTAAGATGAAATTAGTTGCTGTGGATATCCTGAACACATTACTTGTTAACCTTTCCCCCTGCTTGTAGACTTTTACATCCAGGAAGCTGATGCATTCAGTCTGGATCTCAAAAGTAAATCTAAGGCCGATCTCATTAATATTAAGGGCATCCACAAATCTCATGAACTCATCTCTTGTTCAATTTCACAAACAGTAGGAAACAGTCGGCACTCCTCTCCAGTGGTGTGGTGCTCGAGTCCAGGGTATGAAAAGACCCACTTCAATATATAGACAAAAGACCGGCACTCACTATTCGAAGATATTGTTGGCTTTATTCAAAGCATGGATACAGCATCACTCAGAGCCTGAGTGATGCTGTATCCATGCTTTGAATAAAGCCAACAATATCTTCGAATAGTGAGTGCCGGTCTTTTGTCTATATATTGTTCAATTTCACAGCACAAAAACATCGTCAATGTATCTTGTCCAGAAGGTGATTTTATCCTGCCACCATACTGCGTGGCCGGGGAAGACAATGTTGTCCTCCCACCAGCCCAGGAAGAGATTGGCGTACGTGGGGGCACATGCACACCTCATCGCCGTCCCCCTGAGCTGGTGATAAAATCGCCCCCCTGAACAAAAAATAGTTGTGCTTCAAGACATATTCCAATAAGCAGAGGATAAATTGGTTGTGATTTTTAAGATGCGTCCCTCTCGTACTTAGAAAATACTGGATTGCTAGTAGTCCTTTGTCATGAGGGATGCTGCTATATAAAGACTCAACATCTATACTTGCCATCAATACAGATGATTCAACGACTAGAGACTCTATTTTGTTCAAAAAGTCCATTGTATCTCTTGTGTACGATGCCAGTGAGAGAACAAAATCTCTCATCACTTGATCTATGTATATCCCACTGTTTTGGGAGAGGGAATTGATACCAGACACTATCAGGCGGTCCTTAAGGGGATTTGTCCCCTTATGAACCTTTGGGAGGCTGTAGAAAGTAGCTATTTGAGGAGCTGTAGGTAACAAAAATTCATATTCGGCCTTGCCAATGGTCTTGTTGCCCAGGCCGAATTGAAGAATAATCCTTAGTTTTTCCCTAAACGTATCAGTCGGGTCTCCCGACAGGATCCGGCAACCCCCTCCATCTTTCAGAAGGTCCAGACACATCCCAGAATAAGAGTCGTGATCCATGATCACCAAGTTTCCACCCTTGTCGGACTGCTTGATGAGCATGGATCTATCAGACTCCAATATCTTCAATGCCTCTGCTTTTAATTGTGACAAGTTTCCATGCCTACAGTAGGGTACTTTAAGATTTTCAAGTTCATTGGTCACAAGTTGTTGGAATATGTCAATAGGTTTGTAATTTGAGAGTGATGGTGGTGACCTGGTGCTTTTTGGGCTAAGTTTAGTAAAGGGGCCCTCTCCAGGTCCCCTCGAGCCTTCTTCCCATAATTCCATGATCAGTTCCATGTCTGCTTGATCACTGTCCTGTATTCCTAGTTTATTATATGACTGCCTATTGCCCAGAAATATTTAGGCCTCTGCCACTCCCTTGTGCAGGGCCTGGCACTTCTCTGCCTGACATAATGTTAGATCAAATAAATAACTAAAAAGAAAAATAAAACACCTCCAAAAAGTCTGTAATTTTCTCCCTTCACCACACAACGGCTAATAAGCCCTTTTTTTTCACACTAATACACGCGAAAGAGGGCTGTAGAACATATAACTGCACCGCTGAACTGCAAGTATATTTTTATTTTACCACTAATACATGACAAAAAGTGCTGTAATTTTAGCACTTCACACAATGGCTAAGCCCTTTTTCCCCCACTAATACAAGCCAAAAAATGCTTTAGAACATATAACTGCACCTCACAAGGGCAAATAAGACATAGAAATATTTCCTTGTAATAAACCCTGTTAATGGCTGTAACACCCCAATAACAAGAACGGTTTGCTTGAATTGCAGAGCTGTATAATAGCAATTTGGGTGCCCAGTCAGTGCAACAAGGTCTAATAGGATTGCTTCTATTACCCAGGCTGTATCCTCCCCTACTGAACCCTGTTCAACATAAATGCTGTGGAATGATTCCTCCCTATCCTTTCCCTACACCTTGAATAATCTTTCCTTTAGCACAATGAAGTTTTTTTCTAGCACTGTCCCTAGCACCTGCTGACGTCTCTCCCTGCACTAAGTACACTGGAAAATGGCAGAATCCAAGATGGCTGATTTATAGGGCGTTGACATCACAGGGCTGGCTGACTTCTGATTAACTGCATGCATGGCAATGTGGGTGATCCAACCTTCCTAGAGTTCCTTGCTCCATGTCCTCACATGTGCAGCAGCCATTTTAGAAAAAAATGCGATTCGTTACCACGAAGCGTGAGGAAATTCGTATTCAGCGCAAATCGAATTTTTCCTGAACTTCGGATCGAATTCCACTTCGTCAGCTTCGATTCACTCATTTCTAAATATAACCTTTTGATTACAAATAAAAATGGGTGGATGGAAGGGTGATATTGTTTCTATGGAGCTCTTAGAGCAATCAGCAATATAATTGTGAGTCGTAAGGTTCACACCCTTTTTTCCATTATACATAATGAATATATACGAAGAGAACAGCCGCTTCACACTCCGCTGCTAATTTTAATAAGAGTGTTAAATTAAGGTCAGAAATGTTCTGACATGTGGTTCTGGAATGTGTGTAATAAAAAGTGATGATGCATAGAAAGTTCCCTTGAAGCAAACATTACAATTCCCACGGTGATCTTGTTTCTAATATAAGACAATTTGTTATGGATCTGTGTCAACCAATCGATTTGACTTTGGGCTAACCCTTAGGGTGTTATTCTGGCACTTCCTCAGTATTCACCTTTTAATCCCTGTAGAGGGATCTGGACTTTGCTGTGGGGAAGCAACCAGACCACTACTTCCTGCGATAGTGAGATACACATAGGAAGAGGTAAGTTGAAAGGGAATCAACTGACCAAGGGGTGGGGGGAAAAGGGAGAAAAAGAGAAAGCGCCAATCCAAGCTAAGGGTAAGTGGAGAGAGTACTGTCCCGGTGGTGTAGGGGTACAAACACAAACAGGATTAGGACAGACACTGTGGCAAAAAAAAAGGTACTGGAGACCAATCAGTGTGTAACAGAAAGTCTCAGATCGTACATAGGTCAAACCTGTAGGTAGGTCAAGACTGTATAGAAATAAAAATAAAAAAAAATGTGTATATCAAAAATCTATAATAAAGTGAAAATAAAGTAAAAAGGGAAATAAAAAGTGGTATTGATTATCCACTAATGTTGATGTATTAGATAAAGGTGGTGCTATGTGACCACAAAGTGGATACAAATGGACTGGTCACCTCCAACAACAGCAGCAGCATAAGATTAAAAGCATGAGGTTAAAAGCATAAGATTAAAATGGATGGGTGACATCCAGTGAGGCACTTACTTCACTGGGGGGCCGTCAGCAGGATAAGCACATTACACCTGTGACGAATACCCCCCCCCCGGCCAGGATCGTATGTAGAATCACAGTGAATGATGGCAGCAAGGCAACAGCGCTTCTGATCAAATCACCTTTAATATTCAATATATGGCTCAACGCGTTTCGAGGATCAATGTTTCCCCTTCATCAGGAGCAAGTAAAATGAAGGGGAAACATTGATCCCCTAAACGCGTTGAACCATATATTGAATATTAAAGGTGATTTGATCAGAAGCGCTGTTGCCTTGCTGCCATCATTCACTGTGATTCTACATACGATCCTGGCCGGGGGGTATTCGTCACAGGTGTTATGTGCTTATCCTGCTGACGGCCCCCCAGTGAAGTAAGTGCCTCACTGGATGTCACCCATCCATTTTAATCTTATGCTTTTAACCTCATGCTTTTAATCTTATGCTGCTGCTGTTGTTGGAGGTGACCAGTCCATTTGTATCCACTTTGTGGTCACATAGCACCACCTTTATCTAATACATCAACATTAGTGGATAATCAATACCACTTTTTATTTCCTTTTTTACTTTATTTTCACTTTATTATATATAATATTTTTTATATACGCATATTTATTTATTTATTTATTTATTTCTATACAGTCTTGACCTACCTACAGGTTTAACCTATGTACGATCTGAGACTTTCTGTTACACACTGATTGGTCTCCAGTACCTTTTTTTGCCACAGTGTCTGTCCTAATCCTGTTTGTGTTTGTACCCCTACACCACCGGGACAGTACTCTCTCCACTTACCCTGGATATTGGTGCTTTCTCTTTTTTCTCCCCTTTCCCCCACCCCTTGGTCTGTTGATCCCCTTTCAACTCACCTCCTCCTATGTGTATCTCATTATTGCATTGAGTGCCTTCATTGGACACTTTTTCAGCTGCCTTCCTTGCGCTATTCGGACTTTACCTTACTACTCAGTACCACCCCTGTCGGCGCCAACTTTCACACACTCTGGGGATTCCTTCAGATCCTTGAGTGATTGAATTAACTTCCTTTTTTTCCCTTTTTGCTTAACATTCCTGCGATAGTATCGGTGTAGTTGGCAGCTTACCCAAAAGGTCACTGGAGACACTGGTGCAAGCATCTGAAGATCAGGATGCAGAAAATGCAGGAAAACTACAGGCATAATCTAACCTAAGACTTGAATGCAATTTCCTGAGATCCAAACAGCATACAGTAGATGATAGGAGACACAGGATAAATTGGGAGGCAGGGTGACAATGAAGATACAGATGAGGCAGATGGATGGGATTGACATAAATACAGACAGAACTTAAGAGTGAAACTGGAAATCCTGGCAAACACAGGAAGGACAAGTACCTGCTGAAGCAGAGGCAGGAACAAATGTAGAAAAAACAGATAAATTGCAATAGCGCAAGAGTTTAGAGTATTCGAACGCCCTTGTCACCAGGGAACATAAATCTTAGGCAGTGCAATGGTGTACAGCAGTCTTCAAGTCATGCCACATATTCTCCAATGGAGTGAGCTCTGGGCTTTCACTAGGCCATTCAAGATGTTTAAATGTTTCCCCTTACATCACTACAATGTAGCTTTAGCAGTATGTTTAGGGTCATTGTCCTGCTGAGAGGTGAACATCAATCCCAGACTCAAATCTCTGGTAGACTGAAACAGGTTTTCCTCAAAAATCTCCCAGCATTTACTGCCATCTATCAATCCTGACTAGTTTTTGAATCTCTGCAAATGAAAAGCATCCCCACAGTGAAGCATGATTGCGGCAGCTTTGTGCTGTCGGGATGCTCTTCATTTGGTTTTCTTGGGGTGTTTGGAAGTGTTGGGTTTATGCTATACCAAGCATTTCTCATGATAGCCAAAAAGTTCAATTTTAGTCTTATCTGACTAGAGAACTTTGTCCTATAAATTTAGGGGTCTGCAGCATGCTAATTAGTGGACTACTATACAAATTCTTTTTTTTATGGACCCTCGTCCATAAAGTTCCACTTTGGACTCTACAGCTTATAGTAGTCATATGGACTTCAGTTTCTGCAGTTGATCTTTGGAGCTTCTTCAGTGCATGATTCTCTGATGAATACCCTCCTTGTCTGTGAGTTTTGGGTGGCCTTCTCTTGTCAGATCTGTAGCTGTGTCATATTCTTTCCATTGTGATATAATGGATTTAATGGTGCTCCGCGGAATGTTCAAAGTTTGGGGTATTTTTTTTTATAATCCAACCCTCATCTATTCTTCTTCATTTCTTTGTCTTTGACCTGTTCGGAGAGTTCCTTGGTCTTCAAGTATTGCAGACTCAGAACAGGTGTATTTATACTCACATCATGTTATAGATCATGTGACACTTTGCACTTGACTTTGGAAGCTTATCGGTTGGACTGGACCTTATTTAGGGGCTTTTCATTCTACTGTAACAATTTAGACTACCTTGTCTGGTCCATTACCTAAAATCTAAATTGAAATGAAAGGAGTTTTCTGAGATTTTTTTTTACTGATGTGATGACCTATCCTCAGGATAGGTCATCAGTATCTGATCAGTGGGGGTCTGACACTAGGAACCCATGCCGATCAGCTGTCTTCTCTCAGCTCACCAAGCACAGCACAGAACATTGTATAGCGGCTGTGCTTGGTATTGCAACTCAGCCCCATTCACTTGAAAGGTGTTGAGCTGCTTGTAGGCTACTTGACCGATGAACATGCCTTCTCAAACAGCTGATTTGTGGAGGTCCCGGGTGTCAGACCACCACCAATCAGACACTGATGAATTACCCAGAGGATTGGTCATAAGTAAAAAATCTTGGAAAACTGTTTTAAGGATTATCAAAATGATTCATAACTGGGTGCGATACTAAAACAAAGAATCCAGTAAAACAACGTGCAGCGCCATTTTAGTAAAAATGGCAGGCAAAACCATGTGGGAGAAAGAAGAAGGATGCTCACACGACCCTGGGAGGAAGTGAGGGGGGGGCTTGCCCTGATTAGCTCAGAGGCTGAAAGACAGCCGCATCAGCCATTCAGTGCTGTAGCAGGCAGGAAGAATAAGATGCCTATGCAGAATGAACAGACGTCATTCTGTGCTGAGCTGTTGATGGGGATGGTTGGGTCTATGCAGTATCTGACAGAAAATGATTTCACACAGTATACAGAGGCACAAGCAAGCATCTCTTCTAGAGTAACAGGGACGGTGTAGGGAAAGAACAGAAATAAATAATAAAATCTCAAATTTCTACATATTATTATTGCCAGCACAGCTCCTCTATAGTATTCTGCTGCTGAGCAATTGCACTTTTTTTCAGTGCATTATATCTGTCTGGTGTTATTAAACACGTTGCATTATAGCAAAAGCATTTTCAGCAATAACGCTAATTTTAGTCCAGTGTACATTAAATGCAAATTACATGCCCATAGCAGTATTCACTGTGTTTGTACAATGGGAAAATTTTTTATTATGTCTCTGTCTTTTTAAAAAATATTTATATTTAAATTCTTTATTGTTTTTCTGAACCAAAAATGTGAATTCCATTACATATAATTTAAAAACAAACGGATAATCATACACCAATTCACATACTTGACCCCGTTATACCCACCCCCCACCCTTTGATTCACTGCTGTGGGATCCAGCCGTCTCCTGTTGCTACTCGTGGTCATTCTCCAATACCACAAACAGCCAGGCTCTTTGGAGCAAAGAAAAAACATCAAAGACCCACCCCTTCCAGGACTACTCTGCCTTTCTTACCATTCTTCTATAAGCATCAATGGTATCTATCTGAGCCCTCCACTCGGAATAAGTAGGGCTGTTTTTTGTGCCCCAATATTTAAGAATCAAGGCCTTTGCGGCTATGAAACTCTCCAGAGAGATTCTAATCTGATAGGGCGTTAAATCCGTATGGGAGAAAAGACCTAATACTGCCTGCACAAAACAGCAATTCAATTTAATCTTGTATCTGCTGTATATATCTTCATAAATGCTGTTCCAAAATTCATTTATTTCTAGGCAATCCCATAGCAAGTGACCTAGACCAGCATTTTCAACCGAACATTTCCAACACGTATCCCTTCTTTCCCTATATATTTTGGCGAGGAAGGCAGGGGAGTAATACAAGCAATGTACAATCCTGAACTGGATTAATCTATATTTTTGGGATATCAATGCCTTTTTTATATTTCGATATACTATATCCCAATCAACAGTACTTCCTACGCCTAATTCGGCTTCCCATCCTCCCTCGCTTTTAAATGTTGTTTCTCCTAAACAGTCCCGAAATCTATGATATATTTGTGAGAGAGTGAGTTGTGTATCCCTAAATTTAAAACAATAATCCAAGAAGGAGTTTGCCCTAGTAATCAAAGAATCTTTATCCTGAGTGTTCGTATATGCGTGTCTAATTTGTGCATATCTATATCTATCTAAGAAGGTGACATTTATACCCTTTATTAAGTCGTCAAAAGGGACAATACTTCCATGTGATATTATTTGGATTAGACGGTTAATGCCACGTGATTCCCAATACTTATAATCTTCAATTAACCTGAACTCTTAAATTGTGATTGTGCCAAAGTGGAGTAAAAAGTGTGGGGCTGCTTACACCCAATATCTTTTTAGTTTTATTCCAGACCCTATCTAACGTGTCACTGATTAAACACTGTTTTTTTCTTTTTCCCGGATGCCCAGTCTCCAAAATAGAAAAAATGTCTCCATATGGCCCCAGAAAGTCCCTTGACAGGATATTCAGCAGCGTCGCAGACTGGTGGTCACCCCCCCCCGCCCCACCCCACCCCACCCCACCCCACCCACCACCTTATCTGAGCTGCGATGTAGTATCCCTGCAGGAATGGAAGGGAGAACCCACCATTCCTCTCAGAGAGACAAAGATATTTTTGCTTGATCCTGACCCTTCCCCTCCCCCAGATTAGCTCATTTAGCAATCTATCTAGCAGCCCGAAAAAAGAATCATCAATCCATATCGGACATGCTATCAAGGGGTATAGGGCGATAGGGAGGACCACCATCCTGGCCAGTGCAATCCTTTCTGCCTGTGACAGAGGCAACTTCTGCCAAGTTCGGATCTTTTCCTTCACCTTATTAATCATGGGAGTTATATTTAGGAGGTTATATCTAGTCAGATCTGCACCAATTCTAATACCCAGATATCGGATAGAGTCGGTAAGGCCAAGTGGCCTAATACCTGATACTCCATCAGGGTGAGTTCGAACTAGGGGGAGGAGTTCAGACTTATCCCAGTTCACTTTATAGCCTGATAAGGCCCCATATTCTTAGGAAATATTGATCAAGGGTTGGACGCCCTTCCATCCCTGCCTCAAAAAAACAAGGATGTTGTCCGCATACAGGCTAATTTTATCTTGTTCTCCTCTCCCTCCAAAGCCTATGATCTCTTTAGACTGTCTGATTCTGCATGCCAGTGGCTCTAAAACCAGGGCGAATATTTGGCTAGTATTTTGTAATCGGTATTGAGTAATGAAATTGGACGATACGATCCAACTTCGGTCTTATCTTTATCCTTTTTCAGAATTAGAGAAATGGAAGCCTCCCTCAAAGAGGGGGAAAGTGAGCCGTTCCTCCAAGATTCATTAAGCATTTGAAGGAGAAGAGGCAATACCGTTTTACGGTGTACTCTATATATTTCAAAAGGCAGGCCATCTCGGCCCGGGGCCGTATTATTTTTTATACTATCTACCGCAGCCTCCAACTCTACAAGAGTTATTGGCAAATTTAATTTAGTACAGTCTTGGTCGGAGAGGGAAGGGAGTTCCACTTTATCCAAAAAGTGAAACCCGGCTCCACCCTACACCCCGAGATCCGACTGGTATAATTTAGTAAAGTATTCTGTAAAGGCGGATTTGATATTAAGGTAGTCATTAGTTAAGGCGCCAGAAGGTAACTTAATTTTCTTTATCGGAGTTTGGGTCTTTTGATTAGCAACTACAGATGCCAGCAATCTGCCTATTTTCCCTTTTTCAAAAAAAGCACACTGTCCTGCAAAAAAGGCCTTATGTTGCACGTTTTCCCTGTTCTGTCTGGCCAACTCTGCCTCCAAAGCCCCAACCCTCTCTACCAATTCTTTTTCCGTCTTGGCATATTCCGCCCTTTTTTTTACAATATACCCCTCTTATCATTGCCTTCAGGGAGTCCCACATAAAATGTATATGTGTGGATCCGTAGTTTAGTGCCCAAAATTCTGAAATATCCTCCCCAATACTTTCTTGGTCCCCAACCAGATGTATCCAGTGTGGATTTAACCTAAAAGGTTTTCTGCTCTTTTGCGCGGAATCAACCATTGCTAACAACATTGGAGTATGGTCGGATTTACCATGGGGCTCATACTTTATTTTTTGTATCCGTTCCAAAAGTCCTGGGGTCGCCAGGGATATATCTATCCTAGACATGACCCTGCAGGATCTGCTAAAACAGGAGAAGGCACTTTTTTTTTCCATATAGAGACTGCCACACATCTATGAGGCCCAACTCCTGGCAGATCCTGCTAAGGGCCGTAGGCTGATCGTTTACACTCCCCCCTCCACTGATCACAGATACCCTATCCTTATTATCCATAACGGCATTGAAATCTCCCTGAACTAATATGGGACATGGGTCCCATTTATGTCTCTGTCTTTAAGTAACAGAAAAAACACTTGTAATTTTGCTATAACCATTCAATAATTTGTGTGACCGTGTATCAAACCTGTGACTTTTCATTTAGGAAAATTGTGAGTTTACATTAGGCCTCATAAAATGTCTGAAATATGGAAGAGTTGAAAAATAAAAGACCGAAGACAGAGCCAGTATGTGGGTAATAGCAGCACCAGCTATCCAGCCAGAAGGAGTAGGAGGAGTAGGAGTAGTAGAAGTAGGAGTAGTAGGAGTAGGCCACAGTTCTCACTGGCTTCAGAAAGTAGCAACATTATCATTGAGAAGAAAGAGGATGAGATGGTGGATTGGATGGCTCACTCCTTCTCTCAGTCACAACAGGATTACATAGAGGTCACTTCTGAGTCTGAAACAGTGCTTTGGAGCCAGGGGCCACAGCATGCCTCCTGCTTCACCTCCTTGCAGCCACAGAGAAGCCTTCCAGTGATGTCATCTCTGTCTTCACTATCCCATCCTAGTGAGGTGCCTTATTTTTCTTTTTGAAGAGGCAGCAAAACCCCACCACACCCTATGGCAGATAGTCAAGAGAGCCTACCCATTGATGACTTGCATGAGAGCAGTCAGCATTTGGACTGCCGTGAGGAGAAGGTTCTGTGGGAAGAGGGGGACCCCATGCATAGCTGTGCTGGTGGTACTGATGATGGAACTTGTTGCCATGGTAGGGGCAGTGGTAGCAACAGTGGCACTCTGGTCAAATAGAGAGCAAGGAATTGGGAGGAAGACCAAGGAGCCCACCATGAGATATTACAGTCGGATAAAAGTGGCAGGGAGACTATGAGAATTATTGTGTGTTGGAGAGGGCCTGGGAGCCAAATCGAGATGCTTAAGAGGAGGAGGAGACCTCAAAGGAGAAGGGTGTTGGCCATGGTGGCAATAAAGTGTGGAGGCAATGTACAGTCATAACCTCCAAAAGAACTGGAACGGACACATCTACACATGTTGTATGTAGTCAGCTTCGGAACAGATGAGGCCACGGAAACTGTAGGCACTGGCTGAAAACATGCCAGACCTAGATGAAGCTCAGCTGCTTCTAGCTTTGGGCAAGAAAATCCTGTGTGGGTTTATTCTCCACAAGACCTGCACAAAAAAACAAAAACAGCCATATGCAAGATCTGCAGGAATAAAATAAGCCATAGGCATTAAAACACAAACATAGGTACCAGGACTCTATTGCAGTATATGAGGTGGCATCCCTGGATCCTGTGGAAAAATAGAACTGACCAGTACCCTCATCAGAACAAGTCCATACTCCTTTTCCTAGTCTTCTTTGTTGCAGCAAGCCTGCATCTCCAAGCAGTACAGTGTCCATGTCATCATCAGCTGCTTCTTCTGCTCAGACTCTTCCTTCTTCTTGTCCTCCATCTCCATCATGAGACACCTACTATATAATGGAATTTGTGGCCATGAGAAAACTATTCTTGACTAGCAAATAACTTACATGCAAGCTAAACACCCACCTGGCCAAATTGCTGACGGTTCAGTTGCTGCTGTAAGACTTAGTTGTAGTAAATATGGTGCACTTCCATGCCTTCACCTAAATTTTGGTCGCCTGGGCAGTGAGTTTGCACTTTTGGCAAGACAAGCAAGGGTTCCACTGCCATAACCAAAATTAAACTCTCTTCGGTCCGTAAATGTGGCGTACTTCTGCACCTTCACATACATTTACTTTTTATGGGGTGTGCACCAGGTGATGGGCTGGGACTCTTGGCCCAGAAAGCAAGGGTACTGCTGCTATATGCAAAATTTGACTTTTCAGTCCGCAAATGTGGCTCACTTCTGGGCTCGGCCTTGGGCGGTGTTGTGGGACTGTTGGTGTGTCTGTGTGATATAAGAAGGTACCCATTCAGAACAAATATCCTACTCCACCAGAATGTGTCTGTATTCTGCTAGTGGCACCAAGGAGATAAGCCAGTTGATTTCCTTGCACCTATTTTCTCTATTAATCAAAACACAGCTACAGTGGTATTCATACAGAGAGAGCAAGCCCATAGCAATTGAAATGAGTTCCCCTTTATTTTGTTGAGATTTGCCACCCAGGACAAAAGCGTCTGATATTTATTTACCTGCTTTGTTGTGTATTAAAGAATTACTAAACCTTTGATTAAAATTTTAATAAGATGTCCCTAATGCCCTAATAAAAGTTTTTTTCTAATATGCTTTATTAATTGACTTTGTATTTTTATTATACTTTCTCCTACCTAAAGCACACCATTCCCTGTGCGCTTAAAACTGACATTTTCGTACACCGGAAAGTAGTGTACGGAGTATGGGCTGTAGATATTTTATGAATGGGGCCGCAGCAGCAATGCGTATGGGCAGGAGCACATATTGCTGCTCTGGCCCGTACCCCCGGAGGTACAAATTTTACAGTTTAATATTAGATTCTCAAACTTAAGACAGATTGATGATGTATTAGACTTTGTGAAAATGTATTAAAACTACACAGTAACCTAAACCTGTTCTTTCCTCATCTATATTGCTGGCACTAACATGCGGGTTAAGCCAGGGTAAGGGTGTCACCACAGGTGTGGTGCACCAGATTGGCACTATTAAAGAAGCGGACCTGTAATTTGATCTAATTTTCCACTTGGAATAAATTGTTGGTTGTAGAACAATTGCTCTTAACAATTTTTGAGATGAGTGAGTTTCTTGAAATTTGTCTGATTTGAATTAATTTGTAGGCAGCTTTGATTCAGGTACGGATAAAATCAACCCAAATTGAAAGTACTCAGATTGCCCTGAAGAGTTGTGTATTATCCTCTGAGGTCTCCTAGGACTGTATCCAACCACTTTCAAGGTCTTTAACTCCAAGACAGCATTAGCAATGTCAAAGTTGCGGTAACATACACTCACCTAAAGAATTATTAGGAACACCCTACTAATACGGTGTTGGACCCCCTTTTTCCTTCAGAACTGCCTTAATTCTACGTGGCATTGATTCAACAAGGTGCTGATAGCATTCTTTAGAAATGTTGGCCCATATTGATAGGATAGCATCTTGACGTTGATGGAGATTTGAGGGATGCACATCGAGGGCACGAAGCTCCCGTTCCACCACATCCCAAAGATGCTCTATTGGGTTGAGATCTGGTGACTGTGGGGGCCATTTTAGTACAGTGAACTCATTTTCATGTTCAAGAAACCAATTTGAAATGATTCGAGCTTTGTGACATGGTGAATTATCCTGCTGGAAGTAGCCATCAGAAGATGGATACATGTTCTCATTCTGTTTACGCCAAATTCGGACTCTACCATTTGAATGTCTCAACAGAAATCGAGACTCATCAGACCAGGCAACATTTTTCCAGTCTACAACAGTCCAATTTTGGTGATCTCGTGCAAATTGTAGCCTCTTTTTCCTATTTGTAGTGGAGATGAGTGGTACCCGGTGGGGTCTTCTGCTGTTGTAGCCCATCCGCCTCAAGGTTGTGCATGTTGTGGCTTCACAAATGCTTTGCTGCATACCTCAGTTGCAACGAGTGGTTGTTTCAGTCAACGTTTATCTTCTTGAATCAGTCGGCCCATTCTCCTCTGACCTCTAGCATCCACAAAGCATTTTTGCCCACAGGACTGCCGCATACTGGATGTTTTTCCCTTTTCACACCATTCTTTGTAAACCCTAGAAATGGTTGTGCGTGAAAATCCCAGTAACTGAGCAGATTGTGAAATACTCAGAGCGGCCCGTCTGGCACCAACAACCATGCCACGCTCAAAATTGCTAGTTCCTAATAATTTTTTAGGTGAGTGTATATGGCTATGAGCAGATGGATGGTAGCCGGTAGAAATAAACAGCCTGTCACACACTATACTGTCGGATTTGTTATGCATTTCTAAAATAAAACAAATGTCTGACAGTGTTTATAAACACATGGTGGCATTGGAAGAAGCAATGGCTTATTTTACTGATGAGTGAATTTATTGAAATTAGTCTAAAGGTCTTCTAGGACTTGTTATCTCTTTTCATTATCTTTTACAAACAGAGGTCAGATCTTGTAATGTAATGTGGTTTACACCTTTAAGTGTAAAAGTAGACTAGGGGGTTGCCTGGCATGGGTTGCGACATTTGCAAAAGTTGCATAGTTAATTAGCCACAATCCAGATCTAATATCACTTTTAGCTCTTAAACATAGATCATTGTGAAAAGTGGCGAGGATCATGAAATGTCGCAAAAATGTTGCAGTTGCCATAACAACTTTTTCGCCAGAAAACAGATATTTCTGATTTCATAAATGACCCACTATGTGTTAAGAGGGGCAGAATGCTTGCCCGTATCTATGCACACACAAGTGTTAAATTTTCAGAAGAACAGCGACTTGTTCTGAAGTTGAACAACCTTTGAAAAATTCTCTTTTATTTGGGAGCAGTAGTACAGAGTGGAATAGATGTAGAAAGGGTAAGATGTGTAGGGGTAATAATGGAAACAACAGTATCGACAGCAGTAGCAGAACATGCAACAAGCGAAGTATTAGATTTGTGCAACTGTATTGGGGTATTAGTAATAGTAGTGGAATCTGTGTAGCGGTAGTGGCAGTAGGGGTAATAGAAGTGGCAGTAAGGAGATTAGCAGCAGGGAATGGCATCCATAAGGAACTGGACATGATGGTAGGCAGGCAGACAGCAGCAGGAACATGATCGCAGCAGTAGCCATATGGTATGGAACATAATGGTAGGCAGGCTGACAGCGGCAGTGGCATGATGGAAGGCAGCAGCAGTCAAACAGTATGAAAAATAATGGTAAGGAGGCAGACAGAGGAAGTGGCATGATAGAGATAGCAGCAGCCATATGGTACAAACATTATGACTGGCAGGCACAAAGTGGCAGTGACATGATGGCGTCATCAGCAGCCATATGGTACGGAACATGATGGTAGGCAGACGGCAGCAGTGGCATGATTGCAGGAGCAGCCATATGGTTCAGAACATGATGGTAGGCAAGCAGACAATGGCAGTAGCATGATGGGCAACATCAGCAAAGGCAAATCTATTCTTCAGTCTTAGGACTCGTTCACACTGCACGGGCACCGACCGTGGCCCAGCCGCATAAGATCATGTTCTATCTTTTCGCGGTGCGGAGGCACGGAACAGAACCCCAAGAAGCACTCCATAGTGCTTCCATAGTGTTCCGTTCCGTCCTTCCGTTCCGCACCATTCTGCATCTCCGGATTTGCGGACCCATTGAAGTGAATGCAAATGCGGTCCCCAATATGGCAATGGGCAGCACATGTACGTGTGAGCGAGCCCTTAGCTGGAGGTGTGTGAAAATCCTCACAGATCCATACCTTGTTCATTTTGACAAAAGTGATAGTTTGTACACTGGTAGAAGACAACTTTGTCTGTCTGCCTCACCACTGCTGTGAAAAACATTGACTCTGTGGACTAAGAAAGACATTTACTGTCCCTGTCTGTAACAGCTGTTCAGTTGTCCATAATTCTGTACACCTTTCCACACAGTAAGAATTGCAAGGAGCACCCCATGTTGTTTGCCACATGACAGTACAAGGCAGGGATAGCTTTTTAGAGAAATAATGCTCGCTATGTATCTACTAGCAAGGCTAAGAGCATGCTATCAGCAACCTAAAGTCCTCGGAATCCAATAAATAGTACAGCAGCAACTGTACTGCGGGTAACTTGGCCATGTGGGAGTTAAAGGCATTGTCTCACTTCAGCAAAGAGCTTTTATCATGTAGAGTGGACCCTCCAGCACGCACCGCGGTGAGTAACAGGGCTTCCAGGCGGTCGCTGGCTGGGAGGAATCCTGTAGTGCGGCGGGACCCTGGGAGGGGGGTGGTTGACCCCCCTCCTCTGATGCAGTCAACGTGGGATCCGGAGCTGGTGCTGCGGGGGGGCCAGGCTCTGGTTCACTTGCCCGGTGGGGGAGTGAAGTGCAGGCGGCATCGGCAGGATGGCAGGGTCATGTGGGCGGCCCTGTGCTGGATTCCTTACCTGAGGGCAGGCCTCTGGCCTAACTGCAGGCCTCTGGAAGTTCAGGAGAGACGAGGGCACCATCTGGTGGTGAGACTGCGGTACTGCAGGCCTTAGTGTCTGTGAGTGCTTCAAGAGCTTTGTCAAGTGGCGTGGCTGCGGAGTTGCAGGCTACCGAGTCGGTGGACGCGGAAAGAAGTGCGGTAGATGACCAGTCAAGTTTTGGTGCCTCACGTTCTGGCTGGTGGATTCACAGCGTCCACGCAGCTAGGTGAGATGTGCGGGGATTCCTCTTTAGTGATTGCTAATAGCGGGGGGCCCAGGGGTTGTCGGGGGCTCGGGGGTGTTCCTTGCAGGTGGGCTAAGGGAGTTGTTGTTGGGGTTGCGGGATTTGGTGGCGGGGTTGGCGGGTGTGGGGCCTGTGGGGGGGGTCGCTGTTGGCAGCATGGGGGGGTGCAATGCTCAGGGTTGACGGGGACGAGTGCGGCTGGGGGTTTTGGTGGGGCGGGCATTGGGAGGTCGGTGAGGGGGCTGGGGGCATGCTTGGGGCGACACCTCAAGGGGGGGCGGATAAGGACGGGAGAACGGAGGCGGACGGTGCCAAGGAGAATGATGGGGATGAGCAGCATTTGGACGACGCGGCAAAAGGGGAGGTTTACGTCTGTTTTGATGGCCCCCTAGGGGCGCACTTGAAGCACGAGGTTAGGGAAGAATTTGGAAAAGGGAGTACGTGGATATATTTTCGCTGATTCTCCTGGAGTGTTTTAATTTAGACAGGGATAGGCAGGATGATAAGAAGAAGGAGGAGGATAAGCGGCGTTCACGTTTGATTCCTTCTCAAACTGGTTGCAGGCCTTTGTGATTCTGGCCAGTGTTATCGAGGAGAAGGCACCGGAAAATTGTTCCCCCCTTTTCTGTTATCTGGATGCCATAGGCGAGGCGTACCGCGTCTATGAGGGGCTGGGGTGGTTGAGGTACAATGAACAGTTTAGTCAGCGGATAGCGGTCCGGCCTAGTATGCGCTGGGACCATAAGGACATTGGGCTGTGGATGAGGGTTATGACACCTTTCAGGGGGCGCCGGGGGTTCAGGGTAGTCGGAGCGCTCGTGGCCTTGGTTAAGGGACTATGTTTTTTGTTTAATGAGGGGGGAAGCAAATACGGGGATAAGTGCAAGTTTAAGCACGACTGTTCCTCCTGCGGTGGAAACCACGGAGCACATCGGTGCTTCAGGGGGCGTAAGGGAAAAAATTGGGGTGATGCGGCAGGGAAAGGGGCGGACACCAATTTGGGTAGCCGAGATGGCGCCTTTTCTAAATAATTACCTGGAAGCGGATGCGGCAGAATTTTTGTTAACCGGTTTTAAGGAGGGTTTTCGTATACCGTTTGTTGAGGGGGTCATTGGGGCAGGGGGGAAGAATTTGCGTACGGCGGCGGAACTGCCCGACGAGGTGACCGAAAAACTGCGGAAAAAGGTGGAGTTAGGTCGCATGGCAGGGACCTTTCGGGACTTGCCGATGCAGGACTTGCGGGTGTCGCCATTGTGGTCGTGCCAAAACGGGAGCCTAATAAATTTTGCCTTATGCATCACTTCTCGTTCACAAAAGGGGGCTCGGTTAATGACGGGATTGCGCCTAAGTTGTGTTCAGTTGTATATACGTCGCTTGATGAGGCGGTTCGTTGGGTGAGGTTATACGGGCGAGGGGCTTTATTGGCCAAGGTAGACATTGAGGCAGCGTTTCGTCTTCTGCCCCCGGAATGTCAGCACTTGTTGGGGTGTTTCTGGGATGGGGGGTACTTTGTTGACCAGTGTTTGCTGATGGGTTGTTCGGTTTCGTGCGCCTATTTTGAAAAGTTCAGTACTTTTCTGGAGTGGGTGGTACACGAACGGTCAGGTTGGGGTTCTATCATTCATTATCTGGATGATTTTTTTTGTTTATCGGGCCGCCAAGTTCTAATGGCTGTTCTGTAATGCTGCATTCCTTTGAAGCCATGTCCCAGATTTTCGGGGTTCCTTTGGCGTCTGAGAAGACGGAGGGTCCGACAACGCAGTTGAGTTTTTTGGGGATAATCATTGACACAGTGGCTATGGAGTGAATGTTGCCTGAGGATAAAATTGGGGACTTACGGCGGGAGGTGTCTGTGGCTTGCGGCAGGCGTGAAATGCGGCTCCCCGAGTTGCAGTCCCTATTGGGTAAGCTCAATTATGCATGCCGCATAATGCCCATGGGGCGGATTTTTTGTAGGAAATTGGCGAGGGGGGCGTGGTCTCATAGAATGTGTCGGCAGATAATAACCATTTGGCCCATCTAGTCCAATATACTAAATACTATGAATAGCCCTGGCCCTATCTTATATGAAGGATGGCCTTATGCCTATCGCATGCATGCTTAAACTCCTTCACATTATTTGCAGCTACCACTTCTGCAGGAAGGCTATTCCATGCATCCACTACTCTCTCAGTAAAGTAATACTTCCTGATATTACTTCTAAACCTTTGCCCCTCTAATTTAAAACTATGTCCTCTTGTAGCAGTTTTTCTTCTTTTAAATATTCTCTCCTCTTTTACCGAGTTGATTCCCTTTATGTATTTAAAAGTTTCTATCATATCCCCTCTGTCTCGTCTTTCTTCCAAGCTATACATGTTAAGGTCCTTTAATCTTTCCTGGTAAGTTTTATCCTGCAATCCATGTACTAGTTTAGTAGCTCTTCTCTGAACTCTCTCCAAAGTATCAATATCCCTCTGGAGATATGGTCTCCAGTACTGAGCACAATACTCCAGATGAGGTCTCACTAGTGCTCTGTAGAGCGGCATGAGCACCTCCCTCTTTCTACTGGTAATGCCTCTCCCTATACACCCAAGCATTCTGCTAGCATTTCCTGCTGCTCTATGACATTGTCTGCCTACCTTTAAAGGGGTTGTCCCATCTTGCTTTTTCAATCTTACCAGCAGTAGATGTCCTGATAACTTCCTGGTTTGGCTCAGGCAGTTGAGTGAAGGCCGTCCACGCCTCCTCATGACTCACCCTGAGAGTTCAGTCCTTGCGTGCTCGTTTATGTGGATGAGTCATCATTCTGGGAGATGGGAAGTTCGGATCTTTTTCATGAATCGATTTATTTGAATACGTTCATTCAAAAGAACCGATTCATGAATCGGATCTTCGGTTCACTTCCTGAGCCGGCAGAAGCAAGTGAACTGAAGATCAATGCGCATGCTCAGCTCATCAAATCTTCGGTTCACTTGCTGAGTCGGCTCTCAAGTGAACCGAAGGTCAGGAGGGACTCGCTCCTGGCAAACACAGCTCTGCTGCAGTGAATGCAGTGGAGCAGACTGGGATGTAATTACACTGTATAGTTATTGCAGGTATTTAGATAATTGTCTAAGAGTTTATTAGTTAAAAGAATCCTGTCACCGAGTCCCTGCCAGGCTTCCTACTCTGCTACATTGCTGCAAGCACCCTATACACACACAGATCTGCTACATGCAATACTATACCCCCCCTATAGCACCCTATACACACACAGCTCTGCTACATGCAATACTATACCCCCTGTGACGGTATGCGAGGCGAGGTGGTGGATGATAGGTATGTTTCACCTCGCATGCGCTCTGTTGTGAGGGACTGAACCGGAATCCGACCGGGGTTTTTTCCAGCCTCTAAGGCAGGCTTGGTTCCGGTCCAGAGATTGTGGTCCACTGGAGTTCACCTCCAGGTGGACTTTAAATAAACAGGAAGAGAGCACAACAGGTCTCTCATGTGCTGAGTCTCAGGATTGTAACCTGTGTGGCTGAAGGGAGAGCTATGTTTGGATGCAAGAGAAACTAAAGGTTTGCTTTAACATTTGTGTTGGCGGTGTCGGGGAGCAGCCCCGCACCGTATAGTCAGGACATAACTGTATAGCTTAGCGCCGGACGGCAAGGATTTACTTTCTGTTTTGTTTGTTTTCTGCTGTGCAAACCTTTTGGGCTAAATAAACCTGGCAACCAGCCAGACTTTCAAAGAAACTGCCTGCATACGGACTGTCTGTTTTCAGAAAAGGTGATCCCCACCAGCTAATCTCCCACACGTGGTGGACTCAGCGGGCATTTTCTGAAAATGGAGGAAATGTTAAAGGCCCTGCTACAGGCCAATGCAGCTCAGCGGGAATCCAACCGCCAAGTCGCAGAGGCCGCTGCAGCACAACAGGCGGCCCAACAGGAGATGAACCGGCAGTTCGCAGAGGCTCTTGTGGAGCTGAAAAAAGGGTTCGCACCTCCTGCACCAGGGGAACCAAAATTGGTACGTGCCTCGTATCACCTACAGAAGATGACACCTACTGATGATGTTGAGGCCTACCTTGCGACTTTTGAGAGAGTTGCTGTCCGCGAGGAGTGGCCAAAAGAACAGTGGGCGGGTCTAGTGGCCCCGTTTTTGACCGGGGAACCTCAAAAGGCGTACTTTGATCTCGAACCGGAAAAGGCCCAGGACTATGAGACACTGAAGACGGAGATACTTGCACGCTTGGGTGTCACCATGGCAGTCCGAGCCCAGCGTGTGCATCAGCGGACTTACTCCAGCGGCAAGCCACCCCGTTCTCAAATGTTTGACCTGATCCATCTCACCCGGAAGTGGTTGCAGCCAGAGACCTTGACCGGCCCTCAGATCGTGGAGCGTGTAGTAATGGACCGGTACCTGCGTGCGCTCCCTGCGACATTGAAGAAGTGGGTCGGACAGGGGGACCCCAACACTGCAACCCAGTTGGTGGACCTAGTGGAGAGGTACCTTGCTTCTGAGGACTTGTTGAATCCGTCTATGCCCCACCGTGGAGCGTCTTGGGACGCAAGATCACCCCCAGGATCTGGTAAGACTGTTCCAGGGTTCAAAAGCAGGGGTAATGTTAAGACTGATTTTGCAGCTAATGAGACTGTGGGTCCTAGACCGGGAGACTGGCCAAAGAAGCCAGGAAGGTCTTTGGGACCCTTAAAAGGACTCGGGGTAGAGCACATACAGTGTTATCGGTGCCATGCATTTGGGCATATTGCTGCAAACTGTCCGTTAAGCGATGAGCCTATGCAGTGTGACTATGCTTACAGGAAAAGACACATTTCTCTTTTTGCACAGGTCGCGTGTACTGCAGCATGTTCGAGTCACAACGAGAGACAAATGTGTGCTATCTCTGTGGATGGAAAACCACTCACAGCCCTGCTAGACTCGGGTAGTGTGGTGACACTAATCAGGAAGGATTGTGTAAACCCCTCCAAACTACACCCCAGTACTATCGGGGTCATTTGTATTCATGGGGACACACGGGACTACCAGACAGCAGTGGTTGAGGTTGATACCCCTTGGGGCAGTGTGACACATTCAGTCGGGGTGGTGCCGTCACTGCTTCACGAAGCGTTAGTGGGGAGAGATTTTCCCCATTTTTGGAGCTTATGGGAAGGCAAGGGGAGACTGGTAGATAGAGCTCCCCCTGCTGGGGAGGCACGGGAGCTCTCGCCAGATCCTTTTTTCCAAAGGGAAGGGGACGTTGTTGAGGAAGCGGGAGATCCTCTTCCTTTCCCTGTCTTGGCTGGGGAGTCGGAGGACCGGGAAGCTAGCCCTCAGTTCGAGGGTAATGAACAGGAGAATGTCTCTGACCCTGACAGTGAGAGTAGTCCAAATGTTATGCCAGGGGGGCGGAGCTAGCGCCTGAACTGCATGGCAGCGTCCGGCTAGAGCTCCTGCTTACAACCTGCTGTGGGGACGGCATTCTTTAGCCTAAGGAGCGAAAAATGGTCAAGTACGGCAACCAGAAACAAGGGGATGCTTCCCTACAAGCTAAACAGTCGCATGCTGTATCAGACATGACGAAGTATCTGAAAAAACAGCCAGCAACAGGCCCGGCCAAAGATCCCAAGATGGCCGCGGCTTCTGGTGGTGCTGCACGAGGACGCACATCCAGTCAATCTGAGGGGGAGGAAGAAACGGAGGACCCCGGTGAGTCGCATAACCTTCCGATTTCACGCCGCTTCATCAAACAAGCTTTAGAAGAAGCTATGCACCCTATTTACTCCAAACTGCAGGAGGTGGCACAAGATATTCAGCAAATAGGCCACAGAGTGGACTCTCTGGAAACTATCCAGAACGCGGCGCTGGATCATAGCACCGCAGTTACACATTCATTATCAGCCTGCCAAGCTCATGTAAATCAGCTTTATACTTCCCTGGAAGATCAGGAAAACCGAAGCAGGCGTAACAACCTCCGGTTCAGGGGGATCCCTGAATCGGTGTCGGCCTCTGAAATCCCGAGTGCCATCATGAAAATAGTTGCCTCTCTGCTAGGTGACTTTGATCCGGGCATGCTCATAATTGAACGGGCACATAGAGCCTTACGCCCACGTCCTAGGGACAATGAACCTCCCAGGGACATCATAAGCCGTTTCTTGAACTTTCAAGATAAAGAGGCGATTCTGAAAGCAGCTAGAATTGCTCCCACGATTCTCCTGGAGGAGGCTCCCATACAAATATTTCAGGACTTATCGCCATCGACCTTACAAAAACGGAGGCTTCTCAGACCTCTTACATCTCTCCTTAAAGAGAAAAAGATCCTTTATAGATGGACTTTTCCGTTTGGGATTTCCTTTATGTTGGCGGGAAATAGGATCACCATTTCCTCTTATCCAGATCTATTGAAAGCCTACAAAGCACTGGACTCCCCTCCATTAGATATCCCGGACTGGGATAAAGCACAAGATATCTCTGACTTGCCTCCTCTGCCTACCTTACAGCCTTGGGAGGTTTCTGCAACTCCTAAGAAGCAAAAATCCAAGAAGTCCAAGGATCCAACAACACCTAAGAAGACCCTCTCCTTTCAAGATGGTTCCTGAGGACTCTGTTCTTATTCCAATATATAGGAGTGATAATGCTTACCATGTTGTCCTTCATATATCTCTTCCATGCATATGTTAATGTTCCCCACTCTTTTACTTAGAGTCCCATTTAAGGCCTCTTCTCATTTTTCTCACTTTTTACTTTTATTTGTCTCCTTTCTTGGTTTTTATTTCTTTTTTTCACTTGTCGTCCCCACCTAGATGCGGGTTATTAGTGAATTGGAATTCACTTTCCCCCTACTAGTTACAGGTTGCTATCCGTGCAACCTATTTTTATGTTATTTTTCCACGTAAAGTGGACTCAAGTTTTTGTTACTTATTTACATTGTTATATTGTTGGGCTTTCCGAGCTTGTCAGGCTATCCGCTCTCAGCTACACTAAATGCCTTAAGTTATTAAAAAAATGTCAGACTTAAACATAGTTTCATACAATGTGAAGGGTTTGAGGTCTCCATCAAAGCGCAGTCAAATCTTTTCTCTTCTTTGGAAGGAGAGAGGCTCTGTGATATTTTTACAGGAAACTCATTTTAAGCATAACAAATATCCAGATTTGTCCTTTTCTAGGTTTCCTACTTGGTTCCACTGTGGCGCTGATGGGGCGGCTTCTAGGGGGGTCAGCATTGGTTTCCGCAGAGGCATCCCTTTCTCTTATATTAGTCATATCCAAGACCCGGAAGGTCGCTACATCATTTTAAAAGGTAAAATAGGCCAAACGCTTTACACCTTTGTAAATGCATATGCCCCCAATGCTGACCAACCTAGATGGCTTGCTGAACTTCTCTCCTTGGTGGAATTGCACAGAGAAGGAATTCTCATTCTTGCTGGCGACCTAAATATGGCTCTCAATCCTCTGATAGATACCTCCTCGAAAAAATCAGCTATATCTGCAAAGGCAATCCGCGCTACTCTGGCTAGACTGTATAACTTAGGGCTCACTGATGTTTGGAGATGTCTTAATCCTAATACTATTGACTATTCCTTTTTCTCCTCAGCTAACAATTCCTATAGCAGAATTGACTACATACTGATCTCAAAGGAATTTCTACAACTATGCTCTTCTGCAAAAATTGGGATCATGACGCTCTCAGACCACTCGCCTATCCTCTGCACATTCCGCCCTCCTCTAGACCTGGGTAAGAAAACAGTTTGGAGGTTCAATGAGTCTGTACTGAATAATACAACACACAAGAATCGTATACTATCCCTATTAGAAGAATACTTTCTTTTAAATCAATCCCCTGACACCTCTCCTAGCACTTTATGGGACGCCCACAAGGCTTACATTAGAGGACAATTAATTAGCCTTGGATCACATTTAAAAAAGGAAGCTGAAAAGAAGTTAAACTCCCTCCTCTCCAAAATCAATACACTAGAAAAGACCCACAAAATATCCCTACTCCAATCACACCTATCAGAACTGTTAACCCTAAAAACTGAGCTTAAAAATATGCTAAATGAACGCTCTGCTAAATTTTTCTTGAATTCACAACAAAAAATCTTCGCCCATGGGGACAAAGCCACCAAATACCAAATCCAGAGGATCAAACATAGAAAAATAGCAAGCTATGTGCAAAGTATAACCTCCCCTCATGGTGACAAGTATCTGAAATCTGAAGATATTGCTGAACAATTCAGACTCTTCTATGAATCCCTCTACAACCTCCCCTCTCCAACACTCCCTCACCCTAATTTAGATAAAAATCAAAATATATCCCTTTTTCTTAATTCCTTAAAGCTTCCAGCTCTCTCTAAAGAACAACATGACCTCCTTGCTGCTCCCTTTACCTTAACAGATATTCAGTTAGCACTAAAATCCTCTCCTATGGGAAAATGTCCAGGCCCGGACGGACTTCCTGTATCCTACTACAGAGCGTTTTCAGATATATTACTCCCTCAACTTCTCCCAATATGTAATAACGCCCTTCTGAATTCCCCGTTATCCCCTGATATGTCCAGAGCCACAATCACAATTATCCCTAAAGTAGGAAAAGACCCCTCATTATGTTCTAACTATCGGCCCATATCGCTACTTAATGCGGACTTAAAATTAATGGCTAAAATGCTAGCAAATAGGCTACAATCTCTCCTCCCCTCATTAATTCACTCGGATCAGGTAGGTTTTGTTAAGGGTAGAGAAGGGAAAGATAATGTCATGAAAGTTTTAAACGCTTTGTTTTTCTCCTCCCTTAAGAAGATCCCTATAGTTCTACTGGGTACTGATGCTGAGAAGGCATTTGATAGAATAGACTGGGATTTTATTAGCCTTACTCTTTCCAAGTTCAACATTCCTGAACAATTCTCAAACGCGATAGCAGCTATGTATCACTCTTCCTCAGCATCAGTATCGGTAAATGGTATCCTATCCCCTAGCTTTCATATAAAGAATGGTACGAGGCAGGGCTGCCCCCTTTCCCCCCTTATATTTGTGCTAGTAATGGAAACACTTCTACAGGCTTTGAGACAACAAAAAGACATCTTAGGACTTAAAGTAGGGGAACAAGAGGTCAAACTTGCTGCATTTGCGGATGATCTCTTGATCCTCACAACTAACCCGAAAAAATCCCTCCCATCTATTATATCCTTACTAGAACTTTTTGGTTCCTTATCAAATTTCAAGGTCAATCCCACTAAATCCCAACTCATACATAAGGGTTTCTCTCTTTCTGAGATTAAATCCCTCAAACACCAATCACCATTCAATTGGTCCACACAGTTACTTACCTACTTAGGGATAGAAATCTCTCCTAACATGGCGGACTTATACAAACTCAACTTTATCCCTCTCCTACAATCCATTATTGCTCAGTTGGACTCATTGGACCTCCCTTACCTTTCGTGGTTTGGCAGAAAAAATTTGATATCTGCCCTAATCTTACCCAGACTAACATATGTCATGCAGACCCTCCCTATTAAGCTTCCGAAATCTTTTTTCAATAAGTTCAATAGGGCGGTTCGTAAGTTTATCTGGAAAAATCGAAGACCCAGAATCTCCTTTGACACTCTCGCAAAGCCCAAACATTTAGGGGGCATCAATCTTCCTGACCCGGAAAAATACTTTAAGGCTATACATCTAGCCAGAGTGGTGGACTGGATTAGAGCTCCTTCTCATAAGCATTGGGTTTTAATGGAAGGTCTTTTCCTTCCCTCTTCTCCTAGAGCTTTACTCCTTGCTGGGAAACCCTTCCCTCCTCCCCAACATATTCAAAACCCATTGATAAGATGCACGTTAACAGTATGGGATTGGTTTCTTTCGTTTAATAAGGTATTAACCACTCCTTCTCCGCTCCTCACCCTTAAAGATATTGTTGACTTGGCTCCTTCAGATTTAAAAGAGACATGCCACCCTCGGATTAGTCGCTCAGATTTGCCTATTGCTGACATTCTGAACACAGAGGGTAAAATTCTCCCTCTATCATCTCTCTTTGCAGATCTGAAGGATTCTTTGTCTCTTTCTTTTACGCAAAATTTCCTCATGTCCGAAACTACATCTGTACTCAATTCTTCTCCCCTGCAACAGCTGTCCTCCTGGTTTGACATTTTAATTGGATCAAAACTACCACCACAAAGAATCATATCATCCCTATATAAACATTTGAAAGCACCAAGTTCTCTTGTCAAACCAGCTATTGTTGGTTTATGGGAAAGAGATCTAGATCGTTCATTATCACCCTCAGAAACCAAATTGATGTTCTCTATACCTCATAAAATTTCTAGATGCGTTCGCATTCAAGAGAATGGCTACAAGGTTATGATGAGATGGTATAAGACCCCAGAAAATATTGCTTTATACTTCCCTGGGGTTTCTGACATCTGTTGGAGATGTAAAACCTCGAAGGGCACCTTCTACCACATATGGTGGAGCTGTCATATCATCAGAGACTGGTGGATTGACATAATAAATAAATGCAATAGCATATGTAACACAGCTCTCTCATGCTCTCCTGATTTGTCTCTACTTAGTCTGGGGCTAGGTGGGGTTAGCAAAAAAGTTAGGTCTCTGTTTCTTACACTATTAGCTGCCGCCAGAATTCTTATTGCTACGGTATGGCTCTCCAGTGAAGCTCCAGCTGAAGCCGCATGGATCCAAAAAGTCGACCAGATTTATAGACTGGAGGAACTCTCCCATTGGGAGACTCGCACACGTTCTGTCTTTTTGGATGTGTGGTCCCCATGGAAGAGCTTTAGGGGTTTCTCTTGATTCCCCTTACCTTCCTCTATCCCCCCCCCCCCCACAATATCTCCTTTTTACCTCGGTTACCCCTTCACATCTAGAGCCATATATGGAATATATGTAAAACATAGCTTTTTATTGATAGCTAGGCACGTTATCTATAAGCATAGTTGCCCATAGTTATGTTTTATATTGGTTTATTTTGTTATTACTTTTAAAACTTTTTTCCAAAAAATATGCCTTTGAATACGTAGCGTTTACAATTGCCTGTAATGGATCATGGTATGATTGTATTCATCCCATATTGATATTTCTCTGTCTTCTTTATGTATACCATACCTGTATACTATATTTGCACATCTTTTGATTGTAAGATCTTATTATTTAAAACAATAAAAATTGTTAAATATAAAAAAAATGTTATGCCAGATTTAGAAGTCAGGAGAGAGGATTTCTGTACCGAACAACTGCGAGATGTCACCCTCATTAGAGCTAGGGGAAATGTTAAGATGGTGGATGGGGAACCGGTGGTCCCTAACTGGGGGGTGTCCTTCCCCTACATGGCCCTCAACAACAATTTACTGTATCAGGTGATAAAACGTGGAGAAGACGAGGTCGAACAGCTACTGGTTCCCAAACCCTTCCGCAGGGTCGTACTAGACCTGGCACATAGTCACGTGATGGGGGGACATCTCGGTGTTGAAAAGACCAGGGAGAGAATCGCCCAGAGATTTTTCTGGCCTGGGTTGCATGCAGATGTCAGGCAGTACTGTGAGTCGTGCCCCGAGTGCCAATTGTCAGCACCGGCGCCCCACTTTCGCAGTCCCCTGGTCGCTCTACCAATAATTGAGGTCCCTTTTGAACGGATTGGCATGGACCTGGTGGGGCCAGTGGTGAAGTCTGCCCGGGGTCACCAGCATATTCTGGTAATCCTGGACTACGCAACACGCTACCCTGAGGCCATCCCCTTGCGTAACACCTCCGCTAAGACTATCGCCAAGGAGTTGGTCCAGGTGTTTAGTCGAGTGGGGATCCCAAAGGAGATCTTAACCGATCAAGGCACCCCATTTATGTCCAGGGTCACCAAGGAACTGTGTAAAGTATATAAAATTTCCCATCTCCGCACCTCGGTCTACCACCCCCAAACGGATGGACTTGTGGAGCGATTTAATAAAACGCTGAAAAGTATGCTGAAAAAGGTGGTTGACAGAGATGGGAAAAATTGAGATTTTTTGCTACCATATCTCATGTTTGCCATACGCGAGGTTCCGCAGGGGTCCACAGGGTATTCCCCCTTTGAGCTCTTGTATGGTAGACATCCCAGGGGGCTGCTAGATGTCGCCAAAGAAACGTGGGAAGGAGAGGCCACCCCGTATCGAAGCGTCATAGAGCATGTCTCCTTGATGCAGGATCGAATCGCAGCTGTCTTGCCCCTGGTTCGTGAACATATGGAGCGAGCCCAGGAGGCCCAGAGGAGGGTCTATAATCGGGGTGCCAAGGTCCGTACTTTCAGCCCCGGGGACCGAGTGTTGGTACTGGTTCCCACGGTTGAAAGCAAGTTCCTGGCTAAGTGGCAGGGTCCCTTTGAGGTGGTTGAAAAAGTAGGAGAGGTCAACTACAAAGTCTACCAACCTGGGAAACGGAAGCCACAACAGATTTATCATGTAAATCTCTTAAAACCCTGGAAGGACAGAGAGACTTTATTGGCCACATCTCCGGCTGCAACAGTCCGGCGACCGGTGATCCCTGACGTCCCCATAACGGAATCCCTATCCCTGGTGCAACAAAGTGACGTTAGGGCGTTTTTGTACAAAAATAGAGACTTTTTCTCCCCCTTACCCGGATGAACCAACGTGATTCGGCATGACATAGTGACAGAACCTGGGGTTCGCGTAAATGTAAAGGCATATAGAATACCGGAGGCCAGGCGAGAGGCAGTCGCAAAGGAAATAAAAATGATGCTAGAATTGGACGTGATAGAAGAGTCCCACAGTGATTGGTCGAGCCCCATAGTGCTGGTCCCAAAACCCGATGGCACTGTTAGGTTTTGTAACGACTTTAGGAAACTCAACAGTGTCTCCAAGTTCGATGCCTACCCGATGCCTCGGGTCGACGAACTCGTGGACAGGTTGGGACAAGCCCGCTACATAACGACCCTAGACCTGACGAAAGGCTACTGGCAGATACCCCTAACTGAATCGGCCAAGGAGAAAACTGCCTTTTCCACTCCTGAAGGCTCGTTTCAGTATAAGCGGATGCCTTTTGGTCTGCATGGAGCTCCTGCATCATTCCAGCGAATGATGGATAAAACTTTGAGCCCACATCGCCCGTATGCAGCTGCTTACTTGGACGATGTGGTCATCCACAGCCCAGATTGGGAATCGCACCTGCTTCGGGTACAAGCAGTGGTAGATTCACTTAAGGAAGCAGGTCTCACGGCCAACCCAAAAAAGTGTGCCATAGGCCTGGAGGAAGCCAAATACCTTGGCTACGTTATTGGCCGGGGACTGGTCAAGCCCCAGACCAATAAGGTTGAGGCCATTCAAAAATGGCCCCAACCGATAAACAAAAAACAAGTTCGGGCCTTTATTGGCATTACGGGGTATTACCGGCGGTTTATACCCAACTTTGCCACCATTGCCGCCCCTCTGACCGACCTGACAAAGGGCAGGGGGTCGGCCATGGTTAAATGGAATCCTGAAGCCGAGGAGGCCTTCCAGAAGTTAAAGCGGGCCCTTTGTGTACTACCGGTGTTGGTAACCCCGGACTTCTCAAAGGAGTTTGTGGTACAGACGGACGCCTCTGAGGTGGGCCTAGGGGCTGTCCTATCCCAAACCAGAGACGGTGAGGAGCACCCAGTGGTATACCTGAGCCGAAAGCTGAACAAGCATGAAAAGAACTATGCCATTGTCGAGAAGGAATGTCTCGCTATTAAATGGGCCCTAGACTCGCTGAAATATTACTTACTGGGAAGGTCGTTTAAGCTCGTCACCGACCATGCACCCCTAAAGTGGATGTGTGACAACAGGGAAAAAAATAGCCGCGTGACAAGGTGGTTTCTGGCCTTACAGCCCTTTAAGTTTTCAGTAGAGCATAGGCCGGGCAAGCTCCAAAACAATGCAGATGCCCTCTCCCGCATGCATTGTATGCTGGGGACAGTTGCTCAGCCGCGGGGGCTAGAGCAGAGGGGGGGGATATGTGATGGTATGCGAGGCGAGGTGGTGGATGATAGGTATGTTTCACCTCGCATGCGCTCTGTTGTGAGGGACTGAACCGGAATCCGACCCGGGTTTTTTCCAGCCTCTAAGGCAGGCTTGGTTCCGGTCCAGAGATTGTGGTCCACTGGAGTTCACCTCCAGGTGGACTTTAAATAAACAGGAAGAGAGCACAACAGGTCTCTCATGTGCTGAGTCTCAGGATTGTAACCTGTGTGGCTGAAGGGAGAGCTATGTTTGGATGCAAGAGAAACTAAAGGTTTGCTTTACCATTTGTGTTGGCGGTGTCGGGGAGCAGCCCCGCACCGTATAGTCAGGACATAACTGTATAGCTTAGCGCCGGACGGCAAGGATTTACTTTCTGTTTTGTTTGTTTTCTGCTGTGCAAACCTTTTGGGCTAAATAAACCTGGCAACCAGCCAGACTTTCAAAGAAACTGCCTGCATACGGACTGTCTGTTTTCAGAAAAGGTGATCCCCACCAGCTAATCTCCCACACCCCCCATAGCACCCTATACACACACAGCTCTGCTACATGCAATACTATACCCCCCAATACACACACAGCCCTGCTACATGCAATATTGTACCCCCCTATACACACACAGCTCTGCTACATGTAATACTATACCCCCCTATACACACACAGCTCTGCTACATGCAATACTATACCCCCCCCTATAGCACCCTATACACACACAGCTCTGCTACATGCAATACTATACCCACCTATACACACACACAGCTCTGCTACATGCAATATTATACCCCCCCTATAGCACCCTATACACACACAGCTCTGCTACATGTAATACTATACCCCCCTATAGCACCCTATACACACACAGCTCTGCTACATGCAATACTATACCCCCATAGCACCCTATACACACACAGCTATGCTACATGCAATACTATACCCCCTATAGCACCCTATACACAAACACAGCTCTGCTACATGCAATACTATACCCCCCCATAGCACCCTATACACACACACAGCTCTGCTGCATGTAATACTATACCCCCCCTATAGCACCTTATACACACACAGCTCTGCTGCATGCAATACTATACCCCCTCTATACACACACAGCTCTGCTACATGCAATACTATACCCCCCTATAGCACCCTATACACACACAGCACTACTACATGTAATACTATACCCCCCTATAGCACCCTATACACACACAGCTCTGCTACATGCAATACTATACCCCCCCTAAAGCACCCTATACACACACAGCTCTGCTACATGCAATACTATACCCCCCCTATAGCACCCTATACACACACAGCTCTGCTACATGCAATATTATACCCCCCCTATAGCACCCTATACACACACAGCCCTGCTACATGCAATACTATACAACCACCCCCCACCCACGGACTTGTCAGGAGACAAGGAGCCGCAGAGCAGGAAGCCTGGCAGGGACTCGGTGACACAGTCTCTGACTTATTCGATTCTTTTAACTAATAAACTGTCCGACGATTCTCTGAGTCCCTGCGACTCCCCCTGTGCTGTGAGTCAGTGCTGGACTGCTGGTTGCCTCTGATTGGTTGGAGGGAGGGGCGGGGCTAGCTTCCACTGTCGGCTCCTATTACACTGCCTGCTGCTGCCTCTATGCTAATCTGACTGAGCTGTTTCACTCGTGCGCGCTCAGTGTGAGTGAGAGGCCGGCTGCAGGATGGCAATAGAAACCAGTGCGCAAGTGCGGCATGGATGCGGCCGGCGAGATGTGGCCGTATCCATGGGATACCAGCACAAACACAGGGGAGTGAAAGGAGCATTTTTAGGCTGAATGGTATGTTTTTTTTATTACATGTATTATAAGAAATGTTCAGTGGGGGGCAATGATTTAATGTAACACTATTTAATGAAGTGGGAATATCCCTTTAAGTTTTCTGAAATAATGACCCCTAAATCCCTTTCCTCAGATACTGAGGTTAGGACTGTATCACTGATTTTATATTCTGCTCTTGGGTTTTTACGTCCCAGGTGCATTATCTTGCACTTATCAACATTAAATTTTAGTTGCCAGATTTTTGACCATTCCTCTAGTTTTCCTAAGTCCTTTTCCATTTTGTGTATCCCTCCAGGAACATCAACCCTGTTACAAATCTTTGTGTCATCAGCAAAAAGACACACCTTACCATTGAGGCCTTCTGCAATTTCGCTGATAAAGATATTAAACAATATGGGTCCCAGAACAGATCCCTGAGTTACCCCACTGGTAACAAGACCTTGGTCTGAATATACTCCATTGACTACAACCCTCTGTTGTCTGTCCCTCAGCCACTGCCTAATCCATTCAACAATATGGGAGTCCAAGCACAAAGACTGCAATTTATTGATAAGCCTTCTATGTGGGACAGTATCAAAAGCCTTACTAAAGTATAGATAAGCAATGTCTACTGCACCTCGGCCATCTATTATTTTAGTCACCCAGTTTAAAAAAATCAATAAGATTAGTTTGACATGATCTCCCTGAAGTAAACCCATGCTGTTTTTCATCTTTCAATCCACGGGATTTTAGATGTTCCACAATCCTCTCCTTAAGTATGGTTCCCATTAATTTCCCTACTATTGATGTCAGGCTTACTGGCCTATAGTTGTCCGATTCCTCCAAACTACCTTTCTTGTAAATGGGCACAACATTTGCCAATTTCCAATCTTCTGGGACGACTCCTGTTGCCAGTGATTGGTTAAATAAATCAATAAATCTGTTAATGGTTTTGCTAGTTCGCCGCTGAGCTCTTTTAATAGCTTTGGGTGTATCCCATCAGGCCCCCCATAGAAGGCATCGGGCTGCCTTGTCACCCATCGGGTCACCGCCACATCAGCGCGGGGGCCCGATGGGCTCACTCACCCACAGAAAGCCCCTTCTATGTCACGGTCAGCGCTGACCGCGGCATAGAAGGGGTTAATCCGCCGGCATCGGCTTTTTCACAGCGATGCTGGCGGATACAGCAGGGGCCCGGCTATCAGGGACTTGCGGGCCCCTGCAGTGATCAGGCATGCACCACATTTGATGACATAATCGCACTCACCACGTGGTGAGTGCGGTGACGTCAGCGCAGGTCCTGCTGTATCATCTCCTAGCAACCATGTATGAAAATAGCACCGCATCCGCACTTGCTTGCGATTTTCACGCAGCCCCATTCATTTCTATGGGGCATGCGTTGCGTGAAAAACGCAGAATATAGAACATGCTGTGATTTTCACGCAACGCACAAGTGATGCGTGAAAATCACCGCTCATCTGCACAGCCCCATTGAAGTGAATGGGTACGGATTTAGTGTGGGTGCAATGCGTTCAACTTGCCCATGTGAAAGGGGCCTTACGCTTTACCTATTTGCTGTGCAGCAGCAAGTATAATTATAGTTCCTTCCTATTCCCTTGAGAACACATCATTAGTGTAGCAAAAACCGACAACACCTTCAGCAACTTAACTTTAACTATTTTGGATCAACTTCAAAGACACCTCCAAGGAAATCTTTAACTAAAAGTGAGTCAACAGAATTACAACATCCTTCAAAGCTTAAGCCTCTCTAAATGAAACATACAAGATAGTTATCTTTCTAGAAGAATAAGAGAACCATAATGTCTCAAGGCAAACTTGTCTTACTTGGTCAACTTGCCTTGTGAGGTACTTTTTGGGGTGCTCTTTATCATTTGGGAATTGAAAAAATAAGCATGAGTATTGTATGCCAGGCAAAGCTACTCTTGGTTTCTAGGAAGAGCATATGCAAATCACATATCTTAATTTGGCTGGCATGAGAAAAGATTAGCATCCTTTTTTTACTGTTTTGGAAGAAAACCTCTTATGAATATTTTTCCCAGAAAGCCATGCAAGTTAGCTTACCAGACATGAAAAAGGAGATATCCTATCTAATACCAGAAGAATTAAGCGATATGCGATTTGTGATATACCCTTCGTAGAAACCAACAGTATTGTCACCAGGCATAGAATGCTCATGCTTATATTTTTGTCTCCCTAATGATAAAGAGGACCCCACAAGGCAAGTCAACCAAGTAAGGCCTCATGCACATGACTGTTGTTCTGGTCCGCATCAGAGCCACAGTTTTTGTGGCTCGCGTGCGAACCCATTTACTTCAATGGGGCCGCAAAAGTCCTTTTAAGGACTGGTATAGGTGTGCTATCGATAGGTGTGACATACTGAGGGGTGTAATATACTTATAATATACTTTCTAGCATAGAAAGTATACTATAGTGCATTTGTATTGTGCAGCAGTTGTGCGCGGTTCTGCTGCGATACTGCAGCTATACAGAGGGACAAACAAATTAATTGCAACTGGTGTGATATACCAGTTGCTCCCCCAAAAATATGATTGAGGCAGGGGTGCGATAGACATAGAATATAATTTCTATATAGTGCATTTGTATTGTGCAGCATTTGTGTGCGGTTATACAGAGGGAAAAACAATATTGGAACAACTAATTGCAACTGGTGTGATATACCAGTTGCCCACAAATAAAACTGATTTGGGATTCTATATGCAGTGGATATAAAAAGTCTACACACCCCTGTTAAAATGTCAGGTTTCTGTGATGTAAAAGAAATTGACAAAGACAAATCATTTCAGAACTTTCCACCTTTAATGTGACAATCAATTGAAAAACAAACTGAAATCTTTTAGGTGGAGGGAAGAAAACAAAAACAAAAACAATAATAATGTGGTTGCACACCCTCTTATAACTTGGGATGGCACAGTGTTGGCAGTCATCATCAAGTGGAGAAATTTAAGATTACACTTACCGGTAATCACTTTTCCATAAGCCCATGACAGCACCCTTGAGAGACCGCCTCCATCCAGGACAGGAAACAGGAACTTTCGTGGAGAGCTCATAAGGAGGAGCATGGCCCCAAGACCACCAGTTAACCGCAAGAACTTGTCCTAGAACACACTCTTACACATTTTATATTATTATTATTATTATTATTTTTTATACATATATATATGACCATATAAACATATATATATATATATATATATATATATATATATATATATATAAAAAGAAATATATGTATGTATTTTTATTTCTTTTTGAAATTAATATTATCTCCATATAGGGTGGGAATAAACCCGGGTGCTGTCATGGGCTTATGGAAAAGTGATTACCGGTAAGTGTAATCTTACATTTCCCTTACGCCCATGACAGCACCCTTGAGAGACAACTAGAATAGAAATCCCTTTTTAGGGGGGGGGGACGGGGACTACTGCCTGGAGGACTTTCCTACCGAAAGATAGTTGTTCTCTAGCGCCTAGGTCTAATCTGTAGTGACGAAAGAAGGTGCAGGGTGACTGCCATGTGGCTGCTCTACAAATCTGTTCTAAGTTAGCGTCGGCCCTTTCTGCCCAAGTGGTGGAAACTGATCTTGTGGAATGAGCACCAAAACCCCCCGGGGGAGTCTTTCCAGCTGAAGAATAGGCCAAAATAATGTCTCTCACAATCCATCTGAAAAGGGTTTTAATAGAGGCTGGGAGACCCTTATTTTTCCCACTAAATTGGATGAACAGCTTTGAGGTTTTCCTCCACTGACTAGTAACCTCCAGGTAATGAGATAGGCATCTTTTTACATCTAAGCAATGGAGCTTTTCCTCTTTTTCATTCCTCGGATTTTGACACAGGGAAGGAAGAATAATGTCCTGTGTTCTATGAAACATAGAAACCACTTTCGGTAAGAAGGAAGGGTCTGGCTTAATGAGCACCCTATCATCTAGGATGTTAGTGTAAGGTGGCGAGGTAGAAAAAGCCAAAATTTCACCGACCCTCCTCGCTGAGGTAATTGTCACAAGAAAAGCGGTTTTGAAGGACAAGATTTTTATGGGTAATTCTTTAAGTGGCTCAAAAGGAGGCTCCGTGAGGCTAGTGAGGACCAAGTTGAGGTCCCAGGGGGGAACTGAAGGACCAGATATAGGTCTAAGTCTGCTGATGGCTTTAAAAAATCTTCGGACCCAGGGGTGGTTAGCGATGGGGGAATCAAAGAATGCACTTAGAGCGGATACCTGTACCTTAAGAGTACTCGGCCTCAGATTCTTTTCATGACCGGCTTGCAGAAAATCTAAGATCTTACACATAGGCGGGGGATTTAAAGGATTCACCGGATCCTTGGCAAACTTCTGGAAGGTGTTCCAGATTCTGAGGTAAATGGAAGAGGTGATGTCCTTTCTGCAGGATAGCAAAGTGGAAACTATTTTCTTGGAGATATCCTGAACGGATTTCGGGTCTTTGGATTCGTCTACCTTCATGGTAGCACAAACTGCTTTTAGTAAAGCTTCCGTATCATCTGGGGAAAAAAGTGGTCTGCCCGTGGATTCTTCATCCTGGGACGAGTCTGGGCTATCTAGGATTTCCCCTGTATCACTTTCTTCTAAAGGATCTGAGTCAGATTTATTAGCCATGCCTGATCTGGTTCCAAGGGAGCTCAAGGCTACAGAGGGGAAGCTCTTTTTGAAATCTTTCAAGGAATCAGAGACCTCTGTCTTCACCATTTCCCTAATACTCTGCAGAAGGGATGGGGACTCCTCCTCCACTAGCTTCTCAATGCAACGTTGACATAGCATTTTTGACCAAGAGGGTGCAAGTTTCTTTTTACAGACGGCACATTCCTTCCCTCTGGTTTTTGAGACCAACTTTCTAGGGCTGTCTTTTATAGTCTAAAAGGCAAGAAAAAGAAAAGGGGAAAGGAGATTTAGCCTGACTAAAGAAGAAAAGTGATGGGGAATGATCCCCCTTACCCCACCAGGAGTACTGGTCTGCTCTCATGACCCTCCTGCTGATCGGCGCGTTGGGCACTCTCCTCCTCCATGATGCTGTGGGATAGAGTGATTCCCAGGATCCAAAATCCGGCTTCCTATAAGGCTGGCTGGGCTGCTGCTGACCGTGCGCCTCCTGTGGGTCAAAATTCCCTCGATCGGGTCCTGCTGGAGCTATCTGCGGCCATAAGTAGGAAATCCACTTCCTACTTCCGGAACGCATGCTGCGTGCGTTTCAAATACCGGAAATCTCGCAGCTGAGATCCGGATCTCGCTTGGATCGTGAGATTTTGTCCGCCTGTGAAGCGTGATGAGGAGGGAGGCCCCGGCCCGCCTGAACACTGTCAGGAAGGACCGGCGTGCCGGACGCACCTCTCAGTGCGGCCGGGACTGCAGAGTAGCGGCAGCGCGGCGTAACCCGGACCCCAGCAGCTAGCACCAGACTCCGGCCGGCGGCTCCTAGAGGAGACTTACGCCGGAACAGGTAACCCCACTCCAAAACAATTCTCAGGGGCCCTGCAGCCTAAACCTTTTTTTCTCTCCACGAACCGTCCTCTGTCTAGGACAGGAAACAGGAACTGGTGGTCTTGGGGCCATGCTCCTCCTTATGAGCTCTCCACGAAAGTTCCCGTTTCCTGTCCTGGATGGAGGCGGTCTCTCAAGGGTGCTGTCATGGGCGTAAGGGAAAATATGGCACAACAGTGACATTACCAAGAACTGGACTCCCCCCCCCCCCAAAATTGATGAAAAGACGAGAAGAAAACTGGTCTGGGAGGCTACCAAGAGGTCTACAGCAACATTAAAGGATCTGCAGGAATATCTGGCAAGTACTGGCTGTGTGGTACATGTGACAACAATCTCCCGTATTCTTCATATGTCTGGGCTATGGGGTAGAGTGGCAAGTCAAAAGCCCTTTCTTACAAAGAAAAACATCCAAGCCAGGCTATATTTTGCAAAAACACATCTGAAGTCTCCCAAAAGCATGTGGGAAAAGGTGTTATGGTCTGATGAAACCAAGGTTGAACTTTTTGGCCATAATTCCAAAAGATATGTTTGGTGCAAAAAAAACACTGCTCATCACCAAAAGAACACCATACCCACAGTGAAGCATGGTGGTGGCAGCATCATGCTTTGGGGCTGTTTTTCTTCAGCTGGAACTGGGGCCTTAGTTAAGCTAGAGGGAATTATGAACAGTTCCAAATACCAGTCAATATTGGCACAAAACCTTCAGGCTTCTGCTATAAACTTCATCTTTCAGCATGACAATGACCCAAAGCATACATCCAAATCAACAAAGGAATGGCTTCACCAGAAGAAGTTTTGGAATGTCCCAGCCAGAGCCCAGACCTGAATCCGATTGAAAATCTGTTGGGTGATCTAAAGAGGGCTGTGCACAGACGATGCCCTCACAATCTGACAGATTTGGAGTGTTTTTGCAAAGAAGAGTGGGCAAATCTTGCCAAGTCAAAATGTGCCATGCTGATAGACTCATACCCAAAAAGACTGAGTGCTTTAATAAAATAAAAAGGTGCTTCAACAAAGTATTAGTTTAAGGGTGTGTACACTTATGAAACCATATTATTTTATTTTTATATTTTTTCTTCTCTCTACCTAAAAGATTTCAGTTTGTTTTTCAATTGAGATGTACAGTTTATAGGTCACACAAAAGGTGGAAAACGTTCTGAAATTATTTATCTTTGTCTAATTTTTTTACATCACAGAAACCTGACATTTTAACAGGGGTGTGTAGACTTTTTATATCCACTGTACCTGCTTCCACAAATACTGCTCTTCTATAGGGACTTTGTCACAGGGTCATTTTGAAAATGACAGCAGAGGAAGAGGCAGGCCATTCCGCAGGGGTGGTAGGGGTCGGGCAGGTACACCAGGCCGGAGCCTAAGTGGGAAGTTGTGTGCTATTACGTCAAAGGACGCACCAGACTTGGTTGAGTGGCTCACTCAGCCTTCCACTTCTGCACCCTCCTTATCCTCTGTATCTGCACCCTCCTCACTCTCTGCTATGTGCACCCCCAAAGACACCATCACCACCATAGCCCCTCCACTCGAGTCAGAGGAATTATTTTCCTATCAATTCCCAGATCTTACCGATGCACAGCCATTCTTTGTATCGGATGAGGAAGAGGAGGTAGCAGCAGCCGCCACCCAGCGGTCTGACGACAGTACCCAGATCAGCCCAAGGAGGGAGATCCCCGCTGTTTCTGCCTACTCCGAGATATCTAATGTCAGTGGTGGTGGAGGTGACGATGATGACGTGTCGATTGATGTCACGTGGGTGCCCACAAGAGAGAGGAAGAGGAGGGGAGTTCAGAGGGAGAGACAGAGCAGCAGTTAGGGAGGAGAAGTAGGCAGAACTCGCAGTGCACAGGAGGCAAAAAGCAGACTGCAAATGTATCTGGAGTGAGCCATCCACCATGCATGGTCACATCTTGCGCTCCCAGCATGCCGGCACATGGCTCCGCAATGTGGGCTTTTCTTTAACTTGTCAGCTGCTGATAATAGTGTTGCCATCTGCAGCCTATGCTATCAACGCATAAGTCGCGATAAGCCCAAAACTCACCTAAGGATGATCGCCTTAAGAAGGCACCTGGCCTCCTATCACCGAGCCCAGTGGGAGCAACGCCGTCAGAACCCATAAAGCCACATTCCTGGTGCTCCACATCCTGCCTCTTCTCCTTATCCTCTCTCCTCCCATTTGTCCCATTTGTCCTCCACTCCACCTTTCACCATGCCGTTGTCGTGTTCATCTAGCACAAGGCAGGCTTCCGTGGCCCAAATGTTCGAGCGCAAAAAAATGATGACGCCGGATAATCCTCTTGCCCAACGGCTGACCGCTGGCTTGTCTGAACTGCTAGCCCGCCAACTACTGCCATATAAATTGATGGACTCAGAGAATAGAAGAAATGAAACAATGTTTTAGAGACAGGGGATATCCAACCCATATTCTAGAGACCCCACAGAAGAAACGGAGATAGTGCAATGTTTCTAAACGTATTCCATTTGTGCATACCTTTCACCCAAGCTCAGTGAAGGCCCTTAACATCATTCGTAGTCATTGGCCCCTCCTGAAGAAAGCATACTCTAAAATAGAAGAGTTTGGTAATCCCATATTACCATGTAATCGTAGACCCAAGAACCTACGAGACACTCTGGTAAGAGCAGACATAGGCCCCACAACAAAAATTCTTACAGACCCAGAAGAGAGGCACCTTTTCCTGTCTACATTGCTTTCAGTGTTCCAACATTCAAAAAGGCTCAACCATATCCCACACACACACACACAGGGAAAGCAATAGACATAAGGGGCTTTTTAACCTGTGATTCAGATTTTGTGGTTTATCTCATAAAATGCCCGTGTGGCTTGGCATATGTAGGGGAAACTTCCCAGAAAGTACGAGATAGGATTTGCCAGCATAAGTCCACCATCCGACGTCAAAATCTACTCTTACCAGTCCC
Organism: Bufo bufo; assembly: GCF_905171765.1. Classification (NCBI taxonomy): domain Eukaryota; kingdom Metazoa; phylum Chordata; class Amphibia; order Anura; family Bufonidae; genus Bufo; species Bufo bufo. The sequence goes on from NC_053391.1 coordinate 606,973,807, forward strand.
GGCACACTTCCATGAGGCAAGACATACCATAGCCCAACTAAGGTTCCAAGTGATAGAACAGGTGCCGCCACCCAGAAGGGGAGGCAATAGGATCAAGACACTCAAGAATAGGGAGGCGTATTGGATTCACACATTACAAACCCCGACTCCGAAGGGCATAAATAGAGACTATGAGGTACAGAGCTTACTTTAGACATGAAATGACGAATATATAGGACCATTTGACGTGATCTCCCTTGTTCTTTTTTCCTCCCCCTGCATCTATATAGTATTTGGCTATATATCCAAATTAACCTGATAATGTACTTTTCTCTCCAAATCTCTCACAGGCCCTCTGATCTCCCGACTACGTGCCGCACATCAGTATCCTTTTCCAGCCCTTAAGTATATAGCCTTTCACTAAACCTATAGATTCTTTTCCCCTTTTTCTTTCTTTTTGGGTCTCATTTCCCTTTCTTTCCTTTTCCTCATTTCTCTCTGGGTATCCTTTATATTCCTTTTAACTTTCTTATTCTTTCCCCATTCACAATGTCTTGGCTTAATTATTCCTACTCTCATAGATGGTATTAGATTCCTAATTCTATGCTATAATGATAGAATGGTTGTTTCACTCAATATTTCATCCTGTACCTTCTATCGATCATCCACAATATACCTGCCGCAAGAACCTATGATGCGCTCCACGGGCGTTTCACTTCCAGCAGATGTAACGCACTTCCGGTTTGAATGAAACGCATTTCCGGTTTGATGCGTTCCACCGCTCGATGCAACAAGCACGCAGGCTGCCATCTGGGCGGCAGTACAAATTATTACCTATAAATAATGGATAGAATGCGGACCACAGGTACACTTCTTACCCTAAAGTGCTATATGCACCATCTCACTAGGTGTGAACACCTTCTATCTGGGCTACCGACTCCGGCATAGGTAAGTCTTGTAATGGGGATCATGACCAAAATATAGAGTCTCAACATATAAGCAGAGACGACAGCACAAATCCTATTCAAGTGGGTAGTGACCTCTATTACTAGATTACTTCACCACATTTGCTGACTGTGTTGATATCAATATGTACTGCTCGCCTTTGTTTTTTTAAATATATAAACCAGAGGTAGGAATGTGTTAACTTCCTTAATATTTTCCATCATACGTGTATATAGCCGTTACCACTACGGCAGTCAGAATAACCTGAGAATGGATGGGACAACTATCATATTGTGCTTAATATTCTACTTACCTTACAGTGTATGAATCAATTATTTGCAGCCTGCATTATGCACTCAGCACTTTGTTGGAATCATGTATTGTAATATCCAGTTGTTTTCCGCGTATCATGTATTGTGAACAAAATTTGCAATGAATTCGGATCATCTCCATTCCCCTTCCCCCGCTTATCTGACAGATACTGCATTAATTAGTGATTAGTGTGTGATGAATACCTACTAAAAGGATATGTGATCATTCTATAAGTTTGCCGACATGTGATTGTGGACTAGATGAATAATACCTACTCCAGAATAGATGGCCATTTTTTAATTTTTAATTTTAATTTTGAATATTGCAGTCATGTATAAGTTATATTATGCATATCTTTTTTCTGTATTTTGATGAATTCTGTTCTATTACAGGGAGTGCAGAATTATTAGGCAAGTTGTATTTTTGAGGATTAATTTTATTATTGAACAACAACCATGTTCTCAATGAACCCAAAAAAACTCATTAATATCAAAGCTGAATATTTTTGGAAGTAGTTTTTAGTTTGTTTTTAGTTTTAGCTATTTTAGGGGGATATCTGTGTGTGCAGGTGACTATTACTGTGCATAATTATTAGGCAACTTAACAAAAAACAAATATATACCCATTTCAATTATTTATTTTTACCAGTGAAACCAATATAACATCTCAACATTCACAAATATACATTTCTGACATTCAAAAACAAAACAAAAACAAATCAGTGACCAATATAGACACCTTTCTTTGCAAGGACACTCAAAAGCCTGCCATCCATGGATTCTGTCAGTGTTTTGATCTGTTCACCATCAAAATTGCGTGCAGCAGCAACCACAGCCTCCCAGACACTGTTCAGAGAGGTGTACTGTTTTCCCTCCTTGTAAATCTCACATTTGATGATGGACCACAGGTTCTCAATGGGGTTCAGATCAGGTGAACAAGGAGGCCATGTCATTAGATTTTCTTCTTTTATACCCTTTCTTGCCAGCCACGCTGTGGAGTACTTGGACGTGTGTGATGGAGCATTGTCCTGCATGAAAATCATGTTTTTCTTGAAGGATGCAGACTTCTTCCTGTACCACTGCTTGAAGAAGGTGTCTTCCAGAAACTGGCAGTAGGACTGGGAGTTGAGCTTGACTCCATCCTCAACCCGAAAAGGCCCCACAAGCTCATCTTTGATGATACCAGCCCAAACCAGTACTCAACCTCCACCTTGCTGGCGTCTGAGTCGGACTGGAGCTCTCTGCCCTTTACCAATCCAGCCACGGGCCCATCCATCTGGCCCATCAAGACTCACTCTCATTTCATCAGTCCATAAAACCTTAGAAAAATCAGTCTTGATGTTTCAGCTTGTGTGTCTTGTTCAGTGGTGGTCGTCTTTCAGCCTTTCTTACCTTGGCCATGTCTCTGAGTATTGCACACCTTGTGCTTTTGGGCACTCCAGTGATGTTGCAGCTCTGAAATATGGCCAAACTGATGGCAAGTGGCATCTTGGCAGCTGCACGCTTGACTTTTCTCAGTTCATGGGCAGTTATTTTGCGCCTTGGTTTTTCCACACGCTTCTTGCGACCCTGTTGACTATTTTGAATGAAACGCTTGATTGTTCGATGATCACGCTTCAGAAGCTTTGCAATTTTAAGAGTGCTGCATCCCTCTGCAAGATATCTCACTATTTTTGACTTTTCTGAGCCTGTCAAGTCCTTCTTTTGACCCATTTTGCCAAAGGAAAGGAAGTTGCCTAATAATTATGCACACCTAATATAGGGTGTTGATGTCATTAGACCACACCCCTTCTTATTACAGAGATGCACATCACCTAATATGCTTAATTGGTAGTAGGCTTTCGAGCCTATACAGCTTGGAGTAAGACAACATGCATAAAGAGGATGATGTGGTCAAAATACTCATTTGCCTAATAATTCTGCACGCAGTGTATACTCGCAGTGTCTGACGAAGGCCTACATGCCGAAAACGTTAACACGAAACTGCCACATGTCTATCCAATGCACAAATAAAAGCATTTCAACTGAAGCTCAACTGCTGTGATCTTTAATTAATTGTATACTGGGGTGGTAACCCTTTACACAGCAAGACCAATACGGAGTGCGACAAAGCTCCTACAATTAATTGGACTCAGAGGCCTTTAGAAAATTTTTGGCCATTGGCACACCGCAATGGAAGGTCCCCGGAAGAAAATATATTTCTCCCAGAATTGCATCCCAGAGCTATATGGCCACGTTCAGCGGCAAGTGAATGTATCTCTGGCACACAGTGTCGGTGTCAAGATACATCTGACCACAGACAAGTGGTCTAGAAAACACAGGCAGGGAAGGTACATAACTTTTACTGCCTACTGGGTGAACCTTCTGATGGCTGTCAAGCATGTAACCCGTGGCACCCGTGTGGATTTGGTGTTATCGCCACGGATTGCATGCAGGCCTGCCTCTTCTTCTCCTCCTACTCCATCCTCCTCGACTGACTCCTCCTTTTCCACTGCTACCGCCTCTTCCGCTGCACCCGCAGCTCCCCAGAACCTATTCGACGTGCCAGGTGAGACGTTGCCATGCTGTGCTGCGGCTGTTGTGCCTGGAAGCCAAGAGCCACACTGGTCCTGCACTGCTTTCAGCTCTGCGGTCACAGGACGATCAGTGGCTAACCCCGCTCAATTTGACAGTTGGTAAAATGGTGTGCGACAACTGTGCCAATCTGCTGAGCGTGCTAAAACAGGGCAAAATGACACACGTGCCGTGCATGGCACACTTCCTGAACTTATTCGTGCAGCGATTCATTGCCAAATACCCTGGGGTCCAGGACATCTTGCAGAAGGCCAGGAAAATATCAGCCCTTTTTAGAAGATCTTACATGGCCATGGATCGCCTTGCTGATGTTAAGCGGCGACACAACTTGCCCATCAGACGTCTGATTTGTGACTGCCCGATGCGCTGGAACCCCACCTTGTATATGCTTGATAGGCTTCTCCAGCAGAAACGTGACGTTAACGACTACCTGTACGAACTCTGCGGTAGGACAGGTTCTGGGGAGTTTTTTTTTTTTTTTTACCGCACCAGTGACTGCTCATGCGCGACACATACAGACTTCTGCGGCCATTTGATGAGATCACCAAACTGGTCAGTCGCAGCCAGGGCACCATCAGTGACATCATACCTTACGCCTTCTTTCTGGAGCATGCATTGCGTCGTGTCATTGATCAAGCCATCGAGGGAGATGAGCAAGTTACAATGCTGAATAAATTCCCAGGAGGGGGGCTACTCTATCTGAGACAAGTCAGCAGGAGTCAGAGTAGGATGGTGCCTGGGGGGAGGAGGAGCAAGAAGATCAGGCTTTAAACTTTTATGGGATACCTGGTGTTGTCCGTGGATGGGGGAAGGAGACCAAGGACAACATTATCCTGGGCGACGAGCAAGAGCTGCTCCACCACTTCGAATTTAGTCCAAATGGGGGCCTTCATGCTCCAGTGTTTGAAGAGGGACCTCTGTATAAAAAGCATAAAGGAAAAGGACCAGTACTGGGTGGCAATGTACTTAGACCCCCGGTACAAACACAAAATGGTGAACATGTTACCAGCATCACAGACGGCTGTCAGAATGCAGCATTTCTAGGCCTTGCTGGCATAGATGCTGCATTCTGCTGTTGCGGGTGCTTGCAGAGGAATTTCCACCCACAGAGGAACAGTTGCGAGTACCAAACCTACAGCGCATGCAAGAAGAGGGCGGTTTGAAGATGTGTTAGTCACTTCGGATATGAGATCATTCTTGCATCCAACCCATCGACAACTGCCCTCCGGAGCCAGCCTCAGGGAACGCCTAGAACGACAGGTGTCCGACTACATCGGGTTAACTACCAATGTGGACTCTCTGAGAAGCGAGGAACCCCTTGACTACTGGGTGTGCAGGCTTGACCTGTGGCCAGAGCTGGCACAATTTACCATGGAACTCTTGGCTTGCCCCTCGTCGTGTGTCCTGTCCGAAAGTACGTTCAGCGCAGCAGGGGGAATCGTGACCGATAAGCGCACTCGCCTAGCTCACGACAGTGTGGACTAACTCACATTTCTAAAAATGAATGACTCATGGATCTCGGAGGAATTCAACAACTGTGACGACCACGTTTAATTGAATTTCCTAATGACAGCCCACAAAAATCCGCCACCACCGAGAACAAATAATGGTCCCTGTCTTAGGTAAATAAAGCAGCATAAAAGGCCTTTTCTATCCGGTGAATGCCTAATGATTGGGACTTCGGAGGAATTCAACACCTGTGACGACCACGTGTTATCAAATTTAAACTATTATCATCATTAGTTTTTTTTTTTTTTTTTCTTCAAGAGGGAGGATTTCGTTAGCCATGTTTTTAATCCAATTTAATATTTTTTGTTCTTTTAAACATATGTATTTGATATCTATTTGTGTTGGCCTGCAGTCAGGGCCGGCGCAAGGATATTTGCGAACACAAATAAAACTACATTTTGGCACCAGAACTCAGTGGGGGTGATGTAACATGGAGGGGGTGATGTGACATGGAGGGGGAGAAATGTGACATGGAGGAGGAGAAATGTGACATGGAGGAGGAGAAATGTGACATGGGGTGAGATGAGAAATGTGACACGGAGGGGGTGATGTGACATGGAGGACAAGAAATGTCAAATTTCTCCCCCTCCACGTCACATTTCTCCCCCTCCACGTCACATTTCACCCCCTCCACATCACATTTCACCCCCTCCACGTCACATTTCACCCCCTCCACGTCACATTTCATCCCATCAATATCACATTTCATCCCATCAATGTCACATTTCTCCCCCTCCCATGTCACCCCCCTCTAATGTTGTGTAAAAAACATTATGCTCACCTGGCCCTGGTCCAGTCTACAGCAGCTCCCCTTCTCTGTGTGGTGCTGGAATCTTCTCTCTGGGCTCCCGACAAGTTTGAGGACCTTTCCCACTCAGCCAATCAGTGGCCACAGCTGTGTCATGTGTGAGACCAGTGATTGGCTCAGTGGGAAATCACTGGCCTGACACGTGACACAGCTGCGGCCACAGATTGGCTGAGTGGGAAAGGTCCTCAAACTTGTCGGGAGCCCAGAGAGAAGATACCAGGACCACACAGAGGAGAACAGCCGTGGGCAGGCAGCTGGCGGCGCACAAGTGATTTATTAAAATAAAAAGTTTCATTTCCCCCCCCCCCCCCCACTTGGCTCGGTGTCTCTGCCGATTGGTCTGCCTAAGTATAGCACCGGGCCTGCCTGCAGTGAAATTCATATATAATGACCATCTAATATACCTCCAGCCACATAATTACTTGATCATTTAAGTATGGTGAATGCATAATTTTTGGGGCCTGTAATCTAACTGGCAAACAGTGTGGCAGTCGCAGCACTATGAAGTGCCTTTTGCGCTGTGGCATTAGAAGAATTTTGATATCTCTGACTTTTAGTCTAACCAGACTGTCTATTACTCTGTAATTCCTCTAGCGCCATTCTATGGAAATAGTAGGTGTAAAGAGCACACCAAATGCTTGAAATAACTCCATGTACAAAACAGGTGTTGAAAAGATATCACAAAATGGCGGTATGCATAAGATGGTGGTTCAACTGTTCAATCTTGTCATTCAACATAAAATGGTGGATATATTTCTCTCTTCAGTATCTGTACTGTCACTAAGTTATTTAAGCACTTTATGATCTCTGAGAGGTATATCTGAGGTCTAACTAATAGTTCTACTTGCAGTATGCAGTTAGCAGTGACTATTTGCAGATTGGTTGGAGTATGATCTGGTAGCGTTGTATGCAATTTGGATTGCAATATGGAATCTGAATGCTTACAATTGTATGGTTGCAATTGAATTTGCCATTTAATTTGGTGGAACTGTAAGTAAACACATATATATCTAAACACAATACTAACAATATGAACATTATATAACTGTTTTAAATACCTATATTGGCCTTGTTCCCATAAAACTCTGGTCTCAGTGGAGTGAATGTCTCTTCAGCTCCTGTCTCTGGTGAATATTGATTCCAGCAGCTCCTGCTCGGGGATTTCCCAGACAGGCTGTGTGTGAGGCTGACTGTGATTGGTGAAAACTCTTGCTGTGTGAGAAGCTGGCTGTGATTGGTCTAGACTTCTGCACAGCAACAGAAGATTAACACTACTTTCTTTTGTTTCTGCTGTGTCACTGAGCTTACCTTACATTGCAAAATGAATCTTAAAGGCATATTATCTTTTTCTGCTTCTGTGAACACAAAATATAACAGTTATATGACAGCCAAAATATGATGTCACAGTGAATAACTCTGCTTTTGTCTTTAACACATAAACATAGGAACTATATTAAGGCTATTGGCAGGTCTGGCTGTATACACATATAAGCTATACTAGCAACCTAGGACAGGTCTTAGCTGGCCAGCTACACTCCCACCAAAATTACATATAATTCTATGTTCTTAGTGGTAGAACTTGAACATGAATTTGAGGAATTTCCCATCAGGTTCTCAACTTCCAAGTGTATTTTATCACTCAAGTAGAACAACTAACTTCTGTATAGGATGTTCCAACTTGAGTTGAGTAGTGAGACTTTTCCTTTTTTGTCAAGTTTTGAGTCTCCTATTTGTAACAACACTCTTTTTACTAGTCTGCATTCATCCTTTTGAACTTCTGGAACTTTGGCAAATTTCCATTGACTTCTAGGCAAATCTTTTTTCACTAACACTGTCACCAACTTGGACATTTATTCTGTGTGTTTGCCATTTACTTCTTAGCATAACATTGGCTAAGTACTCTTTCCTCCATCTATTCCAAAACTGTTCTGATAGATATTGAACTCTTCGCCATCTCCTTCTGGCATATAAATTCTCTTTGGTGAACTTGCCAGGCAGTGGCTGTATGTAATCCGACTTAAGGTGAAGTAGATGTTTGGGAGTTAAAGGGTCCAAACTTTTTGGATCGTTGATATCAACTGTAACAATAGACATTACTTCATAGAACAGGGTCCTAAGTGAAGCATCATTTATTGTTCCGGTGTTCTTTTTCATCACTGAACTTAACTAGAGTTGAGCGAACCCGAACTGTAAAGTTCGGGTTCGTACCGAACTTTAGGGTTTTCGGCACCCGGACATTTACGTAAAAGTTCGGGTTTGGTGTTCTGCGATTTTTATGGCGCTTTTTGAAAGGCTGCAAAGCAGCCAATCAACAAGCTTCATGCTACTTGCCCCAAAAGGCCATCACAGCCATGCCTACTATTGGCATGGCTGTAATTGGCCAACTGCAGCATGTGACCCAGCCTCTATTTAAGCTGGAGTCACGTAGCGCCGCCCGTCACTCTGCTCGGATTAGTGTAGGGAGAGGCTGCAGCTGCTGTGAGGGAGAGATCAGGGAGAAATCTCATCAAGAACTGGTTTATGTACTCAGCGACCTACAGAAAATGATGATTACACTTACCGGTAATCGGATTTTCCTGACCCCACGACAGCACCTTAGAGAGATGGCTCCGCCCCAGGACAGGAAACCTGCAGCATAAAAAGGTGGAGCCGCTCTCCCACCTCAGTGAGTTTCCAGAGCATGAGAGGGACTCCCCTTTACGTTAGTTTAGTTATTACACTTTTTTTTTTTTTTTTTGCAACACCCGTGAACACACAACCTACACCAACAGGGAGGGAATAAAGAGGTGCTGTCGTGGGGTCAGGAAAATCCGATTACCGGTAAGTGTAATCATCATTTTTTCCCCTCCCCCACGACAGCACCTTAGAGAGAGATTTCAGAGATCAACCTCAGGGTGGGAGACAGTGCTCAAGACTTTTGTACCAAAGAGAAGGTCAGAAATAGAGTCAAGCTGAAGCCTATAGTGTTTATAGAAGGTGGACGGAGAAGACCAGGTGGCAGCCCGACAGATCTGATCAATAGATACACTGGCCCTCTCAGCCCAAGAAGTGGACACCGCCCTTGTGGAGTGAGCCCTCACAGAGACAAGGGGAGACGCTCCAGATACTGAATACGCCAAGGCTATAGCTTCTCTGATCCAGCGGGCAATAGATGCCTTAGAGGCTGTATTACCTTTTCTAGCCCCACCGAACAGGACAAATAAGGCGGAAGACTTTCTCCAGTCTTTAGTCACATCCAGGTACTGCAAAATACACCTCCTAACATCAAGGGAATGCAGCTCCTTCTCTCTGTCATCTTTTGGTTCTGAAAAGAAAGCTGGAAGAACTACCTCCTGAGCCCTATTTGTCCTAGAAGGGACCTTCGGCATAAAACCAGGATCTGGTCTGAGGACTACCCTGTCTTCTCTAATGGACATAAAAGGGGGATTAATGGAGAGGGCCTGAATCTCCCCAACCCTCCTGGCTGACGTTAAGGCCACTAGCAAAACTAGCTTAAGGGAAAGAATTTTGACCGAGCAAGAGACTAGAGGTTCAAAAGGATGTCTAGTAAGGGCATTCAACACTAGGTTAAGGTCCCAGGGAGGAAATCTATGACCTGCTAGCGGGGTAATCCTATCCACTGCCTTAAAAAAACCTAATGACCCAAGGGTCCATGGCTAAACTCCTTCTCCCGAAGACCGACAAATCTGACACCTGCACTTTTAGTGTACTTTTTGCCAATCCGAGCAACAATCCCTTTTGTAAAAAATCCAACACCTGAACCACTGAAAAATCCAACGGCCAGGAAACCCTTACTGCGCCTATAAAGGACAGGAACTTTCTCCAGACCCGTGCGTAGATAATATTAGTCACCTCCTTCCTACTTTTCGTTAGAGTGGAAATGACCTCCCTAGAAAATCCCTGACTAGCTAGAAATGACATCTCAAATTCCATGCCGAAAGATGCAGAGACTCTACTTCCGGGTGGAACACTGGGCCCTGTGACAATAGGTCCGGAATTCCCGGCAGGATCCTTGGATCCGAAATCGACATGGCTCTCAACAGGGAAAACCACGCCCTCTTGGGCCAGAAGGGAGCTATCAGAACTACTCTTGCCCCTTCGTATCTGATCTTCCTTATCACTAGAGGAATCAATTGTAGCGGGGGAAAGGCATAACCTAGAGGAAAGTCCCATCTCTGGAGGAAGGCGTCCACCCCAGATGGGCACTCCTCCGGACTGAGGGAGAAGAATTTCTGTACCTTTCTGTTCTCCCTTGTGGCGAACATGTCTACTGAAGGCAGACCCCATAAATCTACTATCTGGGAAAAAATCTTCTGATTCAGAGACCACTCCCCCTGACGAAACCTGTGGCGACTCAGGAAGTCCGCTCGATAATTCTCGACCCCTCTGATATGAATGGCCGAGAGATGAAGCACTCTCCCCTCCCCTCTTCGAAAATCCAATTCGTCTCCTTTTGTAAGGAGTCTGATCTGGTTCCTCCCTGATGATTGAGATATGCGACCACCGTCCGATTGTCGGACATCACTCTCACATGTCTGTTCTGGATCAAAGGAAGAACCGCTCTCAAGGCCAGCAAAACCGCCCTCAGTTCCTTTCGATTTGACGAGAACCGTCTCTGACCCTGGGACCACTTTCCCTGAAAATTCTGATCTTCCACGTGAGCCCCCCATCCCCAGGGGCTGGCGTCCGTAGTCACAACTACTGGTTCTGGAAATGACCAGGGAAGTCCCTGTGTCAGATTCTCTATCTCCTTCCACCAATTTAGGGATGAAAGCGTTCTGACCGATAACTCTATACCTGACTCCAGGGACGTCCCTGCCCGTCTCGAGGCGGCCAAGATCTCTCCCTGCAACTGTCGAGAGTGTCGCTGCACCCACTGGACCGCTGGCATGCAGGATGTTAGAACTCCTAACAGGGACATAGCTTTCCTTACGGATAGGGCCTCTCCTGACTGAACCCTGTGAATTCTTCTCTGAACCCCAGCTACCTTCTCCTCTGTGAGGAAAGTTTTCTCTAGTCTGGAATTTAACACCAGACCCAAAAAAATTTGGTTTGTTGACGGCTCCATCCTGGACTTCTGAACATTTAACAGCCACCCCAGGGACTGAAGAACCTCCATCACCCGATTCAGAGCCCTGACATACTCCGCTTGAGATTGGGCCACCACCAGAAAGTCATCCAGGTAAGGCAAAAACGTGATGTTCTCCCTTCTGATGAAGGAGGCCATCTCCACCACTGCCTTGGTAAAGATCCGAGGCGCCATGGAAAGGCCAAAGGGAAGTGCCTGGAACTGATAGTGTAGAAGACCCGCCTCGGTTCTTACAGCTACCCGGAGAAATCTCTGGTGATTTGGGTGAATCGGAATATGATGGTAAGCATCTTTTAAATCCAGAACCGCCATGTGACAGCCTGGAGATAAAAGATATATCGCTGACCTGATAGTTTCCATCTTGAATTTTCTGGGTTTCAGGAACTTGTTCAGGTATCTGAGATTTATTATAGTCCGGTATGACCCATCCGGTTTCTTTACTAGAAACAGGGTGGAATAGAAACCCTTCCCTAGCTCTGACTCTGGGACAGGAATTAACACCTTTTTGCTTATAATTTTTTTTTTATTTCTTGCAGCATAATGAGAGAAAATTTTGAAATAACAAACCTTTCTGCGGGGGATCTCAGGAATTCAAACCTTAAACCCTCCCGCAGAAGACCTATCAACCATTTTCCTGCCATCTTTTCCCAAGCAGGAAGGAAGAATTTTATTCTTCCTCCTACCGGGATCATGGCGTCATTGCTTTCCTTGTTTTCCCGCACGAGCTGCGGCTGATCTAAACAAAAAGCCCTTATTTCCTGATCTAGGCCTTGCTTCCTGCTCTCTGTCCCCCGTCTGCTTCTTTCTTTGAAATCTTGACTGGTTTCGAAAGGGCCATCTATACTGCCTGAACTGAGAAAAAGATTCCTGGGGAAATTTCTTCTTTCTATCCGCCGCTTTTTCGAGTAGGGAGTCAAGTTCCGACCCGAAAAGAAACTGGCCATCACAGGGGATGCTACATAATCTCAGCTTGGACAGCATATCCCCCCTTTCCAATTTTTAAGCCACAAAGCACGTCACGCAGAATTGGAAAGGGATGCGGCTCTAGCTTCCAACCTTACTGAGTCCACCGCGGCATCCGCAATAAAGTCCGCGGCTTTTTGGAAAGTTGGTAAAGATGCTAGTAACTGCTCTCTAGGGCATTTATCCCTAATCTGCCCTTCTAGCCTATCTAACCACAGTGACATAGACCTTGCAACAAAGGTGGCAGCTATACTAGGCCTAAAAGCCGCTGCAGCAGATTCCCACGAGTTCTTAAGGGAAGAGTCTATTCTTTTATCTAAGGGATCCCTTAAAAATCCCATATCCTCAAAGGGCAGCGAGGATTTTTTAGAAATCTTAGAAATGGCTACATTCAGTTTCGGGGCCTTGTCCCAAGATGTAGAAGCCTCTTCCTCAAAGGGATACTTCCGTTTAAATGTCTTAGAAATGAACGGTTTTTTATCTGGTTTTCTCCACTCTCTCTATCACCGCCGAAATAGATCTATGGACAGGGAAACATCTGCGCTTCCTTTCCCTAAACCCCTCAAACACGACATCCTCTACCGATCTATCCTCTTTGGAATCCTCCAACTCCAGGGTAGATCGGATAACCTTTAACAATTTGTCCGTATCCTCTGCTGGAAATAGGAACTTCCCTTCTTTAGTGTTATCTTCAGAAGAGGATGAATCATTAGAATCCTCATTCCCGGAGAGAGAATCACTATCTTCCGATTCTACATCAGACTCCTGCCTCCCCGCTCTCTTCCTCTTCCTACCGGCTTTCAGGGTATTTTTAACTTCTGACATGATCGATCTTAGATCTTTCAAAAGACTCGGGGTCTCCTCAGCCACCGTCTTCTCAATGCACTGTTGGCAGAGCTTCTTAGCGTAAGAAGAAGACAGCGAACATTTGCAGAGAGGGGAATTCCTTGTTCCTTTTCTTGGCCACCACCTTCTTAGGCACCGTCTAAGAAAAAAAGAAGATACCCAAATCTAAGGAACAGCCTATACCCTTTAAGGACCGAGATTAGGACTCACTATACCGGCGGCAGGATCTCAATATCCGCACTTTCAGACCTTCTCTCTTCATCCATAATGAAGGAAAAACCTGTACTGATGAAACATTGTCAAGTTACCTTCTGCCACCAAGTATTGCTCTCACCTGAGAGATACACAGCTTCCTGCAGACCCACCACTCCACAGATAGCACTGGAACAGAATCTGGTCCACCCTCTGGCCTCTGAATCCAGACACCGGCATCCAAATCACCCAGGCACACTCCTACCTGAATAGCTCGTTTTAAAACTGCCGGGCTGCCGAACTTCCGGTCACCTGACCGGAAGCGCTCGGCCATGGAATGCATGGCACTTCCTGCCGGGACGTCACTTCCGGTGGCGTCCTGGCTGATCTGCACCAACTTGGGGCCTTCTGGCCACACTCAACCCGTTGGTGCGGTCTTCTTCGCCTGAGGGACAGGCACCTTCTGCCTCCCGGAATCTCCGTCCCCGGCATCCTGCCCCCCGACGCCTGTGGGTGAGGAATAATCGGCAGGTATAACACGTCGCCGCATCTACCGGGACTTCCAGGTTAGGACGACAACTGCAGGCTCCCGAACCAGGACAGGAAACCTCACTGAGGTGGGAGAGTGACTCCCCCTTTTTATGCTGCAGGTTTCCTGTCCTGGGGCGGAGCCTTCTCTCTAAGGTGCTGTCGTGGGGAGGGGGAAAAAAAGTGTTTTGTGGGTGCAGTGCACAATTTTTTAAGCCTGCCTTGAGCCATCTACTGCTGAAAACAAACTTTTTTTTCCTTCAGTTAGTCAATATCAATACATGATCGGCAGCCATTTTATGCAACGATAGTGCACCAGCATAGGCTATCTGCAAGTCCAGAAATACAGCTTTGGCATACTGGGGTGAAGAAACCCTCTAATATACTACACATCTGGGATTAGACAAGCATAAGTGACTGTCACATTTAGGATAGAAATACAGCTTTTTGGTTAGGGTGAAAAAACCCTCTAATATACTGCACATCTGTGATTACACGTGCATAAGTCACTGTCACATTTAGGCTATAAATACGTCTTTGGCATACTGGGGTGAAAAAAGCCTCTAATATACTGCACAAGTCACAATTTTTAGTTATTTTATTTTAAGTTATGTCCCTATCCACATTTGTTTGCAGAGCAAACTCTTAAGCACATTTTATTGCCTTTTACATCCCTCTAGCCTTTTCAAGGAATATTTTAGAGCCATTTGAATGCAAAAAAGTGCCAATTTTAGTTGGCACTAATTTTATCTTATTTTCAATTGTCGGGTGACATTTTACCATTTTTGGCATATACAAACCCCTGCTGTGCCTGGGTGACAGGGGCCGAAATCTCTCAAAATCCTCTGTTCTATTGCTCTGTGACATGAACCCCCTTTTGCCGTGAATGAACCCCTGCTGTGCCTGGGTGACATTGGCCTCGTTCTCTCAAAATCCTCTGTTCTATTGCTGGGTGACATGAACCCCCTTTTGCCGTGATCGAACCCCTGCTCTGCATTGCTGCCAGGAACTTCATTTAGTGAAAACATCTGTTACTGATCGGAAGACCAGGGCCGCTGATAGGCCAGTACAGCTGGCCCAGTTGTACCGGGCCCGGCTGGCAGGGGGGCCCGGGCTGCCGACTCCCGAGCCATTTTAATTTTTTTGCTGTCAGTGGGCTGGCTCCAGTAACAGCAGGCAGTGTGGGGGCGGCGCTCACTCACTGACGTCACACGCCTGCTCCTCCCACTAGGCGGCGCAGGCGCGTGACGTCAGTGAGTGAGCGCTGCCGCCCGCACTTGTTACTGGAGGCTGGAGGGTGGAGGGAGGAGGCAGGAGCTGAATGTAAGGTAGTATTTTAGTAAAGAGATGAGCGCTGTGCCTGTGCTAAAATTAAAGTTACTGTCTGCAGCCTGCACGGCTGCACCGATTTATTAATGTATACTACTGTGAGTGGCGGGGGGGGATCTATATGGATGACGTCATGACGGCACTGTTATAGGGAGGGCCGGGGATCCGTGGATGGCACTGTTATGGGGGGGGGGTCTGTCATGTGGATGACACTTATGGGGGGGGCCGGGGGGTCTGTGGATGACACTTATGGGGGGGATCTGTGGATGGCACCATTATGGAGGGGGATCTGCGGATGACACTGTTATGGGGGGGATCTGTGGATGACACTGTTATGGGGGGATCTGTGGATGACTGTTATGGGGGGGATCTGTGGATGGCACTGTTATGGAGGGTATCTGTGAATGGCACTGTTATGGAGGGGTATCTGTGGATGACACATAGCATAAGATGCTATATACGGTATGTGTCATCCACAGATCCCCCTCTATAACAGTGCCATCCACAGATCCCCCCATAACAGTGCCATCCACAGATCCCCCCATAACAGTGCCATCCACAGATCCCCTCCATAACAGTGCCATCCACAGATCCTCTCCATAACAGTGCCATCCACAGATCCCCTCCATAACAGTGCCATCCACAGATCCCCTCCATAACAGTGCCATCCACAGATCCCCTCCATAACAGTGCCATCCACAGATCCCCTCCATAACAGTGCCATCCACAGATCCCCTCCATAAAAGTGCCATTCACAGATCCCCTCCATAAAAGTGCCATTCACAGATCCCCTCCATAACAGTGCCATTCACAGATCCCCTCCATAACAGCGCCATTCACAGATCCCCTCCATAACAGCGCCATTCACAGACGACCCCCCAGCGCCATAAATATCACTTGTAGACAAATCTGCATGTTGTTTCAAGGCGGCGTCTGGGGAGGGGCCAAGGGCGGGGCCAGGGGTGTGGCTGAAGGAGGGATCAGGGGGTGGAGCTGAAGGGGGCCCCGTCATGTATGCTGTACGGGGCCCCATGATTTCTATCAGCGGCCCTGTGCGCGACTACAAGCGCGCGCTGATGATGGCATTCCCACCTGACAGCGGGGGCACAGTGGCAGCACAAGGCGAAGGCAGAGGAGGAGAAAGAGGTCACCAACGCAGCTGGGTCACCGCCAGCACCTGAGAAGGCAGGGTTAGCATGGCCAAAATGTGGAAAAGCTTTGTCAACCTTGGAGGTGCTGACCTGCCCTGCAGCCAGTGTATAGTGTGAACGTGTGTTTAGCATGGCAGAGAGCATTATCACAGGCCGCAGCCAATGTGGACAAACTTACGTTTATTAAAATGAACCAGGCATGGATCCCACAGGACTTGTCCGTACCTTGTGCAGACTAGACATTTATACTAGCCTCAACCATCCATTCTTGTATTCAAGTGCACTTATTCTTTGTTTTATTTTGTTATATGTCCCAATATTTTGGGGGATACCCCAATTTAAAAATAAAAATAACACAAATAAGTGTTGGCTACCTAATTCTCCTTCACCGCCGCTTCCACCTACACCGCCACATCCACCGCCTCCTCAACCTCCTAGATCCAGATTGTTATTTTAAATTTTTCTGTATTTTATGTTATTTTAAGTCATTTCCCTATCCACATTTGTTTGCAGAACAGTTGTCATGCTCTTAAGCACATTTTGATGCCTTTTGCAGCCCTCTAACCCTTTCCAGGACTATTTTAGAGCCATTTTAGTGCCCAAAAGTTCGGGTCCCCATTGACTTCAATAGGGTTCGGGGTCAAGTTTGGGTCCCGAACCCAAACTTTTTTTTCAAGTTCGGACGATTTTGTCGAACCCCAACATCCAGGTGTCCGCTCAACTCTAGTTATTATCCTTCCATCTCTGCTCATAAAAACAAAGAAAGAGAGGCCTAGTCCAGTGTTAGGAAAAAGGTGTGTGAATTTACCCTCTCTCTCTACCGGAAAAGATGAAGAAAAGGACTCACCTAATTCAGAACTAAGTGAGAAAATAGAACTGGATGATTCTATTCCTAGATGCCATGGCAATGCTCAGAAGAATGTTACAACCATTGTCCCAGCAAAACCACAGAGAACAGTCCTAGCTAGACTTCCCGTTCCGGAACCTACAGTATTTTCAGGGGACGTACTGAAGTTCATAGAGTGGAAGGCAAGTTTTGAAATGATCATTGAGCATCATTGCTTCAGTCCAGTTGACAAGTTATTCTACTTT
The DNA here is from genome assembly GCF_905171765.1 of Bufo bufo. Classification (NCBI taxonomy): domain Eukaryota; kingdom Metazoa; phylum Chordata; class Amphibia; order Anura; family Bufonidae; genus Bufo; species Bufo bufo. The sequence goes on from NC_053391.1 coordinate 606,991,123, forward strand.
CAGAGATAGGTTGGTGGAGAAGCCAAGGAAGTTCTTGAAGGTAACTTCTATAGAAAATACGAAGAAGCCCACAAACAGGCTTGGGAAAAATTTAATGCAAGATATGGTCATCCTTTCTTAGTACAAAGAGCCTTTAGAGAGAAATTGAATAACTGGCCTAAAATAGGTCCTAAAGAACATTTCAGACTACAAGAGTACAGTGACTTCCTGCAAGCATGCAGCAATGCCATCCCACAAGTTCAAGGACTGGAAGTACTGAACGATTATCTAGAAAACCACAGGATGCTAACTAAGCTACCTGAAGTGGCTTCTAGATGGAATAGCTATGTGACTAAACAGTTAGATGTAGGTAAGAACTTCCCAAGTTTTAAAGAGTTCTCTGAGTTTATCAATGAGGAAGCACGGATAGCATATAATCCAGTAACATCATCTTACATCTTAAAATCGTTAGAAGAAAGGCCTGCAAGAGAAATAAGACGTGCAAGAGCAACTGGATTTGCAACCAACGCAGCAGCTAAAGGTCCAGATACCTACGAGAGCAAGTCCAAAGTCACTACTGAGATCAGTAGAGAGACAGAATGGACAAATCTTCAGACTACCTTCAAGTGTATGTTCTGTGGAGAGAACCACTCCATACACAAGTGCCAACAACTGAAGAAGTCCCAAGAAGAAAAGAACAAAATTGTGCTGGATAACCAACTGTGTTAAGGATCCCTAAGAAAAGGTCATGTTACTAAGGAGTGATGTCCCCTTCATTGATCAAGAAATCTGCAAGAAATCACAAGTGGCTAGAGAACCAATGAAGCTCAAACTAACCACAATGATGGGGAACAGTCAAAGGGTCAAAGGACTGAGTGTTAGAGGACTTCATTCAAACTGCTCATTAGATCTACGTCCAGCTTATACAAAAGACGATATACCTCTAGATCGAGATCGCATACCTACCTGTGAAACAGCCAATGAATGGGAGCACCTATCTGTCATATCTCATAAAAATGTCCCCGCTGAAGGAGTTTGGTTTTAGACTGTTGATAGGCTACGATTGTGGCGAAGCCTTGGTACCACGAAAGGTAATCACAGGAGGAAAGGGTGAACTCTATGCCGTTCAAACTGATCTAGGATGGGGTGTTGTTAGAGGAAAACAGCAGATCGCAAATTCAAGACAGGTGACAGGATTGTGTCATCGAATATCTGTCCAAGAGTTACCAATTGTAAGTCCAGCAAAAGTAATCAAGATCCTTGAATCCGACTTTGCAGATATAAGTTATAAAGAAAAGAGTGTATCCCAAGAAAACAAAGTTCGTACACACCTCTAGAAGAAAATATTAAGCAGAATCAACAATGTCATCTTGAAATCCCCTTACCTTTTAGAGAACGACCTAGTCTGCCAAAAAATAGAAATCTTGCCATAGCAAGATTGAAATGTTTGAAGAAAAGGATGGGAAGAGATCCCAAATTCAAGCAGGATTATTTGAAATTCATGGAAGGCATCCTTAAAGAAGGACATGCATAAAAAGTTAATAACCAACCTAAAGGAGGAGAAGTGTGGTACATCCCACATCAAGGTGTTTACCACTAGTGATGGACAAATGTTCGCGAACCGCAAGTTTGCGGCGGGTCCCAATCATTTTAATGGCACGCGAACCTGAAAAACCTTCAGCTCATATTTGCAGCCAAGAAATAATTACTAGAAGTGCACAAATAGTCCCACAACATGGACAGTGACATACCAGATGTATTATTCAAATTTGCGATCTCCATTAATTTTTTTTTTTTTATGCGAAATATCGGCAATATAATTTTCGCGTACGCGCATGCACAAATGCACTATACAGTACCCAAATGCACTATAAAGAAAGTATATCGGTATATAACACCCCGCTTCAATCAGTTTTTTTGGGGGACGACTGGTATATCACACCAGTAGAAATTATTTGTTCCAATAATGCTTGTCCCTCTATATACCTGCAGTATCGCAGTAGAACCGCACACAACTGCCGCACAATACAAATGCACTATAATATACTTTCTAACATATTATATTATTATAAATTGTGCAAGGAAGGTAATCCATTAGAATATACATGAAGATAAAACGTAACCTTTAATAATTTTACTATGAGGGTCCATTCACACGTCCGTAAGTGTTTTGCGGATCCGCAAAACACGGACACCGGCAATGTGCATTCCGCAATTTGTGGACCGCGCATCGCCGGCACTATAATAGAAAATGACTAATCTTGTCTGCAATTGCGGACAAGAATAGGACATGTTCTATTTTTTTGCGGAAACGGAAGCACAGATACGGAAGTGCGGATCCGCAAATGCGGATGCGGATAGCACATTCCGGACCCATTGAAAATTAATGCGGACCCATTTTGCGGACGTGTGAATGGAAAAGATATCCCTCAAAATAAAAATAAATGAAATTATTAAAGTTAAGCAAAAAGCATAGATGTGGTAGGCAATAACAAGTGCTCGGCGGCACTAAATCAGGTGCCCGGCGGCACCAAATCAGAAACCATATGTCCTACCACAATCCGGGGGTTCCAGTGCACATCGACGAATCCAGGAGGGAAAGCAAAAAAACGTCCATCCCTGAGCTAGATGATGATGTGGTATTGAAGGACAGGGTGGGCAAAGAACTGTCCCTGATATTGCCCTACAGGGGGGTGCTATTCTGGCCTTGATAGCCTAACCACAGACCACCCGCCCTGATAAGAGGGGGTACTGTGCTATTTGATCCTGCTTGGACAGTATAGTGTGCTGCACTGTGCCATTTCCCAGATAGCAAGGATAACTTGCCTGTCACGGCCACGGTTTTGGCCATGACTCCTTGGGAGCCGCATACTGTTGCCCGCGGTTTTGTGTTGTAGTTTCAACCGCAACTTGAGGCATAATGTAGTTGGCCTCAGGTGCGGTTGCCGCGGACAACAGCTATGTGTGCGGTTTCCTAGGAGTTGTGTGTATGTATGCACTTTTGTATGTCGGTGTGCACTCTCTGTTTTGTGTGGTGTACACTTACATCTTCTCCTCACTGTGGTTGCCCGTGGCAACGTTTGGTTGCATGGTGTACATGTGGTGGCAGTGTCCCGGCCTTCGGGCTGACTCCCAGGACATGGTTGCCACCCATGTCGTTGCCTGCGGCAACAGCCACAGTGTGTTTCTGAGTTGGACACTTTCCCTTTTATTTTATGTTTCCCTTCCCTGGTGTTGGAAGGGTTAACCTCCTTCCTAGTGTGTGTGTGCACTGGGTGTGTCTGACTGTGGGTGTGGCTTCCTGGCCTATATAGCCTCGCTGTTAGCGTGGCTCAGTGGGTTGTTTCAGCCATGCTTGCTGGAGCAGCCTCCTGTGTTATTATCTGCCTGTGAGAGCCACCCCTGTGGTCATAAAGAAAATGTCACTTTATGTTTTATGTCATGTTGTGTGAGATGTCCATCTGATGTTCTGTTGGGTCCTTCCTTCGTTTGGTTTGTGCAGCTAATGGTTCTGGATTCTGTGTGTTCTCAGGGATCCAGTCAGCAAGGCTGTGGCAGGTTGGTTGAACTACTTTGTTCACCTGCCATTTCCGTTAGTCTGTTTTGGTTCCCCTTTTTCCCAACAGCTTGGCCAGTGAGACTCCTGCTCCTCCGTGCCTAGGAGGAGTAGCTCATCTTACCTTGACTCCTAGTGCAGGGACCGGACGGAGGGTGAGTTAGGGATCCGAGGTTCTTGCGCATGGGTCCTCCTACCTTTAAGGTCGGCCCATGCAGTTAGGAGTTAGGGTCAGGGTAGGGACGCTGTTAGGAGGTGACCTGCTCCCTATCCTGTTCTCCTGGCCGAGTAGGCCAACAGCATCTGGCATTGCACGGCTGAGGATTTCCCCCATCCTCAGCCGTGACAGTATGACCACAGAGGATTCTTACGTGGCGCTCCCTCGAAAGAGGGTAAAGCATGCACCGCTATCTGCGGATGGGGTGCATGCGCGTTCTCCGGAGGGAGAGCGTTATGGGGCTTTCACCATTTACGGCGCGGTGAGTGGCATTCCCCGCCATTCCTTGCTCACCGTTGTCCGTGTTGGTGTCCCCTTTGTTTGTCTTTCCCCTCCCCCCCCTTCCATTGTTTCTTATGCCTCACCAACTTTCTCCTTTTGTTGTTGGGAGGGGCTTTGAGGGGTGGGAGTATGCTTCCCTCGTAAGAGGGTGAAGCATGTACCGCCATCTGCGAAGGGGTACATGCGCGCTCTTCGGAGGGAGAGCGTTCTGGGGGGGTTTCGCCTCTGACGGCGCGGTGAGTGGCGTTCCCCGCCATCCCTTCACCGTTGCCTCGTTTGGCGTCCCCCTAATTTTATTTTGCATCGTGGTGTATGTTTGGTGTGCGGGTGCACGCCTTCAAAAGAGGGTGCAGCATGCAGTGCCATACCCTTGTGGCCTGCATGCGCATTCTCCGGAGGGAGAGCGTCCCGGGGGAATCACCGTTTACGGCACGGTTGGTGGCTTATTCCCCGCCACCTTTCCTTCCATGTCCGTATTGGTGATCCCTCGTCCCTCTCCATGTTCCTATCTCTGGTCGTTTGCTGGCAGCACTCCGTAAGTTGTCCGGCTGCGTGCTGGTTAGGAGTGTCTGCTGGCAGCGACTGGAGTGGGGACGTGAGTGGAGAGTCCCCTCGTCCATTTCTCAGTGGTTCTCTTCCCTGTGTCGCTGGTGCGGGCTGCAGGCCTCGTCGGACTGGCTGTGTTGTGTGCTGGGAGAGGATGCAGCTGACAGCGACTTTTTGGGAACCGTGTCTGAGAGTGGACGTCCCCTTCTCCCATCCCCTTGTGTGAGTCCCTCACGTGTTTTTTTTTTTGTGGGGGGGGGCTTTGAGGGGTGGGAGTGTCACGGCCACGGTTTTGGCCGTGACTCCTTGGGAGCCGCATACTGTTGCCCGCGGTTTTGTGTTGTAGTTTCAACCGCAGCTTGAGGCATAATGTAGTTGGCCTCAGGTGCGGTTGCCGCGGACAACAGCTATGTGTGCGGTTTCCTAGGAGTTGTGTGTATGTATGCACTTTTGTATGTCGGTGTGCACTCTCTGTTTTGTGTGGTGTACACTTACATCTTCTCCTCACTGTGGTTGCCCGTGGCAACGTTTGGTTGCATGGTGTACATGTGGTGGCAGTGTCCCGGCCTTCGGGCTGACTCCCAGGACATGGTTGCCACCCATGTCGTTGCCTGCGGCAACAGCCACAGTGTGTTTCTGAGTTGGACACTTTCCCTTTTATTTTATGTTTCCCTTCCCTGGTGTTGGAAGGGTTAACCTCCTTCCTAGTGTGTGTGTGCACTGGGTGTGTCTGACTGTGGGTGTGGCTTCCTGGCCTATATAGCCTCGCTGTTAGCGTGGCTCAGTGGGTTGTTTCAGCCATGCTTGCTGGAGCAGCCTCCTGTGTTATTATCTGCCTGTGAGAGCCACCCCTGTGGTCATAAAGAAAATGTCACTTTATGTTTTATGTCATGTTGTGCGAGATGTCCATCTGATGTTCTGTTGGGTCCTTCCTTCGTTTGGTTTGTGCAGCTAATGGTTCTGGATTCTGTGTGTTCTCAGGGATCCAGTCAGCAAGGCTGTGGCAGGTTGGTTGAACTACTTTGTTCACCTGCCATTTCCGTTAGTCTGTTTTGGTTCCCCTTTTTCCCCAACAGCTTGGCCAGTGAGACTCCTGCTCCTCCGTGCCTAGGAGGAGTAGGTCGTCTTACCTTGACTCCTAGTGCAGGGACCGGACGGAGGGTGAGTTAGGGATCCGAGGTTCCTGCGCATGGGTCCTCCTACCTTTAAGGTCGGCCCATGCAGTTAGGAGTTAGGGTCAGGGTAGGGACGCTTTTAAGAGGTGACCTGCTCCCTATCCTGTTCTCCTGGCCGAGTAGGCCAACAGCATCTGGCATCGCACGGCTGAGGATTTCCCCCATCCTCAGCCGTGACATTGCCGCAAACTTGTGGCAGGGTTAAATTATAAGTCTTGTTAACCTGCTGCACACATTCTCTGGCAAGTTGTTCACTTGCAGCACAAATTCTAGTTGAGACTTTTTCAACTTGCAGCAAATTTGCTTGGCAAGTCTCTAGCAAGAGCATACTAACTTAACGAGAACTTACAACAAGTTTGCAACTTACTTGTGAAGCTTGTCAAGTCTGCAATAGCTTAGCAAGCCATTTTCAAAATTGCAGCACAATTACTTGCTATCTGGGTTAGTTCTGCTAGGACAGTACAGTGTGCTGCACTGTGTTATTTGGTTCTGCTGAGACAGTATAGTGTGCTGCACTGTGCTATTTGGTTCTGCTTTGATAGTATAGTGTGCTGCACTGTGCTATTTGGTTCTGCTGAGACAGTATAATGTGCTGCACTGTGCTATTTGGCTCTGCTGAGACAGTATAGTGTGCTGCACTGTGCTATTTGGTTCTGCTGAGACAGTAAAGTGTGTTGCATTGTGCTATTTGGTTCTGCTGGGACAGTATAGTTTGTGGTCGGATCGGCTATCAGAAAGGTGAACCTAACCTATCTAACCCTATCTACAACAAGCAGTAGAATTATGCCATAACTGCCGTGGTAGGGCAGCCTAAAGAGGCCAAAAAGAGCAGACCTTAGTTTAGAGTAAATATATACATACCGTTACGACACCCACTTTTGAACGAAAAGACCTTTCACGATGAAGGTGCGGAATAAACCGTATATATCACAGTGACTTCCATCTACCTTACCTCTTTGTCTTGTGCACCGCCACATCGTTCTTGGAGATGGTTAATGCTGATGCGTTTGAAAGAGTGGCTGGTAACCAGAAACGATTTACTCCTATGTTGACTAACATATGACCATATAACGAGAATCCTGAGAGCTGCAGACTGAAACAAACAAACAATGGTGAATCTGTTGGAAGGGCCTAAATGAACTCCAACCGCCCTGATAGGACACCAATTGTTCCTGGTGGCAAAATACTTCACCTCTACTTATTCCCCAGGCCACACTTTATTTTATTTTTTATAAAGGACCCAAAAGTTAGAACTTGGCGTATGCCGTCTTACTCTAGTAGTAGATTAAGTGAAATGTGTAAACCCACCAGGCCTGGGGAACCATAAACAGGAATACATGCTTATTTCGATTAACGAGCTAATGTTGCCTGTAATAAGGACAGAACGTACACACCATACCTGCAGTTGTGACAGAAATAAGCTTAAGGTCGTGATAAACTATGTATGCTACACCTGTAGTCGTGATAGGATTTGTCGTGTCTGTAGACGTGACAGACTTTGCAAATTGCGCCTTATTACTGTACCTCCTACTGGAAGGCAGACCGATACCCAGGACTTAGACCGGACACCAACACCCTCAGCCCGAGTTTGTAGATGAAGTAAGCATGCCTGGGAGAAGGTGATGTCAGCAAAGACAGGCTAGGGAGGACGGCTGATTTTCCTTTTAGACCCAAAAACCTAGAAAATTAAAAAGTTAGAGAAAACAATAATGTGAGTGAGGCTCTAATGGCACGAGCCACCACAAGGAAAATTGTATTGCGAGCCACAGATGACAGAGCCATGCGAGCGGGTCTGAAGGCAGAAAAAGACATGGAATCTACTTGTGGTGGGACCACGCAGCCGTCCTCGAATGGCAGAGTTTATGTGTGTAAAATTTTAACGGAGAAGTCATGTGCGGGAGACTAATGGCTGAGCCATGCGTGAGGGACTCTAATGGCAGAGTCATACTGTATGTGTCCATGCATGAGAGACTAATGGTGGAGTCATATGTGTAAAACTAAAATGGAGGAGCCATGCGTGAGAGACTCTAATGGCGGAGCCATGCGTGAGAGACTAAAGGCAGAGTCCTGTGTAAAACTAAAACTGAGAAGCCATGCGTGAGAGACCCTAATGACGGAGCCATACGTGAGACTAATGGCGGAGCCATACGTGTGAGACTAATGGCGGAGCCATACGTGTGAGACTAATGGCGGAGCCATATGTGTAAACCTAAAACGGAGAAGCCATGCGTGAGAGACCAATGGCGGAGTCCTACGTGAGAGACCAATGGCGGAGTCCTACGTGAGAGACCAATGGCGGAGTCCTACGTGAGAGACCAATGGCGGAGTCCTACGTGAGAGACCAATGTTTTATTTTTATTTTTTTACTCTAATGGCGGATTATTATAATTTTTTATTTTTTTTTGTTAAATATAAACCACTTATGCAGCACCAGTATGACTTGTGGACTCGCATAACCATGACCCTCTCCAACAATAACCTAGGACGCTAACCAGCCTACAACCATATTGTACACCTAACGAACATGAAGAATGGTCATCGGGCCCCCGAAGCCATGAGGCCCCCCGAAGCCAAGAGACTGAACTGGATGACCTTACAGTGACGATAAGTAATTACGTGAGCCAGACCTAAAGGAAAATGCATAGACATTAGTGATCTGAACCACGTGCATAAACGAAACATTAAACCAACCGCAAAATTTAAACAGATGGGAAAAAAACAAGAGCCAGAGGCATTGCAGTTCGCTAAGAGAAGACCCTTGTCGTGACAAACGAATGAACAACTGAAAACATAGTAGGAACTTACTCCTATTGGCCCACTGACGGCTAGGGAGCTATTTGGTTAACTGGGGCAGGGGACCAATCTGAGTGAATGCGAACCAGAAGTAAAAGGAGACCAGTCTAAGTGAATGCATAACAGGACTAAAGAACACCACAAAATTTATTTTTTATTTTTTCTTCTTTTCGAAGTGAACAGAAAAGGTAGACCTATGGAATGTAACAAACCACTGAGGAAAGAAACGTAAGCCTGAAAAGAAAGCAGCTATGTTTATAGGAAGAGCAGTATCAGAGCGGTGTGCTGGTTGCCCTGGTAAGAATACTGAGTAACCATAATGTAGAAATGAAAAGAAATGCAGCTTTAAGTAGAAGCAGAGTATAACACATAATGTAAGAACAAGTGGGTGAATGCAGCTCTGGATGCGAGTGGTGCCTAAAAACATGGTATGGGCATAGCTCTGAGTATGAGCATGAAGAGCATGAAAAGCATGGTATAAAGCAGATCACCTGCATGGACTAACACCCTGTGCCTAAATAACCCCTTTGGAAACCTTATGTACGGCCGGCAGAAGGAAGCCACCGCCTATGATCTGTTCCTCCTGACCGAGCCTAGTACTCCCACCCCTGATCCCTGCCTAACTAACGGCATGGCGGCCCGTGCCAGACTTGATTAAAGATGAGGAGCAGGGACACGTGTCCCCTGTACCTTTACACAGCCGCGTGGGGAGCTCACACTGCTCCCTGGCAGAGTGCACCATTGCGGGGGAGCCCCGCCTCAGCCAGGGGCCGACCCACTTCCGGCTGGACACCCATACCACGTGGGGAGCAGCGCAGCTCCCTGGCAATGTGCACTGGGGCAGGGGGAGCCCTTCCTTTACCATGGGCCCCGCCGGTTTGAATCGTGTGCCACATGGGGAGCCGCACAGCTCCCTGGCAGAGTGCACCAGTGCGGGGGAGCCCCCCTTCAGCCAGGGGCCGACTCACCGCCGGCTGGACACTCGTACCGCGTGGGGAGCAGCGCAGCTCCCTGGCAATGTGCACCGTGGCAGGGGGAGCCCTTCCTTTGCCAAGGGCCCCGCCGGTTTAAATCGTGTGCCACGTGGGGAGCCGCACAGCTCCCTGGCAGAGTGCACCAGTGTGGGGGTGCCCCCCTCACCTAGGTGGCCGACCCAACGCCGGCTGGGCACCCATACTGCGTGGGGAGCCGCACAGCTCCCTTTTATTGTGATCCGGTGCGGGGGTGCCCCCCCTCACCTAGGGGGCCGCCACCCCCCGCCGGCCGGACTCTAATACTGCATGATGCGGAGAACCAGCTTCTTACCCTTGCCGACCCCAGGATCTCCAGGTACGCCGCACTCCTCACTTACCATCACTTAAACACAGCATGCATAGCTTGAGCCAATTGCAGACACATGCTCCGCATGTAAACCAGGTATCAGAAAACATACCACAATGCTTACTCTAAGCACATGCTACCCCAACAACTGTATGCAATGGCCCCACCAGGCCTCTGAACGGCCAGACAAACAACCGATAGCGCCCAAACTCTGCTTCATCCCAGAGCGCTACATGTCGCGGACCGCAGCGTGGGTCCCGTGCAAACAACTCCGATCCTACCATGAATACCAGCGCCCTCTTGAGACATTCTGCTGTCGCCCAGCCGTAAGGAGCCTCCACACCATGCTGCTGTACCCTAGCGCTGACTCAGAGGTAGTGAAATCAGCTGAATCAGCGTCAGCCTGTGGCCACAGGTGCCTATAAATAGCATAGTAATCAGCCAGCCTGGGCCCACAGGTGCGTGTAATTAGCCTTGTAATCAGCCTCCCCTCCCACAAATGCAGCAATTATACGTGCTTATACGTGCTGCACTGTGCCATTAGGTTTTGATGGGACAGTATAGTGTGCTGCACTGTGCTATTTGGTTCTGCTGGGACAGTATAGTGTGCTGCACTGTGTTATTTGGTTCTGCTGAGACCGTATAGTGTGTTGCATTGTGCTATTTGGTTCTGCTGGGACAGTATAGTGTGCTGCACTGTGCTATTGGGTTTTGCTGGGACAGTATAGTGTGCTGCACTGTGCTATCTGGTTCTGCTTAGACAGTATAGTGTGCAGCACTGTGCTATTTGGTTTTCCTGAGACAGTATAGTGTGCTGCACTGTGCTATTTAGTATTGCTAAGACAATATAGTGTGCTGCACTGTGCTATTTGGTTTTGCTAGGACAATATAGTGTGCTGCACTGTGCTATTTGGTTTTGCTAGGACAGTCTAGTGTGCTGCATTGTGCTATTTGGTTCAGCTGGGACAGAATAGTGTGCTGCACTGTGCTATTTGGTTTTGCTAGGACAGTATAGTGTGCTGCACTGTGCTATTTGGTTCTGCTTAGACAGTATAGTGTGCTGCACTTTGCTATTTTCATCTGCTAGGACAGTATAGTGTGCTGCATTGTGTTATTTGGTTCTGCTGAGACAGTATAGTGTGCTGCACTGTGCTATTTAGTTTTGCTAGGACAGTATAGTGTGCTGCACTGTACTATTTGGTTCTGCTGGGACAGAATAGTGTGCTGCACTGTGCTATTTGGTTTTGCTAGGAGAGTATGTTGTGCTGCACTGTGATATTTGGTTCTGCTGGGACAGTATAGTGTGCTGCACTGTGATATTTGGTTCTGCTGGGACAGTATATTGTGCTGCACTGTGATATTTGGTTCTGCTGGGACACTATATTGTGCTGCACTGTGATATTTGATTCTGCTGAGACAGTATAGTGTGCTGCACTGTGCTATCTGGTTCTGCTTAGACAGTATAGTGTGCTGCACTGTGCTATTTGGTTTTCCTGAGACAGTATAGTGTGCTGCACTGTGCTATTTAGTTTTGCTGAGACAGTATAATGTGCTACACTGTGCTGTTTGGTTCTGCTGAGACAGTATAGTGTGCTGCACTGTGCTATTTGGTTCTTCTGAGACAGTATAGTGTGCTGCACTGTGCTATTTGATTCTGCTGAAACAGTATAGTGTGCTGCACTGTGCTATTTGGTTCTTCTGAGACAGTATAGTGTGCTGCACTGTGCTATTTGATTCTGCTGAAACAGTATAGTGTGCTGCACTGTGCTATTTGGTTCTGATGAGAAAGTATAATGTGCTGCACTGTTCTATTTGATTCTGCTGAGACAGTATAGTTTGCTGCACTGTGCTATTTGATTCTGCTGAGACAGTATAGTGTGCTGCACTGTTCTATTTGATTCTGCTGAGACAGTATAGTTTGCTGCACTGTGCTATTTGATTCTGCTGAGACAGTATAGTGTGTTGCATTGTGTTATTTGATTCTGCTGAGACAGTATAGTGTGCTGCACTGTGCTATTAGGTTTTGCTGGGACAGTATAGTGCGCTGCACTGTGTTATTTGGTTCTGCTGAGACAGTATAGTGTGTTGCACTGTGCTATTAGGTTTTGCTAGGACCGTATAGTGTGCTGCACTGTGTTATTTGGTTCTGCTGAGACAGTATAATGTGCTGTACTGTGGTATGTGGTTCTGCTACGATAGTATAGTGTGCTGCACTGTTCAATTTGGTTCTGCTGGGACAGTATAGTGTGCTGCACTGTGCTATTTAGTTCTGCTGGGACAGTATAGTGTGCTGCACTGTGCTATTTGGTTCTGCTGACACAGTATAGTGTGCTGCACTGTGCTATTTGGTTTTGCTGGGACAGTATAGTGTGCTGCACTGTGCTATTTCCCAGATAGCAAGGATAACTTGCCGCAATCTTGTGGCAGGGTTAAATTGTAAGTCTTGTTAACCTGCTGCACACATTCTCTGGCAAGTTGTAGACTTGCAGACCACTTGCAGCACAAATTCAAGTTGACTTTTTCAACTTGCAGCAAATTTGCTTGGCAAGTCTCTAGCAAGAGCATACTAACTTAACGAGAACTTATAGTAAGTTTGCCACTTACTTGTCAAGTCTGCAATAGCTTATCAAGTCATTTTCAAAATTGCAGCACAATTACTTGCTATCTGGGTTAGTTCTGCTAGCACAGTATAGTGTGCTGCACTGTGCTATTTGGTTCTGCTGAGACAGTATAGTGTGCTGCACTGTGCTATTTGGTTCTGCTGTGACAGTATAGTGTGCTGCACTATGCTATTTGGTTCTGCTGGGACAGTATAGTGTGCTGCACTGTGGTATGGTATTTGGTTCTGCTTAGGCAGTATATTGTGCTGCACTGTGCTATTTGTTTCTGCTGAGACAATATACACTCACCTAAAAAATTATAAGGAACACCATACTAAGGCCTTAATGCACACGACCGTTGTGTGCATCCGTGGCCGTTGTTCCGTTTTCCGTGATTTTCTGCGGACCCATTGACTTTCAATGGGTCCGTTGAAAACTCGGAAAATGCACCGTTGTTAATCCGCGGCCGTGATCAGTGTTTCCTGTCCATAAAAAAAATATGACCTGTCCTATTTTTTTGACGGACAACGGTTCACGGACCCATTCAAGTCAATGGGTCCGTGAAAAAACACGGATGCACACAAGATTGGCATCCGCGTCCGTGATCCGTGGCCGTAGGCTACTTTCACACAGTCTGCATAAAAGATTTTTCAGAGCTGAGTTTTCACTTCGTGAAAACTCAGATCCGACAGTATATTCTAACACAGAGGCGTTCCCATAGTGATGGGGACGCTGCAAGTTAGAATATACTACGAACTGTGTACATGACTGCCCCCTGCTGCCTGACAGCACCCGATCTCTTACAGGGGGCTGTGATCCGCACAATTAACCCCTCAGGTGCCGCACCTGAGGGGTTATTTGTGCGTATCAAAGCCCCCTGTAAGAGATCAGGTGCTGCCAGGCAGGAGTTGGCACACACCCCTATCTCCCCAGTTTTAAATTCATTGGTGGCCAGTGCGGCCCCCCTCCCTTCCCTGTATTACTGTACATTCATTGGTGGCTAGTGGGCCCCCCCTCCCTCCCCTGTATTACTGTACATTCATTGGTGGCCAGTGCGGCCCCCCTCCCTCCCCCTCCTAATTAAAATCCCCCCCTTTCATTGGTGGCAGCGGAGAGTTCCGATCGGAGTCCCAGTTTAATCGCTGGGGCTCCAATCGATACCATGGCAACCAGGACGCTACTGAAGTCCTGGTTGCCATGGTTACTTAGCAATTTTTAGAAGCATTATACTTACCTGCGATGTCTGTGACTGGCCGGGCGCTCCTCCTACTTGTAAGTGACAGGTCTGTGCTATAAGCAATGCGCCGCACAGACCTTTCACTTACCAGTAGGAGGAGCGCCCGGCCGGTCACAGACAGCGAAGGTAAGTATAATGCTTCTAAAATTGCTAAGTAACCATGGCAACCAGGACTGCAGTAGCGTCTTGGTTGCCATGGTTACCGATCGGAGTCCCAGCGATTAAACTGGGACTCCGATCGGAACTCTCCGCTGCCACCAATGATGGGGGGGAGGGGATTTTAATTAGGGGAGGGAGGGGGGGCCCACTGGCCACCAATAAATGTACAGTAATACAGGGGAGGGAGGGGGGGGCAACTGGCCACCAATGAATGTACGGTAATACAGGGGAGGAAGGGGGGGGCCGCACTGGCCACCAATGAATTTAAAACTGGGGAGAGAGGAGGGTGTGCCCCCTCCTGCCTGGCAGCACCTGATCTCTTACAGGGGGCTATGATGCACACAATTAACCCCTCAGGTGCGACACCTGAGGGGTTAATTGTGCGGATCATAGCCCCCTGTAAGAGATCGGGTGCTGCCAGGCAGCAGGGGGCAGTCATGTACACAGTTCGTAGTATATTCTAACTTGAAGCGTCCCCATCACTATGGGAACGCCTCTGTGTTAGAATATACTGATATGAGTTTTTACGATCTAACTCAAATCCGATGGTATATTCTAACATAGAGGCATTCCCATGGTGATGGGGACGCTTCAAGTTAAAATATACCATTGGATTGGAGAAAACTCAGATCCGATGGTATAATAGGGACTCTTTTTATATTTTATTTTGGGACCAACCTGGGTAAGGTTATTTAACTATACTATTTACAAATGCCTAACTAGGCAATAGAACCAGGTGTAAATTAATACTTCACTTTTAATATGATACTCTAAAATACGAAATGTACTAGACGAATTGCACTCTTTAATTGAACTTAAACAAGACCAAGAAACGATAAATTAAAAACACAATGCACCTCTGCACTGTTAGTGCACCTCTCCACTGCATTAGCACCTAGCGGTCAGATACCGACGGTGTTGTGCTGGTCTCACTGTTAAATCAATACGGCAACCACTGCTGGGCACTGAGTAGGTCGTAACGGCCTCTAACGCTACTACTTTCTCTTATCAGTAAAGCGCCATGTGTGTAGAGGGTTGAATCACTATTCCCCTACTAGTCTATTAGGTTGACATTACAACCACTCTCAGTTGCAAGTGAGCCACACATGGTGCTGCGGCAGTGTCACGCCTCTCTTTAGAGATATTAGTAGTACGTTGCTCACAATTACACAAGGTGGGAGATAGTGCACATCTCTCACACTCTCATTGTGTACATTGAATGCCACTAACAGTGCAGTATTGTGTTTTTAGTTTATCATTTCTTGGTCTTGTTTAAGTTCAATTAAAGAGTGCAATCGCACATTCGTCTAGTACATTTCGTATTTTAGAGTATCATATTAAAAGTGAAGTATTAATTTACACCTGGGTCAAAACAGGTTCTATTGCCTAGTTAGGCATTTATAAATAGTATAATAGGGACTCCTGACTTTACATTGAAAGTCAATGGGGGACGGATCCGTTTGCAATTGCACCATATTGTGTCAACATCAAACGGATCCGTCCCCATTGACTTGCATTGTAAATCAGAACGGATCCGTTTGGCTCCGCACGGCCAGGCGGACACCAAACTGACTTTTTCTTTCATGTCCGTGGATCCTCCAAAAATCAAGGAAGACCCACGGAAGAAAAAACGGACACGGATCACGGACCTACGGACCCCGTTTTTGCGGACCGCAAAAAAAAAAAAACGGTCGTGTGCATGAGGCCTAATACGGTGTTGGACCCCCTTTTGCCTTCAGAACTGCCTTAATTCTACGTGGCATTGATTCAACAAGGTGCTGATAGCATTCTTTAGAAATGTTGGCCCATATTGATAGGATAGCGTCTTGCAGTTGATGGAGATTTGAGGGATGCACATCCAGGGCACGAAGCTCCCGTTCCACCACATCCCAAAGATGCTCTATTGGGTTGAGATCTGGTGACTGTGGGGGCCATTTTAGTACAGTGAACTCATTGTCATGTTCAAGAAACCAATTTGAAATGATTCGAGCTTTGTGACATGGTGCATTATCCTGCTGGAAGTAGCCATCAGAGGATGGATACATGTTCTCATTCTGTTTACGCCAAATTCGGATTCTACCATTTGAATGTCTCAACAGAAATCGAGACTCATCAGACCAGGCAACATTTTTCCAGTCTTCAACAGTCCAATTTTGGTGAGCTCGTGCAAATTGTAGCCTCTTTTCCCTATTTGTAGTTGAGATGAGTGGTACCCGGTGGGGTCTTCTGCTGTTGTAGCCCATCCGCCTCAAGGTTGTGCATGTTGTGGCTTCACAAATGCTTTGCTGCATACCTCGGTTGTAACGAGTGGTTATTTCAGTCAACGTTGCTCTTCTATCAGCTTGAATCAGTCGGCCCAATCTCCTCTGACCTCTAGCATCCACAAGGCATATTTGCCCACAGGACTGCCGCATACTGGATGTTTTTCCCTTTTCACACCATTTTTTGTAAACCCTAGAAATGGTTGTGCGTGAAAATCCCAGTAACTGAGCAGATTGTGAAATACTCAGACCGGCCCGTCTGGCACCAACAACCATGCCACGCTCAAAATTGCTTAAATCACCTTTCTTTCCTATTCTGACATTCAGTTTGAAGTTCAGGAGATTGTAGCTCTTTTTTTTTTTTTTTTTGCAATTTCACCCCATTTGAAAATTTTTCCCACTTTCCACTACATCATATGCAATATTAAATGGTGGCGTTGGAAAATACAACTTGTCCCGAGTGGGGGTCTTTGGGCTGATCTGAGGTTTGATGGGGGCTGAGTGGGGGTGTCATGGGGCTGATATGAGGTCTGATGGGGGCTGAGTGAGGGTTTTGGGCTGATCTGAGGTCTGATGGGGGCTTAGTGAGGGTCTGATGGGGGTCTTTGGGCTGATCTGAGGTCTGATGGGGCTAAGCGGGGGTATTTGGGCTGATCTGAGGTCTGATGGGGGCTTAGTGAGGGTCTGATGGGGGTCTTTGGGCTGATCTGAGGTCTGATGGGGGCTGAGTGGGGGTCTTTGGGCTGGTCTGAGGTCTGATGGGGCTGAGTGGGGGTCTGATGATTATGGGGGTCTTTGGGCTGATCTAAGGTCCGATGTGGGCTGAGTGGAAGTTTTTGGGCTGATCTGAGGTCTGATGGGGGCTGAGTGGGGGTCTGATGATGGGGGTCTTTGGGCTGATCTGAGGTCTGATGGGGGCTGAGTGGGGGTCTTTGGGCTGATATGAGGTCTGATGGCGGCTGAGTGGGGGTCTGATGTTTTTTTTGGGCTGATCTGAGATCTGATGGGGGCTGAGTGGAGGTCTCATGGGGGTCTTTGGGCTGATCTGAGGTCTGATGGGGCTGAGTGGGGGTCTCATGGGGGTCTTTGGGCTGATCTGAGGTCTGATGGGGCTAAGTGGAGGTCTCATGGGAGTCTTTGGGCTGATCTAAGGTCTGATGGGGGTCTTTGAGCTGATCTGGGGGCTAAGTGGGGGTCTGATGGGGGTCTTTGGGCTGATCTGAGGTCTGATGGGGGCTGAGTGGGGGTCTTTGAGCTGATCTGAGGTCTGATGGGGGCTGAGTGGGGGTCTCATAGGGGTCTTTGGGCTGATCTGAGGTCTGATGGGGGCTCAGTTGGCTGATATGTGGTCTCTCTGCAGTGGCAGAGAGACTCACTGAGGCCAGCAGCAGCCATTTTAGTCAGAGAACAGCCACTCTGCAGCTTTGGCTCTAATCTGACTGAAATGGCTGCTGCTGGCCTCAATCTCTCTGCCAGTGCTGCTCTTAGGGTGGCCAGACGTCCGGTGTTTAGACTCCTGGTCTGGCGCAAGGCCTGGACGGACGGCCAGAAGTCCCCCTTTTTTGTTATTGATGATGGGACGGCGGCTCCAGCTCAGGCATGGTCACTTTAAGTACCAATGGCAGCAGGCAGGGCCTGGCAGCATGTCCGGATCACACTGCGCGCTTACGTGATGTCACAAAGTTATCAGCGCTGGAGGTCCGGCAGGAAGTTGGGAACAGAGGAGCGCGGGAGCCACTGCTAGTCTGCCACTGCCCACTTGCCCAGTAGTCTGACTCTATACTACAGTCACTCACCGTACCTCGCCTCGTTCTCTTTCGCTCTGCCAGACATTTCTGCCAGCCTGAGCCAGGCCCAGGAGCAGCACTCATTCAGCCAGCCAGAGCCCATACTGAGCCAGCCAGCCTCCAGCATTCAGCCTTGCCAGTTGCCACAGACTTTCAGCAGGGCGATTCAGCAGCTTTCAGCCTGAGCCAGCCCAGCAGGTAATAGTTACTATCTGGCCTTGGTATGTTCTGTATATTATTATATGTGAGCTGGCCTGGTATAAGTTATACATCTTCTAGTATATTAAAATGTATAATTTATACCAGCTGTACATTTATAATCATATAAGGAAATACCAGGCCATACCAGCAATCTCCATATCCCTATATACAAGAAGATGTATAACTTATACCAGCTGTACATATATAATTATTTACAGGAGATACCAGGTGATACCAGCATGGTCCATATCACTATATACAAGAAGATGTATAACTTATACCAGCTGTACATATATAATTATATATAGGTGACCAGGTTATACCAGCATACTCCATATCACTACAGGGAGTGCAGAATTATTAGGCAAGTTGTATTTTTGAGGATTAATTTTATTATTGAACAACAACCATGTTCTCAATGAACCCAAAAAACTCATTAATATCAAAGCTGAATATTTTTGGAAGTAGTTTTTAGTTTGTTTTTAGTTTTAGCTATTTTAGGGGGATATCTGTGTGTGCAGGTGACTATTACTGTGCATAATTATTAGGCAACTTAACAAAAAACAAATATATACCCATTTCAATTATTTATTTTTACCAGTGAAACCAATATAACATCTCAGCATTCACAAATATACATTTCTGACATTCAAAAACAAAACAAAAACAAATCAGTGACCAATATAGCCACCTTTCTTTGCAAGGACACTCAAAAGCCTGCCATCCATGGATTCTGTCAGTGTTTTGATCTGTTCACCATCAACATTGCGTGCAGCAGCAACCACAGCCTCCCAGACACTGTTCAGAGAGGTGTACTGTTTTCCCTCCTTGTAAATCTCACATTTGATGATGGACCACAGGTTCTCAATGGGGTTCAGATCAGGTGAACAAGGAGGCCACGTCATTAGATTTTCTTCTTTTATACCCTTTCTTGCCAGCCACGCTGTGGAGTACTTGGTCGCGTGTGATGGAGCATTGTCCTGCATGAAAATCATGTTTTTCTTGAAGGATGCAGACTTCTTCCTGTACCACTGCTTGAAGAAGGTGTCTTCCAGAAACTGGCAGTAGGACTGGGAGTTGAGCTTGACTCCATCCTCAACCCGAAAAGGCCCCACAAGCTCATCTTTGATGATACCAGCCCAAACCAGTACTCCACCTCCACCTTGCTGGCGTCTGAGTCGGACTGGAGCTCTCTGCCCTTTACCAATCCAGCCACGGGCCCATCCATCTGGCCCATCAAGACTCACTCTCATTTCATCAGTCCATAAAACCTTAGAAAAATCAGTCTTGATATATTTCTTGGCCCAGTCTTGACGTTTCAGCTTGTGTGTCTTGTTCAGTGGTGGTCGTCTTTCAGCCTTTCTTACCTTGGCCATGTCTCTGAGTATTGCTCACCTTGTGCTTTTGGGCACTCCAGTGATGTTGCAGCTCTGAAATATGGCCAAACTGGTGGCAAGTGGCATCTTGGCAGCTGCACGCTTGACTTTTCTCAGTTCCTGGGCAGTTATTTTGCGCCTTGGTTTTTCCACACGCTTCTTGCGACCCTGTTGACTATTTTGAATGAAACGCTTGATTGTTCGATGATCACGCTTTAGACGCTTTGCAATTTTAAGAGTGCTGCATCCCTCTGCAAGATATCTCACTATTTTTGACTTTTCTGAGCCTGTCAAGTCCTTCTTTGGACCCATTTTGCCAAAGGAAAGGAAGTTGCCTAATAATTATGCACACCTAATATAGGGTGTTGATGTCATTAGACCACACCCCTTCTCATTACAGAGATGCACATCACCTAATATGCTTATTTGGTAGTAGGCTTTCGAGCCTATACAGCTTGGAGTAAGACAACATGCATAAAGAGGATGATGTGGTCAAAATACTCATTTGCCTAATAATTCTGCACGCAGTGTATATACAAGATGTATAACTTATACCAGATGTACATATATAATTATATACAGGAGATACCCAGGTTATATCATCAGCATGGTCCACTATATCACTATATACAAGAAGATATTATACTGTATATCATCTTCTTGTATATAGTGATATACAGTATATATATATATATATATATATATATATATATATATATACATACATACATACACACGCGGGGCAGGGGGGGTAAAGGCAGGTTGGGGAGGGGGCGGCGACGGGGAGGGGGCCCCATGGATCAGTTTCGCACCGGGGCCCCATGGATTGTGTGTTCGCCACTGAACGCCGGCACAACCAGGATCTGCTGCCTCTAAGCAAATTATACTCTGTAATACCACACACAGTGGAGTATTATTATATCTGCTGTTTCTATTGGATTTAATTACTGATTGAGAAACTAGGACCAGTTACTATATAATTAGATCTGCAGAATAACTGGTCCTAAGGATTAAAATGTATGGGCGGAGGCATATTTATAATTATGGGACAATCTATCCACCTATTATTCTCATACATTAGTTAAAATAAAAAATAAAATTGGCTGATGCTCATATATGCGTCGTAATGGCCAACATATCTGGTGAATCAGTGCAATTGATTTGGAATACAAAGTTTGTTCATCTCTAATGGCAGATAAGATAGTTCTAATGTTAATGGCTAGTGAATCGTGAATACGAACTGCAAAAAAACTCTTTCAAGGAGGCAAAAACTAGCACTTGAACACCTTCATTCTTAGGACTAGTAGGGTCATGGCAGTTGGACCTTTCATCAATCAATAAGTTACCTTTTAACTATGGTGGGAAACCCTCTTTGCATGATTGAACCAACTATGCCTGCCTTGACCTTGGCTTATCCAATAACCACACTCTTGTCTGTTCCTTTGGTGACACACACCAGTGTCTCCTGACCCACCTGGGTCAGCTGTCACAGAAAGGGGACTACTGTAAGAGATAGTGGCTTGATGGTCCGCTGCAGCGGAGACCAGATCCCTGTATAAGGGGAAAGGGTAAAACCAAGGGTGCCACTTAGAAAATGACATTAGGTGTAGCCCTAATCCATATCTGTTCAGGGACACAGTGTGTCCACACTTGTTGCATAACAAGGAAATGTCCTCAATGGCACACCTGCAAGAATTCTTCTGATTCAGCCAAATATTTATTGCATCCAATTTCATATATACCTATCAATTATACAAAAATATCCCAACATAAATGGAATAAAAATTTATACAAAATTTAAAATAGAATGTACCCAATTAAAATCAACAACACAATGGTATTATGTTTTCCTGTCCAACTCAGTACCGGTTGCAGAAGTGTCTTCTATGACTGGGGAGGACAGGAACCAATCCTATCAAATATCCATACTGTTATTAAATCCAAGAGAAAAAGCACTTAGTATTATTGTTATCTAGCAGATATATACACCAAAAGATAATTTTTCAAAGTAAAATTGTGTTTTCCTGTCCACCCCAATGTGGGCAGCATATGCTGTAGATATATCTCATTAGTTGAGAAGGACAGGAATCCACTACATCAGATGACTGCACTATCATAAATCCAAAATAGAAAGAATTGTTATTACTCCTTATTATTTCTATTTCATGCGGTGAATATATATATACACTGCCTGTCCAAAAAAAAAAGTCGCCACCTGGATTTAACTAAGCAAATAGTTATGAGCCTCCTATTGGATAATTACTGCATGGGCGATTATCTTTCAGCTGGCAATAAGTTATTTAATCCCAACTGGTGCATAGAGATGTCGCGAACATAAAATTTTCCGTCGGCGAACGCGAATTTCTGCAAATGTTCGCAACCAGGCGAACCGCCATAGACTTCAATAGGCAGGCAAATTTTAAAACCCACAGGGACTCTTTCTAGCCACAGTAGTGATGGAAAAGTTGTTTCAAGGGGACTAACACCTGGTCTGTGGCATGCCGGAGGGGGATCCATGGCAAAACTCCCATGGAAAATTACATAGTTGACGCAGAGTTGGATTTTAATCCATAAAGGGCATAAATCACCTAACAATCCAATTTTTTTTTGAACAACAAGGTTTAAAACATCCAGTGTGTGTATACGATCAGGTATGATGTTGTATCGATCAGGTAGTATAAGGGTTACGCCCGCTTCACAGACAGTGACAGACCAAACTCCCCTTTTAATGCACCGCAAACAGTCCATTTGCCCAACCGCAAACTTCCCATTTGCACAAGGTTGGATACCAAGCTAGCCATGTCCCGTTGATGTCATTGAAGGTTTCTTCCTCCACCCAGCCACGTACAACACCAAGGGTCCCCGAAAGGTGAATTGAATTGATTTTTCGAACGGGGAGATGGTTAAAAAAACGCTGGCTCCCTCCCCTTTGTTTGAATCCACGCCACGGTCACTGCGTCTGCACCGTGCAATTTACTGTCACACCCGATATGAGTGGTATTTTCTGTAGTACTATTCTCATCAGTTTAATCCCTGTTACGTCCCATATCAGGGATTGCCTTTTGTGAAAAAAAATGTAGGCCGGGTACCTTCGACTGCCTTCACAGTGACAGACCAAACTCTGATACACCAAACTGAATTGATTTTAGGAACCGGGAGATGGAAAAAGCAGCTTGGTCGGTCCTCTTACTCCCAAGTTGGGACACTGCACGTGCACGGAGCAATGTGCTGTGACACCCTATATGAGTGGTGTCTTAACTAGTACTATTCCTCTCAGTTTAATCCCTGTTACATACCCTATCTGGGGACGTGTGTGTCGAATTGATTAACCATTGTCGAATTAACGAACCATTACGACATCCTGCAATAATTTAGTTCTGAGCTTTGCACTTGCTTTGTATTGGAATTGATGGGGATTTCTTAAATTGTCTGCATTATTTCTAATAAACTATTAAGAGACTTTATTATGATTTTTTTATTTTATGTATTAAAAACCCACCCATACAACTTAAAAAAAATAAAATTGTTTTTTCTATGAAAAATTATCCAGCCGATCGCTTTTGGTCTGATCATAATGAAGCAACGGCCTTATCATCTGGGGTGTGGCAACATTGCCAACACACTCATAGAGGTGATGATCGCTTCATTGTGATACGCAAGCCCCTTCACCACAACAAGGTAATGATCACGAAGGGGAATTGACAATTGTATGTGCCTTTTTTTTTTGGTTTTGTTTTTGCAGCCACAGTGCAGCACCAGAGGCCAGAAAAATTAGGCATGTGCACATGCCTGAAAAATAATGTTATTGTTGCAGCCACTGTTGTAGCAGCGGCCGGAAAAATTGATGTTTTCAAGGCAGAAAGGTGACTAAAACATTGCGGCTTGAACCCTAGTTGGTGGCGGAGAATTCACGAAAGTCATCCGGTATGCAGACATTAATTACAGCAGAGTTGGGGCCATTTTGAGGCCAAGACATCAGGCCTTTTGTTAGTCAAACGTATCCCCCACTGTCAGTCCCTTCGGGATCCATGCCTCATTCATCTTAATGAAGGTGAGGTAATCAACACTTTTTTGACCGAGGCGACTTCTTTTGTCAGGGACAATGCCTCCTGCTGCACTGAAGGTCCTTTCTGACAGGACACTTGAAGCGGGGCAGGCCAGAAGTTCTATCGCAAACTGTGATAGCTCAGGCCACAGGTCAAGCCTGCACACCCAGTAGTCAAGGGGTTCATCGCTCCTCAGAGTGTCGATATATCTGCAGTTAAGGCGAGGTAGTCTGCTACCTATCGGTCGAGTCGTTCTCTAAGGCTGGATCCCAAAGGGCTGTGGTGATGTGTAGGACTGAAAAAGCTCTGCATGTCCTCCATCAACAACACATCTGTAAAGCGTCCTGTCCTTGCCGCCGTGGTCGTGGTAGGAGGAGGATTACTTTCACCTCTTCCCCTGTTAGATTCCCGTTGTGCAGTGACATCCCCCTTATAAGCTGTGTAAAGCATATTTTTTAGTTTTGTTTTGAACTGCTGCATCCTTTCTGACTTTCGGTAATTTGGTAACATTTCCGCCACTTTCTGCTTATAACGGGGGTCTAGTAGCGTGGCCACCCAGTACAGGTTGTTCTCCTTCATCCTTTTTATACGAGGGTCCCTCAACAGACATGACAGCATGAAAGACCCCATTTGCACAAGGTTGGATGCCGAGCTACTCATTTCCCATTCCTCGTCCTCACTGATGTCTTTGACGGTCTGTTCTTCACCCCAGCCACGTACAACACCACGGGTCCCAGATAGGTGACAACAACGAGCACCCTGGGATGCCTGCTGTGGTTGGTCTTCCTCCTCCTCAAAGCCACATTCCTCCTCTGACTCCTCTTCCTCATACTCCTCTTGCAGCGTTGCCGCAGGTCCGGCAAGCGATGATGACAAGGCTGTTTCTGGTGGTGATGGTGACCACAACTCTTCCTCTTCACGCTCATCTGATCCAGCCCTCTTCGCAGGGGACGCTCCAGGAAGAAAACAAATGGGATGAGGTCGCTGAGGGTGCCTTCGGTGCGACTGACTAGGTTTGTCACCTCCTCAAAAGGACGCATGAGCATACAGGCATTGCGCATGAGCATCCAGTAACGTGGCAAAAAAATTCCCAGCACCGCAGAGGCTGTCCTAGCACCCCGGTCATACAAATACTCGTTGACTGCTTTTTCTTGTTGGAGCAGGCGGTCGAACATTAGGAGTGTTGAATTCCAACGTGTCCGGCTGTCGCAAATCAAGCGCCTCACTGGCATGTTGTTTCGGCGCTGAATGTCTGAAAAGTGTGCCATGGCGTGTAGGAACGCCTGAAATGGCCACACACCTTCCTGGCCTGCTTGAAGACATCCTGTAAGCCTGGGTACTTGGAAACAAAGCATTGTACGATGAGATTCAACACATGTGCCATGCACGGCACATGTGACAACTTGCCCAAATTCAATGCCGCCAACAAATTGCTTCCATTGTCACACACCACTTTGCCGATCTCCAGTTGGTGCGGGGTCAGCCACTGATCCACCTGTGCGTTCAGGGCGGACAGGAGTTCTGGTCCGGTGTGGCTCTCTGCTTTCAGGCAAGTCAACCCCAAGACAGCGTGACCCTGTCGTATCCGGCATGTGAAATAGCCCCTGGGGAGCTGGGGGGATTCAGTTGATGTGCAGCCAGACGCCTGTAACGGGGTTCCGAAGGCGCACTCGGTCTCCCATTAGCCGCAGACCTGCTGCTTAGCTTCTGGAGCGAGGATCTGTGTTTGACCTTGTTCCCAGGGTGGCTTTGCTAGCTAGGAGGCCCCCTGCTCCTAAGTCTGCCTTGAACGCCGAGCTGATCACTCGGTGCTCGACTGGTTGGTCTGTCGGTCATGTGACGCTGGCCACTTCACATGACCCTCACTCCCCACTATAAATACAGGCAGCCTGCTGGCCACAGGTTGCCTGTTAATTTAGGTTCCACCTGTGACTTTGTCTTCCTGGCGTACTTACCTTCTGCTGAATTCCTGACGATCCTCTGCCTGCTCCTTGTGTACTTTGCTGCTCTCCTGGTATTCTGACCCCGGCCTCCTCCTAACGATCCTCTGCTGACTCCTTTGGTACTTCACGACTCTCCTGGTATTTATGACCCCGGCTTCTCCTGACAATTCTCTGCTTGCTCCATTTGTACTTTGTAGCTTTCCTGGTATTGACTCGGTCCGTTCACGTTCTGTTGTTTATCTGTCTGTCATCCCTGCACTTATTCCAAGCTAGGGATTGCCGTCCAGTTGTCCCCTGTCATTAGGACTCGCGAGGCAAGTAGGCAGGGCCAGGGGTAAGGGTGGAGCGCAGTGGTCACTTCCCTTCCCCCTGTGTGTGTGTGTACGCGACCATTTACAGATTAACAGGCCCAATAACCACTGTATAATGAATCCTCTGGTGACCCTGACGGACCGTGTCTCTAATCTGACGCAGATGGTGCAGGAGTTAGGGGAAAAACTCAGTTCTTTTGAGTTAGGGCAAGGTTCTTCCACTCCTCAGGCCTCCAGTCCGCATTTTGAGCCACAGATTAAGCTCTCAGAACCCTTTTCTGGAGACCGGAAGAAGTTTCTCTCTTTTAAGGAGAGTTGCAAACTTTACTTCCGTTTGCGCCCCGTGTCCTCTGGCCCCGAGAGTCAACGCGTGCACATTATCATTTCCCGACTACAGGGTGATCCCCAGGACTGGGCGTTCTCTTTACCTGCTGGTGCCAGTTGTTTATCTTCTGTGGAGGGGTTCTTTCAGGCCCTGGGTACCCTCTATGATGAACCAGACAGGGCTCTAGTAGCCGAGACGGCTCTAAAGGCACTGGTTCAGGGCAATCTACCTGCGGAGGATTATTGCACCCAATTCAGAAGGTGGTGTGTCCCCTCAGGATGGAACGAACCAGCCCTGAAGAGTCAGTTCAGGTCAGGTCTGTCTGATAATTTAAAGGATCTTCTGGTCAGTTATCAACTTCCAGAGACCTTAGAGGAGATGATGACCCTTGTTGTCCGACTTGACTGACGCGTTAGAGAGAGACTACAGGAACAACAGTTCTCTTCCCAGATGGTGGTCCAGCCAGAGGCCTATCCCAGAGACAATGCTGAGGTCTCCACCGAGGAACCCATGCAGGTTGGCATGACCCGAGGGAATCTTCGCCGCAGACGTGGAGAATGCTTTTACTGTGGAGATCCTGACCATTGGATCAACCAGTGTCCTAAGAAGGTCCTCTCTGTCAAGTCTCCTAAGGCAAGGCAACCTAAAGACCAGGTACACCATGATTTTTCTAAATGTAAGTTTTTGGTACCCATTACAATTTCTCTGGAAGTAGATAAATGGCCGGGTAAGGCCTTTATTGATTCTGGCTCAGCGGCCAGCTTTATTGACTCTGAGTATGCTGTAAGATTGGGTATTCTAATGTTTGCTTTACCAACTCCTATCCATGTCATGGCTATTGATGCTACTCCTCTTATTGGTGGTATGGTGAGCTCATGTACCTCAGAGTTTCTCTAACTGTGGGTGTGTGCCACTCAGAGAGATGTTCCCTTTTAGTCCTGGAGAACCTACCGGCTGAGGTGGTACTAGGGTTGCCTTGGCTCCGACTACATAACCCCACTATAGATTGGTCCAATGGGGAGTTGGTGAGATGGGGGCCTAAGTGTGACTCGTGCTTGTCCATGGTACAGGCTGGGGTCTCAGTAAAGTCTGATACTTTACCCACTGTTGTTAGGGAATATTTGGATGTATTCTCATCACCAACCCCGGAGGTTCTACCCCCCCATAGACCTTATGATTGTACTATAGAGCTTGTAGAGGGGCCAAGTTTCCTAAGGGGCGAATTTATAATCTTTCTAAGCCCGAACGCAAGGCCATGGAAGATTATATTAAGGAGAGCCTTGGTAAAGGGCATATTAGACCTTCTGTCTCTCCTATGGGGGCGGGGTTTTTCTTCGTTAAGAAAAAAGATGGAGGTCTTAGGCCATGTATTGATTACGGGAGATTAAATAAAATCACTGTCCAGAATAGATACTCCCTCCTATTTATTCCGGATTTATTTAACCAGGTTCTGGGGGCAACCTGGTTTTCCAAAATTGACCTGAAAGGGGCATACAATCTAATCCTAATCAAGGAGGGAGACGAATGGAAGACTGCGTTCAATACTCCGGTAGGACACTTTGAATATCAGCTGATGCCTTTTGGACTCAGCAATGCCCCAGCTGTGTTCCAAAACTTCATGAATGACATTCTTAGGGAGTTCTTAGGTAAATTTGTTATTGTCTATCTTGACGACATTTTGATATTCTCTGCTGACTTCGAATCCCATGTGTCTCATGTTAAACAAGTATTAGAGGTGTTAAGGGAGAATCAGCTATCCGCTAAGCAAGAGAAATGTGTCTTTGGTGTACAGGAGATTCTGTTTCTAGGGCATGTTCTGACTCCTCACGCCTTCAAGATGGATCCTGGTAAGGTACTAGCAATTAAGGAATGGGTAAGACCTTCATCCTTAAAGGCCTTACAACGGTTCTTAGGTTTCGCCAATTACTATCGTAAATTTATTATGAATTTTTCCGTAATTGCTAAACCGTTGACCGACCTTACTAAGAAAGGGGTGGATTTGGAGAATTGGTCTACTGAGGCCATTTCTGCATTTGAAAAATTAAAAAAGGCATTCAGTATCGCTCCCGTTCTGATCCAGCCTGATCAGGAGAAACCTTTTATTGTGGAGGTGGATGCGTCCGAGGACAGCGCAGGAGCAGTCCTTTCACAAGGTCCTGCTAGCCTCACTAACCTGAGACCATGTGCCTTCTTCTCCAGGAAATTCTCTCCCACGGAGAGAAACTACGACATAGGGAATAGGGAGCTGCTGGCCATTAAATGGGCATTTGAGGAGTGGAGGCATTTTCTGGAGGGGGCAAGGCATTGTGTAACTGTTGTCGCTGACCATAAAAACCTGATGTTTCTCGAGTCTGCTAAGAGGTTGAATCCCCGTCAAGCCAGATGGGCTCTGTTTTTTACTCGTTTTGATTTTTCCATTACGTTCAGGCTGGGAAGTAAAAATGTGAAGGCGGACGCATTATCTCGGAACTTTCATGCTTTTCAACCTACTGAGGTACCACCTGAATCCATCCTACCAGCAAAAATCTTCATAGCAGCTCTTACCCAGGATATCTCGGCTCGCATTAGGTCTGAACAACATCTGGCACCGGTATCCACCCCAACAGATAATTTGTTTGTTCCCGTACAATTTTGTCTCCAGCTGTTGGGTGAGTGTCACGATTCTGCCTTTTGTGGACATCCGGGTGTTGAGGGCACTAAGGATCTGGTTTCTAGATCTTATTGGTGGCCCACTCTAACTAGGGATGTCAAGTCCTACGTGTCAGCCTGTGAGGTTTGTGCCAGGTCCAAGACACCTAGGACTCGCCCTGCTGGTAACCTACGACCTCTACCCATTCCCAGTAGACCCTGGTCCCATATCTCGATGGACTTTATAACTGACCTACTGCCGGCGGAGGGTAAGACTGTAGTTTGGGTAGTGGTTGATAGGTTTAGCAAGATGGTCCATTTGATTCCCCTGTCTAAATTCCCGAATGCCAAAACCCTGGCTTCTATTTTTGTGAAAGAAATTGTTCGATTGCATGGTATCCCGGAAAATATTGTTTCTGACAGGGGTGTGCAGTTTGTGTCCAAATTCTGGAGGGCCTTAATCAATCTGTGGAACAATTCTTGAGGTTGTATGTTGCTGATGACCAGCAATTATGTGTGACATTTCTTCCATTGGCTGAATTTGCTTTGAATAACCGTGTCAATTCTTCTGCCGGGGTTTCACCTTTCTTTTGTAACCATGGTTTCCATCCCCGTTTTCATTCTGGGTCATCCGTCTCCTCCTCTAACCCTGAGGCAGATAGGCTCTCCTCTGAACGGTGCACAGTTTGGGCCCGGGTTCAATCGAACTTAGAAAAGGCTCAAAGTTCTCAGAAACTGAAGGCCGATAGGAGACGTTCAAGTGGGGTGAATTTTCAGATTGGGGATAAGGTATGGTTGTCCTCCAAGAATCTCTCTCTTAAGGTAGATTCTAAAAAGTTTGCTCCTCGTTTTATTGGACCATATAAGATCACGGAGGTGATTAACCCGGTATCATTTAGGTTGGAGCTGCCCGAGTCATTCCATATTCATAATGTGTTCCATAAATCTCTGCTTAAAAAATATTTTGAACCGGTAGTACCATCAAAAGCCTCGCCTCTGCCGGTTCTTGTTAATGATGCTGTCGAGTATGTGGTGTCTAAAATAGTGGATGTCAGGAAGGTGCGTAATTCCTTGCAGTACCTGATTCACTGGAAGGGGTATGGACCTGAAGAGAGATCTTGGGTACCTGCCAGGGAAGTTCATGCTCCTAGACTTCATTTAGAACACCCTGAAAAGCCATCGCCTGAAGTCTTGGGTCCGGTGGCCCCTCGTATAAGGGGGGTACTGTAACGGGGTTCCGAAGGTGCACTCGGTCTCCCATTAGCCGCAGACCTGCTGCTTAGCTTCTGGAGCAAGGATCTGTGTTTGACCTCGTTCCCAGGGCGGCTTTGCTAGCTGGGAGGCCCCCTGCTCCTAAGTCTGCCTTGAGCGCCGAGCTGATCACTCGGTGCTCGACTGGTTGGTCTGTCGGTCATGTGACGCTGGCCACTTCACATGACCCTCACTCCCCACTATAAATACAGGCAGCCTGCTGGCCACAGGTTGCCTGTTAATTTAGGTTCCACCTGTGACTTTGTCTTCCTGGCGTACTTACCTCCTGCTGAATTCCTGACGATCCTCTGCCTGCTCCTTGTTTACTTTGCTGCTCTCCTGGTATTCTGACCCCGGCCTCCTCCTGACGATCCTCTGCTGACTCCTTTGGTACTTCACGACTCTCCTGGTATTTATGACCCCGGCTTTTCCTGACAATTCTCTGCTTGCTCCATTTGTACTTTGTAGCTTTCCTGGTATTGACTCGGTCCGTTCACATTCTGTTGTTTGTCTGTCTATCATCCCTGCACTTATTCCAAGCTAGGGATTGCCGTCCAGTTGTCCCCTGTCATTAGGACTCGCGAGGCAAGTAGGCAGGGCCAAGGGTAAGGGTGGAGCGCAGTGGTCACTTCCCTTCCCCCTGTGTGTGTGTGTGTGTACGCGGCCGTTACAACGCCACAGCAGAAGAGGACTCAGCCGAGGAGGTTATCGAAGAGGATGGAGTAGGAGGAGTAGAGGATGTGGCAGTAGGCCTGCCTGCAATTCGTGGCGGTGTCACCAACTCCGCTGCAGAGCCACGCATTCCATGCTTGGCAGCCGTCAGCAGGTTGACCCAATGCGCAGTGTAGGTGATATACCTGTCCTGACTGTGCTTTGCAGACCAGGTATCAGTGGTCAGATGGACCCTTGTCCCAACACTGTATGCCAGAGATGCCATGACTTCCTTTTCAATCACTGAGTAGAGGTTTGGGATTGCCTTTTTTGAAAAAAAAATTTGTCCGGGTACCTTCCACTGTGGTGTCCCAATAGCGACAATTTTTTTTGAAGGCCTCAGACTCCACCAGCTGGTATGGTAAAAGCTGGCGGGCTAAGAGTTCCGTCAAGCTAGCTGTCAGACGCCGGGCAAGGGGGTGACTCTGTGACATTGGCTTCCCACGCTCAAACATTTCCTTTACAGACACCTGACTGTGGGCAGATGAGATGGAACTGCTGAAGGTGAGAGGCGGAGTGGCGGGTGGTTGAGAGGGGGCAAGGAGGACAGCAGTGATTGACGTGGCTGAAGATGCTGGACCAGGAGGAGGATGGTGGCTTTGAGCTTGTGTGCTGCTTCTACTCGTCATCATGTGTTGATCCCATAGGCGTTTGTGATGTGCGATCATGTGCCTTCGCAAAGCAGTTGTACCTAGGTGGGTGTTGGATTTCACATGACTCAGTTTCTTTTGGCACAGGTTGCAAATGGCATTGCTATTGTCAGAGGCAGACACACCAAAAAAATGCCACACTGCTGAGCTTTGCAATGACTGCATTCTGGTGGTGGGAACAGCATGCGTTGATTGGCGTGCTGTCTGGCTGACCCCGGGTGCCGATACATGCTGTCTGACTGTGCCACTAGCTCCTTGCGCCGACCTCCCCCTGCTTCCAACTCGTCTCCTCCTTCTCTCTGTCTCCCCTTCTGAACTTTCCCCTTCTTCTTCTCTTCGACCAGGCACCCACGTGGCATCCACGGACACATCGTCATCATCAACCACTTCAACTGTATCTGACACCTGAGCAAAGGAAGCAGCAACGGGTACAACATCATCATCATCATCACACTGTACGTCCATGTGTGTAATGCTGCCTGACTGAGACATATCCCTGTTATCTCCATCCTCTGGCAATAATGGTTGCGCATCACTAATTTCATCCAACTGATGTGTAAATAACTCCTCTGAGGGATCAAGTGAAGTGGCTGTGGTGGTAGTGGTGGTGGTGGCGGTGGACGGGAGAGTGGTAACTTGAGAGCAGGTGACCAAAGCTGAACTGGAGGAGGATGGTGCGTCAAGGTTCTTAGCGGAAGCTGTTGAAGATTGGGTGTCCTGTGTAAGCCAGTCAACTATTTTCTCCGAATTTTTTGGGTTCAGGGTACGTGGCCTCTGAACACTGGGCATTATTCCAGGGCCAGTGGAAATCACAGCACCACGACCACGACGGCCCCTGCGGGGTGGCCTCCCTCTGCCTGTCATTTTATATTAGATAAGTGTTACTATGCGTGCAAGGTACTGTGCCACCCTATATAAGTGGTGGGCAGTGGGCACAGTACAGTCTGTGTGGGCCTGACACACACTGGCTTGCAACTGTGATTATAACACAGAAAAAGATTAAATAGAATTTTTTTTTATCTGCGAGGTATTTGTGAGTGAGTGACACCCTGTAACGGTATGAGTGGAGGCCTAGCCAGTGGCCACAATACAGTCTGTGTGGGCCTGACACACACTGGCTTGCAACTGTGATTATATCACAGAAAAAGATTAAATAGAATTTTTTTTTATCTGCAAGGTATTTTCTGTCACACCCTGTATGAATGGTGTGCACACAGTACTGTCTGTGACTGAGCCTGCAGCCTCTCACACACGGGGAGGCAACTGCAATATATATATATACAGGGAGTGCAGAATTATTAGGCAAGTTGTATTTTTGAGGATTAATTTTATTATTGAACAACAACCATGTTCTCAATGAACCCAAAAAAACTCATTAATATCAAAGCTGAATATTTTTGGAAGTAGTTTTTAGTTTGTTTTCAGTTTTAGCTATTTTAGGGGGATATCTGTGTGTGCAGGTGACTATTACTGTGCATAATTATTAGGCAACTTAACAAAAAACAAATATATACCCATTTCAATTATTTATTTTTACCAGTGAAACCAATATAACATCTCAACATTCACAAATATACATTTCTGACATTCAAAAACAAAACAAAAACAAATCAGTGACCAATATAGCCACCTTTCTTTGCAAGGACACTCAAAAGCCTGCCATCCATGGATTCTGTCAGTGTTTTGATCTGTTCACGATCAACATTGCGTGCAGCAGCAACCACAGCCTCCCAGACACTGTTCAGAGAGGTGTACTGTTTTCCCTCCTTGTAAATCTCACATTTGATGATGGACCACAGGTTCTCAATGGGGTTCAGATCAGGTGAACAAGGAGGCCTTGTCATTAGATTTTCTTCTTTTATACCCTTTCTTGCCAGCCACGCTGTGGAGTACTTGGACGCGTGTGATGGAGCATTGTCCTGCATGAAAATCATGTTTTTCTTGAAGGATGCAGACTTCTTCCTGTACCACTGCTTGAAGAAGGTGTCTTCCAGAAACTGGCAGTAGGACTGGGAGTTGAGCTTGACTCCATCCTCAACCCGAAAAGGCCCCACAAGCTCATCTTTGATGATACCAGCCCAAACCAGTACTCCACCTCCACCTTGCTGGCGTCTGAGTCGGACTGGAGCTCTCTGCCCTTTACCAATCCAGCCACGGGCCCATCCATCTGGCCCATCAAGACTCACTCTCATTTCATCAGTCCATAAAACCTTAGAAAAATCAGTCTTGAGATATTTCTTGGCCCAACTCTTGACGTTTCAGCTTGTGTGTCTTGTTCAGTGGTGGTCGTCTTTCAGCCTTTCTTACCTTGGCCATGTCTCTGAGTATTGCACACCTTGTGCTTTTGGGCACTCCAGTGATGTTGCAGCTCTGAAATATGGCCAAACTGGTGGCAAGTGGCATCTTGGCAGCTGCACGCTTGACTTTTCTCAGTTCATGGGCAGTTATTTTGCGCCTTGGTTTTTCCACACGCTTCTTGCGACCCTGTTGACTATTTTGAATGAAACGCTTGATTGTTCGATGATAACGCTTCAGAAGCTTTGCAATTTTAAGAGTGCTGCATCCCTCTGCAAGATATCTCACTATTTTTGACTTTTCTGAGCCTGTCAAGTCCTTCTTTTGACCCATTTTGCCAAAGGAAAGGAAGTTGCCTAATAATTATGCACACCTAATATAGGGTGTTGATGTCATTAGACCACACCCCTTCTCATTACAGAGATGCACATCACCTAATATGCTTAATTGGTAGTAGGCTTTCGAGCCTATACAGCTTGGAGTAAGACAACATGCATAAAGAGGATGATGTGGTCAAAATACTCATTTGCCTAATAATTCTGCACACAGTGTATATATATATATAGTCGGAAAAATGAGCGGTACTCCAAGGATGAAAGCAGTGAACCCTTTATTCACACCGGTGGTGCAACGTTTCGGCTCTAGTCACGAGCCTTCCTCAAGCAAAGATACAACTCAAATGACAGTGATTATATAGGGAGTACAAATCATGTGGTCACAGCCCAGTGGGTGTGTTCAACAATTCATAAAAATACATAACAATAATTAGCAATAAATACACATCGTGCCTGTTAGTACAGAGAAATATGTTGATCATCATTAAAAGCAGTGATAAGTGTTAAATACAGAACAATATATGGATCAGGTACATAAACATGATCAGATGATGTGCCAACATATAGTGTATACATTATACATAAGTGTATGGGGGAGGAGCAACGAAGTAATATCGCAGAACATACCTATCTAGCAAGGAGGCTCATTCAGCGCCGTGAAGTCGGCGTTGTGGATATCTTTCTGCGCAGGCGTGGCAGCACACCAATAGCGTGTGCTCAGCAGACCAAGAATGCTGCACGTCATCGCGCGAATCGAGCTAAACGCGCCATCTTTGTTACTGGAAAGCTGCCCATAAACCAGCACTATGCATATCGCACCCAACCAAGGACAAAAACGGGCATAGGGGGTTAGAAAAGGGCAAAGGGAATCCCATTTAGCAGGGTACCCATATACCCCATCCTGGCAGAAAATCCATCGCAACCACGATAACCGCAGTATCTGCAAGGATAACGCCAGGAATTCCAACCTCCCATCCTGCCCGAGAGGGATCTCCTCTGTGTGGTCCACAGATGCTGCAAAAGTGTGTGCAGTTCAGCTCCCAATACTAAAGGAAAATTGTAAAAAGGAGGATTTTAATAGGGTGTCATAACGCGGTGTCTGCCATGCCTGCCAGCAACAGAACTGAACCAAACATAAATATAGAATGTAAAATATAATAGAATGAACCCCTTCCACGGTATGCTGCGTGTACTCCGACCATATGTTCCGTACCCCAAGGTGCAAAGTGAAAGTGATCTAAAAAAAGGAAAAAAATTGTTAGAATAGGAGAATCGTGAGTTGTATAACTCTCAGCGTATGTACACAATAATGCAAAACAGTATCAAGCAATGAAAAGAGGGCAAACCAACCCTCACAGAACATCCCCAAAATTATAGTCAGCGTTCAAGCCCTTTGGCTTCAGGCTATCCAACTTATGGATCCAGCTCAACTCTCTGCGTTTAAGTATCCTGGATCTATCCCCCCCTCGCCGAGGCTGGGGTATATGATCCAGGATCCAGCACCTCAGATCGCTTTCTTTGTGCATGGCCTCAGTAAAATGTTTCGCTACCGGCAAATCCAGCCGTCTTTTGCGTATACTGAGGCGGTGATTATTGAGGCGGGTCTTCAATTCAGTTGTTGTCTCACCCACATAAAGCAAATTACATGGGCAAGACAACACATAGATGACATGATTAGAATCACAAATCAGGTGAAATAAAATGGCATAGGACACACCGGTATTAGGATGTACAAAATACCTTCCCTTACGGATGTATCTGCAATTAACGCAGTTTAGGCAGGGAAAGCAGCCTAAGCCAGACTTAGTCAATTTGGTTTGCTTCAAAGATCCCCTGGAGCCAATATCGGCCTTGACCAACTGGTCACGCAGGTTCCGTGATTGGCTGAACGTATCCTGCGAGGCATAGGGGGAGACACCACCTTCCTCAACACCCCATCTGCAAAAGAGCTAAAGCGCAAGTATGAAAATCTTTCCAAACGCATCATTTCTCTGCGTCTTCACATGATGACCCTTGGTGAATACCATAGGACACAAAAAATTCCCCGAGGGATGCGGTCTAACATCCGACCAAATCTGTTTTTTGATAACCCTGTGTTTTGCAAAAAGTTTGAATCGTTATCAAATCGCTATTCATTAGACTTTATTTTGCTCAACATTGAGTATCTGCAACACGAATTGTCTACTCTGCAGTGCGAAAAGGGTGATATTGAAGCCAGTCTGCAGTCTCTCTTATCTCCTGAAGATCTCACCAAATATATGGAGGATACGTCCTCCCATATGAAATCTTTCCAAACAGATTCAGAGGAAAACAAAAGGGTGAAATGGTGCAGGGATGCAGACGACTACAGGAAAGGGAATATCTATAATTGGCAGACCGACAGACAACTCAACATGCAACAGCGAGACAACAGGAGACGGAGAAAGACAACTCAGGCATCCCCTAATGTGGAGCAGTCTTTTTTAGAGAAGGGTCCACAGCAACTGGAGAGATGCGGCGACGCATCAGGAGAGGTTGCCGTGGACACAGGAGGGCCAGGCGGAGCACGCAGCAGCAAGACCAGGTCAATGGCAATGAAGTCCGCTCCAGGGAGGAAGAAGTGACTGTCGTCAATTTATCCTCTAAGGAATTGACTGCTACTCAAGTGAGTGTCCTGTCCAAGGGATTTTCGTTTTGTCCCAGTGCACCAGTTGATTGGTTTGAAATAGAATCCAATCTGTTTTCTTTCTTTCGGCGAATCAAGCTGAAAGTATGGTTCCACAAGAAGAGTGCAGTTGCGAGACCCCAGATGAGTGATTTCACTCTGGGTTCTCTCAACCTATTTTCTAAAAGTAATTTTGTACCAGTTATCAATGAGCCAACTGTTGATGGGGAATTTCTGAGCTCAGGTTATCCTCTTCGGGGAAGCCTGATTTCAGATACCCCAATCTGACTACCACTGAGATAGAAACCTTGGAGTCCCTCAGATCCGACCCCACCCTCACTCTCACCCTCACTCTCAAACCCGCTGACAAGGGGGGTGCGGTCGTGGTGATGGACACCACCAAATATGTACAGGAAATTATGCGACAACTGGATGACCCACAGGTGTATAGGATTTTAGATTCTGACCCCAAATTTATGATAGCGGATATCATCCACCGATGTCTTAGGGAGGCTCTGACCGCAGGCATTATCGATGGGGGTCTTAGTGATTTTCTTGAGGTAGCACATCCGGTCACTCCGGTGATCTATGTGCTGCCCAAGATTCACAAGACCCTCATCGATCCCCCGGGACGACCCATTGTCTCGGGTTCTGACTCTATCTTCAGCGGCATAGCTATATTCCTAGACAAAGTTCTGCGGGAATTTTCCATAGGGGGGTCATCCTATATACAAGACACATCTGAATTTTTGATTAAATTACAAAGCGTTGATTTAACCCAGGTGTCCTCAGTGTTACTTGCATCTTTTGACGTGACTTCACTATACACGTCAATTGTACATGATAGGGGCCTCAGGGCGGTGGAGAAAATGCTGAGGACATCAGCCTACACTCCTCAAGCCTCTGAATTCATCATTGATTTACTTAAGATTGTGCTTCAATATAACTACTTTCTCTTCAGGGACGTATTTTATTTGCAAGAATGTGGTGTGGCCATGGGGTCTCACGTGGCCCCCACGTATGCAAATATTTTCATGCGGTGCTATGAGGAAGATGTCGTCTATCTGTCCCACCACTTCAGCCATGTGCTGAGGTGGTGGCGATATATCGACGACATCTTCCTCATATGGACAGGTTCTGAGACTGACCTGGCTGAGTTTCACGACTTCTTGAACAGCCATGATCCCGACCTACAGTTTACCCTCATTCATTCCCGTACTGAGATCCAGTTTTTGGACACACGAGTAGTGTTCAACGAGGGTGTGTTGCACACTGAGTTGTACACAAAACCCACGGATACCAACACGTTTTTGTGCTACAACAGCTCACACCCTCGGAGAATGATCCGGTCGCTACCCTTCTCCCAATTTCTCCGTGTCAAACGTGTTGTCTCTGAGGAGAGCAAACTTGATGCGACTCTGAATTCCATGGCTGTTAAGTTTCATGACAGGGGTTATCCCAAACCACTGTTGAACGAACACATGGACAGAGTGCGCACGCTTGATAGGACTGAATTACTGACAAAACGGGGCACTGTCCAGAAAAAGGCCAGGATTCCGTTTGTTTCAGTATACACTGAACTCAGTCCTTCAATTAACAAGATATTGAACAAACATTGGGGATTGTTGGGTACATGCTTCAAAGATATCCCTGAGTTCTCATGTCCACCATTGTCATCATATCGCCGATCACGGAACCTGCGTGACCAGTTGGTCAAGGCCGATATTGGCTCCAGGGGATCTTTGAAGCAAACCAAATTGACTAAGTCTGGCTTAGGCTGCTTTCCCTGCCTAAACTGCGTTAATTGCAGATACATCCGTAAGGGAAGGTATTTTGTACATCCTAATACCGGTGTGTCCTATGCCATTTTATTTCACCTGACTTGTGATTCTAATCATGTCATCTATGTGTTGTCTTGCCATGTAATTTGCTTTATGTGGGTGAGACAACAACTGAATTGAAGACCCGCCTCAATAATCACCGCCTCAGTATACGCAAAAGACGGCTGGATTTGCCGGTAGCGAAACATTTTACTGAGGCCATGCACAAAGAAAGCGATCTGAGGTGCTGGATCCTGGATCATATACCCCAGCCTCGGCGAGGGGGGGATAGATCCAGGATACCTAAACGCAGAGAGTTGAGCTGGATCCATAAGTTGGATAGCCTGAAGCCAAAGGGCTTGAACGCTGACTATAATTTTGGGGATGTTCTGTGAGAGTTGGTTTGCCCTCTTTTCATTGCTTGATACTGTTTTGCATTATTGTGTACATACGCTGAGAGTTATACAACTCACGATTCTCCTATTCTAACAATTTTTTTCCTTTTTTTAGATCACTTTCACTTTGCACCTTGGGGTACGGAACATATGGTCGGAGTACACGCAGCATACCGTGGAAGGGGTTCATTCTATTATATTTTACATTCTATATTTATGTTTGGTTCAGTTCTGTTGCTGGCAGGCATGGCAGACACCGCGTTATGACACCCTATTAAAATCCTCCTTTTTACAATTTTCCTTTAGTATTGGGAGCTGAACTGCACACACTTTTGCAGCATCTGTGGACCACACAGAGGAGATCCCTCTCGGGCAGGATGGGAGGTTGGAATTCCTGGCGTTATCCTTGCAGATACTGCGGTTATTGTGGTTGCGATGGATTTTCTGCCAGGATGGGGTATATGGGTACCCTGCTAAATGGGATTCCCTTTGCCCTTTTCTAACCCCCTATGCCCGTTTTTGTCCTTGGTTGGGTGCGATATGCATAGTGCTGGTTTATGGGCAGCTTTCCAGTAACAAAGATGGCGCGTTTAGCTCGATTCTCTGTTGAGCATGCGCACTGGATCACACACTGTGTTCTTCCGGGAGGACGTCTGTAGTGACGTAGGGGCGCCGGCTCACTGCGATGACGTGCAGCATTCTTGGTCTGCTGAGCACACGCTATTGGTGTGCTGCCACGCCTGCGCAGAAAGATATCCACAACGCCGACTTCACGGCGCTGAATGAGCCTCCTTGCTAGATAGGTATGTTCTGCGATATTACTTCGTTGCTCCTCCCCCATACACTTATGTATAATGTATACACTATATGTTGGCACATCATCTGATCATGTTTATGTACCTGATCCATATATTGTTCTGTATTTAACACTTATCACTGCTTTTAATGATGATCAACATATTTCTCTGTACTAACAGGCACGATGTGTATTTATTGCTAATTATTGTTATGTATTTTTATGAATTGTTGAACACACCCACTGGGCTGTGACCACATGATTTGTACTCCCTATATAATCACTGTCATTTGAGTTGTATCTTTGCTTGAGGAAGGCTCGTGACTAGAGCCGAAACGTTGCACCACCGGTGTGAATAAAGGGTTCACTGCTTTTATCCTTGGAGTGCCGCTCATTTTTCCGACTATATTCATCAGGGAAACCAGTCCATTCCCTTTGGGACGCGCACCCGCCTTCTCCCTCTGGAGCCAGTGCCGCCATTTTTCTTTCTATATATATATATATATATATATACATACAGTACAGACCAAAAGTTTGGACACACCTTCTCATTCAAAGTGTTTTCTTTATTTTCATGACTATGAAAATTGTAGATTCACACTGAAGGCATCAAAACTATGAATTAACACATCTGGAATTATATACGTAACAAACAAGTGTGAAACAACAGAAAATATGTCATATTCTAGGTTCTTCAAAGTAGCCACCTTTTGCTTTGATTACTGCTTTGCACACTCTTGGCATTCTCTTGATGAGCTTCAAGAGGTAGTCCCCTGAAATGGTTTTCACTTCACAGGTGTGCCCTGTCAGGTTTAATAAGTGGGATTTCTTGCCTTATAAATGGGGTTGGGACCATCAGTTGCGTTGAGGAGAAGTCAGGTGGATACACAGCTGATAGTCCTACTGAATAGACTGTTAGCTGCTTTTTTCTTGCCATAATACAAATTCTAACAGTCTATTCAGTAGGACTATCAGCTGTGTATCCACCTGACTTCTCCTCAACGCAACTGATGGTCCCAACCCCATGTACTTATGTACTCTTAGCAGTAAACATAAGATTTATTAGATAACCAGCACCAAGTGAAAGTACCAGTCACACAGTTAGAAAAACAGTTAACACTTTGTGACAGAACGGCTCAATATTTTTAATAAAATTGAAAATATGATTTTTAGCCAAAAATGAATAAAATGCAATCATAAACAAAAATTGCCTCCCAAAGTGTACATAATCTTTAAGGAAGCTACAGTCCCAATAACCCAGAAAACGGAGGTAACACCAACCAAAGAAAAGAGTGTGGCGGCCCGGGTGTCATCATTGGAAGAGGTGATTAGAGAAATAAAGGAGGCACTGTCTGTGAGAAAGGAGAGAGTGGCACCTCAGTCTCATGATAGAGGACAATCCTAACCCGTGCATAGGCAGTTCTACAGAGGGGCCCAACCTGCAAGAAGATGCTGGACATGTAACAGGAGGGGCACTTGGCTAGAAACTGCGCCAACCATGGCACTATCAACAACCAGAGAAATTTAAACTAGTTCCACGTGCAATTGAGGGGCAAATTGTAGTAGGAAGTGCAGATATGTGCCCCCTGCTGGAAGCTATCGACCTAGTGGGAGAGAGCCCACTTGTTACAGCCAAGTTTAATTTTCAAGACCACTTTCCCTCCACCCTGCACCAGGGAAGTGCAGAATGAGTTAATCTGAAAGCTGCCAATAGTCTGCCCATTCCAGCAGTTGGAGTCATGCAAGCTGAAATTGAGCTTTGTGGTAACAAATCGCATTTTTCCTAAAATGTGTGAGGACTAAGGACATGGGGCAAGGAACTCTGGGAAGGCGAGATCCCCTAGATTGACATGCCTGCATGCAGCCAATCAGCAGCCGGCCAGCCCTGTCACAGCCCTATAAATACGTCGGCCATCTTACAGTCAGACATTTTCCAGTGTTCAGAGTGCAGGGACAGACGTGTGAAGGCACTAGGGACAGCTATTGGAAAAACGTGGGGGAAAAAATGGACAAAAAAAAGATTTATAAATGCAGGGAAAGGATACGGAGGAATCATTTCACAGCATCTTAGTGCAGGGAGAGACGTCAGAAGGCTCTAGGGACATTGATAGGAAAGTGATTTACAAGTGCAGGGAACCATTATTTGAGGATCCGAATAGTCAGTAGACAGCTCTGTCATTCAAGCTTTTTGTTATTGGGCTGCAAGTCTTACAGTATGTTGAAAAGCCTTTAGAGGCTAATGTCTTAGTATCTTATTCAGTACTACAAGAAAAATATATACACATTTCACTTCTGCAGTTATTTCTGGTGAAAGCGCAAAGGGGCATATTTCAGTAACAAAAACAAATATATACACACTGTTGCAGTTATTTCTGGTGAAAGCATATAGGGGCGTATCTCAGTACTACCAGAAAAATATATACGCACTTCACTAATTAATTGTTTTCTGGTTAAAGCGTATAGTGGCCTATTTCATTCCAACAAGAAATATATATTCTCAGGTCACTTCTGCAGTTATTTCTGGTGAAAGCGTATAGGGGCGTATGTCGTTAAAAAAATAATAATAATAAAAAAATATATATATACAGTATACGCACTGCACTGTTGCAGTTATTTCTGGTGAAAGCGTATAGGGGCATATTTCAGTAAAATAAGAAAGATATATATGCACTGCACTGTTGCAGTTATTTCTGGTGAAAGCGTATAGGGGCATATTACAGTAAAAAAATAAAAATATATTCTCAGTGCATTTCTGCAGTTAATTCTGTTGAAAGCGTATAGGGGCTGTAAGGTATCAGTTCTTTTTCGGGGGTCATTGTCACAATTAGATTCGCCACAGCCGGATTGCAGGTCCAAACGTGAGATTTATTTTCACAGCAACAACAAAACAGTACAAAATAAAAGCCTTGCCTGTCTGGGCTCTAACTAAACAGGAATAATCCTACCTCACTTATAGCACCGTTCACACACAGTACCAACATGCGGCTTTCTTAACCAGTACTCCAGCACTTCCAGGCTGTTACGAAGTCCAGTACCTTTGGGGGATTGTGGCCCAGAAGTCCGCCTGACTCTGGCCTAGCGACCATCGATTCCCAGACCTCGCGGAGTCCCCCAAAACTCAGGCTAACACCTAACCCTGTGGCCCCTCCAGCAGGCCTCTGTTGCACCAAGATTCTCTCTCATTGACTGATAGTCTGGCCTGGGCTCTTATCCCAGACTGATTGTGTCACCTGGTGCTGCCTCAGACCTGATGACTGAAGGAGAAGACACAGAAACTCCTGCCATAAATCTCATCTAGCAGCTATGAGGCCTGTCACTGCCTCGCATACCCCCCCTTTGTTTAACCCCATAGGGGTGAACACTAGCATCAAATCCAGATTCTAATGAACCGGCATCAACCTGGCCTACAGTCTTCATCTTATTCTGCCAGACCCAGGACAACAGCGCTTGGTTTGTCACCCTCATGAGTTTATTACAGAGCCGATAAGACCTACGGGATTTTCTTGCCCATCTCATGAGCAGGTACTCTCTTTCACGGGCGAGGGTGATGCGCTTTCGCACCTGTGGTCTCTCTCTTCTCTTTTCTTTTTTCTGTTCCTCTCCACATTTGGCATTCGGTTTCTGGACCTTCTCTCAGAACATGTTTTTATACGACCGGCAGGCTCTCTTTTTAGATTTTCTAGCTTCTGCACACGCTCCTCATGTCCTTTCTTGGACTGCTGCAGCTCTTGACCGAACTGTTCCCAGTAATGGTTGTGTTCGACCCTTTCTCCATTGCCTTGAGGGGCTCCTTCAGCAGAGCAGGCTTATCCCTGCTTGCTTCTTTTACATGCCTCCGATTCACTACTTCCTTCTTTCCAGCAGTGGTTTCTCCCACTTTGTCGGCAGTTTTAGAGACCTTGGCTTCTTTAGTGGGTTTTTCCGCCACTGTAGATGCTCCTTAGGTCAGTTCGGCACCTGAGGACTTCACGTCCTCCAACACCTCGGCCTTAACTTCTTCAGCCTTGGTTTTCTTGGACCCGGCATCATATACTTTCCCTCTTAAATCCTTTTCCTCATCGTGGTAGGAGGTACCGGGGACAACAGGGACTTCACCAGACTTGTAGACCACTGGCATTTTCTCCAGAGGCTCAATTAGGACACTGTTCTCCTTTCGGGAAGAATTCAGGAGAGTCAACCCACAGTAGTAAAAATGATCTGCATACTGGTCGTCCAACTCCTCGTATTCCTTCCCCAGCAGGCTGCTGGCTACTTGGAAGGCTTTTCAGGCGGAGGGGACGTCTTTCAGGACCAGTTCCTGGCTACTCACTGCCGTGAGTCTCTTGGCCTCTGCATCTACATCAGCCCCATCCTTGGGTTCAGCAGAAAGATCTTCCGTCTTATCTGCCTCGGTCGGCATGGCAGCTCCACCATCTCCAGATCCCTTCTTAACAGGCTCTTGCTTAGATTTCTCCAACTCATAGACGTTCTTGCCGACGTCATCCTTTGAGCTCATAAGATCCTCCATCTCTGCTCTGAGTTGCTTGTTCAACCTTTCAAACTCATCTCGCTCCTCTTGCGCTTCTTCAAAGGCTCTAGCCAAGGAGAGGGCCTTGGTCTCTTTTTTCCCCGAGCACCCGCCTTTGCTTGGTCATGTTCTTCGGCTTATCGGGCCAAGATGTATTTCTCTTCAGCCTGGGGCCGGTCAAACTTTTTCAGTTTTTTCTTCGTTTTTTTTTCACCAGTTTGTTGGAAGCGCCACTCTCTTGGGCCTCCTGGTCCAAATGCTCCTTGCTGGGTTCTGCGGCAACAGATATAGGAGTATCACTATTTTTTTTTAGAGACCCTGTGGGGGTTTCACCCAGCGTCCCTTCATGCACTTTATCGGTGTCTACCACAGTTTTCTGTATTTCTTTGGCGCCTTTGCTCTTCACCTGGATATCAGGCCGTAGACCCTTCAGCTCACTCATTTCTTTCGGGGTCTCCTCACTTGACCCC
Organism: Bufo bufo; assembly: GCF_905171765.1. Taxonomy (NCBI): domain Eukaryota; kingdom Metazoa; phylum Chordata; class Amphibia; order Anura; family Bufonidae; genus Bufo; species Bufo bufo. Next base: position 607,035,739 of record NC_053391.1, read on the forward strand.
TCTGCAGCCTTCTTCAGTGACTCTGTAAAGACAGCTAGTCTTTCCTTTATCAGATCTAGGGACTGTATCGAGAGGAAGGAATCATCTTCCTGCTTGCAGCTGTACCGACATGTCAGGTCATTTACCACGGACTGGGTATGGGTCTAAGACATTAGACTGAAGTCTGCCCACTTAACTCTCGTCATGTCAGATACAACTGTCATCTGGTCGCTACTAGTAACAACCTCAACTTCACAAGACTTCAACCTGGTAGCTTCCCTCTCGGAGTTGCTAATAGTCACTGTTAACGCTGTTAACGCTGACCTCTCGGGGCACTGACAAGTTAATCCCTACCTGGGACATTACTTTATTGATCATAGAACACTGTGGAGACTGCATATCCACCTCTGGTACCTGTGGTACACCCTCTAGGACTGCCACCCTTTCTTGCACGTTCACCAGAGTAGGATTGCTCCACTCTGTGCTCACAATATTTATCAACTCTTCTGCCTTTTTTATAATTTTTCCTACAGGGGGGTGCTATTTCCCCGACCACATCTTGCAACGGAAAAGGCATGTCATCATCATCACATTTTTCACAAGACGTCACATTTTCATTTTGCATTTTATCAGCACCATTGTTGCTAATAGTCACTTCATTTAAAGGGCTAGAAACCACCTCTGCAGGAGTTTCACCACTAGCTGCAGAAGTGTTTCCCCACTTCACCTCATGTACGAGCACCTTAACATCGAGTTCACATCTTTTGCAAAAATCCACATTGTCATTATGCCGTTCAAGTAACTTGACACTTTAACTTTGCATATTATCTGCACCCTTGTTCTCAATGTGCAGCTCCTTCACATTATCATTTAAAGGGACATGTACAGGTTCTGCAGGAGTTTTGTCAATCTCTGCAGAAGTGTCTCCATTACTCAAAACCTCCAAGCATAAGGGGAAATTATGGCCCAACATTCCCTCATGTATGAGCGTATTTATACATCAGGTTCACAAGTCCCAGTTCTCACCGGAGACTTTCCCTCAGTGAGAACCACCTGCTAGTCCTTATTATCCACATAATTGTCCCGAACATTTAAAATTTTTCAGTCTCTCGGGCGGCTATCATGCTACCTTGTAAGCCGTGTACTAGGGTGGGCTCCCCAGGTTACAGGGAAGTTACAGGCAAGAAAAGCGACACTGACACCAGCTTTATATGCAAGAACAGAAACTTTACTTTAACAATAGTAATAACACAACAATATGAATATACACAGACAAAGATATGCCCCTGGCTCCCAGTCACTGTCCCTGTCCAAGGGACAGGCCTAGTATACAGCAGAGCCTGCAAGTCATGCTGTGCCGCTAAAGAGGACATACCTAGCCGGTGGCGAACGCAGCAGAGTCTGCAAGTCAAAATACTGCGCCGCAGAACAGTTCTGTCCGGCCTAGAAAAACATATAACCCTAACTATCTAACAATGTTCAGGCATAGGCTTAGTCTCTGTTACTTCAGGTGCCACACAGTATAAGACAATGAGTTACCAGGTGTACTGATCTACGTCCGTTCTGAGCCCAAGGATGCTGCTTCCTCGGGATCAGACTTCTGCCCACACGCTGTACACTGTCTTCCTGGAACAATCTCTCTTTCAAAGAGCCGGATCCAAGTAAGGGACAACAACTAGTCTCCTTCCTCTGTGTGCCGTTCACTCCTGGACACCCGAAAGCCAAGATGGAATCGGATTCAGTCTCTCACAGAACATTGCTTCCACCATGTCAGATCAGCACTTCCTGGTTCACTCAGAAGCAGCTTGCATGAGTCATCACCTGCTTTACATATGCAAATCCCAGAGTGTGCTGGTTGTAGCTGCAAAACAGTGGCCTCTAGTGCCCGGAATGCCAAATGACAGTTTCAATACAATTTAGGCACAAACATTATACTGGAAGAGCTGTTTCACGATCTCACATGCCACCCTACTAGAGGTTGTCGTCTTCGGGAACTCTCCCCATACAAACTCATCCTATGCATAGCGCTGTGGAGGCACACCAGCATTGGGCCTCACTGACCTTCTCAGATTGAGGGGCTCAGAAATACTGGGGACATCAGGCATATTTAACAAGAGAGGAGCTGGTGACTGTTCATCATTGCACCTGGGTGGCAAGCCTGCCATGGCCGGAACCTCTGTGGACACCTGGGCAGGGATAACCCACCATTCCTCCACTTTCTCATCTGAGGGACTTTCCTCTGTACTATGAGCGTGAGGAGGCACCCCCCCCCCACACACACACACACACCGGCTCATCAAAATTGCAACGTCTCAACATATTACGGTGTAAGTTCCGTTAGGGTCCCCCTGTCCCTACTGGCTCTACCTCATAGACCGGAATAGCAGGGTCTATCCTTCTCTTCACCGTGTATGGAACCGCCTCCCACCGTTCATCCAACTTCCCAGATGGCCGTTTGGCTTTGACCATAACCCGATCACCCGGGACATACCCATCTTTCTGCACTGGTCGTGGGTTAGGCTGTACCACCTGTCCCAGGTGCTCCCCCACAACTTTGTGGACCGCTCTCAGCCGGCAGCGGTGCTACTGCACCCATGCGGTGGTAATTCTCGGTGGGGGCTCCATCGGGTTGGGCATGTGGAGATCTTCAATCTATCGTCCGGCTCTTCCAAACATGAGCATATGTGGAAAGTATCCGGTGGTACTGTGTACCCGGTTGTTATAGGCCCACATCAATTCGGGTAGGTACGCGGGCCAATTTGCTTTTTGACTGTCTTCCAGAGTCCGCAGCATCTGAAGCAAGGTGCGATTGAAGCATTTTAACGCCCCGTTTCCTTGTGGGTGATACGGAGTGGTGCGGGAGTGTTCAATCCCATACAGCTGGTACAGTTCGTTCATTAGAGTACCCTGAAAGCATGCTCCCTGGTCAGAATCTATCCTCTGTGGACACCCAAACACCTGTATAAAATGTTCACAGACAGTTTCGGCGGCCGACTCTGTGGTTTGGTCTCTGGTGGGCACAGCCACCGCATACTTGGTAAAGTGATCTGTCATGACTAGACAGTATGAGTGTCCCAAGGTAGAGTATCCAATCTGTACATAATCGATCATCAAAATTTCTAGGGGTGCTGAGGTGCGGATGGTCTGCACAGGAGCCCGCTGTTCAGTTCATCTTACTCAGCCCGCAGGATCGACACTTAACACATGCCGCGGCCACCATGTCAGCCAGATCTGGACAGTATACCAGCCGTTGGAGCCACTTGAACGTTTTGTCGCTCCCAAAATGAGCTCCCTTTTCATGACCTTCCCTGGCGGCCTCCGGTCCCAACGACATGGGAATGACAATCTGTCGCCGGTACTGCAGCTCTGTCTGTAAGTATATGATCTGACACAGGAGGCCCTGGGTAATTTTCAGCTTGTCCCACTGCCTTAACAACTTTTGACCCTCTGGGGTCAGACGGGCTCGTTCTTCTGGTCGAAGCCAGATCTTGCTCCGAACCCATTCTTTCACTTTCCTCAAATCCCGGCAGCCATTCTGGACTCTCTCCCAATCAGTCAACGTTTTCCCCAGCACCAGGGTCATTCCAGACGCCACCCCACTTGAAAGTGCCACATCCGAGAACCGAGGTAAGCGACCAAGGTCAGGAGTTTCAATGTCCTCTAACTCCTCATCGGCTCTCTGAGTCGACTGTACTACTGGAACTCGAGAGAGTGCATCTGCGTTGCCGTTCTCCCTATCGGACCGGAATTTGATGCAGTATTGGTACTTAGAAAGGCGGGCCAACCATTTATGCTTAAGTGCACCAAGCTTGGCATTCTCCAGGTGTGCCACCGGGTTGTTGTCCGTCATCACAGTCACTTCTGCACCAGTCAGGTATTCTGCAATCCTTTCGGTCATGGCCCACACCAGTGCCAGTAGCTCCAGTTTAAATGAGCTATAGTTATCAGGATTGCGTTCTGACTCTCTTAGGGACCGGCTCCCATAGGCGATGACTCTCTCCCGTCCATCCTGGACTTGGGATAGTATGGCCCCCAAACCATGTAGGCTTCCGTCAGTGTACAGCAGGAATGGGGTATCAAACCGCGCGTAAGCCAGGATCGGGGCATTGGTCAGCGCCTCTTTCACCGCTTCAAAGGCCTCTTGTTGTTGGGGCAACCAGTCGATGGGACATTTCTTCGGGCCCCCAGCTGTGTCTCTTAGGAACTCATTTAACGGGCCCACCAGATGAGCGAATTTGGGTATAAACCTCCTGTAGTAGCCGGCCAGTCCCACGAACGCCCGTACCTCCCGTAGTGTACTTGGCCGGGGCAATTCTGAACGGCCTCCACCTTGCTGGGAACCGGTTTTACCCCCTCCTGGGTGACCACATGTCCTAAGTACTCAATCTGCTGTCGGAACAGCTGGCACTTTTTGGGCTTGATCTTAAGCCCATGGTCTCGTAGCCATCCCAAGACTTGTCGCAGCTTCTGGAGGTGATCTTCAAAGGAAGCCCCAAACACTACTATGTCATCCAGGTATATCAACACTGATTCGAAGTTGAGGTCCCCCAGACAGTGTTACATCAATCGCTGGAATGTCCCCGTAGCATTGGAGAGGCCGAAGGGCATCCGGTTGAACTCGCAGAGTCCCATAGGTAGAATGAAGGCCGTCTTGGCTTTGTCCTTCTTGGCCACCGGCACTTGCCAGTACCCACTAGCCTGGTCAAGAGTTGAAAAGAACTTTGCTTGGCTTAGGGCTGATAATGACTCCTCAATCCGCGGAAGGGGGTAGGCATCCCGGATAGTCTGAGCATTCAGCTTCCAATAATCCACGCAGAACTGGAGACTCCCATCTTTCTTCCGCACCAAGACTACCAGAGCAGCCCATGGACTTTGACTCTCCTGGATCACCCGGTTCTCCAACATGCTGGCCACCATATCTTTCACCTCCTGATGCATCCTAGGTGAGATCTGCCGGTAACGTTCCCTGATCGGCGCAGCATCGCCGGTTGGGATTTCATGTTCGAGGGCAGTAGCACACCCAAAGTCCTCATCATGTCTCGAGAAGGCCTCCTGAAATTCCCAGGAAAATCATACCCTACCCAAGGTAATCGCCCAAAAACTGAAAAAATTATGGTTCTCAGACTATGGAAACACTAAAACATGATTATTTTTTTTTTCAAAAAAGAAATCATTGTGTAGAACTTAGGCTACTTTCACACTAGCGTTCGGGGCGTTTAAAAACTGATCTGTCCCCCATTGACTTTCAATGTAAAGTCTGGATGGATCCGTCTGAACTACTTTCACACTTAGAATTTTTTCTAAACTATAATGCAGACGGATCCGTTCTGAACGGATCCAAACGTCTGCATTATAGGAGCGGATCAGGCCCTCTGAGATACTACCTCTACATACAGGGGTTTGAATTAGGCATTTGAAATACAGCCATTTTGTGCAAAGATATATTTACTTCAGGCCTACACTGGTTCAGACCGTGTGAGATACCCCCCTACATACAGGGGTTTGAATCAGGCATTTGAAATACAGCCATTTTGTGCAAAGATATATTTACTTCAGGCCTACAGAGGTTCAGGCCCTCTGAGATACTACCTCTACATACTGGGGTTTGAATCAGGCATTTGAAATACAGCCATTTGAAATACAGCCATTTTGTGCAAAGATATATTTACTTCAGGCCTACACTGGTTCAGACCGTGTGAGATACCCCCCCTACATACAGGGGTTTGAATCAGGCATTTGAAATACAGCCATTTGAAATACAGCCATTTTGGGCAAAGAAATATTTAGTTCAGGCCTACAGAGTTTCAGGTCCTCTGAGATACTACCTCTACATACAGGGGTTTGAATTAGGCATTTGAAATACAGCCATTTGGAATACAGCCATTTTGTGCAAAGAAATCTTTAATTGAGGCCTAGTCTGGTTCAGGCCGTGTGAGATACACTCTTTACATACTGTCGTTCTTTTCTACTATTGATTAAACACCCATATAGGGCAAGATCCTAAATTCAAAAAATATGAGGAGAGCGTCAAATATGGGACGTGGCCCAGGTCTTGGTGCTGCTGGTGGAGCTCCTGTTGCAGGGAGAGGATGTGGTCGATCTGTGCCAGCTACACGCACAAGTGAAACCCCTTCCTCAGGTGCGAGTAGGCGACAAAACCTGCAGCGGTATTTGCTCGGGCCTAATGCTGCTCTACGAATGGTGAGGCCTGAACAAGTACAGGCGATAGTAGATTGGGTTGCTGACAGTGGATCCAGTTCCTTCACATTGTCTCCCACCCAGTCTCCTACTGAAAGACCACAGTTGGCACCTGAAGCCGATGTCCATCAGTCTTTCACCTCACCCCCTTGCAAATCAGCCAAGCAGTCTGAGCCCCAAGTCATGCAGCAGTCTCTTCTGATTTTTGATGACTCTGTTAGCAGGGTTTCCCAGGGCCATCCACCTAGCCCTGCCCCAGAAGTGGAAGAGATTGAGTGCACCGATGCCCAACCACTTATTTTTCAAGATGAGTACATGGGAGGACCATCGCAGCACGTCTCGGATGATGACGAAACACAGGTGCCAACTCCTGGGGCTTTCGAAAGTGTGCAGACCGACAAGGAAGTCAGGCGTGAAGACTGGGTGGAAGATGATGTGGAGGACAATGAAGTCCTTGACCCCACATGGAATCAAGGTCATGCGAGTGACCTATGTAGTTCGGAGGAAGAGGCGGTGGTCGCACAGAGCCACCAGCACAGCAGAAGAGGGAGCAGGGTGCAAAAGTGGAGCGGCCGTCCTCTAGACAGTAAGCCTCCTACTGCCCACCGCAGCAAGGGATCGAGCACACCAAAGCCAGCTCCAAGGAGTTCAATGGCGTGGCAGTTCTTCAGACAATGTGCTGACGACAATACACGAGTGGTTTGCACGCTGTGCAATCAGAGCCTGAAGCGAGGCATAAACGTTCTCAACCTGAGCACAACCTGCATGACCAGGCATTTAAGTGCAAAGCACGAGCTGCAGTGGAGTAGACACCTCAAAATCCAAGAAAGGTCTAGGGCTCCTCCTGCTTCCTCTTCTGCTGCAGTCGCGGCCTCTTCATCCACCTCTGGAGTAACAGTGCAACCTGGCACCCCGCAAACAGAGGATCTGCCAGCAACACCAACACCTGGGTTACCAAGCATCTCCACAATGTCACACGGAAACGTTCAGCTCTCCATCTCCCAAACTCTGGAGAGGAAGAGGAAGTACCCCCCTACCCACCCGCGATCCCTAGCCCTGAATGCCAGCATTTCTAAATTACTTGCCTTTGAAATGCTGTCATTCCGTCTGGTGGAGACGGATAGTTTTAAAGGCCTTATGGCGGTGGCTGTCCCACAGTACGTCGTGCCCAGCCGCCACTACTTTTCAAGGCGAGCCATCCCTTCCCTTTACAACCAAGTAGGGGATAAAATCAGGTGTGCACTGCGCAACGCCATCTGTGGCAAGGTGCACCCGACTACGGATATGTGGACCAGTAAGCACGGTCAGGGCCGTTATATCTCCATAACAGCACACTGGGTAAATGCAGTGGTGGCTGGGCCTGAAGCAGATAGCAGTTTGGCGCATGTCCTTCCACCACTGAGGATTGCAGGGCGCTTCAGTTTGCCTACTGTTGCTTCCTCCTCCTACTCTACTTCCTCATCCTCTACCAGCTCCTCATCCGGTCAGCGTAACACCTTCATTAGCAACTTCAGCACAGCCAGGGGTAAACGACAGCAGGCAGTTTTAAAACGTATCTGTTTGGGGGACAAACCCCACACCGTGCAGGCGCTGTGGACGTGCCTTGAACAACAGACCGATGAGTGGTTTGTGCCAGTCAGCCTCAAGCCCGGCCTGGTGGTGTGTGATAATGTGCGAAATCTCATAGCAGCTCTGGGACTAGCCGGTTTGACGCACATCCCTTGCAGGATGCATGTGCTGAATTTGGTGGTGCAGAGATTCCTTAAAAATTACCCCGACATGTCAGAGCTGCTGCATAAAGTGCGGGCCGTCTGTGCGCGCTTTCGGCGTTCTCACCCTGCTGCTGCTCGCTTGTCAGCACTGCAGCGTAAATTCGGCCTTCCCGCTCACCGCCTCATATGCGACGTGCCCACAAGGTGGAACTCCACCTTGCACATGCTGGCCAGACTGTGCGAGCAGCAGCAGGCGATAGTGGAGTTTCAGCTGCAGCACGCAAGAGTGAGTCGCTTTGCGGAACAGCACCACTTCACCACCAATGACTGGGCCTCCATGCGAGACCTGGGTTCCTTGTTGCGCTGTTTCGAGTACTCCACCACCTTGGCCAGTGCCAATAACGCCTTTCTCAGCGTAACTATCCAACTTCTATGCCTCCTTAAAAAAACGCTCCTGGCGATGATGGAAGAGGATGTGGCACAGGAGGAAGAGGGATCATTTCGTAGGGTTTCCGGCCAGTCATTCCCAAGTGGCACCGAGGGTGGGTTCCTGCACCCACAAACCCAAGGTAAACAATTGTCCAGCCAGGGCACAGTTCTGGAGGATGAGGAGGTGGAGGATGAGGACGAGGAGATGCAGGAGGAGGAACCATGTTCACAGCAGGGTGGCACCCAGACCAGCTCATGGCCATCACTGGTGCGTGGATGGGGGGATACATAGGACACAGACGATACACCTCCCACAGAGGACAGCTTTTCGTTGCCTCTGGGCAGCCTGGCACACATGAGCGATTACATGCTGCAGTGTCTCCGCAACGACCGCCGAGTTGCCCACATTCAAACTTGTGCTGATTACTGGGTGGCCACGCTGCTGGATCCCTGTTACAAGGACAACGTACCATCCTTAATTCCGTCACTGGAGCGTGATCGAAAGATGCGCGAGTACAAGCGCACGCTGGTTGACGAGCTGCTGGTGGCATTCCCACCTGACAGCGGGGGCACAGTGGAAGCACAAGGCAAAGAGGTCGCCAACGCAGCTCAGAAGACAGGGTTAGCATGGCCGACATGTGGAAAAGCTTTGTCAGCACGCCACAACAACCAGCACCACCAGCTGATATGGAACTTTTAGCAGGAGGCAGCATTTCACCAACATGGTGGAGCAGTATGTGTGCACACGCCTACACGTACTGAATGACGGGTCTGCCCCCTTCAACTTCTGGGTCTCCAAATTGGGCACATGGCCTGAGCTTGCCCTTTCCGCCTTGGAGGTGCTGGCCTGCCCTGCAGCCGGTGTTTGTCTGAACGTGTGTTTAGCATGACTGGAGGGTTATATTTCCAAAGGTTTTGGGGTCTACCCTAATTTAAAAAAATAAAAATAAATTTAAAACCAAAAAGCAGTGTAGGCTACCTCCTCCTCCTCCACCGCCACTTCCACCTACACCGCCACATTCACCGCCTCCTCAACCTCCTTCTCCATATGGATCTATAGCCTCCTAGATCAAGATTATTATTTTTTATTTTTACGTATTTTATGTTATTTTAAGTAATTTCCCTATCCACATTTGTTGCAGAGCACTTGCCATGCTCTTAACCACATTTTGACGCCATTTGCAGCTCTCTAGCTCTTTTCCATGACATTTTTACAGCCATTTTAGTGCTCAAAAGTTCAGGTCCCCATTGACTTCAATGGGGTTGGGGTTCGGGGTCAAGTTCGGTTCGAGTTCGGGTCCTGAACTCAAACTTTTTTCCGAAGTTCGGCCGAACCCGTCGAACCCGAACATCCAGGTGTCCGCTCAACTCTACTGTCAATGCAAAAGCCCAAATGGCCCAAATTTTTGAGCGTAAAACAATGATGACGCCGGATAATCCTCTTGCCCAACGGCTGACCGCTGACTTGTCAGAACTGCTAGCCCGCCAACTACTGCCATATAATCTAGACTCGAAGGCCTTTAGAAAATTTGTGGCAATTGGCACACCACAGTGGAAGGTCCCCGAAAGGAAATATTTCTCCCAGAAGGGCATCCCTGAACTATTTGGCCACATTCAGTGGCAAGTTAATATATTTCTGGCACACAGTGTTGGTGTCAAGATACATCTGATCACAGACACGTGGTCTAGCAAACACGGGCAGGGAAGGTACATAACTTTTACTGCCCACTGGGTGAACCTTCTGACGGACATCAAGCATGCAACCCGTGGCACCCATGTGGATTTGGTGTTACCACCACGTATTGCATGCAGGCTTGCCTCTTCTTCTCCTCCTCCTCCTACTCCATCCTCCGTCTGGTCCTCGGCTGACTCCTCCTTTTCCACTGCTACCGCCTCTTCTGCTGCACCCCCCAAGCTCCCCAGAACCCATTCGACGTGCCAGGTGAGACGTTGCCATGCTGTGCTGCGGTTGTTGTGCCTGGAAGCCAAGGGACACACCGGTCCGGCACTGCTTTCAGCTTTGCGGTCACAGGCCGATCAGTGGCTAACCCCACTCAATTTGACAGTTGGTAAAGTGGTGTGCGACAACTGTGCCAATCTGCGGAGCAGGCTGAAACAGGGCAAAATGACACATGTGCCGTGCATGGCACATGTCCTGAACTTATTCGCGCAGCGATTCGTTGCCAAATACCCCGGGGTCCAGGACGTCTTGCGGCAGGCCAGGAAAATCTCTGGCCATTTTTTAAGATCTTACACAGCCAAGGATCGCCTTGCTGACATTCAGCGGCAACCCCTCCTGATCGTCAGACGTCTGATTTGTGACTGCCCGAAGCACAGGAACTCCACCTTGCATATGTTTGATAGGCTGCTCCAGCAGAAACGTGCCGTTAACGACTACCTGTACGAACTCTGCAGCAGGACAGGTTCTGGGGAGCTTGGTTTCTTTTCACCGGGCCAGTGGCTGCTCATACCCGACCCTTGCAGACTTCTGCGGCCATTTGATGAGATCACCAAACTGGTCAGTCGCAGCCAGGGCACCATCAGTGACATCGTACCTTACGCCTTCTTTCTGGAGCGTGCATTGCTCCAGAAAGAAGCCTTCATGGAAGCGCTTCATTAGTATTCGCTCCATAAGACGCAGGGGCATTATTCCCCCACTTTGGGGGGGGGGAGTGTGTCTTATGGGGCGAAAAATACGGTAATCTTATTGCTGTGTGCAAATATTTACCCTCATGGCGGGGGATGGTGACCTCCTCCTCATCATCATCCTGAGCTGGGGCGGTGCTGGAAGTTCCTGCAGTTTCCGTCTCTATCTCCAACACTTTGCCAACCTCTGGTGGGGGTGGCGCATTCACATGATGGGAAGGTCTGGCATTCTCTCCCTCCTCCTCCGCGGAGACCTCCATCACCTCCAAATCCTCGGTGGAAGGCCTGCGATGGACTGAGGGAATGGGAACATCTGTAATCACACAATGTTCAGAATTTAGACAAACAACTCATAACAACTTTAAATATCCAGAAATTACAATATGGAGGGATCTGCATGGGATTAGGATTATTCCAATGGGGGCTTAGGCTGGTTTTGGCAGTAAATTACCTACCAAAACAAGTGGTAAAGATGGCAAAAAATGGCCTGTTATTAGGTAGGATGAGGTAGCAGAGGATTGGTTAGGAAAGTGTCCTATAGTGTACTGTTGCTGGGTTATTGAAGTTTAGTGGACCCCAGCAACAATTAGGACATTGTATAAGGGGTTATTGGGTGGTGTTATGGTGGACATATAATTGCATTGGCTGCCAGTGTTATGCTGTTTGCCATCGCTGCTGAGGTGGGATGCAGTAAGACAGTCATTTGGAATTTCTTAAATGATCCTGAGGGTTATGGAACAAAAAAGTAAAGTGGAAGACCCAAAAAAATTTCATCAGCACTGAGCCGGAGGATCCAATTGGCTATCCGTCAAGACACTGGACGATCCTCGACCCAAATTAAGGCCCTTACTGGTGCTGACTGCTGCCCCATAACCATCAGACGGCATCTGAGACTGAAGGGCTTCAAAAACAAAAGACGTCTTCAAAGACCTCATCTCCTTGAACGCCACAGAACTGCTCGTTTGGACTTTGCAAGAGAGCACCAAACATGGGACATTCGAAGGTGGAAGAAAGTTTTATTCTCTGATGAGAAAAAAATGTAACCTTGATGGTCCTGATGGTTTTCAACGTTACTGGCATGACAAGCGGATCCCACCTGAGATGTTTTCTATTTTCTGTTTTCTGAAGTTGGATTTCTGTTTTGTCGGGGTTTAGTTTTTTTTTGGAGGTGTGGTCCTAAACTTTTGATCAGCTGAAAAACAGCCTGTTTCAGTTTATTCGTTGTTTTCATTAAAGGGGTATTATCATCTCAATGATTAGGCTTAATTTTAATCTTTTGCCCCCATTGAAAACTTTTTCCTATACATTGCATTAAAAATAACCTGTCATTCTATTTAAAATGTATTTTTTCTATCAGTGTTGTTTATTTGCGCTTCCCATGGATACGGCCACATCTCACCTGCCGCATCCATGGGCCGCGCCTGTGCACTTCATCGTCTGCAATCCTGCGGTCGGCCTCTTCAAGCACTTGTGAACGCGCACGTCTTATCTCTTTCGGGCGGCCCCGCATGCGCAGAATATTCATCGCGTCTGAGATAGAGCCGCGCATGCACGGCCGTCCGAACAGTTTGGGCGAGGCTAGGAGAGTGTGCGGATGGACATCGGAGGACCTGGAGAGACTATTTCCTAATAGGTAAGTATCATTTCTACTCGCCCCACTAAATCCACCAACGATTACTGAAGATGGAGGCACTTGAACGGGGCAGATGGAGGCACTTGAGGGGGCAGATGGAGGCACTTTTGGGGCTGTTTGAGGCTGATGGGGGGCTGTTTGAGGCTGATGGGGGCTATTTCAGGCTGATGGGGGGATATTTGAGGCATATAGGGGCTGATGGGGGGCTGTATGAGGCATATGGGGACTGTATGAGGCATATGGGGGCTGTATGAGGCTGATGGAGGCTGTTTGAGGCTGATAGGGGCTATTTGAGGCATATGGGGGCTGTATGAGGCTGATGGGGGCTGTATGAGGCTGATGGGGGCTGTATGAGGCTGATGGGGGGCTATTTCAAGCTGATGGGGGAATATTTGAGGCATATGGGGGCTGATGGGGGGCTGTATGAGGCTGATGGGGGCTGTATGAGGCTGATGGGGGCTATTTGAAGCTGATGGGGGAATATTTGAGGCATATGGGGGCTGATGGGGGCAATATGAGGCATATGGGGGCTGTATGAGACTGATGGGGGCTGTTTGAGGCTGATAGGGGCTATTTGAGGCTGATGGGGGGCTATTTGAGGCATATGGGGGCTGTATGAGGCTGATGGGGGGCTATTTCAGGCTGATGGGGGGGCTATTTCAGGCTGATGGGAGAATATTTGAGGCATATGGGGGCTGATGGGGGGGCTGTATGAGGCTGATGGGGGCTATTTGAGGCAGATGGGGGAATATTTGAGGCATATGGGGGCTGACGGGGGCAATATGAGGCATATGGGGGCTGTATAAGGCATATGGGGGCTGTATGAGACTCATGGGGCTGATGGAGGCTGATGGGGGATGTTTTAGGCTGATGGGGGCTATTTGAGGCTGATGGGGGCTATTTGAGGCATATGGGGGCTGTATGAGGCTGATGGGGGCTGTATGAGGCTGATGGGGGCTATTTCAGGCTAATGGGGGAATATTTGAGGCATATGGGGGCTGATGGGGGGCTGTATGAGGCTGATGGGGGCTATTTGAGGCTGATGGGGGCTATTTGAGGCTGATGGGGGAATATTTGAGGCATATGGGGGCTGATGGGGGCAATATGAGGCATATGGGGGCTGTTTGAGGCTGATGGGGCTGTTTGAGGCTGATGGGGGATATTTGAGGCTGATGGGGGGCTATTTGAGGCATATGGGGTCTGTATGAGGCTGATGGGGCTGTATGAGGCTGATGGGGAACTATTTCAGGCTGATGGGGGGCTATTTCAGGCTGATGGGGGAATATTTGAGGCATATAGGGGCTGATGGGGGGGCTGTATGAGGCTGGTGGGGGGCTATTTGAGGCTGATAGGGCTATTTGAGGCTGATGGGGGAATATTTGAGGCATATGGGGGCTGATGGGGGGCAATATGAGGCATATGGGGGCTGTATGAGGCATATGGGGGCTGATGGAGGCTGTTTGAGGCTGATGGGGGGCTATTTGAGGCATATGGGGCTGTATGAGGCTGATGGGGGCTGTTTGATACATATTGGGGGCTGTTTGATGCATATTGGGGGCTGATGGGGGCTGTTTGAGGCTGATGGGGGCTATTTGAGGCATATGGAGGCTGATGGGGGCTATATGAGGCATATGGGGGGCTGTTTGAGGCATATGAGGGTCTGTTTGAGGCATATGGGGGCTGATGGAGGCACTTGGGGGCTGATGGATGTAGCAGAGCTGAATATGCTGCTGTTCAGCCATAGTTCTAGTGGGGAAGGGAATAGACAGATGTAGCAGAGCTGTATATGTGTCGGGTCAGCATCAATGCTAGTGGAAGAGAGAAACTGATGTATCAGAGCTGTATATGTTGCGTGTCAGCATCAATGCTCGGGGAAGAGAGAAACTGATGTAGCGTTGCTGTATATGTTGCGGGTCAGCATCAATGCTGGTGAAAAAGAGAAACTGATGTAGCAGTGCTGTATATGCGGCTGTTCTGACACAGTGCTGGTTGAAGAGATAAACAGACAGATGTAGCAGGGCTGTATATGTAACTTTTCAGACCCAGTGCTAGCTGGGGAGTAGAATAAAGATGTAGCAGGGCTGTATAGGAAGCCATTCAGCCAAAGTGATGTTAGCGGACTGGAGAAGACACATGTAGCTGAGCTGTATATGCATCTATAAAGATACATAGTGTAAGGTTTATACACAACTGGAGTACAGCTGTAATGGAAATAAATCTGCATCAGTGCTGGTGGGTGGGGGTTGGTCAAGCTTTTGGGCTAATGTATAATATGGAATTATAGTTTTTGATGCACAGAATGGATTTGTAAAAGATCAGACTGATATTTTGTGTGTAAAACTGCAGAATAGCCACGTGTTACTGTACACTGAGCTCACTTCACATGGCTCTCTGATTCCCCAGCAGGGGGAGGGGCCTCAGACACTGCAGGCTGCCAGACTGATGAGTCATATTATCCACATGAACTAGCACGCAGGACTCAGCTCTAAGTGTGATGTCATAAGGAGGTGTGGCCGGCCTTCACTCTAGCTGCCTAAGCCCGCCCAGCCTTAGCTGCAGAAAACCAGGAAGTGAACAGCTAGCTGGCAGGAATTGAGGATGAAGTAGCAAGATGAGAATACCCCTTTAAATGCTCAAAAAATGTTTTGTCTCACTCTCAATTCTTCTTGTTGCATGTTGAAGCTCTACTTGGAACCTTGTTAAGATCCAGCCATGCTAAATATGATTTTTTGCCATTTTTCAAGTGGTCTTAAACTTTTGATCAGGACTGTATATATAATCTATAATCCAATGCAAATTAAGTGGGGGATGTACGAAATCAGCCAGTTACATCATAAATCTCTACCTCGCTGTGTGTATAAATATATATATATATATATAAAGACGAAAGAAGGACAGCACTCCAGGTAAAAAAGTAGTGGTGTTTAATCACCCATGTGGATGGCAACGTTTCAGCTCAAACAAGAGCCTTTTTCAAGCAATGAACACAGTGTATGCTGGGGTATATATAGTCCAACCCCCATTACATCATAATACAATCAATCAACAACAAAGTTTAAAAATTAAAGTGCAAGATCAGGTGTACACAAAGGTGGAGGGAACAATTAATAATAATGCTGCAAAAAAGAGGGAAAGCGGTGACATACCCAGCACTGTTCATCGTGTCAAACATGTTGCATACCGCCAGATCCGGCGTTCAGGTACAGGCAATGCGCAGACGCCAGAACGCGTCCGGTCCCGGCATGACGTCACCGCCAGTGATTGCGGAGACATGCGTACTGACATGCGCACTGCCACTCAGAGTCTTGGTCGGCCATTTTACAAAAGGTCAATGTGTCCCAACACTGTGTATGCGCATGTCCATGTAATAATAGACAGGACAGCGCAACACGGAAAAATGAGCCGTGTTATATGACATGAATACAGGGGGGCAAAGTGAGATACTGTAGCCAATAAGGATACAGATCACACAAAACATGGGCGAGCAGTATAATGGAGACCGCACCAAAGTGTGCCATAATCCTCACATACACCGCCCATGGGTCCCCCATAGCTCCATCATGAATCTATATCCCGCAGTGTGGACATGCGCATACACAGTGTTGGGACACATTGACCTTTTGTAAAATGGCCGACCAAGACTCTGAGTGGCAGTGCGCATGTCAGTACGCATGTCTCCGCAATCACTGGCGGTGACGTCATGCCGGGACCGGGCGCGTTCTGGCGTCTGCGCATTGCCTGTACCTGAACGCCGGATCTGGCGGTATGCAACATGTTTGACACGATGAACCGTGCTGGGTATGTCACCGCTTTCCCTCTTTTTTGCAGCATTATTATTAATTGTTCCCTCCACCTTTGTGTACACCTGATCTTAATCACTAATTACCTCTCTGTAGGTTATAATATACACTCTTTGTATTATATTTTTGATATATCACTATAGCGATTTTTTTCGCCTATGGGTATTACACATGTATGTCTGTATTTTGATACTGTATATGCACTCTTGCACTTTAATTTTTAAACTTTGTTGTTGATTGATTGTATTATGATGTAATGGGGGTTGGACTATATATACCCCAGCATACACTGTGTTCATTGCTTGAAAAGGGCTCTTGTTTGAGCTGAAACGTTGCCATCCACATGGGTGATTAAACACCACTACTTTTTTACCTGGAGTGCTGTCCTTCTTTCGTCTTTGTTCATCTGGGGTAAGCAGCTGTATCCCTGGACGTAGCACCCATATTGTCTGTTTTCCAGTGCCGCCATCATTTTTTTTATATATATATATACCGTATTTATCGGCGTATAACACGCACTTTTTCCCCCTGAAAATAGGGGGCAAATCATGTATGCGTGTTATACGCCGATATTCATTGCGCTGTATGAGCCGGGAGAGAGGAGGGGCTGGAGTCCGTAACTAGGGGCGGGGCCCGGTGCAGTCACTGTACTCTTACACCGGGCCCCGCCGCTCACCAAAGTATTTATAAACGTGAATCCTTATCCTGTTATTAAGCTGCCCTCTCCCATGTTCCCATGTCCCCCCTGTATCCCCATAGCACTTACTTAAGCTTCAATAGCAGGCAGAGCGGACGGCAGCAGTAACGTCACTCACTGACGTTGAGCGCCTTGCTCCGCCCCCTTTATGAATGAAGCAGGCGGAGCAGACGCGCGACGTCAGTGAGTGACGTTACTGGTGCCATCCGCTCTGCCTGCTATGGAAGCGTGTGAATCGTAAGTGCTGTGGGGATACAGGGGAACATGGGAAAATGGGAGAGGGCAGCTTAATAACAGGATAAGGATTCACGTTTATAAATACTTCGGTGAGCAGAGGCCCGGTGTATTGGGGGACACTGTTATGAGGGGGATCTGTGGATGACATATAGCAGTGTCATCCACAGATCCCCCCCATAACAGTTCCATCCACAGATCCCCCCACCCCATAGCAGTACAATTTGAAATGGACACTGTTATGAGGGGGATCTGTGGATGACATATAGCAGTGTCATCCACAGATTCCCCCCATAACAGTTCCATCCACAGATCCCCCCACCCCATAGCAGTACAATTTGAAATTTAATTTTTTTTTCCTGAAATTTCCCTTAAAATGAAGGGTGCGTGTTATACGCCAGTGCGTGTTATACGCCGATAAATACGGTATATATATATATACTTATGGCGAGGTAGAGATGTATGATGTAACCTGCTGATTTGCTACGTGTCACACCAGGTACTAAGTAATCATTTGTAAACGGATGAAATACTTATTTGCATAACTGTATATATACATTACATAGTGTTGGCAAGAGATACAAAAGTAATGTACGCATTGTACCTGGGCATGCTCGGTCTCGGATCTCTCTGATCCGCTCTGGATTCCTCCGCTTTAAATCGGCCAATTTTTTTTTATAAGGGCCATTCTGTGGTGCTTAACTTTGAACTTCCGCAACAGCTCGTCGCCTAGTTCACGGACTATCCTCTGTTTTTCAGCATGGGCCCGAGTCAGATGATATCCCCGCCCCAACATGCGCTGCAAGATAAAGATGCAAGCATATAATCCCAATTTTTTTTAAATACTAGTATTGAAAATAATGTCCTCAACAAAACAGCAAAAAGTATTTAAGTCTTTGAAGGGGAAATATTAGATTTACTGTTATGGTTAGAAGATCGGATTGTATTGCGATTGTATGTGTGTGGGGTCTGAGCAATCGGATATTGTCCAGCTGAGCAGAGATGTACCTGTCTAGTGAAGTGACGGTACAGTATGGGGTCCACAGCTGGTTCGCCTCCCCGTGGTGCACCCTGGTAACTCTAAATGAACCAGCAAATACTGGCGGTCTGAGAAAGAAAGCTTCTCCTGAGTCCTGACCAACAGGACACAAAATCTATAGACTGTGTTTGTGTGTGAGCGGGGGGGGTATATAGTGTGCGGCAGGAAAATGGTTGTGCAATGTGCATGTGAGAGATATTTCTCTGCTATCCATATATGCATGCTACAGACATAGTGCTGTGATGTTACAACAATAATTAGTGCACCAATCACTAATATCTACTGAGACCTTATAAAATGTAAAGTTGTGTGTACTGCGAAAAAAAAATCGCATCATTAGGGATTTTCACACTGTCGCATTTTTTTAAAGACTCTATCTACATATAAAGCGATTGTTCTGACATGCATGTGAAATGTAATCAAATACACTGCTCTAATGTCAAATTACTTATAGTGATCAGGAGTTCTTCCTCACTGTCACGAAAATTGCTGCCAACTAGAGTTGAGCGGACACCTGGATGTTCGGGTTCGGCCGAACTTCACAAAAAAGTTCGAGTTCGGGACCTGAACTTGACCCGAACTTGACCCCATTGAAGTCAATAGGGACCCGAACTTTTGAGCACTAAAATGGCTGTAAAAATGTCATGGAAAGGGCTAGAGGGCTGCAAATGGCATCACAATGTGGTTAAGAGCATGGCAAGTGCTGTGCAAACAAATGTGGATAGGGAAATGACTTTAAATAACATAAAATACGTAAAAATAAAAAATAATAATCGGGGAGGAGCCTTTGTGGGGGGAGGAGCCTTTGTGGGAGTGTGTGTATATATATCCACACAGTATTAGCTTGCTAATCATAGCTTGCTGCTTTTCCAAGGCTGCTATTTCAAGTGCTGCTGTTATAAGTGCATTGGAGATATTCAGGAGATACTCAGGAGGTAATCTGGAGGTGGATACAATCTAAACAAGTAAGATTTGTTTGTTTAAAATCTTTCCCCTCTTTACAATGGCAGATCTGGTTCTGTGCAGGAATTGTTGTGCTTTTATTTCAGGTTCCACTCTTCAAAGGTTTGGATACTGTCTGATCTGTAGACAGCTCTCCATAATGCAGCAGGAAATTACCTTTTTGAAATATGAGATTTTTAAATTAACCACTAAACAAACTCAGGCTGAGAACATTGCAATGCCACTGCCACAGAGGCCCCCTAGAAATGGAAGATGGGTTACTGTAGGTTCAGGTAGACTGAGAGTTGTGGATAGAAGGCATGTCCCACAGTCTGTGGCTCTCCATAATTCATTTGCAGCACTTTCAGAGTGCAAGAGCAACATGGAGGATGGCTCAAGCACAGTGGGTGAGAAACAATCATCTCCCATGCCTAAAGTATGTAAGACTGCAGCCAAAGACAAAAAGGAGAAGGTGAGGATTGATAGTAAGCAGCTGTTGGTGGGCGATTCCATCATAAGAGGTGTGAAGTTTGAGGAGAATGGTGTTGTGAGATGTCTCCCTGGTGCTACCGCTAGCAGGGATAGACGACGGATCCTAAATATTGTTAGACAAGCAAAGCAGGAAAGGGAAGTGGATGTTATTCTCCATCTTGGGACAAACGATCTGGCTTGCAATGAGGTTTCAAAGGTGAAAGAAGCTTTTCATACCCTTGGAAAGGATATAGGGGAGGTTGCATCAACTGTTTCATTCTCTGCAGTTTTGCCTGTGCATAACCTTCAGCATGACAGGAAGATGCGCATTAAGGAATTCAATGTATGGCTTGGTGAATGGTGTCTGAACCAAGGGTTTGGCTTTGTGTCTCATGATAGCTCTTGTTGGAATGGAAAAGAACTGTACAAGAAAGATGGTTTGCATCTTTCTCTCAAGGGAACGAATGTCCTCGGTGAACAGTTCCAAGTATTTGCTAAGAAGCATTTAAACTAGGAAAGGGGGGCAAAAGAGTGATAATCCAGCAGTCCAACTGCCCCCCGGAACAATGCCAGAAGAGGCCAGTAGCACAAAGGTTAAGAAATGACAAGCTTAGAGTCTTGTCTACAAATGCTCGCAGTCTAGGGAATAAGATCAATGATCTTGAGGCTATAATGGCATCTGAGAATATAGATGTAGTGGCTGTTACTGAGACGTGGTTCAAGGGGAGTAATGACTGGGATATATCAATACCAGGGTTCTCTCTATAGAGGAAAGACAGAGAAGGCAAGAAGGGGGAGGGGTGGCCCTGTATGTGAAAGATAGCATAAAATCTAATTTGATACAAGATAGCGAGAACAATTTAGAGTCAGTTTGGGTTACCTTGCAGCTTGATAATCATAAGGTAACTCGTGTAGGTGTTATATATAGACCACCTACCCAAGTCAAAGAATTAGATGATCTACTAGTTGAGGAAATAGCTAAAATGACATTGAAGGGGGAAGTTATCATTATGGGGGACTTCAATCTTCCAGATGTAAACTGGAAAACCAAAATAGCTAGTTCTGCCAAGAGTACAGATATTCTAAATTCCCTACTGGGATTATCTCTACAGCAAGTAGTGGAGGAGCCAACCCGGAAGGAGGCCATTTTAGATTTAGTATTCACAAATGGGAATTTGGTATCTGATATTACTGTAGGGGAAAGCTTGGGATCTAGTGATCACCAGTCAGTGTGGTTTACTATAAGTACAGTGACTGAGTCACACCACACAAAAACAAAAGTTTTAGATTTTAGAAAAACTGACTTTTCTAAAATTAGATTAGTGGTATACGAGTCCCTATCAGAATGGAACAGTTTAATTGGAGTCCAGGAGAAATGGGACTACTTAAAAGTGGCACTATTGAAGGCAACAGAAGATTGCATTAGGCTTGTCAGTAAAAGCAAAAAAAGGAAGAGACCACTGTGGTACTCAGCAGAAGTGGCCAAAATCATTAAAAACAAAAAGATAGCATTTAGGAATTATAAAAAAAAAAAAAACGAGGATGACAAACAAATTTATAAGATTAGGCAGAGAGAGGCCAAACAAGTTATAAGAGCTTCTAAAGCACAGGCAGAAGAGAAATTAGCTCAGTCAGGGAAAAAAGGCGATAAGGCATTCTTCAGATACATAAATGAAAAAAGGAAACTAAAACAAGGAATTACCAAATTAAAAACTAAAGAAGGAAGGTATATGGAAAAAGATAAAGAACTAGCTGACTGCCTCAATGAATACTTCTGTTCAGTTTTTACAAAGGAAAATGAAGGAGAAGGACCTCAGTTGGGAAAGAAGACTAATGAATCTTTTGACGCATGTGTCTTTACAGAGGAAGAGGTTCTAAGGCAACTGTCTAAAATTAATACAAATAAGTCACAGGGGCCTGATGAGATACACCCAAAGCTATTAAAAGAGCTCAGCGGTGAACTAGCAAAACCATTAACAGATTTATTTAACCAAACACTGGCAACAGGAGTCGTCCCAGAAGATTGGAAATTAGCAAATGTTGTGCCCATTCACAAGAAAGGTAGTAGGGAGGAATCGGGCAACTATAGGCCAGTAAGCCTGACATCAATAGTGGGGAAATTAATGGAAACCATACTGAAGGAGAGGATTGTGGACCATCTAAAATCCCATGGATTGAAAGATGAAAAACAGCATGGGTTTACTTCAGGGAGATCATGTCAAACTAATCTTATTGATTTTTTTGATTGGGTGACTAAAATAATAGATGGCGGAGGTGCAGTAGACATTGCTTATCTATACTTTAGTAAGGCTTTTGATACTGTCCCACATAGAAGGCTTATCAATAAAGTGCAGTCATTGGGCTTGGACTCCCATATTGTTGAATGGAATAGGCAGTGGCTGAGGGACAGGCAACAGAGGGTTGTAGTCAATGGAGTATATTCAGACCAAGGTCTTGTTACCAGTGGGGTACCTCAGGGATCTGTTCTGGGACCCATATTGTTTAATATCTTTATCAGCGAAATTGCAGAAGGCCTCAATGGTAAGGTGTGTCTTTTTGCTGATGACACAAAGATTGAGGGTTGATGTTCCTGGAGGAATACACCAAATGGAAAAGGATTTAGGAAAACTAGAGGAATGGTCAAAAATCTGGCAACTAAAATTTAATGTTGATAAGTGCAAGATAATGCACCTGGGACGTAAAAACCCAAGAGCAGAATATAAAATCAGTGATACAGTACTAACCTCAGTATCTGAGGAAAGGGATTTAGGGATTATTATTTCAGAAGACTTAAAGGTAGGCAGACAATGTCACAGAGCAGCAGGAAATGCTAGCAGAATGCTTGGGTGTATAGCAAGAGGAATTACCAGTAGAAGGAGGGAGGTGCTCATGCCGCTCTACAGAGCACTAGTGAGACCTCATTTGGAGTATTGTGCTCAGTACTGGAGACCATATCTCCAGAAGGATATTGATACTTTGGAGAGAGTTCAGAGAAGAGCTACTAAACTGGTACATGGATTGCAGGATAAAACTTACCAGGAAAGATTAAAGGACCTTAACATGTATAGCTTGAAAGAAAGACGAGACAGAGGGGATATGATAGAAACTTTTAAATACATAAAGGGAATCAACAAGGTAAAAGAAGAAAGAATATTTAAAAGAAGAAAAACTGCTACAAGAGGACATAGTTTTAAATTAGAGGGGCAAAGGTTTAAAAGTAATATCAGGAAGTATTACTTTACTGAGAGAGTAGTGGATGCATGGAATAGCCTTCCTGCAGAAGTGGCAGCTGCAAATACAGTGGAGGAGTTTAAGCATGCATGGGATAGGCATAAGGCCATCCTTCATATAAGATAGGGCCAGGGGCTATCCATAGTATTAGTATATTGGGCAGACTAGATGGGCCAAATGGTTCTTATCTGCCGACACATTCTATGTTTCTATGTTTCTATGTTTCTATGTGATCTAGGAGGACGAGGTCCAAATGGAGTAGGAGGTTGAGGAGGCGGTGGATGTGGCGGTGTAGGTGGAAGCGTCAGTGGAGGAGGAGGTAGCCTACACAGTTTTTTGGTTTTAAACTTATTTATATTTTTTTAAATTTGGATAAATTAGGGTAAATTAAATATGGGTAAATTGGGAAATATAACCTGTGATAACCCCCTCCAGTCGTGCTAAACACACGTTCAGACAATACACTGGCTGCAGGGTAGGCCAGCAGCTCCAAGGCGCAAAGGGTAAGCTCAGGCCATGTGCCCAATTTGGAGACCCAGAAGTTGCAGGGGCTGACCCCTGTCAGTCAGTTCATGTAGGCGTGTGCTCACATACGGTCCCACCATATCGCACGTCCCTGTGATGTTCACGATCCAATTGGATATCTGCTCTATCAACTTTTGATGTTCTTTTCTGCGCCTACCATGTTGATCACGGTTATCAGCGAATCAGGGTTCCACCCAGGAGAGTGAGCATGAGAAAGAGAGACCACATCCAAGGGAGATCAATGGATGAAATGTAGTTGTGATCGAGCGGAAATGTGGGAGAAGCTATTAAAACTGAAGAATTTTTAGGAAAGTAGGGGGCGCGCGGCAATTACCCACTCCCGACTCGGGGAACTAGTGATGATAAATAACAATACAGTTCTCTTAAGATGCCCTGTTATTGGAATGATTAATAAAAAATTATAGGGAATGTCACTGTGTAATTTGGATTTGGAAACGTTAGCCAGAGAGGCCCTGCTGCGCTTTGTTGACTCTAGATAACTTCTGACTGATCGCACGTCCCTGTGATGTCCACCCTCCATTTGGATATCTTCTCTATCAACTTTCGATGTTTTTTTCTGAGCCTACCATGTTGATCACGGTTATCGGCGAATCAGGGTTCCACGCGGAGAGGGAGCGTGAGAAAGAGAGACCACATCCAAGGAGGTTAATTGTTTCAAATTAAATATGATAGAGTGGAAATTTGGGACAAAGTATTGAAGCGCAAATGTGGGACAACTTGTTAAAGTTTAAGCATTGAATGAAAGGAGGGGGCGCTCATCAATTAAAGAAGAATTTCTGAAATTTTATTCCCTGTCACCTATGCAGAGTAGGGGTTTCTATCCTGCAAAAATTTGAAAAAGGTCACCTGACAATGTAACAGACAATTTTTTTAAATGTATGTCCCTGTCACCTATGCAGAGGTGCCCCAGTGACATCCACCATCCATTTGGATCTTCTCTATCAACCTTCGATGTTCTTTTCTGAGTCTATCAAGTTGATCACGGTTATCGCGAATCAGACTTCCACGCCGGAGAGGGAGCATGAGAAAGAGAGACCACATCTAAGGGAGATAAATGGATTAAATTTATTTTTGATCGAGCGAAAATGTGGGAAAAGTTGTTAAAGAGCAAATGTGGTACAAATTATTAAAGCGCAAATGTGTGACAAATTATTGAAGCACAAATGTGGGACAAATTAGTAAAGCGCAAAGGTGGGACACACTTGTTAAAATTTAAGCATTGAATGAAAGGAGGTGGTGCGCATCAATTAAAGAAGAATTTCTTGGGGGCGTGGCGGGCTGCAGACCGGGAAAGACGTCTGGTGAGCAACTCTGTCTATGGAGATTACATCCTAAACCCATCTGCCCAGATTGTAAAGGCTACAACCCTCTCCAAGGACCGTAGGCGTCCCTATTCAATATCCACCACCTTTTGAGACCCTTCGGAGTTCAAAAGACCGCTTCATTCCAGAGTTCCGAACTGCGGCCTAGTAGGGGAAGAATCCTCGGCCTAGCGTGAGGCAGCAAGAGGCCGCTCCGGGAACCACCTGCCGATCGGAACAACAGGAAGAAACTATCGCATACCTAGGAAAAGGTAATCCCACCTTGTAAGCGTGCCTTCCTCAATCCGGCCGCTCCGGGGGACACAGGCCTGTACCGGAGGAGCTGCCATGGCGCGGGGCGCCATTTTACACTTGGTCCGTTGATCGCGATCCCCAGTAGCTGACGCGACTCCCTGAACGGGGTGCAGCTTTGTTGGAAAAGCGGCCGTCAAGAAGCTCCGATAACAGGCACAACTATATTACCGAAGCTAAGTCATATGGTTGGACTTTTATAACCATAGCACATTATACTTATTGCAGTCCCTCATCACAGTGCGCAGTTTTGTGCTTATTTTTAGGACCCTCTCCTTTTATTACATCGATCCTACTACTGCCCACTATCATATGTGAGACTCAGGGGTGCTTTGAGAACGCTCCCTCTAAGCCCTCTGTTTTAAAGAGACAGTAACCTTTTTCTGCAAGCAGTGTATTATGGCAGAATAAGCCTAATCCTACTCATAGGAGGCTGCAGATGTTAAATACAAGCTCAATTTACTTTTGCAATAAATGATGTGACTCTCCACCTATTTATCAGATGAAGAAGTGAGTTATCAACTGCTGAGACAGAACATCCGCATCTATGGTGAAAGTAGGGAGGTACAGGGGGGCTGAACAGGACTCCAACAAACAACCTAAAGCACCCTCTCTTGCACAATCGGACCTTGACAGGTTTATGATGAAAAAAACCTCACACTCACAAGGGGCGTCCCTGACTACCCCGAAAAGTAGCACTCAACGCCAATCTGCTTCTCACCAGGACAGGGAAAGCGAGAAGAAGAACAGATTGACAACATCCTCAGACCTACCAATATCCAGAACCTTTATCTCTCAAGCCCTTTCGAAGTCACTAAATCCTGTTCTAGAAGAACTTTCTGAAATTAAAAGAGAAGTAAAGCAAATTGGCCAGAGAGTTGAAGCTTTGGAATCTAACCAGTCTGCTAGTAGCGGATTACACAAGCAAAAATTCCTTGGCTTTATCTATCTATCAACAACACATCAATCATCTGTATGACTATATGGAGGATCAGGATAAATAGAGGCAGAAGGAATAATATTCGCATTAGAGGAGTCCCAGAGACTGTCGCTGTCGAAGCAATTCCAACTGCTACTCAAGAAATTTGCTTATCCCTGCTGGGAGAAGACTATCCTGACCCCATCATAATAGAAAGAGCTCACCGAGCCCTACGTCCCAAACCAAAAAGACCTGGTGATGAAGAAGGCCAGAGAAAGTGAGATCATCGAATATGAAGGTGCTCAAATCCTATTATTCCAGGACCTGGCCCCTGCTACCCTTAATAAAAGGCGCGCTTTAAAACCCCTTACTGATCACCCTCAGACAGAAGCGCATTGCCTTTAGATGGGTTATTTTCCATTTGGGATGCTGATCACAAACAAGGAGAAGAAATACATCTTGAGATCGCACAAAGACCTCCCAGAGATCCTTAATGCCCTTGATATACAAGATATAGACATCCCGACTGGTCTGCCACCAATGACGTTCTGATCCCACAAGACATTACCCCTCACACTCCATGGGAAACTGTGGGTAGTGGTAAAGGGATAAAGTCAAAGAAGAAACAGGGTAAACTTACCCCCAGGCGTATTATCACAGATGAGGACTGATCATAATCTTTGTTTTTTCTAATGTTCTTTATGTTACGTCTATAAGTCAGTCCAAAGGAGTTGGGCTCACGGCTGCGGACTTGTATAGTCCCTCCAACCTTCCTTAATCCTTCTGGGTAACTCCCTTAGAGTTTCCTATTGCTCCTTATGACTTGGTTGGGGGGATTGTATAACTGGCAGCCTGGGCCTAATTAGTGCCTTAGGTTAAGTCACTACATTTCCTAAGTTTAAGTCTTAGCATTATTGACGGGTTAGTAATTATTATAATGTCTCGTTGCAGATGTTACTCACTTCTGAATTTTCATATTTCTTTAGTGAAGAGTCATGCCTTTCTGCCTACAGACTAGCTCTAAATTTGGGTTTGACTAGGCCTGACACCACTGTAGCCTCTGACCTGCAGTTAGGGGCTCTGACCAAATGTGGTCCACTACTGGATATTAATATCCCGGTCCTAAGAAGAATGTTATTGTTTAACCTTTCCTGATGTTAACGTTATTTTTGTTACCTTTTAGCCCTTTCCCACCACTCCCTATACATACAATCTACTCACCAACGTCAAGTAGTCCGTTCTATACTCTCAAGGGTCCCAAGGTTATGTAAGTACATCTCTCTACACTCCCAGGATACTCCATTGACAGATCTTCATATATCTACATATAATGTCAGAGGCTTTAAAAACCCTGCTAAAAGGAGCCAGATTCTCCATTTCCTGCATAAAGAAAAAAACAAATGTGATTTTCTACAGGAAACACACTTCAAAATAGAAAGACTCCCAATATGACGAGAGCCTATTACAATCTCTGGTACCACGGCACCTCAGAGTATTCTAATAAGCTGGGTGTCAGTATTGGTTTTCATAAGAACACGGATTTCATTATGACGGGCTTAAAATCTGACCCTCGGGAAGATATTTGTTAGTAAAAGGGACAATAAATACCCAGTTATACACCTTCGCTAACTTTTATGCCTCCCAGTGCAGGTCAAAATAGGTGGTTCAAGACTGTTTGGCAGATATTTGAGGATTTCAGGGACGGTTTTGCTATTGTAGCTGGAGACTTCAATGTCACCCTTAACCCCCTTCTTGACACTTCCTCGGTAGATCCTCTGTCCCCTTAAACTCGATTATGCAATCAAAAAGCTAATACATAACAGCAGCTTGATCGATGCATGGAGAACCTACAACCCAGGGGAAAGAGATTATTCCTTTTTTTTTCCCACCCACATAATACATACCACAGAATTGACTACATACTAGTTCCTACTGCCCAGATCAATTGTTTGCACCGAGACACATATGGGAAATATAGTACATTCTGACCATGCCCCCGTATTTCTCACTTTTAAAATGCCAGATTCGCTCCCCAGAACATATATATGGAGACCTAATGAGACTCTGTTAGATAATTCTCAAGTGAAGGAGAAATATGATGCTAAACTGAGAGATTTTTCCCACTGAATAACTCAAAGTCAGTATCTCCACATATATTATGGAAGCCCATAAAACGGTTATTAGAGGTGAATTCATTTCGACAGCCTCCCATGTGAATAAACAAAGACGTGCCAAAGTAACAGATTTATTAAAAAAATTTCCATGTTAGAAGCCTTACACAAAAGTTCACAAAACACTCAGCAATTACTGGAACTTTCCGTAGCCAGAGACTAACTTAAAGAACTTCTCAATAAACAATCGGCCAAATTATATCTTGCAACCAACCAAAAATTTTATGCTCACGGAAATAAACCCACTAAGTTCATGTTAGCGTTATTAAAACAACGTAAACAGAAAGCCAGGATCTCGGCCATACTAACTGATGATAAGAAAGTAGTCAAAAATGACTTAGATATAGCAAAGGCCTTTCAAAAGTTTTACTCTGACCTTTATAACATCAAAAAGTCAGATACAACATACCCCTAAAAGAAGAAAAGTTGTCCATAACAAAAGAGTTCCTGAGCAAATTACATCTTCCAACTTTATCCCGTGAACAAGCTAAGAACCTATGTACCCCAATTAAGCTCCCTGAATATATCAGCTGTGTTAAAAAAGATGGCAAAAGGAAAAGTCTCCGGGTCCGGACGGTCTTCCCAATGCTATACTATCTAGTCCTTCAGAGAGAAGTTACTCCCACACCAAGTTAACTCCTTTAACGAGGCAATGTCAGGGTAACGCTTTTCTGCCACAAACGGTTAATGTCTCACATCACTCTGATCCCCAAACCACAAAAGGACCCCAATTTATGCTCCAGCTATAGGCCTATCTCTCTACTGAACTTAGACATTAAAAATCTGCTAATTTATTAGCTAATAGAATAAAACCTCTACTAAGAGACCTTATACATCCAGACCAGACCGGACTTCATTCCTGGCCGGTGAAGGCAAAGACAACACTTATAAAGTCATAAATGCCATAGCCTATGCAAAAAAGACGGAACTCCTTTTGTGGTTTTTGGGGACAGATGCTGAAAAAGCATTCGACAGAGTGTCCTGGTCCTTTATAAAAAATACCTTGTCCAGGTTAGGTTTCCCTACCCCTTTCATAGAGGCCATCTTCTCCATGTACGCACTTCCTAGCGCAAACATTAAGATTAATGATGTTCTTTCTCAACCTGTGCAGATAAATAACGGCACAAGACAGGGTTGTCCCCTGTCACCTATACTATTTATCCTCACAATTGAACCCCTTCTACAACATGTCAGACAAGCTGAAGCAATTAAAGGCCTGACCTGTGGCCCTTTAGAGATAAAACAAGCAGCTTATGCCGATGACTTACTCTTAATGATCTCTAACCCAAAAACCTGCCTTCCCCGACTATCATTAAGACCTTCACAACTTTTGGCTTATCTCAAATTTCAAAATAAATTTGGCCCAAAGTCAGAGGCTCTGACTATAAATCTCTCACCTAAAGTCCTTCAGATACGTAAAGAAGACTCCCCATTTGAATGGACACGTTCCCAATATAAAATTCCTGGGAATTAACATTACCTCTGATCTAAACAAGCTTATATGAAGCAAATTTCCCCCCCCCTATTAAAATCCATACCTGCCATTTTAAACTCTTGTCTCCTTCCTTCATTTCCAAACTAAAAATACAAATGTGATAGCACTCTACATCCAGCAATTTGCCTCCATGCTGGATGAGGCATTGGTGTACATTTTGGCCAAAGCGTAGTAAGCCATCACCACGTCAAGGTAGGAACTAGAGTTAGGGACTAGAGTTGAGCGAACACCTGGATGTTCGGGTTCGAGAAGTTCGGCCGAACTTCCCGGAAATGTTCGGGTTCGGGATCCGAACCCGACCCGAACTTCGTCCCGAACCCGAACCCCATTGAAGTCAATGGGGACCCGAACTTTTGGGCACTAAAAAGGCTGTAAAACAGCCCAGGAAAGAGCTAGAGGGCTGCAAAAGGCAGCAACATGTAGGTAAATCCCCTGCAAACAAATGTGGATAGGGAAATGAATTAAATAAAAATAAAAAAAATACAAATGACCCAATATCAATTGGACAGAGGTCCCATAGCAGAGAATCTGGCTTCACGTCAGCAGAGAATCAGTCTCTTCATGCCATAGCAAAGAATCTGGCTTCATGTCAGCACAGAATCAGTCTTCATGCCATAGCAGAGAATCTGGCTTCATGTCAGCACAGAATCAGTCTTCATGTCATAGCAGAGAATCAGGCTTCACGTCACCCACCACTGGAACAGGCCACTGTCACACATTTAGGCCCAGGCACCCAGGCAGAGGAGAGAGGTCCGTAACAGAGAATCTGGCCTTATGTCAGCGCAGAATCAGTCTTCATGTCATAGCAGAGAATCAGGCTTCACGTCACCCACCACTGGAACAGGCCACTGTCACACATTTAGGCCCCGGCACCCAGACAGAGGAGAGCGGTCCCGTAACAGAGAATCTGGCCTTATGTCAGCACAGAATCTGACTTCATGTCATAGCAGAGAATCAGGCTTCACGTCACCCACCACTGGAACAGGCCACTGTCACACATTTAGGCCCCGGCACCCAGACAGAGGAGAGCGGTCCCGTAACAGAGAATCGGCCTTATGTCAGCGCAGAATCTGTCTTCATGTCATAGCAGAGAATCAAGCTTCACGTCACCCACCACTGGACAGGCCACTGTCACACATTTAGGCCCAGGCACCCAGGCAGAGGAGAGAGGTCCCGTAACAGAGAATCTGCCTTATGTCAGCACAGAATCTGTCTTCATGTCATAGCAGAGAATCAGGCTTCACGTCACCCACCACTGGAACAGGCCACTGTCACATATTTAGGCCCAGGCAGAGGAGAGAGGTCGCGTACAGGGGCGTAACTACCGGGGAAGCAGGGGAAGCAGCTGCTTCGGGGCCCGGGCTGCCAAGGGGGCCCTGCGTCCCGGCAGCGTGTGTGACAGTTTATTTACAAGTTCGTTAAAAATCGATGTCTTACTGACCAGGCCCTTCTGATGTGTCTGGGATTCGAACCCACAACCTCCAAAGTCTGAGTGTATCAGAGGCAAAGCATTTACCCTCACAACCATAAAGGCTGCATTACAACTGAGTGGAAAAAAATGAGATTCTACTGTTATAGCTGGCTAAGGGTACATCTATACACATGACAGCTGCCCCAACACACCCAGCACTGCTATATCTCTTTATGACAGCTGTCCCCAGCACTCAGCTCTGCTATATCTCAATAAATGAGCAGCTGTCATGTGTATAGATGTACACTTAGCCAGCTATAACAGTTGAAGTCTCATTTTTTTTCAGCCAGCGGCAAGGCATCTCTTATGGTCTAGAGGTTAGGTGCTTTGCCTCTGATACAGAAGGTCGTGGGTTCGAATCCCAGCAGAAACCTTTTCTGAAATACAAGCACTGACTCCATATATGGACATACAGGGCGGACACAGGAAGAGGCTGCATCGCATCGCTGACATGGAGGTAAGTAGAAGTGTTTATTTTTTTTTTTTTTTAATACCCGACTGTTACTGCCATGGGGGGAGCGGGGGGCACTTGATACTGGCACATGGGGGGGGGGGGAGAGGCACCTGATACTGGCACATGGGGGGGGAGAGGGTTAGCACCTGATACTGGCACCTGGGGGGGGGGGGGGTTGGCACCTGATACTGGCACATGGGGGGAGAGGGGTTGGCACCTGATACTGGTACCTTGGGGTGGGGGAGAGGGGTTGGCACCTGATACTGGCACATGGGGGGGCACCTGATACTGGCACCTGGGGGAGGCACCTGATACTGGCACTGGGGGGGGGGGAGAGGCACCTGATACTGGCACATGGGGGGGAGAGGGGTTGGCACCTGATTACTGGCACATGGGGGGGGAGAGGCACCTGATACTGGCACATGGGGGGGAGAGGGGTTGGCACCTGATACTGGCACCTGGGGGGGGGGTGGCACCTGATACTGGCACATGGGGGGGAGAGGCACCTGATACTGGCACCGGGGGGGGGGGAGAGGCACCTGATACTGGCACATGGGGGGGAGAGTGGTTGGCACCTGATACTGCCACCTGGGGGGGAGGGGGGGTTGGCACCTGATACTGGCACATGGGGGGGAGAGGCACCTGATACTGGCACATGGGGGAGGCACCTGATACTGGCACCTGGGGGGGGGGAGAGAGAGGCACCTGATACTGGCACACTGGCACATGGGGGGAGAGTGGTTGGCACCTGATACTGGCACCTGGGGGGGGGGGGGGGGTTGGCACCTGATACTGGCACATGGGGGGGAGAGGCACCTGATACTGGCACATGGGGGAGGCACCTGATACTGGCACATGGGGGGAGAGGGGTTGGCACCTGATACTGGCACCTGGGGGGGGAGGGGGGGTTGGCACCTGATACTGGCACATGGGGGGAGGCACCTGATACTGGCACCTGGGGGAGAGGGGGGTTGGCACCTGATACTGGCACATGGGGGGGAGAGGCACCTGATACTGGCACATGGGGGGGGGAGAGGGGTTGGCACCTGATACTGGCACATGGGGGGGAGAGGCCTTGATACTGGCACATGGGGGGGAGAGGTTGGCACCTGATACTTGCACATGGGGGGAAGGGGTTGGCACTGATACTGGCACATGGGGGGGAGAGAGGCACTTGATACTGGCACATGGGGTTGGCACCTGATACTGGCACCTGGGTGGGGGGGGAGGGGGGGTTGGCACCTGATACTGGCACATGAGGGGGGGGGATGGCACTTGATACTGGCACTTTTTTGTGGGGGGAGATGGCACTATGATACTGGGACATGTGGGGGGGAGAGAGGCACTGTGATACTGGCACATGATGGGGGGGCATTAATGGGGGACACTAGGCCGGCAGCCTATCAGAGGCCGGACACTGGAGGGCATCTACTGGGGCACTATATATAGGGCAATTTAACTGGTACAATTATGGGGGGCACTAGCAGGAAGGGGGGAGAGGAGCACTATGGAGGCATTTACCTGGGGGCACTATATAGGGGTATTTTATACTGGGAAATTATGGGGGCACTATGGGGACATTAGCTCAACGGGGGCATTACAAGGGGGTATTTTGCACTGTCACATTATAGAAGAATTATTACTACTTTGGGGGGGGCATTATGGTGGGCTTTATTACTCCCTCCTGGTATGACCCCATAGTAGCAGGCACCAGCCTCTCCTGCTCTGCGACCCCACTGCCCCTTCTCCAAATCCTTATTATGAAATCTTTCTCATTAGGATAAAGCACAACATTAGCTCCGCCGTGCCCCCAGCCAAAGTGTGGAAGTGGCGTCCGAGATCCCCAAGGGTCAAGTAACTGTAAGTTTTCATGTGAAATATGTTTATGTATACACATATAGCATCCACTGTGCCCCACAATATGCAGTATACGCTACACTGTGCCCCACAATATACAGTATCCGCTACACTGTGCCCCACAATATACAGTATACCGCTACACTGTGGCCAAAGGAGTGGGGTTTACACAGGAAAAGGGAGGTGCGAAGGAGGCGCTGGGGGGGCCCTTACAAATATTTGCTGTGGGGCCCAGTCACTTCTAGTTACGCCCCTGGTCGCGTAACAGAGAATCTGGCCTTATGTCAGCACAGAATCTGTCTTCATGTCATAGCAGAGAATCAGGCTTCACGTCACCCACCACTGGAACAGGCCACTGTCACACATTTAGGCCCAGGCACCCAGGTCGGAGGAGAGAGGTCCCGTACAGAGAATCTGGCCTGATGTCAGCACAGAATCTGTCTTCATGTCATAGCAGAGAATCAGGCTTCACGTCATCCACCACTTGAACAGGCCACTGTCACATATTTAGGCCCAGGGCACACCCAGCAGAGGAGAGAGGTCGCGTAACAGAGAATCTGGCTTCATGTCAGCACTGAATAAGTCTTCATGTCATAGCAGAGAATCAGGCTTCACGTCACCCACCTCTGGAACAGGCCACTGTCACACATTTAGGCCCGGCACCCAGACAGAGGAGAGGTTCATTCAACTTTGGGTTGCCCCGCAATATAATGGTAAAATGAAATTAAAAAAGTATTGAATGAGGAAGTGCCCTGGAGTAGAATAATAATTGTTAAGGGGAGGTAGTTAATATCTAATCTGCACAAGGGATGGACAGGTCCTGTGGGATCCATGCTTGGTTCATTTTTATGAACGTCAGCTTGTCCACATTGGCTGTAGACAGGCGGCTGCGTTTGTCTGTAATGACGCCCCCTGCCGTGCTGAATACACGTTCAGACAAAACGCTGGCCGCCGAGCAGGCCAGCACTTCCAAGGCATAAAAGGCTAGCTCTGGCCACGTGGACAATTTGGAGACCCAGAAGTTGAATGGGGCCGAACCATCAGTCAGTACGTGGAGGGGTGTGCACAGGTACTGTTCCACCATGTTAGTGAAATGTTGCCTCCTGCTAACACGTTCCGTATCAGGTGGTGGTGCAGTTAGCTGTGGTGTGTTGACAAAACTTTTCCCATCTCTGCCATGCTAACCCTGCCCTCAGAGGAGCTGGGCGTGACACAGCTGCGTTGGCGACCTCTTGCTCCTCCTCTGCCTTCGCCTTGGGCTTCTACTGGTTCCCCTGTGACATTTGGGAATGCTCTCAGTAGCGCGTCTACCAACGTGCGCTTGTACTCGCGCATCTTCCTATCACGCTCCAGTGTAGGAAGTAAGTTGGGCACATTGTCTTTGTACCGGGGATCCAGCAGGGTGGCAACCCAGTAGTCCACACACGTTAAAATGTGGGCAACTCTGCTGTCGTTGCGCAGGCACTGCAGCATGTAGTCGCTCATGTGTGCCAGGCTGCCCAGAGGTAAGGACAGCTGTCCTCTGTGGGAGGCGTATCGTCATCGTCCTGTGTTTCCCCCCAGCCACGCACCAGTGATGGGCCCGAGCTGCTTTGGGTGCCACCCCGCTGTGAACATGCTTCATCCTCATCCTCCTCCACCTCCTCCTCATCCTCGTCCTCCTCGTCCGACAGTAGTGGGCCCTGTCTGGCCACATTTGTACCTGGCCTCTGGTGTTGCAAAAAACCTCCCTCTGAGTCACTTCGAAGTGACTGGCCTGAAGTGCTAAAAGGACCCCTCTTCCTCCTCTTCCTCCTGGGCCACCTCCTCTTCCATCATCGCCCTAAGTGTTTTCTCAAGGAGACATAGAAGTGGTATTGTAACGCTGATAACAGCGTCATCGCCACTGGCCATGTTGGTGGAGTACTCGAAACAACGCAACAGGGCACACAGGTCTCGCATGGAGGCCCAGTCATTGGTGGTGAAGTGTGTCTGATCCACAGTGCGACTGACCCGTGCGTGCTGCAGCTGAAACTCCACTATGGCCTGCTGCTGCTCGCACAGTCTGTCCAGCATATGCAAGGTGGAGTTCCACCTGGTGGGTACGTCGCATATGAGGCGGTGAGCGGGAAGGCCGAAGTTACGCTGTAGCGCAGACAGGCGAGCAGCGGCAGGGTGTGAACGCCGGAAGCGCGAACAGACGGCCCGCACTTTATGCAGCAGCTCTGACATGTCGGGGTAGTTGCGAATGAACTTCTGCACCATCAAATTCAGCACATGCGCCAGGCAAGGGATGGCGTCAAACCGGCTAGTCCCAGAGCTGCAACGAGATTTCACCCATTATCGCACACCACCAGGCCGGCTTGAGGCTCACCGGCAGCAACCACTCGTCGGTCTGTTGTTCTATACCCCGCCACAACTCCTGTGCGGTGTGGGGCCTGTCCCCCAAACATATGAGTTTCAGAATGGCCTGCTGACGTTTACCCCGGGCTGTGCTAAAGTTGGTGGTGAAGGTGTGTGGCTGACTGGATGAGCAGGTGGAAGAAGAGGAGGAGGAAGCTGAGTAGGAGGAGGAGGAGACAGGAGGCAAAGAATGTTGCCCTGCGATCCTTGGCGGCGGAAGGACGTGCGCCAAACAGCTCTCCGCCTGGGGCCCAGCCGCCACTACATTTACCCAGTGTGCAGTTAGGGAGATATAGCGTCCCTGGCCGTGCTTACTGGTCCACGTATCTGTGGTTAGGTGGACCTTGCACAGATGGCGTTGCGCAGTGCACACTTGATTTTATCGGACACTTGTTTGTGCAGGGAAGGCACGGCTCTCTTGGAGAAGTAGTGGCGGCTGGGAACAAAATACTGTGGGACAGCAAGTGACATGAGCTGTTTGAAGCTGTGTGTGTCCACCAGCCTAAATGACAGCATTTCATAGGCCAGTAGTTTAGAAATGCTGGCATTCAGGGCCAGGGATCGAGGTTGGCTAGGTGGGAATTTACGCTTTCTCTCAAATGTTTGTGAGATGGAGAGCTGAACGCTGCCGTGTGACATGGTTGAGATGCTTGGTGACGCAGGTGGTGGTGTTGGTGGTACATCCCATGTTTGCTGGGGCGGCAGGTGCCAACGTTCCTCCAGAGGCAGAGGAAGAGGCCGAGGCGGCGGCAGCAGCAGCAGAAGAGGCCGAGGCGCGGCAGCAGCAGAAGAGGCCGAGGCGGCAGCAGCAGAAGAGGTAGCAGGGGGAGCCTGAGTGACTTCCTTGTTTTTAAGGTGTTTACTCCACTGCAGTTCATGCTTTGCATGCAGGTTCCTGGTCATGCAGGTTGTGCTAAGGTTCAGAACGTTAATGCCTCGCTTCAGGCTCTGATGGCACAGCGTGCAAACCACTCGGGTCTTGTCGTCAGCACATTGTTTTGAAGAAGTGCCATGCCAGGGAACTCCTTGAACTGCCTTTGGGGTGCTCGGTCCCAGATGGCGGCGGTCAGTAGCAGGCGGAGTCTCTTGGCGGCGGGTGTTCTGATTTTGCCCACTGCTCCCTCTTTTGCTACGCTGTTGGCTCGGTCTCACCACTGCCTCTTCCTCCGAACTCTGAAAGTCAGTGGCACGACCTTCATTCCATGTGGGGTCTAGGACCTCATCGTCCCCTGCATCGTCTTCCACCCAGTCTTGATCCCTGACCTCCTGTTCAGTCTGCACACTGCAGAAAGACGCAGCAGTTGGCACCTGTGTTTCATCATCATCAGAGACGTGCTGAGGTGGTATTCCCATGTCCTCATCATCAGGAAAAATAAGTGGTTGTGCGTTAGTGCATTCTATCTCTTCCACCCCTGGGGAAGGGCTAGGTGGATGCCCTTGGGAAACCCTGCCAGCAGAGTCTTCAAACAGCATAAAAGACTGCTGCATAACTTGAGGTCCAGACAGTTTCCCTGATATGCATGGGGGTGATGTGACAGACCGATGGGCTTGGTTTTCATGCGCCATCTGTGCGCTTTCTGCAGAAGACTGGGTGGGAGATAATGTGAACGTGCTGGATGCACTGTCGGCCACCCAATTGACTAATGCCTGTACCTGCTCAGGCCTTACCATCCTTAGAACGGCATTGGGCCCCACCAAATATCGCTGTAATTTCTGCTGGCTACTGGGACCTGAGGTAGTTGGTTCACTAAGACGTGTGGCTGTGGCAGAATGGCCACGTCCTCTCCCAGCACCAGAGGGTCCACTAACACCACCACGACCATATCCACGTCCGCGTCCGCGTCCCTTATTAGATGTTTTCCTCATTGTTCCCGTTCACCACAATTTTGAGAATGGCAAATTTGGGAATAGTTTTTTAACCCAGAAAAAAAAAATGTGCTTTTACGGTCACTACATATAACTTGACCAGCTAAAACAGTACAGATTTGGTTGAATAGAAATGTCAGGCCTGTTTTTTTTTGCGCTGTGTGACAGGTATAGGTTTAATCACAGAATCAGACTTCTATCTGCACGGTAGCGTGTGTCTTAGGTTTTTCTGAATGACACTATCAGTACCTTCAATGTAAGATATCCTTTTTGGGATAGATTTCAAGTAGGCCTCAAATACCAGAAACTAGTTATTTTGAGAATGGCAAATTTGGGAATAGTTTTTCAACCAGAAAAAAAAAAAGTGCTTTTACGGTCACTAGAAATAACTTGACCAGCTAAAACAGTACAGATTTGGTTGAATAGAAATGTGAGGCCTGTTTTTTTTTGTGCTGTGTGACAGGTATAGGTTTAATCACAGAATCAGACTTCTAGCTGCACGGTAGCGTGTGTCTTAGGTTTTTCTGAATGACACTATCAGTACCTTCAATGTAAGATATCCTTTTTGGGATAGATTTCAAGTAGGCCTCAAATACCAGAAACTAGTTATTTTGAGAATGGCAAATTTGGGAATAGTTTTTCAACCCAGAAAAAAAAAAAGTGCTTTTACGGTCACTAGAAATAACTTGACCAGGTAAAACAGTACAGATTTGGTTGAATAGAAATGTCAGGTCTATTTTTTAGGCGCTGGGTGACAGGCTCAACTTGCCCCTGATGTAGTATATGGCCAAAAAATAACCACACTGTTGATGGTTAAATGCACTTTGGTGACACAGGCTCAGCCTGCAGCTGATGTAGGATATAGCACAAAATAACCACACTATTGATGGTTAAATACACTTGGTGATAGCTTGTGCTGGCGCACCACAAGTCACAAAATGGCCGCCGATCACCCCAGAAAAAAAGTGATCTAAAAACGCTCTGGGCAGCCTCAAAAAAGTGAGCAAGTCAATATTAGCACTTCAATGATCCACAGCTGCAGATCGATCACAGAATGAAGTCTTTTGGAGGAGTTAATCTGCCTAATCTCGCCCTAACGTCGCAGCTGCAACCTCTCCCTATGCTTCAATCAGCAGAGTGACGTGCAGCGCAACGTGACCCAAGCTTATATAGAGGCTGGGTCACATGCTGCACTGGCCAATCACAGCCATGCCAATAGTAGGCAAGGCTGTGATGGCCTCTTGGGGCAAGTAGTATGACGCTTGTTGATTGGCTGCTTTGCAGCCTTTCAAAAAGCGCCAAGAAAGCGCCGAACACCGAACCCGAACATTTTCGTAAAAGTCCGGGTTCGGGTTCGTGTCACGGACACCCCAAAATTCGGTACGAACCCGAACTATACAGTTCGGGTTCGCTCATCCCTATTAGGGACCACTCATAGAGGCGACCTTGACGTGGTGAGTGGCTTACTACGCTTTGGCCAAAATGTACACCAATGCCTCATCCAGCATGGAGGCAAATTGCTGGATGTAGAGTGCTATCACATTTGTATTTTTCGTTTGTATATGTATTTTGCCATAGTGATGTGCACCACATACAGGTGTGCTGACCCAATTCCCACATTTGTGTTCCTCTTACATCTGGGGCAATATAAAACCCAGAATTTCCAATAAGATTCTACTTCTTCCTTTCCAAAAAGGTGGAATTGGCTTTCCATCTATCAAAAGATATTATAGGGCCGTTCACATCAACAGAATTATTGACCTG
The DNA here is from genome assembly GCF_905171765.1 of Bufo bufo. Lineage (NCBI taxonomy): Eukaryota > Metazoa > Chordata > Amphibia > Anura > Bufonidae > Bufo > Bufo bufo. The sequence continues at coordinate 607,075,288 of NC_053391.1, forward strand.
TTAAAAGGACCGGTTCACAAAATTTGGATCCCCCTAGAGGAGAAACTACTGGGTCGTCCTATTAGACCCTTGTTACTTGCAGAATCTATTGATACCTCTCTTCCGACTACAGGGGCACCTCTGTCCTCAATCTCTTTGGCACTCTGGAAAGATCCGGTTGTGAGAGGAACCTGCTTAACCTTCCCCTCAACACTCCTGAATGTTGGGGACTGTGTTGGTCTCGACACAAACAGTTGCAGTATCTTACCTCCCCAAATAAGAAATTCTATCCTACCTATACATGAGCTATTAGATTCTGATGGCACTTTTCTAGACCTCACCTCTTTAACAAATAAATTTAATATCACAAAGTTAAACCAGATGCAATATTCCTGTATAAAATCTATTGTAGGGCCCATTCTTAAAAAGTTACAAGCAAATTCTTCGCCAAACTGGTTTGAGAAACTGGTTTCTCATGCCAATGTACTGTGAATGTCTTCTCCAAATGTGGTCCTGTAACTTTGTTCCTTTTTTCTGTTATTTGAATATAAAATCAATAAACAGATTTTAAAAAGAAAGAAAGAAGAATTTCTTAAATTTTATTCCCTGTCACCTATGCAGAGCAGGGGTTTATTCATGTCCAAATTTATAAAATGTCAACCCAAGAATGTAACAGAAAAATTAGTGAAATTTATTAACCTGACTACTTGGTAGAGCAGGGGTCTATGACAGAAAAAAATTGTTTAATGTCACCCGAAAATGTAAAAGAAAAATTTGTGAAATTTATTAAGCTGTCAACTAGGTATAGCAGTGGTACATCACACCCAAAAATTTGTGAATTTCACCTGAAATGACTTAAAATAAAATAGTGAAATGACCTAAAATAAAATATGTACAAATAAAAAAAAAATTAGATTTATGAGGTGGAGGTCTATATGGAGTAGGAGTTTGAGGAGCCGGTGGATGTAGCGGTGTAGGTGGAAGCAGTGTTGGAGAAGGACGAGGTAGCCAACACTGGTTTTAATTTTATTTATTTTTTAAAATTAGGGTACACTCCAAAAGAGTGTAAAATATCCAAAATACAAGAATGAGCAATTGCGCTGAAGTATAACAATGGCTGGTTAAGGCCGGTATACATGTCTATTCTGCACAAGGTACGGACAAGTCTTGTGGGATCCATGCCTGCTTCATTCTAATGAACGCGAGCTTGTCCACATTGGCTGTGGACAGGCGGCTGTGCTTGTCTGTGTTAACGCCCCCTGCCGTGCTAAACACACGTTCAGATAATACACTGGCTGCAGGGAAGGCCAGCACCTCCAAGGCAAAAAGGGCAAGCTCAGGCCATGTGCCCAATTTGGAAACCCAGAAGCTGAAGGGGGCAGACCCGTCATTCAGTACGTGTAGGCGTGTGCACACATACTGCTCCACCATGTTGGTGAAATGCTGCCTCCTGCTAAGACGTTCCATATCAGCTGGTGGTGCTGGTTGTTGTGGCGTGCTGACAAAGCTTTTCCACATTTTGTTTATGCTAACCCTGACTTCTGAGGTGCTGGCGGTGCCCCAGCTGCGTTGGCGACCTCTTCCTCTGCCTTCGCCTTGTGCTTCAACTGTGCCCTCGCTGTCAGGTGGGAATGCCACCAGCAGCGCGTCTACCAGCGTGCGCTTGTACTGGTGCATCTTACGCTCACGCTCACGCTCCAGTGAGGGAATTAAGGACGATACGTTGTCCTTGTAATGGGGATCCAGCAGTATGGCCACCCAGTATTCAGCACAAGTTAGAATGTGGGCAACTCGGCGATCGTTGCGGAGACACTGCAGCATGTAATTGCTCATGTGTGCCAGGCTGACCAGAGGCAACGAAAAGCTGTCCTCTGTGGGAGATGTATTGCCTGTGTCCTCTGTATCCCCCCCATCCACGCACCAGTGATGGCCATGAGCTGGTCTGGGTGCCATCCTGCTGTGAACATGGTTCCTCCTCCTCCATCTCCTCCTCCTCATCCTCCAGAACTGTGCCCTGGCTGGACAATAGTGTACCTCGCGTTTGTGGGTGCAGGACACCACCCTTTGAGCCACTTGTGAATGACTGGCCGGAAACCCTATGAAATGATCCCTCTTCCTCCTCCTCCTCCTGTGCTACATCCTCTTCCATCATCTCCAGCAGCGTTTTTTCAAGGAGGCATAGAAGTGGGATAGTTACGCTGAGAACGGCGTTATCGGCACTGGCCATGTTGGTGGAGTACTTGAAACAGCGCAGCAAGGAACCCAGGTCTCGCATGGAGGCCCAGTCATTGGTGGTGAAGTGGTGCTGTTTCGCAAAGCGACTCACCCGTGCGTGCTGCAGTTGAAACTCCACTATCGCCTGCTGCTGCTCGCACAGTCTGGCCAGCATGTTCAAGGTGGAGTTCCACCTTGTGGGCACGTCGCATATGAGGCGGTGAGCGGGATGGCCGAAGTTACGCTGCAGCACTGACAGGCGAGCAGCAGCAGGGTGAGAACGCCGAAAGCACACACAGACGGCCCGCACTTTATGCAGCAGCTCTGACATATCGGGGTAATTTTTAAGGAATCTCTGCACCACCAAATTCAGCACATGCGCCAGGCAAGGGATGTGCGTCAAACCGGTCCCAGAGCTGCTCCGAGATTTCGCCAAATATCGCACACCACCAGGCTGGGCTTGAGGCTCACTGGCACCCACCACTCATCGGTCTGTTGTTCAAAGCCCGTCCACAGCTCGGTGTGGGGTTTGTACCCCAAAACAGATAAGTTTTAAAACTGCCTGCTGTCGTTTACCCCTGGCTGTGCTGAAGTTGGTGGTGAAGGTGTTACGCTGACCGGATGAGGAGCTGGTAGAGGATGAGTAAGCAGAGTAGGAGGAGGAAGCAACAGGAGGCAAACTGAAGCGCCCTGCAATCCTCGGTGGTAGAAGGACATGCGCCAAACTGCTATCCGCCTCTGGCCCAGCCGCCACTGCATTTACCCAGTGTGCTGTTATGGAGATATAACGTCCCTGACCGTGCTTACTGGTCCGCGTATCCGTAGTGAGGTGCACCTTGCCACAGATGGCGTTGCGCAGTGCACATCTGATTTTGTCCCCCACTTGCTTGTGCAGGGAAGGGATGGCTCACCTGGAAAAGTAGTGACGGTTGGGCACGACGTACTGTGGGACAGCCACCGCCATAAGGCCTTTAAAACTATCCGTCTCCACCAGACGGAATGACTGTATTTCAAAGGCCAGTCATTTAGAAATTCTGGCATTCAGGGCTAGGGATCGCGGGTGGGTAGGGGGGTACTTCCTCTTCCTCTCCAGTGTTTGGGAGATGGAGAGCTGAACGCTTCCTTGGGACATTGTGGAGATGCTTGGTGACCCAGGTGGTGGTGTTGCTGGCAGATCCTCTGTTTGCAGGGTGGCAGGTGGCACTGTCACTCCAGAGGTGGATGAAGAGGCCGAGACTGCAGCAGAAGAGGAAGCAGGAGGAGCCAGAGACCTTTCTTGGTTTTTGAGGTGTCTACTCCACTGCAGCTCATGCTTTGCACTTAAATGCCTGGTGATGCAGGTTGTGCTCAGGTTGAGAACGTTTATGCCTCACTTCAGGTTCTCTCGTGTCTTGTCATCAGCACATTGTCTAAAGAACTGCCAAGCCAGGGAGCTCCTTGGAGCTGGCGTTGGTGTGCTCGGTCCTTCGCTGCAGTGGGCAGTAGCAGGCGTAGTGTCTAGGGGATGGCCGCTCCGCTTTTGCACCCTGCTCCCTCTTCTGCTGTGCTGGTGGCTCTGTGCGACCACCGCCTCTTCCTCCGAACTACATAGGTCACTCGCATGACCTTGATTCCATGTGGGGTCAAGGACCTCATCGTCCTCCACATCATCGTCCACCCAGTCTTCACCCCTGCCCTCCTTGTCAGTCTGCACACTTTCGAAAGCCCCAGCAGTTGTCACCTGTGTTTCGTCATCATCCGAGACGTGCTGCGATGGTCCTCCCATGTACTCATCTTGAAAGATAAGTGGTTGGGCATTAGTGCACTCAATCTCTTCCACTTCTGGGGCAGGGCTAGGTGGATGGACCTGGGAAACCCTGCTAACAGAGTTATCAAAAAGCAGAAGAGACTGCTGCATGACTTGGGGCTCAGACTGCTTGGCTGATTTGCAAGGGGGTGAGATGAAAGACTGATGGACATCGGCTGCAGGTGCCAACTATGATCTTTCAGCAGGAGACTGTGTGGGAGACAATGTGAAGGAACTGGAGGCATTGTCAGCAACCCAATCTACTATCGCCTGTACTTGTTCTGGCCTCACCATTTGTAGAGCCGCATTAGGCCCGAACAAATACCACTGCAGGTTATGTCGCCTACTCGCACCTGAGGAAGGGGTTTCACTTGTGCGTGTAGCTGGCACAGATCGACCACGTCCTCTCCCTGCAACAGGAGATCCACCCGCAGCACCACGACCTGGGCCACATCCCTTATTTGACGTTTTATTAATAGAAAATATAACCACAGTATCTAAACGGTGTATCTCACACGTCCTGACCCAGACTAGACCGGAATTTAAGTTTTTTGCAAAAAATGGCTGTTTTGCAAATATCTGAATAGAACCACAGTATCTAAAGGGTGTATCTCACAATGACATATGCAGCAAAGGCTGCAAAATGAAGTTTTTGGCCCAAAATGGGTGTTGTTTAATAACTGAATATGACAGCAGTATAAAACCCTTGAATTTCACACGTGCTGATGCTGCAAGGGCTGTAAAATTGTGTATTTTGCCCAAAAAGGGTGTTTTATTAATTGAATAATATAACCACTGTATCTAAAGTGTGTATCTCACATGTACAGATGCAGACTAGGCCGCAATTGAAGATTTTTGCCCAAAATGGGTGTTTTTCAAATAACTGAATATAACCACAGTATCTAAAGGTTCTATCTCACACGCCCTGATCCAGACTAGGCTGCAATTAAATTTTTTTGCCAAAAATTGCTGTTTTTCAAATTATTGAATAGAACCACAGTATCTAAAGGGTGTATCTCACACGTACTGATCCAGACTAGGCCGGAATTTAAGTTTTGTTCACAAAATAACTGAATATAACTACAGTAGCTAAAGTGTGTATCTCACAATGACATATGCAGCAAAGGCTGCAAAATTAACTTTTTTGCCAAAAACGGGTGTTTGTTTAATAACTGAATATGACAGCAGTATATAACCCTTGAATTTCACAAGTGCTGATGCTGCAAGGGCTGTAAAATTGCGTATTTTGCAAAAAAAAGGGTGTATTTCTAGCGTAAATTGCACACTGAATAATCCTACGAAGGCACCAGAAGTTGGATATTGCCAAAAATGGGTGTTTTTTCAAAGCCAGAAAATTATTAAAATTTTTAAAACTTGTTTTTAACAATCACAGATGCAGCAAGGGCTGCAATATTAAGTACTTTGCAAAAAAGGTTGTTTTTTTATAACAGAATATGAAAGCTGTATATAACGATTGAATTTCACACGTGCAGATGCAGCTAGGGCTGTAAAATAGTGTATTTTGCACAAAAAGGGTGTTTTTAAAAACCCAGAAAATTATGGCTGTATTTCTAGCTTAAATTGCACACTGACTAATGCGGCAGAGGCACCAGATGTTGTATATTGCCAAAAAAGGTGTTGTTTTTTTAAAACCAGATTATTATTGCAGTATTTCAAGCTTGGATTTGAATGTCACAAAAGCACAGATGCAGTGCTGGTGCACTGAGCTTGCATAAAATGTCCGCCGCCGCCGCCCACCTAACTATCAGGAGGATAAAAGTTATTTTTTTTCAGTTACTGGGCTCAAGGCAGGGTAAAAAGATTGTGCACTGCACCCACACAACTAAACATATGTAGATCGCTGAGTTATATTGGAGTTCTGATAACAGATTCTCTCATATTCTCTGCCTCACAGCAGCATCTTCTCCCTACACTAGTAACAGCACGTGCAGCGTCACGTGACTCCAGCTTATATAGAGCCTGGGTCACATGCTGCACTGGCCAATCACAGCCATGCCATTAGTAGGCATGACTGTGATGGCTTCTAAGGTTACACAGTTAAACGATTGTTGATTGGCTGCTCTGCAGCCTTTCAAAAAGCGCCAAGAAATCGCTGAACAACGAACCCGGACCCGAACTTTTACTGAAATGTTAGGGTTCGGGGGTCCAAAAATCCTAAAGTTCGGTACGAACCGAACTTTACAGTTTGGGTTCGCTCAACCCTACTGCCAACCATCTTTTCTGATCGCATCCGAACTTTGGGTCGGTGGAAACCAGTTGCTGTAGTAGGCCATGCCTATTTTGTGCATGTGCATACGCAGAAATTACATTGCCGATATTTTGCAATGAAAAAAATAATGAATGGAGATCGCAAATTCGCATAATGCATCTGATATGTCACTGTCCATGTTGTGGGACTATTTGTGCACTTCTAGTAATTATTTGGTGGCTGCAAATATGACCTGAAGGTTTTTAAGGTTTGCATTCAAGTCTATGGGGCCCGCCGCGTCCATTACTGCCTAGTACTAAAGGATCCTTACTGCAACCTTATCGGTTTAAATTACATGAAAACATAACAATATAAAAAAACGTAACCACACGTTATAACAGAAAAACAATATTTATTTACAAACAGGCCTCTAAGGCAACTTTTTCAACACTTCATGGAGGTCTAGCATTTCCTTCATTTTTTTTCCATGCAGCACCTCCATCTTGCTCAGCTGCCTCCGCAAGTCCTGCATGTCTGCATCATGTTGGGCTTGCAGCTGGCCCATTTTTTTTTGCAATTAAATTAGTACTGTTAGGATAGAATTTTTTTTTTTTTTAATTAACTGCAATTCAGATTAAGATGCATGGATACCAAATTATATTGCTGTGTGAACATATTTACCCTCCTGGCGGCGGCTGGTGAGAGCCTCCTCCTCATCAGGAGCCGGGTGTGTGGAATCTGGCTTCTGGGAGGGACCAGACTCTGCAACCTTCACCTCCTCACCCACTTCAGGTGGTGTTGGTGGTGCCTCAGGCTCTTGCTGGGAGGGTCCGACCTGGCAGGGGCGTATCTATAGGGGGTGCAGAGGTAGCAGTCGCTGCATGGCCCAGGAGCCTGAGGGGGCCCAAAGACCCTTGTGCCACATAATACACTGGCATTATAGAAAGTGCATACTGGTCAATTTACACCTCTGGCTGGAGGGAAGGGGTTAGGTTAAGAATTTGGCATGAGGGGGTGCCCTTTCAATGTTTTCCTCAGGCAGCAGGAAGGATATGTGTTCCCCTGCCCCTTGTCAACAAGCACTGAACTCTTGCACCAGGGCCCATGAGCTTTTAGCTATGCCCCTGCGGCCTGGTCTCCCTCCTCCTCCTCGCCGGACACCACCACCACCTCCATCTCGTCCGTCGACGACTTACAACAGACTGAGGGAAGTGGAACCCCTGTAATCACACAATGTTCAGAATTTAGACAAACAACTCAGAACTCATAACATATGGAAATTCACCCATTAATGCCGGAGCCATTTTTCACCATTTTGGCCAGGCCATTTTTAGCAAATCTGACATGTGTCACTTTATGTGGTAGTAACTTTAAAACGCTTTTACTTATCCAGGCCATTCTAAGGGCTCTTTCACACTTGCGCTTTTGTTTTCCGGCATAGAGTTCCGTCGTCGGGGCTCTATGCCGGAAAAATCCTGATCAGGCATATGCCCATGCATTCTGAATGGCGAGAAATCCGTTCAGGATACATCAGGATGTCTTCAGTTCAGGACCGGAACGTTTTTTGGCCGGAGAAAATACCGCAGCATGCTGCGCTTTTTGCTCCGGTCAAAAATCCTGAACACTTGCCGCATCGACGGATCCAGAATAATAGCCCATTGAAATGTATTATTCCGGATCCGTCCTAACATCTTCAGTTGTTACGACGCAACAACGTATCCGGAAGTTGCGTCTGCGCCTGCGCCAGGAAGTAGGAAGGACTTGGCTAGCGCGAAAAGAGACTGATCCGGAAATCCTGAAGCCAACATCAACTTTTTTTTCCGGATCCGTCGTACGGATCCGGCCCCATACTGGTTCCGTACGACGGATCCGGAAAAAAAAACGTTGATGTTGGCTTCAGGATTTCCGGATCAGTCTCTTACCAAAAAAGCCGGAAAGACGCATCCGGAAAGAAAAAATTATGCGTTCTTACGCGTTTTTCCGGATCCGGCGTGTAATTCCGGCAAATGGAGTACACGACAGATCCGGACAACGCAAGTGTGAAAGAGCCCTAAAATAGTTTTCTCGTCACATAGTATTTCATGACAGTGGTAAAATTCATTCTTAAAATTAAATTTTTATATTAAAAAAAAATACTTGAATTACGTTTTTTGTGATGTAAGGTGACAAAAAATGACTTTTTGGACAGTTTTTCATTTCTTTTTTTTACGGTGTTCACCTGATGTGATATTTTTATACAGCTGGTTGTTACTGACGTGGAGATACTTAATATGTATACTTTTATTTTTATTTTTTGGAACCGAAAAAAAATAATGTTTTAGTGTCAGCATATTCTGAGAGCCATATTTGTTTTATTTTTTGGGCGATTGTCTTAGGTAGGGGTTCATTTTTACCGTGATGAGGTGACGGTTAGATTGGTACTATTTTGGGGGTCATACACCATTTTGATCGCTTGGTGCTGCACTTTTAGTGATGTAATGTGCCAAAAAAATTGTTTATTTAGCACAGTTTTTATAAAAAAAAATTAGGTTAGGTCATGTGATATTTTTATAGAGCCGTTCGATACGGATGCGTCGATACATAATATGTCTAATTTTTTCCCCCTATTTTTTCCAATTTTTAATTAACCTTATTTTGTGAAAAGGACCTTTATTTTTTAAACTTTTTTTTTTCAGTTTATTTTTTTGTCCCCCTCTGGGACTTCAACTTTTGGGGGTCTGATCCCCTTTACAATGCATTACAATACTTCAGTATTGTAATCCATTGGCTGTACGTGTATTACCAGTGTAATACAGGGGGCTGGATCTCACAGGCCCTCTCGGAAGGCAGCCAAGATGCCTAAGGAAGGCATCGGGCTACCTTCCCTGCCATCGGGTCCCCCTCACAGCAGCATGTTTGAAGCTCGCATGTGCCTCGGTCAGCGCTGACTGCGGCCATGCAGGGGTTAATGCGCCGGCATCTGTGATTTCGCCAGCAGTGGTGTGGCTATCAGTGGCTGCCAGACCCCTGCCCCCGATCACCATGCAGTGCATTTACTTCACTGGGCTAAAAGTCACGTCCAGATCTGACATACATGTACGTCATCGGGCGCTAAGAAATTAAGTGTGTGATGTATCTAATGTACTGATGTACAGGGCCTTTGACTGGAATACAGAATGATGATTGCAGTTTATGTATATATACACACATACTGTATATATATTTCTGTGTGTGTAAAGTGCACAAAATCAGCTGGTTACATCATACATTTGTACCTCGCTGTGTGTATATATATATACTCATGGCGAGGTAGAGATGCATGATGTAACCAGCTGATTTGCTACATGTCACACCAGTTAATAAGTAATCATTTGTAAAGGGATGAAATACTTATTTTCATAACTGTATATATACATTACAGAATGTTGGAGAGAGATACAATAGCAATGTAAGCATTGTACCTGGGCATTTTCTGTCACGATCTCTCTGATCCGATCCGAGTTCCGACGCTTCAAATCGGACAATTTTTTCAATACAGCCATCCGAGGGTGATTGCCCTTAAAAAAAAATTTTCAGCTTGGAATGGATCTCACTCACAATGGCCTGCTTCTCTGCGTGGACTCGGCTCCGGTCATAGCCCCGCTCCAACATGAGCTGCAGGATAAAGATGCAAGCATATAATCCCAATTTTTTTTAATACAAGTATTGAAAATAATGTCCTCATACATTCAAAAAGTATTTAAGTCTTTGAACGGGAAATATTAGCTTTAATGTTACCATTTTAAGATCGGATTATATAGAGATTGTATGTGGGTGGGGTCTGAGCAATCGGATATTGGCCAGCTGAGCAGAGATGTACCTGTCTAGTGAAGTGACGGTACGGTATGGGGTGTAAAGCTGGGTCGCCTCCCCGTGGTGTACCCTGGGTAACTCTAAATGAACCATCAAATACCGGCGGTCTGAGAAAGAAAGCTTCTCCTGAGTCCTGACCAACAGGACACAAAATCTATAGACTGTGTTTGTGTGTGAGCGGGGGGGTATATAGTGTGCGCCGCGGCAGGAAAATGGATGTGCAATGTGCATGTGAGAGATATTTCTCTGCTGTCCATGCATGCATGCTACTGACATAGTGCTGTGATTTTACAACAATACTTTGTGCACCAATCAGTAATATCTACTTAGACCTGATAAAAAGTGAAGTTATATGTATTGTGAAAAAAAAAAATGCAGATCATAAGCGGCGATTTTTGCAATCACAAATATTTTCTAACACTCTATCTACATAGAAAGCGATTGTTCTGACATGCATGTGAAATGTAATCAAATACACTGCAGTAATGTCAAATTACTTACAGTGATCATTAGTTCTTCCTCACTGTCACGAAAATTGCTTCCCACCATATTTTTCAATCTTCTCAAACTTCGGGTAGTTTAAAAACAGTTCCGGAATTAGGCCACTCCCCTTACGCATGCGCATTACGCACATTTTATGGTACGAAGATAGCGAATATTCGCCCATATATTTGCAAAATATCACGAAATTGAATATTGCCCCTGCCGCTCATCACAACTCTGTACCAGGAGGCCAAGACCTTGCTGAAGTATATGCAGGAACATTGCATCATCCAGTCTATTAAGAGCCCCTGGGCCTCACCAATTGTACTTTTAAAGAAAAAGCTTGGGACCCTATTTCTGTGTTGACTACAGGCATCTGAATGCATGTACAGTCCATGATGCCTACCCAGTACCTCTGATCGAAGCCGTGCTAAATTCTTCTCTACCCTGGACCTGGCAAGCAGGTATTCGCAAGTGCCAGTGGCAGAAACAGGCAGAGAGAAACCAGCCTTTGTTACACCTATGGGGCTGTATGAGTTCCTCCAGATGCCCTTGGCACTGAACAATGTCTCGGCTAACTTTCAGAGGCTGATGGATCTGTGTTTGGGTGACCTAAACTATGAATGTTGGCTGATCTACCTAGATGATATAATCATCTTCTCGTCCAGCTTTGAAGAGCATCTAGAGTGACTGGACTTGGTCCTCAATTGCCTAGAGAAGCATGGGCTGAAGCTGAAACCCAGTAAGTGCAACATGTTCCAGGAGAGCTTTGAGTATCTGGGCCACTTGGTGAAAAGAAAAGGAATCTAGCCCATGGACTCGAAGATTCAGGCAGTGTGGTCCATACCCAGCAACCTCAGAGAGCTGTGGGCCTTCCTGGGTATGGTTAGGTATTACCAGAGATTCATCAAGGATTTTGCCAAGGCGGGCCCCTGTATACTCTCCTCAATGTGTACTTGCTTGGAGAAATGAAGAGTAAACCTCTCGCCTATGATGAGGAGACCAAATTGGCCTTTAAGGAGCTGAAGAAGTTATTGACCAGTGCCTCCATACTGGCCTATGCAGGTTTCATAAAGCCATTCAGGCTACAAACTGATGGAAGCCTGAAGGGACTAGGAACTGTACTGACTAGAAGAAGATGGTCAGGAACGTTTAATAGCTTATGCCAGTGGAACTCTGCAGGAGAGTGAGAAGAACCCTGACAACCATAGTTCCTTCAAACTTGAACTGCTGGTGTTTTTTCATTTGTATGTAGGTAGCTTTGGACAATATAAAGTTACAACACAGTTGCAATTATAAAGTGAAACAAGTACAAATATAAATGGCATGTACATAATGTGACTGGTTTGGTCCAGTCAGGACAAGAAATAGACAGGTTAAATCAACTGTACTGGCATAAATTAACAGTATGACATATTTACCTAGACAACTAGAATGTGTTAAGAGCTAGGAATTTTCTAGCGCAATATCGCCCTAATGTTGGTATGTGGGTTAGGGAATGAGTAAGGAGTGAATGTTAAGAGAATCCTCTTATAGATCCTCCAAGGGGCCCAGATCTGGAGAAAAGTGGATCTAGTACGTAACTCCCAGTGAGAGATTTCTTCTAGCCTGTAGATCTGATCCACTTTGTTAACCCAATGATCCACACTGGGAATCTCAGAGGAGAGCCAGTGTTTTTGAAGGAGTAACCTAGCAGCTGCTAACATGAGGGAAAAGAGTGATGATCTATGGGGGCCCACATCCCCAATCCCCAGGGAGAGCAAAGTTAGTTCAGGGGTGCAGGGGTAGGATGTCTGACAGATCTGATTGCTAAATTGAACTTTGCTGTATCACCAGAGTTTGATTCACATGAAATGTGGAGAAAGGACTAGGAGCCTCTTTCATTGTGTCATCTCCAGCAAGCGTCAGAGGAGTTAGCTTTATATAAACAGGTTTTATCTGGTGTCCTGTACCAGCGTGTTAGGACTTTATAGCTGTTTTCTTGAATACGGATGCATCGGGAGATCTTATGGGGGGTGAGTAGTATTTTTGTAATCTCAGAAGATGTCAGTGTTCTCTGTATGTCTTTTTCCAAGAGACTGATTGTAGCGGGCTTTGCCATAGATGTTTGTATATTGTTTGTATATTGTAGATATGATTTTAGTGGGATGCAGCGAGTTCCCTATCATCTTCTCAAACCAACTGGACTCGCATAAAGAAGGGATCTTTCTTGCAAGGTTGAGAGATTCTGATCTAAGGCAACGCATAAGGATAGGATTCTGGATATTTATTTTGAGTAGCATGCAGATATCAAAATCAGAAAGCATACAACCATCTTGGTCTAAGAATTTTGTGATGGTGATCTCAGACGACCTAAGGAGGATTGGACAGCTCTCTTTCAGCTCTTTGGGGGCTAGGGAAACAACATCTTTTAAAAGTAAAAGGGGGGAGGGGAGTAGTAAGGCCCCAGAACTGGCCAAGAACAACCTCCAGACCTTTAGAGTGTTTCAGATCAGGGGGTTAGGGATTGAGCTGAGTGCAGGAGGTGATCTGTCAGCCAGCAGGAGGGCCCGGATAGGGGAAGGTAAGAAGGCATTTTCTAATATGAGCCAGGACTTATGAGTAGGGCCTCTAATCCAGTCTACCACTCTTGAGAGGTGAATAGCTTTTATGTACATCTAGGGATCAGGTAGTCCAATGCCCCCTTTAGTTCTGGGCTTGGTTAGTGTATCAAAGGAGATACGTGGGTTTTTTCCTTGCCAAATGAATTTGCAAATATGTTTATTTAGGGAGGTAAAGTAAGATTTGGGGATCTCAATGGGTAGCACCTGAAAGTGTATATCCCGTCTCAATGCACCGTGATTCCTTCCTTTGTCCCCGAAGACAGGCCTGGAGAACGTATCAGTGACACATGCAGTATGATGTCAGTAACAGTTCTATTTATTGCTTGGTATAGGCCTTATATACATCCATGCATACATACAAGAATAGCTGCAGCTCTCATTGCAATAATAGCAGTTCCTTTTACAGACAGGCAGCTCTTGTTATAATACTGCTGACTAGAAACTTTTCCTTATAGAGACAGGAGGTACATGTACATATATTCACCCTTCAATATGATGTCACCCAACCTCCTGTCCTTCATACAGATTATACAGCTAATTATATTTAACCCTTCAGTACCTGCATCAGGTAAGTGAGTCTCGATATTATCAAGGACATAAGGATATTTTTTCTCCCGAACCAAGAGAGATAAGGAAAGTCCAATGAGTCCAGCTGGGCAAGCATAGAAAGCAATAAAGGTTTATAGTTTAGCTTAAATGGGTCTGGTAAGTGCTGGGAGAGCTTCACACCAATGTAGGTCAATTGTTGAGTACGCCAATTAAAAGGAGAGTTTGTCTGGAGGGATGCGAGACTAGGGGGAGAGAGGCCAACATGAAGTATTTGGGACTTGGAGGTATTGACTTTGAAATTGGATAGAGAACCAAAGTGATTAAGATTTGAAAGTATTATAGGTATGGATGTGCGTGGGTTTGTTGTGAGAATCAGTAAGTCATCAGCAAATGCTGCTAGTTTAAATTCACATCCATCAACCAGTAAGCCCCTAATCTCGTTGTCTTGTCTATGGGCTTGTAGGAGCGTTTCCATCACTAGGACAAATAGGAGGGGTGAGAGTGGGCAGCCCTGTCTCGTTCCATTTCTAATTGGGAAGTAGGAGGATAAGATCCCGTTGACTGACACGGATGCCGAAGAGAAAGAGTACATAGAGAACACAGCGTTAATAAAAGGTTCTGGTATTTGGAATTTAGAGAGAGTCAACCTAATGTATGTCCAGTCAACTCTGTCAAATGCTTTTTCGGCATCTGTCCCAGGGCGTCTGCCAGAGCTTCCTTTAGGTAAGCCCGAGAGATGGGTAGGCAATCTATATCATTGGGATCGTCCCCTACCTTATCTGCGCTTGCCGCCGCTGCCTGCTTGTGGCTTGTGTGCGCGGGGTTCCAGGCGCCATCTAGGGATCTCTGTTCACCACCTCAGCGGCTGCCTTTTTATAAATTTCTCCTTTTCTCCTGGTTGGCTCAAGGAGCGATTATGTCCCGTCTGGTCTGCAGGTTTCTGGCCACCTATCTTGACCATTTTGGGGTCCAGTAAGCTGGTTAAAACGTGCTGTGAGTGTTATGCTGGCAGGAGAGCTGCACTTCACACGACCATCAGTCTCCGGTGCAGGCTCCGCCCCCCCCCCATTTGCAGACATCTTGACAGGAGCAGAGTTTGTGTTGATGACCGATAACAATAAACTGGTTCACCTGAATATTGCCAAACTGGGAGTTTTGGAGCAGCAGTGGATGGCTCCCCACAGTAAATTTAATTTCAAGACATATATGCCTGGGCGGAATAATGCCAATGCAGATATTTTGTCTTGTATCCCGTTGGAGAACCCTAATGGCCCCACAGACAAAGAGCGGGAGGAGGTCGAGACCCCCGATTTCATGAAAGTGCCTCAACCGCTAAAGAGTGCTCCAGTTCAGGGGATGGAGCCTGCAGTCAACATCACTGTTTGAGGGTCCATGGAAGAGTGGCAGAGTAGTGAGATTTGCAGATTGCCAGGTTGAGAGCATGGCTCTTTGGTGATTATCAGCTAGCTTACAATGATTGTGAGGCCTTGAGGAAGCTATGGAGTGCAGCTCCCTACAGAGATTGGTCATACCTGGAAGGCAGTAGTACCAGACAGTGAAATAAGAATAGCAGAGTGAAGGCATGAAAAGAAAGGGCATTTTGGACCTGCCAAGACTTTTGCGTGGCTGCAGAGATTCTACAACTTACGAAATGTAAAAAAAAGCTGCAAAACTGTAGTCTAGCAATATCTGGGGACCAACAGGCCCCAACTGGTATTATACAGACTAGCTACCCATTGCAACTTGTAATGATGGACTATCTCATGGTAGAAGAGTCCATACATGGATACAAGTATCTATTGGATAAAGAATGACTGGCACTCACTATATGGGTCACATCAAACAGCATTTAATGGCCGCTAGCTCAACAATGGAGTGTAAGCAGCAAAAATATACAACATATAATAAAGACGCCACAATGTTAAAATACCATTAAAAATACCCCTAAAAATATAAAATATGAAAAGTGCAGTGCACTGATGGTAGGGTCCTATATATAGGGAAGATCCTCTGTATATAGCGCAGTCTGGTAGATAAGAAATCCTATCACCTAGGTATATTTCTAATATTCCACTTTTGCAATCTTGTGTTCAGCGAATTTTATAATGTCACTAGTAACAATGTCCCTTTAGGTGAAGGCAATGTGCGTCCAAATAATTAGTGCTGAGGGTACTGTCCCTTTAAATAAAGGTAAATGATGTCACTAGGTCCGTTAGTTCATTTCTCAATGTCCACAGTATATCGCATATAGCGGTCTGGACCTTTATCAGGTGTTTGAGAGCCTCCGTAACCTCTGGTGCTCAATGCTGTGGGAAAATATCGCTTACCGGTATGTGTAAGTCCCCGGCAATCCCGTTGTTCAGCTCACCGCACCGCTCGAAGTTACTTCCGGCGTCCTCGCTCTCTGGTGTCTGTCACGTGTTCTCCCCAGAGATATCGCGGGACTTGATAACTTGGTTCCGGTGTTCCTGTGAGAGGTACTCACATTGGATGAAAAATGGAGCGCTCCAAATTTAAAAGATGATTTATGTGGTCTCAATCGTATCCGGATTCTTGCTTCAAGCAGAGATATAATGCCAGACGCGTTTCGGGGACTTCTCTCCCCTTCCTCAGTGGCTATCTATTTCTCTTGACTGATTAGGTGATCAGTTTTTTGACTAGAGCACCCCTGCCACACAGAGGAGGGTGGTGAGCTATCCACGACAACTATCCTAAGTATCTATTGGTCATGGTGGAAAAATTTACTAAGTTTGCAGTAGCAGCCTTATGGCTGTCCTACACAACTGCACTATATCCCAGGTGATTGCTTTGAAGGCAGAGTGATAGAAGACCTGTTTCAGTTATACCATATTCGAAAGACACGTACTACACCCTTCCTTTCACAGGGAAATGGTGCATGTGAGCACTTGAACATAACCTTACTACAGCTGTTGCAAACACTGGAGGAACAGAAGAAGGAGAGATGGTTGAAATACATTGCAGAGCTTCTGTGGGTGCACAACAAAACAGTACACTCAACCACTGACTATTCACCCTTCTTGCTGATGTTCGTTAGGAATGGAAGTTGCCCTCTAAATATGATTATGCCTGCCAGTAAAGGAGAGGGGTGGACCCCCGAGACTTGGATGGGAGACCATCAAAAGAAGAGATATAAGACCTGGTTGCCTAGCGCCTGGACCCCCGCACATTATCTGCAAACAGGAAATTGAGGGAGTTGCTGTTGCAGGTGGGAGATTGAGTGATGGTGTGCTTTGAAGCTGTAGTGGCGGTGGGAGACCACTCCATACGAGCTAGTCTGGCAACCCAATCCAAACATACCAGTGAAACCTGAGGATGTAACCGGACCTGTGCGTACAGTGCACTGAAATATGCTCAGTCCATGTACTTTTCTAAGGAGGGCTCCCGAGCCTATAACCGAGAGCTCCTCTAAGACAGCAATGTCATCTAAAGAAGAAGAATGGTGGGTACCACCTCAACCAGAACCAGTCCCCTTGGAAAGAAGGTCAGAGCCAGTTGTGCAGCAGGAGAAGAATGATGGTCCATCTTTGGAGAGTTTAGAGCTTTGGAGAGCTAAGACATTCACAGCGTACTAACTTTTGGAGGATGCCTTCCTGTTATGATGACTAAATGTATGTCCTTGGTACTGAGGATGCAGGGATGGCCACCCTCAAACCAGGGAGGGAAAGTGTAGAGTCAGGAGGAGCTGTTGCAATGCTGGAACATAGAGACTTGCTGTCATCATTTCAGTCCAGCAGAAGGAGCCAGTTCCCAGCTAGAGATAACAGGGGAAGACATAACCTGCTGCACAGGAGGAAGAGTTCAGCCAGGGCCTGGGGAAGAAGAGGAGTGCAGTGCAGGAGGTCTAGAGTAGGGTCTGTTACCAGAGCTCAAGGGTGGTGTTATACAGCCACTCAAGTAAAGAAGTGCGGCTCACACAGGTAGAGAGAGGCTGCGGCAGGCAGAGCATTGTGTCGCACTAAAGGAAGAGTGCAACACAGACCAGTGCAAGGGAGCAGAGTGTGGAGCACATGTGCCAGACAAGCAAGGCCTCAGAAGTCCCCGGACAGATTCTCCATTGCTGTAAAGAGAGAGGTCATACTGTGGATTGACAGAGATCGAGCACCAAAGATCGCCCACTAGCAGGATCAGTAAGTGAGGCCCCTGAGAAAATTATTTCGCAGAGATTGTAGTTATACCCTCTCTGTTATCAACACATCTTCTTAAAAAGACAGCATCACTACTGAATATAAATGTATCTGTTGCACAAGTTCAATAGTTTATCGCTGTACTTCAAAATTATCATCGGTAAAGTGGTTCTAATGTTACTCAGTTGTCACAGTGAGTTTGTCGCCATCCACTTGGACCCCTTATATGCACACAACCATAATGCTCTTGAGATCTGCAAATCGCAGATTTGCAAAATACGAATGCAGTCCATGTGCATCCCACAATTTTCACGGGCTTACTGTAAAAATGCCTATTTTTGTCCACAAAATGTGTTGTCTGGCTTTTTTGCAGACCCACAGAAATTAATAGGTCCATGTGCGATCCACAAAAAAAGAATATGGTTGTGTGCATGAGGCATAACTGATGTGGATCTGCAGCAAAATCTGTGGTGGATTTTCCACTACAAAATACATTTTGCCTGGGTATACCCTTACAAATGTCACAGCACAGGTCTGGGTGAATTATCTGCATGAATATATACTGTAGGCACTAGAGGGCGCTTTTCTCCAAGCTGTTATGATAAATAACAAAATACGTTATTATACTTACTCTATATGGAAGGTAAATCATGTTATCAATACGTTTCTTTTGCAGGATTTTGCAGTTCTCAGTATTTGTAATCTGGATCAAAGATGGTCAATAATCCTGAAATCTACGTAGTAGTTTTCAATAAACAAAAAAAAAGTTATGGTGTGTGGCTTGGATGGCCGGTAACTAGGTTTGCATAGATCTTTAAAAATTACTCAGACTTGGGTGTCACTGCACATTACTGATGTACATTGATGATGTGACAATTATTTAAGTGCACCCACAGTTTAATTCCTGTTTATACTGCATTTATGTATAAAGGCTTTTTTTTATCTTTTAGTGTTACCAACAGTGCCACCTGCAGGCTACACCATGACATTCTTTCCAGCACTTTTTTGTTTTGTTTTTTAAAATCAAAAAGTAAAATGCTCTTCAAAATTTTCTTAAAGGGGTTATCCAACCCCTATAATGCCCCCCAAAATGCCAGGGCCCCTCACACAGGTTATACTTACTGTACCTCACTCCCCGGCACCCGGGTCGCTCCTCATGCCCACACGGCCATCTCTGCATCTCCCCATCTCATGGATCAAAATATCCGGCTATGTTGGGGGGGGGGTGGGGGAGAGTAGCAGACAATTGTAGTGTACGGGAGCTGTAATGCCCGTCACTACAGAAGGGTCACTTGTGTGCTGTCGTTTCCCCTTATTTATGGGGAGGTTGGTACAAGTCATCTTCATAATGTAATGCTATGTATTTCCCTGTTACTGTGAAATGTGCATGTACAGGCCTGCTAGGGGTGTCATTCCAGCTCTGAGTCACTAGAGGGAGCTAGGGAGCCCTAGTTTATATAAGGCCCAGTCAGGGAAAGGAAGGGGAGTTGAAGTTGGAGATTAGACCATGTCTGAGTTAAGTCCAGGCCTGGAGCTTGCAGACCAGGAGAGGGTATTGCAGTCCCTGTAACCGGGTTCCAGATCCAAGGAGAAGGTTCCCCTCCTGAGTTCATATATGCAGAAGCAGGAACACCACAGTTAACCAGCCTGAGGAAACTGGGAGAGACAGAGGCAAGTCCAGAAAAGCAAGAGGTACTAAAGATAACAGAGGAGGTACTTGATCATTATAAAACCAAGGATATAAGCCAGAGCTAGGGCATTGGGCCTTGGAGAAGAGTTTCTATGTTCCAGGATCAGTCAGGAATAGAGTGCAAGCCGCCTGTACTGCAAGTCCTGTGTTTAACACTCTGAAGTCACCTTGCTATATGTTGCCTGCATCAAATGTATTGAAACCAACTGTCTTCAAAGGAACTGCGCTTCCATCTGTGTCCATGTATGATGACTACTAAAGTTTGAGTTCTGTTTTAACATCACGTGGTTCCTCAGTTATTCCTGCTATCAGCAAACGGCGTGCCACCGTTTAATTGGCACTGGCGTCACGAACATTACCTATCATTACCTGCCCTTGCAGAGAGTCAGCTGTCTCAGGTTAGTGGTCACAATTGCACTACAACACCCAGGAACACTATTAACCCTAACTTGAGTACGGTGCACCTCTCTTTTGGCGTCACGAACAGGATACGCACGCTTTCTAGTGCAAGAAGCGTGAAGTTTGTGCCTTATACAGTTGCCCTGTGACCAAAGTGACAAATTGCCTGTTTTATTAAAGTGGACTTTGTGGACTGAAAAACATACCAAAAGTGTCCCTAAAACCTCCAAAAAGCGCTGTGCAGTGTTGCGCTATCAAGAGGAAAGAAATCGCCACATCGGAGTGTGGTTTTATGGACTTTTTACCATCCTGCTTGCTGTCAGTGAATAGACAGCGTTTCTTGCTAAAATATGGCCGCTGAGCTTGCTGAATTTACTGCTGCGTCATCTTCATCCCGAAAATGCGGGAAAAGTTGGCGCCTTCTTACTGAAAAAGCGGGAAAAGGTTCAAGGTCAGGCACCACAGCCTGTCTGGGCATTTGCATGTCTGCCAGCATGGACTCCGCCTTCCACATACTGGAATACCTGGGGGGCGACCTCCCAGTGCAATGGGAGGAGCTGGCTGAACTTGTGGGCGCCGCCCTGTCGCTCTCCAGAGAAGGATCGAGCATGTTGGCGAGTGAGGACTGCTTTGCTGCGACGTCCGCGCCTGAGTTACCAAAAATGACTGATATCAGTGTAGAGCCAGAGGACGCTCCACCGGCCTACTCTCCGGGACCGGAGAGACCCGCCTGCCCGGCACTGGGGAAAGAACCAGAGCACCATTATGGCTCCTGGAGAGACTTCTTTCAGCCCTCATTCAAGTGGTCAACACTTATGGCAGAGATCCGGGAGGCCGCTATAAAGAGGAATACCAAAACTAAAATTTACTATGAGGAACTAACCAAGACTATTCATGAGCGCCACACCAGTACCCAACCCCGCCTGGAAAGGAGAAAGGGGTTGGTGGTGTCCTTTGATAAAACCCGTGGCTACGGGTTCATACAAGACTACCTAACTGGCAGAGACTTATACGTCAACAGGAGATCTGTCAAGAGAGACTACCTCCCTTCGTATCAGCATAGCCTCCGCGAGGGAGAGGAAGTGGAGTTCACCCCTGCCGAGAGCCTGAGAGGCCCATATGCGACTGCCGTGACCCGTCCCAAGAGGGAACCGGAGGGCTGGGAGGCAGAAGAGGACTATTCTGGCTGCGAGTGGGAACCTGAACGCTCTCCAGAACTGGCCCATCACGCTTTCCAAGAGAGGGGCTCCTTCATTGGTCCTAACGTGTTTTGGCAGCCAACCGTGTTGGAGAAGTGGGTGAGTCCCTATCCGTCCCCCGAGCTGCCTCGCCGGGAGAAGACCATCCAAGACCTGGAAAATCTCAAAGGACTCCGTGTTACCCTGGAGAATATCCGGAAGGGTAGGAGACCCGATGCGCCACCGGAGCCTGCCGCGGCCGCGTCCGATGCATCGTTGACTGTACCTGCGCCGGCGGCGCCAGCAGAGGACAGCGATTCCGACACGGAAAGCATCGGTGACCAGATCGTCCGGCTGGAGGAAAAGTTGCGGGAGCTGCGCCAGATTGCCACCGCCAGGATCCAGACGCCGCCTAAGAAGGACGAGGTAAGGGTGCCTGTCACCACCCGTAAACCACCTTCTGCTAATATTGCTCCGTCAAGGCCCCAAAGAAGACCCACTATTGCTGTGAATTGCTGCACAGAACCCACCGGACCGCTTGCGGCGGTACCCAATGCAGCACAACCCACAATCCTTATGCCTGGACCGGTACGGTCCACCAGTGTGTGTACCCCTAGGCCTATGGGGCCAATACCTATAAGGGGTCCCTTCACGTTGCAGCTGCCCCCTAATACTGTAATGTGGGCACATCCTCCTGTAGAGGACTACTACAGGCCATATTTGCCAGCAGAGCCGGGTGATTATGACATGCCTCTGTGAAACAGCCTGCTAGGCCTTTGATTGTTTTTTTTGCCAAGGGACTGCTCAAAAGATTTAACCCTTCCAGGACAGGAGTCCTATGTTTCCTGGTCTTTTGTTGCTGCTGCCAGTTCATCCACGGCTCAGTAGTAGGTGTCAATCACTGAAATATTAAAGTCAACAAAGCCAAGTTTGTTTCCAGGACCTCCTGCCTGCTTTTGCTATCACACACCAAGTTGTGCCTGTTCCATTTTTGCACCTTTTACCCTTAACCCCCTTTTCAGGTTGATCAGGGGTATTACAGCACTTGTTTTTAGCTGTCATTTTTATTGTGCAACGGAACTCCAAGGAAATGTGCCCAGTGATAGACTCAAAAGTACCTGAGACTCCACCGCATGAGAGCCTCTGTGATTTACAAGAAAGGTACCTGGGTACGGACTCATATTTGTTCTTTGAGCCTCCAAGAACTTTTATACTGTTTTACCGTTTTTGCTGTTCTATTTAGGACAATTTGCACATATGGACTATCCTGGTATTAATGTCACGCTGTGCCAGGTCAGCGCCCCAGTTCCATTCACTATCCTGAGAGAAGAGAACGACGCCCCTTGTCACCACCCTTCACCTTTGTCAATTGGACCTGATATGAATGTAAATGCAGATGAATTACGTATATGTATGCCTGCATTTGTCTTTTTCTATTTCAGGTGAAAATTCCAGTTGGGCGGGCCCTGATGGAGTACGAGGTCGTACTCAGCTTAAAGCAGTGGGGTATGTAGTGTATGGGGGCTGTAATGCCCGTCACTACAGAAGGGTCACTTGTGTGCTGTCGTTTCCCCTTATTTATGGGGAGGTTGGTACAAGTCATCTTCATAATGTAATGCTATGTATTTCCCTGTTACTGTGAAATGTGCATGTACAGGCCTGCTAGGGGTGTCATTCCAGCTCTGAGTCACTAGAGGGAGCTAGGGAGCCCTAGTTTATATAAGGCCCAGTCAGGGAAAGGAAGGGGAGTTGAAGTTGGAGATTAGACCATGTCTGAGTTAAGTCCAGGCCTGGAGCTTGCAGACCAGGAGAGGGTATTGCAGTCCCTGTAACCGGGTTCCAGATCCAAGGAGAAGGTTCCCCTCCTGAGTTCATATATGCAGAAGCAGTAACACCAGAGTTAACCAGCCTGAGGAAACTGGGAGAGACAGAGGCAAGTCCAGAAAAGCAAGAGGTACTAAAGATAACAGAGGAGGTACTTGATCATTATAAAACCAAGGATATAAGCCAGAGCTAGGGCATTGGGCCTTGGAGAAGAGTTTCTATGTTCCAGGATCAGTCAGGAATAGAGTGCAAGCCGCCTGTACTGCAAGTCCTGTGTTTAACACTCTGAAGTCACCTTGCTATATGTTGCCTGCATCAAATGTATTGAAACCAACTGTCTTCAAAGGAACTGCGCTTCCATCTGTGTCCATGTATGATGACTACTAAAGTTTGAGTTCTGTTTTAACATCACGTGGTTCCTCAGTTATTCCTGCTATCAGCAAACGGCGTGCCACCGTTTAATTGGCACTGGCGTCACGAACATTACCTATCATTACCTGCCCTTGCAGAGAGTCAGCTGTCTCAGGTTAGTGGTCACAATTGCACTACAACACCCAGGAACACTATTAACCCTAACTTGAGTACGCTGCACCTCAGCAGGCCGAGATGGTAACGAGCCTTCCTAGCATCACCCATGATGATAGGGAGGCTCGCCCCTGTCGCGGCCTGCTATTGGCTGCCCCTCCCTGCATCTGAAGAAGTCCCCAAGTTTTTGGTGCCACAATATTTTACATTTGATAAAATTATCACTGAGGAGCAAATTATTGTTTTGTATCAATTTGCAACATGTATGGATATTTTTCCCACATATGACTGCTCAAAATACATTTGATGGGTTTTTTAAATATAAATCAACATCGCTCATTGTTTAATTAAAAGTTATGCAACGTTCAAAAACTTTGACCCACATTTACTAATGTCAGTGCACCCAGACAATGGTCTAAACTGCACCAACATTTGGAGCAAATTGGTGCAATCTGGTACATTTTTTACCTACTTTGGCACATCTGATTCTTGAAAAATCCTCTGCACCTAGTGCAACACGGGGATGTGGTTTACCAAAAGGGGCACAGTTTCATGACATGGTCTAATATGTAAAACTTACAGCTAAAATTGCTCCACAATTCTGGCGTAAAATTCTATCTCAAAGTAAGTCAACTAATAGTTGTTATAGAGTGAGAGAAAAGTGCCTGTCCCTGCACCACATCCATCATCCAGCCTGAGCCCCGGTGATAATTCTGCTGCAGGTCTAGACAGCCTGTTAGGCTACTTTCACACCTGCGTTTGGTGCGGATCCGTCTGGTATCTGCACGGACGGATCCGCACCTATATGCAAACGCTTGGATCCGTTCAGAACGGATCCGTTTGCATTACCATGAACAAAAAAAAAAAAAATAAATAAAAATATTTTTTTTTTGTTCATGATAATGCAAACGGATCCGTTCAGACTTTACATTGAAAGTCAATGGGGGACGGATCCGTTTGAAGATTGAGCCATATGGTGTCATCTTCAAACGGATCCGTCCCCATTGACTTACATTGTAAGTCTGGACGGATCCGTTTGCCTCCGCACGGCCAGGCGGACACCCGAACGCTGCAAGCTGCGTTCAGGTGTCCGCCTGCTGAGCGGAGCGGAGGACAAACGGTGCCAAACTGATGCATTCTGAGCGGATCCGCATCCACTCAGAATGCATTAAGGCCGCTTGTGAGAGCCTTCAAACGGAACTCACAAGCGGAGCCCCGAACGCTAGTGTGAAAGTAGCAGCCTACACCATCTATAAAACTGCACCGTTGTGATTCAGTTCCTCAATATTTGCAAAATCTCTGTTTGCTGTCAAAAATATATACCTTTGCTTCCATCCAGAAGTTGATGCAATATTTCTGATAGCTGGGAGTGTCCTGCAATCTTCACAGATCTAAAGAGCCTGATGATTTTTTCCTATACGATATCAAAGGCCTCTTTCACACGAGCGTGTCCGGATGCGTTGCGGCAAACTTGCGCGAGTAGGTCCCCAATTGTAGTCGATTGCATTCCGTTGTTCAGTTTTTATCGCGCTGGTGCAATGCGTTTTACACGCGCGTGATAAAAAACTGACTGTGGTACCCAGACCCGAACTTCTTCACAGAAGTTCAGGTTTGGGTTCAAGGTTGTCCCCTTATAACATGGTTATAAGGGAAAATAATAGCATTCTGAATACAGAATGCATAGTACAATAGGGCTGGAGGGGTTAAAAAAATAAAAAAAACAAATGTAACTCACCTTAATCCACTTGTTCGTGCAGCTGGCATCTCTTCTGTCTTCTTCTTTGAGGAATAGGACCTTTGATGACGTCACTTCGCTCATCACATGGTCCATCACACGATCTTTTAACATGGTGATGGATCATGTGATGGACCATGTGATGATCGCAGTGATGTCATCAAAGGTCCTTTTCCTCACAGATGAAGACAGAAGAGATGCCGGCTGCGCGAACAAGTGGATTAAGGTGAGTTAAATTATTATTATTTTTTTAACCCCTCCAGCCCTATTGTACTATGCATTCTGTATTAAGAATGCTATTATTTTCCCTTATAACCATGTTATAAGGGAAAATAATAATGATCGGGTCTCTATCCCGATCGTCTCCTAGCAACCGTGCTTGAAAATCGCACCGCATCCGCACTTGCTTCCGGATGCTTGCGATTTTCACGCAGCCCCATTCACTTCTATGGGGCCTGCGTTGCGTGAAAAATGCACAAAATAGAGCTTGCTGCGATCACCGCTCATGTGCACAGCCCCATAGAAATGAATGGGTCCGGATTCAGTGCGGGTGCAATGCGTTC
This sequence comes from Bufo bufo, assembly GCF_905171765.1. NCBI lineage: Eukaryota > Metazoa > Chordata > Amphibia > Anura > Bufonidae > Bufo > Bufo bufo. Next base: position 607,101,001 of record NC_053391.1, read on the forward strand.
ACTTCGCGCATTGCACCCGCGCGGAAAACTCGCCCGTGTGAAAGGGGCCAAAGAAATTCAGACTTGTCTAGATACACTTACCCAAGGTACATTTTAGGTCTAGACAGGTTTCACTGACAGCAAAAATAGATCTTGTAAATACTCAGGAATTAAAAGCTAAATTAGAAAGTTGTATACCAGTATATTTTCATTATACAATCTCTAGCATGTATTTTCATAAAATAATTAATGACAATTGCATTTGGGGCACATGACAATCTCTTTCTAAGGGCTCATTCAGATGACTGTATTTATGGGTCCGCATCCGTTTCCCAATTTTGTGGAAGGGAGGCGGACCTATTCATTTCAATGGGGCCACACGCGATTCAGACAGCACTCCGTGTACTGTCCGCATCCGTACTTCCATTCCGCGGCCCCGCAGAAAAGATCGAGCACGTCTTATTCTTGTCCGCAATTGCTATTCTATCAAAGGACTGGCAAAATGCGGAATGCACTCGGGCCGGTAGCTGTGTTTTGCTGACCACAAAACGCATACGGCCGTCTGAATGGGCCGTATCAAAGATAGAACCAGCCCTTTACTTTACAGTGATCCAGAGCTCTAATGCTCAAATTGCTCTGCTAGATTTACTTATGGCAGCTGGCATCTCAGGGAATGAGTCTTTTCTGCTCTTCTTATCACTCCTCCGGGGGCATGTCTCAGAGGGGTGTCCTTTCTGCTACAGCTCTCTCGTCCTATGGCTACATTCACATGACAGTGAAAAATGGATATGTGACAGATTATTTTTATTTTTTTTTAACAGCCATCACATGTCCATTTTTAGAACAATGATAGCCTATGGGGTTATTCACGCAGAATTATTATTTTTTTGACGGCCAGTGAATAACATGTTCTATCTTAACTGTTTTCACTGGCCGACAGCCCCCATACAATCGAAGGGGATTGTTTTTAACGTCTATTTCTCAGAAAGGCATCAGTGAAAGAAATGACTTTTTTCACTATCGCCTGAATGTAGCCTATGACTATATACACACAGGCGCGTGCGTTCACAGGATCGGAAGGTAAGCGAGTGGATCTCCAGCCTGCCAGCGGCGATCGTTCGCTGGCAGGCTGGAGATGTGATTTTTTTAACCCCTAACAGGTATATTAGACGCTGTTTTGATAACAGCGTCTAATATACCTGCTACCTGGTCCTCTGGTGGTCCCTTTTGTTTGGATCGACCACCAGAGGACACAGATAGCTCAGCAATACACTGCGTGCAGAATTATTAGGCAAATGAGTATTTTGACCACATCATCCTCTTTATGCATGTTGTCTTACTCCAAGCTGTATAGGCTCGAAAGCCTACTACCAATTAAGCATATTAGGTGATGTGCATCTCTGTAATGAGAAGGGGTGTCGTCTAATGACATCAACACCCTATATCAGGTGTGCATAATTATTAGGCAACTTCCTTTCCTTTGGCAAAATGGGTCAAAAGAAGGACTTGACAGGCTCAGAAAAGTCAAAAATAGTGAGATATCTTGCAGAGGGATGCAGCACTCTTAAAATTGCAAAGCTTCTGAAGCGTGATCATCGAACAATCAAGCGTTTCATTCAAAATAGTCAACAGGGTCGCAAGAAGCGTGTGGAAAAACCAAGGCGCAAAATAACTGCCCATGAACTGAGAAAAGTCAAGCGTGCAGCTGCCAAGATGCCACTTGCCACCAGTTTGGCCATATTTCAGAGCTGCAACATCACTGGAGTGCCCAAAAGCACAAGGTGTGCAATACTCAGAGACATGGCCAAGGTAAGAAAGGCTGAAAGACGACCACAACTGAACAAGACACACAAGCTGAAACGTCAAGACTGGGCAAAGAAATATCTCAAGACTGATTTTTCTAAGGTTTTATGGACTGATGAAATGAGAGTGAGTCTTGATGGGCCAGATGGATGGGCCCGTGGCTGGATTGGTAAAGGGCAGAGAGCTCCAGTCCGACTCAGACGCCAGCAAGGTGGAGGTGGAGTACTGGTTTGGGCTGGTATCATCAAAGATGAGCTTGTGAGGCCTTTTCGGGTTGAGGATGGAGTCAAGCTCAACTCCCAGTCCTACTGCCAGTTTCTGGAAGACACCTTCTTCAAGCAGTGGTACAGGAAGAAGTCTGCATCCTTCAAGAAAAACATGATTTTCATGCAGGACAATGCTCCATCACACGCGTCCAAGTACTCCACAGCGTGGCTGGCAAGAAAGGGTATAAAAGAAGAAAATCTAATGACATGGCCTCCTTGTTCACCTGATCTGAACCCCATTGAGAACCTGTGGTCCATCATCAAATGTGAGATTTACAAGGAGGGAAAACAGTACACCTCTCTGAACAGTGTCTGGGAGGCTGTGGTTGCTGCTGCACGCAATGTTGATGGTGAACAGATCAAAACACTGACAGAATCCATGGATGGCAGGCTTTTGAGTGTCCTTGCAAAGAAAGGTGGCTATATTGGTCACTGATTTGTTTTTGTTTTGTTTTTGAATGTCAGAAATGTATATTTGTGAATGTTGAGATGTTATATTGGTTTCACTGGTAAAAATAAATAATTGAAATGGGTATATATTTGTTTTTTGTTAAGTTGCCTAATAATTATGCACAGTAATAGTCACCTGCACACACAGATATCCCCCTAAAATAGCTAAAACTAAAAACAAACTAAAAACTACTTCCAAAAATATTCAGCTTTGATATTAATGAGTTTTTTGGGTTCATTGAGAACATGGTTGTTGTTCAATAATAAAATTAATCCTCAAAAATACAACTTGCCTAATAATTCTGCACTCCCTGTATGTAGCACCAAGCACCACACTACACTACACCGCCCCCTGTCACTTATTAACCCCTTATTAGCCCCTGATCACCCCATATAGACTCCCTGATCACCCCCCTGTCATTGATTACCCCCCTGTCATTAATCACCCCCCTGTAAAGCTCCATTCAGACGTCCGCATGATTTTTACGGATCCACTGATAGATGGATCGGATCCGCAAAACGCATACGGACGTCTGAATGGAGCCTTACAGGGGCGTGATCAATGACTGTGGTGATCACCCCATATAGACTCCCTGATCACCCCCCTGTCATTGATTACCCCCCTGTAAAGCTCCATTCAGACGTCCGCATGATTTTTACGGATCCACTGATAGATGGATCGGATCCGCAAAACACATACGGACATCTGAATGGAGCCTTATAGGGGGGTGATCAATGACAGGGGGGTGATCACCCCATATAGACTCCCTGATCACCCCCCTGTCATTGATCACCCCCCTGTCATTGATCACCCCCCTGTAAGGCTCTATTCAGACATTTTTTTGGCCCAATTTAGCGGAAATTTATTTATTTTTTTCTTACAAAGTCTCATATTCCACTAACTTGTGTCAAAAATTAAAATCTCACATGAACTCACCATACCCCTCCCGGAATCCAAATGCGTAAAAAATTTTTGACATTTATATTCCAGACTTCTTCTCACGCTTTAGGGCCCCTAGAATGCCAGGGCAGTATAAATACCCCACATGTGACCCCATTTCGGAAAGAAGACACCCCCAGGTATTCCGTGAGGGGCATATTGAGTCCATGAAAGATTGAAATTTTTGTCCCAAGTTAGCGGAAAGGGAGACTTTGTGAGAAAAAAATAAATAAAATCAATTTCCGCTAACTTGTGCCAAAAAAAATAAAAATTCTATGAACTCGCCATGCCCCTCATTGAATACCTTGGGGTGTCTTCTTTCCAAAATGGGGTCACATGTGGGGTATTTATACTGCCCTGGCATTCTAGGGGTCCTAAAGCGTGAGAAGAAGTCTGGGATCCAAATGTCTAAAAATGCCCTCATAAAAGGAATGTGGGCCCCTTTGCGCATCTAGGCTGCAAAAAAGTGTCACACATGTGGTATCGCCGTACTCAGGAGAAGTTGGGCAATGTGTTTTGGGGTGTCATTTTACATATACCCATGCTGGGTGAGATAAATATCTTGGTCAAATGCCAACTTTGTATAAAAAATGGGAAAAGTTGTCTTTTGCCGAGATATTTCTCTCACCCAGCATGAGTATATGTAAAAAGACACCCCAAAACACATTGCCCAACTTCTCCTGAATACGGCGATACCACATGTGTGACACTTTTTTGCAGCCTAGGTGGGCAAAGGGGCCCACATTCCAAAGAGCACCTTTAGGATTTCACAGGTCATTTACCTACTTACCACACATTAGGGCCCCTGGAAAATGCCAGGGCAGTATAACTACCCCACAAGTGACCCCATTTTGGAAAGAAGACACCCCAAGGTATTCCGTGAGGGGCATGGCGAGTTCCTAGAATTTTATATTTTTTGTCACAAGTTAGCGGAAAATGATGATTATTTTTTTTTTTTCCTTACAAAGTCTCATATTCCACTAACTTGTGACAAAAAATAAAAACTTCCATGAACTCACTATGCCCATCACGAAATACCTTGGGGTGTCTTCTTTCCAAAATGGGGTCACTTGTGGGGTAGTTATACTGCCCTGGCATTCTAGGGGCCCAAATGTGTGATAAGAAGTTTGAAATCAAAATGTGTAAAAAATGACCGGTGAAATCCGAAAGGTGCTCTTTGGAATATGGGCCCCTTTGCCCACCTAGTGTCATGGTCTTACCTTCTTGCTGTTCTCCTTCGTTTGACATGTGCTGGTGGCCATCTTGGTTTCTGGGTTTCTTGTAGCCTTCCACCCTGCGGCTCCTCCTTCCCACTGGGAGGAGCTGGATGCCTAGCTCATATATATAGGAGGTCTGTGGCTTCAGTTCCTTGCTTGGTCCTCTTGTGTTCACATGCTTCTAAGACTGCTGCTGCTTCTGGTTCCTGATCCTGGCTTCGTCTGACTACCCTGCTGGTTCCTGATCCTGGCTTCGTCTGACTACCCTGCTGGTTCCTGATCCTGGCTTCGTCTGACTACCCTTCTGGTTCCTGACCTCTGGCTTCGCAAAGACTCTGCTCGGTTTCACCATATTTTCAATAAAGCCTTCTTATTTTCACTTATCTCTTGTTGTACGTCTGGTTCATGGTTCCGTGACATTAGGACCAAGCCATGAATTCTGACGGTACAGGGCCATCCTCGCTACCCACGCTGGTTGCCAGACTTGATCAGCAGGATCACCTGTTGGGTCGGTTCGCTGTGGCGTTGCAAACCCTGCTTGAACGCACGGCTCATTTCGCTCCCGTTGCCGATGGGTTGGTTGTCGCTCCTGGGCTCGCTCCTACTGCCGCTCCGGTTGTTGCGCCAGAGTCTACCCCGACACCTGTTGTTGCGCCTGCGGTGTTTCGGGGTATGACCGGTTCTGCCCCTCTTCCACAGCGCTTTGGGGGAGAGCCAACTCAGTGCCGAGGTTTCCTTAACCAGGTGGGCATTTATTTCGAGTTGCTGCCACATGCCTTTCCCACTGAGAGATCAAAGGTGGGCTTCTTGGTCTCGCTGCTCTCGGACAAGGCCTTGGCCTGGGCCAGCCCTTTATGGGAGAACAACAATCCGGTGGTTGCCGAGTTTTCCGGTTTTGTTGCTTCTCTTCGGAAGGTATTCGATGTGCCGGCTCGTGCCGCATCTGCTGCGAAGCTCCTTATGTCCATCAGACAGGGTTCACGATCCGTAGCTGAATACGCCATTGAGTTTCGTACCCTGGCAGCAGAGGTGGGCTGGAATAATGAGGCTCTGGTCGCTGCTTTCTCTCATGGTCTCTCGGATGCCTTGAAGGATAAGGTTGCAGCTAAGGACCTACCAGTTGAGCTCGAGTCTCTTATTTCTTTCCTGATTTTGATTGACACCAGACTCAGGGAGAGACCTTCCTTTAAGGAGAACCTGCGGAGGTCTTCTAACAGATTGGTGCCTACGTTTGCTGTCCCACCCGTGCCTCCCTCTCCTCCCACGCCTCCTGGGGATGACTTGTCTGGGGGTGAACCCATGCAGCTGGGGTTTGCTCGCCTGTCCGAGGGGGAGAGGGCACTCCGGAGACGCGAGGGCCGATGCATGTACTGTGGTCTCGGTGGGCATTTTCGGTTGGCATGTCCGAACCGTCCGGGAAAACGCTCGTACCTGAGATCCTGTCGGGGGCAGATCTTGGGTGGAGTCTCCTCGTCCCCGGTTTCCCGTGTTGACAAACCACTGATCACTGTTGTCCTCTCCTGGGTCGGGGGCTCGGTGACGACCCAGGCGTTGGTGGACTCTGGTGCTGGTGGTTTGTTCATTGATAGTGTGTTCGCTGCCGCCAATTCCATTCCTCTGCAGGCTCGAGGTTCCCCACTGGCTCTTGAGGCGATAGACGGCAGACCCCTTCTGCCGCCACACGTGACTCATGAGACCCTTCCAGTGGGGATAGCCATTGGTGCCGTTCACAGAGAGTCGGTCTGCCTCCAGGTTATTTCGTCTCCACACTACTCGGTGGTCTTGGGGTACCCCTGGCTCCAGAAGCATAATCCGACTTTCGATTGGAGATCGGTCGAGATCCTCTCGTGGTCACCGCAGTGTGGGGCTAGTTGCATCCATGGGTCTGTCAAGTTGCTGTGTACTTCCTCGGACTCTCTGTTGCCTCCTGAATACGAGGAGTACCGGGATGTATTCGATAAGGTGCGCGCGGTTGCCCTACCTCCGCACCGCCCATACGATTGTGCCATAGAGTTACAATCTGGTGCCGTTCCTCCTCGTGGCAAAGTCTATCCACTGTCGGTAGCGGAGAATGAGTCCATGGAGGAGTACGTGAGGGAGGCGCTTTCACGCGGACACATTCGCAAATCTTCATCCCCGGCAGGGGCTGGATTTTTCTTTGTGAAAAAGAAGGGCGGTGAGTTGAGGCCTTGCATCGATTACAGGGGTCTCAATCGCATCACGATCAAGAACGCTTACCCGATACCCTTGATTTCCGAGCTGTTCGATCGCCTTAAAGGGGCCACGGTCTTTACCAAACTCGACCTGACGGCGGCATAAAACCTGGTAAGGATCAAGGCGGGCGATGAGTGGAAGACCGCGTTTAACACCAGGACCGGTCATTACGAATCCTTGGTTATGCCCTTTGGGTTGTGCAATGCGCCCGCAGTCTTTCAGGAATTCATCAACGATGTTTTCCGTGACCTGTTGCAGCAGTGTGTGGTGGTCTATTTGGATGACATCTTGGTATATTCTGAATCCATGGAGGCCCACATTCTGGATGTCAGACGAGTGTTGCAACGGTTACGAGAGAACAAGCTGTTCGGTAAGCTTGAGAAATGCGAATTTCACCGATCCCAGGTAACCTTCTTAGGTTACATCATTTCCGCTGAGGGGTTCTCCATGGATCCTGAGAAGGTTTCGGCTGTCTTACAGTGGCCCCAGCCCAGTGGTCTTCGTTCCCTGCAGCGCTTTTTGGGCTTCGCCAATTATTATCGGAAGTTCATCAGGGACTTTTCCATGCTGGCCAAGCCTCTCACGGATCTGACCAGGAAGGGCAGTAATTCCCAGGTCTGGCCGCTCGAGGCCATCCGAGCTTTTGAGGCCCTAAAGTCCGCCTTTGTGTCGGCTCCGATTCTGTCGCATCCCAACCCTGGGTTGCCCTTTGTCCTCGAGGTGGACGCGTCTGAGACGGGAGTAGGCGCCCTTCTGTCTCAGCGTAGAACACCAGAGGGTCCTCTGCTTCCTTGTGGGTTTTACTCCCGGAAACTGTCTTCTGCGGAGTGCAACTATCAGATTGGTGACAGGGAGTTATTGGCCATCGTGCAGGCCCTTAAAGAATGGAGGCACTTGCTCGAGGGTTCGGTGGTTCCGGTTCTCATCCTGACGGACCACAAGAATCTGACCTACCTTTCTGAGGCCAAGAGATTGACACCACGTCAGGCCAGATGGGCTCTGTTCTTGTCACGTTTTAATTACGTGGTCTCCTACCTACCCGGTTCCAAGAACATCAGGGCGGATGCCTTATCACGGCAGTACTCCGAGCTGTCCAGGGAGGAGTCGATTCCGACTTCGGTCATACCTCCGAATCAGATCCTGGCCGCCATTCGCACCAGCCTGACCTCTCCCCTGGGTGAGCAGATTTTGGCGGCTCAATCTGGTGCTCCCTCTGGGAGACCCAACGGCAGATGTTTTGTGCCTGAGGAGTTGCGCACTCGGTTGTTGCGAACCTACCATAACTCCAAGACCGCGGGGCATCCTGGAAAGAATCAGCTGTCCTGGGCTGTTTCACGTCTGTTCTGGTGGCCTTCCCTACGTTCCGACATCGCCGCATATGTAGCGGCATGCTCTGTTTGTGCCCAGAGTAAGTCCCCTCGGCACCTTCCGTTGGGCCTTCTGCAACCCATAGCCACCGGGGAGCGCCCATGGTCACACCTGGGGATGGATTTCATTGTGGACCTCCCTGCATCCCGAGGCCATACGGTCATTCTCATGATTGTGGATCGGTTTTCCAAAATGTGCCACTGTGTTCCTCTCAAGAAGTTACCCTCTGCACAAGAGTTGGCCACGATTTTTGCCAGGGAGGTCTTCCGGTTGCACGGTTTGCCCAAGGAGATTGTGTCGGATCGGGGGAGTCAGTTTGTGTCCAGGTTCTGGCGCGCCTTTTGCTCCCAGTTGGGGATTCATCTCTCCTTCTCCTCGGCCTACCACCCGCAGTCCAATGGGGCCGCAGAACGATCCAATCAGGCCTTGGAGCAATTCCTTCGTTGCTATGTCTCCGATCACCAAGACAATTGGGTTGACCTCCTGCCTTGGGCTGAGTTTGCCAGGAACACGGCGGTGAACTCTTCCTCTGGGACGTCTCCCTTCATGGCCAATTATGGGTTCCAACCTGCCGTGTTACCGGAGGTATTCTCTCCCCAGGATATTCCGGCTGTGGAGGATCACCTTTCCGTCCTACGTGCTTCTTGGGTACAGATCCAGAAGTCCCTTGAGGTCTCTGCGCAGCGCCAGAGACTCCAGGCTGATCGCAGACGAGCGCCTGCTCCTTCCTACCAGGTCGGAGACCATGTATGGTTGTCCACCCGCAACCTCAACCTTCGAGTGCCCACTCCCAAGCTGGCGCCTCGCTTTGTTGGTCCCTTCCGAGTGCTTCGCAGGGTAAACCCGGTAGCCTATGCCCTTGCGCTTCCTCCTGGCATGCGGATCTCCAACGTGTTTCATGTCTCCCTGTTGAAGCCACTGGTGTGTAATCGTTTCACTTCCTCGGTTCCTCGGCCTCGTCCGGTCCAAGTGGGCAATCGTGAGGAATATGAGGTGAGCAATATCCTGGACTCACGCCTGGTCCGCGGTCGGTTGCAGTTTTTGGTCCATTGGCGTGGTTATGGTCCAGAGGAGCGTTCCTGGGTTCCCTCCGCAGATGTCCATGCTCCTGCCTTGCTCCGAGCCTTCCACGCACGCTTCCCTCAGAAACCGTTTTGTGCTCCGCGGAGGAGGGGCCCTTGAGGGGGAGGTACTGTCATGGTCTTACCTTCTTGCTGTTCTCCTTCGTTTGACATGTGCTGGCGGCCATCTTGGTTTCTGGGTTTCTTGTAGCCTTCCACCCTGCGGCTCCTCCTTCCCACTGGGAGGAGCTGGATGCCTAGCTCATATATATAGGAGGTCTGTGGCTTCAGTTCCTTGCTTGGTCCTCTTGTGTTCACATGCTTCTAAGACTGCTGCTGCTTCTGTTCCTGATCCTGGCTTCGTCTGACTACCCTGCTGGTTCCTGATCCTGGCTTCGTCTGACTACCCTGCTGGTTCCTGATCCTGGCTTCGTCTGACTACCCTTCTGGTTCCTGACCTCTGGCTTCGCAAAGACTCTGCTCGGTTTCACCATATTTTCAATAAAGCCTTCTTATTTTCACTTATCTCTTGTTGTACGTCTGGTTCATGGTTCCGTGACACCTAGGCTGCAAAAAAGTGTCACACATGTGGTATCTCCGTACTCAGGAGAAGTTGGGGAATGTGTTTTGGGGTGTCATTTTACATATAACTATGCTGGGTGAGAGAAATATCTTGGCAAAAGACAACTTTTCCCATTTTTTTATACAAAGTTGGCATTTGACCAAGATATTTATCTCACCCAGCATGGGTATATGTAAAATGACACCCCCAAAACACATTGCCCAACTTAGAAACATAGAAACATAGAATGTGTCGGCAGATAAGAACCATTTGGCCATCTAGTCTGCCCAATATACTGAATACTATGGATAGCCCCCGGCCTATCTATATGAAGGATGGCCTTATGCCTATCCATGCATGCTTAAAACCCCTTCACTGTATTTGCAGCTACCACTTCTGCAGGAAGGCTATTCCATGCATCCACTACTCTCTCAGTAAAGTAATACTTCCTTATATTACTTTTAAACCTTTGCCCCTCTAATTTAAAACTGTGTCCTCTTGTGGTAGTTTTTCTTCTTTTAAATATGCTCTCTTCCTTTACCGAGTTGATTCCCTTTATGTATTTAAAAGTTTCTATCATATCCCCTCTGTCCACTTCTTTCTTCCAAGCTATACATATTAAGGTCCTTTAACCTTTCCTGGTAAGTTCTCCTGAGTACGGCGATACCACATGTGTGGCACTTTTTTGCAGCCTAGGTGGGCAAAGGGGCCCACATTCCAAAGAGCACCTTTCGGATTTCACTGGTCATTTTTTACACATTTTGATTTCAAACTACTTACCACACATTTGGGCCCCTAGAATGCCAGGGCAGTATAACTACCCACAAATGACCCCATTTTGGAAAGTACACACCCTAAGGTATTCGCTGATGGGCATAGTGACTTCATAGAAGTTTTTATTTTTTGTCACAAGTTAGTGGAATATGAGACTTTGTAAGAAAAAAAAAATCATAATTTTCCATTAACTTATGACAAAAAATAAAAAGTTCTATGAACTCACTATGCCCATCAGCGAATACCTTAGGGTGTCTACTTTCCGAAATGGGGTCATTTGTGGGGGTTTGTACTGTCTGGGCATTGTAGAACCTCAGGAAACATGACAGGTGCTCAGAAAGTCAGAGCTGCTTAAAAAAGCGGAAATTCACATTTTTGTACCATAGTTTGTAAACGCTATAACTTTTATCTAAACCATTTTTTTTTTTACCCAAACATTTTTTTTTTATCAAAGACATGTAGAACAATAAATTTAGAGAAAAATTTATATATGGATGTCGTTTTTTTTGCAAAATTTTACAACTGAAAGTGAAAAATGTCATTTTTTTTGCAAAAAAATTGTTAAATTTCGATTAATAACAAAAAAAGTAAAAATGTCAGCAGCAATGAAATACCACCAAATGAAAGCTCTATAGTGAGAAGAAAAGGAGGTAAAATTCATTTGGGTGGTAAGTTGCATGACCGAGCAATAAACGGTGAAAGTAGGGTAGGTCAGAAGTGTAAAAAGTGGCCTGGTCTTTCAGGGTGTTTAAGCCATAGGGGCTGAGGTGGTTAAGGTGGATTCATACAGTACAAGACAAGAATCTTGGTAAATTCTGCAATCATATGCACTCTCCTCTTTGGTGTAAAGAAGATAAGCCATGGAGAAAACAGCCGAGTGTACATTTGTATTGGATTGGAAGGAATAGCTGTCAGCCAACAACTATCTAACATGGATGGCCACATTTACTGTCCAGAGTCTCCCTCCATGTCCTGTGGTCTCAGGAAACCCAGAGTAAAGCGACAAGAAGAGCTCACAGCATACAACTTTAGTAGTTCCCTGTCCAGTCTATGAGTTCATTAGGGATCAGACACACAGTGGAGCCCAGGGCATGGAGCCCAATGATGATAATAAAACTGACAGGGCTTCACAGCAAATTTTTGAAACGGAGCCCCCACCAACCCCTCGGTCCCTTAATGCAGACCTCAGACCGGACCCAAAAAAAATAAAAATAACTCTTCTCTTCTCCTCCTATGGGCGCCTCAGCTCTTCATACAGCACTGTTTCTAGGCAGGCACTACACTGTGACAAGATGTTCACATCCTGAGCTCCTACGCACAGTATGTCCCATCCTGAAGCTGTGCAGTGCCAGGACTTAGTCAGTGCACCTGGAGAAGACGACCAGGGTGTGGTAAGTAATACCAGTGCTAGAACTAAGTGCACCATACTTACTGATCACTGAAAATAAATCTATTTGTCCTCCTCCTATGCCCTTTCTTGAATTTGGGCCCCATAGCAGTGGCTTCCCCTGCTTTCATGGTAGCTACGCTTCTGATAAAGCCTGTACAGTTCCTCAGTACAGAGTCATATAGTTTCTGTGCATGGACATACAGGCTCCATTGTAATCATGAATGGAGAAGACCTGCTTTTAGTGGAAAATACCTCCATATACTGTATGCAAAATAAGTTCCTGGTATCAAATGAGATTTTCCTAAAATGATGGCTGCACTAAACTAAGTGTAGAGGAGTCAAGCCCGGGAACGCAAGATCACCCATAATGCCAGCAAATCCGCAGATAGCCATCCCTGTGATGTCACAGCCCTATAAAAACCCTCATCTTGCATGGTCTCCCGCCATTGTCCTGTGAGCTGAGCATAGGGAGAGACATGGCAATAAATTAACGAATTCTAGAATTTGCGATCTCCAGTCATTATTTTCAACACTAATGATGCGCATTTTCTTGCGTAATACATGCAACTTCACATTTTATCAGGTCTGAGTAGATATTACTGCTTGGTGCACTACGTATTGTTGTGACATGACAACACTGGGTAGGCAACTTCCTATTGGTTGCTAGGGATGTTGCTAAGCTCTGACAAAGATATTGCAGCCTTCTCATTGGCCCACAAGCAAGAAGCAGTAGTACTGATGAGAAAAAAAAAACTAGAATATTCGCGATTACGATATATAGCCCTATATTCAAGATTTCGCGAATTCTCGAAGTGCCGAGATTCGTGATATAAATTTGCGATATAGAATATTCGCGATCAACACTAATGGCAAGCACTCATGTGCTAGGGACAGTGTTGCTGAAAACAATTAATAGAAGAATATTGGAGAGGGAGAGTGCGGAGAGACTTATTTTGCATCAGCTTTATTTATTTATTCCTACATTTACTTATTCCTAGATCAGCCATAAATGTAATTCAATACCAATAGGATAGAAGCCTTTATTATCTTACTGTCAGCATGCCAATTGTGAGACGGGACCATCAGACAGTCTCTTTACCCAGGGTTTATTGGGTATACACAGCAAAACGATACAAGCTTGCTTCTCACCAGCTTGAAGGTTTTCACCTAGAGATTCCACTTTGTATAGTGGTCTTGTCCATGTGTCTTCCTCTCAGACCACTACACACACACTACTCTCTGGCAGCGTGACTTTTTAATTATTTTTCCTCTGGTTGAGGTAGAAAACACCAGGGATGGAGTATGGGAGTGACCTTCCCACCCAAACTCTTCAGTCACTCCCTAAATCCCAGACCCAAACTCCAGCTTACCACAACTCCGTGATCTAGCATCACTGGCCACAACCTATCTCCAGGACTTATATCACTGAGAGCAGCAGCCTCAGTGATACATACTGCCCATCAATGACCTTACCCATTGAATGCTTACATAACCAATACCATCCAGTCTAAACCCCTTAAGGGGGCCAGGTCTTAATGATGACCATCCTCATCTTTTTCTGGCTTTACTTTTTCCAAATCATCCTTCAAAGTCTCCTTGTCCTAGAAAAGTCAGTAAGATGCAGAGAGAGGAGGAGCTGGATGTTCCTGATGACATATTCTCATCAATATTAGATGATGTGGAAAAGGAGGAAAAGCAGATGGCAGAAGAAGGGCTCCCACCTGTAGGGCAGGAGACCGCTGGGGTTGGAGACGTGTGTATGTCAGAGCTGATTAATATTCAGTGTTTACTGTCAAATAACCTGCAGGAGATTGCAAGTCAGAATGAGCAATAAAATGCCTATTGTGTCCCAACTAGGGTTGAGCGAACCCGAACTGTAAAGTTCGGGTTCGTACCAAACTTTAGGACTTTTGGAACCCGGACCCGAACATTTCAGTAAAGGTTCGGGTTCGGTGATTTCTTGGCGCTTTTTGAAAGGCTGCAGAGCAGCCAATCAACAAGCTTTTAACTCTGTGCCCTTAGAAGCCATCACAGACATGCCTACTAATGGCATGGCTGTGATTGGCCAGTGTAGCATGTGACCTAGCCTCTATATAAGCTGGAGTCATGTGGCGCTGCACGTCACTCTGCTGTGCTTAGTGTAGGGAGAGAATGCTGCTGGTGATTTCAGGGAGAGAATAGGAGAGAATCTTTGCTCAAAACGTAAATCTAACTCAGCGATCTCTACATACATTGTGTTGTGTGGGTGCAGGCACAATTTTTTTATCCTGCCCTGAGCCCAGTGACCGAAAAAAAATAACTTTATAAGTCAGTTAGGTGTGGCAGCGGCCGCCATATTATGCAAGCTCAGTGCACCAGCACTGCATCTGAGCTTTTGGGACATTGAAATCCAAGCTTTAAAAACAGCACAAAACCATTTTTTGGGCAATTTACAACGTCGGGTGCATTTGCAGGCTTAGTCAGTGTGCAATTTAAGCTAGAAATACAGCCTTCATTTTCTGGGTTTTTAAAAACACACTTTTTTGCCAAAAAACACTATTTTCCAGATCTGCAAGTGTTAATTCAAGTTTAACCCCTTAAGGACTCAGCCCTATTTCACCTTAAGGACTTGGCCATTTTTTGCAAATCTGACCAGTGTCACTTTAAGTGCTGATAACTTAAAACGCTTTTACTTACCCAGGCCCTTCTAAGATTGTTTTTTTCGTCACATATTGTACTTCATGACACTGCTAAAATTGGGTCAAAAAAGTAAATTTTTTTGCATAACAAAATACCAAATTTACCAACATTTAGAAAAATTAGCAAATTTCCAAGTTTCAATTTCTCTACTTCTATAATACATAGTAATACCTCAAAAATAATTATTACTTTACATCCCCATATGTCTACTTCATGTTTGGATCATTTTGGGAATGATATTAAATTTTTGGGGATGTTGCAAGGCTTAGAAGTTTAGAAGCAAATCTTTTTAGGGACCAGTTAAGGTCTGAAGTCACTTTGCGAGGCTTACATAATAGAAACCACCCAAAAATGACCCCATTCTATAAACTACACCCCTCAAGATATTCAAAACTGATTTTACAAACTTTGTTAACCCTTTAGGTGTTCCACAAGAATTCATGAAAAATAGAGATACAATTTCAAAATTTAACTTTTTTGGCAGATTTTCCATTTTAACCGCCTCCGGACCGCCTAACGCAGGATTGCGTTCCAGAGGTGGTCGATTCATTCCTCCTGGACGCGCCATCTCGCGAGAGGCGAGATTTCCTGTGAACGCGAGCACACAGGAGCGCGTGTTCACAGGAACCGAAGGTAAACAAGTGGATCTGCAGCCTGCCAGCGGCGATCGTTCGCTGGCAGGCTGTAGATGCGTTTTTTTTTAACCCCTTAAAGGAATATTAGACGCTATTTTGATAACAGCGTCTAATATACCTGCTACCTTTTCCTCTGGTGGTCCCTTTTGCTTGGATCGACCACCAGAGGACACAGGCAGCTCTGTAAGTAGCACCAATCACCACTACACCCCCCACCTGTCCACTTATTAACCCTGATCACCCCATATAGACTCCTGATCACCTCCCTGTCATTGATCACCCCCTGTAAGGCTACATTCAGACGTCCGTATGTGTTTTGCGGATCCACGGATCCGCGAAACACATACGGACGTCTGAATGGAGCCTTACAGGGGGGTGATCACCCCATATAGACTCCCTGATCACCGCCCTGTCATTGATCACCCCCTGTAAGGCTACATTCAGACGTCAGTATGTGTTTTGCGGATCCGCGGGACCCAACGGATCCACGGATCCGCAAAACACATACGGACGTCTGAATGGAGCCTTACAGGGGGGTGATCACCCCATACAGACTCCCTGATCACCCCCCTGTCATTGATCACCCCCCCTGTAAGGCTCCATTCAGATGTCTGTATGTGTTTTGCGGATCGCGGATCCTCGGATCCGCAAAACACGGGACACCGTAGGATTCGCAAAACACGGACACCGGCAAAGTGCTTTCCGCATTTTGCGGATCCGCACATTGCCAGAACTATATAGAAAATGCCTTTTCTTGTCCGCAATTGCGGACAAGAATAGGACGTTTTCTATAGGCTCTACAAAAAACGCAGTGTTCGGCCCGATCAGGCCTGATCTTGTGCGCACACTTGCGTTCAGTCCGCCCCACCGCAGTGACAGAATTTTTTATTCTGATCACTGCAAAAACACCGTTATAAAAAGATCACTTTTGAGGGGCATGGCAGTTCATAGAAGATTTTTTATTTTTTTGTCACAAGTTAGCGGAAATAGATTTGTTTTTGTTTGTTTTTTCTTACAAAGTCTCATATTCCACTAACTTGTGACAAAAAAATAAAATCTCACATGAACTCACCATACCCCTCACGGAATCCAAATGCGTAAACATTTTTAGACATTTTATATTCCAGACTTCTTCTCACGCTTTAGGGCCCCTAAAATGCCAGGGCAGTATAAATACACTACAAGTGACCCCATTTCGGAAAGAAGATACCCCAAGGTATTTTGTGAGGGGCATGGCGAGTTCATGTAAAATTAAATTTTTTTGTCACAAGTTAGTGGAATATGAGACTTTGTAAGAGAAAAAATAAATAAATAAATAAATAAAAAATTTCTGCTAACTTGTGCCCAAAAAAATATATTCTAGGAACTCGCCATGCCCCTCACGGAATACCTTGGGGTTTCTTCTTTTGGGGTCACTTTTGGAGTATTTATACTGCCCTGGCACTTTAGGGGACCTAAAGCGTGAGAAGTAGTTTGGAATCCAAATGCGTAAAAAATGCCCTGTGAAATCGTAAAGATTCTCATTGGAATTTGGGCCCCTTTGCGTCCCTAGGCTGCAAAAAAGTGTCACACATGTGGTATCGCCGTACTCAGGAGAAGTAGGGCAATGTGTTTTGGGGTGTATTTTTACATATACCCATGCTGGGTGAGAGGAATATCTCTGTAAATTGACAACTTTGTATAAAAAAATTTAAAGTTGTCATTTACAGAAATATTTCTCTCACCCAGCATGGGTATATGTAAAAATACACCCCAAAACACATTGCCCTACTTCTCCTGAGTACGGCGATACCACATGTGTGACACTTTTTTGCAGCCTAGGTGCGTAAAGGGGCCGAAAGTCCAACGAGTACCTTTAGGCTTTACAGGATTGCTCACAATTTAGCCTTGCCCAAAATGCCAGAACAGTAAACACACCCCACAAATGACCCCATTTCGGAAGAAGACACCCCAAGGTATTCGCTGAGGGGCATATTGAGTCCATGAAGGATTGAACTTTTTGTCACAAGTTAGCGGAAAGGGAGACTTTGTGAGAAAAAATAAAAAATAAATTTCCGCTAACTTGTGCCAAAAAAAAAAAACTTCTATGAACTCGCCATGCCCCTCACGGAATACCTTGGGGTGTCTTCTTTCCAAAATGGGGTCACATGTGGGGTATTTATACTGCCCTGGCATTTTAGGGGCCCTAAAGCGTGAGAAGAAGTCTGGAATCCAAATGTCTAAAAATGCCCTCCTAAAAGGAATTTGGGCCCCTTTGCGCACCTAGGCTGCAAAGAAGTGTCACACATGTGGTATCGCCGTACTCAGGAGAAGTAGGGAAATGCGTTTTGGGGTGTCTTTTTACATATACCCATGCTGGTGTGAGAGAATTCTCTCTCTATAATAACAACTTTGTATAAAAAAAATGGAAAAGTTGACTTTTAGGCCTCATGCACAGCGACCGTTTTTTTTTTTAAGGTCCGCAAAAATGGGGGTCCGGTAGGTCCGTGATTACTTTATTTTTGGAGGATCCACGGACATGAAAAAAAAAGTCGTTTTGGTGTCCGCCTGGCCGTGCGGAGCCAAACGGATCCGTCCTGAATTACAATGCAAGTCAATGGGGACGGATCCATTTGACGTTGACACAATTGGGGCAATTGTAAACGAATCCGTCCCCCATTGACTTTCATGTAAGTCAGGAGTCCCTTTTATACCACGGATCGGAGTTTTCTCCAATCCGATGGTATATTTAACTGAAGTGTCGCCATCACCATGGGAACGCCTCTATGTTAGAATATAACATCGGATTTGAGTTAGATCGTGAAACTCAGATCCTACAGTATATTTAACACAGAGGCGTTCCCATGGTGATAGGGACGCTTCAGGTTAGAATATACTAAAAGAACTGTGTACATGACTGCCCCCTGCTGCCTGGCTCCCTGGCACTCATTGGTGGCCAGTGTGGCCGTCGCCCCCTCCCTTCCCTGTGGTTAACACATCGGTGGCCAGTGCGGCCGGCCCCCCCTCCCTCCCCTGTAGTTAACACATTGGTGGCCAGTGCGGCCGGCCCCCCTCCCTCCTCTGTAGTACTGTAGATTCATTGGTGGCCAGTAAGCCCCCCTCCCTCCCCCCCTAATTAAAATCCCCCCCCTATCATTGGTGGCAGCGGAGAGTACCGATCGGATTCCCAGTTTAATCGCTGGGGCTCTGATCGGTAAACATGGCAACCAGACGCTACTGCAGTCCTGGTTGCCATGGTTGCTTAGCAATTTTTTAAAGCATTATACTACCTACGAGCTGCAATGTCTGTGACCGGCCGGGCGCTCCTCCTACTGGTAGTGAAAGGTCTGTGCGGCGCATTGCTTATAGCACAGACCTGTCACTTACAGTATGAGGAGCGCCCGGCCAGGTCACAGACATCGCAGCTCGCAGGTAAGTATACTGCTTCTGAAAATTGCTAAGTAACCATGGGCAACCAGGACTGCGAGTAGGCGTCCTGGTTGCCATGGTTACCGATCGGAGCCCCAGCGATTAAACTGGGACTCCAATCGGTACAGATCCGTCTGTGTGAAAGTAGCCTACGGCCACGGACGCGGATGCCAATCTTGTGTGCATCTGTGTTTTTTCACGGACCCATTAACTTAAATGGGTCCGTGAACCGTTGTCCGTCAAAAAAATAGGACAGGTCATATTTTTTTGACAGACAGGAAACACGGATCACGGATGCGGCTGCAAAACGGCGCATTTTCCAATTTTTCCACGGACCCATTGAAAGTCAATGGGTCCGTGAAAAAAAACGGAAAACGGAACAACGGCCGCGGATGCACACAACGGTCGTGTGCATGAGGCCTTAGAGAGATATTTCTCTCACCTAGCATGGGTATATGTAAAAATACACCCCAAAACACATAGCCCTACTTCTCCTGAGTACGGCGATATCACATGTGTGACACTTTTTTGCAGCCTAGGTGCACAAAGGGGCCCACATTCTAAAGGGCACCTTTAGGCTTTCACAGGACATTTTTTACACATTTGAATTTCAAACTACTTCTCACGCATTAGGGCCCCTAAAATGACAGGGCAGTATAACTACCCCACAAGTGATCCCATTTTGGAAAGAAGACACCCCAAGGTATTTCGTGATGGGCATAGTGAGTTCATGGAAGTTTTTATTTTTTGTCACAAGTTAGTGGAATATGAGACTTTGTAAGAAAAAAAAACCAAAAAAAAAAAAACCATCAGCGAATACCTTAGTGTGTCTACTTTCCGAAATGGGGTCATTTGTGGGGTGTTCCTACTGTCTGGGCATTGTAAGAACTCAGGAAACATGACAGGTGCTCAAAGTCAGAGCTGCTTCAAAATGGCGAAATTCACATTTTTCTACCATAGTTTGTAAACGGCTATAACATTACCCAAACCATTTTTTTTTATCAAAGACATGTAGAACACTAAATTTAGAGAAAAAATTTATATAGAAATGTAGTTTTTTTTTAAAAATATTACAACTGAAAGTGAAAAATGATTTTTTTTTGCAAAAATTTCGGTAAATTTCGATTAATAACAAAAAAAGTAAAAATGTCAGCATCAATAAAATACCACCAAATGAAAGCTCTATTAGTGAGAAGAAAAGGAGGTAAAATTCATTTGGGTGGTAAGTTGTATGACCGAGCAATAAACCGTGAAAGTAGTGTAGTGCAGAATTGTAAAAAGTGGTCTGGTCATTAAGGGTGTTTAAGCTAGGGGAGCTGAGGTGGTTAATAACTTTTCTCCAGTTACAAAGCAAGGGTTAACAACCAAACCAAACTTAATATTTATGGCTCTGATTCTGTAGTTTACAGAAACGCCCCATATGTGGTCGTAAACTACTGTACGGGCACACGGCAGGGCGCAGAAGGAAGGAATGCCATACGGTTTTTGGAAGGCAGATTTTGCTGGACAGTTTTTTTTTTTTACACCATGTCCCATTTGAAGCCCCCCTGATGCACCCCTAGAGTAGAAACTCCATAAAAGTGACCCCATCTAAGAAACTACACCCCTCAAGGTATTCAAAACTTGGATTTTACAAACGTCGCTAACCTTTAGGTGTTCCACAAGAATTAATGGAAAATAGAGATACAATTTCAGATTCCATTTTTGGCAAATTTTCATTCTAATCCATTTTTCCCAGTAAGGCTACTTTCACACTAGCGTTCGGGGCTCCGCTTGTGAGCTCCGTTGAAGGGGGCTCACAAGCGGCACTGAACGCATCCGTACTGTCCTAATGCATTCAGAGTGGATGCGGATCCTGCTCAGAATGCTTCAGTCTGGCAAGCGATCCAGCCTCCGCTCCGCTCAGCAAGCAGACAGCCGAACGCAGCTTGCAGAGCGTTCGGGTGTCCGCTTGGCCGTGCGGGGGCAAACGGATCCGTCCAGACTTACAATGTAAGTCAATGGGACGGATCAGTTTAAAGATGACACAAAATGGCTCAATTTTTCAAACGGATCCGTCCCCATTGACTTTCATTGTAAAGTCTGGACGGATCCGTCTGAACTACTTTCAAAACTTAGAATTTTTCTAAGCTATAATGCAGACGGATCCATTCTGAACGGATCCAAACGTCTTCATTATAGGAGAGGATCCGTCTGTGCAGACACCAGACGGATCCGCTCTGACGCAAGTGTGAAAGTAGCCTAACAAAGCAAGAGTTAAGAGCCAAACAAAACTCAATATTATGCCCCTGATTCTGTAGTTTACAGAACAACCCCATATGTGGTCGTAAACAGCTGTACGGGCATATGGCAGGGGCGCAGAAGGAAAGGAATGCCATACGGTTTTTTGGAAGGCAGATTTTGCTGGACTGGTTTTTTTGACACCATGTCCCATTTGAAGCCCCCCTGATGCACCCCTAGAGTAGAAACTCCAAAAAAATGGCCCCATTTAGAAACTACGGATAGGGTGGCAGTAATGTTGGTTCTAGTTTAGGGTACATATGATTTTTGGTTGCTCTATATTACACTTTTTGTGAGGCAAGATAACAAGAAATACAGTGGATTGCGAAAGTTTGGGCAACCTTGTTAATCGTCATGATTTTCCTGTATAAATCGTTGGTTGTTACGATAAAAAAATGTCAGTTAAATATAGCATATAGGAGACACACACAGTGATATTTGAGAAGTGAAATTAAGTTTATTGGATTTACAGAAAGTGTGCTATAATTGTTTAAACAAAATTAAGCAGAGGCATAAATTTGGGCACCACAAAAAAGAAATGAAATCAATATTTAGTAGATCTCTTTTACAGAAATTACAGCCTCTAACGCTTCCTGTAGGTTTCAATGAGAGTCTGGATTCTGGTTGAAGGTATTTTGGAACATTCTCTTTACAAAACATTCCTCTTTAGTTCATTCAGGTTTGAGACTTCCAAGCATGGACAGCTCTCTTAAGTCACACCACAGATTTTCAATTATATTCAGGTCTGGGGACTGAGATGGTCATTCCAGAACGTTGTAGTTGTCCTCTGCATAAATGCCTTAGTGGATTTTGAGGCAGTGTTTAGGGTCGTTGTCTTGTGAAAAATCCAGCCCCGGCGCAGCTTCAGCTTTGTCACTGATTCCTTGGACATTGGGTCTCCAGAATCTGCTGATACTGGAGGGGGGGAAGTCATGGCATCCCTCAACTTGGACAAGATCCCAGTCCCTGCACTGGCCACACAGCCCCACAGCATGATGAACCACCACCATATTTTAACTGTAGGTAGCAGGTGTTTTCTTGGAATGCTGTGTTCTTTTTCCTCCATGCATAACGCCCCTTTTTATGGAAAAATAACTCAATTTTAGTTTCCTCAGATCCACAGCACCTTATTCCAAAATGAAGCTGGCTTGTCCAAATGTGCTTTTAGCCCACCTCAAGCGGCACTTTTGTGCTGTGGGCAAGAAAAAGGCTTCCTCTGCATCACTCTCAGCATACAGCATCTCCTTGTGTAAAGTGCGCCGAATGGTTAACGATGCACAGTGACTCCATCTGCAGCAAGATGATGTTGTAGGTCTTTGGTGCTGGTCTGTGGGTTGACTCTGACTGTTCTCACCATTCGTCGCTCCTGTCTATCCGAGATGTTTTCTTGGGTCTGCCACTTCAAGCCTTAACTTGAACTGAGCCTGTGGTCTTCCATTTCCTCAATATGTTCCTAACTGTGGAAACAGACAGCTGAAATCACTGAGACAGCTTTCTGTATTCTTCCCATTAAACCATGATGGTGAACAATCTTTGTCTTCAGGTCATTTGAGAGTCGTTTTGAGACCCCCATGTTGCTACTCTTCAGAGAAAATTAAAAGAGGAGAGAAACTTACAATTGACCCCCTTAAATACTCTTTCTCATGATTGGATTCACCTGTGTATGTAGGTCAGGGGTCACTGAGCTTACCAAGCCAATTTGAGTTCCAATAATTAGTTCTAAAGGATTTGGAATCAATAGAATGACAAAAGTGCCCAAATTTATGCACCTGCCCTAATTTTGTTTAAACATTATAAGCACACTTTCTGTAAATCCATAAACTTAATTTCACTTCTCAAATATCACTGTGTGTGTCTCCTATATGATATATTTAACTGACATTTTTTATCGTAACAACCGACGATTTATACAGGAAAATCATGACGATTAACAAGGTTGCCCAAACTTTGGCATCCCACTGTAGATGTTTTGGCACCATTTTTTTTTTTTGTTATTTACAACATTCATCTGACAGGTAGATCATGTGATATTTTTATAGACCCAGGTTGTCACGGATGCGGCGATACTTAATATGTATACTTTTTTTTTATTTATGTAAGTTTTACACAATGATTTCTTTTTTGAAGTAAAGAAAATCATGTTTTAGTGTTTCCATAGTCTGAGAGCCATATTATTTTCAGTTTTTTGGGCGATTATCTTGGATAGAATAAGATTTTTGCGGGATGAGATGACAGTTTTATTGGCACTATTTTGGGGTGCATGTGACTTTTTGATCGTTTGCTATTACACTTTTTGTGATGTAAGTTGACAAAAAATGGTTTATTAGCACAGTTTTTATTTTTAATTTTTTACGGTGTTCATCTGAGGCGTTAGGTCATGTGATATTTTTATAGAGCCGGTCGATACGGGCGCGGCGATACTAATATGTATACTTTTTTTTTATTTATGTAAGTTTTACACAATGATTTTCATTTTTGAAGCAAAAAAAATCATGTTTTTAGTGTTTCCATAGTCTGAGAGCCATAATTTTTTCAGTTTTTGGGCGATTACCTTGGTAGGGTATGATTTTTGCGGGATGAGATGACGGTTTTATTGGCACTATTTTGGGGTGCGTGTGACTAGAGATGTCCCGAAATATTCGCCCGAATTCAACTTAGGCTGGATTCCTAATGGTTGTTGTATTGCTATAATATAACGAAGATTGAGAATATAGTGCATATTCGTTATATTCGTCAATTCTAGCAATACAACCATTAGGAACTCAGATCTATGTTGTAATTGCAATGCGATTAATACAGGTTATATTAATCGCATTGCGATTTCAACTTAGAGCTGGGTTTCTAATGACCCTGTACCTCACAGTCAGCAGACACATTCCAGCCAATCAGCAGCAGACCCTCCCTCCCAGACCCTCCCACTTCCTGGACAGCATCCATTTTAGATTCATTCAGAAGCTGCATTCTTAGTGAGAGGAGGGACAGTGCAGCTGCTGCTGATTTAATAGGGAAATCGATAGCTAGGCCAGTGTATTCAGTGTCTATTCCAGTCCTGAAAGACTCATCTGATCTCTGCTGTAAGGACAGCACCCCAAAAAGCCCTTTTTAGGGCTAGAACATCAGTCTGCTTTTTTTTTTCCAATGTGTAATCTAATTGCAGTTGCCTGCCTGCCAGCTTGTGTGTCAGGCTCACAGCGTATACTGTGCCCACTTGCCCAGTGCCACCACTCATAACTGGTGTCACAGTAGCTTGCATTAAAATAAACAACAACTTTTGACTGTAATATAATAGCAGTCAGTTGCCGACACGCGCGTGTGTTTCATGCCCTGCAAGTGCACAGTGTCACCAGCGCAACTCATATCTGGTGTCACATTAGATTCCATTTAAATAAAAAACAACAATTTTGACTATGAATAAATAGCAGTCAGTTGCACACACGTGTTTATGTGTTTAAGGCCCAGCTGCAAGTCCATAGTGTCACTTCAGCGCCATTCATATCTGGTGTCACATTCGATTCCATTTAAATAAAAACAACAATTTTGACTGTGAATAAATAGCAGTCAGTTGCACACATGTGTTTGTATGTTTAAAGCCCAGCTGCAAGTGCATAGTGTCACCAGCGCAACTCATATCTGGTGTCACAGTAGCTTGCACGCATAGTACAACTTAACGAATAAAAAAAAAATGACAGGCAGAGGCAGGCCACCCCGCAGGAACCGTCGTGGTGCTGTGATTCCCTTTGGCCCTAGAATAATGCCCAGTGTTCAGAGGCCACGTACCCTGAACTCAAAAAGTTCTGAGGACATAGTTGACTAGCTAACACAGGACACCCAATCTTCTACAGCTTCCACTCGGAACCTTGACGCACCATCCTCCTCCAGCTCAGCTTCGGGCACCTCTCAAGTTACCACTCGCCCGCCTGCCGCCACCACCAACACTAGCACCACAGCCGCTTCACTTGATCTGTCAGAGGAGTTATTTACACATCAGTTGGAAGAAATGAGTGATGCGCAACCATTATTGCCAGAGGATGTAGATAACAGGGATATGTCTCAGTCAGGCAGCATTACACACATGGACGTACGGTGTGATGATGATGATGTTGTACCCGCTGCTGCTTCCTTTGCTGAGTTTTCAGATACAAGTGAAGCGGTTGATTATGACGATGTGTCCGTGGATGTCACGTGGGTGCCCGCTCGAAGAGAAGAAGAACAGGGGGAAAGTTCTGATGGGGAGACAGAGGAGAAGGAGACGAGTTGGAAGCAAGGGGAGGTTGTCGCAAGGAGCTAGTGGCACAGTCAGACAGCATGCATCGGCACCCGGGGTCAGCCAGACAGCACGCCAATCAACGCATGCTGTTGCCACCACCAGAATGCCATCATTGCAGAGCTCAGCAGTGTGGCATTTTTTTTTGTGTGTCTGCCTCTGACAACAGCGATGCCATTTGCAACCTGTGCCAAAAGAAACTGAGTCGTGGGAAGTCCAACACCCACCTAGGTACAACTGCTTTGCGAAGGCACATGATCGCACATCACAAACGCCTATGGGATCAACACATGAGTACAAGCAGCACAGAAACTCAAAGCCGCCATCCTCCTCCTGGTACAGCATCTTCAGCCACGTCAACCACTGCTGTCCTCCTTGGCCCCTCTCAACCATCCGCCACTCCGTCTCTCGCTTTGAGCAGTTCCTGCTCATCTGCCCACAGTCAGGTGTCTGTCAAGGACATGTTTGAGCGTAAGAAGCCAATGTCACAAAGTCACCCCCTTGCCCGGCGTCTGACAGCTGGTTTGTCTGAACTCTTAGCCCGCCAGCTTTTACCATACAAGCTGGTGGAGTCTGAGGCGTTCCAAAAATTTGTAGCTATTGGGACACCACAGTGGAAGGTACCCGGCCAAAATTTCTTTGCACAAAAGGCAATCCCCAACCTGTACTCGATTGTGCAAAAGGAAGTAATGGCATGTCTGGCACACAGTGTTGGGGCAAGGGTCGATCTGACCACTGATACCTGGTCTGCAAAGCACGGTCAGGGCAGGTATATCACCTACACTGTGCATTGGGTAAACCTGCTGACGGCTGCCAAGCATGGAATGCGTGGCTCTGCAGAGGAGTTGGTGACACCGCCACGATTTGCAGGCAGGCCTGCTGCCACCTCCTCTACTCCTCCTACTCCATCCTCTTCCATAACCTCCTCGGCTGAGTCCTCTTCTGCTGCTGCGTCTTGCTCCACATCAACAGCACTCCCCCATCCCGGATACGGCAGTGTCACGCCGTCTTGGGGTTGACTTGCCTGAAAGCAGAGAGTCACACCGGACCAGCACTCCTGTCCGCCCTGAACACACAGGTGGATCAGTGGCTGATTCCGCACCAACTGGGGATTGGCAAAGTGGTGTGTGACAACGGAAGCAATTTGTTGGCGGCATTGAATTTGGGCAAGTTGACACATGTGCCGTGCATGGCACATTTGTGTAATCTGATCGTACAACGCTTTGTGCATAAGTACACAGGCTTACAGGACGTCCTGAAGCAGGCCAGGAAGGTGTGTGGCCATTTCAGGCGTTCCTACACGGCCATGGCGCACTTTTCCGATATTCAGTGGCGAAACAACATGCCAGTGAGGCACTTGATTTGCGACAGCCCGACACGTTGGAATTCAACACTCCTAATGTTCGACCGCCTTCTCCAACAAGAAAAAGCTGTCAACAAATATTTGTATGACCGGGGTGCTAGGACAGCCTCTGCGGAGCTGGGACTTCTTTTGCCACGTTACTGGACGCTCATGCGCAATGCCTGTAGGCTCATGCGTCCTTTTGAGGAGGTGACAAACCTAGTCAGTCGCACCGAAGGCACCATCAGCGACATCATCCCATTTGTATTTTTCCTGGAGCGTGCCCTGCGAAGAGTGCTGGATCAGGCCGTAGATGAGCGTGAAGAGGAAGAGTTGTGGTCACCATCACCACCAGAAACAGCCTTATCAGCATCGCTTGCTGGACCTGCGGCAACGCTGGAAGAGGATTGTGAGGAAGAGGAGTCAGAGGAGGAATGTGGCTTTGAGGAGGAGGAGGAAGACCAACCACAACAGGCATCCCAGGGTGCTCGTTGTCACCTATCTGGTACCCGTGGTGTTGTAAGTGGCTGGGGGGAAGAACATACCTTCAGTGAGATCACTGAGAACGAGGAACGGGACATGAGTAGCTCGGCATCCAACCTTGTGCAAATTGGGTCTTTCATGCTGTCGTGCCTGTTGAGGGACCCGCGTATAAAAAGGCTGAAGGAGAACGACCTGTACTGGGTATCCACGCTACTAGACCCCCGGTATAAGCAGAAAGTGCCTGAAATGTTACAGAATTACCGCAAGTCGGAAAGCATGCAGCAGTTCCAAAATAAATTAAAAAGTATGCGTCACAGCACAACGAGAATCTAACAGGGTAAGAGGTGAAAGTAATCCTCCTCCTCCCACGACCACGCCGGCAAGGACAGGACGCTTTACAGACGTGTTGTTGATGGAGGACATGCAGAGCTTTTTAAGTCCTATGCATTGCCACAGCCCTTCGGGGTCCACCCTCAGAGAACGACTCGACCGACAGGTAGCAGACTACCTCGCCTTAACTGCAGATATCGACACTCTGAGGATCGATGAACCCCTTGACTACTGGGTGTGCAGGCTTGACCTGTGGCCTGAGCTATCCCAATTTGCGATAGAACTTCTGGCCTGCCCCGCTTCAAGTGTCCTGTCAGAAAGGACCTTCAGTGCAGCAGGAGGTATTGTCACTGAGAAAAGAAGTCGCCTAGGTCAAAAAAGTCTAGATTACCTCACCTTTATTAAGATGAATGAGGGATGGATCCCGAAGGGACTGACAGTGGACGATACATTCGACTAAAAAAGGCCGGATGAGATGAGCTGCCTTGGGCTAAAAATGGTCCACACGATGCTGTATTTTATCTCTGAATGCCGGATGACTTGCATGACTTATCCGCTACCAACTAGGGTTCAAGCCGCAATGTTTTAGGGCACTTTCTGCCTGGGAAACATCCATTTTTCTGGCCGCTGCTACAGTAGCGGCTGCAACAATACCTGATTTTCAGGCATGTGTACATGCCAAATTTTTCTGGCCTCTGGTGCTGCACTGTGGCTTCAAAAAACCAAACAAAAAAAAGGCACATACATGTGTCAATTTCCCTTCGTGATCATTACCTTGTTGTGGTGAAGGGGCTTGCTTATCACAATGAAGCGACCACCTCTATGAGTGTGTTGGCAATGGCAATGTTGGCACACCCCAGATGATAAGGTCGTTGCTTCATTGTGAACAGACCAAAAGCGATCGGTTGGATAATTTTGCATAGAAAAAACATTAATTTTCTTTGTGATCATCTAAGATTATTATTAAAGCCTTCTAGGCCAACAATGGGCCCACACTGCAGAATCATTGTTTTCTGGGTCACTTAACTGTCACTAAACTACCTCAGCACGATCATAGGCTTTGAAAAACCCCCATCGCCTGCAATCTCCCAAACGTGCGCACGAGCACAGTCATAACTACGCCAAGATTGACGCATAGAGGTATAAAATTTATGTCATGAGTGTGTCAACTATTGACAACTCTTTGCGGTTGTCTAAAATCTATTCCATACACGTCCCCTGATATGGGACGTAACAGGGATTAAACTGATAGGAATAGTACTACTTAACACACATTACTGTGTTACTTTATGTTGTATTGCTAGAATTGCTAGAATTGACGAAATATAGCACTATATTCTCAATCTTCGTTATATTCTAGCAATACAACCATTAGGAACTCAGATCTAAGTTGTAATCGCAATGCGATTAATACAGGTTATATTAATCGCATTGTGAATTCAACTTACCACACTCTGCGTCAACTACGTAATTTTCCATGGGAGTTTTGCCATGGATCCCCCTCCTGCATGCCACAGTCCAGGTGTTAGTCCCCTTGAAACAACTTTTCCATCACTATTGTGGCTAGAAAGAGTCCCTGTGGATTTTAAAATTCGCCTGTCTATTGAAGTCTATGGCGGTTCGCCCGTTCGCGAACATTCGCGGAAATTCGCATTCGCCGTTCGTGAACGGAAAAGTTTATGTTCGACATCTCTACGTGTTACTTTTTGATCGCTTGCTATTACACTTTTTGTGATATAAGGTGACAAAAAATGGTTTATTTAGCACAGTTTTTATTTACATTTTTTTACGGTGTTCATCTGAGGGGTTAGGTCATGTGATATTTTTAAAGATCCGGTCGATACGGAAACGCGATACCTAATATGTATACTTTTTTTTATTTATGTAAGCTTTACACAATAATATAATTTTTGGAAAAAAAATAAAATCATGTTTTAGTGTCTCCATATTCTGAGAGCCATAGTTTTTTCAGTTTTTGGGCGATTATCTTAGGTAGGGTCTCATTTTTTGTGATGGTTTGATTGGCATTATTTTGGGGTGCATATGACTTTTTGATCGCTTGCTATTACACTTTTTGTGATGTAAGGTGACAAAAAATTGTTTATTTAGCAGTTTTTAAATTTTTATTTTTTACGGTGTTCATCTGAGGGGTTAGGTCATGTGATATATTTATAGAGCCGGTCGATTTTTTTAACTTTATTTGGGTAAAATGATGTTTAATTTTTTGTGGGGGGAAACTTTATTTTTTCAACTTTTTTTTTCACTTTATTTTTTGTCCCACTTTGGGACTTGCACTTTTGGGGGTCTAATCCTTTACAATGCATTCCAATACTTCTGTATTGGAATGCATTGTCTGTATGAGTAATACTGGGTGTATTACTCATACAGCTTCCGGACTGTGAGATCCAGGGGGCTGGATCTCACAGGCTCTTCACCGGAAGGCAGCGCGATGCCTACCTTAGGCATCACGCTGCCTTTCATGCCATCGGGTCCCCCCCCACAGCCCCATGGGGACCCGATGGCACCGACGACTACCGCTGCCCGCACAATAAAAAGCCGCAAACCGCAGGTCTGAATTGACCTGTGGTTTGCGGCGATCGCCGACACGGGGGGGGGGGGGGACGCATTTAGCCGTGGTGCCTGCTCAATGATTTGAGCAGGCACCGTGTTCCGATCACCGCCCGCCGGTGATCGGAACTATAGATGACGTACCAGTATGTCATGGGTCCTTAAGGACTCAGGAAACATGCCGTACCGGTACGTCATGCATCCCTAAGGGGTTAATATATATAGCTTTCATATTCTGTTACCCAAAAAACACTTTTTTTTTGGCAATATACAACATCTGGATTAGTCAGTGTGCAATTTAAGCTAGAAATACAGCCATCATTTTCTGGGGTTTTAAAAATACACTTTTTTTGCCAAAAACCACTATTTTCCAGATCGGCAAGTGTTAAATTCAAGTTTAATATATACAGCTTTCATATTCTGTTACCAAAAAACACTTTTTTGGCAATATACAACATCTGGATTAGTCAGTGTGCAATTTAAGCTAGAAATACAGCCATCATTTTCTGGGTTTTTAAAAACATACTTTTTTGCCAGATTCCACTATTTTTCTGGCCTTGCAGCATCAGCACGTGTGAAATTCCAGGGTTATATACTGCTGTCAAATTCAGTTATTAAACAAACACCCGTTTGGGCAAAAAATTTTTAGTTGGCAGGCTTTGCTGCATATGTCATTGTGAGATGCCGCCTTTACATACTATCTTTCAATTCAGTTATTTGAAATAAAGCCATTTGGGCACAATTCTTTGATAGCGTCCTAGTGTGGATCGGGGCGTGGGAAATACACCCATTAAATACAGGGCTTCTATTCAGGTATTTGAAATACAGCCATTTTGGGCAAACAAATTTAATTGCGGCCTAGTGTGGATCAGGGCGTGTGAGATACACCCTGTATATACAGGGGTTCTATTCAGGTATTCGAAATACAGCGAGTTTGGGCAAACAAAATTAAAAGAAGGCCTAGTCTGGTTCAGGGCATGTGAGATACACCCTTTAAATACAGGGGTTTGATTTTTTATTATTAATAAACCACCTTTTTTTGTGCAAAATACACAATTTTTCAGGCCTTGCAGCATCTTGACATTTGAAATGCCAGGGTTATATACTGCTGCCATATTCAGTTATTAAACAAACACCCGTTGGGCAAAACAAGTTTATTTGGCAGCCTTTGCTGCATATATCATTGTGAGATACACCCTTTATATATTTGGGTTATATTCAGATATTTGAAATACCGCCATTTGGTGGCACAAATTTTTAATTGAGGCCTAGTATGGTTCAGGCCGTGTGAGATACACACTTTAAAATACAGGGCTTCTATTCAGTTATTTGAAATACAGCCATTTTTGGCAAACAAATTTAATTGAGGCCTAGTATTGTTCAGGCCGTGTGAGATACACCCTGTACATACTGTCTTTCTATTCTACTATTAATTAAACACCCATTTAGGGCAAGATTCTAAATTCGAGAAATATGAGGAGAGCGCCAAATAAGGGACGTGGCCCAGGTCGTGGTGCTGCTGGTGGAGCACCTGTTGCAGGGAGAGGACGTAGTCGATCTGTGCCAGCTACACGCACAAGTTAAAACCCTTCCTCAGGTGCGAGTAGGCGACAGAACCTGCAGTGGTATTCGGTCGAGCCTAATGCGGCTCTACGAATGGTGAGGCCTGAACAAGTACAGGCGATAGTAGATTGGATTGCTGACAGTGGATCCAGTTCCTTCACATTGTCTCCCACCCAGTCTCCTGCTGAAAGACCACAGTTGGCACATGCAGCCGATGTCCATCAGTCTTTCACCTCACCCCCTTGCAAATCAGCCAAGCAGTCTGAGCCCCAAGTCATGCAGCAGTCTCTTCTGCTTTTTGATGACTCTGTTAGCAGGGTTTCCCAGGGTCATCCACCTAGCCCTGCCCCAGAAGTGGAAGAGATTGAGTGCATCGATGCCCAACCACTTATCTTTCAAGATGAGTACATGGGAGGACCATCGCAGCACGTCTCGGATAATGACGAAACACAGGTGCCAACTGCTGGGGCTTTCGAAAGTGTGCAGACCGACAAGGAAGGCAGGGGTGAAGACTGGGTGGAAGATGATGTGGAGGACGTTGAGGTCCTCGACCCCACATGGAATCAAGGTCATGCGAGTGACCTATGTAGTTCGGAGGAAGAGGCGGGTGGTCGCACAAAGACACCAGAACAGCAGAAGAGGGAGCAGGGTGCAAAAGCAGCAAGGGACCGAGCACACCAAAGCCAGCTCCAAGGAGTACCCTGGCGTGGCAGTTCTTCAGACAATGTGCTGACGACAAGACATGAGTGGTTTGCACGCTGTGCAATCAGAGCCTGAAGGGAGGCATAAACGTTCTCAACCTGTGCACAACCTGCATGACCAGGCATTTAAGTGCTAAGCACGAGCTGCAGTGGAGTAGACACCTCAAATACCAAGAAAGGTCTCTGGCTCCTCCTGCTTCCTCTTCTGCTGCAGTCTCGGTCTCTTCATCCACCTCTGGAGTGACAGTGCCACCTGCCACCCCGCAAACAGAGGATCTTCCAGCAACACCACCACCTGGGTCACCAAGCATCTCCACAATGACCCACGGAAACGTTCAGCTCTCCATCTCCCAAACGCTGGAGAGGAAGGGTAAATACCCCCCTACCCACCCGCGATCCAGAGCCCTGAATGCCAGCATTTCTAAATTACTGGCCTTTGAAATGCTGTCATTCCGTCTGGTGGAGACGGATTGTTTTAAAGGCCGTATGGCGGTGGCTGTCCCACAGTACGTCGTGCCCAGCCGCCACTACTTTTCAAGGCGAGCAATTCCTTCCCTGCACAACCAAGTAGGGGACAAAATCAGATGAGCACTGCGCAACGCCATCTGTGGAAAGGTGCACCTGACTATGGATACGTAGACCAGTAAGCACGGTCAGGGCCGTTATATCTTCATAACAGCACACTGGGTAAATGCAAGTGGCGGCTGGGCCTGAGGCGGATAGCAGTTTGGCGCATTTCTTTCCACCACCGAGGATTGCAGTGTGCTTCAGTTTGCCTCCTGTTGCTTCCTCCTCCTACTCTGCTTCCTCATCCGGTCAGCGTAACACCTTCACCACCAACTTCAGCACAGCGAGGGTAAACGACAGCAGGCAGTTTTGAAACTATCTGTTTGGGGGACAAACCCCACACCGCGCAGGAGCTGTGACGGGACTTAAACAACAGACCGATGAGAGGTTTGTGCCAGTCAGCATCAAGCCGGCCTGGTGGTTTGCGATAATGGGCGAAATCTCGTAGCAGCTCTGGGACTAGCCGGTTTGACGCACATCCATTGCCTGGCGCATGTGCTGAATTTGGTGGTGCAGAGATTCCTTAAAAATTACCCCGCTATGTCAGAGCTGCTGCATAAAGTGCGGGCTGTCTGTGTGCGCTTTTAGCATTCTCACCCTGCTGCTGCTCGCCTGTCAGCGCTACAGCGTAACTTCGGCCTTCCCGCTCACCGCCTCATATGCGACGTGCCCACAAGGTGGAACTCCACCTTGCACATGCTGGCCAGGACTGTGCGAGCAGCAGCAGGCAATAGTGGAGTTCCAGCTGCAACACTAGTGGAGGAACAGCACCACTTCACCACCAATGACTGGGCTTCCATGCGAGACCTGTAGTCCTTGTTGCGCTGTTTCAAGTACTCCACCACATGGCCAGTGCCGATAACGCCGTTCTCAGCGTAACTATCCCACTTCTATGCCTCCTTAAAAAAATGCTCCTGGTGATGATGGAAGAGGATGTGGCACAGGAGGAGGAGGAAGAGGGATCACTTCGTTGGGATTCCGGCCAGTCATCACAAGTGGCTCCGAGGGTGGGTTCCTGCACCCACAAACGCCAGGTACACAATTGTCCAGCCAGGGCACAGTTCTGGAGGATGACGAGGTGGAGGATGAGGAGGAGGAGATAGAGGAGGAACCATGTTCAAAGCAAGGTGGCACCCAGACCAGCTCATGGCCATCACTGGTGCATGGCTGGGGGGCAGTGGCGTACCGCCCATAGAGGCAGACCACGCCATTGCTATGGGGCCCGCGGCACTGGGGGGGCCCGGAGCGCAGAGAAGGCCCCGCCCACACTATTTGGCCCCCGCCCACTCATGGCAGCCTATAGCGCTATGCGGCTGCTCTGCTTTTATGACGAGCCAAACTATTCTTCCGCAATCGGCCCTGGAGCGCATGAAAGGCCCTGCCCCCTACTATTTTTATGTACGCCCCTGCCCCGGGCCACTTCCCTGCTCCCTCCAGTATCTGACCTGACCGCTGTCTATTTTCCGACCTGAGCGCGTTGAGTCGATGTCACGATGAGCGCATCTATTCATGAGGGTGTCGGGAGACTGACAGCTGGGCTGTTCTAGAGGTATGGCTGTATCCTGGGGCAGCTGGGCTTATAGGAGGAAGTGTTGTCTGGGCGAGGGGGCTGTACACAGGGTAGAACTGGCCCTGCCCTGTTGACTGGGCACATATAGCTATGAAAGCCTTTGGGCACATCTCTGGGATATTGCATGCCGTATTTGAACAGAAACTAGTATATCTGGCCATTCCTTTTTCACAGGCGTTGTCACTACCTCAGGGATGTCGCTGTGTACAGAAGGAAGCATCCAGCCATACACTGTAGTGTAACCATAGTCTTCTGTAGTGCAGACCTGTGCCAAAGATGTGTGTTTGCCCACTGGCATTGTGTTACACGGACACCTGCAGCCCACCACCCTCCAGTCTGTATGCTTATGCTTCAGATGCATGGCCCAGAGGTTTGCTGAACTTAAAGGGGTATTCCAGTAATAAATTGTCCCGGATGTGGGTCCTGGTGACTTTGAATTTAGCTGCAGGGTACATGCTAATCCCCCACCCTATTCTGGTGATCAGTGACCACACCATTCCCAGCAGTTATCGCCTGTCCAATGAATAGGTTATAATTTATCACTGGAATACCCCTTTAAGCCCCTTACACGCCATGTTTTATGATGTGTGTTAGTATATGTACATTTTTCAGAAAAAATTGTTGTTAAGTCCAGCTTCCATAAAGAAGTTTTTTATTGATACGGAATAAAATCCAGACATCAATTACATGTACAGTGTGTACAGTCTACGCGTCTCGGACCCCAAACATTTGGATCCTTCTTCATGTCATGAGGAAGGATCTAAATGTTTGGGGTCCGAAACGCGTAGACTGTACACACTGTACTTGTAATTGATGTCAGGATTTTATTCCATATCAATAAAGAACTTCTTTTATGGGAAGCTGGACTTAACAACAATTTTTTGGAAACTTTGGTATGACCGTGTCCGGGTCTTTTGTCCGTGCTACGCGAGAAGCTTCATAGGTGCAGTTTTTACATCTATTCACAAATTTTTCAGAAAAAGGAATTAAATGGAAATTAAGATGCAAGTGTATGCTGTGTTAGATTTTGGCCATTCCTCTAGACCGCCCCCCCTCTCCCTCCACTAACACGTTGCTCAGATAAGTGAGACCTAGAGCCAGTTTTTCCATATTTGAGAACAGGCAAATTACTACCGCATAGTGTGACTGAATATTACAGCCATACTAAGGCCTCATGCCCACCACCGTATTTTGTATCCGTGTCGTATCCCCCCTTTACCCCCCTTCCCCCCGTACTCCTTAGTCCTCTATGAGCCTACAGGGCCCCCCCCAGCACATCAGTTACCTTGCAGGAAGGGGGGGGATATGATTGGTGGCATCAGCAGCAAGGCGTTTAAGGTGGTTATCCAACACCTATAATGCCCCCCAAAATGCCCGGGCACCTTACATACCCGCATCGCTTCTGTTGCCCGCCTAGCTGCCACTGCATCCAAACTGTTGCATGGATGAAAACATCCAGCGACATGGGGGGCAGTCAATAGCAGGCCACGATGGGAACGAGCCCCCCATAGCGGGTGACGCTAGGGATGCTAATTTCCGACACTACCTACTATTGGCTGCACCCCCCCACTAGGCATAAGTATTATCTGTATGCGGTGCCCGGGCATTTAGGGAGGCATAATAGGGGTTAGATAACCCCTTTAACCCTTAGGATACCGGAGGTTTTTTTCTTTTTTTCATTTTCATTTTTCTTCCCTATCTTCCTTGAGCCATAACTTTTTATTTTTCCATTCACATAGCTGCATGAGGGCTTATTTTTTGCAGAACAAGTTGTACTTTAATATGGCATACAATGTAGTGGTAAGCGGGCAAACAATTCCAAATGGGGTGGAATTGGCAAATGGGGGTGTGGTGGGGGAATGGCCAGGGTAGCATTTCACCAACATGGTGGAGCAGTATGTGTGCACACGCCTACACGTACTGAATGACGGGTCTGTCCCCTTCAACTTCTGGGTCTCCAAATTGGGCACATGGCCTGAGCTTGCCCTTTACCCCTTGGAGGTGCTGGCCTGCCCTGCAGCCAGTGTATTATCTGAACGTGTGTTTAGCACGGCAGGGGGCGTCATCACAGACAAGCGCAGCCGCCTGTCCACAGCCAATGTGGACAAGCTCACGATCATTAAAATGAACCAGGCATGGATACCACAGGACTTGTCCGTACCTTGTGCAGAATAGACATGTATACCGGCACTAACCAGCCATATTTATACTGCAGTGCAATTGCTCATTCTTGTATTTTGGATATTTCACACTCTTTTAGAGAAATTAAATTAAAACCAAAAACCTGCGTTGGCTACCTCGTCCTCCTCCACCGCCGCTTCCACCTACACCGCTATGTCCACTGCCTCCTCAAACTCCTACTCCATATGGAACTCCACCTCATAAATCAAATTTTTTTCTTTTTTATTTGTACGTATTTTATTTTATGTAATTCCACTACTTTGTCATTTACATTTTCGGATGAAATTCACCAATTTTTGTGTGTATAGTACCACTGCTATACCTAGTAGACCGGTAAAAAAATAAAAATAAATTGGCAGTTACATTTTCTTGTGAAATTCAACAATTTTTGGGTGTATAGTACCACTGCTATACCTAGTATACAGGTTAAACAAAAAAATAATAATTATCATTTACATTTTCGGTGAAATTCACCAATTTTTGGGTGTCATGTACCACTGCTATACCTAGTAGACCGGTAAAAAAATAAAAATAAATTGTCAGTTACATTTCAGTTGAAATTCAACAATTTTTGGGTGTGATGTACCACTGCTATACCTAGTAGACCGAAAAAAATAAAAATAAATTGTCAGTTACATTTTCAGTTGAAATTCTAAATTTTTTGGGTGTGACGTACCACTGCTATACCTAGTAGACAGGTTTAAAAAATAAAATTCAGTTACATTTTGTGGTGAAATTCACAAATTTTTGGGTGTAATATACCCCTCCAGGCCATCACGTGGCCGCCGATCATCTCGCGGGATTATTACGTCACCGAATGTCTTTGATTGTTTATCTCGTGAGCGCAGTCGTGCTTGTGCGATTGGCCACCGCACGGTCCGCCTGTGATCCCACCCCTTAGAAGGACGGTGATAGGGCAGATGGTTTCATTGACACCATCTGTCTCTATTTTACATTAATTGGTGTACTCTGATTGGAGGAGCACTTATTCAAATATAGCTCCTTACAGTAGGAAGAACTGTACCCCCAGAGGAAGGTTTCCACCGAAACGCACGTTGGGGTGTGCGGTCCTCCTGTGGAGTTATCACTTTAAATTACGGTATGTGACCTCTTATGCTCACATTGCATATACTATTTTTGTTGAGCCTCTAAATAAGATTTTACCATGCTTTTTTGCCACTTGTTAGTGGCTTGCACATTCACTTTATCATGGTATCTGTTGCACTTTATTAAATAGATGTCTATTCAATTGATGACTCATGTACTTGCAGAGCTGCTATTTTTTACTGCTTATTTGCAGCTTGCACTTGCACTTTACAATATACGGCACCTTCTGCTTTCATTGTTTAAGAAATCTATATGCATATATACACTTTGTTTTATGCAGTAGATTCTTGTCTTTAGGCTCCATTGTTATATCACTTGTTTTACTAAACTCTCCGAGGGTTGTACCACACTTTTTTCAATTATTGATTTGTCTGTCATCTCCCATTGTATGTTTTTTATTATATATTTCAATAAACATTATTTTTATAGCTTATCAATCCTCAGTGTTCGTTTATAGGTCATTCTAGTTAATCCTGAGTTAGCATTTTTGCTGAGGGGCTTTTTTCCACGTTGTCGCTTGACGCATCCCTTCATGTAACCTATTTTGTATTCCCTCCTATACCTAGTTGACAGCTTAATACATTTCAATAATTTTTCTTTAACATTTTCGGGTGACAATAAACAATTTTTTTCTGTCATAGACCCCTGCTCTACAAAGTAGACAGGTTAATACATTTCACTAATTTTTCTGTTACATTCTTGGGTTGACATTATACAATTTTAGACGTGAATAAACCCCTGCTCTGCATAGGTGACAGGGAATAAAATGTAATAAATTCTTCAGTTATTAATGCGTGCCACATCCTTTCATTCAATGCTTAAACTTTAAAAAGTTGTCACACTTTTATGCTTTAATAATTTCTCCCATAATTCAACTTTATAATTTTAAATTTAAAAAAATGTATCCTCCTTTGGATGTGGTCTCTTTCCCACGCTCCCTCTCTGGCATGGAACCCTGATTCCCTGCCACCCGTGATCACCATGGTAGGTGCAGAAAAGAACATCGAAAGTTGATAAAGCAGATATCAAATTGGATCGTGAACATCACGGGAACATGCGACATGGTGGGGCAGTAAGTGTGCACACGCCTACATGAACTGACTGACAGGGGTCAGCCCCTGCAACTTCTGAGTCTCCAAATTGGGCACATGGCCTGAGCTTGCCCTTTACCCCTTGGAGGTGCTGGCCTGCCCTGCAGCCAGTGTATTGTCTGAACGTGTGTTTAGCACGACTGCAGGGGGTTATCAAAGGTTATATTTCCCAATGTTTTGGGGTGTACCCTAATTTAAAAAATAAAATTTAAAACCAAAAACCAGTGTAGGCTACCTCCTCCTACACCGCCGCTTCCACCTACACCGCCACATCCACCGCCTCCTCAACCTCCTACTCCATATGGACCTCGTCCTCCTAGATCAAGATTATTATTTTTTATTTTTACGTATTTTATGTTATTTAAAGTCATTTCCCTATCCACTTGCCATGCTCTTAAGCACATTTTGATGCCATTTGCAGCCCTCTAGCCCTTTCCATTTCATTTTTACAGCTATTTTAGTGCTCAAAAGTTCAGGTCCCCATTGACTTCAATGGGGTTCGGGTTCGGGGTCAAGTTCGGGTCCCGAACTCAAACTTTTTTCCAAAGTTTGGCTGAACCCATCGAACCCGAACATCCAGGTGTCCACTCAACTCTAGTCCCAATCAAACCAGCCAAACTCCATACCAGTTTAACGGTGCCTCGCCGCCATTAACTAAGAAGAAGGACTATACAGTGCGGTCTTCATTTTTAAATGAAAGTCAGCTGCGCAGCAAGCCTGCTCCATGTGGCCGAACCCTAAGGCAGAGTGGCCGGAGTGTACAGTGGTCCCTCAAGTTACAATATTAATTGGTTCCAGGATGACCATTGTATGTTGAAACCATTGTAACTTAAGTAATCAGTTCCAAAGCTCCAAAATGTCATCCAATAAGGAAGAGAAAATGAAGATTTAAGAAAAATAATCAGATAACTAAGACAGGTAATATAAGTCCTTACATATAACAGTCAGGAATAGCTGATAACTAGCAACTAATCCAGCTATTTTACCAGAGAAGTGGTCTTGATTGGTTGGATCTGAGTCTGAGACATTGTATGTTGAGTCTAGTTTCAACTTCCGATGGGTCAGAAAAGAACATTGTATGTTGAAAATATTGTATCCTGAGGCCATTGTAACTTGAGGGATCAGTGTACCTGATTTATAGCGACAAATTAATTCCAAACTAATTTAAATTCTTGGCGAACTTCGGCAAAGTTGCTGAATCAAATTTTTCTCCATCATATCCACTACCACTCCCATCCTCCTCACAGCATTTCCTTTGCAGGTATGCAGCAAGTTAAAGCATTCTGGGGTACAATACAGGCCTCATGGACCTCTAAAGCAGCCCTAATATGTTTCCAATAGGGCCATAAATACTATATAAATGAAGCAGAGTTCTAGGCAATACAGATGATGAAATGATAAAAATGTATTTTTATGTGTTAATTTTCAATAAGTGTTAACTAATTAAATGTTAAAACTGTATTAAATAAGAAACATTTAAAGTCCATAAGAATTGTT
The DNA here is from genome assembly GCF_905171765.1 of Bufo bufo. Taxonomy (NCBI): domain Eukaryota; kingdom Metazoa; phylum Chordata; class Amphibia; order Anura; family Bufonidae; genus Bufo; species Bufo bufo. Next base: position 607,141,291 of record NC_053391.1, read on the forward strand.
TAATTTATAGGAAAAGAATATACATAATATTAAGTCTTCAAAGGGGTTTTCCAGAATTACTATGGTTTTTACACATATGTGCAGTGCACCAGAGGACAGCCGCAAATTGTTAACATTTGCTATTGGGAATAATGTATTTTCTGTGCTTTTAATGTTATTCCAAGAGCTAAAATTGGTAGCACCATTTTATTTTTTTGTGCCTTCTAAAATGAGGAAGGCTGGACCTGCCCCCTCTGAGGGATGAGTGGTGGAGTATAGCTCAAGCAACCAAAGAGTGAGAAGCTACATGTTGCCTGTGCAATGTGAGGCCTACTCAAAAATCCTCTATCTTTGCATGCTGAGGAAATGTTACCATCCTCTAAGAGAGAAGTAAATACAGAATACAAAGACTGTGTGAGATCAAAGTGAAGGATTGGTGCAAAGGACAAGCACTTCTGTAGAAGTAAGGTCATGCAGAGGCACATAGCATTATAAATCAGTATAATGCCCTGCGCTCCAGGGAGGCCGTACTAGGCCACCAATTAAGGGGATGCCGACATGACAGGGTTTTGGCTGCAGAAGGGTAGGTTGGTGAGTTGAGGGTTAAAAGTTTAAAAGTTAGGGCAGTGAAGGAAGGAGGGGGGAGGAGTTAGGAAAAGGCGGGAGGAAAGGTTATATAAGGATAGGTCAGGGGTAGGAGGCACGTGGCGAAGTATATGTCTGTTTTGAAGGGCCTTTAGGGGCTCATTTGAAACAAGACGTGCGTGAACGTATTTGGAAAGGGGAGTATGTGGAAATTTTTTCCCTACTTCCCCTAGAACGTTTTAATTTGGAAAGTGGGAAGAAGGATGATGGCAAAAAAGAGGAAGAGGAAAAACGTAGGTTCCGTTTAATCCCACGTACTTTTTCAAACTGGCTTCAAGCGTTCGCGATCCTGGCCAGCGTGATTGGAGAGAAAAAGCCGGAGTGTTGTTCGGCTTTATTTTGTTATATGGACGCTATTGGGGAAGCGTTTCGGGGTGTACAGCGGAACTGGATGGCTGCGCTACGATGAGCAGTTCAGACAGAGGATGGCGGTGCGGAGTAATATAAGGTGGGACCATAAGGATATTGGGCTGTGGATGCGGGTAATGGCACCTGTGCGCCCGGCCCAGTCCTTTCGGGGTGAGGCTGGAGGGTCAGGACAGTCAGCATTTACAGTTGCTTCCGCAAAGGGATTATGTTTCCTTTTTTAACAAAGGGAACTGTAAATTTGGGGCAAAATGTTGTTTTAAAACATGAATGCTCATCTGCGGCGGAAACCACGGATTCAACCGTTGTTTTAGGGCTAATAGGCAGAGGGGTGGAGATGCCAGTGGGAAAGGGGGCGTTATTGGCGAAGACGGACATTGAGGCGGCATTTCGCCTCTTGCCGTTCACCCAGTTAGTTTACATTTGTTGGGGATGTTTTTGGGGAAGAGGTTATTTTGTGGATAGGTGCCTACCGATGGCTAGTTCGGTGTCCTGTGCATATTTTGAGTCTTTCAGCTCTTTTTTGGAGTGGGTGGTAGTCGACGTGTCAGGTTGTTCATCCATTATACATTATTTGGACGACTTCCTGTGTCTGGGCCCGGCGGGCTCCAGGGTTTGTTCTCTGTTACTGAACACGTCGAGGGCGGTTTTTCATTCCTTTGGGGTGCCACTAGCAGAGGAAAAACGGTGGGCCCCACCACGGAATTGAGTTTTCTGGGTATTGTGATTAACACCGATAGGTTAGAATGTCATCTGCCAGAGGATAAGTTAGTGGACTTGAGGTTGGCGGTAGACAGGGCTAGGCGGTCCCCTAAAATTAGGTTAAAAGATTTGCAGTCGCTGCTGGGAAAACTCAATTTTGCATGCAGAATCATGCCCATGGAAGAATATTTTGTCGTCGGTTGGCGGGGGCTACGGCTGGTGTAACGGCCCCCCGCATCATTTCATTCGTTAGGCAGGGAGCTCAAGGAGGATCTGGCGGTATGGGCTGACTTTTTACAGCATTTTAATGGGAGGTCTTTGGTTTTGGGTGACGTGGTGGAAAACTTTGATTTTGACCTGTTTTCAGACGCAGCGGGTGGATCCGGTTTTGGGGTCTATTGTCATGGGCAGTGGTGCGCAGGTACATGGCCGGATGCTTGGGCGGACCGGGGTTGGGTTAAGAACCTGGTGCTTTTGGAACTATTCCCGATTGTGCTTGCGGTGGTGTTGTGGGGGGACCTTTTTAGTGACAAAAAACTGCGTTTTCACTGCGACAACTTGGGGGTGGTGGACATCATCAATGGCATGACGGCATCCTCGCCGCCTGTGATTCGTTTGTTGCAGCACTTAGTGTTACTTTGCCTGAGGTTGAATGCTTGGATTGTTGCAGTGCATGTGCCCGGGGTTACTAACTGTATTGCGGATGCTCTTTCTCGTTCGCAGTGGGACCGGTTTCGGCAGCTGGCGCCAGATGCGGAGCTCGAGGGTCTGCGGTGTCCGGAATCCATGTGGGTGTTGTTGGAGGAGCCATAGGTCGGTTACTGCTGGATTCCAAGTGTCCGGAACGTGGGTAGCGTACGGTATAAACGTGGCAGGAGTGGGCTGTCGTGGTGCTCGGATTTGGGGTGTCGCGGCGAATGAGGGGGAGGTCCCCGCTGCTGTTACTGTTTTTGGGGCATGTTAGAGAGGCGGGCTGGTCGGTCGCGCGTCTTAATAAATGGATAGCGGGGTGTTGCGTTTGGTTTCAAGCTACGACAGTGGCCAGATGTGACCAAGGCTTTTTTGGTCCGACAGGTGTTGAAAGGTTGGAGGCACGGGAGTTAATACGGGACATCAAATTTGATTTGCTTAGGCTATGGTCCTTATTCCCAGGCACTATCACGGTGTGGTCAGATATTGTGCCGCGGAAGGTGTGGCGTGGAGCTCGGTCGGTTGAGCGCCTTAACAAGGCGCGGATCAAGGTCAACAGGCTGATAGGTAAATTTGTGGCCAGGAATGGGGCCGTGGCTGTTCGGCATACTGAATTGGAACGGGGTGAGGGAGCTTTTTGGAGGGCCGATGGCATTCGTCTAAATGCCGTCGGTATTGGTCTTTGGGGTTACAGGATGGTGTCGAGCGAGCACTGAGATTGTGGAGGGACGCGCAAGCCTAAGGTTGGGGTCAGGTTGCGCGTCGTTGGCGGGGGGAGGTCCTCGAAGTTGGTGACACTGATGCTTATGGAGGAGGGGAGGGCCTCAATGGTGGGGGCTGGACTCCCATGGTTGGTGTAGTTGGCTCGTGGAGAAGGCGTCCGTGAATTGGTCTCCGAGCTGGCGTTTTACGGCTGGAGGCAGGACGGTGGTGCCAGTCTGGGCAAGTGCGGTTTAATAAAGTTGGGGCTTCGAGGACCTCCCTCGTCAGTGGGGAAGATAACACGGTATTTAATGATTATTTAATGCTATGGAAATTTTATGCTTTATTTATGGTTTTGTATTTGAGATTTGGGAATAAACGGCTGCTGTGGCCATTAAATCCAAGATCGGTCTCTGTGTCGTTATTACTCCTGAGATGGTAAGGTAGGAAGGGGGGAGGTCTGGGGTGTCTCAGGTAAGTGGTATACTCCCCGAAATGATAGACAAATAACCTGGTCATGCAAGTCCAGAACAGAGGATCGCATACACACACGGTGTGTTTCCTGTAATGGAGTCGCTCGTGTGAAACAGCCCTTACATAATGTCCATTCAAATGTCTGCAAGAGCCAGTGCTTGTTAGTGGCTCCCTGTTATGACTCATAAAGAGGGGTATCCTGCAAATGAGATTGTTTTGCCAGGAACAGAACTGTCGTCTGGGACACTTCTTTGGCATGGGGTTGGGTAATCCAGAAGAACAATGCCCTGGATTCATGATGGCCACAAGTGGGTATAGGGCCTGGTTTTATGTGTCTACCAGCTGTTTCCAGAATGATGAATCGGAAGTAGATGCGGAGTATTCTGTGCAGTCTACAGGTTTGACAACCAAACATGCAACATTAATAGAATATGAAAAAAAAAATATGTTCCAGAGAATCTACAACCTTTTCTAGATTTTTGACTTATAAGGGTAGGTTCACATATCCATTCAGAAATTTGGTAGCCGGATCCATCAGAGGAACAGGGCTTCAACAGGCTACCGGATTTCACGGTATCCCCCATAGCCGTATATTGCCGTTCACCACCGAATCCCCTTTCACTATAATGGGTTCCAATGGGGATCAGGCCACATTCCAGAAAAATGCTGGCTTTCAGCTGAACAGCAAGTCGTACATGCAGAAATTTTTGTCTGGCAAAAAGATGCCATTTATGCCAAAAAGTGGCCGGCTCCCCACCAGCATTATCCGGCAATACAGGATTAGGTGAACAGCCTGCTTAGCCGTACTGTCTGTTATTCACTGACTTATTTTTAATACTGAAACATTGTGGTGCACAGAAAATTACTGCTAAAGTACTATAGGCATATTTTCATTCTGATAAGTTATCATGTCAAAAACTTAAATTGTGAAGACAAGTCTAAAAGTTCAGATTGTAGATAGAGCAGCTTCCCGGGGGATAATCCTTATATTGGAAGGAAAGAAGTACAAACAGATGTTTTCTTCTTTATCTCATAAGGCAATAAACCAAATTCCAGTACTATCGCTTAATACAAGTAATAAATAAAACTGCACCAGGGGGACAGGCAACATCTGTGTTATATGGGAATGGGGCTCTACAACTTGTCATTGACATTCATTATTTCAGAGCTCCACTGTTTGTGAGGCTTGCAACACAAAGGATTGACAGAGCGTCTTCTGTCATTTGTAGATACAGGTGGTATCTGTGAGATATTTGACGTTCTTCATGTCAATACTTGATAACTATTAATAACTTCAGTCAGATTGTTCCTTTGAGAGTTTTTGAAAAAGATTTTTAAGTGGTATCTATGTCCATCTAATGTAAAAAAAAAAAAAGTAATAATTAATGATATAGTTGTGAATATATCAAATTCAGTCCTCGTTGTGGGGTGTACATGACGTCTTCAATAGAGAATTCATCAGGGTGATGCTGCTTCTCTTGCCATCTAGAAGGATTACAGTAATCTGTGATTTAATATGAGCATTGTGTTATATCTCATCTGATAGTTACAGTTGCAAGAAAAAGTATGTGAACCCTTTAGGCCTCTTTCACAACGAGCATGTCCGGATGCGTCCCGGGCATTGCCGCAAACCCGCGCGAGTAGTTACGCAATTGCAGTCAGTTTTTATCGCGCGGGTGCAATGCGTTTTGCACGCGCGTGAGAAAAAACTGAATGTGGTACCCAGACCCGAACTTCTTCACAGAAGTTCAGGTTTGGGTTCAAGTTTGTGTAGATTGTATTATTTTCCCTTATAACATGGTTATAAGGGAAAATAATAGCACTCTGAATACAGAATGCATAGTAAAATAGCGCTGGAGGGGTTAAAAAAAAATTCAAAATTTTTTAACTCACCTTAATCCACTTGCTCGCGCAGCCGGCATCTCTTCTGTCTTGTTATGTGAGGAATAGGACCTTTGATGACGTCACTTCGCTCATCACATGCCGACTGCGCGAACAAGTGGATTAAGGTGAGTTAAAATTATTTTTATTTTTTTTTTCTAACCCCTCCAGCCCTATTGTACTATGCATTCTGTATTCAGAATGCTATTATTTTTCCTTATAACCATGTTATAAGGGAAAATAATAAAGGTCGGAACCCCATCCCGATCGTCTCCTAGCAACCGTGCGTGAAAATCGCACCGCATCCGCACTTGCTTGAGGATGCTTGCGATTTTCACGCAGCCCCATTCACTTCTATGGGGCCTGCGTTGCGTGAAAAACGCACAAAATAGAGCATGCTGCGATTTTCACGCAACGCACAAGTGATGCGTGAAAATCACCGCTCATGTGCACAGCCCCATAGAAATGAATGGGTCCGGATTCAGTGCGGGTGCAATGCGTTCAACTCACGCATTGCACCCGTGCGGAAAACTCGCCCGTGTGAAAGGGGCCTTAGAATGATATGGATTTCTGCACAAATTGGTCATAAAATGTGATCTAATCTTCATCTAAGTCACAACAATAGACAATCACAGTCTGCTTAAACTAATAACAAACAAAAAATTTAATGTTACCATGTTTTTATTGAACACACCATGTAAACCTTCACAGTGCAGGTGCAAAAAGTATGTGAACCCTTGGATTTAATAACTGGTTGATTCTCCTTTGGCAGCAATAACTTCAACCAAACGTTTCCTGTAGTTGCAGATCAGACGTGCACAACGGTCAGGAGTAATTCTTGACCATTCCTCTTTACAGAACTGTTTCAGTTCAGCAATATTCTTGGGATGTCTGGTGTGAATCGCTTTCTTGGGGTCATGCCACAGCATCTCAATTGGGTTGAGGTCAGGACTCTGACTGGGCCACTCCAGAAGGCGTATTTTCTTCTGTTTAAGCCTTTCTGTTGTTGATTTACTTCTATGCTTTGGGTTGTTGTCCTGTTGCAACACCCATCTGCTTGTCACGGCCTTTAGTTTGAGCTGTGACACTGTTGCCACACTTGCGGTTGCCCGCGGCAACGTGTTGTTGTGAGCATGCAGAGGAAGTGTCTCGGCCTTCTGGGTGATTGTAATGACATGGTTGCCACGCATGCTGTTGCCGGTGATAACGTGTTGCTTAGTCTGCTCGTGTGTGCACTTCCCCTTTAAGTGGCTTCCTTCCTCTGTCTGGTGTTGGAAGAGTTAACTCCCTTCCTAGTGTTTTGTGAACACTGGGTTGTGTGTTTGTGGGTGTGGCTGCTTAGGCTATTTAGTCTCTGCTGGAAGCCTGTAGCTGTGTGTTCCTCCAGGCTTGGTGTGTGCTGGTGGTTCACTGCTCCTGGCTTTACCATCTTTCCAGTGAGGGCCACCCTTGTGGTCATAGATGTTCAATGTCATCCCGGTGTCTCCTTCCCTTCCTGTCCCTATTTGTATGGAGTGGGTTATGTTCAGGGTGTTTATATGTCTAGCTTGGTGTTACATGTCTGGTGGTGTTTGTTGTCATGTTTACTAGACATTCCCCTGTTTTATGTCATTGCAGCTATGGTGTCCTGGGTTCCTGTGTGGTTTGTGGTGTGTGCTGTGTCCTTTAATGTTGGTGTGGACACCAGCACTTGTGCACGAGTTCCAGTCAGTGTGTCTGTGGCAGGTAAGTGTGTTATTGGTTTCGCTTACCTGCCATCTCCTTGCAGCCTGGCCTCAGATAGAGACTCCTGTTCATCCATTACTGGGATGAACAGGTCGTCTCTTCCCTGCTCCTTGGTGAGGGATTACCAGGGCGACTTAGGGTTTCTAGGAATCCTGAGTGTGAGTCGTCCTACCATCGGGGTCCGCTCATACGGTGAGGAGTCAGGGAGAGGATTAGGGATGTTGTAGGAGGTGACCTGCTCCCTTATTTCTCCTTTTGGCCAGGCTGATTCCCTTTTACCCTTTGACACCGTACGGTGGGTGGTTTCCCCCACTCCCCGCCGTGACACTTCTGTTCAGCTTCAGCTGGTGGACAGATGGCCTTAAGTTCTCCTGCAAAATGTCTTGATAAACTTGGGAATTCATTTTTCCTTCGATGATAGCAATCCGTCCAGGCCCTGATGCAGCAAAGCAGCCCCAAACCATGATGTCCCCACAACCATACTTCACAGTTTGGATGAGGTTTTGATGTTGATGTGCTGTGCCTCTTTTTCTCCACATATAGTGTTGTGTGTTTCTTCCAAACAACTCAACTTTGGTTTCATCTGTCCACCGAATATTTTGCCAGTACTGCTGTGGAACATCCAGGTGCTCTTGTGCAAACTGTAAACGTGCAGCAATCTCTTTTTTGGACTGCAGTGGCTTCCTCTGTGGTATACTCCCATGAAATGCATTCTTGTTTAGTGTTTTATGTATCGTAGATTCGCTAACAGGGATGTTAGCATATGCCAGAGACTTTTGTAAGTCTTTAGCTGACACTCTAGGATTCTTCTTCACCTCATTGAGCAGTCTGCGCTGTGCTCGTGGAGTTATCTTTACAGGACGGCCACTCCTAGGGAGAATGGCAGCAGTGCTGAACTTTCTACATTTATAGACAATTTGTCTTACCGTGTACTGATGAACAGCAAGGCTTTTGGAGATACTTTTATAACCCTTTCCAGCTTTATGCAAGTCAACAATTCTTAATCATAGGTCTTCTGAGAGCTCTTTTGTGCGAGGCATCATTCACATCAGGCACTGCTTCTTGTGAAAAGCAAACCCAGAACTGGTGTGTGTTTTTTATAGGGCAGCTGTAACCAACACCTCAAATCTCATCTCATTGATTGGACTCCAGTTAGCTGACACCTCACTCTAATTAGCTCTTGGAGATGTCATTAGTCTAGGGGTTCACATACTTTTTCAACCTGCACTATGAATGTTTACATGGTGTGTTCAATAAAAACATGGTAACATTTAATTATTTGTGTGTTATTAGTTTAAGCAGACTGTGATTGTCTATTGTTGTGACTTAGATGAAGATCAGATCACAATTTATGACCAATTTGTGCAGAAATCCATATCATTCCAAAGGGTTCACATACCTTTTCTTGCAACTGTAAGTACAATGACTTAAAGGGGTTTTACACGCTGCTAGACCTGTGAAGGGAAGTATACATGTTTGGTTCCCACCACTAGGTTCTTGCTTCTTCGGTCCCATGTCGCCGCTGCCACTGAAACGCTCCGGTTTCATGTGTCAACATCCGGTTTGACGAGGGTCACATGTTCCACTGCAGCCAATGACTGGCTGCAGGGGTGATGTTTTCCCCATTGGTCACATGACCCACTGACATGATGCATGGGGGTCATGTCACTGTTGGATGCAGTGGCACAAGTGACCTCATCAAACTGGATGTTGACATGTGGGACTGAAACTCGTTAGTGGTAGTGGGGGACCAAAGGAGACAAAACGCTGTGGTGGTAAGAAAGCAAGTATGTTTCCCAATACAATTCTGGTGATACGGGGTGCTTAGGCTGAAACCCCCCGAGCGGGACAACCCCTATAAATCAATTAACTGTCTTAGAAAACTCATTATCCAATACTGCCTAGAGAATTCTGAATTAATAGAGGAAATCCTCCATCTGGGACCATCTCTATTGCCAGGAGGAGCTACAAAGAATGGGACAGATTTATTATTTCTATAGATGGCATTAGCTTAGACAGGCTCAGGCTGGATGATAAAGTTGGTGCAGGTTTAGTCACTTTAGTCTAACTTCATATTAACTATTGGTTAGTTTACTTTTTGACTGAATTTTAGACCAGAATGACCACCTTTTACCATGAAGCAAATATTTTTCTGCTAGAACTCACCTCCTTTTTGGGCTAAGCGCAGATAATTTCTCTAAACTTAGATGTGCCAAATTGTACCACATTTTGCCTCAATTTATTCCAAAATCTGGGTGCACCTTCACTAGTAAATCTTGGCCAAGGTCCATTGCTCTGGAATACTAAGCACTTAAATGAACTACATTGACATAGGAGACATAGTGGCGACATTACAGATAAACTGAAAGCTTACAATAGGTCCTTACACACGCACAGAGTTTAAAGCTGACATAGAAGGAGTATCATTAGCGTGCCTTCAATGGTGGCAGTCCACGCGACTGCTATGGGGCCTGGGGAAGGAGCATAGCGCTGAACTTCTCCTTCAGATGTAAAAACACTGCATTTTCAGCAGCCACCACTAGGGGGAGCTCAGGAAAAACATATGATTACAGATTCCATTTCAGTCAATAGTAATGTAGTAGAGGCTGCCAGGCAGAAGGGAAGCAGTAGATTTATTAATGTATTTATGCCAGTTGTCTAGTGTGAATACATTGAGAAATACATACGGTGTTCAAAATTAGTGCCATAGTTATGAAGCATTTGTTCCATTTTTTCTGACATAGAAGCTGGAATAAGTTGGGTGGGACCAGGTGTGACTTTTTTATTATATTTTTTATAAAAATTTCTTCTGCTTAATTTTCAAAAAAGTAAATTCATCAGGAAAATTGGGAGTCGGAGGACCCATACTAGGTTTTGCTTTGGGGCCCTTTGAAATTTGTGTATATCTCTGAGGGACATACTATGAGAAATGCTTATCATTAGCGGATACTTCCAAAGTTCTGTTCATTGTGTTGGAGGCTACATTTAAAGCCGCTGTCACAAAGCAGTGTGTGCAGCGTTATACTTTCAGTCAGAACAATGGACACTACAAAAGAACGTGAATGGACTACAGCCAACTTTACCTTTTGGCAAATAACAGAAACAGCTATATATAATACAGGTTGTGAATCCTCATTTACATAAAATTAGAAGGATAATAATTCTAGCAGCAAGTAAAAGAATCATTATTATACCAGGAATATTTGGAACTTTTCCTTATAATCCACAAAATTTGACAATTGGAAAGGTTTTCCAAGTCCAGAGTTTTGATGGTACATCCTTACAATAGGTCATCAATATGAGATCATTGGGGGTCCATCTCTCAGAACCCTGACTGATCAGCTGTTTGAGCAGGCTGTGGAACTGATGTAAGCCCTGCAGGCTCCTCATTGTTTATGTGGAGGCCATCTACCTGTTTGCCTCCTACTCAAAAATGGCAGTGCAGGCTATTGTAGCTTCTACTCATTCTATTTTACAGGACAAAGCTGCAATACACTGCAACCCTATTACTAAGTAGACCATGTGCAGGTAAATAGATCGAGATAGACAATCAAGCTCTGCAGCACTCACAATGGAGCCATGGTCCATTCAATCAGTTGATTGTGGGGGTTCCAAGAGTTTGATTCTCACCAATTTGATATTCATGGCATGTTTTGAGGATTGGCCTGGTGTCAGCTAAGCATCTGTGCCAGTGTATAGTAGAGGGAAATATTCTGACTCAGATTGTTGTAATAGCGATTTATCCCTAAGGAGACCTCTATGCCTGGCATGTAGGAGCAGATATAATCACTGTGGACAATCCTTATCAGATAACTTGAATTAACCAACACTGAGTTTATCCATGTAAATTGCTTTATTCTGTAAGCCAGATAACAGAGTACAGCAGAACAGATGGATTCTGGTATTGTGCGGTCAAAAGATAATGCTATTATAAGCTTACATGAGAATACATGTGTACCTGTTCAATGCCTGGAGCAGTATGGAGAAACAGGAAGTGAGGTACACAGAAGAAGGGGTGGAGCAATGAAAAGAAATGAGTCACAGATATAACAAGTGCAATCCCACTAGATGGGAGCATATAACCAAATATAGAATATATATGAATTAAACTATATAGATTTAACTGAGTAGCAGCACAGGAAATCTCTATGGTATGGTCCACTGTTGTCATAGGCGCAACATGTATTCATGTATGAATACTAATGCAGAAAAAACATAAGCAGTTGCCCATAGCAACCAAATCCAACTTTCATTTTTCAGTTTAAAAAAATACCCTGATTGGTCACTATTGAGAACTTCACATTTTGTCACTAAGGGAATATTAAAGGGGTTCTCTAACCTCAGACATTGGTGGCATACCTCTAGAATATGCCACCAATGTCAGATAGGTGTGGGTCTCACTTCTGGGATCCATACCTATCTCTAGAATGGAGCCCAATAGTTATCGAGAGTGCACCATGCATGGTTACCCTCCATTCATTTCTATAGGGGTTCCGAATATAGCCAAGCACTGGCTCAGTTATTTCCAGCAATCTCAATAGAAGTGAAGGGAGCAGTGGCCGTGCTCGCGTGGTGTACTCTTCATTAATTTCTATGGGATTTCCTAAAATGGCTGCAGTATTTTCGGAATTCCCATAGAAGTGAATGGAGAGCAGGCCGCGCATACACAGTGCACTCTCATTTACTTTTACTTCTGGGACCCACATCTATCTGACATTGATGACCTATCCTTTCGAGCTGCTGGTATATATGGCCTATTTAGCTGTTGCAGAGGGGACGCGATCCTCGCTCTTCTAGGGATCACCCCTTCTTCTCAGCAACAAAAGAATTTACCGATGCTTGTGCCCTAGATTGGTGCTGCGGACGGAGGGCGTTCCCTTAACCAGGATCTGCCCCTCACCCTTGGCAACACCGGACGTCACAGGCGCCCGATTTTCCTATTGGCCGCTTTAGAATCCCTCCCCCTGTGGGTGTGGGGACTCGGCGTATGCACATATGGACTAGGAGAACGCCCGATTTTGGCGCAAACTCACCTCTGAATGCAGCACTGGTTTTCACATGGACCCTCCTCCACCAGTAAGTAATAATCCATTTTGATTAATGATGTAATTAACTTCACTTAGTCACTACAGATGTAGATAGATCATGTGGTGTAACGCCACACAAGAGACACACCCACTGACCCACTATTTAAAGGCACATTCCACTATATGATTTCATAGCTTGAAAAAGACCAGAGATGGTCGGAACGTCGCTATCTGTATGCTGCTGTTACTAATAAAGTAACCGTTTTTTTCACCTGAATTGAAGAGTGCTGTGGATTTTTCTACTTATTGTTACTTGACGGGACCCCCAGTCAGGATCCCCATCCGCGGGCACCACTTTACCATTTTTCTATTTTATATCTGCCCCAAATTGGGACCTGGAGTGCTTTAAATCCATTGTATCCAAATCAATGTCCACATTCTAATTGTCAAACTAGTATGGATATGGATATGGACATTGATGTGGATGTAGATTTCAGTTCACACAATGGCCCATATTTACTATAAATTATGAAGGGGAGATGGCTTTATCAAGTTCTGCACTCCCGAATTCTGGCTTCAAAAATATGTATAATGTGTATGGTAAAATAGTGGAAGGTGTGATTCCTCATCTGGGTGAGATAGATAAAATCCAGAAAGCTCCACTTATTTTAGCAAAACATAGTTTGCTGGAGCTATTTTGTTTAGATTTCATGGGCTGGATTTTATTTGGACTAAGAGGCAGCATTGGCAGAGGGACCTCCCAGTCCACACCCTTCCAGTACAGGCATTCCCCCTAGCCTGAGGGATACCAGGTGTAGGGTGCTGGGATCATTAGTGGGGAATAAAAAGAAATCCCAGACTGTCAGTCTGGGGGAAAAGATGCCTGGAGAGCTGAAGTGAAGCCTGATCTCCCCTGATGTGAACAAGACACTGTAGGTGAGAGAGGAATCATCTGCTGTATTAGTTAGTGTGGCGAAACCAACCTCGCCACTGGGTTTTGGAGGGGCCTGGCTACTAGCCTCTTGCCCCAGGATTATGGGCCCTCTCATCAGCCAGGCCTCATTTGTTCACAAAGAACTTGGACTAACTTGAACCCTGGTCTAATTCGTGCCATTTTGGGATGTTAAATGTCTATGTGTATTGAAAAGGGTGGGATATTGTATACGTTGAGTAGGGAGGTCTGTTCCATTGTCTCTCTGTGTGTACTGGCGATGTCCTTTGTCCTGAGAGATAATTGAATTACTTCTCGGTTGTCTCCAGGACAGAGGATATTGTGTATCTGCCTGCCTGTGATGATTGCATCAACCCAGTGTGAGGTAATTCTATCGCGGGCAGAGGGGAGGATTTTGTGTGGGAGTGTCTGAGTGTATTGTACGTGGTTATTGGCTGTTTTTACAAAACCCTGTGGGTGGTAACCTTGTTGGAAGATGTGTATAAAATGCGCCGCTGGCCTCTGCCCTCCCCTATCCTCTTCTCCAGAGCCAGACTTCCCACAGGCTACCCCAGTGGAAGAGCTGGCATCTGGGCAGAGCACAGTCGGCCTCTGCCCACCAAGTACCTACAGCGCCAAGGTAGAGAACCACAAGGAAGCAAGGAGTCGCAGATGCCCACTCAACAGCTGGGGACATAAAGAACAGAGCCAGGCCCCAAAATTAAACAGGTCCAGTATTGGGTTGTGGTTGGACTGCCAGACTAACTCAGGTCCTGACCGTGAGGTCAGGTATCTTGTTAGTCTTCCCTGGGAGGGGGAGATGTGTGGCGAAACCAACCTCGCCGCTGGGTTTTGGAGGGGCCTGGCTACTAGCCTCTTGCCCCAGGATTATGGGCCCTCTCATCAGCCAGGCCTCATTTGTTCACAAAGGACTTGGACTAACTTGAACCCTGGTCTAATTCGTGCCATTTTGGGATGTTAAATGTCTATGTGTATTGAAAAGAGTGGGACATGGTATACGTTGAGTAGGGAGGTCTGTTCCATTGTCTCTCTGTGTGTACTTTGTCCTGAGAGATAATTGAATTACTTCTCGGTTGTCTCCAGGACAGAGGATATTGTGTATTCGCCTGCCTGTGATGATTGCATCAACCCAGTGTGAGGTAATTCTATCGCGGGCAGAGGGGAGGATTTTGTGTGGGAGTGTCTGAGTGTATTGTACGTGGTTATTGGCTGTTTTTACAAAACCCTGTGGGTGGTAACCTTGTTGGAAGATGTGTATAAAATGCTTGTGTGTTAAAATAAAGAGTTCCTGTTTTTATACCTTCATGAAGTTTTGGCTCATGTTTGGGGAATGGGATAACTACACTCTTGGGGATTGCTATATCACAATACTCCCCTGAGTATAAGCTCTCGTAATGGTTCCTGCTCTCTGCATTTAGGAGAGGTTCACCCACTGGAGCCTGGAGCCTTGTCGTAGGTCCAGGGTGGGTAGGAGACGGCGAGACCTCCACCAAGCTTCGGCGGTTCGTGGGGTCTACAGCACTGATGGTGTCATGTGGAGTGCTTGGAGTCCTCTGGAAGCACTAGGAGCATCTATCGACGGAGGTACCCAGTCGGGGTGCTAGGCGTTCCGTTACAGTTAGAGCCTAGATGGGCCGGTTTTTGTTTTATGTTATGTTATGCTGATGCTGTAACTGCACCTCACCAAGTGATGCTATAGCTTGAACAAGACACTGTAGGTGAGAGAGGAATCATTTGCTGTATTAGTTAGAGCCTAGATGGGCCAGTTTTTGTTTTATGTTATGCTGATGCTGTAACTGCACCTCACCAAGTGACGCTATAACTTGGATGCTAATGTTAAGCTGAAGTGACCAAATAAAGCATGGTTTGGACTTTAAAACCCACTGTATTCATGAAAATCTGTCATTGCGAACCCCACTGCGAGTACAGATCCCGACAAACGTAATATTAGTGCTTTTTGTTCTGTGATTATTGTTTATCATGCGTTAACATCTCTAATGGTCAAATAAAATCTGGCATCTAATGCAAAATCATTTCATAGTATAAACTCAGTCTTGCAAATCACACAGCAAGAGGAATGAGAGAGGTGTAATTGACTGTCAGAAAAACCTAAAAAGAATGGAAGGAGGATCTTCGAGGTGACTCGTTGACAGAACCTGCACCTTGAAACCAAATATTACAACGGTACCTGCCACACAGCTTCTTCCCCCCCCCCCCCATACACATTAATGATAAGTGTCAGCCAAACCTGAGAGAATGGCAGGTTTGGCCGAAGGTCTATTGTGACTCTCCCAAGGTAGATCATATTGTGGGAGATAAGGAACGGACAAAAAAATTTTTTCCAGTCCTTTTGTTCTCTCAGGAGAAAAGCTGCAGCCAGAAGTGTCTGGCATTAGCTTTCTCCTCTTTCTTCATGAAATATACATACACGTCCAGCCAAACCGAACACTTATGTGTATGGGAGAGTCCAGGGGGAATCAGGAGAGATAACTATAGGCTCATTTGGCTGACAGTTATTGAATGTGTATGGCCAGCTTAAAGGAAAGACTGCACACACTCTGTCAAGTTTTAACTAATGGTTTAGGTACAAAAAGGGGTTCTCTGTGAATGATTTAAATTGGCTACCAGCAACATGTCCTAAAATATGAGCAGGACTGGTTGCCTTCATTAGCAGAGCTGCTGAGGGGCAGGGCTAGGTTCTTACTGCACACTACACTCTGGCATTTGCATATATTACACATTGGTGAGTGTTCCTGTGAGGCTGCTCAGCCATGAGGGCATATCATAGGCAGGATCACATCATTATTGCAGTGCAGTGTGTAGTGAGGCCCTGCTTCCTCAGCCCCTAGGCAGCTCTGCAAATAGAGGCAACAGGTCTTGGTCACATTCAAGGACAGGGTTCTCACAAACGAAAAAGCCAAAACGCCAGTGTGGAAGTAGCCTAAGTTAACAGGTTTGTACCAAATTTAAAAGTTATCCCCTATCCACAGGGACCTC
The DNA here is from genome assembly GCF_905171765.1 of Bufo bufo. Taxonomy (NCBI): domain Eukaryota; kingdom Metazoa; phylum Chordata; class Amphibia; order Anura; family Bufonidae; genus Bufo; species Bufo bufo. The sequence continues at coordinate 607,157,431 of NC_053391.1, forward strand.
CGCAGATCCCAAGAATGGAGCAGTAGCTTGCATGGTTGATCTGTTGCACCATTCAGATGGGGGAAATATGACCAACATTTTCAGGATCAGTGGGTTTCCAAAGGTTGGAGCCCACTGATCAGATAGTCATTCCCTATCCTGTATGAAAAAATGAATGCACATACCTTATATCTCATTTATTTAGCTTGTAAGATATTTTCTGCACTTTGCCAGACAAAGGGGTGTCACTAAGGGGAAAAGGGGGATGGCTTGGTGTGAAGGGGCATAGCACAAAGTAAGCAAACCAATAGGTGGTATAAAGTTAAAGTGTCTAACCTATTATTCAGTATCAGCCACTGTGATAAATTTGGCACGTCTGTAGACTGTTTAAATTTACATTGTGTAAATATTAGACAAGATTATTTAATCTGCCCCAGTATTTTTATATTTTCCCTCTCAATAACACACATCATTTTGGGGTAGGTTTTGATTTTATTTTTTTCGAATTCTTATTAAGATTTACAAATTGACACATTTCCTACAGACTCTTGTTACATTTTCTCCTTCTTACCTTCTACGACCACTGAAACTAAAGGCCATTTTACATGGGACTATTATCGAGAACACACACTCATGTAAATGCTCATTCCTGATCATTGCCCGAAGTAAAAATATCACCAGTCACCCGATGAGCAGCAGGTGTCTGTTAGGCTACTTTCACATTAGCGTTTTTTTTGCGGATCCATCCTGGATCTGCAAAAACGCTTCCGTTACAATAATACAACCGCATGCATCTGTCATGAATGGATCCGGTTGTATTATGTCTTCTATAGCCATGACGGATTCGTCTTGAACAAGATTGAAGGTCAATGGGGGACGGATCCGTTTTCTATTGTGTCACATTGTGTCAGAGAAAACGGATCCGTCCTTATTGACCTACATTGTGTACTTGCAGCGTTATTCTGTCTGCGATGGGAGCACAACCAAACGGAATGGAATGCACTTTGGTGCATTTCGTTTTGTTCAGTTGACAATGAATGGGGACAAAACTGAAGTGCTTTTTTCCGCTATTAAGATTCTATGACGGATCTCAATAGCGGAATTGAAAACGCTAATGTGAAAGTAGCCTTATTTGGGTTAAGGCATCATTAAAGCCGCACAAAAAATCAGCTGCTCTGATCAGCTGTTTAGAAACGACACAGTGGGCAGAAGACTTCATACACTGTTTAGTTTCTGCCATTTTGGTATCTGAGCTGAAGTATCTTGACACTGACACCACACAGTAGATGGAATCTTGTGCTTCTACTGTATCATTTACGGCTGTTGGCCAAAGCAAATGATGGTGGGGTTCCAGGTATCGGACCCTCACTGATGTGATATTGAGGATCATCAGTACTTGAAACTCATTTAAGAAAAGCAAGATTATGTTCTTCACAGGAGAACACCTTCAGTGTACAACCATTGTCCTTACAGCGCAGTAGAATATGCCGAGCAGCATAAACTGTCTCTTTATAGAATTAAGTAAATCCCCATCATTAATACACATCCTTCATCTTCATCATTAATACATATCCTTCATCTTCATTAATACATATCCCTAAATGATTTAGAGCACCTGTTATTGATCCAGTTATCTAATGAATACACTATACAGTATCTGCTGAACTATTGGAAATCTGCTTGAAAGGGCATAATTGCCTTAGAGCCTCTTTTCAGGCTTTTCAGGTTCTTTCCAGCAATCGTCTTTTTACTTTTGTACTCCTTGGAGATGCTGCATTATTTTAGTCGGCCACTTGGGACTCGTAGCTTAAATGCTTTTGGTAGCTCTGTGAGTAAATGGGTATAATGCACCAGAAACAAATAACATCCTCTGCTGAGTATTACATTGTTATCTCCTCCAACAATCTTGGCGCAGCGCGTTATAGGATGCAAAAAGCTTTGATCTCTGCTTTAGCAATCCTGCAATTCAGTAGAGATTAACGGAATCTTGTTACTCGCTCGTTTCTGACGTGTTGGAGAATGTGGCACCTGTAAGGTTTGTTTTTTCCTAATTTTTGCACCTTTTTAAAACATGTTTCCCTATTAGTGCCTATTAGAGATAACACAGGGCCTAATGTGTTAGAATCACGTATGACAGATTTATCTCTCAGGCTGTGTCTCAGAGTCACACAGTGTTCAATGCTGAAGCCTTTTCTATTCAGGCCATGTATTGTCTGCTCAAGTGTTGGCATTTGCAGCTTTATACTTTAGCTCAAATCTAAGCAATACCAGTCTTTCCTCAGCTTTCTTCATGTCTCTGGCACAGATATTGTCTAGCTGATTCCTAGGATTCATCCCAAGACAGTTCTTATAAGACTTACTTAAAGGTGATAGTCTTCTCTGTTACTTCAAAGCTATGAATTTCTGATTTTCAGTAACAAAGGGGTTTTGAGGAGTAAAGTATTTTAAATTTATTTGCGTAAAGACTGCATAGGTGTTTTCCAGACTTTTGCCTTGATAGCCTATCTTCAGAATAGGCCAGGGGCATAATTATAGGAGGTACAGAGGTAGTAATCACACCGGGGTCCTAGTGATTGAAGGAGTCCAGGGACCACTCTGCCACATAACATACCAGTATTATAAACAGCACATGGCAGACAAGGGCCCTGTTAGAAATAGTACATTATAGGGCCCAGGAACTAATCTAAGAAAGTGAACTTCCAGAATAGTTCTTTACAGAAGAAAAGGAACACACATTTCCACTATACTTTTTTCTGTAAGTACTTAATGGTTTTTAAAATCTCTGGTTGCACAATTAAACTCTGATTATACCAATGTATACATTTAGAGCAATACACAATTTGTTACATATTAAGCTGCGTAAATATTTTGATAATAAAAGTCTATGTTCAAAATATTTTATAATACAATAACAATAGAGGAATACATTATTTACAATATTTAAAGTGGAACTGTCATGTTTTCATAAATAAAAAAAATCTATTTTAGCATGTGTAACTTCTGCTGCAGCATAATTCATAAAGCAATCTTTGGTTTCTTTAGATACCCCTGTTTTCCTTAAGTTTTTCCCTTAGTTATGGCAGTTTTAACCTCTACAATATGAGGATCTTCTCAAGATGGCTCCTCTGCCAGGTCTCTGAAGTCGAAACTGCCTTCCCTCACTTCACATACACACTTGCTGTAGCCAGCAGCTTCCTGCCAGCCAATCAGATTGGATTACTGAGAGACACGCCTCCTCACTCTGTAGCCTAATGCAGGCATGCAGTGTGAAGGACCACCCCTCTGTCTTCTGTTTACAATGAGTCGGAGACAGACAAGCCATAGTAACAATCTTTTAAGGGACATGTGGAAAGGGACAGGGGACATTAATGAAAGCTGTTATTATAAGGTAATTGCAGATCTTTTGACAATCATTGACAGACTAGCTCAGGTATACATGCCTAGCTCTAATAAACTAGCAAATAAAATAAAAAAAATATGACAGTTACACTTTGAGCTTTGGGAAATTGCATCCACTACTATTGTCTGTGATGTGAAATGTTACATTATTAGAAAGGGACTATACCTAAGTAGCTTTCTCAGATGCTTTACTGGCATATATCAGAAGTTGCATAGCATATATCAGTGAGCATGGACTCTTCCAGAATGGGAGCTGCACTGCAGTATCTAGATCCGTCCACTACAAAAAGAACAGAACCATGTAGCTTTGGCACCGACTTCAGCTCTGGAACTACTGCACAACAGTTGATCGATGGCGAGTGGGGTGTCGTACCCCTGTCAATCAGATAGTCATGGCCTATGCTGAGGATAGGCCATCAGTTGTAAAATCCTGAACAACCTCTTTAATTGAAGTGACCATGGTGCTTTGTAGAAACTTTACAACCAGGGTTAGTTGGAGTTTTTACCTCTGAAATTTTTTAGGATAGTTTTTCCTTATTCAAAAATCAATGGAACAGTGTGTGGAAAATTTGCTAAAATTTTTAGAAAAATTTTCAACTATGCAGATACAGTAACAGCTTATTAGGCTTCTTGCTAATGCAGCTTTTATCTGAGAATCACATTATTGGGGAGATTTATCAAGACTGGCGCTTTCTACGCTGCTCTTGATACCCCCTGCACTGCCGGAGGACACACCTTATTTATGACATGGCTCAAGCCTCGTCATAAATAATTTGCATCCCCCAGCAGTCCATGAATCTAAACAGAAATCTATAGCAGCTGTGGGCTACAATAGATTTCTGGCTTCATTTGCATCTGAAAACTGGTATAAATAAAGTTAAATTTGTAGTAGCTGCTGGCCACGCACCCTTCCAGCCCTCTTTCTGAAAGGTGGAGAGAGCGGCATAACAAGTGGAAGATGTGACAATATTTTCAAAAGTCACAAACACATATGGGGTCATTTATCAAACTGGTTTAAAGTAGAACTAGCTTAGTTGCTCATTGCAACCAATCAGATTCCACCTTTCATTTTCCAAAGGAGCTGTTCAAAAAGAAAAATTGATATTTTGTGACTTTAACTCCACTTTAGGTGCAAGGGAGATAAATCTCTTGCTATGTTTTTAAAGAAGGGTGCCGTCCTATGGACCTCACTCAATGTCCAATACATCAAACTCAGTATAAAAAACAGTCACACTCCAAAGGCTGGAATGAAAAAAAAAAATAGAGCCCAACTCTTTTCTTTAGAAGGGTTCCATGAAGCTAGGCTAAATACTTGCTCATATAAATGTGTCCTCCCTTACCTTTCATCTTGGCTAGCGATATCCCAAGATATGCACGAGGAGACTACCTTGAAAAAAAGAACTTGTGTTTTACTGTCGAAGTAAGTTGTGGAATTTGTTACATATATTCACTAGTGCTCGGGGTATACAACAGTTTTCATTTTGCTTAGAGTTTATAAGAATTGCATTTTATATACTGTACCATATATTTATGTGAGATATGGGATATGATAACCCCAGCAACTACATCATGATCGTAACTATAAAATAGTAAAGTATATTATTTTACACTAAAACCACCTTACACCTCCAAGGATAATAGATATTAATAGAAAGCCTTTCATTGCTCTGGATCACCAGAGATACTAGGTACTCTAGAACCTCTTACAGGAACACTATCACTAACTAAATCACCCTAAATAAAATGCACAATGTAGTCAATATAGAAAGTTGGTAAAGTGAATATAATCACTTGTGGAGGGTAAAGAAGCCACATTTTGAAGCCTTTGTTGTGGGCATCAACGATCTTGGAAACCACCATATAAAAATCCTATGTTTTCCACTGTTATAGACGTAACCATACCATAAACTGGAGATCTGCATTGGCTGCACCATTTTATATGCTTGTAGTATACAAATTATGCTATTCTCCAGTAGGAAAAATTAGAGGCTATGGTGAGTATGAGAATATTTATCTTGGTCCACCCATACATTGGGAGCATTGTGATCTAACGTTTTATGTATCATCCTATAATTAGACAGACCATACAATTTATGACCGCGAGGACGCTTTCTGCCTCTAAAATAGTTAATCTATTGATACCCTCTATAAATATTTCTTCATAATTACTTTGCCTGATAAGTAGTGGCTACTGATAATCATTTCAGCTCTTCCCATACAGCTAATATCTAACATAGAATAAGCAGAAGACAGATAATTTATGGCTACAGGATTCCAGCTAATATACAGTATCAGGGCTACTCAACTGGCGGGCCAGAGACCGAATCCGGACTACCGTTGCCAGCTGTCCAGACTCTTGCATGTCCCACTTCTCAACTGTATCTGCATTCTCAGGGTGCAGATATAGTTAAATATAATGGTAAAGCAAGGAGCTGTCATCTCTCTGCTTCACCATTCCTCTGCTGTCAGTAGTTCAGTGCTGGCAGGGTGTGATGTAGTGACATCATCATGCCTACTGTGCTGAGCCACAGACAACGCAGCACAGAGTGGAAAAGACGTGGTCTGCTCTGTTTCTCAGGGGAACGTGGGGAAGATAAGTATACAAACTAGAAGCACTTTGAGGGCAGCCATCTAAAAAGGCTACCTATGGGGCATAATTATGAGAGGGGCATCAGTGTGTGGGGGGGCTACCTAAGAGGGCATAACTCTATGATGTGGGATTCTCTCTGTGTGGATGGGCCACAATAAGGGTCATCATTATGTGTGGAGGCACTTGAGGGGGCAGCACTGTGTGGAGGTCACTGAATGAGGCATCATACTGTGTGAGGTCAATTTAAGGGGCATCATACTGACTGGTGGGCACTTACTGGCAGGGGCATTGCTAGGGTCTCAAAACATCCGGCGCCCAAGCCCCAAAGCATATGGCCCAATTCTCTAAGTCGACCGATGGCCTCCTTCCAACCCACCCAAGCACTAGCACTGAAGACATTTTACTGTACTTGCTATACAGCTATACAGCAGCACATACCCCTCACATCCAGGGCCTCCCAGGTGACGACAACTTCTCTCAGCTGCCTCGTCTCTGCAGAGTGTGACACACAGACATCTTAGCTTCCTCACTTTTCTATTATCATCTCCCATCCTGGAGTCTCCACAGTGTTATCCTGCTGCTCGCTGTACTCCCCAATACCCCAAAATACAATCCTGAAAAAAATGAGTGCTCCCCATAGTAATAGGGCTCCTCATAATCCCACCAATATTAATTTCCTTCTAGAATGCCCCCATTAGTAATTCTGCCCCCTACTGTGCCCCAACAGTGAGTGCCACCATTAGTAGAAGAGCCCTCCAGTATTAATAATGCCCTCACAGAGCACCCAGTAAAAATAAGGCCCCACTATTGTTCCCCAAGTCGTAATAAAGCTCTCCAGACCCCTCTGTAGTAATAAGGCTTTTACTAGATAGGGCTTTTACTAGAAATAAGGTGGCTCTTTAAGTCCCTCCTATAGAGCACCAGTAGTAATAAGAACGCCTATAGTGTCCCCTGGATTTAAAATGCCCCTACTGCTATAATGCTCACCCTAAAGTGCCCCAGTATTTATATTGCCTCCTACTGTTATAATGCTCGCCCTGAAGTGCCCCCAGTATTTATATTGCCCCCTGTAGTTATATTCCTCCATTTAGTGTCCTCAGAAATTATAATTCCTCAGCCCCTCCACCGTACAGTCCTATGTAAATAACATTATTTTCCTCCCTCTGCCATAGAGTCCCATGTAAATACCATCACACCATCTCTTCAGCCCCCTCCAATATAGTCTCATGTAAATAACATCCCTCTCTATATACAGACCCCTCCAATATACAGTTCCACATAAATAACATCACCTCCTCCCCAGCCGCCTTCTACATACAGTCCCATGTAAATATAATCACCCCCTCAATATTCAGTCCCATGTATATAACATCACTCCACCCACTGTCCCATGTAAATAACTTCCCTCCCTTCAGCCCTGACATACAGTCCCAGTTAAATAACTACAACTCCCAGCATTGCTCTGCCTCTCCCTTCACTTACCTCTCCTCATGTAGCAGACATCACCCCATCTTCACTGCTCAGCCGTCCTCTCCTGCACTGGTCACATGATGGTGACATCATCACAGGTCATTTTCAGCTACTCCATTTAGAACTGATCACATGGACTGTGATGTCAATACAGGTCCTTCAGCTCTTGCAGGGCATTAGATTCAATTGTGTTGCCATCCTAAGGACAGCAATACAGTTCTATCTATGTGGCAGGCCAGGCCCGAATGTTTTAACCTAGCAACGCCCCTGCTTACAGGGCATACTTTGTTTTGGAGCTCTTAAGGGGGACTGATTGTGTATGGGGGTACTTAAGGGATGATCCTACTTTCAGGTGGCACTTAGGGTGTCATAATGTATGGGGGCACCAAGGGATTGTATCGATGTGAGGGGGCACTTAGGGGACATCCTACTGTGAGGAGGGTACTAACGTGGCATCATGCTCTGTGGGGAGCACCAAGGGAATATCATACTGTCAGAGGAGCACTAAGGGCATCATTTTTGTTAGTTGGCATTATGAGGACATTCTACTGTGTGGGGAGGCACTAAGGGGGCACTATAAGTGTACAGAAAGAGGATTAGGTGGACCTAGAGGTATGGCTATGTGCCATTGGTGTTGCCCCTCCTTATATAGATATATATAGATATATAGATATATATATATATATATATATTTTTTTTTTTTTCCCCGGCTTTGACCTTCATCCTACAACATATTTACAATTGGTCATTTGACCAAAGATCGAGATTTTTTCATTAGACTCTTCACTTTTATTATTACTTGCTTAGGATAGTGTAGTATACATGGGGAATACACTTAAAACTTGCCAGTTGAGGTGTATAGATTTGTCAGCAACGGATACACGCGACAGGGGATATCCTCCAAGAATTCCGCTCCTATTATGAAGAACTATATAACATTAGAGGGAAGTTCGCGGATTTACCCGTAGACGCCAAAACTAAGAAGATCAGGGAATTTATGTCTGGTTTGCTCGGCACTAAGCTGTCCTCTGAACAGAGAGAGGAGTTGGAGGGGGAGATAACGGAATCAGAGGTCCATAAAACCTCTGATTTTATGAGGGGGTTAGTAGTTGGCAAAAGCCCTGGCCCTAATGGTTTCACGCCTCGATTTTACAAATACTTTCTAGATGAGGTTTCCCCCCCTTTTAACAGAATGTGTATTTCCCTAGCGAGTGGTTTGTCTTTCCCTCCCCAGGCCTTAATGGCTCATATATGTGTTATCCCAAAACCGAGCAAAGACCCGTCCGATATCTCATGCGGCAACTACCGTCCGATATCTCTGATGAACGTAGATGTGAAGATCTACGCAAAAATATTAGCAGATAAAATGAAGTCATTTATACCTTCTTTGATCCATGTAGACCAAGCGGGTTTTGTCCCGGGGAGGGAAACACGAGACAACACCATCCGCTCCATGGCCATCATTAATAGAGCTAGAAAACTAGGGTCCCCTCTTTGTCTTTTATCGATCGACGCAGAAAAAGCGTTCGACCGCGTGGATTGGTCCTTCCTGAGCGAGGCCCTGAGGGCGTTCGGTTTCGGCCCTGGCATGATAGATAGAATACTTGCATTATACCGTGACCCTAGCGCCCAGGTCAGAGTCAATGGATCATTATTGACGCCTTTCCGTATTCATAATGGCACCAGACAGGGATGTCCACTTTCCCCTCTGTTGTACATTATGGTTATGGAGTTTTTAGCCAGAGCTCTCAGAGCCAATGAGTCTATTAGGGGCCTAAGACTGGGAGATCTGGAGTCGAAGATCGCCATTTATGCGGATGATCTCCTTATCTACTGTACAGACCCACTGGTCAGCTGTCCTAATATACTGAAGGAATTTTTGGAATTTTCGACCTTTGGAGATCTTAGCAATTTTAAAGTTAATCTCCATAAGTCAGAGGTCCTTAATATCACTTTATCGCAAACCTTGGTCAACAATTTGCAATCCTCTTTTCCCTTCCGGTGGGCCCATGGTCACATAGCTTATCTAGGTACAGTCATTCCCTCAGATTCGTCTGATCTCCTCCCTCTAAACTTTACCCCCCTTATTGAGGACATTAGGAAGGACTTGAGGACCTGGAAAGGGTTACCATTATCCTGATTTGGTAGGATTCACACTCTTAAAATGAATATTCTCCCACGTATCTTATACCTTTTTCGCACTATCCCCATACCCCTCCTGAACGCCTTCTTTAGGACTCTTAGATCTATGTTCCTGAAATTCATCTGGGCGGGCTCTTCTCCTAGGTTAGGGATGAGATTTCTGGTCCACCGGAGGTCGAGGCGAGGCGCGGGGGTCCCGGATCTCCCGAAATACCATAAAGCGGCAATCCTTTCGTATGTACTAGATTGGTTTCATAATGGACAATCCAAGATATGGATCCAGTTCGAGAAATACGAGGTGGGGTTTCCAGTTCAAAACCTGCTCTGGATCTCTAAGTCCAGGAGACCCTCGCGTCTCCCCCTATTGACCTCGGGCATTGTGAGAATATGGGATAAAATAGCAGCTCCCTTGGGTCTCACCCAATCCCCCAGCCCCTTGACACCTCTTTTTGATAATCCGGAATTCCCTCTGGGTATGGGCAGCAAAACGTTTTTGGCTTTAGAGCTTGTGGATAACCCTTCTGTATCCTCAGTTTTAGAGGGGGGCTCCTTACGGCCGATATCCTCCTTTCCGGAGGGGTCATCTGGAGGGGCGTGGCTTTGTTATGGCAGCTTAAAAACTTTCCTGACATCTTTGGGCCCGAAGGACGTTCTCTCTAGGGACCTTACTACCTTTGAAGCGCTCTGTACCCAAACATCCCCTCCTACACACTTAGTGTCTCTGATCTACGGGCTACTTCAGGGGAGGGACGATTCTGTTTCAACCCTACCCTTTGTAAGTGCATAGGAAAAGGAACCGGGGAAGTCATTCCCTTCCAAACTATGAGAGAAGGCATTCGAGTTATCTCATAAGTCGTCTATAAGCTGCGGTCTCCAGGAAAATAATTTTAAGATCATTTCCAGGTGGTACAGGACACCGGCCCTGTTACGTTTTCCTTCATGCATGCCCTGTGGACGGGAGGAGGGCAATATGTCCCACATCTGGTGGTCCCGAAATAAAATAACACCTTTCTGGGAATCTATTATTGATTTATATAATATGGTCAGTGGCAGTAATTCCAGGTGCACGCCGGAGGGTGCTTTGCTCTTTATGTTCCCTAGTTCTACTTCCACTTTGAAAAAAGGCCTCTTGAGATTCTTCGTGCAAGCGGCTCGCCTGGTCATACCCAGATTTTGGAAATCCACCTCTGCCCCTCTTCTTAGGGACTGGCTCACCGCCTTTGAGAAAATGTACAGAATGGAGGAGCTTTGGGCGGAGGACACGGGCAACTCCAGTAAGTTCTTAAAAATCTGGACTCCCTGGATTTTGTTTAAGGGATCTACTGACTTTATTAATTGGCTGAGTAGGGATGATGCCAGCTCCTAAGCAGACCTCACCCCCCCCCATATAGGTTTTTCAGGCCGCACTGGTGGTTCTTCTTAAATTATGGGGTAGTCTAATTAGGCCTGAGCTGATCGGGATCTATTACTACCTCGTTTATTAACTTGCTACTTTTATTGTCAGGTAACCCCCCTTTTCCCCTCCCTTCTTCTCCCTATGTGTTTTTGTCTTAGTCTTGCGTCCCTGTTTCGTGTTGTATACATCAGAGCTCCATTGCCTTTCTATTCTTGTAACCAAATTTTGGTATGTAATCTAAGTGGAAGGTGTAATAACTTGCTTCATTTCCCTTTTTTATTTTCTCTTCTATATCTGGTTCTTTTATGATCATTTGATTGTATATACCTAAATGTACACAGCCTCGACTTGCAATCAGGCTGTTTTTGATGTATTGTTCTTCTCTTGGCTCCTCCTAATAAAATAATTTAAACAACAGATTTGTCAGCAATATTGTTGCCACGGACATAGCAACAATGTATTAATGTATAGGTGGGTATCGCTGTTTGGGAACCTGCAGCTGCTGCGAGTATCCTTTCTCACATTTGATAGTACTGTCTCGCTAAATTATTCATTCAGTAGCCTCTAACTGTTCTAAAAGCATTCAAGCATTGCCCCCTGACATGTTTCACCAGCTATACTGACGTCTTCAGGGGCTCAGGCAGAAACTGCTACTTGGGTGGAGACCAGCTTTTAACCCCTCTGCTTGAGTACCCCTGCAGTAAATAATATATCTTTCACCTAGCAAGTGTATTACGATAGACAGAACTTGTTTAGGAAGGAATTCCTGACTTGCATTTTGGTCAAATTTGTCTCTGAAGTTGAGATCACAGTGCACTATGTTGATTTATTGTCCTGATATTCTAAAAAAAAATCAAATTGTCGAATTATTGAAGAAGACCTTATATTCAGTATCTATCACTGAGCCACTGGCTGAACAAACTTGTAATGTACAAGTGACTACGTAGACAGTATTGTTGCCTTTCAGCACTGGGTTGAATTTGACCAAGGGCAGCATCATCTGTATGTAGTTTGTATGTTCTTCCCATGTTTTTGTGTGTTTCCTCCCACACAAAACATACAAGGCTAACTTGGCTTTCTATGGAAAAATTGACCCTGGGGCAGGGCCCGTTTAAGACAAAATGTGGCCCTGGACAAAATTTAAAGTGGGGTCCCAAATCCTGATATATTGGACTAGCAGTCTGACAGAACTTTGTAGGCACGGACAGCAGTTGCAATCATAGTAGCTGATTGTAGATTGCCACATCATCTCTCTAGCAGTCTCTTTGGGTAATGTTCACACATAGTATTTTCTGTGCTTCAAGAGGACCTTTTATGGGTCCAGACATTATAAAATAAGTAGCACGTTATGTAAAGCATAAAGCAGGGATCTAATAGCGCTTACTATTTTTCCTGGGCGCCGCTCCGTTCGCCCTCTGTGCCCCTGTTAAATTCTCCCGCCTGGTATGCTAATTAATAGCATCGGAACAGGGAGGAGAAGACGCCAGGGTTTCTCAATGGGCGTCTCATTCTCCCTGGCTGTAGCGCGGTCCAATCACAAAGAAGAGCATCACAGGCAGGGAGAAAGAAAGAAAAATCACCTACTCCCTGGCTGTGACGCTCTCCTTTGTGATTGGACCGTGCTACAGCCAGGGAGAAGGAGACGCCCATTGAGAAACCCTGGTATCTCCTCCTCCCTGTTCCGATGCTATTAATTAGCATACCAGGCGGGAGAATTTAACAGGGGCACAGAGGGTGAACAGAGCGGCGCCCAGGAAAAATAGTAAGCGCTATTAGATCCCTGCTTTATACCCTGCATAACGTGCTACTTATTTTATAATGTCTGGACCCATGATAGGTCCTCTTTAAAAAAAAACTAATGCAGAATCTGCATCAGTTTTTTTGGGATGTGTTTTTTTTTTCTGAAGCATTTTTATAAAACGCTTTTGATGTTTTTATAAAACGTTTTTGATGTAGTTCTGGTGTGGATTTTCATTCCTTCCCATTTTCAATTGGAATTATGGATGGCCAGGGCACTTCTTTTTTTTCCATGGTGCAGTTTAAAACCATAAGCTGGAAAAAAGGGGCTGTCCCACCCAGGCCCCTGAAGTGAAGGAAGAGCACAGTGTGAATACACGGTCACCCTCCATTATGCTATGAGTGCTTTTAAAATAGCTTATCACTGCCAATTCTATAGCAGTAAATGGAGATAAAGCTGCACATGCACAACGTTATGGAGGATCTGTGGATGACACTGTTATGGGGTACCTGTGGATGACACTGTTATGGGAAATCTGCAAGTGACACACTGTTATGGGGGACCTGTGGATGACACACCTATGGGGGACCTGCGGATGACACTGTTATGTGGAATCTGTGTATGACACACTTTATGGGGAATCTGTGGGTGACACACTGTTATGGGGGGTCTGTAGATGACACTGTTATGGGGGACCTGTAGATGACACTTATGGGGGATCTGTGGATGACACTGTTATGGAGATCTGTGAATGACACACTTATAGAGGATCTGTAGATGACGCAATGTTATGGGGATCTGTGGATAACACACTGTTATGGGGGATCTGTGGATGACACACTGTTATGGGGGATCTGTGGATGACACACTGTTATGGGGGATCTGTGGATGACACACTGTTATGGGGATCTGTGGATGACACACTGTTATGGGGGATCTGTGGATGACACACTGTTATGGGGGATCTGTGGATGACACACTGTTATGGGGGATCTGTGAATGACACACTGTTATGGGGGATCTGTGGATGACAGTGTTATGGTGGATCTGTGGATGGCACTGTTATGGGTTGTGATACTGCCTCAATCTGTGACATAGCTTTACAGATTCCTTTATTAGCAGCCCTGGTCTGCTCTCCCCCAAGTACTGAAAAAAAGACACTGCTAATTTGGACTCAGGTTCTTAATCTATACTTCAATCCCCCCCCCCCCCCCCCATTAACAATGCAGACCACCTAAATAATGCAGTCTTCATAAGTTTAACCAGAGCCCTCTATGGCCCAGACAGTCATGCAGTAATTGAACGCAGCGTGGTCACATCACAAGCACCACACGAGCATGCCGTTTGGTTGTGTTCTGGAGTCACAAGGAGCCCACAGGACACAAGGAGCTCACAAAGGGGCACAGCAAGATTACATTAAAAAAACACAGAGAGCACACACAGTGGGCACAGGGAGTGCACACAGCGGGCACAGGGAGCACACACAGGGGGTACTGGGCAGTGGCGGATCCAGAGCCTGGTCTCGGGAGGGGCACTTCCAGATTATTTTCTGTCCGCCGCCACAAAACAATGGTGCTTATAGAACAGACTCCACAGTGTAGAGGTGTACTGTATATTTTGTGGCACAGTGTAGAGGTATACTGTATATTGTGTGGCACAGTGTATGCTATATGTGTATAAGAAACATATTCCACATGAAAACTTAAAATTAATTGGCTTGACCCTTGGGGATCTCGGACACCACTTCAACACTTTGACCGGGTGCTCGGCGGAGCTGATGTGTTTTATCCTAATGAGAAAGATTTCATAATAAGGATTTGGAGAAGGGGCAGAGGGATAGCAGAGCAGGGAGAGGATGTGCTGCTACTAGGGGGTTATACCATGGGGGAGTAATAAAGCCCACCATAATGCCCCCCCAGTAGAAATAATTCTCCTTATAATGTGCAAAACATACCCCCTTGTAATGCCCCAGGTCAGCTAATGACCCCATAGTGCCCCCATAATGTGCCAGTATAAAATACCCCTATATAGTGCCCCCAGTAAATGCCCCCATAGTGCTCCACACCCTCCTTCCTCCTAGTGCCCCCCATAATGTACCAGTATAAAATGCTCCAGTAGATGCCCTCAGTGTCCACCATAATTTGCAAATATAAAATACCCCTTCTTAGTGCCCCCCGTAGATGACCCCATAGTACTCCTCTCCCCCTTCCCCATAGTACCCACCATAATGTGTCCCAGAATAAAATTGTACTGTACAGAGCACCCCATATAAAATACCCCTTCTTTGTGGCCTCAGTAGATGCCCCTATAGTGACCCCAATAATGTTCCAGTAACAAGAGCAACCCCCCCAATCATGTGCCAGTAATAACAGCCCCCCATGTGCCAGTAATAACAGCCCCCCATGTGCCAGTAATAACAGCCCCCATGTGCCAGTAATAACAGCCCCCCCATGTGCCAGTAATAACAGCCCCGCCCATGTGCCAGTATTAATAACAGCCCCCATGTGCCAGCAATAACAGCCCCCCCATGTGCCAGTATTAATAACAGCCCCCCATGTGCCAGCAATAACAGCCCCCCCATGTGCCAGCAATAACAGCCCCCCCATGTGCCAGCAATAACAGCCCCCCCATGTGCCAGTAATAACAGTCCCCCATGTGCCAGTAATAACAGCCCCCCATGTGCCAGTATTAATAACAGCCCCCCATGTGCCAGTATTAATAACAGCCACCCATGTTCCAGCAATAACACATGTGCCAGCAATAACAGCCCCCCATGTGCCAGCAATAACAGCCCCCCCATGTGCCAGCAATAACAGCCCCCCCCATGTGCCAGTAAAAGTATTGTATATATAAAAATAAAAATAAAAAAACACATACTTACCTCCATGTCAGCGATGCGATGCAGGCCTCTTCCGGCCTGTGTCCCGCACTGTACGGCTCAGGCGGCGCGATGACGTCTAGTGCCTGCAGCCTATCAGAGGAAGGGAAAGGGACACGCCTCTCCCTCCCCTGCCTCAGCACAGTCATCTGTATCGCTGTCCTGAGGATGGCGATACAGATGACTATGGAGATGAGCGCTTCCACAATGGAAGCGCTCATCTCCCTGTGCCCTGCCGCCGCCAGCTGGGGGGGGGCAATTGCCCCATTGCCCCCCTGGATCCGCCACTGGTACAGGGAGCACACACGCCATGGACTTACCAGCTGGAGAGGAAACAGGCTGGGTGCTTTGATAAGAGGGTCCTGGGAGCTCCCTGCTCCAGGAGCTGAGGTCTGAGTCTGGGGGTTGGATGTAGAAGAAGGCCCAAGTCATCCCAGTATGAAGTTTACTGTAGGCTTCCAGCTTGGAGCAAGTGCAGGCAAAGGATGGGGCGGAGCTATGTTAGCACGGCCCACACAGAACGTCCTGATGCCGGTCTGTGGCATCACTCAGGATTGTGGATAATGTCACTGAGGTCTGGGGAGACTGTTCGGGAGGGGAACAGCAGCGGTCACTGTTTTTACAGAGACCGCTGCAGCATGATAAAGAGACACTGGGGAGCTTGTGGAGGGATAAAAATAAACTTAAGTATCTAACCACAGGGGGCCCCTTTTGTAAAAGGGGGTCCTGGGCAATTGCCCCGTTTGCCACCCCTAACGTCGACCCTGCCCTGGGGAAAAGCATGTGTAGGGTATGTTCACATATTCAGGTTAATTTGTGTTTTACTTTTGTGATTTATGCAGCATGAAAACCTGTTAAAAGGTTTGTCCCATTCTTTCAAACTCAATCCTGCCCGATCCGGTGAAACATGTCGGGGGGTAGAGTTTGAACACTATATAATTTAAGCACAGCTAGTGGTACCTATAGAAATTATACATATGAGATCACATATATAGGAGAACTAGACTAGAGATAGCATGAAGTTCCTTGCAGCAGCAGCGCCAGTGGCCGCGCACAGCTGCCGATTCTGCTGCAAGTGCAATTGATACTACTGTATATTACAAAGTTGATACATAAGAACAACGGTACCTTTAGATAATTATTAAGAATCTGCTCCACTACTGAGAATTTTAATGTTTTTGTTCTTCACCCTCACATTATTTTATTATAATAAAGAAATAAAAGTGAAGTTTTAACAGTTTAGTGACATAGATGCAAATAAAGCGTACATAGTCTCCTGACTAATTGTCAATTTGATAGGCATAACTAGGACACATAATAAGTCAAGACAGAATTTTCAGAATTTCAATAGGGCCGAATCTGTCCTCCGAATAAATTTGACAGGTTGTGGATGATATTATGGGTTCTAAGACAGCACTAGTAATGTCAAAGTGACAGTGACACACAGTACATGACTATGGGTAAACACATGGCTGCTGGCAGCAACAAACAGCCTGTTTTACTTTCACACTAGCGTTCGGAGCGGATCCGTCTGATGTTTCATCAGACGGATCCGCTCCGAAAATGCAGACGTTTGCATCCGTTCAGAACGGATCCGTCTGCATTATTACTTAGAAAATTTTCTAAGTCTGAAAGTAGCCTGAGCGGATCCGTTCAGACTTTACATTGAAAGTCAATGGGGAACGGATCCACTTGAAGATTAAGCCATATAGTGTCATCTTCAAGCGGATCCGTCCCCATTGACTTCCATTAGAAGTCTGGACGGATCCGCTCGCCTCCGCACAGCCAGGCGGACACCCGAACGCTGCAAGCAGCGTTCAGTTGTCCGCTCACTGAGCGGAGCGGAGGCTGAACGCTGGCAGGCGGATGCATTCTGAGCGGATCCGCCTCCACTGAGAATGCATTAGGGCCAGACGGATGCGTTCGGGGCCGCTCGTGAGCCCCTTCAAACGGAGCGCACGAGCGGACACCCGAACGCTAGTGTGAAAGTAGCCTAAAATGATATTTAACCCTTTGTAGCCCAGAAGTTGTCTGTTCACATAGCCATACGAGGGCTTGTTTTTCGCAGGACAAGTTGTACTTTCCAACGCCACCATTTAATATTGCTTATGATGTAGTGGAAAGCGAGTAAAAAATTCCAAATGGGGTGAAATTGCAAAAAAAAAATAACAATTCCACCACAGTTTTATGTTTTTTTTTTATTTTTTACTTACGACTTTCGATGAGCGATAAAACTGAAACTGACCAGTTACTTTCATTCTACAGGTCAGTACGAATCCGGCGATACCTTGTATGTATAGTCTTTCTTGTGTTTTGATAAAATAATTAAAAAGTGGGAAAAAAATCTGTTTTATTTTCTCATCGCCATATTTTGACCCCTATAACTTTTTTGTAATTATGTGGGGGCTCATTTTTTGCAGGGCGATCTTAACTTTTCATTGATACCATTTTGGGGTGTGTATGACTTGATTGATTACTTTTTATAAAAAAAAATTGTAGAAATTGAAGCGACCAATAACAACGAATCTGCCATTTTGACGCTTTTTTATCTTTTGCTGTTTTCCATATGGGGAATATATTTTTATATTTTTATACCATGGGCATTTTCGCACATAGCGACACCCATGATGTGTATTTTTTTTTAAACTTTTTGTTCTTTTATTTTTATTTTGGGAAAAGGTGGGTGATTTTAATTTTTTGTTTTCTTATTTTTAAAAAATGTATTTTTTTTTACACTTTTTTATAGTTTCCATAGGGAACTATAACAAGCAATCATTAAATTGCTAGTCTCATAGACCTCAATGCACTAGCATTGGAGTCTATGAGAAAATTACTAGTTTCCTATGGAGCCCTATTACAGGCAAGGGTTCTATAGGAAATACTATGCAGCAGTCTCCTGTCATTCACAAAGACAGGGGCTGCTGCACACACGCTCCGGCTCCTCTGATCGCCGCACAGGGTAGCTGAAGCATCACCGGAAGTGTGCACTTTTGGTATTTCAAGTGCTCAGATGCCGTGGTCAGGATTGACCACAGCATTTGAGGGGTTAAATGTTTGCGATCGGTATTACTGCCGATTGCGGACATTAGCCGTGGGTGTCTGCTATAAGAAACAGCAGGTCACCCGTGGCTATGGCACCTGCTCTGCTCATAAGCGGGTGCCATCTTTAAAGACCTGGCCAGTGCCGTACTATTACGAAGCTGGTCGGGAAAGGGTTAAAAAAAAATAGTAAAAAAAAATTCACTTTTTGGTGTCAAATGACTGCCGGTGTGTATGCACAGACACCTTCTGGGGACATGTGATCCTTCTTATTCATCTTTCCTGTCTTCTTATCTGAAAAATGGCTGACACCATGTAGAGAAATGTAGCAAAAAATTCAGATTTGTTTTCTACCTGAATTTTTGGACGATTCAGGTAAAACTGAATTGGAACCACATCAATTCACTCATCTCTGTACATAATACATACAGTATATTAGTGAGATGAAAGTATAAAGGTTCACTAAGCTCAGAAGGTGAAAGTGCAAAGTTCAAGTAATGTCATTGATGTAGAGATTTACATTAAATAGCCAAGTGCTGAGAAAACTGGTAATTCTTATTCATTGAACAGATTCTTAATTTCAAGGTCTACATAAGAAGCAATCATCTTGTAGCATTATACCTCAACAGAATAAAAATATACATTTTCTTTCTTTCTTTCTTTCTTTCTTTCTTTCTTTCTTTCTTTCTTTCTTTCTTTCTTTCTTTCTTTCTTTCTTTCTTTCTTTCTTTCTTTCATTCTTTCTTTCTTTCTTTCATTCTTTCTTTCATTCTTTGTTTCTATTGGCTCAAGGTCTCAAGTATCAAAAAACACAAATAAAAGGTAGCCCTCCAAGTTAGCTGAAGTGTGGCGGACCTGCTTTAAATCACCTCAAAAGCAACATTTCAGCCCAATACAATGAGAATGGTCTAAAACTGTGAAGAATCCAATCACATGACAAAAAAAGATTAATTTGTCATATGATTTGCTGGTTGGAATAGTCTATGTCAGGTAGTGACTAGAGATGAGTGAATTTCTTAAAATTCTATTTGGGTCAAATTTGAACCAAATCAGGAGTGCACACAAGTACCCAAAACACTCCGACTCTATTGTTTCTCCCGAAACAAACTGTAACAAATTCTATTAAACCCAAACTTTTTGGAAATGTTGAGCTGAAATTCAGAATTTTAGGACTGATCTGCTCATTTCTTCAGGGACTCTTCTCTATCTGGAACTTCTCATTCCTAAGGCCTCATGCACACGACCGTTTTTTTTTGCGGTCCGTGATCCGTGACCGTTTTTTCGTCCGTGGGTCTTCCTTGATTTTTGGAGGATCCACGGACATGAAAAAAAAAGTCGTTTTGGTGTCCGCCTGGCCGTGCGTAGCCAAACAGATCCGTCCTGAATTACAATGCAAGTCAATGGGGACGGATCCGTTTGACTTTGACACAATGTGGTGCAATTTCAAACGGATCCGTCCCCCATTGACTTTCAATGTAAAGTCAGGAGTTAATATACCATAGGATCGGAGTTTTCTCCAATCCGATGGTATATTTTAACTTGAAGCGTCCCCATCACCATGGGAACGCCTCTATGTTAGAATATACCATCGGATTTGAGTTACATCGTGAAACTCATATCCGACAGTATATTCTAACACAGAGACATTCCCATAGTGATGGGGACGCTTCTAG
This sequence comes from Bufo bufo, assembly GCF_905171765.1. Classification (NCBI taxonomy): domain Eukaryota; kingdom Metazoa; phylum Chordata; class Amphibia; order Anura; family Bufonidae; genus Bufo; species Bufo bufo. The sequence goes on from NC_053391.1 coordinate 607,177,735, forward strand.
TTAGAATATCCTACAAACTGTGTACATGACTGCCCCCTGTTGCCTGGCAGCAATACAATAGAGGGGGGCTGGGGGGCCGCACACTGGCCACCAATGATATTCAAACTGGGGAGGGAGGGGGGTCTGCCCCCTGCTGCCTGGCAGCCCCTGATCTCTTACAGGGGGCTATGATACGCACAATTAACCACTTCAGGTGCGGCACCTGAAGGGTTAATTGTGCTGATCACAGCCCCCTGTAAGAGATCGGGTGCTGCCAGGCAGCAGGGGGCAGTCATGTACACAGTTTGTAGTATATTCTAACCAGAAGCGTCCCCATCACTATGGGAACGCCTCTGTGTTAGAATATACTGTCGGTTCTGAGTTTTCATGAAGTAAAAACTCAGCTCAAAAAAAGCTTTTATGCAGACGGATCTTCGGATCCGTCTGTATAAAAGTAACCTACGGCCACGGATCACGGACGCGGATGCCAATCTTGTGTGCATCCGTGTTCTTTCACGGACCCATTGACTTAAATGGGTCCGTGAACCGTTGTCCGTCAAAAAAATAGGACAGGTCATATTTTTTTGACGGACAGGAAACACGGATCACGGATGCGGCTGCAAAACGGTGCATTTTCCGATTTTTCCACGGACCCATTGAAAGTCACGGGGTCCACGAAAAAAAACTGAAAATGGCACAACGGCCACGGGTGCACACAACGGTCGTGTGCATGAGGCCTAACCTGCATATAATTTGAGAATAATATCTGGCCCTTGAATGTCTCCCAAACCAACATAGAAAACATAGGTAAAGATATAACTCCCTCCCCCGCACTTTTTTTGGTTATTTCATGGTGAGAAAAAAAAAAGAGATTATCTTTAAAGTCCTGGAAGTTATAGATGAATGAGACCATTAAATGAAGAGTTAATTAAATGAAGCGACTGAATCTAGGCCATCTGGCATTTTATACATTTACACAAATGTCATTTGCTTAAGATATTAATTCTCTCAAATGGGTCTAAATTGAATAGTGCATTTTCATGTTAAGAAAATTAAAATGATAAAAAAATTAGAACTGCAGTGTATTCAGTTCTGCAGAACTAGCAAAGTTCCCTGCAAGGATTAATGCTGTACGTTTCACCACATATTGCTGATAACCTGAGATAGCTTAGCTGCGGTACATTGCTGCTACCCAAGCACATGCAACATTGGCATAAACTTTAATTACTAACTAATTATCTTCCACATGTTACAAAATAATTACTGCTTTCTTTTCCTTAAGGAAACAGTGCGGTGTTAATGCTAAGATTGCTTCACAATTTGTAGGCTCATAATACACGCAAATAATCTTACAAATATAGTATTTGAAGATGAGGCTTTACTCTATTTTTCTTGTATGATATATTCTATGTTGTCTATTATATATTTTTATCCATCAGGCTATCTGTTCTCTGGATCCAAATGATTTCAGAAGTCTCATATATAATAGAATCTGCAATGCAATGAATAACTTTTTGCTAAATGTTACTAAATGTGACTTGTAATGTCCTAGTGGATATGTTCCTCTTTTATTTGTACCTCCAGTGAAAAATAAGAACATTTCAGCCAATGTCGGCAAAGATGGCAAAGCTTTAGGTACTGTATTCTAGCTTGCTAGTCCTAGTGAAGGTGTGCTCTTCTATTTGTCTGCCCATGTACTGTACTCTGCCTGTTTACCATCTCTGACCCTCTGCTGCTCTGTCCTGACTTCTGCCTGTTTAATGTACTGACCACCAGCTTCCTGCCCTGACTTCGGACTTGTTTTATGGATATGCATGAACTCTGCATGCTTCGACCTCAGCCTGTTTTCTGACCACGAGTATTGGCTGTTCCCTTGGTACTTTTCACTGGTCAACTGCCCACTATGACGGGGCTTTCCAAGAAGTAGCAGCCTGATGGATCCCTTGTAGCAAAGACCAGTTCAATGTATAGGGGTTAAAGGGTAAAAATCTGAGGGCTGCCAGGATAATAACCTTAGATGTAACCCAAAGTTAAACCGGTTATCAGTGTTGAGCGTATCGAAGTCCATGAAGTGGACTTCGGTCCGGATTTCAAGATAAATTAAATTTGCTGCAAAGCCTGGATTTCCTTGTGCTTCGTGGTAGTGAATTGATTTAACCTGGAATAGTGTTAAAAAAGAAAAATCATACTTACCTGATCCATTTGCTTGTGACGGGCCAGCTGCCGCCATCTTGCTTGAAGACCTTGCACAAAATCCTCTGCCCGGTGACGTATGATGCCACCACCCCAGCCGGTGTGATGACGACATCTCAAGCCGTGCAATATTTTGTGCCAGATCTTCAAACAAGATGGCGGGTCCAGCCCGTCACAAGCAAATGGATCAGGTATGATTTTTTTATTTTGCACTCTGTTATTTATATCAGAAGCTGTGATCATGTATGAACGTGGCATCTGAGGGGTACAATGATGGGGAGCTGCGCAATCACTGCCCCCTATCATTGCATGCACTACTTACAAAGAAATGCGCTTCGTAACGAGTTTATTCGTCACAAACCAAATTTTTTTGTAAAATTTGGCGAAGCAGCCAAATTGAATTTTCCAATAATTTGCTCATCTCTACCGGTTATATCAGTGTGCATAATGGTTTCACTCAGGCTGTCCGTTAAAAGAGGCCTCTAGAATTTGTGAAATAATTCACTTGCTATTGTGGATGTTGATTTAACATCCGGTTCAGACCTGAGCGTTTTACAGCGCGTTCCTACGCGCTGTAAAACGCTCAACAAGGAAAAACCAATGCCTCCCTATCGCCATGGTTCTCACCTGGGCGTTTTACAGCGCGTACGATCTCGCTGTAAAACGCCTGACGCCCCAGGAAGTTCAGGAGCTTCTTTGGGGCGTAGTGTCGCGCGTTCCCGTACATAGACTTCCGGGAACGTGCGACAATGGCCGTTCACTTCTGTCTGACGCGCGATTGTAAACTGTCGTTCTATTCTACTATTAATTAAACACCCATTTAGGGCAAGATCCTAAATTTTAAAAATATGAGGAGAGCGTCAAATAAGGGACATGGCCTAGGTCGTGGTGCTGCTGGTGGAGCTCTTGTTGCAGGGAGAGGACGTGGTCGATCTGTGCCAGCTACACGCACAAGTGAAACCCCTTCCTCAGGTGCGAGTAGGCGACAAAACCTGCAGCGGCATTTGGTCGGACCTAATGCTGAGGTCTGAACAAGTACAGGCGATAGTAGATTGGGTAGCTGACAGTGGATCCAGTTCCTTCACATTGTCTCTCACCCAGTCTCCTGCTGAAAAACCACCGTTGGCACCTGCAGCCGATGTCCATCAGTCTTTCACCTCACCCCCTTGCAAATCAGCCAAGCAGTCTGAGCCCCAAGTCATGCAGCAGTCTCTTCTGATTTTTGATGACTCTGTTAGCAGGGTTTCCCAGGGCCATCCACCTAGCCCTGCCCCAGAAGTGGAAGAGATTGAGTGCATAGATGCCCAACTACTTATCTTCCGAGATGAGTACATGGGAGGACCATCGCAGCACTTCTCGGATGATGTCGAAACATAGATGTCAACTGCTGGGGTTTTAGAAAGTGTGCAGACCGACAAGGAAGGCAGGGGTGAAGACTGGGTGGAAGATGATGTGGAGGACGATGAGGTCCTCGACCCCACATGGAATCAAGGTCATGCGAGTGACCTATGTATTTCGGAGGAAGAGGCGGTGGTCGCACAGATCCACCAGCACAGTAGAAGATGGAGCAGGGTGCAAAAGCGGAGCGGCCGTCCTCTAGACAGTACGCCTCCTACTGCCCACCGCAGCAAGGGACCGAGCACACCAAAGCCAGCTCCAAGGAGTTCCCTGGCGTGGCAGTTCTTCAGACAATGTGCTGACGACAAGACACGAGTGGTTTGCACGCTGTGCAATCAGAGCCTGAAGCGAGGCATAAACTTCTCAACCTGAACACAACCTGCATGACCAGGCATTTAAGTGCAAAGCACGAGCTGCAGTGGAGTAGACACCTCAAAAACCAAGAAAGGTCTCTGGCTCCTCCTGCTTCCTCTTCTGCTGCAGTCGCGGCCTCTTCATCCACCTCTGGAGTAACAGTGCCACCTGCCACCCCGCAAACAGAGGATCTGCTAGCAACACCAACACCTGGGTCACCAAGCATCTCCACAATGTCCCACGGAAGCGTTCAGCTCTCCATATCCCAAACACTGGAGAGGAAGAGGAAGTACCCCCCTACCCACCCTCGATCCCTGGCCTTTGAAATGCTGTCATTCCGTCTGGTGGAGACTGATAGTTTTAAAGGCCTTATGGCGGTGGCTGTCCCACAGTACGTCGTGCCCAGCCACCACTACTTTTCAAGGCGAGCCATCCCTTCTCTTCACAACCAAGTAGAGAACAAAAACAGGTGTGCACTGCGCAACACCATCTGTGGCAAGGTGCACCTGACTACGGATACGTGGACCAGTAAGCACGGTCAAGGCCGTTATATCTCCATAACAGCACACTGGGTAAATGCAGTGGAAGCTGGGCCTGAGGCGGATAGCAGTTTGGCGCATGTCCTTCCACCACCGAGGATTGCAGGGCGCTTCAGTTTGCCTCCTGTTGCTTCCTCCTCCTACTCTGCTTCCTCATCCTCTGCCAGCTCCTCATCCGGTCAAAGTAACACCTTCACCACCAACTTCAGCACAGCCAGGGGTAAATGGCAGCAGGCAGTTTTAAAACGTGTCTGTTTGGGGGACAAACCCCACACCGCGCAGGAGCTGTGGATGGGCCTTGAACAACAGACCGATGAGTGGTTTGTGCCAGTCAGCCTCAAGCCCGGCCTGGTGGTGTGCGATAATAGGCGAAATCTCGTAGCAGCTCTGGGACTAGCCGGTTTGACGCACATCCCTTGCCTGGCGCATGTGCTGAATTTGGTGGTGCAGAGATTCCTTCAAAATTACCCCGATATGTCAGAGCTGCTGCATAAAGTGCGGGCCGTCTGTGCGCACTTTCGGCGTTCTCACCCTGCTGCTGCTCGCCTGTCAGCGCTGCAGCATAACTTCGGCCTTCCCGCTCACCGCCTCATATGCGACGTGCCCACAAGGTGGAACTCCACCTTGCACATGTTGGCCAGACTGTGCTAGCAGCAGCAGGCGATAGTGGAGTTTCAGTTGCAGCACGCACGTGTGAGTTGCTCGGCGGAACAGCACCACTTCACCACCAATGACTGGGCCATGCGAGACCTCTGTTCCTTGTTGCGCTGTTTCGAATACTTCACCAACATGGCCAGTGCCGATAACGCCATTCTCAGCGTTACTATGCCACTTCTATGTCTCCTTGAAAAAACGCTCCTGGCGATGATGGAATAGGATGTGGCACAGGATGAGGAGGAGGAAGAGGGATCATTTTGTAGGGTTTCCTGCCAGTCATTCCCAAGTGGCTCTGAGGGTGGGTTCCTGCACCCACAAACCCAAGGTACACAATTGTCCAGCCAGGGCACAGTTCTGGCGGATGAGGAGGTGGAGTATGAGGAGGAAGAGATGCAGGAGGAGGAACCATGTTCACAGCAGGGGGGCACCCAGACCAGCTCATGGCCATCACTGGTGCGTGGATGGGGGGATACAGAGGACACAGATGATACACCTCCCACAGAGGACAGCTTTTCGTTGCCTCTGGGCAGCCTGGAACACATGAGCGATTACATGCTGGAGTGTCTCCGCAACGACCGCCGAGTTGCCCACATTCTAACTTGTGCTTATTACTGGGTGGCCAAGCTGCTGGATCCCCATTACAAGGACAACGTACCGTCCTTAATTCCGTCACTGGAGCGTGATCGTAAGATGCGTGAGTACAAACGCACACTGGTAGACGCGCTGCTGGTGGCATTCCCACCTGACAGTGGGGGCTCAGTGGAAGCACAAGGCGAAGGCAGAGGACGAGGAAGAGGTCTCCAACGCAGCTGGGGCACCACCAGCACCTCAGAAGGCAGTGTTAGCATAGCCGAAATGTGAAAAAGATTTGTCAGCACGCCACAACAACCAGCACTACCAGCTGATATGGAACGTCTTAGCAGGAGGCAGCATTTCAGCAACATAGTGGAGCAGTATGTGTGCACACGCCTACACGTACTGAATGACGGGTCTTCCGCCTTCAACTTCTGGGTCTCCAAATTGAGCACATGGCCTGAGCTTGCCCTTTACGCCTTGGAGGTGCTGGCCTGCCCTGCAGCCAGTGTATTATCTGAACGTGTGTTTAGCACGGCAGGAGGCGTCATTACAGACAAGCGCAGCCGCCTGTCCACAGACAATGTGGACAAGCTCACGTTCATTAAAATGAACCAGGCATGGATCCCTCAGGACTTGTCCGTACCTTGTGCAGAATAGACATGTATACCGGCACTAAGCAGCCATTGTTATACTGCAGCGCAATTGCTCATGTTTGTATTTTGGATATTTCACACTCTTTTGGAGTGTACCTTAATTTTACAAAATTAAATTAAAACCAAAAACCTGTGTGTGCTATCTCGTCCTCCTCCACCGCCGCTTCCACCTACTCCGCTACGTCCACCACCTCTTCAAACTCCTACTCCATATGGAACTCCACCTCATAAATCCATAATTTTTTTTTTGTATGTGTTTTATTTTATATCATTTCACTACTTTGTCATTTACATTTTCTGGTGAAATTAACCAATTTTTGGATGTATAGTACCACTGCTATACCTAGTAGGCCGGTTAAAAAAATAATAATTGTCAATTACATCTTATGGTGAAATTAACAAATTTTTGGGTGTATAGTACTACTGCTATACCTAGTGGACCAGTAAAAAGAAATAAAAAAATTGTCAGTTACATTTTCTGGCGAAGTAAACTAATTTTTGGGTGTGATGTACCAATCCTATACCTAGTAGACCAAGAAAAAAAAAATTGTCTGTTACATTTTTGGGTGAAATTCACTAATTTTTGGGTGTAATATACCCCTCCTCTACCTAGTTGACAGCTTAATAAATTTCAATAATTTTTCTGTTACATTCTTGGGTTGACATTATACAATTTTAGACGTGAATAAACACCTGCTATGCATAGGTGACAGGGAATACAATTTTATAAATTATTCAGTAATTAATGCGCACCACATCCTTTCATTCAATGCTTAAACTTTGAAAAGTTGTCACACTTTTACGCTTTAATAATTTCTCCCATATTTCAACTCTATAATTTTAAATTTGAAAAAATGAATACTCCTTGGTTGTGGTCTCTCTTTCTCACGCTCCCTCTCCGGCCTGGAACCCTGATTCCCAGCCACCCGTGATCACCATGGTAGGCGCATAAAAGAACATCGAAAGTTGATAGAGCAGATATCAAATTGGATCGTGAACATCACAGGGACGTGCGACATGGTGGGGCAGTAAGTGTGCACACGCCTACACGAACTGACTGACAGGGGTCAGCCCCTGCAACTTCTGGGTCTCCAAATTGGGCACATGGCCTGAGCTTGCCCTTTACCCCTTGGAGGTGCTGGCCTGCCCTGCAGCCAGTGTATTGTCTGAACGTGTGTTTAGCATGACTGGAGGGGGTTATCACAGGTTATATTTCCCAAGGTTTTGGGGTGTACCCTAATTTTAAAAATAAAATTTAAAACCAAAAAGCAGTGTAGGCTACCTCCTCCTCCTCCACCGCCACATCCACCGCCTCCTCTACCTCCTACTCCATATGGACCTGGTCCTCCTAGATCAAGATTATTATTTTTAATTTTTAGGTATTTTATGTTATTTTAAGTCATTTCCCTATCCACATTTGTTTGCAGAGCACTTGCCATGCTCTTAATCAAATTTGCTGCCATTTGCAGCCCTTTAGCCCTTTCCATGACATTTTTACAGCCATTTTAGTGCTCAAAATTTCGGGTCCCCAATGACTCCAATGGGGTTCGGGGTTAAGTTCGGGTCAAGTTCGGGTCCCAAACTCTAACTTTTTTCTGAAGTTCGGCCGAACCTGTCGAACCCGAACATCCAGGTGTCCGCTCAACTCTGGTCCTGAGACATTCAATTACATTACCACCAATCTATGTACTCAAGGGTCTTAAGACCACGTTCCCTTAACCGCCTCCGGACCGCCTAACGCAGGATCGCGTTCCGGAGGCGGCAGCCCTGCGCAGAGTCACGCATATATGCGTCATCTCGCGAGACGCGAGATTTCCTGTGAACGGGGGCACACAGGCGCGCGCGTTCACAGGATCAGAAGGTAAGCGAGTGGATCTCCAGCCTGCCAGCGGCAATCGTTCGCTGGCAGGCTGGAGATGTGATTTTTTTTTAACCCCTAACAGGTATATTAGACGCTGTTTTGATAACAGCGTCTAATATACCTGCTACCTGGTCCTCTGGTGGTCCCTTTTGTTTGGATCGACCATCAGAGGACACAGGTAGCTCAGTAATAAGTAGCACCAAGCACCACACTACACTAAACCCCCCCGTCACTTGATCACCCCCCTGTCATTGATCACCCCCCTGTCATTGATCACCCCCCTGTCATTGATCACCCCCCTGTAAGGCTGCATTCAGATGTCCGTATGTTTTTTACGGATCCACGGATACATGGATCGGATCCGCAAAACACATACAGACGTCTGAATGGAGCCTTACAGGGGGGTGATCACCCCATATACACTCCCTGATCACCCCCCTGTCATTGATCACCCCCTTGTAAGGCTCCATTCAGACGTCCGTATGATTTTTACGGATCCACGGATACATGGATCGGATCCGCAAAACACATACGGACATCTGAATGGAGCCTTATAGGGGGGTGATCAATGACAGGAAGGTGATCACCCCATATAGACTCCCTGATCACCCCCCTGTCATTGATCACCCCCCTGTCATTGATCACCCCCCTGTAAGGCTGCATTCAGTTGTCCGTATGATTTTTACGGATCCACGGATACATGGATCGGATCCGCAAAACACATACGGACATCTGAATGGAGCCTTATAGGGGGGTGATCAATGACAGGGGGGTGATCACCCCATATAGACTCCCTGATCACCCCCCTGTCATTGATCACTCCCCTGTCATTGATCACCCCCCTGTCATTGATCACCCCCCTGTAAGGCTCAATTCAGACATTTTTTTGGCCCAAGTTAGTAACATAGTAACATAGTACATAAGGCCGAAAAAAGACATTTGTCCATCCAGTTCGGCCTGTCATCCTACAAGTTGATCCAGAGGAAGGCAAAAAAACCCTGTGAGGTAGAAGCCAATTTTCCTCACTTTAGGGGAATAAAAAATTCCTTCCCGACTCCAATCAGGCAATCAGAATAACTCCCTGGATCAACGACCCCTCTCTAGTAGCTATAGCCTGTAATATTATTACACTCCAGAAATACATCCAGGCCCCTCTTGAATTCCTTTATTGTACTCACCATCACCACCTCCTCAGGCAGAGAGTTCCATAGTCTCACTGCTCTTACCGTAAAGAACCCTTTTCTATGTTTGTGTACAAACCTTCTTTCCTCCAAACGCAGAGGATGTCCCCTCGTCACAGTCACAGTCCTGGGGATAAATAGATGATGGGATAGATCTCTGTACTGCCCCCTGATATATTTATACATAGTAATTAGATCTCCCCTCAGTCGTCTTTTTTCTAACGTGAATAACACTAATTTTGATAATCTTTCAGGGTACTGTAGTTGCCCCATTCCAGTTATTACTTTAGTTGCCCTCCTCTAGACCCTCTCCAGCTCTGCTATGTCTGCCTTGTTCACAGGAGCCCAGAACTGTACACAGTACTCCATGTGTGGTCTGACCAGTGATTTGTAAAGTAGTAGGAATATGTTCTCATCACGGCCATCTATGCCCCTTTTGATGCAACCCATTATCTTATTGGCCTTGGCAGCAGCTGCCTGACACTGTTAGCGGAATTTTTATTATTTTTCTTACAAAGTCTCATATTCCACTAACTTGTGTCAAAAAATAAAATCTCACATGAACTCACCATACCCCTCACGGAATCCAAATGCGTAAAAATTTTTAGACATTTATATTCCAGACTTCTTCTCACGCTTTAGGGCCCCTAGAATGCCAGGGCAGTATAAGTACCCCACATGTGACCCCATTTCGGAAAGAAGACACCCCAAGGTATTCGCTGAGGGGCATATTGAGTCCATGAAAGATTGAAATTTTTGTCCCAAGTTAGCGGACAGGGAGACTTTGTTAGAAAAAAATAAATAAATAAAAAATTTCCGCTAACTTGTACCAAAAAATTTAAATTTCTATGAACTCGCCATGCCCCTCATTGAATACCTTGGGGTGTCTTCTTTCCAAAATGGGGTCACATGTGGTATATTTATACTGCCCTGGCATTTTAGGGGCCCTAAAGTGTGAGAAGAAGTCTGGGATCCAAATGTCTAAAAATGTCCTCATAAAAGGAATGTGGGCCCCTTTGCGCATCTAGGCTGCAAAAAAGTGTCACACATCTGGTATCGCCGTACTCAGGAGAAGTTGGGCAATGTGTTTTGGGGTGTCATTTTACATATACCCATGCTGGGTGAGATAAATATCTTGGTCAAATGCCAACTTTGTATAAAAAATGGGAAAAGTTGTCTTTTGCCGAGATATTTATCTCACCCAGCATGGGTATATGTAAAATGACACCCCAAAACACATTGCCCAACTTCTCCTGAATACGGCGATACCACATGTGTGACACTTTTTTGCAGCCTAGGTGGGCAAAGGGGCCCACATTCCAAAGAGCACCTTTCGGATTTCACAGGTCATTTACCTACATACCACACATTAGGGCCCCTAGAATGCCAGGGCAGTATAACTACCCCACAATTGACCCCATTTTGGAAAGAAGACACCCCAAGGTATTCCGTGAGGGGCATGGCGAGTTCCTAGAATTTTTTATTTATTGTCACAAGTTAGCGGAAAATTATGATTTTTTTTTTTTTTCTTACAAAGTCTCATATTCCACTAACTTGTGACAAAAAATAAAAACTTCCATGAACTCACTATCCCCATCACGAAATACCTGGGGGTGTCTTCTTTTCAAAATGGGGTCACTTGTGGGGTAGTTATACTGCCCTGGCATTTTAGGGGCCGAATGCGTGAGAAGTGGTTTGAAATCAAAATCTGTAAAAAATGGCCGGTGAAATCTGAAAGGTGCTCTTTGGAATGTGGGCCCCTTTGCCCACCTAGGCTGCAAAAAAGTGTCACACATCTGGTATCCCCGTACTCAGGAGAAGTTGGGCAATGTGTTTTGGGGTGTCTTTTTTACATATACCCATGCTGGGTGAGAGAAATATCTTGGCAAAAGACAACTTCTCCCATTTTTTTATACAAAGTTGGCATTTGACCAAGATATTTATCTCACCCAGCATGGGTATATGTAAAATGACACCCCAAAACTCATTGCCCAACTTCTCCTGAGTATGGAGATACCACATGTGTGACACTTTTTTGCAGCCTAGGTGGGCAAAGGGACCCACATTCCAAAGAGCACCTTTTGGATTTCACCGGCCATTTTTTACAGATTTTGATTTCAAACTACTTCGCACGCATTTGGGCCCCTAAAATGCCAGGGCAGTATAACTACCCCACAAGTGACCCCATTTTGGAAAGAAGACACCCCAAGGTATTTCATGATGGGCATAGTGAGTTCATGGAAGTTTTTATGTTTTGTCACAAGTTAGTGTAATATGAGACTTTGTAAGAAAAAAAAAAAAATTATCATTTTCCGCTAACTTGTGACAAAAAATAAAAAGTTCTATGAACTCACTATGCCCAACAGCGAATACTTTAGGGTGTCTACTTTCCAAAATGGGGTCATTTGTGGGGTTTTTCTACTGTCTGGGCATTGTAGAACCTCCGGAAACATGACAGGTGCTCAGAAAGTCAGAGCTGCTTCAAAAAGCGGAAATTCACATTTTTGTACCATAGTTTGTAAACGCTTTAACTTTTACCCAAACCATTTTTTTTTTACCCAAACATTTTTTTTTAATCAAAGACATGTAGAACAATAAATTTAGAGAAAAATTGATATATGGATGTCGTTTTTTTTGCTAAATTTTACAACTGAAAGTGAAAAATGTAAATTTCGATTAATAACAAAAAAAGTTAAAATGTCAGCAGCAATGAAATACCACCAAATGAAAGCTCTATTAGTGAGAAGAAAAGGAGGTAAAATTCATTTGGGTGGTAAGTTGCATGACCGAGCAATAAACGGTAAAAGTAGGGTAGGTCAGAAGTGTAAAAAGTGGCCTGGTTATTAAGGGTGGTTAAGCTAAGGGGGCTGAGCTGGTTAATCATGGGGGTCCCAGCAGTCAGATCCCTATCAATCAGACACTTATCACCTGTCGTGTCAATGCTGTTGGACCTTTTCACATTCCCTATTCTTTGGGTTTAAAAAAAAAATAATTAAAAATCTGGGCCAAAATATTTGTCAAACTAAAATAGAAATGCTCGCCTGTTAAAGGACCTGTGTCCACTTTTCTTTTTTTTCACTCTATCCACAGGATTGGGGATAACTAAGTGATCCGTGGGGGTCTGAACGCTGGAGCCTCCACTGATCCCCCTTCTTGATTGAGTGGCAGGTTGAGCATATGCCCTGCCTCTCCATCCATTCTCTATGGGGTCGCTGGAGATGGCAGAGTACAGTGCTGGCTTTTTCCAGTGGTCCCAAAGAGAATAAATGGAGAAGCAGGGCATATGTGTGGCCTGCCACACCATCAAAAAGGGGGAACACTAATCGGACCCCACTAATCATATAGTTATGCCCTATGTTTTAGAGAAGATAACTTGAAAACCTAGACAACCCCTTTAAACCCTAGACTAGTATCTCTTTACATGGTAGCAGTGATGCCTGTAAATACGGAATATCATCACTGCCGCCATGTAAACCATACATGTCAATACTGGAGAATGTGACGCACTGTGCAGAATTTTTCAGTCATAAATCCAACCCCCTTTGCAGGTCATAACCTTTAACAAAGCCCAGGAAATGGTGCTATAGAAGCGGATCCTGGAGCAGGGGTAACTGGAGAAGAGGCAATATAAGCGGTGCATTTAGAGTGGGGGCATCTGGAGCTGGGGCATTTATGGGGGTGCACCTAAAGCAGAAGCATTAAGGTCGTCTGATGCAGAGTAATAGTGGTAATCCTGGAGCAGAGGTATTAGGGGGGCAACTGGATAAGAGGCAGTATTAGGGGTGCATTTAGAGTGGGGGAATCGGGGGGGCATCTTGAGCTGTGGCACTAATGGGGGTGCACCTAAAGCAGAGGCATTGGGGGGACTCTGCCCTAGGTCCCCCCAATGCCTCTGAACTCTGCAGAGAGCAGCACACATTCATAGATTTGTGTCTGCTATAAACAAATCCCTTATTTCCCCCTTACAGTCTCCTACAGCTCACTACTGTCACACACCTGAGAAATCAGCCCAGCACCGCAGAGGAGTCCTTCTCTCCAGCAACCACAGTTTTCTGACAACAGGGAGGGCAGGAGGATGGCCAGACATGTTCTCTCTTCCTTCACTGACAGCAGCCCGGGAAGCTTAAAAGATACTGTGGGGCCTCCTGTACAATTTACACCGGTAGGAGGCTGCATCACTGTGCGATACTGCCACATAGTGTTTACAATAATTATCTCTCCTGAGAAACAAGATAAATAATTACTCCTCTGTATTATCTCCAGGTGCAGGAGACTGGGGGCCTACTGAGGAATTCCCCGCCTCCCCGGTGGGCCAGTCTGAGCCTGGGTGCAGATCATTTCTCTAAACCTAGATGTGACAAATTGTTTCACATTTTATGCCAAAATCTGTTAATAGGGGCCAATCCATCTAGTTGGTTGACAATTATGGTAATGGTATGAAACGAAAAAACTTATTTAAGTTATTGTAAAGTGTGCCATCACCATGGGGAACTCATGATTCTACCCGTCAGAACCCCCTAGTGAATAAAACAAGTGGATTAGACCTTCTGATGTTTTCCCAGACATCAGTGAAGTAAATGTGACTATGCTGCAGTTTAATGCACAATATCTGGTCAACAGTGGCACTGTTCGGGGAGAAATGGGCCTCGCCGCATTGCAGTACCATTGACTCTTACTTCTAATGATTGAAATTCCTTCCAGCAGGCAGACCCCAACAGTAATCGATGGCATGTCCAGGGGTGCAGCTTATACGGAGTGCATAAGTAGCAGTTGCACCTTGACACTAGCACCTGCGGGGGCTGAAAGTCAGTTACAAATGTAGACACCAGTATTATAAATGGATTATGGGAGGAGGGAGGCTGTTAGTGACTTTGGATTGAGGGCTCAGTAGCGTCAAGTTATACCTTTGGGTGTATCCAAGCTATGTACCATCATTTGTGGTGCAAAAATCTCTTTACTTGATCAAATTGTACAAATATAATTCAGGTGGAAAAAGCTGGTTGACATGAACATGGTCTCCTACACCCACAAACATCAACCTATGCTTGGGTCAGCAATACAAAGGTCCTTCTAACAAGAAGTTGCATTGAAGAAAAGACATATACTGTATTACAGATTTTTCTAGTGCAATTTAAAAAAAACATTTGTATCTACGCGTTTAGGAATGCCTTTGGCTACATGAATAGAGGAGCCATGTGACTCAGGCCAATGTCTAATTATGTTGCATAACTATAAATAATAATCCTTTGCCTTCAAGAAAGTGTTAGAATCCGCTCCCAACATTTCATAACGTATAGCTTGGGAACCATCCCTGGTTTAATTGAATGTTGCTGTTCATAATCCACAGAGAAGTGAATATAAGGTAATATTCCAACTGATTCCATATTTCACTTCCCTCCTGAGTAGAAGTTAATGGATTCTCTGCCGCTTAAAATGATGCAACTACCATGCAGTTATGCAAAGAAATTTATAGTTGTGTAAAATGATTGAGCTTACCTCCTAATGCTTCTTATTTTCAATATGCATGGTTTTAGTATGTGTGAGGTTGACAGTGAAGCACGCTACCGCTTGCACTCACTGCATGTATAAGGCTACATTCACACGACCATAGTGTTTTGCGGTCCGCAAATTGCGGATCTAAAAAATAAACACGGATACCGGCCTGTGTGCGTTCTGCAATTTGCGGACCACACCTGGCCACTACTATGATAGAAAACACCTATTCTTGTCTGCAATTGTGGACAAGAATAGGACATGCTCCATCTTTTTTGCGGGGCCACGGAACGGAACTAGGGATGCGGACAGCACACGGTGTGCTGTTCATATCTTTTTGCGGCCCCGTTGAAATGAATGGGTCCGCACCCGTTCCGCCAAATTGCACTGTGGAGCTGCTGTGTGGGTAAGTATTAGAATGGTATAGGCTAACAGTTATTCGATGCTGTTTTGGATTTCCTTTGTTAGAGAAAACAGCGCTCAGATCCCATACTCTTTCATTCTTCAAATCCTTTTCACACTTGTAAAATGCTTCTCAAGTCTGTCAGCTTCAGAGTCACCTGCACAGTGCACACCTTTCCTACCAAGTGAGGAGCGCAGAGTGCAATCCAGTACAGTACACCGGTCTTTATGTCATCAGTCCTGAGGGCATGGGCAAACAGAACAGAACAATGGACAATTATAGCAGGAACAATGTGCGCTTTTACTACTCACTTGGAAATTTTAAATGGATCACACGTTGTACAGTTCTGCTTTGTTTACAGGTTATTAATTCATCACATTCACATCTGGCATCTGGTTCATTTAAAGCTCTGTTCCATATTTTTGCATGCTATGCTCTTTAAGTTCAAAGGTAAATGAGAAAAGCTGCAGAATTTATGTCAATTTTAGGCTTCTTTCACACTAGCGTTGTTTTGTTCCGGCGTTTAATTCCAACACCGGAACTGCCCGCCGGATCCGGAAAAACGCGTGAAAACGGATTACATTTGAATCCTGATCAGGATTTTGATCACAATGAAAAAATGCATTGGAAAAAACGGATCCGCCATTTATGGACTTTAACTTTTTTTTCAAATTTTTCGGGTTTAACGTGCAAAAGCCGGATCCGGTTTGACTGAACACACAGCGCCAGATCCGGCGTTAATGCAAGTCAATGGGAAAAAGACCGGATCCGGCGTTCAGTCAAAGTGTTCAGGATTTTTGGCCGGAGGTAAAAATACAGCATGCTACGTTTTTCTAAAAAGCCTGATCAGTCAAAAAGACTGAACTGAAGACATCCTGATGCATCCTGAAGGACGGACTCCCCATTCAGAATGTATTTGGATAAAACTGATCAGTTCTTTTCCGGATTTGAGCCCCCAGGACGGAACTCAGCGCCGGAAAAGAAAAACGCTAGTGTGAAAGTACCCTTAGACATTTTATTTATTGAAAGTAAGAGTCTACGGCTTTCAGTTAAAGAGGTATTCCAGTTGTTAAAAGTTATCTTCTATCTACAGGATAGGGTATAACTATTAGATCTTTGGGTCTCCTACTTCTGGGACCTGCACCAGTCATGAGAATGGGTACCTTGTACCCCTTAGAGCCCCAAGAAGTGAATGGAGCAGAAGGTTCAGCATGCATATGGCTGCTCTATTCATCTCTATGAGAGTTCTGGAGACAGCTACTTCCGGAAGACCGAAAGAGCTGAATAGAGTGGCTATTCATATGACTGACCTGCTCCTCAGTTTGGTTCAGGGTACCCATTCTCATTATAGGTAAGGGATACAGGTACCCGTTCTCATTATAGGTAGGGGTCCCAGGGGTAGGACTCCCACCAATCTAATAGTTATTCCCTGTCCTGTAGATAGGGAATACATTTTAGCAACTGAAATACCCCTTTAAGCAAGACTTTTTGCCAAGCTAAAAGTCCAAACAAAGAGGAAATAAAAAAGTGTCCCTTCACGGTGTCAGCACACATTAGATTAGTGTCTGATAAACCTGGAAGATGTTGAGGGAAATTAAGGATCAGGATGCTGGAAATCAACCATTCTTTTGTTTTCAGGGCAGGTAAGCAGCCAACACAATTGTCTAGCAAAAGTTTTATGGCCCTTTTATATAGAACAGGCAATAGTTGGGAATGAATATGTTCATGCTTGAACAAAGCCTGCTTATTTGATAAATTTAAATGCATCAGTCATCTCTACTGTAGGGGAATGAATGATCATGACTATGATTATTGGTCCCCATACAGTTTCACTGTTTGTCAGTGGCACATGCCTGTTTACCCAGGGCAATGTTCTGCCAAGATATCATCATTTTTGGCGCTGCATGAAGGATGCAATTCACCTACAAGTGAATGTTTTCTTGTCAACTGTTTCGCTGCACCTTTACCAAGACCATTATCGGGTAAGTATATCATAAGCTTCAAAGAGGTTTTCCGGTCCTCAGGATAAGCCATCAGTATCTGAATGGAAAGAGTTTGCAGTAGCTCCAGTGTCAGAAGAAAGCGCCAGAACCAAAACTCCATCCATTGTGTGGATGGAACTGGTTACTGCAATGTTGCTCCCATTGAAGTAAACGGGAGCAGTGCTGCAATAATCAGCTCCTATGTATTGCGGTGCTATGTACTTCTGGCACTGGAGCTACTTCAGAACAGCTGATCAGCAGGGGTGGATCCCCAATGATCGGATATTAATAAACAATTCTGACGATAGGCCATCAATGTAAAACCCTGGAAACTTCTTTAAGGTCGGACCTCAGTAGTTAACCATCTGGCCTTAGAAAATTCAATTCCCTATACATAGTGATGGTAATAAAATAATACATTAGCTACAAGTGAAGAGTATGTCTGAAAGTCTTCTGCCCTCATTTCACAAAAATTAATGATTTGATCCCACCAAGTGCCTTTTTCAGACATGTCTATGTCAGAATTGATGTTGAGCGAATCTAAGTCAATGAAGTGGAATTGGATCCAAATTTCAGGAAAAAAATCTATTTGTCTTAAATTTCTTGGCGCTTTGTGGTAATGAATAAATTTTTCCTGAAATGGCAGTAAAAAAAAAAATACATGCTCAACTCATCCATTTGATCACGCAGAGGCCATCACAGCCATCTTTATTGGCATGTGACATCACCACATCATCACACTGGGCGGGCGCGGTGACTTCATTGATGCATGAAGCGTGATGAGAATTTACATGTTTTCTTCAATCAAGATGGTGCCGATGGCCTCTCCACGATCAAATGGATGAGGTGAGTATGTATTTTTTTTTGTTTTAACCCCTGAAAGGCTAAATGTGACTCTCAGAAGCCACGATCAGCGTTGAACGCGGCATTTGAGGGGTTAAATTACAGGTAGCAGCCGCAGAAAACCGCCCCCTCCTTCTGTTGATTGACAGGGCCAGCCGCGATCTCCTGCTCCGGCCAGCCCTGTCAGCATTTCAAAAATCGCGCGCCTGTGTTGATTCGGCGCAGGCGCTCTGAGATAAGGAGTCTCGCCTCCTCAGCACTCCCTCAGTGCGCCTGCGCCGATGAAGTCTTCTCTTTTGGTGACGTCATCGGCGCAGGCGCACTGAGGGAGTGCTGAGGAGGCTGCCTCCTTATCTCAGAGCGCCTGCGCCGAATCAACACAGGCGCGCGATTTTTTAGACGCCCTACTTGCTGGTAGAAAGGTAATTAGCATATCATAAAAGTAAGTTTTTTGCTAAATCTACTGAACGAAAATGATTAATAACATAATGTATGGCAATATGGCAGGATAGGGATTATAAGTACACAAAAAAAAAAATTTGTTTAGTGGGGTGACAGAAGCCCTTTAAAAAATAAATCTTCGGTATCCAAAAGAAAAAACAAACAGTAAATTAATTTCAATGTGTCTTCAGGATATGGTATGGACTACAGTATTAGCTCATTTATGCTGTTTTACACTTCTAGGGGTGTTCCACCTTCAGATGACTCCATAAGCTTATCCATGCTGCTGGCATTTTTTTACTAAGTACTTTGCTTTATCTTTCTAGCTTGTGTTTATAGATATCTGTCATACCTGTAAATTATTGGACAGCGTACACCGGAGCTTATTTTCATTGCATTTTATCTCAAGGCAACAATAAACAAATAGCTGAACCTTATATTTTAGCTCGATACTCTATGGTCATGAAGGCTAGAAGAAAAACCTAAAAGGAAAATGTCTAACATCGTAATGTAATTAGCAAATTAAATTTTGTTGAAATCAATTTTTACATAATTACTAGGTTTTTTAGTTTTTTTTTTCCCATTATATATATATATATATATATATATATATATATATATATATATATAAAAACGAAGAAAGGACAGCACTCCAAGTAAAAAATATATACTGGTCTTTAATCACCCATGCAGATGGCAACGTTTCAGCTCAAACAAGAGCCTTTTTCAAGCTTGAAAAAGGCTCTTGTTTGAGCTGAAACGTTGCCATCTGCATGGGTGATTAAAGACCAGTATATATTTTTTACTTGGAGTGCTGTCCTTTCTTCGTTTTTGTTCATCTGGGGTAAGCAGCAATATCCCTGGACATAGCACCCACATTGCTTGTCTCCAGTGCCGCCGCTATCTTTCCTTTTTTATATATATATATATAGCAAACAAAAAATTACACAGCAGCACTAGTCCAGTAGTATGGGTGCAAAATCCTCCAAGCCACAGGCTCAACGGCTAATCGATAGATATATGTTCAAAAGATGAGGCAGCATTCCAGAGGTAAAGAGAAAAAATAATGGACCCTTTATTGACCCTTCTGCAACGTTTCAACCGCTCAATGCAGTCATTATGAAGCATAAAACATGGTGTCTCACAGGGGTATATATACCCAGAATACATAGCAGCAAATAGAGTGACAATCAATTAATAAAAAATGCAATCATAAAAATAAGTGTTAAAATACATACAATATCATCATACAGTGATCAGTGTATCAATAATATGGTTTACATGATTGTGTTCAAATGTGCAAATCAACAATATTCATGATTAGTACAAACATATACTATAAACTGTGCAGCCGGCTGTTGCTGGGGCAACAACGCCAGTATCACTGGTGTTGTTGGCCTGTGTGCGCTTGCCCCGCCCCGCTGGCGTGGCGAATCCAAGCGCTGCTCTCGGCTTGGTCTCGCGTTGGCTGCACGAGTCATGTGGATGGTCAGGTGATCAATCACGTGGCTCTGGTGGCGTCTCCTGGCTCTGTCCGTTTGAGTTGCGGTTGCTAGGTTTCTGGACATGCGCAGTCTGACTTGGAGGAGGTGGATTTTGGCGCCGCTAGTCTGTCTCCGCTGAGTGAGTTTTTATTCTTTTTTAATTATAGCTATTGCTGATACTTATGCACAGGTGATGTAACACTGCCTTATAGAGTTCAGTTTACACAGTTTACAGTATATGTTTGTACTAATCATGAATATTGTTGATTTTCACATTTGAACACAATCATGTAAACCATATTATTGATACACTGATCACTGTATGAAGATATTGTATGTATTTTAACACTTATTTTTATGATTGCATTGTTTATTAATTGATTGTCACTATATTTGCTGCTATGTATTCTGGGTACACATTTATAATTGCAAACTTTATTTTCTCCATGTCAAAATCTATAGGTCAGTGAAGTCGCTTACACATTTCGAGAAATACATAAGTGAGATTGCTGATAAATCCAGTTTACTGATCACTTTTCAGCAGTCATTTTATTATCATCACAGGCAAGAGTGCAATGAAAGGTAACACCTATATATATATACGGTATAACATGGGATCCACCATCGACAACAGGCGGTAGTCCTAGCTCAGCTCCATCCCCTCCTCCTTGATATGTACTCCAGCACATGTGTATGGAGGCCTAACAATCCACAATATAAATGTCTGTCACTTATTATGCAGAAATAGTATATGGATAGCTAGCAGGGGGGGCGGTGGTGGGGAATCCTGGGTCTTTTTTTACTTTTTGGTGGTGTTTTTATGAGAATTTGCACAGAATTACTTATGCTATCCATACCTGTAAAGACCAGCACTGTGCAAACTGCTTAGATGTTTTTTACTTAAGACTTAAACAAACAGACTGACTTTCAAAATGAATACTCTGGTTATTCCAGTTATTCTCAAAGAGGTACTTGATACCTTACTAAGAACCGGTTGGTTGAGATTGACCTTTCTACAGCAATCACTTATTATAACACTGAATGGGAATTATTAGCAGCAAGAAAACATGGGATTATCTTCAGATAATCTGTGTAGACCAGAGCAAAACCACACAAAATACTTCGATATGTTGTACTAAACAGCAAATGGTAAAGCTGACTCTGCCTCATGGGAAAGCCCATTTCACATAATTAAGGGTCTTGGGTTAATCACTATATTGTCCTTTTGTAAGGTTAGTTTGTTATCTGGATAATTCTGTTTAGTTCTTTGTATCCTCTTTATGTATATAAATCTAGAGGAGACATATCATTCCCTACATCATTTTATCAATATTTTATATACTTTATATAATTTATATAAATGTAAATAACATTTGTGTAATTTTTACTCAAGTTCCCCTTGAGTGACGACTCATGGTAGCACACCCATTGCAAACGGGGAGAGGGTGGGGGCTAGATAAAAAACATGTCCACCTAGTTATACCAAGGCAATTCAGATAAGTACTCTGTTTACATACACAGCAGACAATCTAAAAAAGCAAAGCTGTGGGGGGGGGGGGGGGAGGGGGGAGTGTGCAGCAGCCTGAACCAATGATGAGAGAGGAGGTGTGTCTCAGACTTCCTCCTACTTCCTGTAGGCAAGGCAGCTAAGCTGTAGTCACAGTTCCCAGCTTTGACATAATAAAGCTGAGCTAGAAAGCAAGTGAGGAAAATAAATAGCAAGTTATTACTCCCTAAAGATATTCACACATTTTGAACTCCTGGTTGGACAGTTGTTTTCAGTGGCTAGATGAATCCATTATCCAATCAACATATAACTACTGCCAAACATGGTCAAGTTAGATAATGCTTGCAGTACCCAGATACATAGGGCATAGAGTCGAGATAATATCAAGCAGTGCCTATATAAGTGTGCGGCACAGTGTCCCGAGAACTAAGAGAAACCAGTCGACCCCAATCCCTGAATTGAGCATTTTTACTTTGCATACAAGATTTAATAGTCTCTATAAAAGTAAATAAGATAGGGATGTGAAAAAGCGAGTAAATATAATTTTAACAATGAAAATAGTATAGTAAATAAGGAGATGAGCTAATCGATTTGACTTGAATCACATTTGTTATGAATTTTCCAATTTTTTCAGATTACAGTCTCACACAAATCACTCAAAATGGCGGCTGCGATTATACAGAGCAGAAGACAGAGAATGACCCCATAACATTGGACAGTGGCCCAGAGGACTTCCCCATAGCCACTATAAAACTGTCTAACCTGCTTCTTTGTGATACATATAGAATAGAGAGGATGTCAGACAGATAATGAAAGATAATAAAATAATAATAGTAAAAATAATAATTAAAAAAATATATACAGGTAGATAGGGGATTAGAGTCTGTGACTGTGTTACATAGAGAGGAGAAGAGAATGGATAGACTTACAATAAACTGATAGAGAGAAGGATTTTAGAGAGAGATGTCAGTCAGTGTGTTACTTAGGCAGGCACAGGCCGTCATAGCCGCGAGTGCTGCTGCATCTATACATTTCAGTTTCTTACATTAATTTGCGAATCTTCATCACATCAGTCACAAATCTATTATAATATTAACCCTAATGCCTCTGAAACAGACATCACAAATATGACAACTTTTCCATATACAGGTGAAACTCGAAAAATTTGAATATCGTGCAAAAGTCCATTTATTTCAGTAAAAGGAATTGCAGCTTAAAATTATAATTTTGTAAAAAGGTTCAATATTCTAGGCTCAAAGTGTCACACTCTAGTCGGCTAATTAATCCATACCCCCTGAGAAAAGGGCACCTCAAAATTGTCACTTTAGGGTTTTTATAAGCTGTAAGCCATAATAAACCAAATTATATGAAATAAAGGCTTGAAATATCTCGCTTTGCATGTAATGAGTCTCTCATATGTTAGTTTCACCTTTTAAGTTGCATTACTGAAATAAATGAACTTTGCACGATATTCTAATTTTTCGAGTTTTACCTGTATAGTGCAACAAAAAATTGCCATATTATTCTACGTCAAGTATTTATATAGTGACATTATGCTTCAGTCTAAATCCAAGTGACAATTTTTTTAAATTTTATTTTAATTTTAATCGTAGTGCTGATAGTTTGCTGCTGTCTGCCTAGAATTTTAAAAAGCATAAAAAATTTGACAGTGCATTTTTAAAACAGGCTTTTTCTTACCACCGGCTACCATCTGTTTACCCATAGCCATATACGTCACTGTCACTGTCTTGACGTTAAAGAGATAGAAAGAGGTTGGATATAGTCCTGCGAGACCTCAGAATGCCATACACATTAATTTAGATTGTATTGAATCTGACGTCCGATTAGATCAGATCCCAAGCAAATTCAGAGAAATTCACCGATCTCTAAGGCCCCTTTCACACGGGCGAGTATTCCGCGCGGATGCGATGCGTGAGGTGAACGCATTGCACCCGCACTGAATACCGACCCATTCATTTCTATGGGGCTGTTCACATGAGCGGTGATTTTCACGCATCACTTATGCGTTGCGTGAAAATCGCAGCATGCTCTATATTCTGCGTTTTTCACGCAACGCAGGCCCCATAGAAGTGAATGGGGTTGCGTGAAAATCGCAAGCATCCGCAAGCAAGTGCGGATGCGGTGCGATTTTCACGTACGGTTGCTAGGAGACGATCGGGATGGAGACCCGATCATTATTATTTTCCCTTATAACATGGTTATAAGGGAAAATTACTATGCATTCTGAATACAGAATGCTTAGTAAAACAGCGCTGGAGGGGTTAAAAAAAATAAAAAATAATTTAACTCACCTTAGTCCACTTGATCGCGATGCCGGCATCTCCTTCTGTCTCCTTTGTTGAATAGGACCTGTGGTGAGCATTAAATACAGGAACAGGACCTTTGATGACGTCACTCCGATGACGTCATTAAAGGTCCTGTTCCTGTATTTAATGCTCACCACAGGTCCTATTCAACAAAGGAGACAGAAGGAGATGCCGGCATCGCGATCAAGTGGACTAAGGTGAGTTAAATTATTTTGTATTTTTTTTAACCCCTCCAGCGCTGTTTTACTAAGCATTCTGTATTCAGAATGCTATTATTTTCCCTTATAACCATGTTATAAGGGAAAATAATACAATCTACAGAACACCGATCCCAAGCCCGAACTTCTGTAAAGAAGTTCGCGTTTGGGTACCAAACATGCGCGATTTTTCTCACGCGAGTGCAAAACGCATTACAATGTTTTGCACTCGCACGGAAAAATCGTGGGTGTTCCCGTAACGCACCCGCACATTTTCCCACAACGCCCGTGTGAACCCAGCCTAAGAGTGAACTATCACTAAATGTCAAATTAAGCTCTGCTACATGCTACATTGTCTTTATGTAGACAGGTTGCTATAAGTATTTAGTAAGACATAGTTTAAGACTAATGTAAAGTGCTGGTCTTGGCTGTATAAAAAGTAATTAAACTCATAAACATGGGAGATGTGTTTCTCCATCTCAGAGTGAACTACCACATTTTCTGCTACAGAGGGGAAATGTGACTGGGAGTTTTCCTGGGGACAATTAATAATTTAGAGGGAGTACATAATTTGGAAACATGTGAAGAATGAATTTTGCAAGACCCAGACTTGGATCATGTAATAATATCAGTAACATAAAAAAAAACATTATAATGAAATCTCATATGTGAAAGTGCCTGACTTATTCATTTAGCCTATACTTAGGAGAATATTATAGTCATAGAGGTTGTATTGGTAGTAATTATATCTAGTCCTTAACACTTTGGTTGCCCACAATCCATCAGCCACACAGGAAAGAACAATTATGCTTAATGGTGCAAACTGTACATAAAAAAATAAAAAGTTAAATGATCTTATCTTGCTAAATCAAGCTTTACAGATGAATGTAAATGTTAAGTCATTTCCTCAGTCTCATGGCAGTGATAACATAGTAAGCCTCAGTATTCCGGAAAATTAAAGATTCAGATAACCAACAGGCCAATACTGCGTTTTACAGCAATCAGTAGACCATGAGTGGCACTACACACTGAGCTTCAGGCTTTATGCATACAGTCATGTTGCAGTTTCCTTTTATATGGAGCCGCAATGCATAGAGCCTTACTGTCCATTCACTTGACTCTGAATTCATATGGAGTCAAGAGGAGGATCTGAATATACAGAGTGAATGAGTGAGCAGTGAGGCATCAGGAAAAACTCATAATCAGTAACAGGCCAAAGTTGGGCAGACAGAGTTTGTGAGAATCAATTAATGGGTCAAAGGTTAGGGTAGGCAGCACAGGGTCAGTATGATAATTAGGTCAGGTCAGACGGCAGAGGCTCTGAATCCAGGAATAAGGCAGAAGTTGGTACACGGGCAGACAAGCAGGTGACAACACCTTTGTAGGATCTAATAAGCTAGTACACCCACAGTATTGCTCAGGCAGAGAATTAGACAAACAGCACAGCATATACACTCACCTAAAGAATTATTAGGAACACCATACTAATACAGGGTTGGACCCCCTTTTGCCTTCAGAACTGCCTTAATTCTACGTGGCATTGATTCAACAAGGTGCTGATAGCATTCTTTAGAAATGTTGGCCCATATTGATAGGATAGCATCTTGCAGTTGATGGAGATTTGAGGGATGCACATCCAGGGCACGAAGCTCCCGTTCCACCACATCCCAAAGATGCTCTATTGGGTTGAGATCTGGTGACTGTGGGGGCCATTTTAGTACAGTGAACTCATTGTCATGTTCAAGAAACCAATTTGAAATGATTTGAGCTTTGTGACATGGTGCATTATCCTGCTGGAAGTAGCCATCAGAGGATGGATACATGTTCTCATTCTGTTTACGCCAAATTCGGACTCTACCATTTGAATGTCTCAACAGAAATCGAGACTCATCAGACCAGGCAACATTTCTCCAGTCTTCAACAGTCCAATTTTGGTGAGCTCGTGCAAATTGTAGCCTCTTTTTCATATTTGTACTGGAGATGAGTGGTACCCGGTGGGGTCTTCTGCTGTTGGAGCCCATCCGCCTCAAGGTTGTGCGTGTTGTGGCTTCACAAATGCTTTGCTGCATACCTCGGTTGTAAGGAGTGGTTATTTTAGTCAACGTTGCTCTTCTATCAGCTTGAATCAGTCGGCCCATTATTTTCTGACCTCTAGCATCCACAAGGCATTTTTGCCCACAGGACTGCCGCATACTGGATGTTTTTCCCTTTTCACACCATTCTTTGTAAACCCTAGAAATGGTTGTGTGTGAAAATCCCAGTAACTGAGCAGATTGTGAAATACTCAGACCGGCCCGTCTGGCACCAACAACCATGCCACGCTCAAAATTGCTTAAATCACCTTTCTTTCCCATTCTGACATTCAGTTTGGAGTTCAGGAGATTGTCTTGACCAGGACCACCCCCCTAAATGCATTGAAGCAACTGCCATGTGATTGGTTGACTAGATAATTGCATTAATGAGAAATAGAACAGGTTTTCCTAATAATTTTAGGTGAGTGTATAGCAGAAGCTGATTAACACATTACAAGCAACCTAGCAGCTGTGCACAGAACCAAAGGAGGGGTTAACACTTGTAATACTGCATAATGAAGTAAGGTAAATGAAGAATACCAGAGTACATTTTCCCCATAAGACACAGAGAGCATTTACACCCAGGCACATTGCTGGAGCATCGAACCTGCAACAGACATGGATTGAGTGGAGCAGTGTCCCTGCCTGTTTAAAGTAGCAGGGCAGTGGTGGGCATGAATCACCAACATAACATTAGGCATATACAGTGGGGGAAATAATTATTTGACCCCTCACTGATTTTGTAAGTTTGTCCAATGACAAAGAAATGAAAAGTCTCAGAACAGTATCATTTCAATGGTAGGTTTATTGTAACAGTGGCAGATAGCACATCAAAAGGAAAATCGAAAAAATAACTTTAAATAAAAGATAGCAACTGATTTGCATTTCATTGAGTGAAATAAGTATTTGAACCCTCTAACAAAAAAAGACTTAATACTTGGTGGAAAAACCCTTGTTTGCAAGCACAGAGGTCAAACGTTTCTTGTAATTGATGACCAAGTTTGCGCACATTTTAGGAGGAATGTTGGTCCACTCCTCTTTGCAGATCATCTCTAAATCCCTAAGGTTTCGAGGCTGTCTCTGTGCAACTCTGAGCTTGAGCTCCCTCCATAGGTTTTCGATTGGATTAAGGTCCGGAGACTGACTAGGCCACTCCATGACCTTAATGTGCTTCTTCTTGAGCCACTCCTTTGTTGCCTTTGCTGTATGTTTTGGGTCATTGTCGTGCTGGAACACCCATCCACGACCCATTTTCAGTTTCCTGGCAGAGGGAAGGAGGTTGTCGCTCAGGATTTCACGATACATGGCTCCGTCCATTTTCCCGTTTATGCAAATAAGTTGTCCTGTGCCCTTAGCAGAAAAACACCCCCAAAGCAAAATGTTTCCACCCCCATGCTTGACGGTGGGGACGGTGTTTTGGGGGTCATAGGCAGCATTTTTCTTCCTCCAAACACAGCGAGTTGAGTTAATGCCAAAGAGCTCTATTTTGGTCTCATCAGACCACAGCACCTTCTCCCAGTCACTCTCTGAATCATTCAGGTGTTCATTGGCAAACTTCAGACGGGCCTGCACATGTGCCTTCCTGAGCAGGGGGACCTTGCGAGCCCTGCAGGATTTTAATCCATTGCGGTGTAATGTGTTTCCAATGGTTTTCTTGGTGACTGTGGTCCCTGCTAATTTGAGGTCATTAACTAACTCCTCCCGTGTAGTTCTAGGATGCTTTTTCACCTTTCTCAGAACCATTGACACCCCACGAGGTGAGATCTTGCGTGGAGCCCCAGAGCGAGGTCGATTGATGTTCATTTTGTGCTCCTTCCATTTTCGAACAATCGCACCAACAGTTGTCACCTTCTCTCCCAGCTTCTTGCTAATGGTTTTGTAGCCCATTCCAGCCTTGTGCAGGTCTACAATTTTGTCTCTGACATCCTTGGACAGCTCTTTGGTCTTTCCCATGTTGGAGAGTTTGGAGTCTGCTTGATTGATTGATTCTGTGGACAGGTGTCTTTTATACAGGTGACTAGTTAAGACAGGTGTCCTTAATGAGGGTGACTAATTGAGTAGAAGTGTCTAACCACTCTGTGGGAGCCAGAACTCTTAATGGTTGGTAGGGGTTCAAATACTTATTTCACTCAATGAAATGCAAATCAGTTGCTATCTTTTATTTAAAGTTATTTTTTCGATTTTCCTTTTGATGTGCTATCTGCCACTGTTACAATAAACCTACCATTGAAATGATACTGTTCTGAGACTTTTCATTTCTTTGTCATTGGACAAACTTACAAAATCAGTGAGGGGTCAAATAATTATTTCCCCCACTGTATATAAAAGCAATTCTGCAATTTTTTTTAATGTTTGTTTGCCATTCACTATGTGGTTTTATTAACCGCTTGCCGTCACACTAACGCCGATAGGCGTCAGTGCGGTGGCACTCTCAGGTCTCAGCGACGCCTATTGGAGTCATCTCGTGAGACCCGAGATTTCCTGTGAACGCACGCTCACAGGAACGCGCGTTAACAGGATTGCGCAGTTCACAAGTTCAACTACAGCGATCATTGGCTGGCAGGCTGTAGATTTTTAAAATAACCAATGAAATGGGTATGTCAGACGCTATTTTGTAAATAGCGTCTGATATACCTGCTACCTGCTCTTCTGGTGGTCCCTTTTGCTTGGATCAACCACTAGAGGACACAGGCAGCTCTGTAAGTAGCACCAATCACCACACATACACTACACCCCCCCTGTCACTTATTAACCCCTTATTAACCCCTGATCACCCCATATATACTCCCTGATCACCCCCTGTCATTGATCACCCCCCTGTAAGGGTCCCTTATCACCGCCAGTTACTTAGCTACTTGTTAGGTAGTTAGAACCCAGCCCACCGCACCACAGTCACTGATTAGTCGCTGATTAGCGTCATCGCTGTCGCTAATCAGCACTAGTACTATATAGTATCTGTAAGTGATCAAGACTGATCGCAATCAGATCTATATCAGTACATTAGGGTCACCTTAGGCTCTGCAAAAAATGCAGTGTTCGCCCGATCAGGCCTGATCTTGTGCGCACACTTGCGTTCAGTCCGCCCCACCACAGTGACAGAATTTTTTTTTTCGGATCACTGCAAAAACTGTAAAATCGCTGCGGCGCTATAAAGATCACTTTTGAGCTTTTTGGATCTTTATTAGCGATCGCAGCTTTACTTCACAAGCACTCCTTTTTACTAGGTAGGTTTGCTCTTTTTCCTGGGTAGTCTCAGAGGAATACCCCCTAAATTTAGTTAGCCCAAAATGTCAAACAAGGGGTATTCCGCTGAAGAGGCCTACAGGATTCTGGCCGTGATGGATGAAAGCGATGGGGACGCCTCACCCGCTGAATCCAGTGGTTCAGAATATGAACCTGTAGACAGCAGTGGCACTCTAAACGCTAGTGAAGATGACGAGGTTGAGGTCCCTGCTATGGTCAGGTGTACCCGATCCCATGTCAGTGTTCTGCATACCCCGCGTGATGAGCCTCATTTGCAGCAGAGTGGTGCTAGCGCTGATCTTTTTTATGGTGCGGCATACACCAGCAGCGCAGCACATCCTGGACCTTCTACCAGCACTGCCGTATTCCCTGGTGAAGTGGCGAGCACCAGAAGGGCAGTTCAAGCTGGCAAACCCAAATTGGCACTCCCCTGCTTCCGCCGCACCCGTATTGCCCCCTTTCACCGCCCAGTCTGGAGTTCACGTGGAGACAGCTCAGTTAGGATCAGCCCTCGAGTTTTTTGAGCTGTTCTTCACCGCGGATCTCTATGACTTAGTTGTGGCAGAAACCAACCGCTACGCCACACAGTATATAACCGCCAATCCGGAAAGCTTCTATGCCCAGCCTTACCGGTGGAAACCAATCATAGTTTCCGAATGTAAAATATTTTTGGGGCTTATCCTCAGCATGGGTCTAACTAAAAAAAATGTATTGCGGTCCTATTGGTCTAAAGACCCAATACATTACATGCCCATGTTCTCTGCTGCTATGTCCAGGGCACGTTTTGAGGTCATAATGCGCTTTATGCATTTCACTGACAATAAAACCCGTCATCCAAGAGGCCACCCTGCTTATGACCAGCTCCACAAAATTCGGCCCCTCATAGACCATTTGTCATCCAGGTTTGCAGATGTGTATACCCCCAATCAGAACATCTGCATAGACGAGTCCCTTGTACATTTTACCGGGTGCCTTGGCATCAAACAGTACATCCCCAGCAAGCGCGCCCGGTATGGGGTCAAACTGTATAAGCTCTCTGAAAGTGCCACAGGCTATACATATCGTTTTAGTGTCTATGAGGGAAAAGACTCAAAACTGGAGCCGGTCGGATGTCCTAACTACCTGGGGAGCAGTGGCAAGATTGTCTGGGACTTGGTGTCACCCTTACTCCACAAGGTGTACCACTTATACGTGGACAATTTTTACACAAGCGTGGCCCTCTTTCGGCACTTACATATAGTCGGAATTCAATGCTGTGGCACCGCGCAACCTAGTCGCCGGGGCATCCCCCAACGGCTCGTTAATACCCGACTTGCACGGGGGGAGAGGGCTGCCTTGTGTGACTAAGAACTGCTCGCGGTGAAGTGGAGGGACAAGAGGGACGTTTACCTTCTGTCCACCATTCACGCAGACACGACAGTACAAATTGAAAGGGCAACTGGAGTCATTGAGAAACCCCTCTCTGTCCACTACTATAACCTTCACATGGGAGGGGTGGACTTCAATGACCAGATGTTGGCTCCCTATTTAGTGTCCCGCCACACCAGACGCTGGTATAAGAAGGTGTCTGTTTATTTAATTCAATTGGCTCTGAATAATAGTTTTGTTCTCTACAGTAAGGCTGGGAGAACGGGATCCTTCCTAAAATTCTAGGAAGAGATCATTTCGGAACTCCTGTATCCAGAAGAATCCGTGCCCCAAGTCCCTGATGTAGTTAGCCGGCTACATGGCAGACACTTCCCGAGTGTCTATCCTGGTACCCCAACTCAGCGTTCCCCAAGAAAAAGATGTCGTGTCTGTAGCAGGGCTGGAATAAGGCGTGACACCACCATTTTTTGTCCTGACTGTCCTGACCAGCCTGCCCTATGCATAGGGGAGTGTTTCCGCAAGTACCACACACAGGTACACTATTAGTGTACGGATCGCGTGACACAGGACAGGCACACAGGGGTCTTAGGGCCCTTTCACACAGACCTGCTACAAACCTCTCCTTTCACCTGGGACAAAGTGCATAATATACCTCGCCACATCTCTGGGCGATTTGCGCTTTGCACATTGTCCCATGGGGAAGGAAAGGTTTGTCCTCTAAAGGTAAAAATAAAATAAAAATCACAGGTAAGCAAAAAAGTTAATTTTCTGTTTCAAATGTTATATAAAGTTTATAAAAGTTGATGTTAATAAATTTATTGCGTTGCGGCCTGTTTTTTTTATATTTTTTTACCTTTATTTTTCAACCAGCTGTAGCACTGATGTGCATTCTGACAGAAGCATTGCGCTGCTGTCAGATTACACAAAAGTCGGTGTATGCGGCGCTGCAAGACGAGATTTCTCCTCTGCAGTAAGAAAGATACGTTTGCCGAGGCTTATGAGCTGAGGGGCGGTGTTCATATGATTTGGCAAACATTTTTTATAAAAAAAAAAAATAATTCTGGCAATGATTTATTCATCCACATCGATTGATGTGAATGGAGAAATCGGGTTTGCCAGGGCATACGAGCTGAAGTAGGTTTGGATGTTGGGCGGAGCTCCTATGTCCTGGCAGACGCCTTTCCCCTCTTTTTTTTTTTTTTGCACATTTTTTGGCAGAGATTTTATTATCCACATTAATCGATGCGAATGAAGAAATCTGTGCCGTTCATTTTTTCTTTCAGCCCACAGGCTGAACGAAAAAAAAAATCTCATTACCCGTATGCTCAATATAAGGAGAATAGGAGAAACTCCTAATGCTGGCCATACATGTAATGATTGTGGAGACCCTCAAATGCCAGGGCAGTACAAACACCCCCCATTTTGGAAAGAAGACACCCCAAGGTATTTGCTGAGGTGCATATTGAGTCCATGAAAGATTGAACTTTTTGTCACAAGTTAACGGAAAGGGAGACTTTGTGAGAAAAAAAAAATATATATCAATTTCCGCTAACTTGTGCCAAAAAAAAAAATCTTCTATAAACTCGCCATTCCCCTCACGGAATACCTTGGGGTGTCTTCTTTCCAAAATGGGGTCACATGTGGGGTATTTATACTGCCCTGGCATTTTAGGGGCCCTAAAGCGTGAGAAGAAGTCTGGAATCCAAATGTCTAAAAATGCCCTCCTAAAAGGTACTCATTGGAATTTGGGACCCTTTGCGCACCTAGGCTACAAAAAAGTGTCACAGATGTGGTATCACCGTACTCAGGAGTAGTAGGGCAATGTGTTTTGGGGTGTCTTTTCACACATACCCATCCTGTGTGTGAGAAATATCTCTGTAATTGACAACTTTTTTTATACAAAGTTGTCAATTTACAGAGATATTTCTCTCACCCAGCATGGGTATATGTAAAAATACACCTCAAAACACATTGCCCTACTTCTTCTGAGTACGGCAATACCACATGTGTGACAATATTTTGCAGCCTAGGTGCATAAAGGGGCCAAAAGTCCAACGAGTACCTTTAGGCTTTACAGGGTTGCTCACAATTTAGCCCCGCCCAAAATGCCAGAACAGTAAACAGACCCCACAAATGACCCCATTTCGGAAAGTAGACACTTAAAGGTATTCACTGAGGGGCATAGTGAGTCCGTGGGAGATTTATTTTTTTTTTGCCAGAAGTTAGCAGAAATAGAAACTTTATATATATTTTTTTTCTCAGAAAGTGTCATTTTCCGCTAACTTGTGAAAAAAAATTAAATCATACATAAACTCACCATGCCCCTCTGCGAATACTTTGGCGTGTCTTCTTTCTAAAAAGGGGTCATTTGGGGGGTATTTATACTATCCTGGCATTCTAGCACCTCAAAAACATGACAGGTGCTCAGAAAGTCAGAGCTGCTTCAAAATGCGGAAATTCAAATTTTTGTACCATAGTTTGTAAACGCTATAACTTTTGCGCAAACCAATAAATATACACTTATTGGATTTTTTTTTATCAAAGACATATAATTCTGACACAAACTTGTATAGAAATGTAATTATATTTGAACAATTTAACCAGAGAAAGTTAAAAATACACTTTTTTTGAGAAAATTGCGGTCTATTTTGATTAATTGCGGGGGAGCAGTATACTTACCGTCCGTGCGGCTCCTGGGGCGCTCCAGAATGACGTCAGAGCGCCCCATGCGCATGGATGACGTGCCATGCGATCACGTGATCCATGCGCGTGGGGCGCCCTGACGTCACTCTGGAGCGCCCTGGGAGCCGCACGGATGGTAAGTATACTGCTCCCCCACTCCCCACTACACTTTACCATGGCTGCCAGGACTTTAGCGTCTTGGCAGCCATGGTAACCATTCAGAAAAAGCCGGATCCAGATTAATGCCTTTCAATGGGCATTAATTCCGGAACCGGACTTGCGGCAAGTGTTCAGGATTTTTGGCCGGAGCAAAAAGCGCAGCATGCTGCAGTATTTTCTCCGGCCAAAAAACGTTCCGGTCCAGAACTGAAGACATCCTGATGCATCCTGAACGGATTTCTCTCCATTCAGAATGCATTAGGATAAAACTGATCAGGATTCTTCCGGTATAGAGCCCCGACGACGGAACTCTATGCCGGAAGAAAAGAACGCAAGTGTGAAAGAGCCCTTATATGGGTTATCATGATTGTGGCAACACACATATATGCATATTGTTGAACAGTTATCCACAATAAAACCTATTTTTTATGGGGGAAAAAGTTTATTTATTTATTTATTTTTTACTGTAAACATGTTTTTTTGTGCACACTTGACTGTTTGCAGCAAACGTGATCAGTTCATTGCTTAGGTATAATGCTTTGATATACTCAAAGCAACCCATCAGCACCCCGTTATTATGTTGTGTGGTGCTAATGGGTGTAACAAATGTAATTTATACATCTTTTCTTTTTTCACTTCCTGTGAACCACTATCGGTATGGGGAGGAAGTGTTATCAGTAACTGACAGCTATCTCTTGCACACTTACAGTGAGGAACAGAAGTATTGGAACACAATGCGATTTTGCAAGTTCTCCCACTTAGAAATCATGGAGGGGTCTGAAATTTACATTGTAGGTGCATTCCCACTCTGAGAGACAGAATAAAATAAAAAAAATAATCAGGAGATCACACTGTATGATTTTTAAAGAATTTATTTGACTTGCACTGCTGAACATAAGTATTTGAACACCTGAGAAAATCAGTGTTAATATTTGGTACAGAAGCCTTTGTTTGCAATTACAGAGGTCAAATGTTTCCTGTAGTTCTTGACCAGGTTTGCACACATTGCAACAGGGATTTTGGCCCACTCCTCCACACAGATCTCCTCTAGATCTGTCATGTTTCGGGGCTGTCGCTGAACAACACAGAGTTTCAGCTCCCTCCAAAGAAGTTCTATTGGATTTAGGTCTGGAGACTGGCTAGGCCACTCCAGAACCTTGATATGCTTCTTACAGAGCCACTCCTTGGTTATCCTGGCTGTGTGCTTCGGGTCGTTGTCACGTTGGAAGACCCAGCCACGACCCATCTTCAATGCTCTGACTGAGGGAAGGAGGTTGTTGCTCAAAATCTCACAATAAATGGCCCCATTCATCCTCTCCTTAATACAGTGCAGTCGTCCTGTCCCCTTCGCAGAAAAGCATCCCCAAAGCATGATGTTACCACCCCCATGCTTCACAGTAGGGATGGTGTTCTTGGGATGCAACTCATCCTTCTTTTTCCTCCAAACACGACGAGTGAACTTTAGACCAAAAAGTTCTACTTTGGTCTCATCTGACCACATAACTTTCTCCCATGCCTCCTCTGGATCATCCAGATGGTCATTGTCAAACTTCAGACGTGCCTGGACATGTGTTGACTTGAGCAGGTGAACCTTCCGTGCAATGCATGATTTGAAACCATGATGGCGTAGTGTTCTACCGACAGTGACCTTTG
Source organism: Bufo bufo (assembly GCF_905171765.1). NCBI lineage: Eukaryota > Metazoa > Chordata > Amphibia > Anura > Bufonidae > Bufo > Bufo bufo. The sequence continues at coordinate 607,212,980 of NC_053391.1, forward strand.
AAACTGTGGTCCCAGCTCTCTTCATGTCATTGACCAGCTCCTCCCTTGTAGTTCTGGGCTGATTCCTCACCTTTCTTATCATCAGTGATACCCCACGAGGTGAGATCTTGCATGGAGCCCCAGTCCGAGGGAGACTGACAGTCGTCTTTAGCCTCTTCCATTTTCTAACAATTGCTCCAAGAGTTGATCTATTTTCACCAAGCTGCTTGGCAATTGCCCCGTAGCCCTTTCCAGCCTTGTGGAGGTCCACAATTTTGTCTCTGGTGTCTTTTGACAGCTCTTTGGTCTTGCCCATGGTAGTAGTTGGCGTCTGACTGACTGTGGGGTGGACAGGTTCCTTTAAAGTTCTCAGACAGGTGCTATTAAGTTAGATTAATGAGTGGAGTAGAGGTGGACTTTTTAAAGGCACAGTAAAAGGTCTTTCTTTGAGAACGAGAATTCTTGCTGTTTCTCAGGTGTTCAAATACTTATGTTCAGCAGTGCAAGACAAATAAATTCTTTAAAAATCATACAATGTGATTTCCTGTTTTTTTATTTTTTATTTATTCTGTCTCTCAGAGTGGGAATGCACCTAAAATGTGAATTTCAAACCCCTCCATGATATATAAGTGGGAGAACTTGCAAAATCGCAGGGTGTTCAAATACTTCTGTTCCTCACTGTATACACACAATGCCATCCATCACTTATAATACCCTGTACCGATAGCTGTTCACAGAAAGTGAGAAAAGCAAAGCTAGAATGTAGAAATTACAGGTTTTACTGAATCTCCTGCTGCTCTATAACATGCCTACAGATTGCATCCCATTTTGTGGTGACAGGCCCTCTTTAATAGAGCCCACAAAATGTCAACCAAAAAGTAAGAGCAAAAGCTCATAACTAATTTATCCAGCTTATAAAACTGCCAAGAGCTGGAGAGTCATCTTTTAGTGTTAAGTACAGGAGTTTTTTCAGGTCCTGCACAGTACATATGGTGGACCAAAAAAAATATATGGAGCCATCCTCACCTGGTGCCAAAAAGATCAGTGCATTCTGGTACACATAGATAGCTGCATAGAATATACAGCACTCTACTGTAGAGAGTCTCTATTTGATTGCAAATCAGAGCATGCATTTCAGTAATACAAGTATTTTACCATGAAATGCCTTTGTTGGTTAGCTGGATCCCACAGTTAATTCCATGTGTCACAAATTGAGGCACTTACTTAATATGTAGATGTAGTTTCTGATCATTTGGACTCCATTGTGTTTCTGTCCATTTAAACTACATTTTGTTTCTGTTATAATCTTTGCATACTTTGTCAAGGTTGTTTTGGGATTCTGACTTACTGCAGACCTGGGAACTGGCGGCTCCAAGATCTGGGATGATAGCAGATAAACAACACATACACATTGAAATTTTTAGAGCACATACGCTGGCTACATTCCAGTAGGTAATAAAGCTTTTTTGTTTAAACAGTATATAAGTTGTATCCCTTCAGGGCAGAGCTCAGAAGCTCATCCTACAAAGATACGTCTTTCATAGGGACCTAATCTGTGTTTTCCTGATTGAGACTCTGACTGCTTTCATTGTAAAGGGCTTCCCAGCTGATATGTTGCTATCAGATGATGTTAACTCAATTAGTGATGTAAGTGCCCTCATTCTGGATGTAGTCAGGGCTCCACTTGACATGTTTATGTAATTGTTTATGTTCTTTATCCTTTGTACGGTATATAGATAAGTGCAAAAGAAGGACATTATATCGTATATATATATATATATATACACACTCACCTAAAGAATTATTAGGAACACCATACTAATACGGTGTTGGACCCCCTTTTGCCTTCAGAACTGCCTTAATTCTACGTGGCATTGATTCAACAAGGTGCTGATAGCAATATTTAGAAATGCTGGCCCATATTGATAGGATAGCATCTTGCAGTTAATGGAGATTTGAGGGATGCACATCCAGGGCACGAAGCTCCCGTTCCACCACATCCCAAAGATGCTCTATTGGGTTGAGATCTGGTGACTGTTGGGGCCATTTTAGTACAGGGAACTCATTGTCATGTTCAAGAAACCAATTTGAAATGATTCGAGCTTTGTGACATGGTGCATTATCCTGCTGGATGTAGCCATCAGAGGATGGATACATGTTCTCATTCTGTTTACGCCAAATTCGGACTCTACCATTTGAATGTCTCAACAGACCAGGCAACATTTTTCCAGTCTTCAACAGTCCAATTTTGGCGAGCTCGTGCAAATTGTAGCCTTTTTTTCCTATTTGTAGTGAAGATGAGTGGTACCCGGTGGGGTCTTCTGCTGTTGTAGCCCATCCGCCTCAAGGTTGTGCGTGTTGTGGCTTCACAAATGCTTTGCTGCATACCTCGGTTGTAACGAGCGGTTATTTCAGTCAACGTTGCTCTTCTATCAGCTTGAATCAGTCGGCCCATTCTCCTCTGACCTCTAGCATCCACAAGGCATTGTTGCCCACAGGACTGCCGCATACTGGATGTTTTTCCCTTTTCACACCATTCTTTGTAAACCCTAGAAATGGTTGTGCGTGAAAATCCCAGTAACTGAGCAGATTGTGAAATACTCAGACTGGCCCGTCTGGCACCAACAACCATGCCACGCTCAAAATTGCTTAAATCACCTTTCTTTCCCATTCTGACATTCAGTTTGGAGTTCAGGAGATTGTCTTGACCAGGACCACCCCCCTAAATGCATTGAAGCAACTGCCATGTGATTGGTTGACTAGATAATTGCATTAATGAGAAATAGAGCAGGTGTTCCTAATAATTCTTTAGGTGAGTGTATATATATATATATATATATATATATATATATATATACAGTTGCAAGAAAAAGTATGTGAACCCTTTGGAATAATATGGATTTCTGCACAAATTGGTCATAAAATGTGATCTGATCTTCATCTAAGTCACAACAATAGACAATCACAGTCTGCTTAAACTAATAACACACAAAGAATTAAATGTTACCATGTTTTTATTGAACACACCATGTAAACATTCACAGTGCAGGTGGAAAAAGTATGTGAACCCCTAGACTAATGACATCTCCAAGAGCTAATTGGAGTGAGGTGTCAGCCAACTGGAGTCCAATCAATGAGATGAGATTGGAGGTGTTGGTTACAGCTGCCCTGCCCTATAAAAAAACACACACCAGTTCTGGGTTTGCTTTTCACAAGAAACATTGCCTGATGTGAATGATGCCTCGTACAAAAGAGCTCTAAGAAGACCTACAATTAAGAATTGTTGACTTGCATAAAGCTGGAAAGGGTTATAAAAGTATCTCCAAAAGCCTTGCTGTTCATCAGTCCACGGTAAGACAAATTGTCTATAAATGGAGAAAGTTCAGCACTGCTGCTACTCTCCCTAGGAGTGGCCGTCCTGTAAAGATGACTGCAAGAGCACAGCCCAGACTGCTCAATGAGGTGAAGAAGAATCCTAGAGTGTCAGCTAAAGACTTACAAAAGTCTCTGGCATATGCTAACATCACTGTTAGAGAATGTACGATACGTAAAACACTAAACAAGAATGGATTTCATGGGATGATACCACAGAGGAAGCCACTGCTGTCCAAAAAAAAACATTACTGCACGTTTACAGTTTGCACAAGAGCACCTGGATGTTCCACAGCAGTACTGGCAAAATATTCTATGGACAGATGAAACCAAAGTTGAGTTGTTTGGAAGAAACACACAACACTATGTGTGGAGAAAAAGAGGCACAGCACAACAACATCAATACCTCATCCCAACTGTGAAGTATGGTGGTGGGGGCATCATGGTTTGGGGCTGCTTTGCTGGGTCAGGGCCTGGACGGATTGCTATCATCAAAGGAAAAACGAATTCCCAAGTTTATCAAGACATTTTGCAGGAGAACTTAAGGCCATCTGTCCACCAGGTGAAGTTCGAAAGAAGATGGGTGTTGCAACAGGACAACGACCCAAAGCATAGAACTAAATCAACAACAGAATGGCTTAAACAGAAGAAAATACGCCTTCTGGAGTGGTCCAGTCAGAGTCCTGACCTCAACCCGATTGAGATGCTGTGGCATGACCTCAAGAAAGCGATTCACAACAGACATCCCAGGAATATTGCTGAACTGAAACAGTTCTGTAAAGAGGAATGGTCAAGAATTACTCCTGACCGTTGTGCACGTCTGATCTGCAACTACAGGAAATGTTTGGTTGAAGTTATTGCTGCCAAAGGAGGTTCAACCAGTTATTAAATCCAAGGGTTCACATACTTTTTCCACCTGCACTGTGAATGTTTACATGGTGTGTTCAATAAAAACATTTTAACATTTAATTCTTTGTGTGTTATTAGTTTAAGCAGACTGTGATTGTCTATTGTTGTGACTTAGATGAAGATCAGATCCCATTTTATGACCAATTTGTGCAGAAATCCATATCATTCCAAAGGGTTCACATACTTTTTCTTGCAACTGTATTATTATTTTTATTTTTTTTAATAAAATCCTATTAACCTTCATTTAAAGTGTACAGTCGTGGCCAAAAGTTTTGAGAATTACATAAATATTGGAAATTGGAAAAGTTGCTGCTTAAGTTTTTATAATAGCAATTTGCATACAGTATATCCAGAATGTTATGAAGAGTGATCAGATGCATTGCATAGTCCTTCTTTGCCATGAAAATTAACTTAATCCCCAAAAAAACTTTCCACTGCATTTCATTGCTATCATTAAAGGACCTGCTGAGATCATTTCAGTAATCGTCTTGTTAACTCAGGTGAGAATGTTGACGAGCACAAGGCTGGAGATCATTATGTCAGGCTGATTGGGTTAAAATGGCAGACTTGACATGTTAAAAGGAGGGTGATGCTTGAAATCATTGTTCTTCCATTGTCAACCATGGTGACCTGCAAAGAAACGCGTGCAGCCATCATTGCGTTGCTATAAAATGGCTTCACAGGCAAGGATATTGTGGCTACTAAGATTGCACCTCAATCAACAATTTCTAGGATCATCAAGAACTTCAAGGAAAGAGGTTCAATTCTTGTTATGAAGGCTTCAGGGCGTCCAAGAAAGTCCAGCAAGTGCCAGGATCGTCTCCTAAAGAGGATTCAGCTGCGGGATCGGAGTGCCACCAGCTTGCTCAGAAATGGCAGCAGGCAGGTGTGAGCGCATCTGCACGCACAGTGAGGCGAAGACTTTTGGAAGATGGCCTGGTGTCAAGAAGGGCAGCAAAGAAGCCACTTCTCTCCCAAAAAAACATCAGGGATAGATTGATCTTCTGCAGAAAGTATGGTGAATGGATTGCTGAGGACTGGGGCAAAGTCATATTCTCCGATGAAGCCTCTTTCCGATTGTTTGGGGCATCTGGAAAAAGGCTTGTCCGGAGAATAAAAGGTGAGCGCTATCATCAGTCCTGTGTCATGCCAACAGTAAAGCATCCTGAGACCATTCATGTGTGGGGTTGCTTCTCATCGAAGGGAGTGGACTCACTCACAATATTGCCCAAAAACACAGCCATGAATAAAGAATGGTACCAAAACACCCTCCAACAGCAACTTCTTACAACAATCCAACAACAGTTTGGTGAAGAACAATGCATTTTCCAGCACGATGGAGCACCGTGCCATAAGGCAAAAGTGATAATTAACCACTTAAGGACCACAGGTTTATACCCCCCTAAAGACCAGGCCCTTTTTTACAAATCGGCACTCCACAACTTTAGCTGTTTATTGCTCGGTCATGCAACTTACCACCCAAATGAATTTTACCTCCTTTTCTTCTCACTAATAGAGCTTTCATTTGGTTTTATTTCATTGCTGCTGACATTTTTACTTTTTTTGTTATTAATCGAAATTTAACTATTTTTTTGCAAAAAAATGACATTTTTCAGTTGCAAAATTTTGCAAAAAAAACGACATCCATATATAAATTTTTCTGTAAATTTATTGTTCTACATGTCTTTGATAAAAAAAAAATGTTTGGGTAAAAAAAAAATGGTTTGGGTAAAAGTTATAGCGTTTACAAACTATGGTACAAAAATATGAATTTCCGCTTTTTGAAGCAGCTCTGACTTTCTGAGCACCTGTCATGTTTCCTGAGGTCCTACAATGCCCAGACAGTACAAACACTTCACAAATGACCCCATTTCGGAAAGTAGACACCCTAAGGTATTCGCTGATGGGCATAGTGAGTTCATAGAACTTTTTATTTTTTGTCACAAGTTAGTGGAAAATGATAATTTTTTTTATTTTTATTTTTTCTTACAAAGTCTAATATTCCACTAACTTGTGACAAAAAATAAAAACTTCTATGAACTCACTATGCCCATCAGCGAATACCTTGGGGTGTCTTCTTTCCAAAATGGGGTCACTTGTGGGGTAGTTATACTGCCCTGGCATTCTAGGGGCCCAAATGTGTGGTAAGTAGTTTGAAATCAAAATGTGTAAAAAATGACCGGTGAAATCCGAAAGGTGCTCTTTGGAATGTGGGCCCCTTTGCCCACCTAGGCAGCAAAAAAGTGCCATAAAAAAATGGGAAAAGTTGTCTTTTGCCAAGATATTTCTCTCACCCAGCATGGGTATATGTAAAATGACACCCCAAAACACATTCCCCAACTTCTCCTGAGTACGGATATACCACATGTGTGACACTTTTTTGCAGCCTAGGTGGGCAAAGGGGCCCATATTCCAAAGAGCACCTTTCGGATTTCACTGGTCATTTTTTACACATTTTGATTTCAAACTTCTTACCACACATTTGGGCCCCTAGAATGCCAGGGCAGTATAACTACCCCACAAGTGACCCCATTTTGGAAAGAAGACACCCCCAGGTATTTCGTGATGGGCATAGTGAGTTCATGGAAGTTTTTATTTTTTGTCACAAGTTAGTGGAAAATGATAATTTTTTTTATTTTTATTTTTTCTTACAAAGTCTAATATTCCACTAACTTGTGACAAAAAATAAAAACTTCTATGAACTCACTATGCCCATCAGCGAATACCTTGGGGTGTCTTCTTTCCAAAATGGGGTCACTTGTGGGGTAGTTATACTGCCCTGGCATTCTAGGGGCCCAAATGTGTGGTAAGTAGTTTGAAATCAAAATGTGTAAAAAATGACCGGTGAAATCCGAAAGGTGCTCTTTGGAATGTGGGCCCCTTTGCCCACCTAGGCAGCAAAAAAGTGCCATAAAAAAATGGGAAAAGTTGTCTTTTGCCAAGATATTTCTCTCACCCAGCATGGGTATATGTAAAATGACACCCCAAAACACATTCCCCAACTTCTCCTGAGTACGGATATACCACATGTGTGACACTTTTTTGCAGCCTAGGTGGGCAAAGGGGCCCATATTCCAAAGAGCACCTTTCGGATTTCACTGGTCATTTTTTACACATTTTGATTTCAAACTTCTTACCACACATTTGGGCCCCTAGAATGCCAGGGCAGTATAACTACCCCACAAGTGACCCCATTTTGGAAAGAAGACACCCCCAGGTATTTCGTGATGGGCATAGTGAGTTCATGGAAGTTTTTATTTTTTGTCACAAGTTAGTGGAATATGAGACTTTGTAAGGGAAAAAAAAAAAAATCATAATTTTCCGCTAACTTGTGACAAAAAATATTAAATTCTAGGAACTCGCCATGCCCCTCACGGAATACCTTGGGGTGTCTTCTTTCCAAAATGGGGTCACTTGTGGGGTAGTTATACTGCCCTGGCATTTTCCAGGGGCCCTAATGTGTGGTAAGTAGGTAAATGACCTGTGAAATCCTAAAGGTGCTCTTTGGAATGTGGGCCCCTTTGCCCACCTAGGCTGCAAAAAAGTGTCACACATGTGGTATCGCCGTATTCAGGAGAAGTTGGGCAATGTGTTTTGGGGTGTCTTTTTACATATACTCATGCTGGGTGAGAGAAATATCTCGACAAAAGACAACTTTTCCCATTTTTTTATACAAAGTTGGCATTTGACCAAGATATTTATCTCACCCAGCATGGGTATATGTAAAATGACACCCCAAAACACATTGCCCAACTTCTCCTGAGTACGGCGATACCAGATGTGTGACACTTTTTTGCAACCTAGATGCGCAAAGGGGCCCACATTCCTTTTATGAGGGCATTTTTAGACATTTGGATCCCAGTCTTCTTCTCACGCTTTAGGGCCCCTAAAATTCCAGGGCAGTATAAATACCCCACATGTGACCCCATTTTGGAAAGAAGACACCCCAAGGTATTCAATGAGGGGCATGACGAGTTCATAGAATTTTTTTTTTTTGGCACAAGTTAGCGGAAATTAATTTTAGTTATTTTTTTCTCACAAAGTCTCCCTTTCCGCTAACTTGGGACAAAAACTTCAATCTTTCATGGACTCAATATGCCCCTCACGGAATACCTGGGGGTGTCTTCTTTCCGAAATGGGGTCACATGTGGGGTATTTATACTGCCCTGGCATTCTAGGGGCCCTAAAGCGTGAGAAGAAGTCTGGAATATAAATGTCTAAAAAAATTTACGCATTTGGATTCTGTGAGGGGTATGGTGAGTTCATGTGAGATTTAATTTTTAAATTAATAATAATTTCCGCTAACTTGGGCCAAAAAAATGTCTGAATGGACAGAGGGGTGAAAATGTAAGGACAGAGGGGTGATCAATGACAGGGGGGTGATCAATGACAGGGGGGTGATCAATGACAGGGGGGTGATCAGGGAGTCTATATGGGGTGATCACCCCCCTGTCATTGATCACCCCCCCTATAAGGCTCCATTCAGATGTCCGTATGTGTTTTGCGGATCCGATCCATGTATCCGTGGATCCGTAAAAATCATACGGACATCTGAATGCAGCCTGACAGGGGGGGTGATCAATGACAGGGGGGGTGATCAATGACAGGGGGGGTGATCAGGGAGTCTATATGGGGTGATCACCCCCCCTGGAAGGCTCCAGGGAGACGCCTGTATGTGTTTTGCGGATCCGATCCATCTATCAGTGGATCCGTAAAAATCATGCGGACGTCTGAATGGAGCTTTACAGGGGGGTGATCAATGACAGGGGGAAATCAATGACAGGGGGGTGATCAGGGAGTCTATATGGGGTGATCACCACAGTCATTGATCACGCCCCTGTAAGGCTCCATTCAGACGTCCGTATGCGTTTTGCGGATCCGATCCATCTATCAGTTGATCCGTAAAAATCATGCGGACGTCTGAACGGAGCTTTACAGGGGGTTGATCAATGACAGGGGGGTAATCAATAACAGGGGGGTGATCAGGGAGTCTATATTGGGTGATCACCACAGTCATTGATCACGCCCCTGTAAGGCTCCATTCAGACGTCCGTATGCGTTTTGCGGATCCGATCCATCTATCAGTAGATCCGTAAAAATCATGCGGACATCTGAATGGAGCTTTACAGGGGGGTGATCAATGACAGGGGGGTGATCAGGGAGTCTATATGGGGTGATCACCACAGTCATTGATCATGCCCCTGTAAGGCTCCATTCAGACGTCCGTATGCGTTTTGCGGATCCGATCCATCTATCAGTGGATCCGTAAAAATCATGCGGACATCTGAATGGAGCTTTACAGGGGGGTGATCAATGACAGGGGGGTAATCAATGACAGGGGGGTGATCAGGGAGTCTATATGGGGTGATCAGGGGTGATCAAGGGTGAATAAGGGGTTAATAAGTGACAGGGGGGGTGTAGTGTAGTGGTGCTTGGTGCAACATATTACTGAGCTACCTGTGTCCTCTGGTGGTCGATCCAAACAAAGGGACCACCAGAGGACCAGGTAGCAGGTATATTAGACGCTGTTATCAAAACAGCGTCTAATATACCTGTTAGGGGTTAAAAAAAACATATCTCCAGCCTGCCAGCGAACGATCGCCGCTGGCAGGCTGGAGATCCACTCTCTTACCTTCCTTTCCTGTGAGCGCGCGCGCCTGTGTGCGCGCGTTCACAGGAAATCTCGGCTCACGCGAGATGACGCCAATCGGCGTTAGCGTAGCCTGGGGGAGCCGCCGCGATGACGCCTTTTGGCGTTACAGTTGCGGCAAGTGGTTAAGTGGCTCGGGGACCAAAACGTTGACATTTTGGGTCCATGGACTGGAAACTCCCCAGATCTTTATCCCATTGTGAACTTGTGGTCAATCCTCAAGAGGCGGGTGGACAAACAAAAACCCACTAATTCTGACAAACTCCAAGAAGTGATTATGAAAGAATGGGTTGCTATTAGGGATGAGCGAACCCGAACTGTATAGTTCGGGTTCGTACCGAATTTTGGGGTGTCCGTGACACGGACCCGAACCCGAACATTTTCGTAAAAGTCCGGGTTCGGTGTTCGGCGCTTTCTTGGCGCTTTTTGAAAGGCTGCAAAGCAGCCAATCAACAAGCGTCATACTACTTGGCCCAAGAGGCCATCACAGCCATGCCTACTATTGGCATGGCTGTGATTGGCCAGTGCACCATGTGACCCAGCCTCTATTTAAGCTGGAGTCACGTAGCGCCGCACGTCACTCTGCTATGATCAGTATAGGGAGAGGTTGCAGCTGCGACGTTAGGGCGAGATTAGGCAGATTAACTCCTCCAAAAGACTTCATTCTGTGATCGATCTGCAGCTGTGGATCATTGAAGTGCTATTATTGACTTGCTCACTTTTTTGAGGCTGCCCAGAGCGTTTTTAGATCACTTTTTTTCTGGGGTGATCGGCGGCCATTTTGTGACTTGTGGTGCGCCAGCACGAGCTATCACCAAGTGTATTTAACCATCGATAGTGTGGTTATTTTGTGCTATATCCTACATCAGCTGCAGGCTGAGCCTGTGTCACTGAAGTGCATTTAACCATCAACAGTCTGGTTATTTTTTGGCCATATACTACATCAGCTGCAGGCTGAGCCTGTTTCACCCAAGTGCATTTAACCATCAACAGTCTGATTATTTTTTTAGCCATATACTACATCAGCTGCAGGCTGAGCCTGTGTCACCGAAGTGCATTTAACCATCAACAGTCTGGTTATTTTTTGGCCATATATTACATCAGGGGCAAGTTGAGCCTGTCACCCAGCGCCTAAAAAATAGACCTGACATTTCTATTCAACCAAATCTGCACAGTTTTAGCTGGTCAAGTTATTTGTAGTGACCGTCAAAGCAGACTTTTTGTTCTGGGTTGAAAAAGCATTCCCAAATTTGCCATTCTGAAAATAACTAGTTTGTGGTATTTCAGGCCTACTTGAAATCTATCCCAAAAAGAAAATCTTACATTGAAGTTATTGATAGTATCATTCAGAAAAACCTAAGACACACGCTAGCGTGCTGATAGAAGTGTCATTCTGTGATTAAACCTATAACTGTCACACAGCGCAAAAAAAAACAGGTCTCACATCTCTATTCAACCAAATCTGCACAGTTTTAGCTGGTCAAGTTATTTGTAGTGACCGTCAAAGCAGACTTTTTGTTCTGGGTTGAAAAAGCATTCCCAAATTTGCCATTCTGAAAATAACTAGTTTGTGGTTTTTCAGGCCTACTTGAAATCTATCCCAAAAAGAAAATCTTACATTGAAGTTATTGATAGTATCATTCAGAAAAACCTAAGACACACGCTAGCGTGCTGATAGAAGTGTCATTCTGTGATTAAACCTATAACTGTCACACAGCGCAAAAAAAAACAGGTCTCACATCTCTATTCAACCAAATCTGCACAGTTTTAGCTGGTCAAGTTATTTGTAGTGACCGTCAAAGCAGACTTTTTGTTCTGGGTTGAAAAAGCATTCCCAAATTTGCCATTCTGAAAATAACTAGTTTGTGGTATTTCAGGCCTACTTGAAATCTATCCCAAAAAGAAAATCTTACATTGAAGTTATTGATAGTATCATTCAGAAAAACCTAAGACACACGCTAGCGTGCTGATAGAAGTGTCATTCTGTGATTAAACCTATAACTGTCACACAGCGCAAAAAAAAACAGGTCTCACATCTCTATTCAACCAAATCTGCACAGTTTTAGCTGGTCAAGTTATTTGTAGTGACCGTCAAAGCAGACTTTTTGTTCTGGGTTGAAAAAGCATTCCCAAATTTGCCATTCTCAAAATTGTGGTGAACGGGAACAATGAGGAAAACATCTAATAAGGGACGCGGACGTGGACATGGTCGTGGTGGTGTTAGTGGACCCTCTGGTGCTGGGAGAGGACGTGGCCGTTCTGCCACAGCCACACGTACTAGTGAACCAACTACCTCAGGTCCCAGTAGCCAGCAGAATTTACAGCGATATTTGGTGGGGCCCAATGCCGTTCTAAGGATGGTAAGGCCTGAGCAAGTACAGGCATTAGTCAATTGGGTGGCCGAGAGTGGATCCAGCACGTTCACATTATCTCCCACCCAGTCTTCTGCAGAAAGCGCACAGATGGCGCATGAAAACCAAGTTCATCGGTCTGTCACATCACCCCCATGCATATCAGGGAAACTGTCTGAGCCTCAAGTTATGCAGCAGTCTCTTATGCTGTTTGAAGACTCTGCTGCCAGGGTTTCCCAAGGGCATCCACCTAGCCCTTCCCCAGGGGTGGAAGAGATAGAATGCACTAACGCACAACCACTTATTTTTCCTGATGATGAGGACATGGGAATACCACCTCAGCACGTCTCTGATGATGACGAAACACAGGTGCCAACTGCTGCGTCTTTCTGCAGTGTGCAGACTGAACAGGAGGTCAGGGATCAAGACTGGGTGGAAGACGATGCAGGGGACGATGAGGTCCTAGACCCCACATGGAATGAAGGTCGTGCCACTGACTTTCACAGTTCGGAGGAAGAGGCAGTGGTGAGACCGAGCCAACAGCGTAGCAAAAGAGGGAGCAGTGGGAAAAATCAGAACACCCGCCGCCAAGAGACTCCGCCTGCTACTGACCGCCGCCATCTGGGACCGAGCACCCCAAAGGCAGCTTCAAGGAGTTCCCTGGCATGGCACTTCTTCAAACAATGTGCTGACGACAAGACCCGAGTGGTTTGCACGCTGTGCCATCAGAGCCTGAAGCGAGGCATTAACGTTCTGAACCTTAGCACAACCTGCATGACCAGGCACCTGCATGCAAAGCATGAACTGCAGTGGAGTAAACACCTTAAAAACAAGGAAGTCACTCAGGCTCCCCCTGCTACATCTTCTGCTGCTGCCGCCTCGGCCTCTTCTGCTGCTGCTGCCGCCGCCTCGGCCTCTTCCTCCGCCTCTGGAGGAACGTTGGCACCTGCCGCCCAGCAAACATGGGATGTACCACCAACACCACCACCTGCGTCACCAAGCATCTCAACCATGTCACACGGCAGCGTTCAGCTCTCCATCTCACAAACATTTGAGAGAAAGCGTAAATTCTCACCTAGCCACCCTCGATCCCTGGCCCTGAATGCCAGCATTTCTAAACTACTGGCCTATGAAATGCTGTCATTTAGGCTGGTGGACACACACAGCTTCAAACAGCTCATGTCACTTGCTGTCCCACAGTATGTTGTTCCCAGCCGCCACTACTTCTCTAAGAGAGCCGTGCCTTCCCTGCACAAACAAGTGTCCAATAAAATCAAGTGTGCACTGCGCAACGCCATCTGTGGCAAGGTCCACCTAACCACAGATACGTGGACCAGTAAGCACGGCCAGGGACGCTATATCTCCCTAACTGCACACTGGGTAAATGTAGTGGCGGCTGGGCCCCAGGCGGAGAGCTATTTCGCGCACGTCCTTCCGCCGCCAAGGATCGCAGGGCAACATTCTTTGCCTCCTGTCTCCTCCTCCTCCTACTCAGCTTCCTCCTCCTCTTCTTCCACCTGCTCATCCAGTCAGCCACACACCTTCACCACCAACTTCAGCACAGCACGGGGTAAACGTCAGCAGGCCATTCTGAAACTCATATGTTTGGGGGACAGGCCCCACACCGCACAGGAGTTGTGGCGGGGTATAGAACAACAGACCGACGAGTGGTTGCTGCCGGTGAGCCTCAAGCCCGGCCTGGTGGTGTGCGATAATGGGCGAAATCTCGTTGCAGCTCTGGGACTAGCCGGTTTAACGCACATCCCTTGCCTGGCGCATGTGCTGAATTTGGTGGTGCAGAAGTTCATTCGCAACTACCCCGACATGTCAGAGCTGCTGCATAAAGTGCGGGCCGTCTGTTCGCGCTTCCGGCGTTCACACCCTGCCGCTGCTCGCCTGTCTGCGCTACAGCGTAACTTCGGCCTTCCCGCTTACCGCCTCATATGCGACGTGCCCACCAGGTGGAACTCCACCTTGCATATGCTGGACAGACTGTGCGAGCAGCAGCAGGCCATAGTGGAGTTTCAGCTGCAGCACGCACGGGTCAGTCGCACTGCGGATCAGACCCACTTCACCACCAATGACTGGGCCTCCATGCGAGACCTGTGTGCCCTGTTGCGCTGTTTCGAGTACTCCACCAACATGGCCAGTGGCGATGACGCCGTTATCAGCGTTACAATACCACTTCTATGTCTCCTTGAGAAAACACTTAGGGCGATGATGGAAGAGGAGGTGGCCCAGGAGGAAGAGGAGGAAGAGGGGTCATTTTTAGCACTTTCAGGCCAGTCTCTTCAAAGTGACTCAGAGGGAGGTTTTTTGCAACACCAGAGGCCAGGTACAAATGTGGCCAGACAGGGCCCACTACTGGAGGACGAGGAGGACGAGGATGAGGAGGAGGTGGAGGAGGATGAGGATGAAGCATGTTCACAGCGGGGTGGCACCCAAAGCAGCTCGGGCCCATCACTGGTGCGTGGCTGGGGGGAAACACAGGACGATGACGATACGCCTCCCACAGAGGACAGCTTGTCCTTACCTCTGGGCAGCCTGGCACACATGAGCGACTACATGCTGCAGTGCCTGCGCAACGACAGCAGAGTTGCCCACATTTTAACGTGTGCAGACTACTGGGTTGCCACCCTGCTGTATCCCCGGTACAAAGACAATGTGCCCACCTTACTTCCTACACTGGAGCGTGATAGGAAGATGCGCGAGTACAAGCGCTCGTTGGTAGACGCGCTACTGAGAGCATTCCCAAATGTCACAGGGGAACCAGTGGAAGCCCAAGGCGAAGGCAGAGGAGGAGCAAGAGGTCGCCAACGCAGCTGTGTCACGGCCAGCTCCTCTGAGGGCAGGGTTAGCATGGCAGAGATGTGGAAAAGTTTTGTCACCACGCCACAGCTAACTGCACCACCTCCTGATACGGAACGTGTTAGCAGGAGGCAACATTTCACTAACATGGTGGAACAGTACCTGTGCACACCCCTCCACGTACTGACTGATGGTTCGGCCCCATTCAACTTCTGGGTCTCCAAATTGTCCACGTGGCCAGAGCTAGCCTTTTATGCCTTGGAGGTGCTGGCCTGCCCGGCGGCCAGCGTTTTGTCTGAACGTGTATTCAGCACGGCAGGGAACGTCATTACAGACAAACGCAGCCGCCTGTCTACAGCCAATGTGGACAAGCTGACGTTCATAAAAATGAACCAGGCATGGATCCCACAGGACCTGTCCATCCCTTGTGCAGATTAGATATTAACTACCTCCCCTTAACAATATATTATTCTACTCCAGGGCACTTCCTCATTCAATACTATTTTTAATTTCATTTTACCATTATATTGTGGGGCAACCCAAAGTTGAATGAACCTCTCCTCTGTTTGGGTGCCGGGGCCTAAATGTGTGACAGTGGCCTGTTCCAGTGGTGGGTGACGTGAAGCCTGATTCTCTGCTATGAGATGAATACAGATTCTGCGCTGACATAAGGCCAGATTCTCTGTTACGGGACCTCTCTCCTCTGCCTGGGTGCCTGGGCCTAAATGTGTGACAGTGGCCTGTTCCAGTGGTGGCTGACGTGAAGCCTGATTCTCTGCTATGACATGAAGACAGATTCTGCGCTGACATAAGGCCAGATTCTCTGTTACGGGACCGCTCTCCTCTGTCTGGGTGCCGGGGCCTAAATGTTTGACAGTGGCCTGTTCCAGTGGTGGGTGACGTGAAGCCTGATTCTCTGCTATAACATGAATACAGATTCTGCGCTGACATAAGGCCAGATTCTCTGTTACGGGACCTCTCTCCTCTGCCTGGGTGCCTGGGCCTAAATGTGTGACAGTGGCCTGTTCCAGTGGTGGCTGACGTGAAGCCTGATTCTCTGCTATGACATGAAGACAGATTCTGCGCTGACATAAGGCCAGATTCTCTGTTACGGGACCGCTCTCCTCTGTCTGGGTGCCGGGGCCTAAATGTGTGACAGTGGCCTGTTCCAGTGGTGGGTGACGTGAAGCCTGATTCTCTGCTATGACATGAAGACTGATTCTGCGCTGACATGAAGCCAGATTCTCTGCTATGGCATGAAGAGACTGATTCTCTGCTGACATGAAGCCAGATTCTTTGCTATGGCATGAAGAGACTGATTCTCTGCTGACGTGAAGCCAGATTTTCTGCTATGGGACCTCTGTCCAATTGATATTGGTTCATTTTTATTTTTTTTATTTTTATTTTAATTCATTTCCCTATCCACATTTGTTTGCAGGGGATTTACCTACATGTTGCTGCCTTTTGCAGCCCTCTAGCTCTTTCCTGGGCTGTTTTACAGCCTTTTTAGTGCCCAAAAGTTCGGGTCCCCATTGACTTCAATGGGGTTCGGGTTCGGGACTGAGTTCGGGTCGGGTTCGGATCCCGAACCCGAACATTTCCGGGAAGTTCGGCCGAACTTCTCGAACCCGAACATCCAGGTGTTCGCTCAACTCTAGTTGCTATCAGTCAGGAATTGGCCCAGAAGTTGATTGAGAGCATGCCCAGTCGAATTGCAGAGGTCCTGAAAGAGAAGGGCCAACACTGCAAATACTGACTCTTTGCATAAATGTCATGTAATTGTCGATAAAAGCCTTTGAAACGTATGAAGTGCGTGTAATTATATTTCACTACATCACAGAAACAACTGAAACAAAGATCTAAAAGCAGTTTAGCAGCAAACTTCGTGAAAACTAATATTTGTGTCATTCTCAAAACTTTTGGCCACGACTGTAGTTGCAGTTTTAGATTAGTCTGTTTTTAAAGAGTATCTGAGCCTGAAGTCTTGCTCTTATTAGCTAACCAGCATTGTATGTGGAATGTGGTTTTAAAGGGGTATTCCCATCTCAGACATTGATGGCATATCAACATTGTCAGATAGGTGTGGTTCTCAAATCTCCTATCTCCAGAATGAACACCTAAATTGAACAGAGAGCAGCCATGTATGCATGGTCATCCTCCATTCACAACTAAGGGAATCCCGAAAATGGCTGAGCACTGGCTCACTTATTGACGCCAGTTGCTTAGCTGTGAATGGAGAGGGGGCCACACTTGTGTGGTGTCCTCTACATTTACTATTATGGGACTTCCAGAAATAGCGAAGTGAAGTGCGCTTCCTTGGCAATTTTCTGAACTCTCTTAGTGATGCGCAAAACACTCTCCTTCATCTCAGGGGCCCTGTTCTTTAGCTCAGAGCGGGTCTCAGATATGGGACCCACACCTATTTGACATTGATGGCATACTGTAGCAATATGCCATTGATGTCCTAGATGGGCCAAGCCCTTTAAGTATTAATGGCCCAGAAAAGACCATTGTATGTTGTAAAGATTGTAATGAGAAGGACCCGGGTAATTTCAATAATCGTTAACTGATTGTATATATTGAAATCAAATAATATATGTACCACAACCGATTATACATCTTATCAGGGTTCACACAAGCTGAATGGTTAAAATTCAATAGATGTGAAAAAATGAACAGATAATATACTGTATATGAAAAAAACAACAACATAAAATGTCACATGGATTTATTACAACAATGTGTCATACCTATATATAGTAGAATAGAGGTGACAGCCTTATTAAAGGTCTGGAGATATGGTGGATGTATTGCTGCACTGTACATTGTAATTGCACATACTTTATAGAATATAACAGATTGCGATTTACTGCTATATACTATATCTTGATTTTCCTACAACGATAAACCTCAGTAACAGGTCAAATCTTCTCAGTGTCCAAAGGAAACCAAGGTAAAAAATAAAATAAAAAAAATGTATATAGACAGGGATGGATTTGGCATTTCTGGGTGCCTGTCACTGACGTTCTTGCGACAGGTGGAAGGAGATCGGTGAGACTGGCAACACGTGGTTTGATCTGACATGTTTTCCGTTTGGATCAAATGTGTTGTTTCTGGTTCTTTCCCCAGGTGTGGCTATTACGGTCATTTAACCTTCTCTATTTATAGTTGCTTCTCCCACAATGCTGTGCGGTTTATAGCTTCTGTTTGGACCTTTTGATAGATTGTGGTTGGATCTCGGCTGAGTTCCTGGTGCTTCCATTGCTTCTTTGAAGTTAAGTCTTTCCTTTCCCTTTTGTATTTAGTTTGGGTTCTGTATGTTGCATTTCCCTATTGCTTGTATTCGGCCTGAAGGAGACTCCTGTTCGCCCTTCCTTTTGGAGGAACAGGTAGTCTAATCCCTGCCATTAGTACCAGGGTCCTATAGGGCTTGACAGGACTCTATGTATTCCTGCGTATGAACTCATCTACCTTTGGGGTCAGTTCATACTGGTAGTCAGTCAGGATTTTGGTTAGGGTTTCTACTAGGAGGTGTCCATTTTTCTTCCCTAGTTCTCAGGCCTGATTCTCTGCTTCCCTCCTATCCTCGGTGTGGTGTTTTCCTTCCACATAGAAGCGTGTTACAGATGCAGTTGCGCTAAACTTGATGGTTAATGCGTTAAGTAAAGAATGGCAAGAAAAAGATAACTAACTTTTGAATGGATTTCAATAGATTTTTTCATGAGATAACCAAGATAACACTGTGCCATGTGTTATTAGAGTCAAGTTTAGGCTGAGTTCACATCAGCGTTCAGCCTTTTTTCGTCCTCCTGTTCCATTATAGGAGCATGAGAACGGAAAGGATGGATTCAGCACATAACTGAGCCGAACAGAGCCCACGGGCCCCATAGACTAAAATGGGGTCCGTTAGGTTTCCTCCCGGAGAAAGATTTTTTAAGCGGAGACAAAAGTCATGCAGTTACCCTCTTCCCACGTCCGCCATTATCAGCCCCAGTTTGAGCTTAGTAGTGAAGGCTGGTAACTTCTGCTACTGCTCTACAAATAGGTAGGGCCTCCCTTCCTAGTTGTAGAGGTGGTACTGTATGTCCGTTCTTGGTTTAGTCAGTATTGGTATTATTTTAGCTCGTGGGCAGCAGGGTATTCTCTAATCTCTTGGGACCCCCAAACATTTGATTGGTTTTGAAAGGTGGTAAATTCCAACACTGGTATAGAGATATCCAGCTAGCCCACATGAGACAGAAACATAATGACCGTATTCACTATACCATCATATATTATGCAACAAGTACTCAACAGTAAACCAACATTATTTATTACTCCCACCATATCAGAATGATTTGCAGAATTTCTCCTTCATTTGTTAAATGTACTTACATTTCTATTATGTTTGGGAAAGGTTTCTTATAAACATGCGTAACTGTGGCCCCCTCCCCTCATACCATCAATGACATTCTGTTCATTCTGTTTAGGAGTGCGTCTTTGTCACTAAAAACCCGAATGATGTTTGCACATTACTAAGAGCCAATGTCCCCATAATTGATTGCTGACTTATATGCTCTCAAAGCTATTGGTGGGAAAAAGCTTTTATCCATACATGGGTAAAATATGACATGGCAGTTTAAGGGAACACTGCAGCAATTAAGCTATGGTTATTTGATTTATTTATTAAAAACATTTTTTTTAGAATATAGTGACATAGAGTTCAATTGCCATATGTTAAGAAAATTGCAGAATTATGCAGCAATATCTAAAAGGAATAACAGGCATATGCCACCACCAAGCGTACAGTCATACAAAATAATTGACATATAGCCATTTGAAAATGGTCCAATAAAAATTATTTCTGAATCTCATTGTGTGTTTTATTTAGATTAAATCCTCTACCTGACAGTAGCAGCATAAATAACCCATTGGGAGCTAGGAGGGGGGAATCATTATCCTTTAAGATACTGTGTGTGCTTTCTGCAAGCAACAGAATACCATACAGTAAAGCATATATTTTAGTATTTACTAACTGGAAGCCTTGGTTGGATAACGGACCAGAGAGTTCTAAAGGCCCAATAGTTAACATATATTTATTTATATGCTGTGCCAAGTGTGACACAATCAGTCCTGTGTGCATCTGCACAGCATAAAAACCCCAAAACATTGAAAGAGGAAGGTTCATTTACAGTATTCAAAATTCAAATATATGAACATAAATGAAAAGTTATTTGCTTTTACATGATTAAATTTTTTATGAAAATACCATTGAAATGATTGAACCCTTTAAGTACTAAGGGGGAGATTTATCAAACTGATGTAAAGTAGAACAGGCTTAGTTGCCCATAGGAACCAATCAGATTCCAACATTCATTTTTCACAGCTCCTTTGGAAAATGAAAGGTGGAATCTGATTGGTTGCTATGGACAACTAAGCCAGTACTACTTTACACCAGTTTAAAAAATCTCCCCTAAGCGTCTTATAGATGTATAAGGTTTGTTTTTTGTAGAATCTGTTGTATTTTTTAATGGCATCATTAAATATTCCATATTATGTTTTGATACATTATACAAAAAAAATATTTGTGGAATGGAATATAAAAAATACAATTATGCTTTTTGGGGGTCGTTTTTACAGTGTTCATTGTGTATTAATAAATAAAAGTGTATTCTGTGGGTCAATATTACGAGAATGCGGAGGCGGTGGATGTGGCGGTGTAGGTGGAAGCGGCGGTGGAGGAGGTAGCCTACACTGCTTTTTGGTTTTAAATTTATTTTAATTTTTTTAAATTAGGCTACACCCCAAAACCTTGGGAAATATAACCTGTGATAACCCCCTCCAGTCATGCTAAACACACGTTCAGACAATACACTGGCTGCAGGGCAGGCCAGCACCTCCAAGGGGTAAAGGGCAAGCTCAGGCCATGTGCCCAATATGGAGACCCAGAAGTTGCAGGGGCTGACCCCTGTCAGTCAGTTCGTGTAGGCGTGTGCATACTTAGTGCCCCAACATATCGCATGTCCCCGTGATGTTCACGATCCAATTTGATATCTGCTTTCGATGTTCTTTTATGCGCCTACCATGCTGATCACGGGTGGCGGGGAATCAGGGTTCCAGGCCGGAGAGGGAGCGTGAGAAAGAGAGACCACAGTATTAAAAGTATTAAAGCGTAAAAGTTGGACAACTTTTTAAAGTTTAAGCATTGAATGAAATGATGTGTTGCGCATCAATTAATGAAGAATGTCTTAAATTTTATTTCCTGTCACCTATGCAGAGCAGGGGTTTCTATCCGGCAAAATGTGAAAAATGTCACCTGACAATGTAATTGACGATTTTTTTTAATTTATGTTCCTGTCACCTATGTAGAGGTGCCCCAGTGACATCCACCATCCATTTGGAAATCTTCTCTATCAACTTTCGATGTTCTTTTCTGAGCCTACCATGTTGATCACGGTTATCGGTGAATCAGGGTTCCGCGCCGGAGAGGGAGCGTGAGAAAAAGAGACCAAATTTAAGGGAGAAAAATGTATAATTTTTTTTTGGGATCGAGCGGAAATATGGGAAAAGTTATTGAGGCGCAAATGTGTGACAAATTACAGAAGCGCAAATGTGGGACAAATGAGTAAAGCGGAAATGTGGGACAAATCATGGAAGCGCAAATGTGGGCCAAATGAGTAAATCGGAAATGTGGAACACATTATTGAAGCGCAAATGTTGGCCAAATGAGTAAAGCGGAAATGTGGGACAAATTACTGAAGCGCAAATGTGGGACAAATTACTGAAGCGCAAATGTGGTACAACTTGTTAACGTTTAAGCATTGAATGAAAGGAGGTAGCGCACATAAATTAACCACTCATTTTCACCTTAAGGACCAGGCCATTTTTTGAAAATCTGACCAGTGTCACTTTAAGTGCTAATAACTTTAAAACGCTTTGACTTATCCAGGCCATTCTGAGATTGTTTTTTCGTCACATATTGTACTTCATGACACTGGTAAAATGAAGTCAAAAAAATTATTTTTTTGCACAAAAAAATACCTATTTTAACAAAAATTTTGAAAAATTTGCAAATTTAAAAGTTTCAGTTTCTCTACTTCTGTAATACATAGTAATACCCCAAAAAATTGTGATGACTTTACATTCCCCATATGTCTACTTCATGCTTGAATTATTTTGGGAATGATATTTTATTTTTTGGGGATGTTATAAGGCTTAGAAGTTTAGAAGCAAATCTTGTAATTTTTCCGAAATTTACAAAAACTCAATTTTTAGGGACCAGTTCAGGTCTGAAGTCACTTTGCGAGGCTTACATAATAGAAACCACCCAAAAATGACCCCATCTAAGAAACTACACCCCTCAAGGTATTCAAAACTGATTTTGCATACATTGTTAACCCTTTAGGTGTTGCACAAGAGTTATTGGCAAATGGAGATGAAATTTGAGAATTTCATTTTTTTGCCTAATTTTCAATTTTAACCAATTTTTTCCACTAACAAAGCAAGGGTTAACAGCCAAACAAGACTGTATCTTTATTGCCCTGACTCTGCTGTTCACAGAAACACCCCATATGTGGCCGTAAACTACTGTATGGCCACACAGCGGGGCGTAGAGTGAAAGGTGCGCCGTTTGGTTTTTGGAGGGCTAATTTTGCTGGACTGTTTTTTTTACACCATGTCCCATTTGAAGCCCCCCTGATGCACCCCTAGAGTAGAAACTCCATAAAAGTGACCCCATCTAAGAAACTACACCCCTCAAGGTATTCAAAACTGATTTTACAAACTTTGTTAACCCCTTAGGTGTTGCACAAGATTTAATGGAAAATAGAGACACAATTTCAAAATTTCACATTTTTGGCAGATTTTTCATTTTAATATTTTTTTTCCAGTTACAAAGCAAGGGTTAACAGCCAAACAAAACTCATTATTTATGGCCCTGATTCTGTAGTTTACAGAAGCACCCCATATGTGGTCGTAAACCGCTGTACGGGCACACGGCAGGGCGCAGAAAGAAAGGAATGCCATACGGTTTTTGGAAGGCAGATTTTGCTGGACTGTTTTTTTTGACACCATGTCCCATTTGAAGCCCCCCTGATGCACCTCTAGAGTAGAAACTCCATAAAAGTGACCCCATCTAAGAAACTACACCCCTCAAGGTATTCAAAACTGATTTTACAAAAGTTGTTAACCCTTTAGGTGTTCCACAAGAATTAATGGAAAATAGAGATTCAATTTCAAAATTTCACTTTTTCGGCAGATTTTCCATTTTAATATTTTTTTTCCAGTAACAAAGCAAGGGTTAACAGCCAAACAAAACTCAATATTTATGGCCCTGATTCTGTAGTTTACAGAAACACCCCATATGTGGTCGTAAACTGCTGTACGGCACACGGCAGGGCGCAGAAGGAAAGGAACACCATATGGTTTCTGGAAGGCAGATTTTGCTGGATTGTTTTTAGACACCATATCCCATTTAAAGCCCCCTGATGCACCCCTAGGTTAGAAACTCCAAAAAAGTGGCCCCATTTTGGAAACTACGGGATAAGGTGGCAGTTTTGTTGGTACTATTTTAGGGTACATATGATTTTTGGTTGCTCTATATTACACTTTTTGTGAGGCAAAGTAACAAAAAATAGAAATTCAGAAATTTCATCTCCATTTGCCATTAACTCTTGTGGAACACTTAAAGGGTTAACAAAGTTTGTAAAATCAGTTTTGAATACCTTGAGGGGTTTAGTTTCCAAAATGGGGTCATTTTTTGGAGTTTATACTCTAGGGGTGCATCGGGGGGGCTTCAAATGGGACATGGTGTCAAAAAACCAGTCCAGCAAAAACTGCCTTCCAAAAACCATATGGCGCTCCTTTCCTTCTGCGCCCTGCCGTGTGGCCATACAGCAGTTTACGACCACATATGGGGCATTTATATAAACTAAAGAATCAGGGCAATAAATATTGAGTTTTGTTTGGCTGTTAACCCTTGCTTTGTTATGGGACAAAATATGAATTAAAATGGAAAATTTGCCAAAAAATAGCTGTTTTAGCACTGTTTTTATTTTTTATTATTTACAACGTTCATCTGACAGGTTAGATCATGTGCTATTTTTATAGAGAAGGTTCTTACGGACGTGACGATACCTAATATGTATACTTTTTTATTTATTTAGGTTTTACACAATAATATCATTTTTGACACAAAAAAAAAACATGTTTTAGTGTCTCCATAGTCTGAGAGCCATAGTTTTTTCAGTTTTTTGGCGATTGTCTCAGATTGGGTATCATTTTTGCGGGATGAGATGACGGTTAGATTGGTACTATTTTGGGGTGCATATGACTTTTTGATCGCTTGCTATTACACTTTTTGTGATATAAGGTAACAAAAAAAAGCTTTTTTGACACCGTTTTTTTTTTTTTTTTTTTTACAGTGTTCACCTGAGGGGTTAGGTCATGTGGTATTTTTATAGATCATGTTCTTACGGACATGGCAATACCTAATATGTCAACCTTTTTATAATTTATCAGGGTTTTACACAATAATATCATTTTTGAAACAAAAAAAAATCATGTTTTAGTATCTCCATAGTCTGAGACCCATAGTTTTTTTTATTTTTTGGGCCATTGTCTCATGTAAGGGCTCATTTTTTGCGGGATGAGGTGACGGTTTGATTGGTACTTTTTTGGCGTACATGCGACTTTTTTGATCACATTTATTACCTTTTTTGGGAAGTAAGGTGGGCAAAATTTCAATTTCCTCATAGTTTTTATTTTTTTATTTTTATGGCGTTCACCGTGCGGGGAAAGTAACATGACCGTTTTATAGATCAGGTCGTTATGGACGCGGCGATACCTAATATGTGTAGTGTATTTTATTTTTTTTATTTTTATTCAGTGATAAATGTGTTTTTTTGAAACTTTACTTTTTTAACTTTTTTTTACTTTTTTTTTGACCCAGACCCACTTGGTTCTTGAAGATCCACTGGGTCTGATGTCTGTATAATACAGTACAGAATATATATTGCACTGTACTGTATTTTACACTTGTCTGAACAGATCTATGCCTTTTAGCATAGATCTGTTCAGCACCATGGACAGCAGGACGCCTGAGAGGCGTCCTGTTGCCATGGGAACCTTCCCCGTCTACTCAGTACTGGTCAGAACTGCGCAGACGGGGAAGGGTAAGCACAGGGCTGAGGGGGGCTCTCTGGGGGCTCTCTCCCTCTCCCATCGGGGGGCTGCAAAGGCACAGCAGCCCCCCGATGGGAGAGGGAGGGAGCTCCCTGCGCTGTTAACCTTTTCCATACAGCGGTCCGTACGGACCGCTGTATGGAAAGGGTTAAACGGCTGACATCGCATCGCAGATGTCAGGCGTTTATACCAGGGTGCCAGCAATGTGCTGGCACCCCGGTATACCCACTAGACACCAACGATCATTGAAGGGGAGGCGGGCGGGGGATCGCGATCCCGCCTGCCGCACCGCCCGCCTCCCGCACCTTACCGCACCTCCGCACCGCCTTGCGACACCCCCCCTGCACCACCCGCCCCCATAATATCATTCAGGGGTGCAGGGGGGGGTGAAAAATATTTATTTTAGACATACTAAAGTTTCTGATCCCCGCGATCAGAAACTGCAGAAAGCGCTACAAACCGCAGGTCTGAATTGACCTGCGGTTTGCAGCGATTGCCGACATGGGGGGGGTCACAGGACCCCCCTCGGCATTGACCCAAGGTGCCCGGCTGTGTGTGACAGCCGGGATCTCAGCGCTGTCACCATGTCTGCAGACATGGTGACAGTTTATGCCATGACGTGTATACTCATCATGGCGCGCTAAGTAGCAGTGCGCCATGACGAGTATACTCGTCATAGGTCGGGAATATTTTTACACTATCTCCTTCTCTGATCGCTTCCCTGACAGAAATTGGGGCGATCAGAGAAGGAGAAGCACATAGTCCCTCCCTAACCCCCCCTTACCTGCCCCGATGCGCTGCGATTGGTCCCTCTGCAGTAATGGACCAATCACAGCGATCGTGGGCTGGTCAGAGCTACAATACAGCTCCTGCCGGCTTCTCTGGTTGCCTAGCAACCCCAGCACGCCGGCTTCACTGAAGCTTCAGCGCTTCGCTCCCTGCGCTGACAGTGAAAGCCGATCACGTACATGCACGTGGGGATGCGGTGAGGCACCACATTCCCCCACGTACATGTACGTGATGTTGCGTGAAGGGGTTAAAGACGAATTTCTGAAATTGTATTTCCTGTCACCTAGGCAGAGCCGGGGTTTTTATCCGTCAAAATTTTAAAAATGTCACCTGACAATTAAAGATGTCGCGAACATAAAATTTTCAGTTCGCGGACGGCGAATGCAAATTTCCGCAAATGTTCGCGAACGGGCGAACCGGGCGATCCGCCATAGACTTCAATCGTCAGGCAAATTTTAAAACCTACAGGGACTCTTTCTGGCCACAATAGTGATGGAAAAGTTGTTTCAAGGGGACTAACACCTGGACTGTGGCATGCCGGAGGGGGATCCATGGCAAAACTCCCATGGAAAATTACGTAGTTGACGCAGAGTCAGGTTTTAATCCATAAAGGGCATAAATCACCTAACATTCCTAAATTGTTTGGAATAACGTGCTTTAAAACATCAGGTATGATGTTGTATCGATCAGGTAGTGTAAAGGTTACGCCCGCTTCACAGTGACAGACCATACTCTGACAGACCAAACTCCCCGTTTAACGCACCGCAAACAACTGCAAACAGTCCATTTGCACAACCGCAAACTCCCCATTTGCACAAGGTTGGATACCAAGCTAGCCATGTCCCGTTCCTTGTCCTCACTGACGTCATTGAAGGTCTCTTCCTCCACCCAGCCACGTACAACACCAAGGGTCCCCGAAAGGTGACAACAAGCCCCCTAGGACGCCTGCTGTGGTTGGTCTTCCACCTCCTCAAAGCCACCTTCCTCCTCTGACTCCTCTTCTTCAGACTCCTCTCTCTGCGTTGCAGCAGGTCCAGCAATCGACGACGACAAGGCTGCTTATAGTGGTGATGGTGACCACAACTCTTCCTCTTCATGCTCATCTGCGGCCTGATCCAGCACTCTTCGCAGGGCACGCTCCAGAAAAATGCATATGGGATGAGGTCGATGATGTTGCCTTGGGTTTGACTGACCAGGTTTGTCACCTCCGCAAAAGGACGCATGAGCCTATGAGCCTACAGCCATTGTGCATGAGCGTTCAGTAACGCGGCAAAAAAATACCCAGCTCCGCAGAGGCTGTCCTCTTTTTTTTTTAAATAAAAAAAATCTGTTCTTACCAGTTTAATCTCTGTTTTGTCCCCTATCAGGGGACGTGTATGGAATAGATTTTAGGAACCGGGAGATGGAAAAAGATGCTTGGTTGGTCCTCTTACTTCCAATTTGGGGCACTGTGCGTGCGCCGTGCAATGTACTGTGCCACCCGATATGAGTGGTATGTTAAGTAGTACTATTCCTATCAGTTTAATTCCTGCTATGTCCCCTATCAGGGGACGTGTATCGAATAGAGTTTAGACAACCGCAAAGAGTTGTCAATAGTTGACACACTCATGACATAAATTATATTCCTTTATGCGTCAATCTTGGTGTAGTGATGACTGTGCTCGTGCGCATGTTTGGGAGATTGCAGGCGTTGGCGGTTTTTTTCAAAGCCTATGGTCGTGCTGAGGTAGTTCAGTGACAGTTAAGTGACCCAGAAAACAATGATTCTGCAGTGTGGGCCCATTGTTGGCCTAGTAGGCTTTAATGATCACCTTAGATGATCACAAAGAAAATTCATGTTTTTTCTAAGAAAAATTATCCAGCCGATCGCTTTTGATCTGTTCACAATGAAGCAACGACCTTATCATCTGGGGTGTGCCAACATTGCCATTGCCAACACACTCATAGAGGTGATCGCTTCATTGTGATACGCAAGCCCCTTCACCACAACAAGGTAACGATCACGAAGGGGAATTGACACATGTATGTGACTTTTTTTTTTTGTTGTTTTTGCAGCCACAGTGCAGCACCAGAGGCCAGAAAAATTAGGCATGTACGCATGGCTGAAAAATTAGGTATTGTTGCAGCCGCTGCTACAAAAATTGATGTTTTCCAGGCAGAAAATGCACAACATTGCGGCTTGAATCTGTCACGGCTGTATGTGAGCAACAATAGTAATACACAGTACAGAGCAACTGACTGGACCCAGAACTAGGGAGGATAAAGGGTGACCCCTGTCCGACCCTCAACGCTCTCCCTATTCTGCTAAAGCACATGCCCGGATCCCAGTGGCGGAACGAGGCATGCCCACGTGCCTAAGACTAATGACCACTGTAACCCCTACAATAGTGGAAGGGGCACGGCCACCAGTGCCCTACTCAGTATATGGAGGGAACCGTGGCCACCTCAGATCCAGTCAGAAAACAAACAGGAACACAACAATGTCTGCAGACTTAGCTGAAGGTGTTGCAGCCACAGAGAAGACGGATCCAAGGACAGGCTGGCAATATCCGGAGTGCTAGCTGCAGCAGAACACAGGTCCAGTGAACTGATAGCTACAAGTGAAGAAACTAAAGCAAGAGCTACAACTGAAGTGAGAACTATAATCCACATCCTATCATAGGAGGAGGGGTGATATAAAGAGAGGGAAATCAAACACACGAAGAACAGCTGTGGTGAAAGAAACCAAAAGTAAACAGAGTAGTGAGAACTCCTCCCAGCTCTAGTAGTGACATCATCACAGGGGTGGAGAAACAGAGCTGTGAGAACGTCCCAAAGCTCTGGTAGTGACAGAATCCTAGTTGGTGGCGGAGAAGTCACACAAGTTATCCAGCATGCAGAGATTAAATACAGCAGCGTGTGGACCATTTTTAGCCCAAGGCATCTCATCAGGCCTTTTTTAGTCAAATGCATCCCCCACTGTCAGTCCCTTCGGTATCCATGCCTCATTCATCTTAATAAAGGTGAGGCAATCTAGACTTTTTTGACCTAGGCGACTTCTCTTCTCAGTGACAATACCTCCTGCTGCGCTGAAGGTCCTTTCTGACAGGACACTTCAAGCGGGGCAGGCCAGAAGTTCTATCGCAAATTGGGATAGCTCAGGCCACAGGTCAAGCCTGCACACCCAGTAGTCAAAGGGTTCATCGCTCCTCAGAGTGTCGATATCTGCAGTTAAGGCGAGGTAGTCTGCTATCTGTCGGTCGAGTCGTTCTCTGAGGGTGGACCCCGAAGGGCTGTGGCGATGCGTAGGACTTAAAAAGCTCTGCATGTCCTCCATCAACAACACGTTTGTAAAGCGTCCTGTCCTTGCCGGCGTGGTTGTGGTAGGAGGAGGATTACCTTCACCTCTTCCCCTGGTAGATTCCCATTGTGCTGTGACATCACCCTTATACGCTGTGTAAAGCATACTTTTTAACTTGTTTTGGAACTGCTGCATCCTTTCCGACTTCCTGTAATTCTGTAACATTTCAGCCACTTTCTGCTTATACCAGGGGTCTAGTAGCGTGGCCACCCAGTACAGGTCGTTATCCTTCAGCCTTTTTATACGAGGGTCCCTCAACAGGCATGACAGCATGAAAGACCCCATTTGCACAAGGTTGTATGCCGAGCTACTCATGTCCCGTTCCTCGTCCTCACTGATCTCATTGAAGGTCTGTTCTTCCCCCCAGCCACGTACAACACCACGGGTACCAGATAGGTGACAACGAGCACCCTGGGATGCCTGCTGTGGTTGGTCTTCCTCCTCCTCAAAGCCACATTCCTCCTCTGACTCCTCTTCCTCAGACTCCTCTTCCAGCGTTGCCGCAGGTCCAGCAAGCGATGCTGATAAGGCTATTTATGGTGTTGATGGTGACCACAATTCTTCCTCTTCACGCTTATCTACGGCCTAATCCAGCACTCTTCGCAGGGCACGCTCCAGGAAGAAAACAAATGGTATGATGTCATTGATGGTACCTTCGCTGCGACTGACTAGGTTTGTCACCTCCTCAAAAGGACGCATGAGCCTACAGGCATTGCGCATGAGCGTTCAGTAATGTGGCAAAAAAATACCCAGCTCTGCAGAGGCTGTCCTAGCACCCCGGTCATACAAATACTCGTTGACGGCTTTTTCTTGTTGGAGCAGGCGGTCGAACATTAGGAGTGTAGAATTCCAACGTGTCGGGCTGTCGCAAATAAAGCGCCTCACTGGCATGTTGTTTCAAAGCTGAATATCGTAAAAGTGCGCCATGGCCGTGTAGGAACGCATGAAATTGCCACACACTTTCCTGGCCTGCTTGAGGACGTCCTGTAAGCCTGGGTACTTATGCACAAAGCGTTGTACGATCAGATTCAACACATGTGCCACACACCACTTTGCTGATCTCCAGTTGGTGCAGAGTCAGCCAGTGATCCACCTGTGCGTTCAGGGCGGACAAGAGTGCTGTTCCGGTGTGACTCTCTGCTTTCAGGCAAGTCAACCCCAAGACGGCGTGACACTGTCGTATCCGGGATGTGGAATAGCCCCTGGGGTGCTGGGGAGGGGGGGTGCCGTTGATGTGGAGCAAGACGCAGCAGCAGAAGAGGACTCAGCCGAGGAGGTTAGCGAAGAGGATGGAGTAGGAGGAGGCCTGCAAGTCGTGGCGGTGTCATCAACTCCTCTGCAGAGCCACGCATTCCATGCTTGGCAGCCGTCAGCAGGTTTACCTGCGCAGTGTACGTGATATACCTGCCCTGACCGTGCTTTGCAGACCAGGTATCAGTGGTCAGATGGACCCTTGCCCAAACACTGTGTGCCAGACATGCCATGACTTCCTTTTCCACAATAGAGTACAGGTTGGGGATTGCCTTTTGTGAAAAAAAATTTTGGCCGGGTACCTTCCACTGCGGTGTCCCAATAGCTACAAATTTTTTGAAGGCCTCAGACTCCACCGGCTTGTATGGTAAAAGCTGGCGGGCTAAGAGTTCGACAAGCCAGCTGTCAAACGCAGGGGAAGGGGGTAACTCTGTGACATTGGCTTCTTACGCTCAAACATTTACCTTGACAGACACCTGACTGTGGGCAGATGAGATGGAACTGCTGAAGGTGAGAGGCGGAGTGGCGGATGGTTGAGAGGGGGCAAGGAGGACAGCAGTGGTTGACGTGGCTGAAGATGCTGGACCAGGAGGAGGATGGCGGCTTTGAGTTTGTGTGCTGCTTGTATTCATCATATGTTGATCCCATAGGCGTTTGTGATGTGAGATCATGTGCATTCGCAAAGCAGTTGTACCTAAGTGGGTGTTGGACTTCCCACGACTCAGTTTCTTTTGGCACAGGTTGCAAATGGCATCGCTGTTATCAGAGGCAGACACACAAAAAAAATGCCACACTGCTGAGCTTTGCAATGACGGCATTCTGGTGGTGGCAACAGCATGCGTTGATTGGCGTGCTGTCTGGCTGACCCCGGGTGCTGATACATGCTGTTTGACTGTGCCACTAGCTCCTTGCGACGAACTCCCCCTGCTTCCAACTCGTCTCCTCCTCCTCTCTGTCTCCCCATCTGAACTTTCCCCCTGTTCTTCTTCTCTTCGAGCGGGCACCCACGTGACATCCACGGACACATCGTCATCATCAACCGCTTCACTTGTATCTGACAACTCAGCAAAGGAAGCAGCAGCGGGTACAACATCATCATCATCACACCGTACGTCCATGTGTGTAATGCTGCCTGACTGAGACACATCCCTGTTATCTACATCCTCTGGCAATAATGGTTGCGCATCACTCATTTCTTCCAACTGATGTGTAAATAACTCCTCTGACAGATCAAGTGAAGCAGCTGTGGTGCTAGTGTTGGTGGTGGCGGCAGGCGGGCGAGTGGTAACTTGAGAGGTGCCCGAAGCTGAGCCGGAGGAGGATGGTGCGTCAAGGTTCCGAGCGGAAGCTGTAGAAGATTGGGTGTCCTGTGTTAACCAGTCAACTATGTCCTCAGAACTTTTCGAATTCAGGGTACATGGCCTCTGAACACTGGGCATTATTCTAGGGCCAAAGGAAACCACAGCACCATGACCACGACGGCCCCTGCAGGGTGGCCTGCCTCTGCCTGTCATTTTTTTTTTAGATTAGTGGTACTATGCATGCAAGCTACTGTGACACCAGATATGAGTGGTGGGCACAGGCAGTAGTGGGCACAGTACACGCTGTGGGCCTGACACACACGCTGGCAGGCAACTACAATTATATTACAGTGAAAAAATTGTTTTACTGTTTTAAATGCAAGCTACTGTGACACCAGATATGAGTAGTGGGCACAGTACACGCTGTGGGCCTGACACACACGCTGGCAGGCAACTGCAATTATATTACAGTGAAAAAATGGTTTTATTGTTTTAAATGCAAGCTACTGTGACACCAGATATGAGTGGTGGCACTGGGCACTGGCAGTAGTGGGCACAGTACATGCTGTGGGCCTGAAACACACGCTTGCAGGCAACTGCAATTATATTACAGTAAAAAAATTGTTTTACTGTTTTAAATGCAAGCTACTGTGACACCAGATATGAGTAGTGGGCACAGTACACGCTGTGGGCCTGACACACACGCTGGCAGGCAACTGCAATTATATTACAGTGAAAAAATGGTTTCATTGTTTTAAATGCAAGCTATTGTGACACCAGATATGAGTGGTGGCACTGGGCACTGGCAGTAGTGGGCACAGTACACTCTGTGGGCCTGAAACACACGCTTGCAGGCAACTGCAATTATATTACAGTAAAAAAATTGTTTTACTATTTTAAATGCAAGCTAGTGTGCCACCAGATATGAGTGGTGGCACTGGGCACTGGCAGTAGTGGGCACAGTACACGCTGTGGGCCTGAAACACACACTTGCAGGCAACTGCAATTATATTAGAGTGAATTTTTTTTTTACTGTTTTAACTGCAAGCTACTGTGACACCAGATATGAGTGGTGGCACTGGGCACTGGCAGTAGTGGGCACAATACACGCTGTGGGCCTGAAACACACGCTGGCAGGCAATTGCAATTATATTACAGTGAAAAAATTGTTTTACTGTTTTAAATGCAAGCTACTGTGACACCAGATATGAGTGGTGGCACTGGGCACTGGCAGTAGTGGGCACAGTACACGCTGTGGGCCTGACACACACGCTGGCAGGCAACTGCAATTATATTACAGAGAAAAAAAAAAGCAGACGCTGTCCTTACAGCAGATGAGTCTTTGAGGACTGGAGTGGACACAGAACACTGGCCTAGCTAACAATTTCCCTATTAAATCAGCAGCAGCAGCACTCTCCCTGCTCTCACTAAGGCCTCTTTCACACGGGCGTTGCGGGAAAATGTGCAGGTGCGTTGCGGGAACACGCGCGATTTTGCACTCGCAATTTTGCACTCGCACGAGAAAAATCACGCATGTTTGGTACCCAAACCCGAACTTCTTCACAGAAGTTCGGACTTGGGATCAGTGTTCTGTAGATTGTATTATGTTCCCTTATAACATGGTTATAAGGGAAAATAATAGCATTCTGAATACAGAATGCATAGTAAAATAGCGCTGGAGGGGTTAAAAAAATATATAATAATAATTTAAATCAAAGATCATGTGATGGATCATGTGATGACCGGAGTGACGTCACCACAGGTCCTGTTCCTCCACACAGCTAAGATGAAGACAGAAGGAGATGCCGACTCCGCGATCAAGTGCATTAAGGTGAGTTAAATTATTATTATTATTTTTTTAACCCCTCCAGCCCTATTGTGCTATGCATTCTGTATTCAGAATGCTATTATTTTCCCTTATAACCATGTTATAAGGGGAAATAATAATGATCGGGTCTCCATCCCGATCGTCTCCTAGTAACCTTGCGTGAAAATCGCACCGCATCCGCACTTGCTTGCGGATGCTTGAGATTTTCACGCAACCTCATTCATTTCTATGGGGCCTGCGTTACGTGAAAAACGCACAAAGAGGAGCATGCTGCGATTTTCACGCAAAGCACAAGTGATGCGTGAAAATCACCGCTCGTGTGCACAGCCCCATAGAAATGAATGGGTCAGGATTCAGTGCGGGTGCAATGCGTTCAACTCACACATCGCATCCGCGCGGAATACTCGCCCGTGTGAAAGGGGCCTAACACTGCAGCTTCCGAATGAATCTAAGATGGATGCTGTCCTTGCTTTTTGATAGGAGGTGGGAGGGAGGGTATGCTGCTGATTGGCTGGAATGTGTCTGCTGACTGTGAGGTACAGGGTCAAAGTTTTCTCAATGATGACGTATAGGGGGCGGACCGAACATCGCATATGTTCGCCCGCCGCGGCTAACGCGAACAAGCGATGTTCGCCGGGAACTGTTCGCCGGCGAATAGTTCGGGACATCTCTACTGACAATGCAATTGACGATTTTTAACATCCACCATCCATTTGGATATGTTCTCTATCAACTTTCGCTGTTCTTTTCTGAGCCTACCATGTTGATCACAGTTATCGGGGAATCAGGGTTCCACGCCGGAGAGGGAGCGTGAGAAAAAGAGACCAAATTTAAGGGAGATAAATTTAGAATTTTTTGGGGGGATCGAGCGGAAATATGCGAAAAGTTATTGAGGAGCAAATGTAGGACAAATTACAGAAGCGCAAATGTGGGCCAAATGAGTAAAGCAGAAATGTGGGACACAATATTGAAGCGCAAATGTTGGCCAAATGAGTAAAGCGGAAATGTGGTACAAAATATTGAAGCGCAAATGTGGTACAACTTGTTAAAGTTTAAGGATTGAATGAAAAGCGGTGGCGCGCATCAATTAACCCCTTAAGGACACATGACGTACTGGTACGGCATGTTTCCCGAGTCCTTAAGGACACATGACGTATCGGTACGTCATGTGTTTTTCCGATCACTGCCGCCCGGCGGGAGGTGATCGGAACAAGGTGCCTGCTCAAATCATTGAGCAGGCACCTCAGCTAAATGCGCCGGGGGGTCCCGTGCCCCCCCCCCCCCCCGTGTCGGTGATCGCAGCAAACCGCAGGTCAATTCAGACCTGCGGTTTGCTACGCTTTCTGCAGTTTCTGATCCCGGCGGTCCCTGACCGTGGGGATCAGACACTTTAAGATGCCAAAAATATAGATTTTTCACCCCCCCTGCACCCCTGAATGATTTTATGCCGGCGGGTGGTGCAGGGGGGGGGTTTCAGGCGGTGCGGGCCGTGCGGGAGGAGGGCGGTGCGGCAGGCGGGATCACGATCCCCCGCCCGCCTCCTCTTGAATATTCATTGGCGTCCAGTGGTTATACCAGAGTGTCAGCACATTGCTGACACTCTGGTATAAACGGCTGACATCTGTGCTGTGATGTCAGCCGTTTAACCGCTGTATGGAAAAGGTTAACAGTCAAGGAGCACCCTCCCTCTCCCATCGGGGGGCTGCTCAGTTGTGGCCACAACTGAGCTGACGGGGAAGGTTCCCATGGCAACAGGACGGGGAAGGTTCCCATGGCAACAGGACGCCTTCTCAGGCATCCTGCTGTCTATGATGCTGAACAGATCTGTGCTAAAGGCATAGCTCTGTTCAGACAAAGTGTAAGTAAAATACAGTACAATACACTATATAGTGTACTGTACTGTATTATACAGATATCAGACCCACTGGATCTTCAAACACCAAGTGGGTCTGGGTCAAAAAATTTTTTTGAAAAAGTGAAAAAAGTTAAGATAAAAAAAAAAATTATCACTCAATAAAAATAAAAATAATAAAATACACTACACATATTAGGTATCGCTGCATCCGTAACGACCTGATCTATAAAATGATCATGTTACTTTCCCTGCACGGTGAATGCCATAAAAAAAAAAAAAAAACTATGAGGAAATTGAAATTTTGCCCACCTTACTTCCCTAAAAAGGTAATAAAAGTGATCAAAAAAGTCACATGTACGCCAAAATAGTACCAATCAAACCGTTTTCTCATCCCGCAAAAATTATACCCTACCCAAGATAATCGCCCAAAAACTGAAAAAACTATGGCTCTTAGACTATAGAGACACTAAAACATTATTTTTTTGTTTCAAAAATGAAATCATTGTGTAAAACTTACATAAATAAAAAAAAGTATACATATTAGGTATTGCCGCGTCCATATCGACCAGCTCTATAAAAATATCACATGACCTAACCCCTCAGATGACCACCGTAAAAAAATAAAAACGGTTTAAAAAAAGCAATTTTTTGTCATCTTACGTCACAAAAAGTGTAATAGCAAGCGATCAAAAAGTCATATGCACCCCAAAATAGTGTCAATCAAAACGTCATCTCATCCCACAAAAAATAGAACCCTACCTAAGATAATCGCCCAAAAACTGAAAAAACTATGGCTCTCAGACTATGGAGACACTAAAACATGATTTTTTTGTTTCAAAAATGAAATCATTGTGTAAAACTTACATAAATAAAAAAATTGTATACATATTAGGAATCGCCGCATCCGTGACAACCTTCTCTATAAAAATACCACATGATCTAACCTGTCAGATGAATGTTGTCAATAACAAAAAAAGAATACTGTGCCAAAAATGCTATTTCTTGTTACCTTGCCTCACAAAAAGTGTAATATAGAGCAACCAAAAATCATATGTACCCTAAACTAGTACCAACAAAACTGCCACCCTATCCCGTAGTTTCTAAAATGGGGTCGCTTTTTTGGAGTTTCTACTCTAGGGGTGCATCAGGGGGGCTTCAAATGGGACATGGTGTCAAAAAAAACAGTCCAGCAAAATCTGCCTTCCAAAAACCATATGGCATTCCTTTCCTTCTGCGACCTGCCGTGTGCCCGTACAGCAGTTTACGACCACATATTTGGTGTTTCTGTAAACTACAGAATCAAAGCCATAAATATTGAGTTTTGTTTGCCTGTTAACCCTTGCTTTGTAACTTGAAAAAAAATATTAAAATGGAATATCTGCCAAAAAAGTGAAATTTTGAAATTGTATCTCGATATTCCATTAAATCTTGTACAACACCTAAATTGTTAACAAAGTTTGTAAAATCAGTTTTTAATACCTTGAGGGGTGTAGTTTCTTAGAGGGGGTCACTTTTATGGAGTTTCTAATCTAGGGGTGCATCAGGGGGGCTTCAAATGGGACATGGTGTGAATAAACCAGTCCAGCAAAATCTGCCTTCCAAAAACCATACGGCACACCTTTCACTCTACGCCCTACTGTGTGCCAGTACAGTAGTTTACGGCCACATATGGGGTGTTTCTGTAAACTACAGAATCGAGGCAATAAATATAGCATTTTGTTTGGCTGTTAACCCTTGCTTTGTTACTGGAAAAAATTTATGAAATTGGAAAATTTGCCAAGAAATCGAAATTCTGAAATTTTATCACCATTTGCCATTAACTCTTGTGGAACACCTAAAGGGTTAACGACGTTTGTAAAATCTGTTTTGAATACCTTGAGGGGTGTAGTTTCTAGAATGGGGTCATTTTTTGGGTGGTTTCTATTATGTAAGCCTCACAAAGTGACTTCAGACCTGAACTGGTCCCTAAAAAGTGGGTTTTAGAAAATTTCTGAAAAATTTCAAGATTTGCTTCTAAACTTCTAAGCCTTGTAACATCCCCCAAAAATAAAATATAATTCCCAAATTGATCCAAACATGAAGTAGACATATGGGGAATGCAAAGTAATAACTATTTTTGTAGGTATTACTATGTATTATAGAAGTAGAGAAATTGAAACTTAGAAATTTGCAATTTTTAAAAAAATTTTGGTAAATTTGGTATTTTTTTATAAATAAAAAAGATTTTTTTTTACTTCATTTTACCAGTGTCATGAAGTACAATATGTGACGAAAAAACAATCTCAGAATGGCCTGGATAAGTCAAAGCGTTTTAAAGTTATCACCACTTAAAGTGACACTGCTCAGATTTGCAAAAAATGGCCTGGTCCTTAAGGTAAAAAATAGCAGGGTCCTGAAGGGGTTAAAGGCACAGTGATAATATAAGATAAACAGCAAGTTACGACATGCAGGAGAGCAGTAAAACTAATACATGGGGTGGATTTGAAATTTCTGGTGTCCCAGGCAAAGTTATGTCATATATCCCCACAATCCCCCCGGCCCTCCCGGATTGGCAGCTTTTAGCAGTTTGGAAGGACAGGCAGCTGAGGTGACTGTAATTTCTATAATAAGTTGTTGAAAGAACGGAGTCTGGGTCTCAAGGATTGCAGCTTTGCTTCTTTTTACCACTAGGCAGTCCTCCTCTATCTGCACATAGATATAAGGACTGGTGGTGGGCAGGGAAGGATGTGATGCTCCTTGGCACAATGTCCACTTCCTGCTCTCTCCCCACAACTATATTCAGTTCACCCAGCCCCGTGGACCTTACTAGTGGCTAGACCGCTGTTGCCCAACCTAGTAAGTTGCTGGCATGATACAGCATACTTCGCAGCAAAAGCCCACTTTCTCTGCCTCAATTAGGCTTAGGCTACTTTCACACTCGCGTTTGGTGCGGATCCGTCTTGTATCTGCACTAATAATGCAAACGCTTGTATCCGTTAATAACGGATCCGTTTGCATTATTCATTTAAAAAAAGTCAAAGTAAAAAAAAAAGTCTAAGTCAAAACGGATCCGTCCTGACTTACATTGAAAGTCAATGGGGGACGGACCCGTTTTCAATTGCACCATATTGTGTCAGTGAAAAATGTATCTGTCCCCATTGACTTACATTGTAAGTCAGGAAGGATCCGTTTGACTCCGCATAGTCAGACGGTCACCAAAACGCTGCAAGCTGCGTTTTAGTGACCGTCTAAAAAACGCAACAGAGACCAAACGCAGCCAAACTGATGCATTCTGAACGGATCCTTATCCATTCAGAATGCATTGGGGCTGAACTGTTCAGTTTTGGGCCGCTTGTGAGAGCCCTGAAACGTATCTCACAAGCGGACCCAAAAACGCCAGTGTGAAAGTAGCCTAAGTGGCGCTGTATCTCTTTTGATCAAGGGATGCAGGCCAGCTGGGTTTGGGCCAGACTAGCTTTCGGATCCACTCTCAACTGCAACACCCATAGCTATGCCATTGTGTGCAGACAAGTGGCATCTTTGGGCAGTGGGACCCATCTAGGGGCCCCGCACATATGCATGGCCTGCGTGACGGTTACGTTCGCCCCTGCAAATACATAATTATATCATCATTATACAGAGCATAAACTTAGTAAGCATATGCCCTGGGCACACCCTATACTGTGCTGAAGAATTATAGGGATTTTGGGCTCCTAGAAAGCTACTAGGTTGATTCCCTACATACTGTAAGTGAGTTGCTTGGTACATCATATGCTTTATTTACCTTTTACCACTTTTTAAGTGATGGCATATCACTTAGTTACATTATCACTTTATAATTCATAAATGTTCCTACGTATTTTTCTGAATAGCTAATACAATATAATCATGCAATTAAAGGGGTATTTTCATCTGGTAAAGGGATGAATGGATCACGGTAGGACTTTAATTACATGATCTTTTAATGGCTATTCCAAAAAATAGGTAAATTCAGAATTTTGCAGGACTCATTTGTTACCAAAAAGAAGTGCCTTGTAGGACAATCATACTTTATAACTATGCTTTTAAGTTATGTAAACCGCTGCCTGGACCAAAGGCAGAATTTTACCTAAGTATTGAAAACAGCTAAGTATATAAGAGAGAATAAACATCTGTGTGTTTTATTTTAAGGTGTAATTTGTCTTTAAAAAATAATGTACAGGTATATGCATAGATCCATTATGACACATCCCAATGTGTGCAATAGGTTTTATAGTATTTTCTGACGTCAATGGGTTGAAGCAAATTCTCCTTTTGTGATACCTGTGCGGAACAGTTTACTTCTATTATATACGTCTTGTGATTTCCCCATAAATTGTCACCGTATGATTTGCAAGATGATTTGTGATGGATTACACAAGTGGAGGACTGTATGGCACAGCTTGTACAATATGTGGTACCGATGACATCACTAGCTTATTTTTTGTAGCATCTAATTAACTCACAGCTCATAGAGGTGTAACCCAGCTTGACAAATATTTACATTCCTCACAGGCTTCATCCTTAAAGGGAACCTGTTGTGTGGATATTTGATTTAATCTAACTAATTATATACAATCATTAACTACTAAAAAGTACCTTAGATGTATTCACTTACCGGTGTGACAGATGGTTACCTCATAATATACACACAAAGATGCCGCATGCCGCATGCTAATGAGCTGATTTGAGTCCGGCGTGATGTCAGTGAGTCCAGCGTATATTTAATTCAGAGCTATAGCCACTCCCCTGCCCACCTGCTGCTGGTTCCTATGGAAGCAGGTAGGCGGGGAGAGTCAGGAGCTCATGAATATTCAGGACTCATCATTATCAGCTGGAGCTTTTCAATACAAGATGTTGGCAGATTGACTGGGTCAATTAAAGAAAGTGACCCAGCATTGTGCTAAGAGAATCAGTCACTTATTTATGTTGCCCTTAGTTAGGACACCATAAAACTGGTGACAGGTTCCCTTTAAAGGGCTTCTGTCACTCCAGAATCCTCCATTCATAAGGACGCCCCCTCCTCATGTTGATTGACAGGACCAGCTAACACGCTCGTCCTCTGACTGGCCCTGTCTGCGTTTTAAATCTTGCGCAGGTCTTCAGTTGGCGCAGGCGCACTGAGTGGAAGACGCTCGCTGGGCCGCTCCATCCTCAGTGCGCCTGCGCCGATGACGTGACATGTACACCCGGCGCAGGCGCACTGAGGATGGAGCGGCCGAGCGAGCGTCCTCCACTCAGTGCGCCTGCGCCAACGGAAGACCGGCGCGAGATTTAAAACGCAGACAGGGCCAGTCAGAGGACGAGCGCGTTGGCTGGTCCTGTCAATCAACATGAGGAGGGGGCGTCATTATGAATGGAGGATGCGGCTGCTAGCAGCAGGTAGCCGCCCTACCTGCTGCTAGAGAGGTAATTTGCATATTATAAAAGTTCGTTTTTTGATATAACTACTGAACCAAACTGAGTAATAGCCCTATATATTGAGAAATCGCAGCATAAGGATATTAAGGAGACAAAAAAAAAAATTGTTTAGTGGAGTGACAGAAGCCCTTTAAGGTCTGTTGTAGAGATGAGAGACTTGCTTTCGCTTGAATAGGATTTGTTACAAATTTCCCAAAAGTTTCAGATTTCAGCAAATTCAAAACTTTTGGAATTCATCTTGTACAAATCTCTCAAAATGACAGCACCCATTTAACTGATCAGAAGACTGAGAAGAATCATATGGCGGTCTGGCATCTTCTTCTAATACCTTGCAAGCAGCCCTCTTGCATAGACATTTATGAGGGATTATAAGTGATTGGTCATGCTAGACACTGATGAGTCATAACTAGAGTTGAGCGAACACCTGGATGTTCGGGTTCGACGAGTTCGGCCGAACTTTCGAAAAATGTTCGGGTTCGGGATCCGAACTCGACCCGAACTTCATCCCGAACCCGAACCCCATAGAAGTCAATGGGGACCCGAACTTTTGGGCACTAAAAAGGCTGTAAAACACACCCGGAAAGGGCTAGAGGGCTGCAAAAGGCAGCAAAATGTAGTTAAATCCCCTGCAAACAAATGTAGATAGGGAAATGATGAGTTAACATAAAATAAATAAAAATTAAACAATATTAATTGGAGTGAGGTCCCATAGCACAGAATCAGGCTTCAAGTCACCCACCAATGGAGAAGGTCACTTACTATTATTTTGACCACAGCACCCAGACAAAGGAGAGAGGTCCCACAGCAGAGAACCAGGCATCATATCACCCACCACAGGAGCAGGCCACCATTTAGTTACTTTGACCCCTACACCCAGATGGAGGAGAGAGGTTACACAGCAGAGAATCAGGCATTTAGATCACCCACCACAGGAGTAGGCCACCATTGAATCAGACCCCGGCAACCATGTCAGATGGCACAAGCATAAGCTTTATATCAATCAGCACAGGAGAAGGCGACTTTGACAGACTTTGACCCCTACACCCGGACGGAGGAGAGAGGTTTCAAAGCAGAGAATCAGGCATTTAGATCACCCACCACATGAGTAGGCCCCAATTTAATGGGACCCCGGCAACCATGTCAGATGGCACAACCATCAGCTTCATATCAATCAGCACAGGAGAAGGCGACTTTGAAAGACTTTGACCCCTACACCCAGACGGAGGAGAGAGGTTTCACAGCAGAGAATCAGGCATTTAGATCACCCACCACAGGAGTAGGCCCCCATTGAATCAGACCCTGGCAACCATGTCAGATGGCACAACCATCAGCTTTATATCAATCAGCACAGGAGAAGGCGACTTTGAAAGACTTTGACCCCTACACCCAGATGGAGGAGAGAGGTTTCACAGCAGAGAATCAGGCATCATATCAACCACCACAGGAGAAGCCACCATTTAGTTACTTTGACCCCTGCACCCAGGAAGAGGAGAGAGGCACCACAGCACATATTCTGGCATCATATCAGCCACCACAGGAGAAGCCACCATTGAGTTACTTTGACCCCCGCACCCAGGAAGAGGAGAGAGGCACCACAGCACATATTCTGGCATCATATCAGCCACCACAGGAGAAGCCACCATTGAGTTACTTTGACCCCCGCACCCAGGAAGAGGAGAGAGGCACCACAGCACATATTCTGGCATCATATCAGCCACCACAGGAGAAGCCACCATTGAGTTACTTTGACCCCTGCACCCAGGAAGAGGAGAGAGGCCCCACAGCACATATTCTGGCA
The DNA here is from genome assembly GCF_905171765.1 of Bufo bufo. NCBI lineage: Eukaryota > Metazoa > Chordata > Amphibia > Anura > Bufonidae > Bufo > Bufo bufo. Next base: position 607,255,790 of record NC_053391.1, read on the forward strand.
TCATATCAGCCACCACAGGAGAAGCCACCATTTAGTTACTTTGACCCCTTCACCCAAACAGAGGAGAGAGGTTCCACATCAGAGAATCAGGCATCATATCAACCACCACAGGAGTAGGCCACAATTTAATGGGACCCCGGCAACCATGTCAGATGGCACAACCATCAGCTTCATATCAATCAGCACAGGAGAAGGCGACTTTGAAAGACTTTGACCCCTACACCCAGACGGAGGAGAGAGGTTTCACAGCAGAGAATCAGGCATTTAGATCACCCACCACAGGAGTAGGCCCCCATTGAATCAGACCCTGGCAACCATGTCAGATGGCACAACCATCAGCTTTATATCAATCAGCACAGGAGAAGGCGACTTTGAAAGACTTTGACCCCTACACCCAGATGGAGGAGAGAGGTTTCACAGCAGAGAATCAGGCATCATATCAACCACCACAGGAGAAGCCACCATTTAGTTACTTTGACCCCTGCACCCAGGAAGAGGAGAGAGGCACCACAGCACATATTCTGGCATCATATCAGCCACCACAGGAGAAGCCACCATTGAGTTACTTTGACCCCCGCACCCAGGAAGAAGAGAGAGGCACCACAGCACATATTCTGGCATCATATCAGCCACCACAGGAGAAGCCACCATTGAGTTACTTTGACCCCCGCACCCAGGAAGAGGAGAGAGGCACCACAGCACATATTCTGGCATCATATCAGCCACCACAGGAGAAGCCACCATTGAGTTACTTTGACCCCTGCACCCAGGAAGAGGAGAGAGGCCCCACAGCACATATTCTGGCATCATATCAGCCACCACAGGAGAAGCCACCATTTAGTTACTTTGACCCCTTCACCCAAACAGAGGAGAGAGGTTCCACATCAGAGAATCAGGCATCATATCAACCACCACAGGAGTAGGCCACAATTTAATGGGACCCCGGCAACCATGTCAGATGGCACAACCATCAGCTTCATATCAATCAGCACAGGAGAAGGCGACTTTGAAAGACTTTGACCCCTACACCCAGACGGAGGAGAGAGGTTTCACAGCAGAGAATCAGGCATTTAGATCACCCACCACAGGAGTAGGCCCCATTGAATCAGACCCTGGCAACCATGTCAGATGGCACAACCATCAGCTTTATATCAATCAGCACAGGAGAAGGCGACTTTGAAAGACTTTGACCCCTACACCCAGATGGAGGAGAGAGGTTTCACAGCAGAGAATCAGGCATCATATCAACCACCACAGGAGAAGCCACCATTTAGTTACTTTGACCCCTGCACCCAGGAAGAGGAGAGAGGCACCACAGCACATATTCTGGCATCATATCAGCCACCACAGGAGAAGCCACCATTGAGTTACTTTGACCCCCGCACCCAGGAAGAGGAGAGAGGCACCACAGCACATATTCTGGCATCATATCAGCCACCACAGGAGAAGCCACCATTGAGTTACTTTGACCCCCGCACCCAGGAAGAGGAGAGAGGCACCACAGCACATATTCTGGCATCATATCAGCCACCACAGGAGAAGCCACCATTGAGTTACTTTGACCCCTGCACCCAGGAAGAGGAGAGAGGCCCCACAGCACATATTCTGGCATCATATCAGCCACCACAGGAGAAGCCACCATTTAGTTACTTTGACCCCTTCACCCAAACAGAGGAGAGAGGTTCCACATCAGAGAATCAGGCATCATATCAACCACCACAGGAGTAGGCCACAATTTAATGGGACCCCGGCAACCATGTCAGATGGCACAACCATCAGCTTCATATCAATCAGCACAGGAGAAGGCGACTTTGAAAGACTTTGACCCCTACACCCAGACGGAGGAGAGAGGTTTCACAGCAGAGAATCAGGCATTTAGATCACCCACCACAGGAGTAGGCCCCCATTGAATCAGACCCTGGCAACCATGTCAGATGGCACAACCATCAGCTTTATATCAATCAGCACAGGAGAAGGCGACTTTGAAAGACTTTGACCCCTACACCCAGATGGAGGAGAGAGGTTTCACAGCAGAGAATCAGGCATCATATCAACCACCACAGGAGAAGCCACCATTTAGTTACTTTGACCCCTGCACCCAGGAAGAGGAGAGAGGCACCACAGCACATATTCTGGCATCATATCAGCCACCACAGGAGAAGCCACCATTGAGTTACTTTGACCCCCGCACCCAGGAAGAAGAGAGAGGCACCACAGCACATATTCTGGCATCATATCAGCCACCACAGGAGAAGCCACCATTGAGTTACTTTGACCCCCGCACCCAGGAAGAGGAGAGAGGCACCACAGCACATATTCTGGCATCATATCAGCCACCACAGGAGAAGCCACCATTGAGTTACTTTGACCCCTGCACCCAGGAAGAGGAGAGAGGCCCCACAGCACATATTCTGGCATCATATCAGCCACCACAGGAGAAGCCACCATTTAGTTACTTTGACCCCTTCACCCAAACAGAGGAGAGAGGTTCCACATCAGAGAATCAGGCATCATATCAACCACCACAGGAGTAGGCCACAATTTAATGGGACCCCGGCAACCATGTCAGATGGCACAACCATCAGCTTCATATCAATCAGCACAGGAGAAGGCGACTTTGAAAGACTTTGACCCCTACACCCAGACGGAGGAGAGAGGTTTCACAGCAGAGAATCAGGCATTTAGATCACCCACCACAGGAGTAGGCCCCATTGAATCAGACCCTGGCAACCATGTCAGATGGCACAACCATCAGCTTTATATCAATCAGCACAGGAGAAGGCGACTTTGAAAGACTTTGACCCCTACACCCAGATGGAGGAGAGAGGTTTCACAGCAGAGAATCAGGCATCATATCAACCACCACAGGAGAAGCCACCATTTAGTTACTTTGACCCCTGCACCCAGGAAGAGGAGAGAGGCACCACAGCACATATTCTGGCATCATATCAGCCACCACAGGAGAAGCCACCATTGAGTTACTTTGACCCCCGCACCCAGGAAGAGGAGAGAGGCACCACAGCACATATTCTGGCATCATATCAGCCACCACAGGAGAAGCCACCATTGAGTTACTTTGACCCCCGCACCCAGGAAGAGGAGAGAGGCACCACAGCACATATTCTGGCATCATATCAGCCACCACAGGAGAAGCCACCATTGAGTTACTTTGACCCCTGCACCCAGGAAGAGGAGAGAGGCCCCACAGCACATATTCTGGCATCATATCAGCCACCACAGGAGAAGCCACCATTTAGTTACTTTGACCCCTTCACCCAAACAGAGGAGAGAGGTTCCACATCAGAGAATCAGGCATCATATCAACCACCACAGGAGTAGGCCACAATTTAATGGGACCCCGGCAACCATGTCAGATGGCACAACCATCAGCTTCATATCAATCAGCACAGGAGAAGGCGACTTTGAAAGACTTTGACCCCTACACCCAGACGGAGGAGAGAGGTTTCACAGCAGAGAATCAGGCATTTAGATCACCCACCACAGGAGTAGGCCCCCATTGAATCAGACCCTGGCAACCATGTCAGATGGCACAACCATCAGCTTTATATCAATCAGCACAGGAGAAGCCACCATTGAGTTACTTTGACCCCTGCACCCAGGAAGAGGAGAGAGGCCCCACAGCACATATTCTGGCATCATATCAGCCACCACAGGAGAAGCCACCATTGAGTTACTTTGACCCCCGCACCCAGGAAGAGGAGAGAGGCACCACAGCACATATTCTGGCATCATATCAGTCACCACAGGAGAAGCCACCATTGAGTTACTTTGACCCCTGCACCCAGGAAGAGGAGAGAGGCCCCACAGCACATATTCTGGCATCATACTAACCACCACAGGAGAAGCCACCATTGAGTTACTTTGACCCCTGCACCCAGGAAGAGGAGAGAGGCCCCACAGCACATATTCTGGCATCATATCAGCCACCACAGGAGAAGCCACCATTGAGTTACTTTGACCCCCGCACCCAGGAAGAGGAGAGAGGCACCACAGCACATATTCTGGCATCATATCAGCCACCACAGGAGAAGCCACCATTGAGTTACTTTGACCCCTGCACCCAGGAAGAGGAGAGAGGCCCCACAGCACATATTCTGGCATCATACTAACCACCACAGGAGAAGCCACCATTGAGTTACTTTGACCCCTGCACCCAGGAAGAGGAGAGAGGCCCCACAGCACATATTCTGGCATCATATCAGCCACCACAGGAGAAGCCACCATTGAGTTACTTTGACCCCCGCACCCAGGAAGAGGAGAGAGGCACCACAGCACATATTCTGGCATCATATCAGCCACCACAGGAGAAGCCACCATTGAGTTACTTTGACCCCTGCACCCAGGAAGAGGAGAGAGGCCCCACAGCACATATTCTGGCATCATACTAACCACCACAGGAGAAGCCACCATTGAGTTACTTTGACCCCTGCACCCAGGAAGAGGAGAGAGGCCCCACAGCACATATTCTGGCATCATATCAGCCACCACAGGAGAAGCCACCATTTAGTTACTTTGACCCCTTCACCCAAACAGAGGAGAGAGGTTCCACATCAGAGAATCAGGCATCATATCAACCACCACAGGAGTAGGCCACAATTTAATGGGACCCCGGCAACCATGTCAGATGGCACAACCATCAGCTTCATATCAATCAGCACAGGAGAAGGCGACTTTGAAAGACTTTGACCCCTACACCCAGACAGAGGAGAGAGGTTTCACAGCAGAGAATCAGGCATTTAGATCACCCACCACAGGAGTAGGCCCTCATTGAATCAGACCCTGGCAACCATGTCAGATGGCACAACCATCAGCTTTATATCAATCAGCACAGGAGAATCCACCATTGAGTTACTTTGACCCCTGCACCCAGGAAGAGGAGAGAGGCCCCACAGCACATATTCTGGCATCATATCAGCCACCACAGGAGAAGCCACCATTGAGTTACTTTGACCCCCGCACCCAGGAAGAGGAGAGAGGCACCACAGCACATATTCTGGCATCATATCAGCCACCACAGGAGAAGCCACCATTGAGTTACTTTGACCCCTGCACCCAGGAAGAGGAGAGAGGCCCCACAGCACATATTCTGGCATCATACTAACCACCACAGGAGAAGCCACCATTGAGTTACTTTGACCCCTGCACCCAGGAAGAGGAGAGAGGCCCCACAGCACATATTCTGGCATCATATCAGCCACCACAGGAGAAGCCACCATTGAGTTACTTTGACCCCCGCACCCAGGAAGAGGAGAGAGGCACCACAGCACATATTCTGGCATCATATCAGCCACCACAGGAGAAGCCACCATTGAGTTACTTTGACCCCTGCACCCAGGAAGAGGAGAGAGGCCCCACAGCACATATTCTGGCATCATACTAACCACCACAGGAGAAGCCACCATTGAGTTACTTTGACCCCTGCACCCAGGAAGAGGAGAGAGGCCCCACAGCACATATTCTGGCATCATATCAGCCACCACAGGAGTAGCCACCATTGAGTTACTTTGACCCCCGCACCCAGGAAGAGGAGAGAGGCACCACAGCACATATTCTGGCATCATATCAGCCACCACAGGAGAAGCCACCATTGAGTTACTTTGACCCCTGCACCCAGGAAGAGGAGAGAGGCCCCACAGCACATATTCTGGCATCATACTAACCACCACAGGAGAAGCCACCATTGAGTTACTTTGACCCCTGCACCCAGGAAGAGGAGAGAGGCCCCACAGCACATATTCTGGCATCATATCAGCCACCACAGGAGAAGCCACCATTGAGTTACTTTGACCCCCGCACCCAGGAAGAGGAGAGAGGCACCACAGCACATATTCTGGCATCATATCAGCCACCACAGGAGAAGCCACCATTGAGTTACTTTGACCCCCGCACCCAGGAAGAGGAGAGAGGCACCACAGCACATATTCTGGCATCATATCAGCCACCACAGGAGAAGCCACCATTGAGTTTTACTTTGACCCCCACACCCAGGAAGAGGAGAGAGGCACCACAGCACATATTCAGGCATCATATCACACACCACAGGAGAAGGCCTCTTTCAGTGATTTAGGCCTTTGGACCCAGACAGAGGAGAGAGGCACCACAGCACATATTCTGGCATCATATCAGCCACCACAGGAGAAGCCACCATTGAGTTACTTTGACCCCTGCACCCAGGAAGAGGAGAGAGGCCCCACAGCACATATTCTGGCATCATATCAGCCACCACAGGAGAAGCCACCATTTAGTTACTTTGACCCCTGCACCCAGGAAGAGGAGAGAGGCACCACAGCACATATTCTGGCATCATATCAGCCACCACAGGAGAAGCCACCATTTAGTTACTTTGACCCCTTCACCCAAACAGAGGAGAGAGGTTCCACATCAGAGAATCAGGCATCATATCAACCACCACAGGAGTAGGCCACAATTTAGTTTATTTGACCCCTGCACCCAGGAAGAGGAGAGAGGCCCCACAGCACATATTCTGGCATCATATCACACACCACAGGAGAAGGCCTCTTTCAGTGATTTAGGCCTTTGGACCCAGACAGAGGAGAGAGGTCAGAGATTAGCTTCATATCCCCCAGCACAGCAGAAGACCGCTTTATTTGACTTAGGCCTCAGCACCCAGACAGAAGACAGAGGTAGCATGGCAGAGGTTATGGCTTCATGTCACCCGTTAGTTTAACCGGCCACTTTCATCTGGTTAGGCCCCGGCGCCCAGACAGAGAAGAGTTTCATTTAACTGTGGGTTTCATAAAATTTGTATCAAATAAAGAAGTGGCCCGTAGCACAACAAGACATGTTTTAGGCAGTTAATAAGGACTACTCTGCACAAGGCAGGGACAGGTCCTGTGGGATCCATGCCTGGTTCATCTTTATGAAGGTCAGCTTGTCCACGTTGGCTGTGGACAGGCGGCTGCGCTTGTCAGTAATGACGCCCCCTGCCGTGCTGAATACGCGTTCAGATAAAACGCTGGCCGCCAGGCAGGAAAGCACCTCCAAGGCATAACATGCTAACTCTGGCCACGTGGACAATTTCGAAACCCAGTAGTTGAATGGGGCCGAACCATCCGTCAGGATGTGGAGGGGTGTGCAGACATACTGTTCAACCATGTTAGTGAAATGCTGCCTCCTGCTAACACGTTCCGTATCAGGTGTCGGTGCAGATAGCTGTGGCGTGGAGACAAAACTTTTCCACATTTCTGCCATGCTAACCCTGCCCTCAGATGAGCTGGCCGTGACACAGCTGCGTTGGCGACCTCTTTCCACTCCTCTGCCTTCACCTTCCACCTGTTCCCCTGTGACATGTGGGAATGCTCTCAAGAGCGCCTCTATCAGCGTGCGCTTGTACTCGCGCATCTTACGGTCGCGCTCCAGTTCAGGAATTAAAGTGGGCACATTGTCTTTATACCGGGGATCCAGCAGGGTGGCCACCCAGTAGTCTGCACACGTTAAAACGTGGGCAACTCTGCTGTCGTTGCGCAGGCATTGGAGCATATATTCGCTCATGTGGGCCAGGCTACCCATGGGTAAGGACAAGCTGTCCTCTGTGGGAGGCGTATCGTCATCGTCCACCGTATCCCCCCAGCCACGCACCAGTGATGGGCCTGGGCTGCCACCCCGCTGTGAACTTGCGTCATCCTCGTCCCCCTCCACCTCCTCCTCCTCATCCTCCTCGTCCTCCAGTACAGTGCCTTGGCTGGCGACTTGTGAACCTGTCCTCTGCTGCTTAAACAAACCTCCCTCTGAGCCACTTCGAACAGACTGGCCCGAAAGTGTTAGAAACGAGCCCTCATCCTCCTCCTCCTCCTCCACCTGGGCCACCTCCTCTAACATCATTGCCCTAAGTGTTTTCTCAAGGAGACATAGAAGTGGTATTGTAACGCTGATAACAGTGTCATCGCCACTGGCCATGTTGGTGGAGTACTCAAAACAGCGCAGCAGGGCACACAGGTCTCGCATGGAGGCCCAATCATTGGTGGTGAAGTGGTGCTGTTCGGCAGTACGACTGACGCGAGCGTGCTGCAGCTGAAACTCCACTATGGCCTGCTGCTGCTCGCACAGTCTCTCCAGCATGTGCAAGGTGGAGTTCCACCGGGTGGGCACATCGCATATGAGGCGGTGAGCGGGAAGGCCGAAGTTCCGCTGTAGCGCAGACAGGCGAGCAGCGGCAGGATGTGAACGGCGGAAGCGCGCACAGACGGCCCGCACTTTATGCAGCAGCTCTGACATGTTGGGGTAGTGGTGAATGAACCTCTGCACCACCAAGTTCAGCACATGCGCCAGTCAAGGGATGTGCGTCAAACCGGCTAGTCCCAGAGCTGCCACGAGATTTCGCCCATTATCGCATACCACCAGGCCTGGCTTGAGGCCCACCGGCAGAAACCACTCGTCGGTCTGTTGTTCAATACCCCGCCACAACTCCTTTGCGCTGTGGGGCCTGTCCCCCAAACATATGAGTTTCAGAATGGCCTGCTGACGTTTACCCCGGGCTGTGCTGAAGTTGGTGGTGAAGGTGTGTGGCTGACCGGATGAGCTGGTGGAAGCAGTGGAGGAGGAAGCCGAGTAGGAGGAGGAGGCTACAGGAGGCAGAGAATGATGCCCTGCGATCCTAGGGGGCGGAAGGACGTGCGCCAAGGAACTGTCCGCCGGGGGCCCAGCCGCCACTACATTCATCCAGTGTGCAGTTAGTGAGATATAGCGTCCCTGGCCGTGCTTACTGGTCCACGTATCTGTGGTTAGGTGGACCTTGCCACAAATGGCGTTGCGCAGTGCACACTTGATTTTATCGGACACTTGCATGTGCAGGGAAGGCACGGCTGTCTTGGAGAAGTAGTGGCGGCTGGGAACCACATACTGCGGGACAGCCATGGCCATCAGCTGTTTGAAGCTGTCTGTGTCCACCAGCCGGAATGACAGCATTTCAAAGGCAAGCAGTTTAGAAATGCTGGCGTTCAGGCCAAGGGCTCGAGGGTGACTCGGGGGGAATTTGCGCTTCCTCTCTAAGGTTTGAGATATTGAGAGCTGAACGCTGCTGTGTGATATAGTGGAGACGCTAGTTGACGGTGGCGGTGGTGGTGGTGTCGGTGGCACATCCTCTGTTTGCTGCTCAGCAGGTGGCAACATTCCTCTCGAGGCGGAAGCCGAGGCAGCAGCGGTAGAGGGAGCAGGGGGAGCCTCAGCGAGTGCCTGGTTTTTAAGGTGTGTACCCCACTGCAGTTCATGCTTTGCATGTAGATGCCTGGTCATGCAGGTTGTGCTGAGGTTCAGAACGTTAATGCCTCGCCTCAGGCTCTGATGGCAGAGCGTGCAAGTCACTCGGGTCTTGTCGGTAGGACATTGTTTAAAGAAGTGCCATGCCAGGGAACTCTTTGAAGCTGCCTTTGTGGGGCTGGGCCCCTGTTGGCGATGTCCAGTAGCAGGCGAACTCTGGGGGCGGCGGCTCGTCTGCTTTGGCCCCCTGCTCCCTCTTTGGCTTCGCTGTTGTCTCGGTCTCACCACTACCTCTTCCTCTGAACTGTGAAAGTCATCGACACGACCTTCAGTCCATGTGGGGTCTAAGACCTCATCGTCCTCTGCATCGTCTTCCACCCAGTCTCCCTCCCTGACCTCCTCCTGTTCAGTCTGCACACTGCAAAAAGACGCGGCAGTGGGCACCTGTGTTTCGTCATCATCAGAGAGTCGGTGACTCTGCTGTGGTGGTATTCCCATGTCCTCTTCATCTGGAGACATAAGTGGTTGTGCGTCAGTGCATGGTATGTCTTCCTCCACTGGGGAAGGGCTAGGTGGACGCCCCTGGGAAACCCTGGAAGCAGAGTCTTCAAACAGAAGAAGAGACTGCTGCATAACTTGTGGCTCAGACCGTTTCCCTGATATGCTTGGGGGTGATGTGACAGACTGATGGGCTTGGTTTTCAGGTGCCACCTGTGCGCTTTCCGCAGAAGACTGGGTGGAAGACCATGTGGTGAACGTGCTGGAAGCACTGTCGGCCACCCAATCGATTAATGCCTGTACCTGCTCAGGCCTTACCATCCTAAGAGCGGCATTGGGCCCCACGAGATATTGCGGTACATTCTGCCGGCTAGTTGAGGGAGTTCGTTCCCTACTGTGTGCGCCTGGGGCCGAACGGCCACGTCCTCTACCAGCAACAGAGGCTCCACGGACACCACCACGACCGCGTCCTCGTCCCTTAATAGTATTTTTCTTCATTGTTGCGATTCAACTCGCACCACAATGAAATATATTATTTTTTATAAGCAAAATCCCCTCACTGGAATACTTTCAGTCTTTTGACTGTATGGATTACAGATGGAATGACTGTTATATGTGAGTACCGCTTTCTTTGACAGATTCTAGTATGGGTACATATATGTTTTCCCAACCCCAGCACATTAGTTTGCTAATTCCAGATGTATGAAACGCAGGCCTAACTGTATCTAGTATATTGAACGCCAGATAAACTAACTTGGCCTTTTTAAATAAAAAAAAAATTCCCTCACTGGAATACTTTCAGTCTTTTGACTGTATGGATTACAGATGGAATGACTGTTATATGTGAGTACCGCTTTCTTTGACAGATTCTAGTATGGGTACATATATGTTTTCCCAACCCCAGCACATTAGTTTGCTAATTCCAGATGTATGAAACGCAGGCCTAACTGTATCTAGTATATTGAACGCCAGATAAACTAACTTGGCCTTTTTTAAATAAAAAAAATCCCCTCACTGGAATACTTTCAGTCTTTTGACTGTATGGATTACAGATGGAATGACTGTTATATGTGAGTACCGCTTTCTTTGACAGATTCTAGTATGGGTACATATATGTTTTCCCAACCCCAGCACATTAGTTTGCTAATTCCAGATGTATGAAACGCAGGCCTAACTGTATCTAGTATATTGAACGCCAGATAAACTAACTTGGCCTTTTTTAAATAAAAAAAAAATTCCCTCACTGGAATACTTCCAGTCTTTTGACTGTATGGATTACAGATGGAATGACTGTTATATGTGAGTACCGCTTTCTTTGACAGATTCTAGTATGGGTACATATATGTTTTCCCAACCCCAGCACATTAGTTTGCTAATTCCAGATGTATGAAACGCAGGCCTAACTGTATCTAGTATATTGAACGCCAGATAAACTAACTTGGCCTTTTTTAAATAAAAAAAAAATTCCCTCACTGGAATACTTTCAGTCTTTTGACTGTATGGATTACAGATGGAATGACTGTTATATGTGAGTACCGCTTTCTTTGACAGATTCTAGTATGGGTACATATATGTTTTCCCAACCCCAGCACATTAGTTTGCTAATTCCAGATGTATGAAACGCAGGCCTAACTGTATCTAGTATATTGAACGCCAGATAAACTAACTTGGCCTTTTTTAAATAAAAAAAATTCCCTCACTGGAATACTTTCAGTCTTTTGACTGTATGGATTACAGATGGAATGACTGTTATATGTGAGTACCGCTTTCTTTGACAGATTCTAGTATGGGTACATATATGTTTTCCCAACCCCAGCACATTAGTTTGCTAATTCCAGATGTATGAAACGCAGGCCTAACTGTATCTAGTATATTGAACGCCAGATAAACTAACTTGGCCTTTTTTAAATAAAAAAAAAATTCCCTCACTGGAATACTTCCAGTCTTTTGACTGTATGGATTACAGATGGAATGACTGTTATATGTGAGTACCGCTTTCTTTGACAGATTCTAGTATGGGTACATATATGTTTTCCCAACCCCAGCACATTAGTTTGCTAATTCCAGATGTATGAAACGCAGGCCTAACTGTATCTAGTATATTGAACGCCAGATAAACTAACTTGGCCTTTTTTAAATAAAAAAAAAATTCCCTCACTGGAATACTTTCAGTCTTTTGACTGTATGGATTACAGATGGAATGACTGTTATATGTGAGTACCGCTTTCTTTGACAGATTCTAGTATGGGTACATATATGTTTTCCCAACCCCAGCACATTAGTTTGCTAATTCCAGATGTATGAAACGCAGGCCTAACTGTATCTAGTATATTGAACGCCAGATAAACTAACTTGGCCTTTTTTAAATAAAAAAAAAATTCCCTCACTGGAATACTTTCAGTCTTTTGACTGTATGGATTACAGATGGAATGACTGTTATATGTGAGTACCGCTTTCTTTGACAGATTCTAGTATGGGTACATATATGTTTTCCCAACCCCAGCACATTAGTTTGCTAATTCCAGATGTATGAAACGCAGGCCTAACTGTATCTAGTATATTGAACGCCAGATAAACTAACTTGGCCTTTTTTAAATAAAAAAAAAATTCCCTCACTGGAATACTTTCAGTCTTTTGACTGTATGGATTACAGATGGAATGACTGTTATATGTGAGTACCGCTTTCTTTGCCAGATTCTAGTATGGGTACATATATGTTTTCCCAACCCCAGCACATTAGTTTGCTAATTCCAGATGTATGAAACGCAGGCCTAACTGTATCTAGTATATTGAACGCCAGATAAACTAACTTGGCCTTTTTTAAATAAAAAAAAAATTCCCTCACTGGAATACTTCCAGTCTTTTGACTGTATGGATTACAGATGGAATGACTGTTATATGTGAGTACCGCTTTCTTTGACAGATTCTAGTATGGGTACATATATGTTTTCCCAACCCCAGCACATTAGTTTGCTAATTCCAGATGTATGAAACGCAGGCCTAACTGTATCTAGTATATTGAACGCCAGATAAACTAACTTGGCCTTTTTTAAATAAAAAAAAAATTCCCTCACTGGAATACTTTCAGTCTTTTGACTGTATGGATTACAGATGGAATGACTGTTATATGTGAGTACCGCTTTCTTTGACAGATTCTAGTATGGGTACATATATGTTTTCCCAACCCCAGCACATTAGTTTGCTAATTCCAGATGTATGAAACGCAGGCCTAACTGTATCTAGTATATTGAACGCCAGATAAACTAACTTGGCCTTTTTTAAATAAAAAAAAAATTCCCTCACTGGAATACTTCCAGTCTTTTGACTGTATGGATTACAGATGGAATGACTGTTATATGTGAGTACCGCTTTCTTTGACAGATTCTAGTATGGGTACATATATGTTTTCCCAACCCCAGCACATTAGTTTGCTAATTCCAGATGTATGAAACGCAGGCCTAACTGTATCTAGTATATTGAACGCCAGATAAACTAACTTGGCCTTTTTTAAATAAAAAAAAAATTCCCTCACTGGAATACTTTCAGTCTTTTGACTGTATGGATTACAGATGGAATGACTGTTATATGTGAGTACCGCTTTCTTTGACAGATTCTAGTATGGGTACATATATGTTTTCCCAACCCCAGCACATTAGTTTGCTAATTCCAGATGTATGAAACGCAGGCCTAACTGTATCTAGTATATTGAACGCCAGATAAACTAACTTGGCCTTTTTTAAATAAAAAAAAAATTCCCTCACTGGAATACTTTCAGTCTTTTGACTGTATGGATTACAGATGGAATGACTGTTACATGTGAGTACCGCTTTCTTTGACAGATTCTAGTATGGGTACATATATGTTTTCCCAACCCCAGCACATTAGTTTGCTAATTCCAGATGTATGAAACGCAGGCCTAACTGTATCTAGTATATTGAACGCCAGATAAACTAACTTGGCCTTTTTTAAATAAAAAAAAAATTCCCTCACTGGAATACTTTCAGTCTTTTGACTGTATGGATTACAGATGGAATGACTGTTATATGTGAGTACCGCTTTCTTTGACAGATTCTAGTATGGGTACATATATGTTTTCCCAACCCCAGCACATTAGTTTGCTAATTCCAGATGTATGAAACGCAGGCCTAACTGTATCTAGTATATTGAACGCCAGATAAACTAACTTGGCCTTTTTTAAATAAAAAAAATTCCCTCACTGGAATACTTTCAGTCTTTTGACTGTATGGATTACAGATGGAATGACTGTTATATGTGAGTACCGCTTTCTTTGACAGATTCTAGTATGGGTACATATATGTTTTCCCAACCCCAGCACATTAGTTTGATAATTCCAGATGTATGAAACGCAGGCCTAACTGTATCTAGTATATTGAACGCCAGATAAACTAACTTGGCCTTTTTTAAATAAAAAAAAAATTCCCTCACTGGAATACTTTATGGCTTTTCACTGTATGGATTACAGGTGGACTGGTATTAGTAGGGGTGACACAAGCACACCCAAGTCCCTGATGTAGGATTTCTATGGCACAGACCACTATTACAAGTGATTAATGGACGTTGGGAGAGATTGTGCTGCAGCACTAGTCCCAAGATGGCTGCCGCCTATCAGCCCAGTAACATGTGCCACAAAATGGTCTGCACAACCTTTAAAAAAAATAGCCTTGGACTGTGCTGCTAAATCGCTATTGGTCTGAATCCCAGGTGTAGATGTCTGACTTGTTTGGAGCTTTGGAATGCACACTGTGGCAGCTTCTGCTGCAGCACTACAAGTCGCAAAATGGAGGCCGGCGGTCAGCCCAGGTACATGTGGATGGAAAAATCACTCTGGCCACTCTAAAAATAGCCAATCCCTATCAAAAAAGCAGCTCAGCTGCAGTTGTTCAGATGAATCACAGGTGGAGGAGAGAAATTTGCTTCCAGTTATTCAATTATCCCTGCCTATTCTCACCCTAGCATCAACTGCGTCTATCCCTGTTCTATTCACATCGGGAGTGAGCACGTCCCGACGTGCGCACAAGCTTATAAAGAGGCTGAGTCACATGCTGCACTTGGCCAATCACAGCCTTGCCAATAGTAGGCATGGCTGCGATGGCATCTTAGGGCAAGTAGTATGATGCATGTTGATTGGCTGCTTTGCAGCCTTTCAAAATGCGCTAAAATACATGCCGAACGACGAACCCGAACCCGAACTTTTACGAAAAAGTTCGGGTTCGGGTCCGTGTCACGAACACCCCAAAATTCGGTACGGACCCGAACTATGCTCGAACTGTTCGCTCAACACTAGTCATAACCACAATCAACCAGGAAATTCTGCTGCTTTGTGGGGTTATACAGTGCCTTGCAAAAGTATTCATCCCCCCTTGACTTTTTTCGTATTGTGGTGCCTCACAACCTGGATTTAACACGGATTGTTTGAGGATTGCATCATTTAATTTACAGAACATGCCCGCAACTTTGAAGATGTTTTTATTTTTTTATTATGAAGCAAACAACAAATAGGAAAAAATAACAGAAAAAGTAAATGTGCATAACTATTCACCCCTATAAAGTAAATACATTGTAGAGCCACCTTTTGCGGCAATCACAGCTCCAAGTCGCTTTGGATAAGTCTCTATGAGCTTGCCACATCTTACCACTGGGATTTTTCCCCATTCCTCCTTGCAAAACTGCTCCAGCTCCTTCAAGTAGGATGGTTTGCGCTTGTGAACAGCAATCTTTAAGTCTGACCACAGATTTTCTATTGGATTGAGATCTGGGCTTTGACTAGGCCATTCAAAAACATTTACATGTTTCCCCTTAAACCACTCAAGTGTTGCTTTAGCAGTGTGTTTGGGGTCATTGTCCTGCTGGAAGGTGAACCTCTGTCCTAGCCTCAAATCACGCAGAGTGGTACAGGTTTTGCTCAAGAATATCCCTGTATTTAGCACCATCCAACTTTCCCTCAACTCTGACCAGTTTCCCAGTCCCGGCTTCTGAAAAACATCCCCAGAGCATGATGCTGCCACCACCATGTTTCACTGTGGGGATGGTGTTCTTTGGGTGATGTGATGTGTTGGGTTTGTGCCAGACATAGCGTTTTCTTTGATGGCTGAAAAGTTCAATTTTAGTCTCATCAGACCAGAGCACCTTCCTCCATACAATTTGGGAGTCTCCCACATGCCTTTTCGCAAACTCAAAACAATTATTTTTGTTTTTAGTGAAAGTAATGGCTTTCTTCTGGCCACTCTGCCATAAAGCCCAACTCTATGGAGCGTACAGCTTATTTTCGTCCTATGTCCTTTGTGCTGTGGAACTCTGCAACTCCTTCAGGGTTACCTTAGGTCTCTGTGCTGCCTCTCTGATTAATGCCCTCCTTGCCCGGTCCATGAGTTTTGGTGGGAGTCCGTCTCTTGGCAGGTTTGCTGTTGTGCCATGTTCTTTGCATTTGGTTATGATAGATTTGATGGTGCTCCTGGGAATCATCAAAGATTTGGATTTTTTTTTTTTTATAACCTAACCTTGACTTCAGATTAACAAAACATTGAACTTAAGGCTGTAATGTAACAAAATGCAAAAAAAGTCAAGGGGGTGAATACTTTTGCAAGGCACTGTACATAGGAAAGACAGGAAAGAGAGATAATAAAACACAAAATACAGGAAGCTTAGTGTTAGTGATAGTTTTTGAGTAAATTTATAGAATGAAGGAGTTTAGAGATAGAATTCAGACTCAAAAGCAAAAGGCAAGGTCAGCACATTCTGTAAGATTAAGTAAATGTGCAGGTGTGGGTAGCCATGGTTGAAAATACAAAATAAGAAGCGAACCCAATGCAACAGCACTCTGCAAACATAGAATACGGTATATGAACTAATGCTATATTCACAATACAGAATGAATATGAGCTACTTAGCAAAAATGGGAGTCGTTTATTAAAGAGTAGAGATTAGCGAATTGAAGCTGACGAAGTGGAATTAGTTTAGAATTTCAGGAAAATTTTTCCTAAAATGGCAGCTACACGTGTGAGGACTGAGGACATGGGGCATGGAACTCTGGGAATGCGGGATCACCCAGTTTGACATGCCTGCATGTAGCCAATCAGCAGCCAGCCAGCCCTGTGATGTCACAGCCCTATAAATACGGCAGCCATTTTAGATTCTGCTATTTTCCAGCGTCAGAATGCAGGGACAGACGTGTGAAGGCGCTATGGACAGCTATTGGAAAAACCTCTATGTTTAAAAAAAAAACAAAACTGAAAAAAGGATTTATAAGTGCAGGGAAAGGATAGGGAGGAATCATTTCACAGCATCTTATTCAGAACAACAAGAAAAATAAATACGCACTGCACTGTTGCAGTTATTTCTGGTCAAAGCATATAAGCGGCATATTACAGTAAAAAAATAAAACTATATACGCACTGCACAGTTGCAGTTATTTCTGTTGAAAGCGTATAGGGGCGTATTTCAGTAAAATAAGAAAAATACTGTATATACGCACTGCACTGTTGCAGTTATTTCTGTTGAAAGCGTATAGGGGCGTATTTCAGTAAAAAAAGACAAAAATATACGCACTGCACTGTTGCAGTTATTTTAGGTTAAAGCGTATACTGGTGTATTTCAGTACTGCAAGAAATATATATACGCACTTCATAGAAACATAGAAACATAGAATGTGTCGGCAGATAAGAACCATTTGGCCCATCTAGTCTGCCCAATATATCTGAATCCTATGAATAGTCCCTGACCCTATCTTATATGAAGGATAGCCTTATGCCTATCCCATGCATGCTTAAACTCCTTCACTGTATTTGCAGCTATCACTTCTGCAGGAAGGCTATTCCATGCATCCACTACTCTCTCAGTAAAGTAATACTTCCTTATATTACTTTTAAACCTTTGCCCCTCTAATTTAAAACTGTGTCCTCTTGTGGTAGTTTTTCTTCTTTTAAATATGCTCTCCTCCTTTACCGAGTTGATTCCCTTTATGTATTTAAAAGTTTCTATCATATCCCCTCTGTCTCTTCTTTCTTCCAAGCTATAAATGTTAAGGTCCTTTAACCTTTCCTGGTAAGTTTTATCCTGCAATCCATGTACTAGTTTAGTAGCTCTTCTCTGAACTCTCTCTAGAGTATCTATATCCTTCTGGAGATATGGTCTCCAGTACTGAGCACAATACTCCAAGTGAGGTCTCACCAGTGTTCTGTACAGCGGCATAAGCACTTCACTCTTTCTACTGCTTATACCTCTCCCTATACATCCAAGCATTCTGCTGGCATTTCATGCTGCTCTATTACATTGTCTTCCCACCTTAAGTCTTCTGAAATAATTACTCCTAAATCCCTTTCCTCAGATACTGAGGTCAGGACTGTGTCAAATATTCTATATTCTGCCCTTGGGTTTTTACGCCCCAGGTGCATTATCTTGCACTTATCCACATTAAATTTCAGTTGCCAGAGTTCTGACCATTCTTCTAGTTTTCCTAAATCCTTTTCCATTTGGCGTTTCCCTCCAGGAACATCAACCCTGTTACATATCTTTGTGTCATCAGCAAAAAGACAAACCTTACCATCGAGGCCTTTTGCAATATCACTTATGAAGATATTAAACAAAATTAGTCCCAGTACAGATCCCTGTGGAAATATACTGGGCGTCCCCAAGCACTGATTCTATATATGGATATAGCTAAACTTACAGGGGCCACAGGCCACAATTACAAAAGAAATATGACAAATATTGAAACCAATGCCCTTAAAGAACTTTCCAAAAACCCTTCTCTGACAATTAAACATGCAGACAAGGGTGGGGCCGTGGTGGTTATAAATACTACTGATTATTTATGTGAAGTGTTTAGGCAACTAAATGATATAAATGTATATTGTAAACTTACTGTTCATCCCAAGTTTGAAATCTTGAAACGCATAAGAGGTACTGTCAGGGATCAGAGAGGAAGGAAAGAGGGTGCACTCTGACTCCACCCTCAACCCCTGTCCGTGCCTACTTACACTACCCGCCCTAGGCGACAGGACATAATTGGGCGACGGTCCCTTACTTACGTAAGTGCACAGAGGAAAGATACGGAAGGTCAACAAGCCAAGGGTCAGAACCAGGAGAAGCGGGAGTACAAATGGAGCGGGCAAATGTAAGGTCAACAGTCAGAGCCGAGGTCACTCCAGGAGAGCAAATACGTACAAAGGATGAGACGAAGTCGAGGTCAAAGAACGAGCCGAGGTCACAAGGTCAGGAGGTCAATCAGAACAAGCAGCCGCAGACTAGAACCAAGGAACAAGGAAGCACCAATGGACCAGTATCACAGGCAACCTGTAGCCAGCAGGTTGCCTGTATTTATAGTGAGTGAGGGTCATGTGACGTGGCCAGCGTCACATGACCGACAGACAGACAAGTTGAGCACCGAGTGATCAGCTCGGCGCTCAAGGCAGACCTAGGAGCAGGGAGCCTCACAGCTAGCAAAGCCGCCCTGGGAACGAGGCCAGAGACAGATCCTCGCTCCCGAAGCTAAGCAGCAGGTCTGCGGCTGATGGGAGACCGAGTGCGCCTTCGGCGCCCCGTTACAGGTACGCTGAATTTTGTCAAGGATGAGGGAATCATAAATAAAAAATACACACTTTCCTGTTAGTGACCACTAACCTGGAGGTGATGTCAGGGATTTGTGTATTTTTGGTAATACATATACTACAGGTGTTCTACACCTGTAGTATATGTATTACCAAAAATACACAAATCCCTGACATCACCTCCAGGTCGACCAATCGTATTAGGTGTAGGATACCTCTTTTCACAAATAGCCATCTTTCTGGATAGGATATTGACTCCCTTTGTACATTCAGTGGATACATACATACGCGATACAACACACTTCCTAAAATCTAATAGGTGATATCTAACTTCCACCACATGTTATCCTAGCATCATTTGACATAGTGAGTTTATACACCTCAATCTCACACTCAAAGGTCATCGAGGCGGTTGAGAGATGTCTGGATGACACCTCCTATACCACAAGGTACAAGAAATTTTAGATTTCATCGATTTCATGAGATTAAATTAACTTGTAACTATTTTATGTTCCAGGATGATTTATTTATTCAATTACGTGGGACCGCTATGGGGTCAAATTTAGCGCCAAATTAAGCAAACATCTTCATGACGGACTTGGAGGTTAGATTCATCTATGTGAGCTACCACTTCAGACATGTTCTGAGGGTGGCGATACATAGATGATATCTTCCTCCTTTGGACATGTACATCACCAGAATTGTACGAGTTTAATGAATTCTTGAACTCTATAGATTCTGAGGTTAAATTCACACTGGTTGCATCAGAGTTAGAGATTCAACTCCTTGAAGGTTATCAGAGATGGAAATCATTTGAACACTGATTTATACACAAAGACTACGGGTAAAAATACACTACTCCGATACGATAGTAATCACCCGAAGCCTATGTTAAAATCTCTCCCCTTCAGCCAACTACTGAGGGTAAAGAGGATTGTGGAAAGTAAGGTGACCTTGGATAATAGACTGGAGGAAATAGGGGACAATTTTATCAAACGAGGGTACCCTAAGAAACTTGTAAGGACACACATAAGGAAGGTTACATCTCTCCCTAGAACAACCCTGTTACAAGGGACATAGACCCAGCCTGCTAAATCCAACCGTATCACCTTCGTTTCTCACTTTACATCTGAGAGTACTAAGGTGGGAAATATTTTGAGAAAACATTGGCCTGTATTAGGCAGTAACTTTAAACACATATTCGTTTTCAATGTTCCCCCTCTCTTGTCCTACCGTCGCACACGCAATATAAAAGACTAGTTAGTACACACGGATGCAGGTACAATGAAGCGTACATTTCGGGCCTACTTAGGCTCTACCAAAACGGGATGTTACCCATGCCATAACTGTGATAATTGCCCCCTCATGCTAAAGGGTTCTTCTTTCACACATCCTGAAACCGGGACAGTTTAAACATTAAACATTTAAACAATTTTTAACTTGTGATTCAACGCATGTAGTCTATCTACTTGAATGCCCCTGTCACCTCCTCTATGTAGGAGAAACGACGTGGGATGTCAAAACGAGGCTTAATCAACATAGATATAGCATTCGTGAGAAAAAAATTGATTTACCAGTATCTAAAAACACTTCACTGAGGCTAAACATACAGAAAAGGATCTACATTTCCGGATTATAGACCAGGCTACCTTGCCGAAAACGTGAATTATTCTGGATTTACCATTTGCAGACCTTGAAATCCAATGGGTTGAATGTGTAATTTAGAGTGCCTTGGTCCCAATGCCTTTGATATACTTCTCGTCTTATGTGTGGTGTGAGAGAAGAACAGTGCTCAATGTAATATCTCTTTTCTCTTTTATTTTTTTTAGATACAATTGAATAAATTACGTGATGAACTCTTCATGAAGTTGCCACCCAACATGAAATCCCTGTGTGTGTCAATCCTACTAGTATCATTTATTCACCATGATCTAGAGCTTCTTTTTAATTATTTGCTAATGTACAGCGGACCGGAATTAAATTAAATATGCTATATGAATGTACCCCTGGATGCCCTTTGTCTCATACATAAGGCAGGTGACACTCACAGGTGCTGCTTTGCTTTTATGGGATGTGTTACAGTTACACTCTGGCTGATACTTTGTTGCAACAATGTATTTCGGTTATTTAAGACAGGAAAGCCGGGTCATTTGGTACTTGCCCAATTTGAACAGTGATACCCCAGATTTCTATGCCATGGAGCCCATTCGGATAACGAAAGACTATGTGAAAGTAAAGACTTTAGGTCCATGGCGTTTCTACTGTATTCGTGTAGTCTGACTGCCATTTACCTAATAATATGCACTCAGACCGGAGCTATCTGGGGATGTGTTACATGTCTATGTTTACTATAATGGTTGTGACATTGTATGTTTGAGTAGTGATTTCTGTCCTGTTGTCCCCACATGAATAGTAGTGATTTCCCTTTGTCCTGAGAGATAATGGGATTACTCCTCGGTTGTCTCCAGGGTATGTGTCTATGTTTACTGCAAGGGTTGTGACATTGTATGTTTGAATGGTGATTTCTGTCCTGTTGTCCCCACGTGTATGGTGACGATCTCCCTTTGTCCTGAGAGATAATTGGATTGCTCCTCGGTTGTCTCCGGGGCAGAGACCAGGAAAGCAGGATGCATTGTGGGTATGTATTGTGTCTGTGTGTCCTGAATTGTTGTTAATCTGTCCTGTGTCACAGTCCCCATCTGGTCCCCCGAGGGGAGTGTCCACCAGATGGGGACCTGCAAAAATACGGGCGGGTAGCCCTCAGCAAAGAGAGATTCTGCTTCTTACCCTCAATTCGTGCTTTGACTCGTTTTGTAGAGCATCACTAATCACTAGCCCTTGTAAGAGCTCTCTGGATTTCATCTACACTGTCACTGCCAGTTCTGTGAGAAGGTCTCGCAGACGTTCTTCTCTACCTCTTATATGATGTTCTCTGTTTTGGTTTCACTTTCTTATCTCCTTTCCTTCTGCCAGGTGTCACTTATTTAGACTAATCGTCTTCCTTTATATTCCCTCCTATACTGCCTCACTTTGCGGTTTATACTACTTCCTGGATGAAGTGTTCACTGCTGGAGGCTGCTTCTGCTGTTTGCTCAGATAAGCCCTTTACTTTATTGTGTTTCCTTGCTGGCTTGATTCTAGGTGACCTTGACTCCGTCCGTATTAAGTGCAGAGAGCCGGTGGTCGTGTCCCCTCACTATTATAGGGTTTTCAGGTGTCACACACACTTAGGTACGTGGGCATGCAATCGTCTACCATCGAGACCCTTGCATGTGCATAGCAGTCAGGGAGAGCTCTTAGGGTTTTATAGGGCTCACCTATAAGCTCCTTAGTTTGGGATCAAGCCAGTCGCTCATTTATTCATAAGTTCCAGCTATCTGCAAACTTCACCCGTGACATACACTTACAGGAGCATGGATGACTGCTAAAAGGAACCTAACAGCGCTCTCTAGAATTTGGAGACAAGGACATCTAAGCGGTCCAACCCTCAGCCAGCCTAAAGCAACCGTAACAGGATGTTTGGGGTGAGGATAACATATGGTTTGGGCATCTCGCCCCTTTGGGCACAGGGGGATATTATACCTACAATTGTGGCATACCGTTTACCCTGATAGGAGATTTTAAGGGTTAGTGGATA
This sequence comes from Bufo bufo, assembly GCF_905171765.1. Taxonomy (NCBI): domain Eukaryota; kingdom Metazoa; phylum Chordata; class Amphibia; order Anura; family Bufonidae; genus Bufo; species Bufo bufo. The sequence goes on from NC_053391.1 coordinate 607,278,728, forward strand.
GGGATTGATTACATGGATAATGTCTTCAGTCTCAAAATCTGCAATGGGTGTGACGCGATTTTTCACGTTTCCCATATAGACATCCCTTAGCTCACTGGGCATATGTCACGGCGGACGTGTACTCAGTATAAAAGATAACACACCAACCAGGCTCTGGACGAGAGACAGGGGAAGGGTCACCTCCTAGTTTATCCCTGACCTCTTTCCCTGCACTGCTCAGCCCACAGGCAGACCTTGAAGGTAGGTGTGCTGTGTCCTCTAGCCTGAACTGACAAAACCCTAAACTCCCTGAGATGGTGAAGTGGGGAGATAGGAGCAGCCTGCTCGCACAGAACCTGGATGGGATAGATGACAACAACAACCAAACAAGAAATGACACTTATCTTTGGAGAGCAGGAACTGACAGCCAACCTTCCCTCCAAACTTCCCAGACCAAAATGATCAGTATAATCTGCTCAGAGCACTTAGCTGGAGATCATTTAAACTAATGACTCCACCTAGTGCACCTGATGAGAGGCGGATCCAGCACGGAACCAAAACAAATACTAAACTCGTGCTGCTATCCTGGCCGACCTCCGCACATCGTCAGAGTGGGGCATGACAGTACCCCCCCTTCTACGGGTGGCCTCCGGACACCCTGGACCAACCTTATCCGGATGGGACCTATGAAAGGCCCTCACCAGTCGGCTGGCGTTGACATCTGACGCCGGAACCCACATCCTCTCCTCAGGACCGTATCCCCTCCAGTGCACCAGGTACTGGAGGGAACCCCGCAGAACTCTCGAGTCGAGAATCCTGGAGATCTCGAACAGGAGGAGGAGGCAATGGCGATGGTACCACCGGTTTAACATATTTTTTTAGTAAAGACTTGTGGAAGACATCATGGATCCTCCAAGTCTGCGGCAGATCCAGTCGAAATGCCACAGGATTGATCACCGCAGAAATTTTATACGGACCAACAAATCTTGGACCCAGTTTCCAAGATGGCACTCTCAACTTGATATTCCTAGTGGACAACCACACCAGATCACCCACACACAGGTCCGGACCAGTCACACGTCTCCTGTCAGCCATTCGTTTATACCTCTCACCCATCCTCTCCAAATTCCCTTGAATCCTCCACCAGATAGAGGACAAGGCAGAAGAGGAATCTCTCCTCCTCTGGCATCCCGGAGGAACCAGACCCAGAAAAGGTACCAAACTGGGGATGGAAACCGTATGCGCCAAAAAATGGCGATTTACCCGTGGACTCCTGCCTACGGTTATTCAATGCAAATTCTGCTAAGGACAAGAATGAGGACCAGTCCTCCTGATTCTCAGCCACAAAGCACCTCAAGTAGGTCTTCAGGTTTTGATTGGTATGCTCCGTCTGACCATTCGACTGTGGATGAAAAACCGACGAGAAAGAAAGTTGAATGCCAAGTCGAGAGCAGAACGCCCTCCAAAACCTGGAGACAAACTGCGTGCCCCTATCAGAGACCACATCCGAAGGAATACCGTGCAATTTCACAATATTATCCACAATGATCTGCGCAAGAGTCTTAGCGTTAGGCAGACTTGTTAGTGGTATAAAGTGAGCCATTTTACTGAAACGGTCGACTACCACCAAAATCACTGTTCTCCCGGAGGAACTCGGCAGGTCCGTAATAAAGTCCATGGACAAATGCGTCCAAGGACGAGATGGAATAGACAATGGAAGAAGTGAACCAGGCGGTCGAGTATGAGCAACCTTTGACCGAGCGCAGGTCTCACAAGCTGTCACGTAATTCTCAATACTCTTACGCAACCCAGGCCACCAGAACCTCCGGGACACCAGATCACAGGTGGACTTACCACCAGGATGTCCAGCGAGAACAGTATTGTGATGTTCCTTGAACATCTTGTATCGTAGGCCCTCAGGAAGAAACAACCTCCCTGGGGGACACGAACCAGGAGCCCCCTCCTGAGCTCCCAATACCTCCATCTCTAATTCAGGGTACAGAGCGGAGACCACCACTCCATCCGCCAAAATCGGTGCTGGATCTTCTGAATCACCTCCCCCGGGAAAGCTGCGAGACAAGGCATCTGCCTTGACGTTCTTGACCCCTGGGCGAAAGGTAACCACGAAATTGAACCTGGTAAAAAACAATGACCATCTGGCCTGTCTAGGGTTCAGACGCTTGGCAGATTGCAGGTAAGCCAAATTCTTATGGTCTGTATACACAGTAACGGGGTGAGAAGCCCCCTCTAACCAGTGACGCCATTCTTCAAAGGCCAACTTGATAGCCAACAACTCCCTATCTCCAACATCATAATTCCTCTCGGCGACCAAGAGCTTCCTGGAGAAGAAGGCACACGGGACCCACTTGCCAGGAGAAGGACCCTGCGAAAGCACCGCCCCAATCCCCACCTCTGATGCATCAACCTCGACCACGAATGGCTGAGATACATCCGGCTGCACCAGAATGGGAGCAGACGCAAAACGCTCCTTAATAGCCGAAAAGGCCTGTAATGCCTCATCCAACCAAACAGAGAAATCAGCGCCCTTCTTGGTCATATCAGTAAGAGGTTTGACTAGCGTAGAATAATTCGAAATAAATTTTCTATAATAATTCGTAAACCCCAAAAACCGCATCAAAGCTTTCTGATTCTCCGGTTGGTCCCACTCCAGAACCGCCCGGACCTTTTCGGGGTCCATACAAAAACCGGGATCAGAAAGCATGAATTCCAAGAATGGAAGCTCTTGCACCGCAAACAAACATTTCTCCAATTTGGCATACAACTTATTCTCCCGAAGGATCGTCAAAACCTGTCTCACATGATCCTGATGGGTCTTCAGATCAGGAGAATAAATTAGAATGTCATCTAGGCAGACTACTGCGAACCTCCCCACCAAGTGATGAAAAATATCATTGACGAATCGCTGAAATACCGCTGGCGCATTCGTCAACCCAAAAGGCATTACCAGGTTCTCAAAATGACCCTCGTGCGTATTGAAGGCCGTTTTCCACTCACCCCCCTCCTTGATCCTGATCAGATTGTATGCTCCTCTCAAATCCAACTTGGAGAACACCTTGGCTCCAACAATCTGATCAAAAAGATCAGAGATCTAAGGCAGGGGATATGGATCCCGGACTGTAATACGATTCAGCTCCCGGAAATCCAAACACGGTCTCAGTGATCCATCTTTCTTCTTCACGAAGAACAAACCTACAGCCACTGGAGACTTAGATGGTCTAATATGACCCTTTGCCAAACTCTCGGCGACATACTTTCGCATGACCTCTCTCTCGGGTTGAGAGAGGTTGTAGAGTCGAGACTTAGGCAACTTAGCCCCCGGAATGAGATTCACTGGACAATCATAGTCACGATGAGGGGGCAATTCCTGAGCCCCACCCTCCGAAAAGAGGTCCGAAAAATCAGAGAGATACTGAGGCAAGGCCGTAACGGACACTTCAGAAATAGATGTGACAAGACAATTATCCGAGCAAAACTTGCTCCAACCAATGATTTGTCTCGCTTGCCAGTCTATAATTGGGTTATGTCTAGACAACCATGGCAACCCCAAAACTATTGGAGCTGGCAAATCCTTCATGGCGAAACAGGAAATAATCTCAGCGTGTGAATCACCCACCCTTAAATGAATACCATGAACAATGTGAGTAAGGCTCCCTTGAGAAAGAGGGGAAGAATCAATAGCAAAAACACGAATCGTTCTCTAACGTGCAAGTACTTAGTCCCAGGCCCTGAAGAAACAGAAAGTCAATTAAATTTACCCCAGCACCACAATCAAGAAAAACATCAACAAACACATTTCTAGACTCTAGCGCCACCATAGCTGAAAGGAGAAAACGGGAACTGCAGGGAACTTGCATACCAGTCTGCTCCACCACACCATTCATACTACCAAGTGTGAGGGGAGTTTTTTTTTTTTTCTTTTTTCTTTATCTCTTCACCCTGTGGTTCAACATACGGAGAAGAAAAAACAAAATGACCCCTCTTCCCACAATAGAAACATAGATTGTGCACTTTTCGAAAGTCTCTACTATCCGAATGGCAAGACATCTGACCTAACTGCATGGGTTCCTCCCCTACCCCAGAGTAACAAGCAATATCACCCTGGGCAGCTGGTGAAACAAAACCACACGCAGGAGGAATCCCCTGCACAGAGGGACCCTTACACCTCTCTCTGATACGTCTATCCAAACGTATAGACAAAGACATTGCATTCTCCAAAGTATCTGGGTATTCATGAAAAGCCAGAGCATCTTTAAACCTTTCAGATAACCCCTGACAAAACTGACTACGTAACGCGGGGTCGTTCCACCCCGACTCAGTAGCCCACCTCCTAAACTCTGTGCAGTAAACCTCAGCAGTATGTTTACCCTGTAGTAAGTTACGTAATTTTGATTCTGCCATCGAAACTCGATCTGAGTCATCGTAAATCAATCCCAGGGCTTTAAAAAATTCCTCCACCGACCGGAGGGCCAGAGAACCGGGCGGGAGAGAAAAAGCCCAGGATTGTGCATCCCCTTTAAGCAAAGACATGATGATACCCACCCTCTGATCCTCATTACCTGATGAAAATGGGCACAATCGAAAGTACAAATTACATGACTCTTTTAAACTGAAAAAATCATCAGTACCCCCTGCAAATTTCTCAGGAAGAGCGACTTTAGGCTCCCCAACAATTTGACCTGTACCTGAAGCCAACACCCTCTGACACTGTGTGACCGTACTACGCAGATTCGCAACCTCCAGGGACAAACCCTGCATGCGGTCAACCAGTGCATCAATTGACGCCATCACATAAACGCTGAGCAATGGCAGTCACAGTATGGCGGATTATAATGTCACGGCGGACGTGTACTCAGTATAAAAGATAACACACCAACCAGGCTCTGGACGAGAGACAGGGGAAGGGTCACCTCCTAGTTTATCCCTGACCTCTTTCCCTGCACTGCTCAGCCCACAGGCAGACCTTGAAGGTAGGTGTGCTGTGTCCTCCAGCCTGAATTGACAAAACCCTGAACTCCCTGAGATGTTGAAGTGGAGAGATAGGAGCAGCCTGCTCGCACAGAACCTGGATGGGATAGATGACACAAACAACCAAACAAGAAATGACACTTATCTTTGGAGAGCAGGAACTGACAGCCAACCTTCCTTCCAAACTTCCCAGACCAAAATGATCAGTATAATCCGCTCAGAGCACTTAGCTGGAGATCATTTAAACTAATGACTCCACCCAGTGCACCTGATGAGAGGCGGATCCAGCACGGAACCAAAACAAATACTAAACTCGTGCTGCTATACTGGCCAACCCCTGCACATCGTCAGAGTGGGGCATGACAGCATAGTACAAATCTAGGGTTAATGACCCATTTTGATAATGCGTTTTGGTTGCCATATTTTCTGTTTATCTTGTTCCTTTAGTTACCACAGTTAGGACATTACGATCTGCTTGGTCATGAACAGTGAGTAGTATGTGTGCAGCTAGCTCCATTTTTTGTAATGGCAGATACGCTGGATCATCTCCCCTGACGTCTGACGTATAGGCGGGACGATCTGATGTTCTTGCGAGGCCTGAGCTCTGCACACGTGCATCGTGCATCATGGAACGCCAAGATATCAACACATGGAGGGAATTAGTGTGGGTGAGCGCTTCATGAATTATGTTTTCGCACACATCTGCACTTTATTTTGCACAGGTGCACTTTAGGTTTTTAATTATAAAAAATGAATTACTATTAGGGATTTTTACTGATATATATTTAATAATGAATTATGGAATCATGACATTTGCACAGAGATTGACTATATATATATATATATATATATATATATACACACACTAAGATGATGCTATATATTGTAATAGAAATAAAGTTTTTACTGATATTTCACATTTATCGGTTGATTGATGCAAATTATGTATACCTTGATGTTCACCCTTATTTATGCACATGTATTGAGCACTGTAATCACTGCTTGACAAAGGCTCCATAAAGATGAGCTGAAACGTTGCATGGGTTGAATAAATTATCCACTTTTTCACTGAAGACACTGAGTGCTGCATTGTGACTTTTTCTACTATTTTAACTGTGGATTGCAGCGGTCCGGAATCCTACAGGGAACTTGCACCTGGAAACTTAGTGTGCTGCTATTACTACTTTGTTGTTTATATATTTATATATATATATATATATATATATATATATATAAATATAAAGAAGAAAAGAAAAAAGCAGCACTCATCAAACGCTGGTGCAAGTCCAGCTAGACAAAGGCTCCAATGAGAGAGCTGAAACGTTGCTGCTAAATGGGTGAATAAACCATCCACTTTTCTTCACTAATCTGGAGTGCTGCCTTTTTTCTTCTGTATGTATATATATATACAGTATATATATATTTATTTATTAACTACATATAAGATTTTTTATATACAAACATATATTTACATATAACAGTCATTTCATAGGAGCATGTCCCTTGTGGGAATAATGCTCTGTGTGAGAGAGGGATAGTGCATTCTGGGCAGAACAGGATTGATAATGTAAGGTGCCTCTACGTTACCTGAATCTTATATACAGCTTTCACTATGATTCTGTATCTATAAGGTCACGTGGGGCAACTAACATAATCAATCATGATAATCCCCTGTGCTCCTCCAAGTCCATAATCTTTCTCTCAACACATGGCTTGATACATGCAAGAGACACGCTCTTGTGCAAGAGGCCTATGTCAAAACTCTATGATGATCTATAATATAGGCTGCTTTCGCACGAGTACTTTCACACAAAAAGTACATACAGATGCAGCTTCACTGAGCTCTGTTGCTATGCAACAGGTAGAAAAATGCATTGCAGGAGGGGGTTAATTTAACCATTTCACGACTGCTCATTGACTATAAACGTCCTATGGGCGGTCGTTTATCTCTGAATGGACGTTCTGGAATGTGCATTCAGAGATGGCAGCTACACGCTTATCTTGCAGCTGCTGAGCGGGGGGCACCCCAGAGAGAAGGCAGGGACAGTTCCCAGGTGTCCCTGCCTTCTAGATTGCTGTATACACAGCGCTCGTTAAGTGCAGATCAGGAAGCACCGGAGAGTGCAGGAGCTGTCGGGTATTCCACAGACCTCGATCAACCCTGCACTGTATTATGCTTTACAGCCTCTCTGGGGGGTGTATTTCCACTGTAACTGGGGCCACTATGTCAGCCCCATTTACAGGAGAAATCAATAGTAAAAAAAGAAAAGTGAATTAAACCATCACCTCATCCCACAAAAAATGAAACCCTAACTAAGACAATCGGTCACAAAATAAAAAAGCTATGACTCTCAGACTATGGAGACACTAAAACAATTTTTTTGGGGTTCAAAAATGCTATTATTGTGTAAAACTTAAATAAGAAAAAGTATACATACTAGGTATTGCCACATCCGTAATAATCTGCTGTATGAAAATGTCACATGACCTAACCCCTCAGATGAACTCTGTAAAAATAAATAAAAAAAACAGTGTTAAAACAACCAATTTTTTGGTCACCTTGCCCCATAAAGTGTAATAATGAATGATCAAAAAATCATATTTAACCAAAAATGGTACCAATAAAAACGTCAACTCTTCCTGCAAAAAACAAGCCCCTGCACAAGACGATCGGCAGAAAAATAAAAACAATATAGCATTTAAAAATATTTTTTTTTTTCAAAAATGCTTTATTATGTAAAACTGAAACAAACAAGGAAAGTAGACATATTTGATATAATTGCGTCCGTAATAACCTGCTCTATAAAAATAGCACATGATCTACCCTGTCAGATTAAGGCTACATGCACACGACCGTGCCTTTTTTGTGGTCCGCAAACTGCGGATCCGCAAAAAACAGAAGCCGCCCGTGTGCCTTCCGCAATTTTCGGAACGGAAATGCCTATTGTAGAAATGCCTATTCTTGTCTGCAAAATGGACAAGAATAGGACATGCTATATTTTTTTTGCAGGGCCGCGAAACGGTGCAACGAATGCGGACAGCACACGGAGTGCTGTCCGCATCTTTTGTGGCTCCATTGAAGTGAATTGGTCCGCATCCGAGCCGCAAAAACGGCGGCTCGGGTGTGGACCAAAACAACGGCCATGTGCATGAGGCCTTATGTTGTAAAAAATTTAAAATAAAAACTGTGCCATTTTTTTGTTACCTTGCAAAAAACGTAATATAGAGCAATTAAAAATCATATGTACCCCAAAGTAGTACCAATAAAATGGCACCTTATCCCCTAGTTTCCAAAATGGAGTCAATTTTTGGGAGTTTCTACTGTAAGGGTGCATCAGGGGGATTCAAATGGGACATGGCATCTAAAAACCAGTTCAGCAAAATCTGCCTTCCAAAAACCATATGGCTCTCCTTTTCTTCTGTGCCCTGCCGTGTGCCCTTACATCAGTTTACGATCACGTGGGGTGTTTATGTAAACCGCTGAATCATGGTACTAAATATTAAGTTTTACTTGGCTGTTAACCCTTGATGTGTTAATGATAAAAATGGATTAAAATGGAAAATCTGCCAAAAAAGTGAAATTTATAAATTTCATCTCCATTTTTCTTTAATTCCTAAATACCAATAATGTCTGATTGCGGTTTACCTCTGAATGTAACTCCACACAACTGCCCTTCTTGGACATTTGCATCATAAAAAACCCCAATGAAACACTGGATACCTCCATCTTCCGAAGACCCACCTCTACTAATTCTCTTTTGTGGTGGGAGAGCAGCCACCCATTCCCGCTAAAAACGGGTATTCCCCGTGGCCAATATCTACGGATGAGGAGGAATTGCCCTCAACATTCCGACTTTTTAGAGAAGGCAGCCGATCTCAAAACTGTATTTATATATGTCTTAATTGCAGTTCAGCGCTGAAGTAACATTGGACTACAGCTAATTACGTGATATAGAAAAAGGAAATATACGTACGTCCCATTAGTGTTCGGCGGTGAATTGAGATTGTTTTATTTCTTTTTTTGGGGTGTAGAAATAGGAAAATAACAAAAAATATATATGTCATAATTGGCATTCAGCGGTGAAGTTACATTATACTACAGCCATTTTCGTGGTGTAGAAAAAGGAAATATATGTACGTCCCATTAGCCATTCTGTGGTGAATTGTGATTGTTATATTTCTTTTTTTGAGGTGTAGTTATAGGAAAAAGAATATGTCTTAATTGCCCTTCTGCAGTGAATTGTGATAAAAAAAATTGGGGGGGGGGGGGGGATGCTAACATCAACCTGTAAGGGTGAGTTCATACTTGAGATATTTGGTCAGTTTTGGCCCCGTGACTGCCCAAATAAGTGAAGTGTGCAGTGATTCCTGTCATCTGCTTGTCATACTGACTCACAGTATTATTTCACTACCACAGCAGACTCCCTATGCGTGTTACTGCAAGGCACAGTGTTCTTACACCACTATAAAGGCCAGGAAATAGCCATTTTTTAACAAAATTTGCCACAAATAAATTCGGTGAACCGGCTGAATCGAATTTCTGAAAAATTCGCTCATCTCTTGTTTGATTCTGCTTGCTTAACCACGGTAAACCCAGAACCACTAGAGCAGGGAGACCCTCCAACATAAAACACAAGATAAATTCTTGATGAAAGTCACCCACTCTTAATCTGATATTATGCACCACTTGAAATAAACACTTCTGAGTTAGAGGTGCAGAATTAATAGCAAAAATGGAAATGTTTTTTTCTAATGCACTCGGTGAAAACCTGTGCATACGGACGAACTGAGCATCAATCAAGTTCACCCCGGCCCTGCTGTCGATAAACACCTCAATCCCCACAGTTTTTTACTCTGACTCTAGAGCCACCTCAGCAGTCAGGAGAAATCGGGTACTACCAGTCAAAGACCAATGTACATTTTCTGACTCTCCTCTCACCCCTCCAAGAGTCAGATGGGAATTAAATGTCCCTCTTTTTCTTTTTGCCATTGAATGTTTGGACATACTCTGATAAAATGTCCATTCTGTCCGCAGAAAAAACACTCTCCCTTCCTATTACCAGTATGCTTAAAAGTGGATCCAGGAGTAGCTCCCCCTAATTGCATGGGTTTGTCCCCAGACATAAACCCAGGAGTAGCTTCACCCAAAGTGTCAGAGGAGGACGTTAGATCATGTGATAGTACGTCCTGAGAGTGATGGCCCCTAGATCTCTCTCTCAGGCGTCTATCAATGCGTATAGCCAGTCATAGCAGTCTTCAGAGACATGGGTTTCATGAAAGTCCAAAGCGTCCTTCAGCCTCTCTGATAACCCTTGACAAAACTGGCTACGGAGGGCAGGATCGTTCCACTCTGTATCCGTAGCCCACCTCCTAAACTCAGGGCAATAAATTTCAGTGGAATGATCACCCTGACGAAGGCCGCGCAGCTTGGTTTCGGCTAGAGAGGTCCGATCCAGATCATCATAGATAAGACCCAAAGCTTCGAAAAATTAATCTACCAACCGGAGAGACTGCGATCTGATTAGCAGAGAAAAATCTCATCACTGTGCATCCCACTTAAGCAAGGAAATAAACACACAGACTCGCTGTTTCTCATCCCCACATGAGTGTGGACGTAGCCTAAAATACAGTTTGCACGCCTCCCTAAACAAAATGAAATTATCATGTCCCCCCAAAGAATCTGTCTGTGAGGGCAACTTTAGGCTCCAGATAGGCCTGGTCTCCACCACTACCACCAGGACCAACAGTGAGGTGAGCTACCTCCAAAGACAACCCTTGCAGCTGACCTGACCAGTGCAGCAAAAGGATCTATGGCTGCACACAAACAAACAGAAAAATTACGGTTTTGGCGGTTTATAATGTCACGCTTCGGTGTGGGAGGGAAACACAAAACCGAGCATAAGATGGAAGGGGGAAACAGGGAATCAGGCCTGAGAACTAGGGAAGGAAGATGGATACCTCCTAGTAAAACCCTAACCAAAATCCTGACTGACTACCAGTATGAACAGACCCCCAAAGGTAGGTGAGTTCATACGCAGGACTACCTGGAGTCCTATCTAGCCCTATAGGACCCTGGTACTAATGCCAGGGACGATACTACCTGTTCCTCCAAAAGAAAGGACGAACAGGAGTCTACTTCAGGCCTACTACAAACAATAGGGAAATGCAACACACAGAACCCAAACAAAATACAAAATGGAAAGGAAATACTTAACTTCAAAGAGGCTATGGAAGCACCAGGAACTCAGCCAAGATCCAACCACAAACAATCCACAGGCACAGAAGCTATAAACCGCACAGCATAGTGGGAGAAGCAAATATAAATAAGGAAGGTTAAATGACCACATAAGCAACACCTGGAGGCAAGGGGTGTGACCATTACCAGAAATGACACAGACACCTATTGTCACTGCCTGCCCTGTCAGAGGTCTGAGAAGGTCAGATAGACTTGCAGCACGTGAATCTATCTCACAGGTCTTTCTGTTTTTCCTTTCTGTCTGTTGTTGTGGGCAGGATCTCACCTCTCCACAGGTTCTGCTCATTTGCTTTTTAGTGGCTCTATTTAAGCCCGCCTCTCACTGCAGACCTTGCGGTTGTTATTTCCTTCTAGAGTTCTAAGCTGGTTGTTAGAGGTTCTCCTGCTTCTTACTTATCTCAAGCTAAGTCCTGTTTCTACTTTGTGTGTGTGTTGTGTCTAGGTTTCAGTGAGACGCTGGTCCCTTTACGGCAGTCTCATCCCCGCTCTCTAATTTAGGGTTTGTGATAGTTTCAGCAGGTCTTAGGTTCCGGTGTATAAGTTCTTCCACCATTAGGATTAGCTCATACTTTCAGCAGTCAGGGAGAGGCTCAGGGATAACTAAGAAGTTACCATCTCCCTCCTCACTAGCTTTGCGGCCTAGTCTGTGTTACTGTTGTAGTTTGTTTATTTGGTGTTCTTCCTTTCCCCACTTACCGTGACACCTATTGATCCACAAGGAAAACCTGTCAGATCAAACCACGTGTTGCCAGTCTCATAGATATCCTGCCATTCACTGTTGCCGGGACGTCCGTATGTCTCTGTACATCTGTGACAGTTACATTAACACAAAACAATAAATCCTTGCCCGGCTAGGCGCTCACTATGCAGAGGTTTTCCCTAACCCACCTCTAGCTCAGTGTTCACACTTTGGTATTCATCCTCACTCGGCCATGCTTCCTAGCCGTGACCAATGCAACCCATTGGGGTCCCATTGGGACCACCAGTCCTCCTGACGGTGACCATGCAATAACTTGGGGGGATATGGTCCAGCAGTTTTCCCTGACTCGTACGGAACCTCTTTTCCTCAGGTGTCGTTGGGTCCCCCGAAACTCAAGCTTTACTCAGTTTTGTGGCCCCCCAAACCTCCTGCAGTTCCTGCAGTCCCTGATAGCGATGCCGGTGGTTTAACCCCTTCTATGCCGCGGTCAGCGCTGCCCAAGATATAGAAGGGGTTTGATGTGGGTGAGTGAGCCCATCGAGTCCCCGGGCTGCTGTGGCGGGGATCCGATGGGTGACAAGGCAGCCCGATGCCGTGCAGACCCTGCCCAATGCCTTGCACGGCATCGAGACCTGCCTTCTACGGGTGCTGAGGAGATCCAGCCTCAGGCCCTGTCTATTAGGGAACCTGTTAGTGTATTACTCTGTGTAATATTCTAACAGGCAATGCATTACAACACAGATGTATTGTAATGCATTGCAGAGGGGATCAGACCCCAAAAAGTTGAAGTCCCAGAGTGGGACAGAAATAAAGTTTTTAAAAAAAGTAAAAAAATGTGTTTTTAATTTAAAAAAATAAAGTTTTGAGTAAAAAAAATGAAAAAAAAATACCCCTTTCCCCAGATTTCATAATAAAAAATAGAAAAAAAAAGGAAAAACACACATATTAGGTATATCGACCGGCTCTATAAATATATCACATGATCCACCTCATCCGATAAACACCCTAAAAAAATTGAAAAAGCCATTTTTGTCACCTTACATCACAAAAAGTGCAACACCAAGCGATCAAAAAGGTGTATGTCCCACAAAATGGAACCAATAAAACCGTCACCTCATCCTGCAAAAAATGAGACCCTACATAAGAAAATCGCAAAAAAAATAAAAAAAAAGTATAGCTCTTATAGCATGGTGACACTAAAACATCATTTTTTGGTTTCAAAAATACTTTTATTGTGCAAGACTTAAATAAATAAGAAAAAGTATACATATTAGGTATTGCCACGTCTGTAACGATCTGCTCTATAAAAATAGCACATGACCTAACTCAGGTGAACGCTGTGAAAATAAATGAATAAAAACTGTGCCAAAATTACCTTGCCCCATAAAGTGTAATAATGAATGATCAAAAAATCATATATACCCAAAAATAGTACCAATAAAACTGGGGCCTTATCCTCTAGTTTCCAAAATGGAGTCATTTTTTGTGAGCTTCTACTTTTTTGTCTAAGGAAGGCATCGCGCTGCCTTCCGGTGAAGAGCCTGTGAGATCCAGCCCCCTGGATCTCACAGGCCGGAAGCTGTATGAGTAATACTCACAGTATTACTCATACAGTCATGGCCAAAAGTTTTGAGAATTACATAAATATTGGAAATTGGAAAAGTTGCTGCTTAAGTTTTTATAATAGCAATTTGCATATACTCCAGAATGTTATGAAGAGTGATCAGATGAATTGCATAGTCCTTCTTTGCCATGAAAATTAACTTAATCCCAAAAAAACCTTTCCACTGCATTTCATTGCTGTCATTAAAGGACCTGCTGAGATCATTTAGGTAATCGTCTTGTTAACTCAGGTGAGAATGTTGACGAGCACAAGGCTGGAGATCATTATGTCAGGCTGATTGGGGTAAAATGGCAGACTTGACATGTTAAAAGGAGGGTGATGCTTGAAATCATTGTTAACCATGGTGACCTGCAAAGAAACGCGTGCATCCATCATTGCGTTGCATAAAAATGGCTTCACAGGCAAGGATTTTGTGGCTACTAAGATTGCACCTCAATCAACAATTTATAGGATCATCAAGAACTTCAAGGAAAGAGGTTCAATTCTTGTTAACCACTTGCCATCTGGGCATTTGCCCCCTTCCTGACCAGGCCTAATTTTGCAAAACTGACATATCTCACTTTATGTGGTAATAACTTTGGAACGCCTTTACTTATCCAAGTCATTCAGAGATTGTTTTCTCGTGACACATTGTACTTCATGACAGTCATAAATTTGAGTAAAAATATTTCACCTTTATTTATGAAAAAATCCCCAAATTTACCAAAAATTTGGAAAAATTCGCAATTTTCTAAATTTCAATTTCTCTGCTTTTAAAACAGAAAGTGATACCTCATAAAATATTTATTACTTAACATTACCCATATGTCTACTTTATGTTGGCATCATTTTGGAAATGTCATTTAATTTTTTTAGGACGTTAGAAGGCATAGAAGTAGAGTTGAGTGAACACCTGGATGTTCGGGTTCGAGAAGTTCGGCCGAACTTCGCAGAAATGTTCGGTTTCGGGATCCGAAATCGACCCGAACTTCGCCCCGAACCCGAACCCCATTGAAGTCATTGGGGACCCGAACTTTTCGGCACTAAAAAGGCTGTAAAATAGCCCAGGAAAGAGCTAGAGGGCTGCAAAAGGCAACAAAATGTAGGTAAATCCCCTGCAAACAAATGTGGATAGGGAAATGAATTAAAATAAAAATAAAATAAATTTAAATTAACCAATATCAATTGGAGAGAGATCTCATGGCAGAGAATCAGGCTTCATGTCATAGCAGAGAATCAGGCTTCACGTCACCCACCACTGGAACAGGCCATTGTCAGATATTTAGGCCCCGGCACCCAGACAGAGGAGAGAGGTCCCATAGCAGAGAATAAGGCTTCATGTCATAGCAGAGAATCAGGCTTCAAGTCATAGCACAGAATCAGGCTTCATGTCATAGCAGAGAATCCGGCTTCACGTCACCCACCACTGGAACAGGCCATTGTCAGATATTTAGGCCCCGGCACCCAGACAGAGGAGAGAGGTCCCATAGCAGAGAATCAGGCTTCATGTCATAGCAGAGAATTAGGCTTCATGTCATAGCAGAGAATCAGGCTTCACATCACCCACCACTGGAACAGGCCATTGTCAGATATTTTTAGGCCCCGGCACCCAGACAGAGGAGAGATGTCCCATAGCAGAGAATCAGGCTTCATGTCATAGCAGAGAATCGGGCTTCATGTCACCCACCACTGGAACAGGCCATTGTCAGATATTTTTAGGCCCCGGCAACCAGACAGAGGAGAGAGGTCCCATAGCAGAGAATCAGGCTTCATGTCATAGCAGAGAATCAGGCTTCAAGTCATAGCAGAGAATCAGGCTTCATGTCATAGCAGAGAATCAGGCTTCACATCACCCACCACTGGAACAGGTCATTGTCAGATATTTAGGCCCCGGCACCCAGACAGAGGAGAGAGGTCCCATAGCAGAGAATCAGGCTTCATGGCATAGCAGAGAATCAGGCTTCACGTCACCCACCACTGGAACAGGCCATTGTCAGATATTTAGGCCCCGGCACCCAGACAGAGGAGAGAGGTCCCATAGCAGAGAATCAGGCTTCATGTCATAGCAGAGAATCAGGCTTCATGTTACCCAACACTGGAACAGGCCATTGTCAGATAATTTTAGGCCCCGACATCCAGACAGAGGAGAGATGTCCCATAGCAGAGAATCAGGCTTCATGTCATAGCAGAGAATCAGGCTTCACGTCACCCACCACTGGAACAGGCCATTGTCAGATATTTAGGCCCCGGCACCCAGACAGAGGAGAGAGGTCCCATAGCAGAGAATAAGGCTTCATGTCATAGCAGAGAATCAGGCTTCAAGTCATAGCAGAGAATCAGGCTTCATGTCATAGCAGAGAATCCGGCTTCACGTCACCCACCACTGGAACAGGCCATTGTCAGATATTTAGGCCCCGGCACCCAGACAGAGGAGAGAGGTCCCATAGCAGAGAATCAGGCTTCATGTCATAGCAGAGAATCAGGCTTCACGTCACCCACCACTGGAACAGGCCATTGTCAGATATTTAGGCCCCGGCACCCAGACAGAGGAGAGAGGTCCCATAGCAGAGAATCAGGCTTCATGTCATAGCAGAGAATCAGGCTTCATGTCATAGCAGAGAATCAGGCTTCACATCACCCACCACTGGAACAGGCCATTGTCAGATATTTTTAGGCCCCGGCACCCAGACAGAGGAGAGATGTCCCATAGCAGAGAATCAGGCTTCATGTCATAGCAGAGAATCGGGCTTCATGTCACCCACCACTGGAACAGGCCATTGTCAGATATTTTTAGGCCCCGGCACCCAGACAGAGGAGAGAGGTCCCATAGCAGAGAATCAGGCTTCATGTCATAGCAGAGAATCAGGCTTCAAGTCATAGCAGAGAATCAGGCTTCACATCACCCACCACTGGAACAGGTCATTGTCAGATATTTAGGCCCCGGCACCCAGACAGAGGAGAGAGATCCCATAGCAGAGAATCAGGCTTCATGGCATAGCAGAGAATCAGGCTTCACGTCACCCACCACTGGAACAGGCCATTGTCAGATATTTAGGCCCCGGCACCCAGACAGAGGAGAGAGGTCCCATAGCAGAGAATAAGGCTTCATGTCATAGCAGAGAATCAGGCTTCAAGTCATAGCAGAGAATCAGGCTTCATGTCATAGCAGAGAATCAGGCTTCACGTCACCCACCACTGGAACAGGCCATTGTCAGATATTTAGGCCCCGGCACCCAGACAGAGGAGAGAGGTCCCATAGCAGAGAATCAGGCTACATGTCATAGCAGAGAATCAGGCTTCATGTCATAGCAGAGAATCAGGCTTCACATCACCCACCACTGGAACAGGCCATTGTCAGATATTTTTAGGCCCCGGCACCCAGACAGAGGAGAGATGTCCCATAGCAGAGAATCAGGCTTCATGTCATAGCAGAGAATCGGGCTTCATGTCACCCACCACTGGAACAGGCCATTGTCAGATATTTTTAGGCCCCGGCACCCAGACAGAGGAGATAGGTCCCATAGCAGAGAATCAGGCTTCATGTCATAGCAGAGAATCAGGCTTCAAGTCATAGCAGAGAATCAGGCTTCACATCACCCACCACTGGAACAGGTCATTGTCAGATATTTAGGCCCCGGCACCCAGACAGAGGAGAGAGGTCCCATAGCAGAGAATCAGGCTTCATGGCATAGCAGAGAATCAGGCTTCACGTCACCCACCACTGGAACAGGCCATTGTCAGATATTTAGGCCCCGGCATCCAGACAGAGGAGAGAGGTCCCATAGCAGAGAATCAGGCTTCATGTCATAGCAGAGAATCAGGCTTCATGTCACCCAACACTGGAACAGGCCATTGTCAGATATTTACGCCCCGGCACCCAGACAGAGGAGAGAGGTCCCATAGCAGAGAATCAGGCTTCATGGCATAGCAGAGAATCAGGCTTCACGTCAACCACCACTGGAAGAGGCCATTGTCAGATATTTAGGCCCCGGCACCCAGACAGAGGAGAGAGGTCCCATAGCAGAGAATCAGGCTTCATGTCATAGCAGAGAATCAGGCTTCATGTCACCCAACACTGGAACAGGCCATTGTCAGATATTTTTAGGCCCCGGCATCCAGACAGAGGAGAGATGTCCCATAGCAGAGAATCAGGCTTCATTTCATAGAAGAGAATCGGGCTTCATGTCACCCACCACTGGAACAGGCCATTGTCAGATATTTTTAGGCCCCGGCACCCAGACAGAGGAGAGAGGTCCCATAGCAGAGAATCAGGCTTCATGTCATAGCAGAGAATCAGGCTTCATGTTACCCAACACTGGAACAGGCCATTGTCAGATATTTTTAGGCCCCGGCATCCAGACAGAGGAGAGATGTCCCATAGCAGAGAATCAGGCTTCATGTCATAGCAGAGAATCAGGCTTCACGTCACCCACCACTGGAACAGGCCATTGTCAGATATTTAGGCCCCGGCACCCAGACAGAGGAGAGAGGTCCCATAGCAGAGAATAAGGCTTCATGTCATAGCAGAGAATCAGGCTTCAAGTCATAGCACAGAATCAGGCTTCATGTCATAGCAGAGAATCCGGCTTCACGTCACCCACCACTGGAACAGGCCATTGTCAGATATTTAGGCCCCGGCACCCAGACAGAGGAGAGAGGTCCCATAGCAGAGAATCAGGCTTCATGTCATAGCAGAGAATCAGGCTTCATGTCATAGCAGAGAATCAGGCTTCACATCACCCACCACTGGAACAGGCCATTGTCAGATATTTTTAGGCCCCGGCACCCAGACAGAGGAGAGATGTCCCATAGCAGAGAATCAGGCTTCATGTCATAGCAGAGAATCAGGCTTCATGTCACCCAACACTGGAACAGGCCATTGTCAGATATTTTTAGGCCCCGGCACCCAGACAGAGGAGAGATGTCCCATAGCAGAGAATCAGGCTTCATGTCATAGCAGAGAATCAGGCTTCATGTCACCCACCACTGGAACAGGCCATTGTCAGATATTTTTAGGCCCCGGCACCCAGACAGAGGAGAGAGGTCCCATAGCAGAGAATCAGGCTTCATGTCATAGCAGAGGATCAGGCTTCAAGTCATAGCAGATAATCAGGCTTCATGTCATAGCAGAGAATCAGGCTTCATGTCACCCACCACTGGAACAGGCCATTGTCAGATATTTAGGCCTTGTACCCAAACCAGTGGCCTACACACAATCCATGGGGCCCCTGTGCGAAACTGATCTAACGGCCCCCCCGCCCCCCCAGTGTCCCCGCCCAGTCGCCCACCCTCAAGCCACACCTACGCACAGCCCTACCTATATATCGCGCCCATTCCTCTTACATCCAGTGACGTCTCCTTTGATGTAGATGTTCTCTTTCTTCATCTTCTCCATTCAGACCGGACCACCATGATGATTTCTTTCAGCCATCTCTCATCTCTGCAGAGTTTGACAGACAGACATCTTAGTTTCCTACCCTCATCAGACTCCCAGTCAGCCCCCATGAGACCTCAGATCAGCCCAAAGACCCCCAGTCAGCCCCCATGAGACCTCAGATCAGCCCAAAGACCCCCAGTCAGCCCCCATGAGACCTCAGATCAGCCCAAAGACCCCCAGTCAGCCCCCATGAGACCTCAGATCAGCCCAAAGACCCCCAGTCAGCCCCCATGAGACCTCAGATCAGCCCAAAGACCTCCAGTCAGCCCCCATGAGACCTCAGATCAGCCCAAAGACCTCCAGTCAGCCCCCATGAGACCTCAGATCAGCCCAAAGACCCCCAGTCAGCCCCCATGAGACCTCAGATCAGCCCAAAGACCCCCAGTCAGCCCCCATGAGACCTCAGATCAGCCCAAAGACCCCCAGTCAGCCCCCATAAGACCTCAGATCAGCCCAAAGACCCCCAGTCAGCCCCCATCAGACTCAGATCAGCCCAAAGACCCCCAGTCAGCCCCCATGAGACCTCAGATCAGCCCAAAGACCTCCAGTCAGCCCCCATCAGACCTCAGATCAGCCCAAAGACCCCCCCATCAGCCACCAGATCAATCATCAGCCGAAAGAGTCAAGACCCCTCAGATCAGCATCAGCCCAGGGCGGGCCCCAAAGACCTTAATCCCATCAATAAATTGGGGTCATGGTAGGCTCCCGGGTGCCTGGGGGGCTAGTGTGCCCTGCTGCTGCGGCCTGCCACTGCCCCTTCCCCCGTCATCTGCCAGGGGGCATGCCTGGGGGGCCGGGGGCCTAGTGTGCCCTGTGCCCCAGAGAGACGACGAGTGCCAGGCCAGCCCAGGGTCGGGTCCGATACGCTCCCGGCCCTTCCCCCCCCCCCCCCCCGGCTTTTACTTACCGTAGAGTTACCGGCTGGCAGGGCAGGGGAACTTCAGTTCTTCTTCTGTTCTTCCGGTCGGCGCCTCGGCGTTCCTCTTCTCGAATCTGACGTCCTCTCTGAGTCCCGTTCGGATCCCGTCTCAGTTCAGGCTCGTGTTCCCGCGAGTCCTGCACAGGAGTTCACACAGGTCTCGCGGGAGTTCACGGGCCCGGCGCCGGTGCTGATCGCAGGGAGGAAGGAGGAGGGAGGAGGGAGGAAGGAGGAGGGAGGAGGGAGGAAGGAGGAGGGAAGAGCCGAGGAGGGAGGAAGGAGGAGGGAAGAGCCGAGGAGGGAGGAAGGAGGAGGGCGGGCGGGCCCGGGGGGGGACAACTAAAATGTGATGTGATTGAATATGTGAATCGGACGGATGGATGCCAGACGCAGCTGCAGCAGGGGCCAGGGGTCCGCAGGCGGCCGGGCCCCCCTGGGGTGCCGGGCCCGGTCGCAACTGCGACCCCTGCGACCCCTATATGTACGCCACTGACCTAGACAGAGGAGAGAGGTCCCATAGCAGAGAATTAGGCTTCATGTCATAGCAGAGAATCAGGCTTCAAGTCATAGCAGAGAATCAGGCTTCATGTCATAGCAGAGAATAAGGCTTCACGTCACCCACCACTGGAACAGGCCATTGTCAGATATTTAGGCCCCGGCACCCAGACAGAGGAGAGAGGTCCCATAGCACAGAATCAGGCTTCATGGCATAGCAGAGAATCAGGCTTCATGTCATAGCAGAGAATCAGGCTTCATGTCATAGCAGAGAATCAGGCTTCATGTCATAGCAGAGAATCAGGCTTCACGTCACCCACCACTGGAACAGGCCACTGTCAGATATTTTTAGGCCCCGGCACCCAGACAGAGGAGAGTGGTCCCATAGCAGAGATTCAGTCTTGGGTGTGTCTGGTGTCTGCAGCTGAGGTGAAAGGGTGTGTCTGCTGCAGCTCCTGAACCTCCAAAGCACAGGCCTCTCTGGGGAGTTTCCTACCATCTGCTCCCCAGGAGGAGTTCCAGGCTTGCGGGGGAGTGTGACACCTTTTCCCCCAGCCCAGGCCCTGCCTCTCCCTAGGGAGCTGGTGGGGTCCTGTGGCCATGAGCTCCCGGAAGGGTGCCCCTGCTCCCCGGCGTGGGTCGGAGGGGAGTATGGACGGGCGGCGACCGACTCTGAGCGATGGCGGCGAGGGGGTGAAAACATCTGGACGCGGTGGTAGCCAAGTCCCCCCTGAGGACCCGAGGACATCAGGAGGAAAAAGACTACCAGCAGGAAGCCGAGAGGTGTCGTCCCAGGTAGGTTGGGGGTCTCGGTGGGAGGGAGAGAGTACCCTCACCTACAGCTCTCGTATAGCTGCCCACCTGCGAGAATACGATGAGCTGGGACGGCACCTCAAAGCCGTAAGAAAGGATCTAAAGGAGACGAGGGCCAGGTCCACTATCTCCTCCAGGTCAAAGAGGCCCCCCCTCAGGGAGAAAATTGGGGTACTTAAAGAGGACCTGGAGGCCTCCCTGAAGCGGCAAGACCAGTTGCTGGAGGGCAGTGGGCCCTTCAGAGAAAAGTTGCTAAATGGGGAGCGATTTAAGGAGATGGAGGCTGCGAGGAGAGGGGAGCCGTGCGGGGGTGCGGAGAGCGAGGTGGAGGAGTTGGAAGACTCCGAATCTCTGGCATCCCAGGCAGGGCCCCAAACCTCGCAGTCTGAACCAGCCCTCCCGGTAACCCCAGTAATGGAGGCATATAGTGGCATTCCGCCCGAACAGGAGCAAGTGCAGTTACCAGCGTTGCCATCTTCGGATGCGGAGTCAGCTATGGAGGGAAGCGATGAAGATGGTGGTCTACTGAGAGAGATCAAAATGTTGGAGTCGCCTGTGGTAGACTTTCAGGGTTTTGCGTTTGGAGAAGACCTGCTGGATGAGGACGAGAGCAGTGGCAAGAAAAAGAGGAAGAGCAAGAAGGAAAAAAAAAACATCCAGACACGTTATGTCTATACACGCTTGGTGGAGGCTGAAAAGTCTTCACCAGGCGTGTATCCCGCTAAACTCCCTGGCTCGGCATCTGAGGTGGTGCCTGAGCGGAGGAGCGGGGAGATTGTGCAGCCCAAAATGGCGCCGGACGCCGTCCCTGCATGCGGAGGCAGGGAGGAGGTGCCGGCAGAAAGCGGGATCCGGCAGTCATCTGTTGAAAGTGGAGGGGGCGGGCAAAAACATCGGGAGGCCCCGCCCACCACTCTGCCAGCCGCTCCGTCCACTGCTCTGGCTACCGCCCTGCCTGCCGTTCAGGTATGTGGGGTGGTGCTGGAGCGGTGTGACGATGAGGTCACCGTCCCTCCTACCCATGGCGGTGATAGTTCTGGGTCCCCGCCTGCAGCTGCCAACGTGCGGCGGGGATCAAGGGAGGCGGCGGCGGTGAATGAAGAAGGAGGCGTGGCCAGGGGTGTGTCTGGACGCGCTCCCGAAGCTGGGAGTACAGGTGCAGGCAGTAAGCGCCTGCGTATTGAAGAGCCGGGGGCCGGAGCTGCCGGGGAGGATATGACTACGGTGCTCCGGTCCACTAAGAAAGGTTGTGTTGCACCAGAACAGGTGGCCATGTACATTGCCACTGGACACGCCCCCTCTGTCTCGGCCTCCTCCTCCAGCGCTGAATTAAGTGCTGGGGAGGGGAGGAGTGTGATGATCACTGCCCAGGTCTCAAGGGCAGCAGGGGGGGGCTTGACCAGTGGCAATGAGGGTGGCAAGGAGCATAGTAGAGGAAAAAATAAGGCAAATAATAATTAAAAAAATAAAGGTAAAATGACACCTGCTGCACCTGCTGCACCAGCTGTCCCAGCAGAGAGAAAGGGTGCATGTGAGCAGGGTAGTGGTAGGGGTGTTGGTGGAGGTGTTGCATCTGGTCCCATAGGTGGGATGGATGCTGGGAGTCAGCGGACCGTCGCTGAGAAAGCGATGGCTGCGGCTCCTGGTGTCCGCCCTCCGGAGGGGTCCGGTGTGGTGTCTGGTGCTAGTGTAGTGGGGGGGGCCGGTTCGGTTGCCCCTCCTGCGGCCGTAACACCTGGCAGAAGTTATGCCAGTGTGGCTGCCGTAGTGGGGGGGGAGGGGCTATCCTCGTTGGCTTCCTCATTCCTAGGAGTCGCGGTTGGTGACTTGCAGCGGCGGCTCCTGGAGGCCCTGAAAAAGGGGGAGAGTTCAATGACAGTAGAGGGTGAGAAGGTGGACCTATCCTTATGGATAGACAGGCACGGCCTGCGAGCTTTCCGAGAGGAAAGGGGGGGCGAGACCACCTGGTCCCTGCCCACAACCGGCCCTGGGACCAGACGGAATGTAGTCTGTCTCAAGTGGAGAAGCAATGATGCCTGCCCTACGAGAAAGAGGGTGGTGGAGCTCCTGCTTGAGATGGGTTTCAGGGTGGCTGACATCTTCGCCCTGATACATCCCTATGGTTCCAGGGAGTTTGACATCAGCTTTGCCCGGCCGGAGGGCCTAGAGCTTTTCTGGTCCGGGTATGAGCTGGTGAAGAACTTACCGGATTGGAAGGGTTTTTTCGCTCAGGCGATAACCCGGCAGAACAACGTCAAGAAAGTGACCGTTTTGACCCGTAATGAATCGCTTTCTTGCGTTGATATTCTGACGTGGCTAAGTAGGTATGGGGACGTCCAGGGTGTACCATCGAAAAACCTGGACGAATTTGGCATTTGGTCGGGAGCCTGGACTTTCAATGTGAAGTTGAAATGTCTAGGAAGCACGGTTTCCCACATTCCATCCTCTGCCTTCATCGGCCGGGATAGGATTCTCGTTTTCTACAGGGGGCAGCCTAAGCTCTGTCACAAGTGCGGCAGCCCTTCACACTTCAGCGCCAGCTGCCAAGTGCAGAAGTGCGCGTTGTGTGGAGGGACAGGTCATCTTGCCGCATCTTGTGTGGAAATTAGGTGCAACTTGTGTGGTGTGCTCGGACACCCATTTAGTCGCTGTCCCCTCTCAGAGGTCAATGCGGCCCGAGCTCACGCAGGAGTGGGCCGGGAGGTCTCTTCGGCTGAGGCGGGTGCTGGCGGAGACAGTCGAGTTAAGGGGTCAGTGAAGACCAAGAGCGGTCCGTCCCGGCAGAGGCGGAGGGAGAGGCGCCAGGCGGAGAGGGAACAGAAGGAACCCCACCAAAATGGGGTGATGTCTGCCCCTCCCCAAGTGGCGGGCTCCCGTAGTTCGGAGACCCTAGGGGACAGGGAGCTAAGTGTGGAGATCAGGAGACTAGACCGGGCCGATGAGACCCAGTCTTCAAACTACGAAAGTGCAGAGGGTAGTGAGACTGGGTCTAATATCAATAGACGGAAACGGTTCTCAAAAAAAAGAGCCCGACCAAAGTAGCCAGGGAAGGCGTAACTGGCTCCCCTCTTGAGCTCTCCAACCGGTATCTCACTTTGGATGAGACCTCTGCCTCCTCTTCATGCGGGGAGGAGGTAAGAAGTGGGGTACCGGGGGCGAAGGTGGGAGGGCTTCCAGGAGGCCCCGTGCCCCTCTCTGGTGTGGATGTAAGGTCCCCAGAAGAGGAGGCAAATCTGATTCCTGGAACTGAGAAAGACAGGGGCGGTACGCAAGAGGGAGCGGTGGTGACAGATGGAATGGACACCACCGTCTCTCTCAAAAGAGGACGCGCCGCCTTAGAGGATAGCCCCGGGAGGGGTAAGAGGGTCGGGAAGGAAGGAGGACATTCAGCTTAAACACCAAGTATGGCGGTACCCACTCAGCTGACACTGGCGACCATTAATGTCGCCAGCGTTAAATCTGATGCGGCTCGCTACACAGCCTTTGATTTTTTCAGCCGAGTTGAAGCTGATGTTTTATTTTTGCAGGAGACCAGACTGTCAAACTTGGCAGAAGTCCACAAGGCGAAGAGGGAGTGGAGATCTGGGCCCTCCTTCTGGTCTCTTGCAGCTGAGTCGTATAGCGGAGTGGCGGTTCTTTTCACCGTACCGGTAGAATGCCGACGGGTGGTTGAGCTGGAAATGGGGAGGTGTTTGATCTTGGATATCCTCATGAGGGGACAGGAACTGCGCCTGATCAATATTTATGGGCCCCAGTCCAGGTGGGACAGGAAATGTCTCTTTATGAGGATCAAGCCTTTCCTTTTTACAAGCCGGCAAGTGGTCTTTGGTGGGGACTTTAACACCATCATAAGGTCCCAAGATAGGGGAGGCACCAGAAACCCGCTGGCTTATGATAGTATAGCTTTAAATAGCATAGCTAGTGAGGCTTGTCTGGTGGATGTCCACATTAGGCACACCCCAGACCACGGGGGTTTCACTTTCTATAGAGGAGATAGGATTAGGTCTAGAATAGACAGGTTTTTTTTGAAGGAGGAGGCTACTTTCTCGCCCTTGAGGGTTGTGGAGGTAGAATTCTCCGACCACTGTCTGATTATGTTCTCTCTGAATATTTCAGAATCCCCCCAAATGGGAAGAGGTTACTGGAAGCTGAATGCGGGAGTCCTGGAGGAAGCAGAGGTAAGACAATCCTTTGAGGACTTTCTTCAGAGTCAGGTAGCTTTGCTGGATCTCTGTGACACTAAGTCAGAGTGGTGGGAGATATTCAAAGACCGGGCCGCAAAATTCTTCCGCCAGCTCTCGAGCCTCAGGTCCCTGGACAGGTACCGCCTGTATCAGGGTCTGAGGAGGAAACTCGAAGATCTGGTCTCGACTGGAGGTAGCCGCGAGGATATCTCCAGGGTGAAATCTTTGCTCAAGAGGTGCCAGTATGATAGGCACACATCTTTAGTTTTTGAAAGGGACTTCGGGAGGTACCGCTCGCCCGACCCCTACAGAAACTGTAAGATGTCAGTGAAGAGTAAGTTAGTGACAGGACTGGTTGACAGTACGGGTTCCCTGAACAGATCCAGATCAGGGATCCTGGAAGTCGTCAGATCCTTTTACTCGTGCCTCTTGGGAAAGAGGGATCTGGATCGGGACAAGATGTCGGATTTCCTGGCTGAAATCACCCCTGAGTCAGAAGCTCACCTCTCTTTTGACGGTTTGGTAGAAGAGATCAGGAAGGAGGAAGCTATCCTGGCGGTGGAAGGGTTAGCTCTGAAGAAGTCGCCAGGCCCGGATGGCTTAACATCCGAGTTTTATAAGACCTTTAAGGACTCTTTATGTCCCCTCTTGACTGAGGTATTCAATGAGTGTCTATCCTCGGGCACTCTGCCTCAGTCAATGAGGAGGTCAGCCCTGATCCTCCTATCAAAAGGTAAAGATCCGAGCCGTATTGAGAACTGGCGTCCCATAGCACTTCTCAATACGGACAGAAAGATTCTGGCCAAGATACTGTTTAACAGACTGGTGAAATTTGCGCCTCAACTCCTTTCGGTGGCTCAGCATTGCTCGGTTCCAGGCCGCAGCACTTTTAGTGCTGTGCTCGGTGTCCGAGAGGCAGTGGAACAGAGTAGAGCAGGCCACTGGAGGGGGTACATGCTGTCCTTAGATCAAGCAAAGGCATTTGATCGGGTGAACCATGAGTACCTCTGGTCGGTCCTTCTGAAGTATGGCCTGCCGGGGGGGTTTGTCGATTGGTTAAAGATCTTGTATGCGGGGGCGGAGAGTTTCCCGCTTGTGAACGGTTGGTCTGGCTGCCCTTTTGAGGTTGGGTCCGGCGTTCGCCAGGGTTGTCCTTTGAGCCCGCTTTTATACGTGTTTGCGATTGATCCCTTTCTTAAGAGGGTCAATCGTGGACCGTTGGCGGGAGTCGGGATGGATCCGGCGGCGCCGGAAGCCACTCTGAGGTCAGTAGCGTACGCCGACGATGTCACCATTTTCGTGTCCTCGAAAGGGGAGGCGGAATATGTGATGTCTGAGGTGGATCGCTACTCGGAAGCATCCGGGTCCATGATCAACCGGGATAAGTGTGAGATTCTCTGGCTGGGAGGGGGTGATCCAGCTTTTGATCTCCCGGACACCCTCCCAGGGCCCCAGTCGTCAGCCAAAGTCCTAGGCATCCATTTCGGTCATGGGGATTATCCCACTCAAAATTGGGACGACAGGCTTAAGATCGCCGCTCAGAAGGTCGACCAGTGGAAGGGCTGGTCTTTGACCCTCAGGGAAAGGGTGCACCTGATCAAGGCTTTCCTGCTCCCTCTGCTTATCTATTTGGGCAGTGTGTGTATCTTGCCAGAGCCTCTCTGGACTCGGGTTTACAGTCTGTTTTTCCAGCTCTTATGGGGGAATAGACTGAACCTGATCAAGAGGGAGGTGACTTACCGCACGAGGAGATTAGGGGGGTTATCTATGGTCAACCCCGTGGTGTTTCTTGTAAACACATTTGTTAAAGTAAATCTGGCGAACCTCTGGATGGAGAGGGCTTCTCCGTGGGTAGTCTCCTGCCGGGGGTGGTTTCGGCCTTTCTTCCAGGAATGGGAGACAGGAGGGCAAGTGAAGGACTTGCGTACGCCTCACGGATATCTTCCGGCTTACGTCACCCCGATTCTGAAGGTAATCCGCCGGTGGGGTTTGGGGGTAGGGGAAATCAGGACTCTGTCAAGGAGGTCCCTTGACGAGAGGGTCTTGTTGTCCCACTTCCAGAAGCCCCTGGCCCTCAAGGATTGCCCAAGCCGGGATCTAGACAAGGGGTTACAGTTGCTAAATTCTGCAAGGATCCCCTTGAAGTTTTGGGACTTGGCTTGGCGCTGCTTTCACGGGAGGCTGTATGTAAGGGACAATCTGAAGTACAGGAACTCTGATGAAAGGGGTTGTCCCCGGGAGGAGTGTGGCTCCATACTGGAAAGTATGGAGCACTTCCTGCTCCAGTGTCCCTTTAATACAGAGGTGTACAAACGGGTGGGAGCTTCCATTGGCTGGCCTAGGCTAGCCAGCCTCTCCTATGCGGAGTGGGCCTATGGAGTGCTCAGAGACCTGGGCAGAAGGGACCTGTGCACATGTTTTTTAGTTAGCATAGTGGTTAGGTACTACACGTGGAACGCACGGTGTTTAGTTTCAACAAGGCAGAAAGTCCTCCCAGTGGATGAGGTGTGTAGGAACATTCTGGGAGACCTGGTGAAGGTACGTTCTCTCGAGTACGAAAGACTGGGTACCAGCAGGGCCTCTCTCCTCTGGAGAGGTTTTGCTTTTAGCGTACCATAGCCTAGTAGTACTCTTCCTGGTGGTGGGCTGATACTCTCACCCTAGATTTTTGTTTTGGATAAAGTGTATGGTTTTTGAAAGGCTTGCAAAGGCTGAACTTGGTCCTTCGGGAGTGGTTATGTGTGGTTATAGTAATGTTTATTGTATGGTATATTGTATATATTGTGTATATTATGTTGAAGGATAGGGTAAGCGGGGGTTAGTTAGTTAGGTTGGGTGGGTTAGGGTGAGGGGGGGGACACTTACAAAGTGTGGGGAGGCCTACATCCAGTCCTGGACTACGCGGACATGGGAGGACATGGGGCGAGGGCTGGATGTGGGTGGTGGAGGTAGGGCTGGCCTCGGACTATGCGGACATGCAGAGGACATGAGGCGGAGGTCAGTCCTGGGGGTTTTAGTTTTAGTTTAGGATAGGGAATGGCTAGGGACAGGTTAGGTTAGGGTAAGTTTGTAGTTTGTAGTGTTGTTTATATATATATTTAAAAAAAATAATAATAATAAATAAAAAATAAAAAATAAAAAATATTAAAAAAATCTATATATTTTTTTTGCTTAGGGGCAAGTTGCCTGGAGTTGAGTTACGGCGAAGTAGCCATATTTTCGTTTGAGTTTGATTTTATTCTGTGTTTTATTTCAATTTCTTTGGGTTAGGTTATTTCGGCCGAACCGGCTGGGTAAGTTTTATTTATTTTAGGTTATTTATTGTAGGTTATTTATTGTAGATTGTAGGTTTGTAGTTTTATGTGTAGGTATGAATGTGTGTGTGAATGTGGCTGGGGCAGCTGGAATGCTGTCTATGTTTAAGTTTTGTATGTCTGTACTTGTAATTATTTATGTAACGTTTTGTAATTTTATAATAAAAAAGAGTTCCCATAGCAGAGATTCAGGCTTCATGTCATAGCAGAGAATCAGGCTTCATGTCACCCAACACTGGAACAGGCCACTGTCAGATATTTTTAGGCCCCGGCACCCAGACAGAGGAGATGTTCATTCAACTTTGGGTTGCCCCGCAATATAATGGTAAAATAAAAAATAAAAAAGGATTGAATGAAGAAGTGCCCTGGAGTACAATAATATATGGTTAAGGGGAGGTAGTTATAAATGTCTAATCTGCACAAGGGATGGACAGGTCCTGTGGGATCCATGCTTAGTTCATTTTTATGAACGTCAGCTTGTCCACATTGGCTGTAGACAGGCGGCTGCGTTTGTCTGTAATGCCGCCCTCTGCCGTGCTGAATACACGTTCAGACAAAACGCTGGCCGCCGGGCAGGCCAGCACCTCCAAGGCATAAAAGGCTAGCTCTGGCCACGTGGACAATTTGGAGACCCAGAAGTTGAATGGGGCCGAACCATCATTCAGTACGTGGAGGGGTGTGCACACGTACTGTTCCACCATGTTAGTGAAATGTTGCCTCCTGCTAACACGTTCCGTATCAGGTGGTGGTGCAGTTAGCTGTGGCGTGGTGACAAAACTTTTCCACATCTCTGCCATGCTAACTCTGCCCTCAGAGGAGCTGGCCGTGACACAGCTGCGTTGGCGACCTCTTGCTCCTCCTCTGCCTTCGCCTTGGGCTTCCACTTGTTCCCCTGTGACATTTGGGAATGCTCTCAGTAGCGCATCTACCAACGTGTGCTTGTACTCGCGCATCTTCCTATCACGCTCCAGTGCAGGAAGTAAGGTGGGCACATTGTCTTTGTACCGTGGATCCAGCAGGGTGGCAACCCAGTAGTCCGCACACGTTAAAATGTGGGCAACTCTGCTGTCGTTGCACAGGCACTGCAGCATGTACTCACTCATGTGTGCCAGGCTGCCCAGAGGTAAGGACAAGCTGTCCTCTGTGCGAGGCGTATCGTCATCGTCCTGCGTTTCCCCCCAGCCACGCACCAGTGATGGGCTCGAGCTGCGTTGGGTGCCACCCTGCTGTGAACATGCTTCATCCTCATCCTCCTCCACCTCCTCCTCATCCTCGTCCTCCTCGTCCTCCAGTAGTGGGCCCTGTCTGGCCACATTTGTACCTGGCCTCTGCTGTTGCAAAAAACCTCCCTCTGAGTCACTTCGAAGAGACTGGCCTGAAAGTGCTAAAATTGACCCCTCTTCCTCCTCCTCCTCCTCCTGGGCCACATCCTCTTCCATCATCGCCCTAAGTGTTTTCTCAAGGAGACATAGAAGTGGTATTGTAACGCTGATAACGGCGTCATCGCCACTGGCCATGTTGGTGGAGTACTCGAAACAGCGCAACAGGGCACACAGGTCTCGTATGAAGGCCCAGTCATTGGTGGTGAAGTGGTGCTGTTCCGCAGTGCGACTGACCCGTGCGTGCTGCAGCTCAAACTCCACTATGGCCTGCTGCTGCTCGCACAGTCTGTCCAGCATGTGCAAGGTGGAGTTCCACCTGGTGGGCACGTCGCATATAAGGCGGTGAGCGGGAAGGCCGAAGTTACGCTGTAGCGCAGACAGGCGAGCAGCGGCAGGATGTGAACGCCGGAAGCGCGCACAGACGGCCCGCACTTTATGCAGCAGCTCTGACATGTCGGGGTAGTTGTGAATGAACTTCTGCACCACCAAATTCAGCACATGCGCCAGGCAAGGGATGTGCGTCAAACCGGCTAGTCCCAGAGCTGCAACGAGATTTCGCCCATTATCGCACACCACCAGGCCGGGCTTGAGGCTCATCGGCAGCAACCACTCGTCGGTCTGTTGTTCTATACCCCGCCACAACTCCTGTGCGGTGTGGGGCCTGTCCCCCAAACATATGAGTTTCAGAATGGCCTGCTGACGTTTACCCTGGGCTGTGCTGAAGTTGGTGGTGAAGGTGTATGGCTGACTGGATGAGCAGGTGGAAGAAGAGGAGGAGGAAGCCGAGTAGGAGGAGGAGGCAACAGGAGGCAAAGAATGTTGCCCTGCGATCCTTGGCGGCGGAAGGACGTGCGCCAAACAGCTCTCCGCCTGGGGCCCAGCCGCCACAACATTTACCTAGTGTGCAGTTAGGGAGATATAGCGTCCCTGGCCGTGCTTACTGGTCCACATATCTGTGGTTAGGTGGACCTTGCCACAGATGGCGTTGCGCAGTGCACACTTGATTTTATCAGATACTTGGTTGTGCAGGGAAGGCACAGCTCTCTTGGAGAAGTAGTGGCGGCTGGGAACAACATACTGTGGGACAGCAAGCGACATGAGCTGTTTGAAGCTGTCTGTGTCCACCACCCTGAATGACAGCATTTCATAGGCCAGTAGTTTAGAAATGCTGCCATTCAGGGCCAGGGATCGAGGGTGGCTAGGTGGGAATTTACGCTTTCTCTCAAATGTTTGTGAGATGGAGAGCTGAACGCTGCCGTGTGACATGGTTGAGATGCTTGTTGACGGAGGTGGTGGTGTTGGTGGTACATCCTCTGTTTGCTGGGCGGCAGGTGCCAACGGTCCTCCAGAGGCGGAGGAAGAGGCCGAGGCGGCAGCAGCAGAAGAGGTAGCAGGGGGAGCCTGAGTGAGTTCCTTGTTTTTAAGGTGTTTACTCCACTGCAGTTCATGCTTTGCATGCAGGTGCCTGGTCATGCAGGTTGTGCTAAGGTTCAGAACGTTAATGCCTCGCTTCAGGCTCTGATGGCACAGCGTGCACACCAATCGGGTCTTGTCATCAGCACATTGTTTGAAGAACTGCCACGCCAGGGAACTCCTTGAAGCTGCCTTTGGGGTGCTCGGTCCCAGATGGCGGTGGCCAGTAGCAGGCGGAGTCTCTTGGCGGCGGGTGTTCTGCTTTTGCCCACTGCTCCCTCTTTTGCTACGCTGTTGGCTCGGTCTCACCACTGCCTCTTCCTCCGAATTCTGAAAGTCAGTGGCACGACCTTCATTCCATGTGGGGTCTAGGACCTCATCGTCCCCTGCATCGTCTTCCACCCAGTCTTCCTCCCTGACCTCCTGTTCAGTCTGCACACTGCAGAAAGACGCAGCAGTTGGCACCTGTGTTTCGTCATCATCAGAGACATGCTGAGGTGGTAATCCCATGTCCTCATCATCAGGAAACATAAGTGGTTGTGCATCAGTGCATTCTATGTCTTCCACCGCTGGGGAAGGGCTAGGTGGATGCCCTTGGGAAACCCTGCCAGCAGAGTCTTCAAACAGCATAAGAGACTGCTGCATAACTTGAGGCTCAGACAGTTTCCCTGATATGCATGGGGGTGATGTGACAGACTGATGGGCTTGGTTTTCATGAGCCATCTGTGCGCTTTCTGCAGAAGACTGGGTGGGAGATAATGTGACCGTGCTGGATGCACTGTCGGCCACCCAATTGACTAATGCCTGTACCTGCTCAGGCCTTACCATCCTTAGAACGGCATTGGGCCCCACCAAATATCGCTGCAAATTCTGCTGGCTACTGGGACCTGAGGTAGTTGGTTCACTAGGACGTGTGGCTGTGGCAGAACGGCCACGTCCTCTCCCAGCACCAGAGGGTCCACTAACACCACCACGACCATGTCCGCGTCCGCGTCCCTTACTAGATGTTTTCCTCATTGTTACCGTTCACCACAATAAGAAAAATATTATTTGGCCCAATGTATTGAATTCAAATTCAGGCCTTTTTTTACAGGCACCTAACACTATCTGGCTATCTATTAGGGTACCGTATTACACTAATACAGGCACAGCAGTAACGACAGATTTAGCTGAATATAAATTGTAGGCCTAGTATTTAGGCCCTGGATGACAGGTATCCCTTTTACGGACAGAATTAGACTTGGAAATGCACGGTAGCGTGTGAAGTTATTGAGGATGACCCTATCCGCACCTTCAATGTAATATACCCTTTTATGGATAGATTTAAACTTGGCCTGATACAGCAGAAAACAATTATTTAGGGAATTGCTAAGTTGGGAATTGTATTCAACCCAGAACAAAAACTGTGCTTCGGCAGACAGCAGACAGTATTACAATTGGCTAGCCACAGCTGAAACACCAGATTTAGGGTACTGCTATTTTGGCAATTGTATGTTACCCCTCAATAAAATAGCAAGCACAGCCAAGCCCCTGATGTAGGATATAGCAAAAAAAAAAACACACTGTTGATGGTTAAAAATGGACTTGGTGGCAGCTTGTGCTGGCGCACCACAAGACACAAAATGGCCGCCGATCACCCCAGAAAAAAGTGACTGAAAAACGCTCTGGGCAGCCTTAAGTGATCAATTGAATAGCAGAGGTTGTATGATACACAGCTGTATATCGATCACTACAGTAAATAAATCACTGCCTAATCTAATCAGCAGCAGCTGCATCCTATCCCTACACTGATCAGAGCAGAGTGACGTGCGGCGCTACGTGACTCCAGCTTAAATAGAGGCTGGGTCACATGCTGCACCGGCCAATCACAGCCATGCCAATAGTAGGCATGGCTTTGATGGCCTCCTGGGGCAAGTAGTATGACGCTTGTTGATTGGCTGCTTTGCAGCCTTTCAAAAAGCGCCAAGAAAGCGCTGAACACCGAACCCGAACCAGGACTTTTACGAAAATGTTCGGGTTCGGGTCCGTGTCACGGACACCCCAAAATTCGGTACAAACCCAAACTATACAGTTCGGGTTCGCTCATCCTCCCTACTTAGAAGTTTAGAAGCAATTCTTCAAATTTTTAAGAAAATTGCCAAAACCCACTTTTTAAGGACCAGTTCAGGTCTGAAGTCACTTTGTGGGGCCTAGATAGTGGATACTCCATAAATGACCCCATTGTAGAAACTACAACCCTCAAGGTATTCAAAACCAATTTTACAAACTTTGTTAACCCTTTAGGCGTTCCACAAGAATTAAAGGAATATGGAGATCAAATTTTTAAATGTCACTTTTTTGGCAGATTTTCCAATTTAATCAATTTTTTTCTTTAGCACATCGATGGTTAACAGCCAAACAAAACTCAATATTTATTACCCAGATTCTGCGGTTTACAGAAACACCCCACATGTGGTCATAAACTGCTGTATGGCACACGGCAGGGCACAGAAGAAAAGGAACTCCACATGGTTTTTAGATGCCATGTCCCATTTGAAGCCCCCTGATAGACCCTTACAGTAGATACTCCCAAGAAGTGATCCCATTTTGGAAACTAGGGGATAAGGTGCCAGTTTAATTGCTACTATTTTTGGGTAAATATGATTTTTTGGGGCAAGGTGACCAAAAAATTTGTTGTTTTAGCACAGTTTCTATTTATTTATTTTTACAGCGTTCACCTGAGAAGTTCAGTCAAGTGACATTTTTATAGAGCAGATTGTTACGGATGTGGCGATACCTAATATGTATACTTTTTCTTATTTATTAAAGTTTTACACAATAATAGCATTTTTGAAACAAAAAAATTATGTTTTAATGTGTCCATGTTCTGAGAGCTATAGTTTTTGTTTTTTTTGAGAGATTTTCTTATGTAGGGGCTCATTTTTTGCGGGATGAGGTGACGGTTTTATTAGTACCATTTTGTGGGACATATGCGTTTTTGATCACTTGGTGTTGCACCTTTTGTGATGTAAGGTGACAAAAATTGCTTGTTTTGACAAAGTTTTTTTTTTTTTTTTTTTTACGGTGTTCACCCGAGGGGTTAGGTCATGTGATATTTTTATAGAGATGGTTTTTACGGACGTGGCAATACCAAATATGTCTATTTTATTTTATTTTTTCTATTTTTAATTTTTTTTTTTTATTCCTTACTTGGGGAATTTTTTTTTTTACATGTGAAACCTTTTTTTTATTTTATTTTTTCAACCCTTTATTTATTTATTTTTTATTTTACACTTTTGGTCCCCCATAGTGTCATACAAGACCTCTGGGGGACATTTACTTCACTTTTTCTTTTTTTTTTTCACTGTTGATTTCTCCTGTAACTGGGGCTGACATAGTAGCCCCAGTTACAGGAGAAATACACCCCCCAGAGAGGCTGTACAGCATAATTCTGCACTGTACAGCCTCAGTGCAGGGCTGATCGAGGTTTCTGAAAGACCTCACACAGCTCCTGCACTCTCCGGTCCCGGCGGTCACATGACCGCCAGGCCGGAACAGGAAGTGCATAGCGCTTCCTGCTCTGCATACACAGCGCTCGGTGAGCACTGTGTATGCAGCGATCCAGAAGGCTGGGACACCTGGGAACTGTCCCTGCCTTCTCTCTGGGTTGCCCTGCTGTCACTGACAGTGGGCAACCCGATCAGCAGCTGCACGATTAGCGTGCAGCTGCAGTTTCTGAACGGACGTTCTGGAACGTCCGTTCAGAAATACAGGGAGTGCAGAATTATTAGGCAAATGAGTATTTTGACCACATCATCCTCTTTATGCATGTTGTCTTACTCCAAGCTGTATAGGCTCGAAAGCCTACTACCAATTAAGCATATTAGGTGATGTGCATCTCTGTAATGAGAAGGGGTGTGGTCTAATGACATCAACACCCTATATTAGGTGTGTATAATTATTAGGCTTTCCTTTGGCAAAATGGGTCAAAAGAAGGACTTGACAGGCTCAGAAAAGTCAAAAATAGTGAGATATCTTGCAGAGGGATGCAGCACTCTTAAAATTGCAAAGCTTCTGAAGCGTGATCATCGAACAATCAAGCGTTTCATTCAAAATAGTCAACAGGGTCGCAAGAAGCGTGTGGAAAAAACAAGGCGCAAAATAACTGCCCATGAACTGAGAAAAGTCAAGCGTGCAGCTGCCAAGATGCCACTTGCCACCAGTTTGGCCATATTTCAGAGCTGCAACATCACTGGAGTGCCCAAAAGCACAAGGTGTGCAATACTCAGAGACATGGCCAAGGTAAGAAAGGCTGAAAGACGACCACCACTGAACAAGACACACAAGCTGAAACGTCAAGACTGGGCCAAGAAATATCTCAAGACTGATTTTTCTAAGGTTTTATGGACTGATGAAATGAGAGTGAGTCTTGATGGGCCAGATGGATGGGCCCGTGGCTGGATTGGTAAAGGGCAGAGAGCTCCAGTCCGACTCAGACGCCAGCAAGGTGGAGGTGGAGTACTGGTTTGGGCTGGTATCATCAAAGATGAGCTTGTGGGGCCTTTTAGGGTTGAGGATGGAGTCAAGGTCAACTCCCAGTCCTACTGCCAGTTTCTGGAAGACACCTTCTTCAAGCAGTGGTACAGGAAGAAGTCTGCATCCTTCAAGAAAAACATGATTTTCATGCAGGACAATGCTCCATCACACGCGTCCAAGTACTCCACAGCGTGGCTGGCAAGAAAGGGTATAAAAGAAGAAAATCTAATGACATGGCCTCCTTGTTCACCTGATCTGAACCCCATTGAGAACCTGTGGTCCATCATCAAATGTGAGATTTACAAGGAGGGAAAACAGTACACCTCTCTGAACAGTGTCTGGGAGGCTGTGGTTGCTGCTGCACGCAATGTTGATGGTGAACAGATCAAAACACTGACAGAATCCATGGATGGCAGGCTTTTGAGTGTCCTTGCAAAGAAAGGTGGCTATATTGGTCACTGATTTGTTTTTGTTTTGTTTTTGAATGTCTGAAATGAATATTTGTGAATGTTGAGATGTTATATTGGTTTCACTGGTAAAAATAAATAATTGAAATGGGTATATATTAGTTTTTTGTTAAGTTGCCTAATAATTATGCACAGTAATAGTCACCTGCACACACAGATATCCCCCTAAAATAGCTAAAACTAAAAACAAACAAAAAACTACTTCCAAAAATATTCAGCTTTGATATTAATAAGTTTTTTGGGTTCATTGAGAACATGGTTGTTGTTCAATAATAAAATTAATCCTCAAAAATACAACTTGCCTAATAATTCTGCACTCCCTGTAGAGAACCACCTCCCGGACGTTTATATCCTATGGGCGGACGGGAGGTGGTTAAGAAGGCTTCAGGGAGTCCAAGAAAGTCCAGCAAGCGCCAGGATCGTCTCCTAAAGAGGATTCAGCTGCGGGATCGGAGTGCCACCAGTGCAGAGCTTGCTCAAGAATGGCAGCAGGCAGGTGTGAGCGCATCTGCACGCACAGTGAAGACTTTTGGAAGATGGCCTGGTGTCAAGAAGGGCAGCAAAGAAGCCACTTCTCTCCAAAAAAAACCCATCAGGGACAGATTGATCTTCTGCAGAAAGTATGGTGAATGGACTGCTGAGGACTGGGGCAAAGTCATATTCTCCGATGAAGCCTCTTTCCGATTGTTTGGGGCATCTGGAAAAAGGCTTGTCCGGAGAAGAAAAGGTGAGCGCTGCCATCAGTCCTGTGTCATGCCAACAGTAAAGCATCCTGAGACCATTCATGTGTGGGGTTGCTTCTCATCCAAGGGAGTGGGCTCACTCACAATTTTGCCCAAAAACACAGCCATGAATAAAGAATGGTACCAAAACACCCTCCAACAGCAACTTCTTCCAACAATCCAACAACAGTTTGGTGAAGAACAATGCATTTTCCAGCACAATGGAGCACCATGCCATAAGGCAAAAGTGATAACTAAGTGGCTCGGGGACCAAAACGTTGACATTTTGGGTCCATGGCCTGGAAACTCCCCAGATCTTAATCCCATTGAGAACTTGTGGTCAATCCTCAAGAGGCGGGTGGACAAACAAAAATCCACTAATTCTGAAAAACTCGAAGAAGTGATTATGAAAGAATGGGTTGCTATCAGTCAGGAATTGGCCCAGAAGTTGATTGAGAGCATGCCCAGTCGAATTGCAGAGGTCCTGAAAAAGAAGGGCCAACACTGCAAATATTGACTCTTTGCATAAATGTCATGTAATTGTCGATAAAAGCCTTTGAAACGTATAAAGTGCGTGTAATTATATTTCACTACATCACAGAAACAACTGAAACAAAGATCTAAAAGCAGTTTAGCAGCAAACTTTGTGAAAACTAATATTTGTGTCATTCTCAAAACTTTTGGCCACGACTGTACAGCCAATGCATTCCAATACAGAAGTATTGGAATGCATTGTAAAGGATTAGACCCCCAAAAGTTCAAGTCCCAAAGTGGGACAAAAAATAAAGTAAAAAAAAGTTGAAAAAATAAAGTTTCCCCCCCAAAAAATTAAAAGTTTCAAGTAAAAATAAACAAAAACGTCATTTCCCCAAATAAAGTAAAAAAAAAATTGTAAAAAATAGGGGGGAAAAAAATTATACATATTAGGTATTGCCGCGTCCGTATCGACCGGCTTTATAAACATATCACATGAGCTAACCCCTCAGATAAACACCGTAAAAAATAAAAACAGTTCTAAATAAACCATTTTTTTCTCACCTTACATCACAAAAAGTACAACAACAAGCGATCAAAAAGGCAATTGCCCACCAAAATAGTACCAATCTAACCGTCACCTCACCCCACAAAAAATTAGCCCCTACCTGAGACAATCGCCCAAAAAATAACTATGGCTCAGAATATGGAGACACTAAAACATCATTTTTTTTGTTTGAAAAAAGCTGTTATTGCATAAAACTTACATAAATAAAAAAAAGTATACATATTTGGTATCACCGCGTTCGTATCGACCGGCTCTATAAAATATCACATGACCTAACCCCTCAGATGAACACGGTAAAAAAAATTAAATAAAAACTTTGCTAAATAAACAATTTTTTTGTCACCTTACATAACAAAAAGTGTATTAGCAAGCGATCAAAAAGTCATATGCAACCCCAAAATAGTGCCAATCAAACCGTCATCTCATCCCGCAAAAAATGAGACCCTATCTCAGATAATTGCCCAAAAACTGAAAAAACTATGGCTCTCAGAATATG
The DNA here is from genome assembly GCF_905171765.1 of Bufo bufo. Classification (NCBI taxonomy): domain Eukaryota; kingdom Metazoa; phylum Chordata; class Amphibia; order Anura; family Bufonidae; genus Bufo; species Bufo bufo. The sequence goes on from NC_053391.1 coordinate 607,317,451, forward strand.
GAGACACTAAAACATGATTTTTTTTTTTGTTTCAAAAATGATATTATTGTGTAAAACTTACATAAATAAAAAAAGTATACATATTAGGTATCGCCGCGTCCATATCGACCGGCTCTATAAAAATATCACATGATCTAACCCCTCAGATGAACACCGTAAAAAATGTAAAATAAAAACTGTGCTAAATAAAAAAAAATTGTCACCTTACATCACAAAAAGTGTAATAGCAAGCGATCAAAAAGTCACACGCACCCCAAAATAGTGCCAATAAAACCGTCATCTCATCCCGCAAAAATCATACCCTACCCAAGGTAATCGCCCACAAACTGAAAAAATTATGGCTCTCAGACTATGGAAACACTAAGGCCCCTTTCACACGAGCGAGTTTACCGCGCGGGTGCAATGTGTGACGAGAATGCATAGCACCCGCACTGAATCCTGACCTATTCATTTCAATGAATCTGTGTACATGAGCATTGTTTTTCACGCATCAGTTCTGCGTTGCGTAAAAATCGCAGCATGTTCTATATTCTGCGTTTTTCACGCAGCCCTGGCCCCATAGAAGTGAATGGGGCTGTGTGAAAAACGCATTGCATCCGCAAGCAAGTGCGGGTGCGATGCGTTTTTCACTGATGGTTGCTAAGAGATGTTGTTTGTAAACCTTCAGTTTTTTATCACGCGCGTGAAAAACGCATCAAAACGCATTGCACCCGCGCAGAAAAAACAGAACAACTGAACGCAATCGCAGACAAAACTGACTGAACTTGCTTGCAAAATAGTGCGAGTTTCACTGAACGCACCCTGAACGCATCCGGACCTAATCCGTCACGCTGGTGTGAAAGGGGCCTAAAACATGGGCGAGATTTCCGCGCGGGTGCAATGCGTGACGTGAACGCATAGCACCCGCACTGAATCCTGACCTATTCATTTCAATGAGTCTGTGTACATGAGCGTTTTTTTTCACGCATCAGTTCTGCGTTGCGTGAAAATCGCAGCATGTTCTATATTCTGCGTTTTTCACGCAGCCCTGGCCCCATATCACGCGCGTGAAAACCGCATCAAAACGCATTGCACCCGTGCGGAAAAAACTGAACAACTGAATATAATCGCAGACAAAACTGACTGAACTTACTTGCAAAGTGGTGCGAGTTTCACTGAACGCACCCTGAACGCATCCGGCCCCAATCCGCAACGCCCGGGTGAAAGGGGCCTAAAACTTAAATAAATAAATAAAAAGTATACATATTAGGTATTGCCGCGTCCGTATCGTCCGGCTCTATAAAAATATCACATGACCTAACCCCTCAGATGAACACCGTAAAAAATTTAAAATAAAAACTGTGCTAAATAAACCATTTTTTGTCACCTTACATCACAAAAAGTGTAATAGCAAGCGATCAAAAAGTCACACGCACTCAAAATTGTGCAAATAAAACCATCATCTCATCCCGCAAAAATCATACCCTACCCAAGGTAATCGCCCAACAACTAAAAAAATTATGGCTCTCAGACTATGGAAACACTAAAACATGATTATTTTTGCTTCAAAAAAGAAATCATTGTGTAAAACTTACATAAATAAATAAAAAAGTATACATATTAGGTATCGCCGCATCCGTGACAACCTGGTCTATAAAAATATCACATGATCTAACCTGTCAGATGAATGTTGTAAATAACAAAAAATAAAAACGGTGCCAAAACAGCTATTTCTTGTTATCTTGCCTCACAAAAAGTGTAATATAGAGCAACCAAAAATCATATGTACCCTAAACTAGTAGAATACTGCCACCCTATCCTGTAGTTTCTAAAATGGGGCCACTTTCTTGGAGTTTCTACTCTAGGGGTACATCAGGGGGGCTTCAAATGGGACATGGTGTCAAAAAAAACAGTCCAGCAAAATCTGTCTTCCAAAAACCGTATTGCATTCCTTTCCTTCTGCGCCCTGCCGTGTGCCCGTACAGCTGTTTACGACCACATATGGGGTGTTTCTGTAAACTACAGAATCAGGGCCATAAATATTGAGTTTTGTTTGACTGTTAACTCTTGCTTTGTTACTGGAAAAAAATTATTAAAATGGAAAATCTGCCAAAAAAGTGAAATTTTAAAATTGTATCTCTATTTTCCATTAGTTCTTGTGGAACACCTAAAGGGCTAACGACGTTTGTAAAATCAGTTTTGAATACCTCGAGGGGTGTAGTTTCTTAGATGTGGTCACTTTTATGGAGTTTCTACTCTAGGGGTGCATCAGGGGGCTTCAAATGGGACATGGTGTCAAAAAAAACAGTCCAGCAAAACCTGCCTTCCAAAAACCGTATGGCATTCCTTTCCTTCTGCGCCCTGCCGTGTGCCCGTACAGCGGTTTACGACCACATATGGGGTGTTTCTGTAAACTACAGAATCAGGGCCAAAAAATATTGACTTTGGTTTGGCTGTTAACCCTTGCTTTGTAACTGGAAAAAAATTATTAAAATGGAAAATCTGCCAAAAAAGTGAAATTTTAAAATTGTATCTCTATTTTCCATTAATTCTTGTGGAACACCTAAAGGGTTAACAAAGTTTGTAAAATCCATTTTGAATACCTTGAGGGGTGCAGTTTATAGAATGGGGTCATTTTTGGGTGGTTTCTATTATGTAAGCCTCACAAAGTGACTTCAGACCTGAACTGGTCCCTAAAAATTTGGTTTTTGAAAATTTCTGAAAAATTTCAAGATTTGCTTCTAAACTTGCTTCTAAAATGATCCAAACATGAAGTAGACATATGGGGAATGTAAAGTATTACTATGTATTATAAAAGTAGAGAAATTAAAACTTGGAAATTTGCATTTTTTTATAAATTTTTGGTAAATTTGGTATTTTTTTTATAAATAAAAAAGATTTTTTTTTAACTTCATTTTACCAGTGTCATGAAGTACAATATGTGACGGAATAACAATCTCAGAATGGCCTGGATAAGTCAAAGCGTTTTAAAGTTATCAGCACTTAAAGTGACACTGGTCAGATTTGCAAAAAATGGCCAAGTCCTTAAGGTGAAATAGGGCTGAGTCCTTACGGGGTTAAATCAGTTTACGACCACATGTGGGGTGTTTCTGTAAAAATCAGGGTAATAAATATTGAGTTTTGTTTGGCTGTTAACCCTTGATGTGTTAAAGAAAAAAATGGATTAATATGGAAAATCTGCTAAAAAAGTGAAATTTAGAAATTTTATCTCCATTTTACGTAAATTCTTGTGGAACACCTAAAGGGTTAACAACGTTTGTAAAATCAGTTATGAGTAACTTGAGGGGTGTACTTTCTACAATGGGGTCATTTATGGGGGGTTTCTACTACATAAGCCTCACAAAGTGACTTCAGAACTGAACTGGTCCTTAAAAAGTGGGTTTTGGAAATTTTCTTAAAAATAATAATTGCTTCTAAACTCCTAAGCCTTCTAACGTCCTAAAAAAATAAAATGACCTTTACAAAATGATGCCAACATAAAGTAGACATATGAGAAATGTTAAGTAATAAATATTTTATGAGGTAACACTTTATGTTTTAAAAGCAGAGAAATTTAGATAATTGCAAATTTTTTATTTTTTGGGGGTAAATTTGGGATTTTTTCATAAATAAAGGTGAAATATATTGACTCATCATGAATTAAAATGTGTCACGAGAAAACAATCTCAGAATGGCTTGGATAAATAAAAGTGTTCCAAAGCTATAACCACATAAAGTGACACATGTCAGATTTGCAAAAAATGACCTGGGCAGAAGGGTGAAAACTGGCCCAGGGTAGAAGGGGTTACACAAACCATCTCCAGCAAGCTATGCCTTAGGCCTCTTGCACACGAACGTATTTTCTTTCCGTGTCTGCTCTGTTTTTTTTGCGGACCGTATGCGGAACCATTCACTTCATTGGACACACCTTCTCATTCAAAGAGTTTTCTTTATTTTCATGACTATGAAAATTGTAGATTCACACTGAAGGCATCAAAACTATGAATTAACACATCTGGAATTATATACTTAACAAACAAGTGTGAAACAACTGAAAATATGTCATATTCTAGGTTCTTCAAAGTAGCCACCTTTTGCTTTGATTACTGCTTTGCACACTCTTGGCATTCTCTTGGTGAGCTTCAAGAGGTAGTCCCCTGAAATGGTTTTCACTTCACAGGTGTGCCCTGTCAGGTTTAATAAGTGGGATTTCTTGCCTTATAAATGGGGTTGGGACCATCAGTGGCGTTGAGGAGAAGTCAGGTGGATACACAGCTGATAGAATAGACTGTTAGAATTTGTATTATGGCAAGAAAAAAGTAGCTAAGTAAAGAAAAACGAGTGGCCATCATTACTTTAAGAAATGAAGGTCAGTCAGTCAGCCGAAAAATTGGGAAAACTTTGAAAGTAAAGGCTATTTGACCATGAAGGAGAGTGATAGGGTGCTGCGCCAGATGACCTGGCCTCCACAGTCACCAGACCTGAACCCAATCGAGATGGTTTGTGGTGAGCTGGACCGCAGAGTGAAGGCAAAAGGGCCAACAAGTGCTAAGCATCTCTGGGAACTCCTTCAAGATTGTTGGAAGACCATTTCAGGGGACTACCTCTTGAAGCTCATCAAGAGAATGCCAAGAGTGTGCAAAGCAGTAATCAAAGCAAAAGGTGGCTACTTTGAAGAACCTAGAATATGACATATTTTCAGTTGTTTCACACTTGTTTGTTATGTATATAATTCCACATGTGTTAATTCATAGTTTTGATGCCTTCATAGTCATGAAAATAAAGAAAACTCTTTGAATGAGAAGGTGTGTCCAAACTTTTGGTCTGTACTGTATATTGCCACTGCCGCTCATCACTATTATTTATCCATGGGACTTTTTTCAAGCAAGTGGACTGAAACGTCGCATGGGTGAATAAAGGACACAATTTCTTCACTATACGAAGGTGTTGTGGAACCTCTTTTTTATTTTTATTTAGTGATTTAATCGAATTCATAGCCGATGGCACTCCTTACATTTACTTTGGATGACATTACTATGGGAGCACTATAGATGCCACTATTATGGGGGAGTTGTGGAGGTCACTGTTATGGGAGCACTGTGAATGACACTGTTATGGAGGCGCTGTGGATGACACTATTATGGGGAAGCTGTGGATGCCACTGTTATGAGGGAACTGTGGATATCTTTTACCACACACACAAACAACAAACAAAATAGACCCTTGCGAAGTTGGGTAATACTGCTTGGATAGGGGCATATCCTTTCTGCTGCAGATGGTGACTGCTGAACGATAGAACTGAGCATGTTTGTCAACCTCAGTGATCTGGACAGCGAATTTAGAAAAAGGTCAAAGAGCAGGTTGCGCTATACAGATAGATTTCAGTGAATAACTCAGTGGCTACACTAAATTTTAAGGTTCATGCAATTCTAAATTTAATTAGATCCAGGTGCTGGTTTGAAAACCGTTGAATATTTTTGGTGGGACAACCCCTTTAAAGGCTAGAATTATGGGATATCAACATCAATATTAGACCTTGTATATTGTATTATGGTCTCTGAATGGCTTTGTAGATTCTAGTGTTGATTGTGAATATTCTAATCACGATTTTTTATTGAGAATTCGCGAAGATGTAGAATCTAGTGCTATATATTTGTAATCGCAAATATTCTAGATTATTTTTTTCATCAGTAACCTCCCTTCTTGCTTGTGGGCCAATGAAAAGGCTGCAATATCTTTGTCAGAGCTTAGCAACATCCCTAGCAACCAATAGGAAAGTTGCCTACCCCTTACTATATAAGAAACTCCCCAGCAGCCATTTTCTGCAGTTTTTTTTGCAGTTCTGAGAGAGAGAGCAGTGACATTGCTGTGCTCTGTGCTTTCATCTGAATCATATTCCTTATCCAATTACATTAGTTAGTTAGCTCATATATATAATACAGATAGTTAGTGGGAGATAGTCAGTGTAGGTTAGATAGTGATATAGTGTAGCTGATAGGTTCCAGTGCAGGGTGTTAGGTAGTGTGATAGGAATTACTGTTTCTCTGCTGTCCATACATACATGCTACAGACATAGTGCTGTGATGTCACAACAACACTTAGTGCACCAATCAGTAATATCTACTCAGACCTGATAAAATGTAAAGTTGCCTGCATTGCGCAAAAAATATGCACATCATTAGTGTCGATTTGCGCAATCACAAAAATAATGACTGGATTCACAAATTTATTGCAAATATTATGTGAAAAAATTTGCGAAATATTGCGAAAACAAATATGGCCTATGCCGCTCATCACTAGTAGATTCTCATCGTATTGCAAAGTATCTGCATTCTGGATGCTTCAAGCTCTTAGAGAATAATCTCATTACTTATCATCCTTAGCATTTCATTCCTGATGGTGTAAAGATCTTTATCATATTTTCAAAGCTTTAGATGTTTAATTGTTGTAAACTGTGATATGCTTTCTTAAGAGCTCAAATTAAGATAAATTCCAATCCCTAAGAAAACATCACATGCGGACATGGTTATTAGTTGTTATGAATATTGTACCTCCAATGGGCTCTCATGTTTTACCATAATAGCACCGTGGGATATATCATCAAAAGAGAAATCAAAATGTTAATTAGTTATCAACAAAACCGAGACATGGCGACCATACTGTAGATCTGTATAGATATTTCTGTGCATCTTGGCAAGTTATAAGTAAAAACGTGGTTTACCTTTGGTATGAGTTGAGATAAAGGTTTATTAATATGATTGCAATAAAAAAGTTAACCCTTTGCAATTACCTGGAATTTTACAGTGAGTACCAGTAAAATGTGGTCTGATTATTGGTCACAATTAGTGATGAGTAGAGTTGAGCGGACACCTGGATGTTCGGGTTCGACGGGTTCGGCCGAACTTCACAAAAAAAATTCGAGTTTGGGACCCGAACTTGACCCCCATTGAAGTCAATGGCTGTAAAAATGTCATGGGAAGGGCTAGAGGGCTGCAAATGTCATCAAAATGTGGTTAAGAGCATGGAAAGTGCTCTGCAAACAAATGTGGATAGGGAAATAACTTTAAATAACATAAAATACATAAAAATATTTTTTTAAAATCTTGATCTAGGAGGACGAGGTCCATATGGAGTAGGAGGTTGAGGAGGCGGTGGATGTGGCAGTGTAGGTGGAAGTGGCGGTGCAGGAGGAGGAGGTAGATTACACTACTTTTTGGTTTAAAATTAATTTTTATTTTCTTAAATTAGGGTACACCCCAAATCATTGGGAAATATAATCCTCCAGTCGTGCTAAACACACTTTCAGACAATACACTGGCTGCAGGGCAGGCCAGCACCTCCAAGGGGTAAAGGGCAAGCTCAGGCCATGTGCCCAATTTGGAGACCCAGAAGATGAAGGGGGCAGACCCGTCATTCAGTACGTTTAGGCATGTGCACACATACTGCTCCACCATGTTGGTGAAATGCTGCCTCCTGCTAAGATGTTCCATATCAGCTGGTGGTGCTGGTTGTTGTGGCGTGCTAACAATGCTTTTCCACATTTAGGCCATGCTAACCCTGCCTTCTGAGGTGCTGGAGGTGCCCCAGCTGCGTTGGCGATCTCTTCCTCCTCCTCTGCCTTCACCTTGTGCTTCCATTGTGCCCCCGCTGTCAGGTGGGAATGCCATCCTCCTATCCTAAAGACGCCCCCTCCGCATGTTGATTGACAGGGCCAGCGAACGGGATCTTTCTCTGCTGGCCCTGTTTGCATTCAAAATCTGGCGCCTGCGCCGTACCTGTCTTCAGTCGGCGCAGGCGCACTGAGAGGTGGACGCTCGCTCGGCCGCTCCTTCCTCAATGCGCCTACGCCGGGTGTAAATGTGACGTCATCGGCGCAGGCACATTGAGGATGGAGCGGCCGAGCAAGCGTCCGCCTCTCAGTGTGCCTGCGGCGACTGAATACCGTTACGGCGCGAGATCTTGATAGCAGACAGGACCAGCCAGAGGACGATCCCGTCCGCTGGTCCTGTCAATCAACATGCGGAGGGGGCTTCTTTAGGATAGGAGGATGCGGCTGCTACCAGCAAGCCCTACTTGCTGGTAGCAAGGTAATTTGCATATTTTAAAAGTAAGTTTTTAACAGAATCTGCTGAACCAAAATGATTAATTACAGTATGTATGCATAAATCGCAGTATAGGGATTATAAGTAACCAAAAAAAAAATAAAAAATGTTTAGTGGGGTGACAGAAGCCCTTTAAGAGCATGATTAAGAGCAGGTGTGCTCGAAACGTGTAGACGATCCTCTGCAGACCCACGGTAGGAGGTTGGGATTCTCTTGCTGCACAAACAAATTTTTTGTACCGTATTCAATAAAGGAACCAAAGAAAAATTTTCTAACTAAAAAGTGCTGGACGTGTTTATTGTCTTAGTCCAAGAGCTGCTATGAGATTTCGCCCATTATCGCACACCACCAGGCCGGGCTTGAGGCTGACTAGCACCAACCACTCATCAGTCTGTTGTTCAAGGCCCAGCCACAGCTGCTGCGCGGTGAGGGGTTTATCCCGCAAACAGATAAGTTTTAAAATTGCCTGCTGTCGTTTACCCCTGGCTGTGCTGAAGTTGGTGGTGAAGGTGTTACGCTGACCGGATGAGAAGCTGGTAGAGTATGAGGAAGCAGAGTAGGTGGAGGAAGCAACAGAAGGCAACGTGAAGCACCCTGCAATCCTCGGTGGTGGAAGGACATGCGCCAAACTGCTATCCGCCTCAGGCCCAGCCGCCGCTGCATTTACTCAGTGTGCTGTTATGGATATATAACGTCCCTGACCGTGCTTACTGGTCCACGTATCTGTAGTGAGGTGCACCTTGCCACAGATGATGTTGCGCAGTGCACACCTGATTTTGTCCCCAACTTGGTTGTGCAGGGAAGGGATGGCTCTCCTGGAAAAGTTGTGGCGGCTGGGCACGACGTACTGTGAGATAGCCACCGCCATAAGGCCTTTAAAACTATCCATCTCTACCAGACGGAATGCAAGCATTTCAAAGGCCAGTAATTTAGAAATGCTGGCATTCAGGGCTAGGGATCACGGGTGGGTAGGGGGGTACTTCCTCTTCCTCTCCAGCATTTGGGATATGGAGAGCTGAACGCTTCCGTGGGACATTGTGGAGATGCTTGGTGACCCAGGTGTTAGTGTTGCTGGCAGATCCTGTGTTTGCGGGGTAGCAGGTGGCACTGTCACTCCAGAGGTGGATGAAGAGGCCGAGACTGCAGCAGAAGAGGAAGCAGGAGGAGCCAGAGACCTTTCTTGGTTTTTGAGGTGTCTAACTCCACTGCAGCTCGTGCTTTGCACTTAAATGCCTGGTCATGCATGTTGTGCTCAGGTTGAGAACGTTTATGCCTCGCTTCAGGCTCTGATTGCACAGCGTGCAAACCACTCGTGTCTGGTCGTCAGCACATTATCTGAAGTACTGCCATGCCAGGGAACTCCTTGGAGCTGGCTTTGGTTTGCTCAGTCCCTTGCTGCGGTGGGCAGTAGCAGGTGTACTGTCTAGAGGACGGCCGCTCCGCTTTTGCACCCTGCTCCCTCTTCTGCTGTGCTGGTGGCTCTGTGCGACCACCGCCTCTTCCTCCGAACTACATAGGTCACTCTCATGACCTTGATTCCATGTGGGGTCGAGGACCTCATCTCCCTCCACGTCATCTTCACCCCTGCCTTCCTTGTCGGTCTGCACACTTTCGAAAGCCCCAGCAGTTGGCACCTGTGTTTCGTCATCATCCGAGACGTGCTGCGATGGTCCACCCATGTACTCATCTTGAAAGATAAGTGGTTGGGCATCGGTGCACTCAATATCTTCCACTTCTGGGGCAGGGCTAGGTGGATGGCCCTGGGAAACCCTGCTAACAGAGTCACCAAAAAGCAGAAGAGACTGCTGCATGACTTGGGGCTCAGACTGCTTGGCTGATTTGCAAGGGGGTGAGGTGAAAGACTGATGGACATCGGCTGCAGGTGCCAACTGTGTTCTTTCAGCAGGAGACTGGGTGGGAGACAATGTGAAGGAACTGGATCTACTGTCAGCAACCTAATCTACTATCGCCTGTACTTGTTCCGGCCTCAGCATTCGTAGAGCCGCATTAGGCCTGACCAAATACCGCTGCAGGTTCTGTTGCCTACTTGCACCTTGAGGAAGGGTTTTCACTTGTGCGTGTAGCTGGCACAGATTAACCACGTCCTCTCCCTGCAACAGGAGCTCCACCAGCAGCACCACGACCTGGGCCAAGTCCCTTATTTGACGCTCTCCTCATATTTCTCGAATTTAGGATCTTGCCCTAAATGCGTGTTTAATTAATAGTAGAATAGAACGACAGTATGTAAAGGGTGTATCTCACACGGCCTGAACCAGACTAGGCCCTCAATTTAAGATTTGTTTGCCCAAAATGGCTGTATTTCAAATAACTGAATCAAACCCCTGTATGTAAAGGGTGTATCTCACACGGCCTGAACCAGACTAGGCCTCAATTAAAGAATTGTTTGCTCAAAATGGCTGTATTTTAAATAACTAAATCAAACCCCTGTATGTAAAGGTTGTATCTCACACGGCCTGAACCAGACTAGGCCTCAATTAAAGATTTGTTTGCCCAAAATGGCTGTATTACAAATATACAGTACAGACCAAAAGTTTGGACGCACCTTCTCATTCAAAGAGTTTTCTTTATTTTCATGACTATGAAAATTGTAGATTCACACTGAAGGCATCAAAACTATGATTTAACACATGTGGAATTATATACATAACAAACAAGTGTGAAACAACTGAAAATATGTCATATTCTAGGTTCTTTAAAGTAGCCACCTTTTGCTTTGATTACTGCTTTGAACACTCTTGGCATTCTATTGTATATAACCCTGGAATTTCACACGTGCTGATGCTGCATAGCCTGAAAAATAGTGGAATCTGGCAAAAAAATGTGTTTTTAGAAATCAAGAAAATGATGGCTGTATTTCTAGCTTAAATTGCACTCTGACTAATCCAGATATATATTGCAAAAAAAAAGTGTTTTTTTGGTAACAGAATATGAAAGCTGTATATATTAAACTTGAATTTAACACTTGCAGATCAGGAAAATAGTGTTTTTTGGCTAAAATTTGTGTTTTTAAAATCCCAGAAAATGATGGCTGTATTTCTAGCTTAAATTGCACACTGACTAATCCAGATGTTGTATATTGCCAAAAAAACAGTTTTTTTGGTAACAGAATTTGAAAGCTGTATATATTAAACTTGAATTTAACACTTGCAGATCTGGAAAATAGTGTTTTTTGGCACAAAAAGTGTGTTTTTAAAATCCCAGAAAATGATGGCTGTATTTCTAGCTTAAATTGCACACTGACTAAGGGCTCTTTCACACTTGCGTTCTTGTCTTCCGGCATAGAGTTCCGTCGTCGGGGCTCTATGCCGGAAGAATCCTGATCAGGATTATCCTAATGCATTCTGAATGGAGAGAAATCCGTTCAGGATGCATCAGGATGTCTTCAGTTCCGGAACGGAACGTTTTTTGGCCGGAGAAAATACCGCAGCATGCTGCGCTTTTTGCTCCGGTTAAAAATCCGGAACACTTGCCGCAAGGCCGGATCCGGAATTAATGCCCATTGAAAGGCATTGATCCGGATCCGGCCTTAAGCTAAACGTCGTTTCGGCGCATTGCCGGAGCCGACATTTAGCTTTTTCAGAGTGGTTACCATGGCTGCCGGGACGCTAAAGTCCTGGCAGCCATGGTAAAGTGTAGCGGGGAGCGGGGGAGCAGTGTACTTACCGTCCGTGCGGCTCCCCGGGCGCTCCAGAGTGACGTCAGGGCGCCCCAAGCGCATGGATCATGTGATCACATGGATCACGTCATCCATGCGCATGGGGCGCTCTGACGTCATTCTGGAGCGCCCCGGGAGCCGCACGGACTGTAAGTATACCGCTCCCCCGCTCCCCGCTCCTACTATGGCAACCAGGACTTTAATAGCGTCCTGGGTGCCATAGTAACACTGAACGCATTTGGAAGACGGTTCCGTCTTCAAATGCTTTCAGTACACTTGCGTTTTTCCGGATCCGGCGTGTAATTCCGGCAAGTGGAGTACACGCCGGATCCGGACAACGCAAGTGTGAAAGAGGCCTAAGCCTGCAAATGCACCAGATGTTGTAGATTGCCAAAACAATTGGGATTTTCAATGTCCCAAAAGCAGGGCCGGCGCTACCATAAGGCTGGGTTCACACGAGCGGATGCCGTGCATGGCATCCGCTCCGTGAAAGAGTGCCAAGACCCGATGCAGACTGCAGAGGCACGGAGCATTAACATGACTGATAATGCTCCGTGCCTCTTTGTGATCTCTTTACTACAAAATCACAGTGAGATAAAGTTGTCACTGTGATTTCGTAGTAAAGAGGTCACAGAGAGGCACGGAGCATTATCAGTCATGTTAATGCTCCGTGCCTCTGCAGTCTGCATCAGGTCTTGGCTGTCATTCACGGAGCGGATGTCACGACCGGCATCCGCTCGTGTGAACCCAGCCTAAGGCAGACCAAGCGGCTGCCTTAGGGCGCACCCTGGGGGAGGGCGGAAAAATGAACCTTCTTTTATTTATTTTTTAAATCACTTGTGACATGGGGATGGGGCTAGGGCCAGCCGGGGGGGTGGGAGGGGGGGATGATGTGCCATGGGGGGGGGGGGGGACTGAAATGTGATACAATAGGGGGTAATGATGTGATCATGATGTGACACGAAGGGGGTGATGTGACATGGTTTGGAGGGGGAGAAATGTGACAAGGAGGGAGAGAATTGTGACATGGAGGGCTGATGTGACATAGGTGATTTGACATGGAGGGGGAGAATGTGACATTGAGGCCTAGAGGGGGAGGGGAGGAAATGTGACATGGGGGCATGATGGCTGACATGGGGGGGCTGATGTCTGATATGGGGGTCTGATCTGAGGTCTGATTAACATTGGGGGTCTGATTGCTGGTCTGACCTGAGGTGTAATGGAAAATATTTTTTTCTTATTATCCTCCTCTAAAACCTAGGTGCGTCTTAGAGGGTGAAAAATACGGTCCTCAAACCAGCGATTGAAGCAGAGAGAAGATACAAGGACCACACAGAGGAGAAGCCAGCTTCTGCAGACGGGACCAGGGCCAGGTGAGCTGCGAGGGGGGGGGAGCCAAAATGTAGCTTCGCTTGTGTCGGCAAAAATCCTTGCAACGGCCCTGCCCAAAAGCTCAGATACAGTGCTAGTGCACTGAGCTTGCATAAAATGGCCGCCGCCGCCCACCTAACTGACTTATTAAAGTTTTTTTTTTTCGGTCACTGGGCTCAGGGCAGGATAAAAAAAATGTGCCCTGCACCCACAAAACACAATGGGCCAGATTTATCATTACTCTGACAGCTTACTCCACTTTAACATATGGCTAAAGTCAGTTTTAGCCAAGTCAGATTTATGATCGGCCCTTTAAGACTGTAATAAATGTGGTTTGACGGTAGCAGTTTATCCGTCAGTAAGCAGCTTTACAAAAGTCGCACATCTTTACGAAAAAGTCGCACGTTTTTATGAAAAAGTCGCATGTTCTATTAAAAAGTCTCATAAGATAAGCATGGTCCTCACCGGAGTGAAATTGCGACTTTTTTGCGACTTTTTAAATAATCCCAATAGTAAATCTGTCTAGAGATTCATTTACATAAGAAAACACGCCCACTTTCAGAAAACTGGCGAGCATAGTGCAGAGCAGAAAAAAGAAATTTGTGCCCAGTTTTAGTTTTTGGGACTTTTTTTGGGACTTTTTCACTCCATTATTCTGACCTGAGCTAATGATAAATCTGGCCCAATGTATGTAGATTGCTGAGTTAGATTCAGATTTTGAGCAAAGACTCTCTCCTATTCTCTCCCTGAAATCACCAGCAGCATCCTCTCCTTACACTAAGCACAGCAGAGTGACGTGCAGCGCTACGTGACTCCAGCTTATATAGAGGCTGGGTCACATGCTACACTGGCCAATCACAGCCATGCCTACTAATGATGGCTTCTAAGGTCAGACAGTTAACCGCTTGTTGATTGGCTGCTCTGCAGCCTTTCAAAAAGCGCTAGGGTTGAGCTGAACACCGAACCCGAACTTTTACTGAAATGTTCGGGTCCAAAAATCCTAAAGTTCGGTACGAACCCGAACTTTACAGTTCGGGTTCGCTCAACCCTAGTGATAAGCAAAGTTATGAAAAATTAGATTTGGCCACTTCGCCGAATTTCACAAAAATTCACTTGTCTGTAGCGAGCGCAATGACAGAGAACGCCAATCACACTGCTCTCCGTCATTGAACCCCCAAATGCCTCGCTGATCGAGGCATCTGAGATTAAAATGAAGGACTTTGAGGGGTGAATCCAGTTAAAAAAAAAAGCATACTCACACCTTATGTGCCCTGTTGGAGCCTAGAAAATTTTTATTTTAGGCCACGGGAGTACAGGCCTTAAAAATTAGGCATTCACCTGACATAAAAGAAATTCTCATTATGTGGCTTGAAGTACATTATGCGGTCAATGGATACAATTTTTACTGTAGGCCACTGGACTAAAGGCCCCAAACATTAGGCATTCACCGGACAGAAAAGATCAAGTGATTATGTGGCCGGAGGTATATTACACAGTCAATGGATATCAATTTTACTGCAGGCCAGTACAATTACAGGTCAAACTAAAAATATAAAATTGTATCCCCCCTCTTGAAAATTGAAATCCCCCCTCTTGAAAAAAACCCTAATGATAATAGTTGAAATTCGATAACACGTGGTCGTCACTGGTATTGAATTCCTCCGAGCCCGCAACAATTATTCATTCAGCGTACATAAAAGAACAAGTAAGTATGTGGCTGGAGGAAGATTACAAGGTCATTAGATATCAATTTTACAGCAGGCCAGTGGACTACAGGCCCAAAAAATTATGCATTCAGTGTACATAAAAGAACAAGTAAGTATGTGGCTGGAGATAGATTACACGGTCATTGGATATCAATTTTCCAGCAGACCTGTGTACTAAAGGCCCCAAAAATTATGCATTCAGCTTACATAAAAGAACAAGTAAGTATGTGACTGAAGGTAGATTACACACAGAAGGTATTGGACAGATGTCACAAGTCACTGAAGACACCCTCTATAGAAAAAGTATTGAAAATAATGGAAAAAATATACTCGTTTTCACTTATATTTTTCCTATCTCTGGCCCTGACACACAGAAGGTATTGGACAGATGTCACAAGTCACTGCAGACACCCTCTATAGAAAAAGAAGTAAAAATTATGGAAAAAACATACGTGTTTTCACTTATATTTTTCCTATCTCTGGCCCTGACACACAGAAGGTATTGGACAGATGTCACAAGTCACTGCAGACACCCCTATAGAAAAAGTATTGAAAATGATGTAAAAATATACTGTTTTTTACATATAATTTTCCTATCTCTGGCCCTGACACACAGAAGGTAATAGACACATGTCACAAGTCACTGCAGACACCCTCTACAGAAAAAGTATAGAAAATGCTGGGGAAAAAAAATTGATGGTTATATTATATTGCTACCAGCCTGCCACCACACACAATAGTAGTTAAAAGGACTTTTGAGTCTTTGAAACGTTTTTCTACTAAATAGTTTGCGATCACACTCCCTACACTCTCTGTCCCTTCCTAAGCGCTGCTCTCCCTGACTACAAATGAGCCGATCATGCGTCATCGGGTGCTATATAGCACCCGATGACGTGTTCCGGTCAGCCAATCACTGTAATGCTAGTTGCCAACATGGCTACTGGCATTACAGTGTGGGCAGTACTTACCTGCACGTCTATTGGCTGCATAGCAGCCGCGAAACGTGCGGAAAGGAGACTCGAGCATGGCGCTTCAGGCACATGTGGTACTCGGCCGAGTACCGCCATGTGCCGAGCATAGCGATGCTGGAGCCGAACAGTAGAAGAAGTAATATGTGGTCAGAGTAAAACTTAACGTTTAATTAGAGCAATTAGAAAAATGGGTCCCAAGATAACAGATAACAACAAATTATATGTATACATATATACACATTCGGAGCAACACGGCGGTATACCAAACGGATGCAAGAAGTGCCAATATCAGATAAATGATGCTCGGCGGCACCAATAAGTAACCGGTTGGTCCTACCACATAGATGAAACGCTCCAAAATCAGCAATTGTCCGGCCGGTGTTGATTGATGTGCACACCGTTGCTGGCGGCAATTAGCATAAAACAGGGTGGTTGGCAAAACTGGCTGGCCCTAGAATTACCCTAGGAACCTACGCTGGCCTATGTGACCGGATGACGGGGACCCGCCACCAGTCACCAACAGGAACCTCACCCTGGAATTGTGCGCCCTAGAAAGCCCTTGCTTACCTGGTCCCACAGTAATTCGGCCGAACATGCTCGCTCAACACTATTAGCCACTGATCGGTCTGTGGCCACAAAGCTGAAAGGAGTGCAGGACCAGTGTGGCTCTTGGCTTCCATGCACAACAGCAGCAGCACAGCATGGCAACGTCTCACCTGGTACGTCGAATAGGTTCTGGGAAGATTGGGGGGCGCAGCGGAAGAGGCGGTAGCAGTTGAAAAGGAGGAGTCAGCCGAGGAGGAGACAGAGGATGTAGTAGGAGGAGGAGAAGAAGAGGCAGGCCTGCATGCAATCCGTGGTAGTAACAACAAATCAACACGGGTGCCACAGATTGCATGCTTGACGGCAGTCAGAAGGTTCACCCAGTGGGCAGTAAAAGTTATGTACCTTCCCTGCCCATATTTGCTAGACCACGTGTCTGTGGTCAGATGTATCTTGGCACCGACACTGTGTGCCAGAAATACATTCACTTGCCACTGAACGTGGCCATATAGCTCTGGGATTCCCTTCTGGGAGAAATAATTCCTTCCGGGTACATTCCATTGCGGAGTGCCAATGGCCACAAACTAAAGGCCTCCGAGTCCACCAATTTATATGGCAGTAGTTGGCGGGTTAGCAGTTCCGACAAGCCGGCAGTCAGCCGTTGGGCAAGAGGGTTATCCAGCGTCGTCATCTTTTTTCTCTCGAACATTTGGGCCACGGAAGCCTGCTTTTTGCCAGATGAACGCGATGATGGCACTGTGGAAGGTGGAGTGGAGGACAAATGACAGGAGAAGGAGAAGAGGCAGGACGTGGAGCACCAGGAGTGTGTCTTTGTGGGTTCTGACGCTGTTGCTCCCACTGGGCTCAGTGATGGGAGGCCAGGTGCCTTCTTAAGGCGGTCGTCCCTAAGTGAGTGTTGGGCTTACCGCGACTTATGCGTTGACAGCACAGGCTGCAGATGGCAACACTATTGTCAGCATGCGGAGCCATGTGCCTGCGTCCTGGGAGCGCCAGATGTGACCGTGCATGGTGAATGGCTCATTCCAGATACATTAGCAGTCTGCTTTTTGCCTCCTGTGCATTGTAAGTTCTGCCGGCTTCTCCTCCTCCCTATCTGCTGCTCCGTCTCTCTCTCTCTCTCTCTCTCTGAACTCCCCTTCTCTTTTTCTCTTGTGGGCAGTGGGCATCCACATGACATCCATCAACACATCATCATCGTCACCTTCACCACCACTGACATTAGAGATCTCGGAGTAGGCAGCAACAGCAGTAGGCAGCAACAGCAGGGACCACCCTTCTTGGCCTGATCTGGGTACTGTCGTCAGACTGCTAGGTGACCGTTGATACCTCCTCTTCCTGATCCGATGCCAAGAATGGCTGCGCATCGGTAAGGTCTTGGAATGGATGGCAAAATAATACCTCTGACTCGAGCGGCGGGGATATGGTGGTGGTGTCTTTGGGGGTGCACACAGCAGAGAGTGAAGAGGGTGCAGATAGAGAGGATGAGGAGGGTGCAGAAGCGGAAGGCTGAGTGAGCCACTCAACCAACTCTGGTGCGTCCTTTGACGTAATCGCACGCACCTTCTGCAACTTCCCACTTATGCTCCGGCTTGGTGCACCTGCCCGACCCCAACCACCCCTGCGGAATGGCCTGCCTCTTCCTCTGCCTGTCATTTTCAAAATGACCTTGTGACAAAAGTCACTGTAGAAGAGCAGTATTTGTGGAAGAAGGTATATCACACCCCTGCCTCAATCATTTTTTGGGGGGGGGCAACTGGTATATCACACCAGTAGAAATTATTTGTTCCAATAGCGTTTGTCACTCTGTGTAGCTGCGGTAACGCATCAAAACCGCAACCAAATGCTGCACTACCAAAATGTACTAGATCAGTGGTTCTCAACCTTTCTAAAGCCGTGACCCCTTAATACAGTTCCTCATGTTGTGGTGACCCCCAACCATTAAATTTTTTTCCTTGCTACGTCATAACTAATTTTGCTACTGTTATGATGACCCACCAAAGACACAAACAGACACCAATACACCAAATGTTAATTCAAATACACAAGTATTCATTCATAACCACAGAACTTTAGCATAAATACAAAATATTTGTAAACCAAATAAATAACTTTAAAATAAATAATAAACAACAAATACCCCCTAAAAAATAACTCAGTGGTGCTCACAGTACCCCCCACCCAAAAAAAATAAAAAAATCAGTGGTGCTCAGGGTACCCCCCAAATAAATAAATCAATGGTGCTCAGGGTCCCCCAAATAAATAAATCAGAAGTGCTCAGGGTCCCCCAAATAAATAAATCAGTGGTGCTTCATGTCCCCCCAAATAAATTAAGCCTTGCTCAGCCAAATAATTAAAATAAAATTAGCGAGGCTCAGCCAGGCTTAATTAAATCATTGGTGGCAGTGGTGGTCAGCGGCTGTGTCATTAACGAAAAAACTCGGACCCGTCCAGACGTCAGGCTCCTTCAAGCACAGGCAGTGATAGGACATCAAAAAATATATAGAAGAAGTACAGCGGCTCACCTCCTCAGTATATGGAAAAGGTGCTCACCCCCAGGTCCCACCCTCAGGACCGAGTGGGAAATTGAATGTAAAAAGACAGGTGTGGGGGGGCACACTACAAAAGGGAACACCAAACAACAAATTAATAGTACACTTTATTCCACTGAATTGTGGTAAAATCCTAAAAACATACCCCTAAAATACAAATAAAATATAGACCATATACAAATCTATAAAAATGCACACAAGGGAATGACACGGTTAAATACCCAAATAGCAGCTAATGAACTTGAGCGGCACACCAATATTGTCCACAGTCGCAAAATGTCCCGTAGGTATCCAAATCTAGTGGATTAGTGTAACACAGTTCTTACTGGGTGACCCCCAATTTAAGCCTGTGGGGCCCAATAGTTTGCTGGGTATGGCCTATGATAAACGGCTCACTACCGCTGCCACAATACCTGCACGTACTGTCTCTGCTCAGACTCAGCTCGGTCTTACCGGTCTTCACTGCTAATCCTGCAGCGGTGGTATGGAAGGCCGCACACCCGCAGCGTCCCACGTGGTGTGCTTCCGCCTGCACGTAGCGTCCCACGTGACTGGGTATCCAAGGAGACCGGATGCTTTACTACTGTGACGTCAGTATTGTGCGACAGCTTTCACAGCGGCGCTGTTCAGTTCACTTTATCTTCCTTTCTTTGCCGGCTTTGTTTTCTTTAGTATGCGGTGGATCAACGCTCACTCTAACTACCGCCAGACGCGTTTCGGGGTCCCTCGCCCCTTCCTCAGTGGCCTACTGAGTGAACGGATCCTCACTCTTTATAAATGGTTAACTCCACCCCCATCTATAATTGACGGAGTGGATTCACCCTTGATATGGCTATACATCTGTGCATTACCATTTGTATATATTTCAGCAATTCATTACATAAAATATAAATATAAA
This sequence comes from Bufo bufo, assembly GCF_905171765.1. Lineage (NCBI taxonomy): Eukaryota > Metazoa > Chordata > Amphibia > Anura > Bufonidae > Bufo > Bufo bufo. Next base: position 607,337,267 of record NC_053391.1, read on the forward strand.
ACAATAAATATCATTATATATCCCATTAAAATATAGGTCATTGGAGAAGACTACTGAAACAAATGGAGAAAACTATTAGAGTACCACGCACACAAACCGCATTGAGCTGCATGCGTTTTCAATTGCGTAATTGTGGCTCAGTTTGCCTAGGAGGTAATTCTGTTACTGTTATGGCTTATTGTAGATTAAGAGGAACCGTCCCGCAAGGAGGGGAGATCACAGTGTCGATAGACGACCAAACTGCGATGTCCCATCCCTGCCGGACAGGCCCTCACAAAAACCCGAACACCTCCATCTCAGCATTAAGGCCCCTGGGGATGATGGTATCATATTCAAAAATCCTCCGGGATTCCTGACGTGACATATGTGCAATATGATTCCCACCTCTCCAGGGTTTTTTAACCTTTTCAATTGCCACAAACTTCAACCCAGTAGGATCACTATTGTGTACTACTCCAAAATGTCTGGATAGGGAGTGCGTCTCCAGGCCTTTCTTAATATTTGCCACATGCTCCGCTACTCTCTTTTTTAATGTTCTTTTTGTTCTGCCGATATATTGTTTCTTGCATCCACATTGTAGCAAATATATCACATCTGTGGAATCGCAAGTAAGGCATTCCTGTATTTCCAAACTGAATGAGTTGACAGTCGACTCTACTTTTGTGGTCTTTTTTGGGAAGCTAGTAATTTTGCAATTGGCACACCTCCCACATCTGAAGAAACCATTCACTGCTAACCAATTATCTTTTTTCTGAGTTTCTTTCCTCAATTTCACTGTGGGAGCTATCTTGACGGCCAAATTGTTTGCCCTAGTATATGTAATTTGGGGGGCTGCACTCAAGAGGGGACCAATGACTCTATCATTTAATAAGTGTCCCCAATGTTTGCGAATACTTTTTTCCATTGTTTTGTACTGAGAATTAAAAGGTAGTATAATTCTCAATACCTCATCTTGTGGTGGGGGATCTCTCGCAACAAAGAAATCTTTCCTCTCCATTCTTTTCACTTTTTCAAGTGACCTATCTATCACTTGGACCGGATAATCCCTTTCTAGGAATTGTTGCTTCAACACAGTTGCTTCCTCCTCAAATTGATTATCATCTGTACAATTTCGCCTAAGTCTCCGAAATTGACTGGTAGGCACATTTACCAACCAGCGAGGTAGGTGGCAGCTAGCATATCTGATAAAGCTGTTCTTAGCAACTGGTTTGAAGTAGGTGTTGCAAAATAGTTGTCCCCCCTTTACCTGTATTTCCAAATCTAGGAATTCTACTTTCAGCTGACTAACTGTGGGGCTGAACATCAGATTTTTATCATTCTTATTAATGTCCTGAAGGAAAATATCCAAGGATTCAGACGTATTCTGCCATATGAACAGGATGTCATCTATGTAGCGCCGCCACAGTACCAGATCCGTCCCCAGCCTGGGCTTGATGACCTCCTCCTCCCATTGCGCCAAAAAAAGATTGGCATAGCTGGGGGCGAACCTGGTACCCATGGCGGTGCCAGTGCGCTGTACATAGAACTCCCGATCAAATGCAAAATAATTATGGGCCAATATATATCTTACCCCGCCCAAAATATACTCCAACTGCTCACTCGGGAGACCGACTTCTTTCGACATCTGTTCCTGTAACGCCTGTACACCCTGAGTATGATCAATAATTGTATACAGGGATCCTACATCCAGCGTCCCCAAGATCCAACCATCTACCCAATTGATCGCCTCCAGGGTGCCAACAATGTCAGTGGTGTCACGTATATATGACGGCACCTGTTTCACGTGGGGTTGAAGCCATTGGTCGATATACTTCGATAGATTGCATGATATGGATTCAATCCCTGACACTATCGGCCGACCCGGAGGCGACCGTAGATTTTTATGGATCTTGGGGATGCAATAGAACACCGGAATCCTTTTTTCCGTGTTCAAGATGAACCTCGCTTCCTGTTCAGACAGAAAGCCCCTTTTCAATCCCTCTTCACAGTAAATCTTTAGTTTTTTATAATATTCCTCAGTTGGGTCTCCCCTTAGTTTCTGATATGTGTTTTGTGACTCTAGTTGTCTATGGCATTCCTTTAGATAGTCTGCCATATTTTGTATCACTACAGCCCCACCTTTGTCAGCCGGCCTAATGATAATCTCATTCATCTCTTGTAATGCTTTGATAGCTTTAATCTCCTCTTTGTTTAAATTTGTATTTAACTTCCGGCTTTTCATACCTCTTAAATCCCGTTCTACATTATTTCTAAAGGTGGCCATTTCGCTACTGATCTCCTGCCTGGGGAATTTCTTTGATCTAGCTCTTAAATCAGTATGTGAATATCTACTCATGTCTCCTTCGATATCCATTTCTCTGTTGATTGGGTTTTTCAGGAAATATTTTTTAAGGCATAGCCGTCTGATGAATTTCTCTACCCCCATATATGTAGCAAATTTATCAAGGGGGTTAGACGGAGCAAATTTCAGACCTTTATTCAATAGCTTAATCTGCGTATCTGAAAGTACAGTGTCACTTATATTAATTATGTTGGTCGTCGATTGTGCAGATTTCTGTGTTCCCTTTTTCTGTGCATGTCGTCCTCTTCTAATTGTCCTGTGTGTTCTTGCCGTCTTGACCTGGTCAGTGTCGGCGTGTAATAGTGTTCCCTGTCCTGGTGATATCTGTGTTCTTGTCTTGGTGGTTGGTGATTCCCCCTGTCCCGTGTGTGCTCCATCGGACGATCTCTCAAATTGTAATCGTGTGTGTACCCCTGTCTGTGACTGTGTTTTTTCGTGTTCTGTCGTGGTGGTGTGGGAGTGCGTATAGTTCTCGTTCGTGCTCTGTGATGTGGGGGAGTGTAGTCTAAAAAATGAAGTGTTGCCAATGTTTCCAATCTATTGGAAACCTTGACATTACCATAATCTGTGTCTTCACCCTGTTTGTCTGTATCCTCGACTTCCCTCTGTATATTGACATCTGTAACTGCCTTCCTCTCCAGATGATACAATTTCCTGGATTTTTTCTTTATTATTTCCCTTTCCAAAGAGTCAAAATTATTACAGATTCTTTCATGCCACTTATGTTTTGTCTCTGTATCAGGGAATTTCTCCATTTCACATTTGAGGGTATCTGTCTCGTCATCTCCTCAGACATTTGAATCCTCTTTTTTATAATCATTTGGACCAGGGTTCCCGATTGTATTTTCAGGAATAGGACATCACTTCCTGTGCGCGAGGATAAGGGGCCGCTACCATTGTGCGGGCGACCCACAATAGGAAGCCTCAGGCGACCCCCCGGAAAGGGCCGATCGACCCCCAAAGGGGTCGCGACCCCTAGGTTGAGAACCGCTGCACTAGATTGAAAGTATATTATTGGTATATAACATCCCTGCTTCAATCAGTTTTTTTGGGTGGCAACTGGTATATCACACCAGTTCAAATTATTTGTTTCCATAGCATCATCACGACGGCATACAAGGAGATTGACCCCTGACCTCTGTAGGGGCAGGAACAGAGAAAGGTTAAATACCCTCCTCCCACCACCAACACCAGTGTTTCCTGTCCCTACAGAGGACAGGGCAGAGAAAGGTCTCCCTGTATGCAGGGAGATGAAGCTAAGGAAATGGAACCTGCTTATTTTTTATTTTCCGTTACCTTTGGAAAACGCCGGCATCCAGCATGGCGTCCCCCTGCCCTCCCGCGGTCCAAGTACTAACGCTGGGCAGGGGGTTCAGGGCTATCTCGTCCTGGTTATTCCGGGGCCTGTCCCTGGCGCAGACTCCCTCCTAGCCTAAGGAAAGGGCGATAGCTGGGTGCGCGCCGGCGCATGGAGCGCATGTTTCTGACGTCACGGCCGGCGACCCGGAAGTGACGTCGCGGCGGCAGCGTGGAGCCCAGTTTAAAACCGAGGCATAAACGCTGGTTACCGCCCGTGTCAGAACGCTCCCAGGATCGGTCCCCACTGGTGCGGAACCCTTGCCTACAGAGAGGACGATGTCAGCATCTGAGCGATCCCCCAGAGCTGAGCCACCGGCGCTGCTACCAACTGTGAGTCCCCTTCGGGGGTATTGTTTGTGCAGGTCAGGGAGTCTGTTGATCCCCCTCTCCTGCTGTAATGGGTGGAAGGGGGAAAAAAGAGAGAGAGGAAGTTATTTCCAGGGGCAGCTAGCTCGCCTCTGCTGTCCCCCTCTTGCTCTCTCTCTCTCCCTCTAGTGGTCATACCCTGATGCCCTGCCTTCTCCTCTCTTTTAGGCTAAAGAAGCCCCGAAAAAAATCAAAAAGACACTCAAATGTATCTCCTGCAATAGCAGACTTCCTGACTGCTACCCTAAAAAGTTGTGCAAGTCTTGTATTTCTAATATTGTACGGGATGAAGCACCCTCCTTAAAAGAGGAATTGAAAACCATGATTCAGGAAGAGATCCGTTCATCCCTGGCCCACCTGTCCACTAACCCCCCCGACTTGCCGCAACCTAAGAGGAAGCGGGCTAGGTCTCCGTCCCCTTCGGACCTAGAAGTTATGGCGGATGAAAGTGCCCACTCCGTTAAGTCATGGGAAGAGGGGGAGAGAGTCTCTGATACAGACTCAGTGGATGACAGTCGTAGATATTACTTTTCTACAGAAGAAATGTCCGACCTATTAAAGGCAGTAAGGTCGACCATGGGCGTGGAGGAAGTGCAACGTACCCATTCAGTACAAGAAGAAATGTTTGGGGGCCTAAGAGTCAAGAAAACTCGTGTGTTCCCCATTAACGAGAGTATTAGGGATATGGTCCTTGATGAGTGGGCAGATCCAGAAAGACGTCTGGGAGTCCCGGCTGCGTTCAAAAATAGGTTGCTTTTTGATCCAGAGGAATCTAAAATTTTCAATGAAATTCCCAAGATCGATGTACAGGTGGCCAAAGTGAACAAAAAAACATCTCTCCCATTTGAAGATACCTCCCAACTTAAAGATTCAATGGATCGTAAAGCGGACAGTCTTCTCAGGAAATCCTGGGAGGCGTCCATGTTCAATATTAAAACCAATATTGCGGCTACCTCAGTCGCCCGATCCATGTATCTTTGGTTGGGAGAATTGGAAACTCATATTAAGGATAGAACATCTAGGGAACAAATTCTTAGTTCTCTCCCTCTTTTAAAATCCGCCACGGCCTTCCTGGCGGATGCCTCTGCCGAATCAGTCCGATTCTCAGCCAGAGACGCGGCACTTTCCAATGCAGCCAGAAGAGCCCTCTGGATGAAGTGCTGGTCAGGGGACAAGACGTCTAAATTGAAGCTCTGTTCCATACCCTTTTCTGGAGAATATGTGTTTGGCCCGGTGCTAGATAAGATTCTAGAGAAGGCCGCGGACAGAAAGAAGGGGTTTCCGGAAGATCGCCCCTCCAGACGCCGGTATCCTTTTCGCCCCTCCTCGGGTCAAGAAAAAAGCTACAGGGGGAAAGGGAAATCAGGACGTTGGAGCTATCCAAAAGGGGGAAGAGGAAGAGGCCAATCCTTCTCCCACCCAAAATCCTCCGATAAGCAATGACGTCGGGGTGGGGGGAAGACTCTCAAGATTCCTGGGGTCATGGGAATCCATCTCCCAGAACCCCTGGATTTCCAAGGTAGTCGGGGCAGGCTACCAAATAGAGTGGTCTTCAAGACCCCCAAACAAATTTTCACTGACACGGTTCCAAATGAACCTTTGGCAAGGAGTCCAGAAACTTCACTTAATGAATGTAATCTCACCGGTCCCGCCTCCAGAAAGAGGCAGGGGTTTCTATTCAACCCTATTTCTAATCAGGAAGAAAGAAGGCGCTTTTCGGACTATCATAAACCTGAAACCACTAAACAGATTCATCCGTTATCAAAAATTCAGGATGGAGACCCTAGCATCTACAATCCCTCTGCTAAGCAAAGACGTCTTCATGTGCACAATAGACCTACAAGACGCTTATTACCACATTCCCATTCACACCGACTCACAAAAGTTTCTCCGGTTTGCAATCCAGGATATATCAGGAAACGTCCATCACTACCAGTTCAGGGCCCTTCCCTTCGGGATTTCATCTGCGCCAAGAATATTTACCAAAGTAGTGGTAGAGATGGTCGCCTTTGCCCGAAGACAGGGACTTATGATAATCCCTTATTTAGACGATTTCCTTCTAGTCAGCGAAAGTCTCAGCCAAATCAGTTCGAACCTGAAGCTTTTTCTCTCCATCCTAGACGATCTGGGGTGGATCGTGAACAAAGGAAAGTCCGTCCTCACCCCCTCAAGGGAAGTTCGTTTCTTAGGGATGATCCTAGACTCCCGAAGGCAAGCGGTATTCCTACCTCGAGACAAAATATCAGTTCTCCAACAAAAGATCAGGTCCTTTCAAAAAAGAAGATCCTGCTCTATCAGAGAGGCGATGAGTCTGCTAGGCCTGCTAACATCCTGTATTCAGGCAGTTCCCTGGTGTCAAATACACTTCAGACCCCTACAGTCCTGGATCCTGAGTGTCTGGGACAAGTGCCAATCCTCTCTAGATCATCAAGTAAGTCCACCAACTCAGATTCTGCAGTCCCTAAATTGGTGGAAAGACCACGGAAACTTATCTCGGGGAAATCCGTGGCAGAAAACTCCCCAGGTCCAGGTAATAACAGACGCAAGTCTGTCCGGCTGGGGTGCAAAGGTGGGGGATCGTATGTTCCAGGGCACTTGGCCAGATTCGATCAGATCCCAGTCATCGAACTTCAGGGAACTGAGAGCAGTCTGGGAGGTGTTAAAGGTGGCAGAGGGAATGTTGTGTCATCATCACATAAAAGTGCTGTCGGACAACACTACGGCCATTGCCTACCTCTCCCATCAAGGAGGAACGCGGTCCGTAACCCTACAAGCGCTGTCAACAAAAATCTTTGCTTGGGCAGAACAGAATGTGGCCTCGATATCGGCAGTTCATCTGAAGGGAATACTAAATCAGGAAGCGGATTTTCTCAGTCGCCACAGAATCGACCATACAGAATGGTCTCTAAGTCCAGAAATATTCGGGCTGGTAGTAAGGAAATGGGGTATGCCCGACGTGGATCTGTTTGCCACCAGGGCAAACTCAAAGGTGGAAACATTCTGTTCCCTAAACCCCAGGGACAGACCTCATGCCTTAGACGCCTTCGCCATTCGTTGGCATTGGAATCTGTGCTATGCCTTCCCTCCACTTCCTCTAATTCCGAAGGTGGTACAAAAAATTCTTCAAGACAAGGCCACGGTGATTGTGATCGCTCCCCTATGGCCAAAGAGAAGCTGGTTCTCATCCCTCCAAAAATTTTCCCTACAAGATCCATGGCTCCTTCCTGTGCGGGGGGATCTACTCCAGCAGGGTCCAGTTCTACACCCAAACCCGCAGTTTCTGAAATTGGCGGCTTGGATCCTGAGTCCCAAACCCTGAAGCTTCAGGGCCTGTCAGACGGAGTTATTGCTACTTTGAAAGCCTCCAGAAAGAAGGTAACGTCAGCAATTTACCTTAAGATATGGAAACGTTTTTGTTCCTGGAGTGGGGACGAATCGCCACATTTGCGTAAACCCAACATCCAAAGAATACTGGATTTCCTACAGCAAGGTCTGGACCTGGGACTTAGACCCTCTACCTTGAAAGTCCAAATTTCAGCCCTAGGTTGTTTCTTTGACCAAGATATAGCCGGCCATCGTTGGATCAAAAGATTCATTAAGGCGGCGACGAGGCTCCGCCCAACGATCACCGCCCGTGTCCCTTCCTGGGATCTGAACGTCGTTCTTACAGGACTTACTTTACCACCCTTTGAACCCATGTCTGACTGTCCAATAAAATTGTGGTCCTTGAAAACGGCCTTCTTAATTGCGATAACTTCGGCCCGCAGAGTAGGGGAATTACAAGCCCTATCAATCAGGGAACCCTACCTCCGTGTTCTAGATGATAGGATTATTCTCCGTTTGGATCCTGGATTTCTCCCCAAAGTCGTATCCAATTTTCATCGGAGCCAGGAGGTTACCCTACCTTCTTTTTGCCAGCACCCCTCTAATGATAAAGAATTGGCGTTTCACTCTCTGGACGTTAGACGGGCAGTCCTAAACTATATCACGGTGACTGAGAAGTTTAGAAAATCTGACAATCTTCTAGTCCTGTTTGGAGGAAGATTTAAGGGCCAAAAAGCCTCCCGGTCCTCTATAGCTAGATGGCTCAAAGAAGCCATTAGTCTTTGTTACCAGATACAAAACCTTACATGTCCAGTCAACATTAGGGCCCATTCCACTCGAGCCATGTCTTCCTCTCAGGCGGAGAGAGCTGGGGCTTCTCTGGAGGAAATCTGTCGTGCTGCCACTTGGTCCAGCATTCATACATTTATAAAGCACTATCGCCTGGATCTTTCCAGATCTTCTGATCTGTCCTTCGGGCGGAAAGTCCTCCAGGCTGTAGCCCCCCCTTAACTGATATATTTTTTATATCTCCTTGTATGCCGTCGTGATGATGCTATGGAAAAACCGGAATTAGTCTTACCGGTAATTCTGTTTCCATGAGATCATCACGACGGCACGTTATTCCCTCCCTATGATTTAAATCATTTTGACCTAGTAGGTCTCTAGAAGGTATGAAGTAATACCTTTGTTTCACTATTTTCCACCACCGGGTTGCTCTGTGTGATTTTGGAAACACTGGTGTTGGTGGTGGGAGGAGGGTATTTAACCTTTCTCTGTTCCTGCCCCTACAGAGGTCAGGGGTCAATCTCCTTGTATGCCGTCGTGATGATCTCATGGAAACAGAATTACCGGTAAGACTAATTCCGGTTTTTCAGTAGCGTTTGTCACTCTGTGTAACTGCGATAACACAGCAAAATTGCAAACAAATGCTGCACTACCCAAATGCACTATATAGAAAGTATATTATTGGTATATAACACCCCTGCCTCAATCACTTTTTTTGGGGGTCAACTGGTATATCACACCAGTAGAAATTTTTTGTTCTAATAGCGTTTGTCACTCTGTGTAGCTGCGGTAACAGTGTTCAGTGTTCAGTAACAGTGTTCAGTGTTCACTTTAGATGAAAAAAAAAATGACGAATATTTTAAAAAAGAAATATATATATAGTGTTATATATTTGTTTTTTAGAATATTCGTATTTTTTTTTCCATCTGAAGTCATGATTCCTCCCTGCTTAAGTTGCTTGTCGGCCAATGACTCATTGGCCCACAAGCAAGAAGCAGGGAGGAATCTTGTGTTCAGATGGAAAAAATGACGAATATTCGATATAACGAATCTATAGGACTATATTTTAAATATTCACGAATTCTCAAAGTGGCAATATTCGAGATAAAAATTTGCTTTTCGAATATTCGTGCTCAACACTAGTGATAAGCTTCCAGTTGCAGCTTACTATGCCCCCTTACTCAGTGCCACCAGGTTTTCCCCTTCTTACTCTTTGTTTCTCTCCATCCTCCTCTATCTTCTGATGGTGGTCCCGCACCCTTCTCCTTGTTCCCTCCTCCAGCTAAGGAGAGAATGTTCCTTCTTGACAGCTGTGTCCTCTTCAGGCTGGCAAGGGGGTGGGGACACTAGGAATTCCTCCACTCTCATTCCATTCCATGGTGTCATATTTACCCATCCATTACCTTAATAAATAACCAAGACAATTACTGAATTAGATTATTAAACTATTTTATTTATATAAATTGGTAGATAATTGGCCATGGTGTTTATGGTTACCTTGAGTTAATATATTCTAACCATTTAAAATTTTCCAACCATTGATAACCATCAAATAGTTGCCATCAACTATTAACTTAAATACCTAGTCCGCTCTCAGAGTGACTATTACCCACCCGCCATATATCCAACTTGGCTAAATGGCTAATATACACCGCAGCCAACTTCTATTAAATTTTGTAAACTAATGTTCAAGATGTCTAAACCAATGTCCGACAAGGAATTCCTCTTCTCTCTGCCTCTGGAACCAGTTGTCAGAATTTTGTGAAATTCTGTCGGGATAGAGAATCAGCGATCTCGTTAGATTTGCCTGTAACGTATTGGGCCCTAACCCACATGTTATTATGCAAGCATATCATTACAATTTGTCTTAATACATTGATGACTGCCTCAGACTTAGCTGATAAGCAATTCAATGAAAACACCACTCCTTTATTATCTGATAAGAATAAAATACACTTGTTTCTGAGTTGATTTTTCCAAATAGTTAATGCAACTAATACTGGAAATAGTTCCAATTTTTTTTTATTTTTTATAATATTTCTTGACGACCAATCAGACGGCCATCGTTCAACTGACCATTGTTTATCGAATAACACTCCATAACCAATTGATGCTGCTGCATCTGTATATAAATGTAATGACTCAGCTGTAACAAATTCTTCTTGCCAAATAGATCTGCCATTATAATTCTCCAAGAATTCTAACCAAATCCTAATATCATCTTTCAAGTTTTTGTTTATGCGAATGTGATCTTGCAGATTCTTTTTTCCAGCCGTGGCAGCATAAAGCCTCTTAGAAAAAATTCGGCCCATTGGAATAACCCTGGTGATAAAGTTAAGGGAACCTAATGCAGATTGAATCCTTCTTAACGTACATTTCTGGCTTTTTAACAGATTCATTAATAATATTTTGGTAGATACTATCTTTTCTATTGGGATTCTGAATTCCATATTCATAGTATCGATTTAAATTTCTAGAAATTTGATAAAATTCATAGGATAGACAGTTTTTTCTTCCGCTAAAGGGTGATTGAAATATCCGGCAATATTTCTGAAAGTATGTAATAAATTAATACAGTCTTCAGAATCGCCGTACCTATGAATAAAAAGTCGTCAAGATAATGAAGGGTATATCCTCCATTATAATGGTACTCTACCATCCATTGCAGGAAGGTTGAAAACGTTTCAAAATAATAAAATGATAAAGAAAAATCCATAGGTAATGCTCTATCATAGTAATATAACCCTTCCAGTTGGAAACCTAAAGAATTGTATCCGGATGGATGTATCGGTAATAGCCGAAAAGCGGACTTAATGTCCGTTTTCACTAATAGAGCGTTTCTACCTGCTTTTCTTAATAAAGACAGAGCTTGGTCAGACGAAGTGTAACGCACAGTAGCGGAGTCCTTATCAATCATATCATTAAGTGAATCGCCTTTGGGGTGAGATAAATTATGAATTAGTCTAAAGCTATTATGTTCCTTCTTAGGAAAAAGGCCTAACAGCAAAACTCTAAATTTGGTAAATGGAGGATAAGAAAATGGCCCAGCAACTCTATGCTCAGATATTTCTTTATTTATCTTATCTAGAACTACTTTTTTATTTAACTGAACAGATTTTAGATTGTCAGAAAAATAACAACCTTGTCCATTAAAGGCTGGTACGTAAAAACCATTAGTGAATCCATCAATTAGCAACTCCGCTTTCTGCCTGTCTGGATACATTTTTTAAATAGGAGATTAGTCTTGACAGGTTCAATGGAGTCACCTCCTCTAACGGACTCTTTATTGGTAATTTGTTTCTTGAAGCACTTAGTGGCGGGGTGATTTCCGGCACAAAAAGTGCATTCATGTCTATACTTGCAGTTTGACTGCCATTTGCAAGTGGCTTCATTAAATGCGAAGCAAACTCCTTTCTTAGGGATTTGCTGGCGAAAATTATGAGACCTTTGTGGTAGCATGAGATTTATCCATAGCCCCACATCCTTTTGTCCCCAATTTAATTCGGGATAAACCGCTAGCTTTTGTTGGAAGGATTCTTTGTATAAATACCATGCCGACCCTCCAAAATTTCTGTAGGCCTCCAAAATAGCATCAAGGTGATAAAACAAACCGCAACAGTGTTTAGGATATTTTTCCCCTAGCACTGCAGAGTAAATGCAAAATCCCTGTAACCAATTAAAAAAGGATTTTTGTGAACTTTTTTCTTTTCGGCATCATCTTTCTTTGCGCCTGTTTTGTTTGATGGTAAAAGAGATATTAGATCTACATATTCTCTATGCCATATTTTCTCTTATTGCTGACTTGGCCAAATGAAACTCTAAGGCTCCATTCACACATCCGCAAAATGGGTCCGCATCCGTTCCGCAATTTTGCGGAACGGGTGCGGACCCATTCATTCTCTATGGGGACTGTGTGCTGTCCGCATCTGCATTTGCGGTGCGCGGCCCTGATCTTTGGGTCCACAGCTCCGCAAAAAGATAGAGCATGTCCTATTCTTGTCCGCAGCTTGCGGACAAGAATAGGCATTTCTATGGGGGTGCCGGGCTGGTGTGTTGCGGACCCGCAATTTGCGGGTCCGCAACACACCACGGACGTGTGAATGCAGCCTAATGGTGATATCTGACATGGCATAGTTTCTGCAATTGCACTTTTTTTAATACCATTACCCGCACCTAAAGATGGCAAAAGACACTTGTCTTTAACCAAAGATTTGGATGTTTCAGGATATATTTGACATTCAGATTCAGATGAAGAGTCCTGAGAGAACCATGCTGAATCCTGAATGGGGACTGTGTCTTTTTGTGATAGAAATTACAAAAATTCATTAAACAATTGAATTCTCTCCTGAAGTATATTAGGTGATGTTTGTTCGGTATGTGTCCCTATGGTTTAGTGCCCTGTAATAAACAGTCACTATTACTGTTAATAGATGCATGCTCACCCTTCTGAATGACGACAGTTGTATTTTCTTTTGCAGGTGCCCGGGATTGCCTAGCTGCCGTTGCGGATGATCATTGGTGAGTTGTGGTTGCCTGACATTGATCCTTTCTTGCGCCATGTGACGCAGAAGTTTTATTTGATCTGCGTCTTCTAATATCTACTGAAGGGGAGAAGGTCCTCTTCTCTCTTCTTGCTCTTTTCAGCGGAGGGGAGGAGGGAGGAGCATCGCTGCCAGCAGGCACCGCGATTAGCTCTGTGATCCCTTCCAGCCCTGCGCTTCTAAAGCTGGAGGAAGCGCCGGCTGTATTAGCAGATTGCCGATCCGGAATCACAGATAAGCGGTCCTGTTGCAGGCAGGAGAGAAGCCATGCCTCTCCCCCATGTTCTTCTGCTCTCTGGATCAGTTGTTGAAGTAATTCTTCCATGTTTTGCCCGGCGCAGGTCTGATTTCTTCTTAGCTCCAGACGGTACTGCGCAGCTTCCAACTGATGTTTTCTTTTTACAGGTGCCCCGAGATGACCGTTATCTGCCTCAATCAGCATCATCGTCCCATCCTCGAGGACCCACAGACTTCAACATCTGAATCTGTGACCCAGGTAAGTTCTGCACACAATTATAGCATTACGCATTCAAATCTAGAGGGTTCATGACACCATGTCCCCCCTTATTTGCATCCGCAATAAGGTTTGCTCATAGTGTCTGAGCAACACCCCAGAGATGCCTAAATGAGAGGGATGCGGGGCTAGTATAGCGCTACACAAAGAATGAACAGACTGAATGCTTGGCTGGGGCAGGAAGGAGTCATTTAAAGCAGCCCTGGGTAGTGGCCTGGTAATTCTCCTGCAGTGGAGTCCAGACACCTGTATAGTGGTTAAAGGGTAAAGACCCGGGGAGCCACTTAGATAATATCCTTAGGAGCAGCCCTAAGTCAAACCTGTTCAAATGACACAGCAGATCCTAAATGGCATTTATCATGTAGACAAAGTTATGATAAGGCACTTACTAATACTAATGTATTGTGAGTGTCCATATTGCCTCTTTTGCTGGCTTGATTAATTTTTTCATCACTTTATACATACTTACCAATATTTCAGTTGGTAAAATCGTAGTATCTAAGCCCGCCAGTGGGAACGTCCCAACCCCACCTGGGAACACCCACTTTTTATGGGTGGAGTTTGAATTAGCCATACCTATTTTTGTATCAGGACATCACAAATTTTACGGGAATGTCTTAAAATCAGGGAGAGTTCCGCAAAATTCGGGACAGTTGGCAACTATGCTTTATAGATTGCCCATTTCCAGGGGTTATGATTAGTGTTGGGCACGAATATTCGAATCGCAAATATTAATCGCGAATATCGGCACTTCGAGAATTTGCGAATATTTAGAAGATAGTGATATATATTCGTATTTTCGAATAGTCTAGATTTTTTTTCATCTGAACCCATGATCCCTCCCTGCTTCTTGCTTGTGGGCCAATGAGAAGGCTGCAATGTTTTGTCTGAGCTTAGCAACAACCCTAGCGACCAATAGGAAAGTTACCTACCCCTTACTATATAAGAACCTCCCCAGCAGCCATTTTCTACAGTTTTTTAAAGTTCTGAGAGAGAGAGCAGTGTCATTGCTGTGCTCTGTGCTTTGCACTCATTACATTAGATAGATAGTTAGATAGCTTATATATATAATACAGATAGTTAGTGGGAGATAGTCAGTGTAGGTTATATCCTGATATAGTGTACTGTAGCTAATAGGTTCCAGTGCAGGGTGTTAGGTAGTGTGATAGGTTCTGATGTCCATACAGATGTAGCAGGATTAACACACAAACTCTTAACTCAAATTTCTTAACTCATCGCATTATCTTGAAACAAAAGCCATTGAAAAGCAATTGAAGGTGTTCGAGTAACGCATTTAGTTTAAATAACACGTCTCATAAAGCATGTGTGTTAACTCTACTACATCTGTACATACATGCTACATACATATTGCTGTGATGTCACAACAAGACATAGTGCACCAATCAGTAATATGTAGTCAGACCTATAAAAATGTGAAGTTTCACGTATTGCGCCAAAATATTTGCATCATTAGTGCCGATTAGCGCAATCACGAATATATTGGAGCACTCTAACTTCATATAAAGCCATTTTTAATGTTCTGCCGTGTCAACCATTTTCTCCCGTCTCAGCAAACTTCTAGCAGCTTGGAAAATGTAGCAAAAGTGACCCACACCTGTATTTCGCGCGCATTATGCAAATATTACATTGACAATTTTTCATAGTCAAGAAAATAATCTCAAATTCACAAATATTCGCCCCCAAGTATTCGTGAAAAATTACGAATTCGAATATAGCCCCTGCCGCTCATCACTAGTTATGATCACCCTGCAATCCGGCAGCAGTGGCCGTGCTTGCACACTATAGTAAAAGGTCCCAGTTTATGCGCACTTCCACGGTCTTGGCCACCAGAGAAGCTGGCTCTTTGTCCTATAGTGTGCAAGCACGGCCACCACTGCTGGATTGCAGGTTGGTTGTAACTCCTGGAAACAAGCAGTGTATAATGTGATGGAAAAATGAATGAAACCAGCAGAGGAGGCAATAAGAAAATCCCAATACATTAGTAACTGCCTTCTCTAAATGACAAATTTCCTGAAGTGAGACAACCCCTTTAATATTGTAAAATATCTGTGTCTGTCATCGTGTATTAAATGATGTATATTGGGGTGATACACATTAATAAAAAATGAGTAGTATAGCTTTAAATGTTGCTGCAGTATTCCTTGAGTTACACAGTGACACATCTCAAATACCTATCTTCCTGTCAATTAATTAACTAGCTATTGTCTCACTAAATACTCAGTGACTCTAATCTACCTGTATTCTTTGTTTGAAGATGAGATCTCTTTTCTCTCCCTCTGTCAGACCTTCTAAGCCAGTAATGTAATAAACCATAAGACACAGGTATTTCCTAGTTGGGATCCTATATAGTGCTTATGACATGTGTCAGTGTATTCTCTCCTGGCTTAGGCTGAATGGCAAATCCACCAGCTGGAGCACCCCCACGGTTAAGTGATCCACCTTCTTTATCTTCCCTGTTGTCTTCTGAAGTTCTGAATGATCTGTAAAATGGCAGATGTCATTTTGATTGATTCATCCAAAACGAGTCCCAAAGTTTTTGGGGAAATTCATAACACATTTTTGCATTTTTTGCAGCTCGGATGCCGACCCATTAATTTCGCTGGGGCCGCAAAAGATGCGGACAGCACTCTTGTTCCATTCCGTTTCCCCGCAAAATAAATAGAAAATGTCCTATTCGTGTCTATTTTGCGGACAAGAATAGGCATTTCTATAATGGGCGGCCCATT
The DNA here is from genome assembly GCF_905171765.1 of Bufo bufo. Taxonomy (NCBI): domain Eukaryota; kingdom Metazoa; phylum Chordata; class Amphibia; order Anura; family Bufonidae; genus Bufo; species Bufo bufo. The sequence continues at coordinate 607,353,245 of NC_053391.1, forward strand.
CCGTTCCACAGATTGCTGGACACACACGGCCGTCATCGCATCAGCCGTAAAAACATTGCCTAACCAGTACAATTAAGAGGTTATAAAAGATTAGAAAAAACATGGTTGTTTGTGGTATAGCAGCTTAGCTCCTACTGAAGTGAATGAGGCTGAGCTGTAATACCACATAAAATATGTAGACCAGGGTGGTGCTGTTTTGGAAGAACACAGCCATGTTTTACTAATCCATATATTTCTGTAGTATCAAGTTACAGTGCATGGCTTGGATATGCCGCCACTTGCTAGTCTTGTGGATCAGACCTCAGGGACCCCAACAAAATACAAGAATAAAAGGAGTCCATTATGAGCAACATTATTTTTTTCTAACATGTTTTCCTACAATCTAATCAGAATTTTCTTTGTGTGTCCATTCTTTGATTGTTTGTGTGCACACGTAAGTCGGAAGTATTGTCCTTTCTTACTGTATCTAATTACATTTCAGTTTGTAGTCTTCTGTTTGGGAAACTGGAAGAACTATATAGTGTTATATTATGTACCCGCATGAAATAATCCTTAGAGTTCTTTGTTTGTTCTTCAGTTGCTATAATTTCAATAGCAGTGGCATAGCTATAGGGGTCGCAGCTATCGCTATTGCGACTGGGCCCCTAAGCCCTTGCCACTGACACACCGCCAATAACTGTATTTTTTGCTTTATAAGATGCAGTGCACCTTATAAATCGAATACTAGTGAGTGCTTCCATTAAGTGAAACTCTGTACTCACTCCTCCCTGTTCTATTCCGGCCGTGCTGCCTGCACTGTCCTGACTGTGTACAGCATCAGGGAGTAGTACTTGCACTATGACATGACGTTGTACGCAGTCAGGTCACAGTACAGTGCAGGCCCGGAGAAGACCAGGGAATGCGACTGCAGAGGAGAACAGAAGTATGTTAGTTTATTTATTTTGGGTCTGGTTTGAGGTCTGATGGAGGTCTGACATGGAGGTCTAAAGGGGGTCTTATATACAGTGTTCATTTTAGCACATGGTCAGATATCATAGTCAAGTGTCAGGAGTCAGAGTCAGGAGTCAGAGTCAGGAGTCAGGGCCAGGTGTCAGAGTCAGGTGTCAGAGTCAGGTGTCAGAGTCAGGTGTCAGAGTCAGGAGTCAGGGCCAGGTGTCAGAGTCAGGAGTCAGGGCCAGGTGTCAGAGTTAGGTGTCACACTGGCATTATTCTGATACTTGACTATGATATCTGACCATGTCCTAAAATGAACACTGTACTTATATGGGGGCAGTGACCAACCAACTACAAAGGATGTCTCGATGGTTTAGTTTTTCATCCCTCTCGGAAAGTGTAAATAAAGGTCTCAAATTTTGGACCGATAGTGATAGTCTAACATTGTTGAGAGCCAGTTGTCATGCCTCTGCCGAATGGTGATAATGCGGCTGTCACTGCGCAAGCAACTCAGCATGCATCTGGCCATTTGTGCAAGGGACTCAGAGGAACTGCCTGCCTCCATCTCCACTGCATACTACCATGGTCTATTGAGGTCATCTGCGTCGTCTCCATCTAGCTCCTCATTCTCCTCCTGCTCATCACCTATCACTTGGGCAGATTAACTTGTGTATAGATTTCCTGGGTGTTTATGTCCTCCTCCTTGTCCTCCTCCTGTGCCAGTTCAGCCTCCACAGGGCTCAGGTGGCAGTGAGATGTAGACGCTTCATCTTCAGCATCCCCTCCAAGACGTGAAGGAGTAGAATGACATAATTCATCCCGTAGTGTTGGCAAATGACAAATAAAGTGGCTGCCTCAAAGGGCCTGAGAAAACAGCACACGCATGAGTTGCCACTGTTTAACGTTGAAGTTACACTGCAGAGTAGTCCATCTGCAACATCAAGAAATCAGTCACAGGTTTCCTCTGCTCGTACAGTCGGTCTAACATGTGGAGGGTGGAGTTCCAACACTTGGAAACATTGCATATGAAGCGATGTAGGGGAACACCATTCTGCCTTTGCAGCTCAAGGAGGGCGTCTTTTGCACAGTAAGTGGCTGAGGTGCATGCACAGTTTCCTTGATATTTTCAAGACGTCTTGCAGTTGAGTGGAAGACTTAAAGGGGTATTCCGGTTACCATAACTATAACTTATGTTTTAGACTAATTCATCATCAATAATTACCTAATATAATGTAAATTTCACATATTTACTGTTCAGTAGTTATAAAAGTAGTTTTCTTCCTCTGCTACCCACTGTGTTTCCTCATAAATTACCATGGCATCGACCTGTAGTTTTGAGCCTTTGTTAGGTCGAGCATGCTCAGTGCGTTTCTATCAATTCTCTAGCTAAATGTCTTGTGAAACCAAGGGAGTGTTAGTGTGCTGGTGATTACTGAGTAGAGGGGGCGTGACTGGACTGTATATTAGTGATGAGCGGCGGGGCAATATTCAAATTCACGATATTTCGCGAATATTTGGTAGAATATTCATCATATATTATTTTCTTGATCGTGAAAAATCGCCAATTTAATATTCACGTAATGCGCGTGAAATACAGGCATTGGTCACTATAGCTACATTTCTCAAGCTGCTAGAATTTTCCTGAGACTGTAGAAAATGGTTGGCATGACAGAACACTACAATAGCTTTATATTCAAATAGAGTGCTCCAATATATTCGACACTGGTGCAGAAATCCTATGATTACAATGCAGATGCAACATTGCCATCACCTGGCCAAGTTGCTGGTATGCCTGGGCAGGAACCACCTTTACCCAGTGGGCTGTAAATGACATATATTGTTCTTGACTATAGTTACAGCTCCACACGTCGGCGTTGCCGTGAACTGTACCAGACACCCACAGGCTCAAGGACTGGCCCACCTTCTGCTCAGCATACATGTGCAGGGCTGGTACAACGTTTTTAGAGAAGTAATGATGGTTTAGGACTTTCAATTATATCACCCTCACCAGTCTCATTGCCATGTCCCTGACCATTCTCAATACGTGCTCCCACTCGACTGTCATCATTGCTAGTTGAACACCTAAAGCGGACCTCTCCTCCAAGTCTGTGCTGGCTTGTAGCTGATGAGTGTCCTCACTAAGGTTGTCCTAGCTGAAAATCAGAGCAGAGCCGGCAGCATACATTCAGTGGCGGATTATAATTGGGGCGTTTGGGTCTGTAGCCCTGGGCCCGGCATCACTGGGGGGCCCAACGCCGACCCAAACGCCCACAAACTACGGTGGGGCACGAGAGCACATAGTTCCCTGCCCCGCCGCCGTCCGCCGATCACCGCCATAGGCTTCAGGCCTAGTAAGCCTAAAGCCTATGCAATAGTAAAATCCTGGCGCAGGCGGGCGTGATGACGTCATCGCGCTACGCCTGTGCCCGGATGCAGCGCACTGATGTGTGTGCGCAGCGCGCCTGCACCATCTATGAGTGAGTGCTGACTGGGACACAGGTAAGTATTAGCTTTAATTTTTTCAATTTTTTTGTGTGACAACTTTGGGGGACATTACTGAAGGGACAGTGGGGGGCAAACTACTACGTGGGGGCAAATTACTAGTGTGGGGGAAATTAATACTGTGAGGGCAGTGTGGAGAAATTAATACTGTGGGGGCAAATTACTTAATGGATGGCAGTGTCGGGCCAAATTATCTAATGGGGGGCAGTGTGGGGGGTTATTACTTGATGGGGGCAGTGTGGGGGCAAATTACTTAATTAAGGGCAGTGTGGGGGCAAATTACTTAATGGATGGCAGTGTCAGGGCAAATTATCTAATGGGGCAGTGTGTGGGGTTATTACTTGATGGGGCAGTGTGGGGGCAAATTACTTAATGAAGGGCAGAGTAGGGGAAAAATACTTAATGGATGGCAGTGTGGGGGCAAATTACTTAATGGATGGCAGTGTGGGGGCAAATTACTTAATGGATGGCAGTGTGAGGGCAAATTACTTAATGGATGGCAGTGTGAGGGCAAATTATCTAGTGGGGGGTTATTACTTGATGGGGCACTGTGGGGGGCAAATTACTCTGTGGGGGGAATTACTACATGGGAGGCAGTATGGAAGAAATTACTATATGGAGCAGTGTGGGGGAAATTACTGAGTGAGGGCAGTGTGGGGAAATTACTGTATGGGGGCAGTGTGGGGAAAATTACTGTATTGAGCAGTGTGGGAGAAATTACTATATCGGGCAGTGTGGGGGAAATTACTATATGGGGGCAGTGTGGGGGCGTTTCTATTAGGGAACATTATTTTTGGGGACACTATACAGGCATTATTACCTGGAGCACAATATAGGGTGTTATTATTACTGGGGCACTCTAGGGGACATTCTAATTGCTGTAGACACTATAGGGACCTTTGGGGTAATTTATCAAAATGGTGTAAAGTAGAACTGGGTTAGTTACCCATTGCAACAGATTTCACCTTTCATTTTTCACAGCTCCTTTGGAAAAGGAAAGGTGGAATCTTATTGGTTGCTATAAGCACCTAAGCCAGTTCTACTTTACACCAGTTTGATAAATGACCCCAATTATGAGACATCTATTGTGTCTGTGTAACAAACTCTGTAGAGACGAGATGCGGCTGAAAGAATTAGTCATGTCGGTCTGGGTCAAACGGAGGAGAAGAGGAAAGAGAAGATCTAAATGACAGGAGAAGTCACTGGATGTAAGAGGTATGTGGTGCTGTATTCCCCTATATGTAGAGCTGGCTCACCACTGTGACCTGCGTCTTATCTTCTTGTCACGGATGATGTTGCTGAGAGCTGGAACTTATAAATAAAAATCTGACTGGCTTGATCCCAAACTAAGGAGCATATGGGTGAGCCCTATAAAACCCTAAGAGCTCTCCCTGACTCCTATGCCTATGCAAGGGTCTGAATGGTAGACGATTGCATGCCCACGTACCTAAGACTGTGTGACACCTGAAGACCCTATAATAGTGAGGGGAGTCAGGGTCACCTAGAATCAAGCCAGCAAGGAAACACAAATAAAGAAAAAGACTTATCTTAGCAAACAGCAGCAGCAGCCTCCAGCAGTGAACACCTCATCCAGGAAATAGTATAAACCGCAAAGTGAGGTAGTATGGGAGGGAATATAAAGGGAGACAATTATTCTAAATAGGTGACACCTGGGAGAAGGAAAGGAGTTGACAAAGTGAAACCAAAACAAAGAACATCATGCAAGAGGTAGTGAAGAACGTCTGCCAGACCTTCTCACAAAACTGGCGGTGACAGTACCCCTCCCTCTACGGGTGGACTCCGGACACTCAGAGCCCACCTTCTCAGGATGAGACCTATGGAAAGCCCTGATGAGACGAGTGGCCTTAATGTCCGCCACTGGGACCCACATCCTCTCCTCAGGACCATAACCCTCCCAATGAACGAGGTACTGGAGAGAACAACAGATAATGCGAGAATCCACAATCCTAGAGACCTGAAATTCAGGATTGCCATCAACAAAAATCGGAGGAGGAGGCAAAGAGGAGGGTACAGTGGGTTGGACATAAGGTTTTAATAGGGACCTGTGAAAAACATTATGGATCTTCCAAGTCTGAGGAAGATCAAGACGGAAGGCAACGGGATTAATGACGGACAAGATCTTGTAAGGCCCAATAAACCTAGGACCCAACTTCCAGGAGGGAACCATCAGTTTGATATTCTTTGTAGACAACCACACCAGATCACCCACATTCAGGTCCGGACCAGGCACACGTCTCTTATCCGCCACACGCTTATATCTCTCACTCATCCTCTTCAGATTACCCTGAATCTTTTGCCAAATAAATGACAAAGACGAGGAAAATCTCTCCTCATCTAGTAAACCAGAAGACCCCTCTCCAGAGAATGTCCCAAACTGCGGATGAAACCCATATGCACAAAAAATGGTGACTTATCAGAGGACTCCTGGCGACGGTTATTTAAAGCAAACTCAGCAAGGGACAAAAAAGAATACCAATCCTCCTGATTCTCCACCACAAAACAGCGCAGATATGTCTCCAGATTCTGATTGACGCGTTCGGTCTGACCATTCGACTGCGGGTGAAAAGCAGAAGAGAACGACAACCGAATCCCCAAGCGAGAACAGAAGGCCTTCCAGAATCTGGAAACAAATTGCGTGCCCCTATCAGAAACGATGTCTGAAGGAATGCCATGCATTTTAACAATGTTATCAATAAAAGCTTGCACCAACGTCTTAGCATTAGGTAACCCAGGAAAGGGAATGAAATGCGCCATTTTGCTAAACCGGTGCACTACCACCAGAATCACAGTTTTCCCTGAGGAACGAGGCAGGTCCGTAATGAAGTCCATGGACAGATGCGTCCAAGGATGGGAAGGAATGGGTAACGGGAGGAGAGAACCCGAAGGGCGTGAATGAGGGACCTTGGCACGAGCGCAGGTTTCGCAAGCTGCCACAAAACCCTCAACCGTCTTATGAAGAGCCGGCCACCAGAATCTCTGAGCAATGAGATCCACTGTGGCTCTACTCCCCGGGTGCCCAGCAAGGACAGTATCGTGGTGCTCCTTAAAAACCTTGTGTCATAAAGCGAGAGGCACAAACAACCTCCCAGGAGGACAAAGATCAGGATCCTCTGCCTGGGCTGCCTGAACCTCTGCCTCCAAAGCAGGATAAAGAGCAGAGACGACCACCCCTTCAGCCAAAATGGGACCAGGGTCTTCAAAGTTCCACCCTCCTGGAAAACAACGTGACAGGGCATCCGCCTTCACATTTTTAACCCAAGGGCGGAACGTGACATCAAAATAAAACCTAGAAAAGAACAAAGACCAACTGGCCTGTCTCGGGTTCAGACGCTTGACCGATTCCAAGTAGGCCAGATTCTTATGGTCGGTAAACACGGTAATCGGGTGTCTGGCTCCCTCTAACCAATGGCGCCATTCCTCAAAAGCTAATTTGATGGCCAGCAACTCCCTATCTCCCACATCGTAATTTCTCTCTGCAGAGGAGAGTTTCCTTGAGAAAAAGGCACACAGTCGCCATTTGGCAGGAGAGGGACCTTGAGATAAGACCACACCCACACCCACCTCAGAAGCGTCCACCTCAACAATAAAAGGTAGAGAGACATCAGGTTGTACCGAAATGGGAGCGGAAGCAAAACTCTCTTTGATTCTAGAAATGGCTTTAAAGGGAACCTGTCACCAGTTTTATGGTGTCCTAACTAAGGGCAACATAAATAAGTGACTGATTCTCTCATCAAAATGTTGGGTCACTTTCTTTAATTGACCCAGTCAATCTGCCAACATCTTGTATTGAAAAGCTCCAGCTGATAATGATGAGTCATGAATATTCATGAGCTCCTGACTCTCCCCGCCCACCTGCTGCTGAATGACAGTTATTTTCCATATGAATCAGCAGCAGGTGGGCAGGGGAGTGGCTATAGCTCTGACTTAAATATACGCTGGACTCAATGACATCACGCTGGACTCAAATCAGCTCATTAGCATGCGGCATACGGCATCTTTGTGTGTATATTATGAGGTAACCATCTGTCACACCAGTAAGTGAAAACATCTAAGGCACTTTTTAGTAGTTAATGATTGTATATAATTAGTTAGATTATAATCAAATATCCACATGACAGGTTCCCTTTACGCGCATCTACCGACCACGAGGAAAAATCTACCCCCTTTTTAGTCATATCAGTGAGTGGCTTAACAACAGATGAATAATTCAAGATTAACTTTCTGTAATAATTGGCAAAACCCAAAAACCGCATCAGCGCCTTCTGATTCTCAGGAAGCTCCCAATCAAGCACAGCGCGGACCTTCTCAGGGTCCATGCGAAAACCAGAAGCGGAGAGAAGAAAACCAAAATATTGAATCTCCGGAACCGCAAACACACATTTTTCCAGTTTAGCGTACAATTTATTCTCCCGCAGAATCAGCAAGACCTGACATAGGTGGTCCCGATGAGTCTGGAAATCAGGAGAAAAAATCTAAATGTCATCTAGATACACCAGTACAAATTTCCCCATTAAAGGGTTTCTACCACCTCATTTTGACCTAATTAGCTCTCAGACACTAGCGATCTGCTAGTGTCTGGTCTACCTAACAATGCTATTCTCAGACCTGTGTGTGGATCCGTTTCACAAAAAAACGAACTTCTATTAATATGCTAATGAGCCTCAAGGTGCTATGGGGGCGTCTTCAGCCCCTAGAGGCTCCGTATACTCACATTGTATGCCGCCCTGCTCGTCCGTTAAGCCCGCCCATCTCCTCTTGAATGCCATCCTCCATCTGAGCCAGCGGACTAATTTTCGCGCCTGCGCCGTGCGCGTCTGTATTCGGCGCAGGCGCAGTGAATGTCTGACCGCTCCCTGCACAGACATCTCCACTGCACCTGCGCCGATGTCTGTGCAGGCAGCGGTCAGATATTCACTGCGCCTGCGCCGAATACAGACGCGCACAGCGCAGGCTCGAGAATTCGTCCGCTGGCTCAGATGGAGGATGGCATTCAAGAGGAGATGGGCGGGCTTAACGGACGAGTGGGGCGGCATACAATGTGAGTAGACGGAGCCTCTAGGTGCTGAAGACGCCCCCATAGCACCTAGAGGCTCATTAGCATATTAATAAAAGTTAGTTTTTTAGTGAAACGGATCCACACACAGGTCTGAGAAAAGCATTGTTAGGTAGATCAGACACTTAGGTAGATCAGACACTAGCAGATTGCTAGTGTCTGAGAGCTAATTAGGTCAAAATTAGGTGGTAGAAACCCTTTAAATGATAAAAAATGCTGTTCACAAAATGTTGGAAGATGGCCGGAGCATTCATCAAACCAAAGGGCATAACCAAATTCTCGAAATGACCCTCAGGGGTATTGAAGGCCGTCTTCCATTCGTCCCCTTCCCTGACCTTGACTAGGTTGTATGCCCCTCTTAAATCCAACTTAGAAAAAACTTTAGCCCCAACAATCTGGTTAAACAGGTCCGGGATCAGAGGAAGCGGATATGGGTCACGAATAGTGATACTGTTCAGCTCCCTGAAATCCAGACAAGGTCTTAAAGAAGCATCTTTTTTCTTAACAAAAAAAAAAACAGCGGCAACAGGTGACTTCAAGGGTCGCATGTGTCCCTTTCTCAGGCTCTCAGAGATATAAGTACGCATAGCGACTCTTTCAGGTTGGGAGAGATTGTATAAACGTGATTTTGGCAGCTTGGCGACTGGGATGAGATTAATAGGGCAGTCGTACTCCCGGTGAGGGGGCAACTCCTGGACGCCACTCTCGGAAAACACATCCGAAAATTCAGAGAGAAAAGATGGTACAGTCTTGGTAGAAACCTCTGAAAGAGACGCAGTGAGGCAATTCTCTCTGCAAAACTCACTCCAACCATTTATTTGCCTTGCTTGCCAATCAATGGTGGGGTTATGCTTAGTGAGCCAGGGTAGCCCCAACACTAGAGGAGTAGGTAATCCGCTTAGGACAAAACACGACATATCCTCAACATGAGCGTCACCCACAGTTAAACGGATATTGTGAACTATGCCCTTTAACGATCTTTGAGAAAGTGGAGCGGAATCGATAGCAAATACAGGTATATCCTTTTCCAAAGTGCATACCTGGAAACCATGCGTTATTGCAAATTGATTATCAATGAGATTGACAGCTGCTCCACTATCTACAAAAATCTCACAAACAATGTTCTTGCTGTCTAGCGCCACCCTGGCAGGTAGGAGAAAACGGGAACTACAAGTAAACGGCAAACCTTCAATTTTCGCATCAACCTTGCCAATAATAGCAAAATGGAAAGTTTTTAGAGTGTTTTTTTCTTTTTGTTTTTCTTTTATTACCCTCAGAAAACTCCATGAATCTCCTAGAGGGGCAAACATTAGACAAATGATTTATACCCCCACAATAGAAACAAACCCTCCTCTGAGAGCTGAATCCTCTACTATCAGAGGCAAGCAAACCCAGCTGCATGGCCTCCTCCTCAGAGGGGATTGAGAGAGACTGAGACCCCTGCACACTGAATGAGACAGCCCCACTGTCCTTGGGCTGAATATGACAGGAAGGAGTAGTCTCCTCTCTCTCTCTAAGACGCCTGTCAATACGAAAATGGAGTTTGCAAGCCTCTCTTAGGCTACTTTCACACTAGCGTTCGGAGCGGGTCCGTCTGATGTTTCATCAGACGGATCCGCTCCTATAATGCAGACGTTCGCATCCGTTCAGAACGGATCCGTCTGCATTATAACTTAGAAAAATTTCTAAGTGTGAAAGTAGCCTGAGCGGATCCGTCCAGACTTTATATTGAAAGTCAATGGGGGCGGTTCCGTTTCAAGATTGAGCCATATAGTGTCATCTTCAAACGGATCCGTCCCCATTGACTTACATTGTAAGTCTGGACGGATCCGCTCGCCTCCGCACAGCCAGGCGGACACCCGAACGCTGCAAGCAGCGTTCAGGTGTCCGCTCACTGAGCGGAGCGGAGGCTGAGCGCTGGCAGACGGATGCATTCTCAGTGGATCCGCCTCCAATGAGAATGCATTAGGGCCGGACGGCTGCGTTCAGGGCCGCTTGTGAGCCCCTTCAAACGGAGCTCACGAGCGAACACCTGAACGCAGGTGTGAAAGTAGCCTTAAGCGAACAAAATCCTCACTACCCCCGGAGAACGTATCCGGAAGCGAGATCTTAGGCTCGGAACAAACTCCATGAACGCCAGCAGAACCGGTCACCTGAAACTGAGACACAGTTTTACGGAGATCTGCTACCTCCAGCGAAAGACCTTGCATGCGGTCAATCAAGGCTGAAACCGGATCCATGCTTAAGACGGTTACGGCGGTTTATAATGTTACGGATGATGTTGCAGATAGCTGGAACTTATAAATTAACATCCGACTGGCTTGATCTCAAACTAAGGAGCATATGGGTGAGCCCTATAAAATCCTAAGAGCTCTCCCTGACTGCTATGCCCATGCAAGGGTCTGAATGGTAGACGATTGCATGCCCACGTACCTAAGACTGTGTGACACCTGAAGACCCTATAATAGTGAGGGGACACGACCACCGGCAACCTGCACTAAATACAGACGGAGTCAGGGTCACCTAGAATCAAGCCAGCAAGGAAACACAAATAAAGAAAAAGACTTATCTTAGCAAACAGCAGCAGCAGCCTCCAGCAGTGAACACCTCATCCAGGAAGTAGTATAAACCGCAAAGTGAGGCAGTATGGGAGGGAGTATAAAGGGAGACAATTAGTCTAAATAGGTGACACCTGGGAGAAGGAAAGGAGATGACAAAGTGAAACCAAAACAAAGAACGTCATGCAAGAGGTAGAGAAGAACGTCTGCCAGACCTTCTCACAGAACTGGTGGTGACACTTCTCCTCCAAGTCTTTTTTTTTATCATAATCATATGAATTTTAAATTTGGCAACTAAAATTTTAATTTGTCACCTGCAGCCCAGATAACAGTGATAAGTTTCTGTGTACAGATAATGTAGTAGATGTTCCATGCAGTCCTATGTAACACCCCACATAACACAATAGTTCAGGTAACATCTATGACATCTGTACTCTGAGAGTTATGAGATGATGGGGGTCTCACTCCTGGCACCCCCACCAATCAGCTGTTTGAGGAGACCGCGATGTTAAAGTAAGCGCCGCAGCCTCTTTGCTTCTTATCAAGCACAGCTCTGTCCATTTGATTGCACTGTGCTTGGTATTGCAGCTCAGCCCTAATCACTCAGATGGGACAGAGTTGCACCTAGACCATGTGAATGATGTCATATGGCCTAGGAAGAGACTTTGGCACTTACCAAGCACCGCAGCGTCTTCATACAGAAAAAATAAATAAACTACAATGGGGAGGGGGGCCCGAATTGGGTAGACAGCCCCGGGCCTATCATGCACTTAATCCGCCCCTGCATACATTACTTCCTGAGCAGAAGGAGCAGCAAAAGAAAGAGGCAGTTGCAGGTCAGGTGAGGGCACAGGGGTTGTTCCTGGGCCATGACAACTAAGTGTGGTGTCAGAGGAATCCATCGATTCCTGGCTGTGTGTGTCAGACGTCACTTGAGATTATGTCAAAGAGTGAGTGAACCATGGTGTCATATTTTCCAATCCATTACCTCAATAAATAACCCAGACAATGACTGAAGTGGATTAATAAACTATTTTATTTATTTATATTGGCATATAATTGGCCACGGTGTTTATGGTTACCTTAAACAAAATATCATAACCATTTAACTTTTATCAACTCTTTTGTAACCATCAATGAGTTGCCATCAACTAGTACCATTAACACCTAGTCCGCTCATCAGAGCGACTATTACCCCAAACAAACACAGTGACATACGTTACTAAGTTTCTTCTTCGGTTCTGATGGGAATACGCAGCACCTAACTGCTGTTGCCTTTTTATAGGTACCTCAAGACGAACGTTGCCTGACTCTCCAATCAATATCTTCGTCCCAACCTCGAGGACACACAGACTGCAACATCTGCATCTGTAAGGCTGCGTTCACACGGGCGAGATTTCCGCGCCGGTGCAATGCGGTAGGTGAATGTATTGCACCCGCACTGAATCCCGACCCATTCATTTCAATGGGGCTGTTCAGATGAGCGGTGATTTTCACGCATCATTTGTGCGTTGCGTGAAAATCGCAGCATGCTCTATATTCAGCGTTTTTCACGCAACGCAGGCCCCATAGAAGTGATTGGGGTTGCGTGAAAATCGCAAGCATCCGCAAGCAAGTGCGGATGCAATGCGATTTTCACGCACGGTTGCTAGGAGACGATTGGGATGGAGACCCGATCATTATTATTTTCCCTTATAACATGGTCATAAGGGAAAATAATAGCATTCTGAATACAGAATGCATAGTAAAACAGCGCTGGAGGGGTTAAAAAAAAATTTCAATAATTTAACTCACCTTAGTCCACTTGATCGCGCAGAACGGCATCTCCTTCTGTCTCCTTTGCTGAACAGGACCTGTGGTGAGCATTCATTACATGAACAGGACCTTTGGTGACGTCACTCTGGTCATCACATGATCCATCACATGATCTTTTACCATGGTGATGGATCATGTGATGACCGGAGTGACGTCACCAAAGGTCCTGTTCATGTAATGAATGCTCACCACAGGTCCTGTTCAGCAAAGGAGACAGAAGGAGATGCCGGTCTGCGCGATTAAGTGGACTAAGGTGAGTTAAATTATTTTTTTATTTTTTTAACCCCTCCAGTGCTGTTTTACTATGCATTCTGTATTCAGAATGCTATTATTTTCCCTTATAACCATGTTATAAGGGAAAATAATACAATCTACAGAACACTGATCCCAAACCCGAACTTCTGTGAAGAAGTTCGGGTTTGGGTACCAAACATGCGCAATTTTTCTCACGCGAGTGCAAAACGCATTACAACAATGTTTTGCAATCGCGCGGAAAAATCGCGGGTGTTCCCGTAACGCACCCGCACATTTTCCCGCAACGCCCGTGTGAACCCAGCCTAACTCAGGTAAGTTCTGTATCCATCAGATTCGTTTTGTAACTGGGATTACTTTAAAACATAACATTTACTAAGTCTTTTAAAATAATGGTTTCTGCAAGGTGAGAAGTGGTATATTGTTGTTGTCCATCACCTTGCAGAAACCATTATTTTAAAGGACTTAGTAAATGTTATGTTTTAAAGTAATCCCAGTTACAAAACAAATCTGATAATTATTTGGGTGTAATCAGATATCACCACAGATCTATCCAGTGTGGTGATATAATTAATTTTATTTTTGAATTGAACATATACTGGATATGGCAGGATTCCTGAGCACGGGCTTTGACTCGGCTAGCTGGCTAACTGAGGCCAAGGAGGTTTTCTCTGACAGAGCATTCTGCCAGAGGAAATATATTCCATCGTATGGTGCTTCCTTTAAGGAGCTAGAAAAAGTGTATAAAGAACAAATAGTTTCCTGGTGGGAGGTTCAAAGTTTGGAACATTATTTAGAACATAATATTGTTCCGCGGGGTCTACGCATTAACCTCACTCCTGCAATTCGTTGTTGAAATACCACCTTAATGAATAAATGGGAGTCTGAGGCCACCAGTAGCTCACTAAGATTTATGAGATTACTAATAGAACAGGAACGACTGACCCTGGCAGGACTTGATACCAAATTACGAGATCAAATAGCAATCACGCAATCTTTTTCACAGGAGACGGATTTTGGGACAAAGGAGAAACAGCTTCAGACCTCCCTAGATAAGTTTCAATACCATCTTAAGGAGCGTAAACATAAACAGTTTACACGGGACCTAGCTGATTTTAAAGAAAATAAGGTATATGTACAAATATTAGAAAGGAGAAGGGTGATAGAGAGAGAGACACTGATATCTCATCAACAGAGACAGATCTGTCAGGATCAGAGAAAGAACAATACACAGGTAATCGAAAAAATCCAACTAAAGGTAGAGGACGTGGGAAGAAAAACTACCGGGGGGGACATTACAACTAGGGTGGACAAGGTTTTTTAGATCAGAACTCGCCATATCCCCTACGGAATCGAGCACCACAACAACCTCAGGGAACAGCAACAGTGCTGGCCCCAAAATAATTAATCTGTCAGATCATAACCTTACAAAGATAGAAACGCAGGTCCTTGAGAAGGGTCTCTCCTTTGTCCCTACGTCCAAATATAATCCGTTTAAAACGATTGTGGATCTGCAATTGTTTGCGCGTAAACTGCGTTGGTATAAGTACTTTTGCAACATTGAGAAAAAACAAAGTGCAGAGATGGGTGTCCCCAGAGAGATGGTACCTGATGTAAAACTTTTAGAAAGTCTAACAGGGACTAATGAACCGTCGTTGGGTGAAGGGCCCTTTACAGCTCTTAAAATAAAGAGCAGGAGGACACCCCCGGTAGGTGAGACAAACTGTGTAGATGTATTTCTCAAACTGGTCAGCACTGACCTGGAGACCACCCATCTGCATTCATCACCTCATAATTGTACCCAGGATGAACTGTGTGCCTTGGAGGAATTGTCCAGGAATAAAAGTATTGTCATCAAGCCATCAGACAAGGGTGGCAACACAGTCATCCTGGGTACAAAGAATTATGAGTTGATGTGCGAGAAACTGCTAGCTCCACGGGATTGCTATGAAATCCTAAAAAGTGATCCAACCATGGCTTATCAAAAAGAGTTAAAAAATATTTTGATCAAAGCAAAACTCAATAAACTAATCAGCCAGGAAGAAATGGATTTTCTATACCCAGAATGCCCACAAATCGCCACAGTCTGCCAAAAGTACATAAGGGCTATGACCCTTTAAAAGGGCGTCCGATTGTATCGGGCATTGATAGCCTGAATCAAAACCTAGGAGTGTACATTGACAAGATCTTGGCACCATTCGTCCTTTCCTTATCATCCCATGTAAAAGATACGGGGGATTTACTTAGACAGATGGAGGGTATTCATCTGGATGCAGGCTGTATATTGGGGAGTGTAGATGTGGAAGCACTATACTCATCCATACCACACAAGTGGGGCTTGCATGCAGTGGCCTACTTTCTATCGTATAGAGGCAAACATTTTGGGGGCACACAATGCTTTTGTGTTGGAACTATTAGAATTCACATTGAAAAGGAATTATTTCCTGTTTAGTGGGCGGTTCTTCCACCAGCTCAGGGGCACTGCGATGGGGAGCCCTTGTGCCCCATCGTATGCAAATTTGTTCCTGGGCTGGTGGGAGAATACCATAGTATTTGGGGACGAGTCCACAATGGAATTACAGTGTGTCCAAAAATGGGCGCGATTTATAGATGACGTTTTCGTCATCTGGAAGGGGAGCAAGGAGACGTTCTCTGCCTGGGTTCAAGAATTGAACCAGAACGAGATAGGCCTCCATTTTACATCAGAATGCGATCCATCTAAACTCCCCTTTCTGGATATTTGCGTCAGTATAAACGGGATGGACTGCCTGGAGACATCCATCTATCGGAAACCGACCTCCACAAATTCACTCCTGAGATGGGAAAGTAGCCATCCATATCCCCTCAGGAAGGGAATACCGAGAGGGCAATACCTACGTCTAAGGAGGAATTGCTCCAGGCGCTCTGAGTTCATTAAACAGGCTGGTGACCTCAAAACCCGTTTCTTAGATCGTGGATACCCAGGAGGTGTACTCACCCCAGCGTACCAAATGGCCCTAAACAAGGACAGGGGGTCTTTATTGGCCCCACAAATTGATATCCCAGGACTAGTGGCGCCAGTGGAAATAGGGAAATCCGACTCATTAGCACATACAATGGCTGTTCCTCGGCAATAAGAGATATTATATCAAGACATTGGCATGTGCTCCAGATGGACCCGGACATTTGCAAGGTCATAAAGGGGCACCCCAGCATCACGTACAGACGTGGTAAAAGCATCCGTGATATGATGGTGCATAGCCACTATACACCAGTGCCTCATAAAAAAACATGGCTTGAGAGAGGCATCAGTGGTAACTTCAGGTGCGGAGGATGTGTGGCGTGCCCCTTTATGGCCAAGGCAAAGTCATTTAGGAGTAATAACACTGGCAAGATGTATACAGTTAATGATATGATTAACTGTAAAAGCATGGGATTGGTGTACAAAATTACATGTAAATGTGGAAAGGAATATGTGGGGAAGACAGGGAGAGAACTGAGGAGAAGGATAGGAGAACACGTGAGCGACATCAGAAATGGCAGAGATACGTCGGTGGCACGACACGTGAACACTGAACATGATGGCAGGCTTGACTGTCTCTCCTTTATGGGGATTGAAAAAATCAAGCCAGGAATAAGAAGGGGCGATTTTGATAGAAGGATCCTTCAATGTGAAGCAAAATGGATCTTCTATTTGAAGACAGTTCACCCTTTTGGCCTAAACGAACAACAAAATTACTGCTGCTTTATATGAATAATCCTTAATCCTAGGAGCGGTTTAGTGTTGTTAAATGGCCAGATCTCCCTCCCACTCACATTAGCTCATCCATAGTGATGGGCATGTGAGATGTAATGGATGATCTGACCAGAATACTGAAGATCCACTGGGATAGAGTAGAAACATCATAGCTCATAATAAAAATGTGAGATGTGATGGCCGATTCGGTATAAATATGGATCCACTTGCTCCCCTTCCAAAGAGCAGGCAAATTATCATATGCCTGGGAACTAGCCGTGCGTTTGGAGGTTGCTATGTTACCAGCGACGCCTAGATGCAGGTCTTTACCTCACTTCCGGTCAGCCCGACCCATGTGATTACAACTTCCGGTCCGGTGGAACGCATGCGAGCGGCGTGCGTTCCACTTGCAGCAACATGCACCACAATGGATACGGACAGGTGAGGTAGGTAATTAGGGGGGGCGTACATTAACCGGAAGGTGAGGTATATAAGGATGAGGATAACAACTGTTGAGTGCTCACCCAAATCATTGCTGTTTGTGGTGAGACACTGGCTGTCATGGGACACTTCTCATTGTACAGCATGGATAGGAACAACTGAATATCCTGAGTGAAGACACGAGGCCAAAACCGCCTTGATCTTTAGTAAGTAACCTGAGCCTGCTGATGATTATTTCATATGCGGTACTCAGTAATATATGTGACCTGTATTTAGTGTATGTTTGTGATTTTATTTCCAGCTGCCCTTGAATACATGTGTGAAGTCCCCTGATGATGTCTCAAAAGAAAGACAGAAACATGGCATGTAGGGCTTTGTAATTAGGGCCATATAGAACACTAGACCCATACTGAGGGAAAGGTTCGGTGTGGGGTCGCCCCTGTCGGGGCAGGTGCTCCATGTGTGATAGGTAGGCGCTGCTTGTAGCCCCTAACCCCTAATGAGGCAGGAAAGGCAGAATAGGGCCTACTAGGAGCTATCTGCAGTGCCAATACCGACGCAAGCACCCTGGTCACACCGGTTCCTGGTACTATTCAAGACCAGGAAATTTCTCCATTGAATGTGGATCCCACAGAATGGGGTAAGATCCACCCTTTTTCATGCATTTGAAGTGGTATATTGGAGATATTGTTGTTGCCCATCACCTTGCAAAAACCATTATTTTAAATGACTTAGTAAATGTTATGTTTTAAAGTAATCCCAGTTACAAAACGAATCTGATAATTATTTGGGTGTAATCAGATATCACCACAGATCTATCCAGTGTGGTGATATAATTAATTTTAAGTTCTGTATCCAGTTGTAACATTGCACATGCAAATCTAGAGGGTTCATGACACCATGTCCCCCCTTATTTGCATCCGCAATAAGGATTGCTCATTCCAGTACAGCTGGATTATTGGTGAAAACACAACTGCTGGATGACAGTGGCAGCTCTTGTCTGTTGCTGTGGCTGCTGCTACCACCACCTCTTCTTCTGCTGCTACTTGTGCTGGCTACAGAATTTTTTTTGCCATTGCACCATACTTTTTAGAACCCAGGCAACTGTCTGTTGGTCATTGTGTAAGTCACTGAATCAGTAATGTAACTATATAACTAAGTATGAAGGTCGCAGCAGTTGAACTAGATAAATGTACCTACAGTATACTGTATATTAGACTGCTGGTTGACACTGAGTCTGATGCACAGTAAGTCTATTTATAACAAAGCAAATTAAGTATAAATGGCGCAGCAGGTGATCTAGATAAATGCACCTATATATTAGACTGCCGGTTGACACTGAGTCTTATGCACAGTAAGTCTATGTATAAAAGAGCAGATTAAAGAGGACCTTTCATTGGTCTAAACATTGTAAGATAACTATCAGGCTGTGTAGAGCGGCGCCCAGGGCTCTCACTGCACATAATATTATTCTGGAGCGCCACTCCGTTCTCACGCTATGTCCCCACGTATTTTCGCTGACTTGGTAACACTGGTAGGAGCCTGCCCTTTTTCTCCTGGGCATTCCTTCTCCCAGGCTGTAGTTCTGTCCAACTGCAGCGCAGAGCTCACAGCCTGGGAGAAATAACCTCCTGTGAACTCTGCGCTGTGATTGGACAGCGCTACAGCCTGGGAGAAGGAGACTCCCAGGAGAAAAAGGGCAGGCTCCTAACAGTGTTACTAAGTCAGCGAAAATACCGGGGGACATAGCAGGAGAACACACCGGCGCCCCGGAATAATAGTAAGTGCAGTGACATCCCGGGTCGCCGCTCTACACAGCCTTATAGTTATCTTAAAATGTTTGACCGATGAAAGGTCCTCTTTAAGTATAAATGGTGCAGCAGTTGAACTATATAAATGCGCCTATATATTTGACTGCCTGTTGATGTCATGCAAACAGGACACAGGCAAAACAGACCAAGGACCCACAGAGAACTTTATTACAAGTGTAATAAAAGCACATGACAGTAAGCAGGTTAGGCAATAGTGGTAGCACTACCACAGAACCAAGTACTTCGGCAGACCAGAGGCAAAACCCAGAGAGCGGAGAGCCAGTGAGCCCCGTTCCTCACAGAGCCCCTGGTGGTGGGGATGAAAAGGGTCGTATCTCCGGGAAGGTCACGATACATTTGGCCCCTACCTGCAGAGAACAGGCTGGTGAAACCACCAGCGGAAAGACAACAAAACTGGAACCCAAGCAAACACAGGACATGGAACAGACAACAAGACGAACGGGAACCAGCACAGAAGCAGATGCCTGGACCCCAAGCGGAAGGAAGCATGGCGGTCTCAGGCAGAGCTGCACACAGACTAGAACCCAGGGACACTCTCAAAAAGGCAGGAAAAACATGGGACAGGAACAGAAGCCGAAAGAAACCACAGGCAGACAAGAACAGACAGGGATCAGAAGCAGTAGGCACTGCCAGGCAGGACAAAGGACTGCTAGGCGAAACAAGGAACAGACAAGGATAACATAAACAACATACAGGACTGGTACAGATCAGACAAGAACATAACCTCAAACACCATCACGGAACTGGTACCAACAACATCAGACAAAGCAGCAACAATGCATTACCAGGTGACACCACAAACAAGGGCAGATAGGAAAAACCCTTTGGGTCAGCACCAAGGGGCTACACCCAGTAAGGCACTGGACAGAAGATAGACTGACCACAAGCCCCAAAGCTCACAGCTAGATATAGCTGCATAATGAGGGCACCTGATAAGCCACACCCAGGAACGGACCAGGAGAAGTTAACCCCATCAGAACCAAACAGGTTGGGAAGCCTGCATGAACAGGGAAGTGAACACACAGTCTACAGTACTGGACATTGCCCCTGGCAGCCAGCATACAAGGAGTCCACCGCAGCCAGTACGTCAGAGCATAAACAACCCGTGACACAACAGAAATGCATATATATTAAGGCCATGTCCACACACAAGCCTGCAGCCAGCAAGCATCGAAGAACCAGTACTCATGGGGATAACCACAGCCAGTACACAAAGTGCAGGCAGCCAGCCTGCATGGCACCAGAGACATGAGCCACAGAGATGCAGACACAGGAATCCACAAACACAGGGCACAATTCACACACTACACCGCAGCCAGCATGCAGTCCCAAGCAACCAGCATACACAGGAGTCAGTCTGCAGCCAGTACGCGAGGGAGCCTGCAGGCAGCCTGCACGGCAACAGTGATGAGAACTGTCTGTGAAGGTTCTCATTTATCCAGGTCATGGTATATCTGTAAAGAATAAATCAGGGCAACTGTATGTACTGTATATTTCTTGAAAACGTTTCACTCGTTCTTCCAACGAGCTTTCTCAATTCTGAGTGACTGTACAAGAATTCTCTGGGAATAAATATGTAACTGAATCAACATCTGGTAATTATACCCAGCATGGGGTCAGAGGTCGTTATACCCAGCATGGGGTCAAAGGTGTTGATTCCATTATCCTAATTGGAGTCAGTAGGTGATAAAGACTTTCCAGAAAAAGGTTCCACAAAACACCGCCGCAGCCAGTACGCAGCCCCAAGTAACCAGCATACACAGGAGACAGCGTGCAGCCTGTACGTGAGAGAGCATGCAGCCAGGCTACACGGCCAAAATTGTAACAGTGAACCACACCGTGACATTGACATTGAGTCTCATACACTTTAAGTCTATGTATAACACAACATATTAAGTATTAATGCCGCAGAAAATGTACTAGATAAACATGCCTATGTATTAGACCGCCTGTTGAGAATGAGTCTAATGCACAGTAAGGCTGTGTATAACAGAACAGATTAAAGGGAGTCTGTCATCAAAGTTTCACCTTTTTAACCCTTCCCATAGCTTTCTAGCAGCCTTACAGTTAATAAAAACGTTACCTTTATGAGCAATCCTGGACTTATAAAACCGGCAAAAAACAACTTAGTAGCATATGCAAACGAGGGCTCGCAAGTGCCCAGGGGCGGCGTTACCCTCTTAGGTGCCCAGCTAGCTCAGCCTTATTGTCGCTTCCCCCGCCCATTCTTTCCCTCTGACCACCCATCTACTTACTTCTTGTTTCGCCGAGATCCCGCGCCTGCGCACTTAGTCCGTCGGCCGGCGCATGCGCACTGCGATGCCCATTCCTTGTACGGCATCACAGTAATTAATGCGCATGCGCCGGCTAACAGCGCGAAGCTGGCGCATGCGCATTAATTTCCAAAACCCACTTTTTAAGGACCAGTTCAGGTCTGAAGTCCCTTTGTGGGGCTTACACAGTGGAAACCCCCCATAAATTACCCCATTGTAGAAACTACACCCCTCAAGTTACTCAAAACTGATTTTACAAACTTTGTTAACCCTTTAGGTGTTCTATAAGAATTAAAGGGAAATGGAGATTAAATTTAAAAATTTCACTTTTTCGGGAGATTTTCCAGTTTAATCCATTTTTCCTCAACACATTGAGGGTTAACAGCCAAACAAAACGTAATATTTATTACCCTTATTCTGCGGTTTACATAAACAAGTAGTCATAAACTGATGTAAGGGCACATGGCAGGGCGCAGAATAAAAGTAGGGCCATATGGTTTTTGGCAGGCATATTTTGCTGAACTGGTTTTTAGATGCCATGTCCCATTTGAAGCCCCCCTGATGCACCCTTACAGTAGAAACTCCCCAAAATTGACCCCATTTTGGAAACTAGGGGATAAGGTGCCAGATTTGTTGGTACTATTTTGTGGTACATATGATTTTTAATTGCTCTATATTAAGTTTTTTGTGAGCTAGGTAACAAAAAAATTGCTGTTTTGGCACTGTTTATTTTTAATTTTTTATAAAATTCATCTGACAGGGTAGATTTTTATATAGCAGATTGTTGCGGTTGCAATGATATCAAATATGTCTACTTTCTTTGTTTGTTTCAGTTTTACATAATAAACCATTTTTGGGGAAAAAAATATGTTTTTGTGTCTCCATTTTCTGTACGCCATATTTTTTTAAAACAAATTCTGCCAATCATCTTGTGCAGGGGCAAATTTTTTTTGAAGGAAGAGTTGATGTTTTTATTGGTACCATTTTGGGTACATATGATATTCTGATCATTCATTATTACACTTTATGGGGCAAGGTGACCAAAAAATTGGTTGTTTTAGCACAGTTTTTATTTATTTAATTTTACAGCATTCACCTAAGGGGTTAAGTCATGTGACATTTTTATAGAGTAGATAGTTACGGACATGGAAATACCTAATATGTATCCTTTTTCTTATTTATTTAAGCTTTACACAATAAGGCCTCTTTCACACAGGCGAGATTTCCGCTCGGGTGCAATGCGTGAGATGAACGCATTGCACTCGCACTGAATCCGTACCCATTAATTTCTATGGGGCTGTGTACATGAGCGTTGTTTTTCACGCATCACTTGTGTGTTGCGTCAAAATCGCAGCATGCTCTATTTTGTGCGTTTTTCACGCAACGCAGGCCCCTTAGAAATGAATGGGGCTGCATGAAAATCGCATTGCATCCGGATGGCATGCGTTGCGTTTTTAACGTAAGTAACTTAGCAACACAGAATGGATTTAAGACAGGAAGTTGAGTTGCTCAGTGTCTGGCTCCAGGCAGCACATGAGGCAGGAGTTTGTTTGCAGCACACTTTTCCAGCCCTTGCGGACCATTGCTTTATCAAAAAAGCCATGCCAAGGACACCACGGCCTATGGATGTAAAGAGGCTGATACTCCTCGCCCAAGAGAGGTCCTGCATCTGGGATACGTGGAGTGGGGACTACCACGATTGTTACAAAAAAGATGAGGCCTGGGTGGAAATAACCAAGGAGCTTTTTGCAACCATCTGGGATAAAACACATGGGAAAAGTCGCCAGAATTTGGGTAAGTAGCCAATGTATATATGTGTGATCCTTGCTGTCCTCCCTAGCATAGCACATGTCATATGTTATCCTCCCTAGCATAGCACATGTCATACATTATCTTCCCTAGCATAGCACATGTCATATGTTATCCTCCTTAGCATAGCACATGTCATATGTTATCCTCCCTAGCATATCACATGTCATACATTATCTTCCCTAGCCTATCACATGTCATATGTTATCCTCCCTAGCATAGCACATGTCATACGTTATCTTCCCTAGCCTAGCACATGTCATATGTTATCCTCCCTAGCATAGCACATGTCATATGTTATCCTCCCTAGCATAGCACATGTCATACGCTATCTTCCCTAGCATAGCACCTGTCATATGTTATCCTCCCTAGCCTAGCACATGTCATATGTTATCCTCCCTAGCATAACACATGTCATACGTTATCTTCCCTAGCCTAGCACATGTCATATGTTATCCTCCCTAGCATAGCACATGTCATACGCTATCTTCCCTAGCATAGGACATGTCATATGTTATCCTCCCTAGCCTAGCACATGTCATATGTTATCCTCCCTAGCCTAGCACATGTCATATGTTATCCTCCCTAGCATAGCACATGTCATATGTTATCCTCAGTAGCATAGCACATGTCATATGTTTTCATTTGTAGGATTGTATATTTTGGTTAATTTTCCTTTCTTGTCTTTTTATTATGGATGATGTAAATAATCATTGGCGGAGCTGCAGGGACCAGTTCTGCAAGGAAATGCAACAACAGGGTTCCGGGGCCATCAAGAAAAGGCCATATATGTTTTGGGACCAACTGATGTTCCTCCGTGAGGTCATGGAGCTGCGTCCGGAAGTTAAAGGGTTTCTGTCACCCCACTAAAGTGATTTTTTTTTTTTGGGCTAGTTAAATTAGTTATATAGCGATATATTAAAATATAATAGTGTTCCTTACTTTGATCCAGCAGTTTAGTCAAAAAACGAAGTTTTATCATATGCAAATTCGGTCTCTACCAGCAAGTAGGGCGGCTACTTGCTGGTAGCTGCTGCAGAAATCCGCCCCCTCCTCTTGTTGATTGACAGGGCCAGCCAGGATCTCCTCCTCCGGCCAGCCCTGTCGGCATTTCATAAATCGCGCGCCCGTGTTGAATCTGCGCAGGCGCTCTGAGATGAGGAGGCTCGTCTCCTCAGAACTCCCTCAGTGCGCCTGCGCCGATGACGTCTTCTATTTCGATGATGTCATCGACGCAGGCGCACTGAGGGAGCTCTGAGGAGACGAGCCTCCTCATCTCAGAGCGCCTGCGCAGAGTCAACACGGGCGCGCGATTTTTGAAATGCCGACAGGGCTGGCCGGAGGAGGAGATCCCGGCTGGCCCTGTCAATCAACAATAGGAGGGGGCGGATTTCTGCAGC
Organism: Bufo bufo; assembly: GCF_905171765.1. Taxonomy (NCBI): domain Eukaryota; kingdom Metazoa; phylum Chordata; class Amphibia; order Anura; family Bufonidae; genus Bufo; species Bufo bufo. Next base: position 607,377,849 of record NC_053391.1, read on the forward strand.
AGCTACCAGCAAGTAGCCGCCCTTCTTGCTGGTAGAGACCGAATTTGCATATGATAAAACTTCGTTTTTTGACTAAACTGCTGGATCAAAGTAAGGAACACTATTATATTTTAATATATCGCTATATAACTAATTTAACTAGCCCAAAAAAAATAAATCACTTTAGTGGGGTGACAGAAACCCTTTAATTCTACACAGTGACCACTACATGTTTATCCATATACACTGTTTGTAGACTATGTAGTTAAAGGGGTATTCCCATCTTTACACAATGGGGGCATATTGCTAGGATATGCCCCCATTGTTTGATAGCACCTATATTGAGAACAGAGCGGGTAGCGATGTGGCTGGAGGACCCCAGATTTCCCGGGGTCCCTCCACCACCAAACGCTAATTCCCGCCTCTTCTTTAGAAATGTATGGAGGGCGGCTGCACATGCGCAGTGTGCTCTCCTTCACTTTCGGCGCTCCGTTCTCGATATAGGTGCTGGTCCCAGTGGTGGGATCCCACCTATAAGACAATGGGGGCATATCCTAGCCATATGCCCCCATTGTCTGAGATGATAAAACCCCTTTAATGTTATATAGGTTAAATATGTTCATGTTCCAAAGGCATATTTGAAAATCACTAGCAACCATCGAAATTACTCCTTTACATGAGCAAAAGTTGGTGAACAACATGACAAGTGGATTAGGATTTGTTTTTATGGCCAGCGATGACACTTCTAATTTCCAAAATGTTATATGTTGGGTAGATCATGAAGTACTATATGCTATAAATAATTGGAGGATTAAAGTAATATGTGACGTGAATAGTAATAAACGAAAATACTGTTCATCTACTAATGTACTATTTTTGTATTATTTTTAAAGAACGGAGGACAACCTACAGGAGGAAGGGAAGGAGTCTGTACCACAGCTGTCAAGTGCTTGTGAGGAAGACACTCCCTCTGGTCCAGCACAGGTGGACACTGCACCAGGACAAGCACCGCACCATCCAGGCCACCAACTGTTTCGGGAGCAGATTCCCCACCCCCACCCCTTTGGCACTACCCAGCAGGGCCTGACGACGGGCAATGGCTCCTGCCGAAACTAATATCAATACTCAGGATCTTGATTATTTATCAAGAGCCCGGCAGGAGGATGAGTTTGACCTTTATGCCCGTAGTCTGGCCTCGTATTTGTGCTGGCTGCCTTCAGAATGAGTATTGAGAACACAATCAGCTCTCAATATCTTTCTGGATGCAGCCATTCCCCCAACGACCCGACCGACATTTACTGGGCCCTAGAAAAATGGGAACTTGTATGGCCCCCAGCAAATGCCATTTTCCCAGGCCTCACAGCCTCCACCACCGCCTCCTCCACAATTCCACCCTCCAAGGGGACATTATGGGCCACCTACTCGCCCATATGGCCCACATTATAATGTTGATTCGGCATATGGGCAGTCTGCACCCATCCCGTCTCAACCTGGCCCATCGCAGTACTCTGGCCCTCGTTCCAAACCAGCCTACCCTGGGCCACAGTTTCAGGCCCCACCCTCGCGCCCCACCCTCGGCATCTTGTAAACGTTAACTTTATCTTAATTTCATTTACCAAACAGTATTATTTTTTTAAAAGTCGATATGACTAAGAAGTTAATGTTATAATAAACAGAGTTTTATTTAACCGAGTTATATTGTTACTTCTCTTTATTATATACATTGCATATTTATATTTATGTATCAGCAACACATACACAACATTAATAATAGTCTACTGTATATTGTTGTATTGTTTATTACTAAAATACAATACTATAGTACTGTGAGTATACTGTATTGTAAGATATACTGTATAGTAATATACTATACAGCAATCTTACCCAAATACACTTAACTCTATATATATATATATATATATATATACTTGTTGTGTAGATTGTTTGGAAGATAACTGTACACAGACTATTATAAATGTATATTTCACCTATATCTTAGCTTTTCTAAACTTTATTCAACAAATTTTTTCTTTTTTATACATATATACATAACATGTTCTCCACAATATAATGTCCTTTTAGGCACACTATAGTAAACACAATACAGATAGAGTTATGTGCCATGACACATGTTAATGAGATTTTTGTGGGACATCATAATGCGGCCAAGTCCAACTTTATTAATGATGATGGGAAAGCATGCATACATGTGTAGCGAAATTCACTAAATGTGTAGGAATGAGGTAATAGTACATATTTCACATACTATGTTGTAAACAATATATATGTAAGCAAAATATGTAAGCTCGCACCCACGTCAAGGGTCCTCATTATCTTGCGAGTCCCTAACTACCAAAAACAAAAGCTAACTAAAAGATATCCATCCAGGTAAAACAAAAAATTGGCAAAAATACACGTCCATGAGTCAAGGTCTACTGCTGAAAAGGGAAAGAACCGATAAGGGACATAAAATAATCTGAAAATAATTCCCGCACTCTCAGTCCAGCAGATCCAGATCCTCCAAGTGGTAAAGTGTCTCTTCCTGATGGCGGAATGTAGGCTTGGGCGTCCTCATCAGGTGTTAATCACCACCTTGATCACCACATTGACATTTTGTGGGGCCAGCTGGATGGGCGACAGGAAAACACGCCATTTATGAGAAAAAATGCCAAAGGCGCACTACACAAACCTTCTGGCTCTACTTAAGCTAAAATTAAAATTGCGCCTCTTAGCATCCAAACCTCGTCGAGGAAAGGGCCGCATGTGGTGGCTTGAAAGGGCAAAACCCTCGTCCCCTACAACCACATAAGGCACTGGTGGGCCAGTTAAGCCAGATAGGTTTGCTGGCTGTGGTACGTCCAGTTGGTTGGACTGAATCCAGCGACCCATTCTGGAAGCCCTGAAGATGCGAGTATCTGCAGTACTTCCATAGGACCCAATATCTACAATTATAAACCTGTAGTTTGTGTCAGCCAAGACCAAAAAAACTACAGAGAAAAACTGCTTACAATTATAGTATCGGGACCCTGAGTTCGGGGGCTTCTTAACCCGTATATGCTTCCCGTCAAGGGCACCAATACAATTTGGGAATTGAGCCCTCTCCAGGAAGCCCTGGGCTATATCAAGCCACTGCTGCCTAGTTGGAGGTGGCAGCACTGAAGCCTTCAGTGTCAACCAAATGGCGGCACATGTAGCCCGTACCACGCCAGCAATTCTAAAAACAAAATGTAACGACGAAAAAGAAGTTCCTGTCGCAAGATATCTGCAATGAAACAAAACAAAAACAAATTAATACATTACTTAGCACAGTTTAAAAATCTTACTTAGTTTAAAAATCTAGTACATTAATTTACATTATTTAATGGCAATGTGTCTGGCAAGTTGAAATTTAAATAGCCCATACTCCAAGATTAGAACTCAATACATACTTTAAAGAAAGTAAGAGCATTTAGCAAAAACAACTTCCAGACCATTACCAGATACACACAGGTGAAGTATCCTCATCATTACAGCCAAGATTTAAATAATTAACCCCCGTGGAACTGGAATCGGGTGTGACTAATCAATTACTAGTTAGTACACAAAGGGACTTTATACAAAGTGGCTGCCCCAAAAGCGATTATAGGATGCACCCACATACGCTTCCTCCGCGGTTCCGCCTCAATCATTTCTGGCTGCTCTCCAAAACAGCGGAAGACCAGCCAGTGCAAGAAGACATGGTCAGTTGTTGATAGGGTGAAAGTGGACATCCTGCAAAGGAAAATCCAATACCAGACACACACACTACAACCACTCCACAAAAAAATGGAGATGTCCAACAAAACTATGCATGCTGGGGGTATTTATATGTGTTTGCAGTCACAGGTTAATGTAGTGAATGGATCAGATTTTTTTCACGCGTGTGAAAAACGCATGCCATCCGCATGTCACGTGCGCGGGAAAAACGCAACAATGCGACGCAATCGCATACAAAACTGAAGCACTCGCAAGCAAAATCGCATGATTTTCCCTGAACGCACCCTGAACGCATCTGGCCCAAATCGGTGACGCCCGTGTGAAAGAGGTCTAATAGCACTTTTGAAACCAAAAAAATGATGTTTTAGTATCTCCATAGTCTGAGAGCCATAGCTTTTTTATTTTTGACCGATTGTCTTAGTTAGGATCAAAATTTTTGTGGCATAAGGTGACAGTTTGATCGGTACTATTTTAAGTGGGCAATAGCCTTTTTCATCGCTTGGTGTTACACTTTATGTAATGTTAGGTGACAAAAAATTGCTTTTTTGGCAAAGTTTTTATTATATTTTTACTACAGTGTTCATGTGAGGGGTTAGGTCATGTGATACTTTTATAGAGCTAGTTGCTACAGATGCGGCGATACCTAATACCGTATTTTACGCCCTATAAGACGCACCGGCCCATAAGACGCACCTAGGTTTTTGGGGAGGAAAATAAGGAAAAAAATATTTTTAACCAAAAGGTGTGCTTTTGGTGGGTTTGGAACTAATGGTGGTCTGTGGATGGCACTATTACTGGGAATTTGTGGATGTCGGACACTGTTATGGGGGGATCTGTGGATGACGGACAATGTTATGGGGAGATCTGTGGATGACGGACACTGTTATGGGGGGATCTGTGGATGACGGACACTGTTATGGGGGATCTGTGGATGACGGACACTGTTATGGGGATCTGTGGATGACGGACACTGTTATGGTGGGATCTGTGGATGACGGACACTGTTATGGGGGATCTGTGGATGACGGACACTGTTATGGGGATCTGTGGATGACGGACACTGTTATGGTGGGATCTGTGGATGACGGACACTGTTATGGGGGATCTGTGGATGACGGACACTGTTACAGGGGGGATCTGTGGATGACGGACACTGTTACAGGGGGGATCTGTGGATGACTGACACTGTTACAGGGGGATCTGTGGATGACGGACACTGTTACAGGGGGGATCTGTGGATGACGGACACTGTTACAGGGGGGATATGTGGATGGCACTGTTACAGGTGGGATCTGTGGATGGCACTGTTATATATGTGCCATCCACAGACCCCCCACCCCATAACAGTGCCATCCACAGACCCTCCCAGCCCATAACAGTGCCATCCACAGACCCCCCTCCTTCAGCCCATAACAGTGTTATCCACAGACCCCCACCCCTTAACTGTGCCATCCACGGATGTTATCCACAGATCACCCCCCGCCCCCCACCGCCCCAGTATACAAATATAAAATGTCTTATTCAATTAAAAGTTATTACACATGCCCCCCAACTCCTAATAGTACCGTACATCCTTCCTAACAGCTTCTGTACAATGCAGGCAGGCAGGCCGGGCAGACAGCACGTCACTCACTGACGTCACTTGCCTGCGCCGCCTGCTTAATTCATAAAGTAGGCGGCGCAGGCACGTGACATCAGGGAGTTACGCTGCCGCCCGCCCAGCCTGCCTGCCGGCATTGTACAGAAACTATTAGGATGTACGGTACTACAGGAGTTGGGGGGCATGTGTAATAACTTTTAATTGAATAAGACATATTATATTTGTGCAGCACTGGAGCGGCGGGGCAATAGAACAGTGACTGCACCGCCCCGCCGCTATTGCCGGCCCCCAGCTCCTCCTCCCTGTCCCTCCCCCCGCTCGCTCGTACAATCCGTACATCGCAGCCAGCGATGTTAAAATGTCAGCATTCGCCCCATAAGACGCAGGGACATTTCCCCCCCATTTTTTGGGGGGAAAAAGTGCGTCTTATGGGGAAAAAAATACGGTATGTATACATTTATTTATTTATTTAACTTTAACACAATAATAGCCTTTTTGATCGCTTGGTGTTACACCTTATGTGATGTTAGGTGACAAAAAAAAATACTTTTTTGGCAATGTTTTTATTTTATTTTTACTACAGTCTTCATGTGAGGGGTTAGGTCATGTGATACTTTTATAGAGCTAGTTGCTACAGATGCGGAGATACCTAATATGTATACTTTTATTTATTTATTTCACTTTAAAGGGTTTCTATCACTTCGTATGACATAATTAGCTGTCAGACACTAGCGATCTGCTAGTGTCTGCTCTGGCCAACCATCCTACTATAATCACTTGTGGGGCAGCGGTTTTGCTAAAAAACTAACTTTTATAAATATGCTAATGAGCCTCTAGGTGCTATGTGGGCGTCATTAGCACCTAGAGGCTCCGTCTACCTTCATACACAGCGGCCGCCCAGCGCGTCCCTCCAGCCCGCCCATGTCCTCCTCCGTGTGACGCAGCAGACGAATTCTCGCGCATGCGCCGTGCACGGCTGTATTCGGCGCATTTAAGATGTCTGAGCTCGGAGCGGTCAGACATTCAATGCGCATGCGCGGCTGTATTCGGCGCATGCGCATTGAATGTCTGACCGCTCCGAGCTCAGACATCTCAAATGCGCCGAATACAGCCGTGCACGGCGCATGCGCGAGAATTCGTCTGCTGCGTCACACGGAGGAGGACATGGGCGGGCTGGAGGGACGCGCTGGGCGGCCGCTGTGTATGAAGGTAGACGGAGCCTCTAGGTGCTAATGACGCCCACATAGCACCTAGAGGCTCATTAGCATATTTATAAAAGTTAGTTTTTTAGCAAAACCGCTGCCCCACAAGTGATTATAGTAGGATGGTTGGCCAGAGCAGACACTAGCGGATCGCTAGTGTCTGACAGCTAATTATGTCATACGAAGTGATAGAAACCCTTTAACAAAATAATAGCATTTTTGAAACAAAAAACTATGTTTTAATGTCTCCATGTTCTGGGAGCTATAGTTTTTTTTATTTTTTGAGCGTTTTCCTATGTAAGAGCTCATTTCTTGCAGGATGAGGTGACTAGGGTTGAGCGAACCCGAACTGTAAAGTTCGGGTTCGTACCAAACGTTAGGATTTTTGGACCCCGGACTCGAACCCAAACATTTCAGTAAAAGTTCGGGTTCGGGTTCGGTGTTCGGCACTTTCTTGGCGCTTTTTGAAAGGCTGCAGAGCAGAAAATCAACAAGCGATTAACTGTCTGACCTTAGAAGCCATCACAGCCCATGCCTACCAATGGCATGGCTGTGATTGGCCAGAGCAGCATGTGACCCAGCCTCTATATAAGCTGGAGTCACGTAGCGCTGCACGTTACTCTGCTGTTACAAGTGTAGGGGGAGGATGGTGCTGGACTTGTGATTTCAGGGAGAGAATAGGAGAGAATCTAACTCAGCGATCTACCTAGAAATAGTTGTGTGGGTGCAGGGCACATTCGTTTTACCCTGCCCTAAGCCTATTGACAAAACCCGGCCATTTTATGCATACTCAGTGCACCAGCACTGCATCTGAGCTTTTCGGACATTGCAAATCACCATTTTTTTTTGTCAATCTACAACATCTGGATTAGTCAGTGTGCAATTTAAGCTAGAAATACAGCCATCATTTTCTGGGGTTTGAAAAACACACTTTTTGTTTTTCAAAAAACAGTATTTTCCTGATCTGCAAGTGTTAAATTCAAGTTTAATATATATAGGTTTCATATTCTGTTACCAAAAAAAACACTTTTTTGGCAATCTACAGATGTAGCAGGGTTAGCACTCCAGCTCTTAACTCAAATTTCTTAACTCATCGCGTTATCTTTAGACAAAAGCAATTGAAAAGCAATTGAAGGTGTTTGCATAGATTAGATAACACAACTCAGAAATCTCAGAAAACAGGAGTGTTAACTCTACTCCATCCGTACATCTGGATTAGTCAGTGTGCAATTTAAGCTAGAAATACACCCATCATTTTCTGGGGTTTTAAAAACACACTTTTTTGACAAAAAACACTATTTTCAGGCCTTGCAGCATCCGCACGTGTGAAATTACAGGCTTATATACTGCTGTCAAATTCAGTTGTTAAACAAACACTCGTTTGGGCACAAAGATGAAGATGTTATTATGAGATACACTCTTAATACATTTGGGTTAGATTCAGAGATTTTAAGTACCGACATTTGGTGCACCAATATTGAATTCAGGCCTACACTGGTTCAGGCCGTGTGAGATACACCCTCTACATACAGGGGTTTGATTCAGGCATTTGAAATACAGCCATTTAAAATACAGCCATTTTGTGCAAAGAAATCTTTAATTTAGGCCTACACTGGTTCAGGCCGTGTGAGATACACCCTCTACATACAGGGGTTTGATTCAGGTATTTGAAATAAAGCCATTTGAAATACAGCCATTTTGTGCAAAGAAATATTTAATTTAGGCCTACACTGGTTCAGGCCGTTTGAGATACACCCTCTACATACAGGGGTTTGATTCAGGCATTTGAAATACAGCCATTTAAAATACAGCCATTTTGTGCAAAGAAATCTTTAATTTAGGCCTACACTGGTTCAGGCCGTGTGAGATACACCCTCTACATACAGGGGTTTGATTCAGGTATTTGAAATAAAGCCATTTGAAATACAGCCATTTTGTGCAAAGAAATATTTAATTTAGGCCTACACTGGTTCAGGCCGTTTGAGATACACCCTCTACATACAGGGGTTTGATTCAGGCATTTGAAATACAGCGATTTGAAATACAGCCATTTTGTGCAAAGAAATATTTAATTTAGGCCTACACTGGTTCAGGCCGTGTGAGATACCTCCACTACATAAAGGGGTTTGATTCAGGCATTTGAAATACAGCCATTTTGTGCAAATAAATATTTAATTTAGGCCTACACTGGTTCAGGCACTGTGACATACACCCACTACATACAAGGGTTTGATTCAGGCATTTGAAATACAGCCATTTTGTGCAAATAAATATTTAATTTAGGCCTAGACTGGTTCAGGCCGTGTGAGATACACCCTCTATATACAGGGGTTTAATTCAGGCATTTGAAATACAGCCATTTGAAATACAGCGATTTTGTGCAAAAAAATCTTTAATTCAGGCCTACACTGGTTAAGGCCACGTGAGATACACCCTCTACATACAGAGGTTTGATTCAAGCATTTAAAATACAGTCATTTGAAATACAGCCATTTTGTGCAAATAAATCTTTAATTCAGGCCTACACTGGTTCAGGCCGTGTGAGATACACCCTCTATATACAGGGGTTTAATTCAGGCATTTGAAATACAGCCATTTGAAATACAGCGATTTTGTGCAAAGAAATCTTTAATTCAGGCCTACACTGGTTAAGGCCGCGTGAGATACACCCTCTACATACAGGGGTTTGATTCAGGCATTTGCAATACAGCCATTTGAAATACAGCCATTTTGTGCAAAGAAATATTTAGTTTAGGCCTACACTGGTACAGACTGTGTGAGATACACCCTCTACATACAGGGGTTTGATTCAGGCATTTGAAATACCGCCATTTGGTGCACCAATATTGAATTCAGGCCTACACTGCTTCAGGCAGTGTGAGATACACCCTCTACATACAGTGGTTTGATTCAGGTATTTGAAATACAGCCATTTTGAGCAAAGAAATCTTTAATTCAGGCCTACACTGGTTCAGGCCGTGTGAGAAACATCCTTTACATACTGTCATTCTATTCTACTATTAATTAAACACCCATTTAGGGCAAGATCCTAAATTCGAAAAATATGAGAAGAGCATCAAATAAGGGACGTGGCCCAGGTCGTGGTGCTGCTGGTGGAGCTCCTGTTGCAGGGAGAGGACGTGGTCGATGTGTTCCAGCTACATGCACAAGTGAAACCCCTTCTTCAGGTGCAAGTAGGCGACAAAACCTGCAGCGGTATTTGGTCAGGCCTAATGCTGCTCTACGAATGGTGAGGCCGGAACAAGTACAGGCGATAGTAGATTGGGTTGCTGACAGTGGATCCAGTTCCTTCACATTGTCTCCCACCCAGTCTCCTGCTGAAAGACCACAGTTGGCACCTGCAGCCGATGTCCATCAGTCTTTCACCTCACCCCCTTGCAAATCAGCCAAGCAGTCTGAGCTCCAAGTCATGCAGCAGTCTCTTCTGCTTTTTGATTGCTCTGTTAGCAGGGTTTCGCAGGGCAATCCACCTAGCCCTGCCCCAGAAGTGGAAGAGATTGAGTGCACTGATGCCCAACCACTTATCTTTTAAGATGAGTACATAGGAGGACCATTGCAGCACGTCTCGGATGATGACGAAACACAGGTGCCAACTGCTGGTGCTTTCGAAAGTGTGCAGACCGACAAGGAAGGCAGGGGTGAAGACTGGATGGAAGATGATGTGGAGGACGTGAGGTCCTCGAACCCACATGGAATCAAGGTCATGCGAGTGACCTATGTAGTTCGGAGGAAGAGGCGGTGGTCGCACAGAGCCACAAGCACAGCAGAAGAGGGAGCAGAGTGCAAAAACGGAGCGACCGTCCTCTAGACAGTACGCCTGCTACTGCCCCCCGCAGCAATGGACCGAGCACACCAAAGCCAGCTCCAAGGAGTTCCCTGGCGTGACAGTTCTTCAGACAATGTGCTGACAACAAGACACAAGTGGTTTGCACGCTGTGCAATCAGAGCCTGAAGCGACGCATAAACGTTCTCAACCTGAGCACAACCTGCATGACCAGGCATTTAAGTGCAAAGCATGAGCTGCAGTGGAGTAGACACCTCAAAAACCAAGAAAGGTCTCTGGCTGCTCCTGCTTCCTCTTCTGCTGCAGTCGCGGCCTCTTCATCCACCTCTGGAGTGACAGCGCCACCTGCCACCCCGAAAACAGAGGATCTGCCAGCAACACCACCACCTGGGTCACCAAGCATCTCCACAATGTCCCACGGAAGCGTTCAGCTCTCCATCTCCTAAACACTGGAGAGGAAGAGGAAGTACCCCCCTACCCACCCGCGATCCCTAGCCCTGAATGCCAGCATTTCTAAATTACTGGCCTTTGAAATGCTGTCATTCCGTCTTATGGAGACGGATAGTTTTAAAGGCCTTATGGTGGTGGCTGTCCCACAGTACGTCGTGGCCAGCCGCCACTACTTTTCAAGGCGGGCCATCCCTTCCCTGCACAACCAAGTAGGGGACAAAATCAGGTGTGCACTGCGCAACGCCATCTGTGGGAAGGTGCACTTGACTACGGATACGTGGACCAGTAAGCATGGTCAGGGCCGTTATTTCTCCATAACAGCACACTGGGTAAATACAGTGGTGGCTGGGCCTGAGGCGGATAGCAGTTTGGCGCATTTCTTTCCACCACCGAGGATTTCAGGGCGCTTCAGTTTGCCTCCTGTTGCTTCCTCCTCCTACTCTGCTTCCTCATTCTCTACCAGCTCCTCATCCGGTCAGCGTAACACCTTCACTACCAACTTCAGCACAGCCAGGGGTAAACGACAGTAAAAATATATACTTAATCACCAGTCCGCAAAAAACTTTCCCATTGAGAAGTAATGGATACAAGTGTAGGGTTAAGTGATAGAAAAACAGAGGAGGCGTCTTGAGCAACATACCAGGTGCTTGATTAACGCTAACCTACCAAATAAAAGAGAAGGGGGAGGGAGAGATGATGTGTGCCCCTGACGAAGCTCAAGGAGCGAAAAATGGGTCGGGCAAGGATAAAGACGCTGGGATTTTAATGCGATTTTAAAGTGCATGTTTGTAAGCATGTGCTAATAAACCTTTTAAAACAGTTATCGGAGCTTCACTATGGTAGGAGCAACTTGTATCCACAGAAAATTTTGAACCAAAAGAAGTTGGGAATCCCAGCAGACTCACCAGGTGTATGCTGTAATTAAGTCCGTGTTTGAGCCCGGTGCACCAGCGTGTGAGCGTGCATTTTCACTGCGGAAAACCAACTAGTTTGCAGAGGAAATCTGTGATACGCCTGTGATTGGTGGAGTGCCGTGTAAGTACAATCTGTGCATCACAGGGCAGTACAACCATACGGATCTACCCTATTGTTTTTCTTTGTAAGTTGCAGGATATCCATCAGTAGGAGATCTGCAGACCTCGGTACCTTTTTCAAGGGAGGAAGAGAAAATAATCTGTTTTATACCTTATATTTATGATACGCGCGGTCCGAACCTTTTATGTACAGGGGTAAACGACAGCAGGCAGTTTTAAAACTTATCTGTTTAGGAGACAAATCCCACACTGCGCAGGAGCTGTGGACGGGCCTTGAACAACAGACCGATGAGTGGTTTGTGCCAGTCAGCCTCAAGCCCGGCCTGGTGGTGTGCGATAATGGGCGAAATCTCGTAGCAGCTCTGGGACTAGCCAGTTTGACGCACATCCCTTGCCTGGCGCATGTGCTGAATTTGGTGGTGCAGAGATTCCTTCAAAATTACCCCGATATTTCAGAGCTGCTGCATAAAGTGTGGTCCGTCTGTGTACGCTTTCGGCGTTGTCACCCTGCTGCTGCTCGCCTGTCAGCGCTGCAGTGTAACCCTTCCCGCTCACCGCCTCATATGTGACGTGCCCACAAGGTGGAACTCCACCTTGCACATGCTGGACAGACTGTGCGATAGTGGAGTTTCGTAACAAGAAAGTGAAGTGAAGTGAATGGGCACTCTTATAACTGGACCACAAATCTAGTATAGTGACACTATTTTTATTGATACACAATAAAAACTAATACTGCTGAACTTTTGATATATACTGCTGCTAAAAACTGTACCGCATTTATACCGCATTGATAGTGTTGAACTGAAACTTTGTGGATTGCAACATTCGAATACAAGGTCTACTTCCAGGATATTGGCAACATTTTAACAGTTCCACCTCTAGGAAAACGGCAATTAGTGAGACTTAGTTTCTATTATTTCTGCCGAGCCCCCGGAGATCAAGGGGCATATGATCTACCACTGTGACTGTATACTTTAATAATTTGAGCACCGTAATATTTTATATTTAACACGATTTATCTGCACATTTATTTCAGCATCAGAATTAGCTGGATTGTTATATTATTTTTTCTATCACTGTTTGTACTAGCACCGTTATACCAACACCTTGGATTGGGTTTACTTTATAGGGATTCACTTTAGTATCAGTCACTGTTGTAACCATTAGAGTCCAGTAAGTTTACCAGTCTATCCGGAGCCTGGACAGACTTAGCTTACATATAATATCAATCATTTGGCCGGGATACCAGGCCTTCGCAGCTTATTCACCTTATTCTATCCATTACCAGCAAGATTGAAATCGATTGTGATTTCAGCTACATCAGTGGACTGATATTGGATTGAATTGTCTTTTAATATCGATTTTATTGTATTTTTATAGGTCTGTATATTCTTAGGATATATTATTATTTTTATTTTGCATGGATATTGATTTGGAATTGTGACCCTGATTTTCATGCTATTTTATTCATTGTGTATCAATAAAAATAGTGTCACTATACTAGATTTGTGGTCCAGTTATAAGAGTGCCCATTCACTTCTTTGTTACAATTTTCTCTTGATGATTGGGATGCGACATTAGTTTGGTGCACCTTGCCATCCTTAATTAGGGGCAGAGCCGTCCTATACCCCCTTTACATTGATAGTGGAGTTTCAGCTGCAGCACGCACGGGTGAGTCGCTCGGCGGAACAGCACCACTTCACCACCAATGACTGGGCCTCCAAGCGAGACCTGGGTTCCTTGTTGCGCTGATTCGAGTACTCCACCAACATGGCCAGTGCCGATAACGCCGTTCTCAGTGTTACTATCCCACTTCTAAGCCTCCTTGAAAAGACGCTCCTGGCGATGATGGAAGAGGATGTGGCACAGGAGGAGGAGGAAGAGGGATCATTTCGTAGGGTTTCCGGCCAGTCATTCCCAAGTGGCTCTGAGGGTGGGTTCCTGCACCCACAAACCCAAGGTACGCAATTGTCCAGCCAGAGCACAGTTCTGGAGGATGACGAGGTGGAGGATGAGGAGGAGGAGATGGAGGAGCAGGAACCATGTTCACAGCAGGGTGGCACCCAGACCAGCTCATGGCCATCACTGGTACGTGGCTGGGGGGATACAGAGGACACAGACGATACACCTCCCACAGAGGACAGCTTTTTGTTGCCTCTGGGCAGCCTGGCACACATGAGCGATTACATGCTGCAGTGTCTCTGCAACGACCGCCGAGTTGGCCACATTCTAACTTGTGCTGATTACTTGGTGGCCACGCTGCTGGATCCCGTTACAAGGACAACGTACTGTCCTTAATTCCCTCACTGGAGCGTGATCGTAAGATGCGCGAGTACAAGCGCACGCTAGTAGACGCGCTGCTGGTGGCATTCCCACCTGACAGCGGGGGCACAGTGGAAGCACAAGGCGAAAGCAGAGGATGAGGAAGAGGTCGCCAACGCAGCTGGGGCACCGCCAGCACCTCAGAAGGCAGGGTTAGCATGGCCGAAATGTGGAAAAGCTTTTTCAGCACGCCACAACAACCAGCACCACCAGCTGATATGGAACGTCTTAGCAGGAGGCAGCATTTCACCAACATGGTGGAGCAGTATGCGTGCACACGCCTACACGTACTGAATGACGGGTCTGCCCCCTTCAACTTCTGGGTCTCCAAATTGGGCACATGGCCTGAGCTTGCCCTTTACGCCTTGGAGGGCGCTGGCCTGCCCAGCAGCCAGTGTATTATCTGAACGTGTGTTTAGCCAGTGTCACGGATCCGACTGGGGGTAACTCTAATCCGTGGGATGTCAATATGAAAGATAGCTGCTAGGCCAGGACAGGAATCAGGGAGCAGGTCACCTCCTATTACATCCCTAATTCTGACGCTGTCTCCTAGCCGTATGAGCCGACCCTGATGGTAGGAGGGCTCATACTCAGGAACCTAAGATCCCTACTAGCCCTCTCTGTGGCCCTGGACTAGGAGCAGAGTAAGACGACCTGTTCCTCCACATCACGGATGAATAGGAGTCTCAGTGGCCAGGCTGCAAGGAAAGGGGCACATGTACAGCATATGGCAATGGCAGGTAAGTAAACTAGTATTACACGTACCTGCAACAGACACACAGCCTGGAACCCATGCACGAGAGCTGCTGTCCACAAGAACACAAACGGACACAGCCCACACCACACATCACACAGGAACCCAGGACCATAAGCTGCAATAAAGATAAAAACACCACTAGACATATAACAATACAAGAACAATAATGTCTAACATAACTTATGACCACAAGGGTGGCCCTCACTGGCAGATGGTATATAACCAGGAGGATGACTCCAGCTAACCATGGCTGAAGTACGCCTCAGATACAGGCATCCAGCGGAAGCTAAATAGCCCAAGTAGCCACACCCACACACAGACACACCCAGTGTACACACACTAAGGGCTCATGCACACGACAGTATGGTTTTTTCAGTGTTTTCCGTTCCGTTTTTTACGGATCCGTTGTTCCGTTTTTTGTTTCAGTTGTGTTTCCGTTTCCTTTCCGTTTTTCCGTTCCGTTTTTCCGTATGCCATATACAGTATACAGTAATTACATAGAAAAAATTGGGCTGGGCATAACATTTTCAATAGATGGTTCAGCAAAAACGGAACGGATACGGAAGACATACGGATGCATTTCCGTATGTGTTCCGTTTTTTTATGCGGACCCATTGACTTGAATGGAGCCAAGCACCGTGATTTGCGGACAAGAATAGGACATGTTCTATCTTTTCACGGTACGGAAATATGGAAATACTGAAACGGAATGCACACGGAGACACTTCAGTATTTTTTGCTGAACCATTGAAATGAATGGTTCTGTGTATGTTCCGCATACTGAACTCAAAAAACGCCCAGTATACTGAACGCAAAATACTGTTGTGTGCATGAGCCCTAAGAAGGGAGTTAACCCTTCCTACACCAGGCAAGGGAAGAAAGCCACTTAAAGGGGAAGTGTACAAATAACTATCAAACTGCAGCTGTTACCACCGGCAACGACATGCGTGGCAACCATGTCCTGGGAAACAGCCAGAAGGCCGAGACACTGCCACCACATGTACACAACACCACATGTTGCCACGGACAACCGCAAGTGACGAAAAGTGTCACAATGCACACATACCGAACCTCGTGCACAACAAACCGGGAAAGTGCACACATACACACACACATAGCCAGAGGCAACTGCACGCATCAACAGTGAGGCGCCTAGCAACCAGCTCAGGCTGCTACACTGCCAACAAACACCTGTTGTCCGCGGCAACCGCACTAGAGGCAAACTACTAACAGCCCCTAGCTGCGGTTGACAAAACACCCAGACCGCGGGCAACTGCATGCGGCTTCCAAGGAGTCACGACCATGACCATGGGCGTGACAGCCAGGCAGGGGGCGTCATCACAGACAAGCGCAGCGGCCTGTCCACAGCCAATGTGGACAAGCTCACATTCATTAAAATGAACCAGGCATGGATCCCACAGGACTTGTCCGTACTTTGTCCAGAATAGACATGTATACCGGCACTAACCAGCCATTGTTATACTGCAGCGCAATTGCTCATGTTTGTATTTTGGATATTTCACACTCTTTTGGAGTGTACCCTAATTTAAAAAAATTAAATTAAAACAACCTGTGTTGGCTACCTCGTCCTCCTCCACCGCCGCTTCCACCTACACCGCTACGTCCACCGCCTCCTCAAACTCCTACTCCATATGGAACTCCACCTCAATTAACCAATTTTTGGGTGTATAGTACTACTGCTATACTTAGTAGGCCGTTTAAAAAATATATAATAATTGTCATTAACATTTTCGGGTTAAATTCACCAATTTTTGGGTGTATAGTACCACTGCTATACCTAGTTGGCCGTTTAAAAAAATAAAATTAATTGTCATTAACATATTCGGGTGAAATTCACCAATTTTTGGGTGTGATGTACCACTGCTATACCTAGTAGACAGGTTTTTTTTTTAAAAAATTGTCAGTTACATTTTTTGGTGAAATTCACAAATTTTTGGCTGTAATATACCCCTCCTCTACCTAGTTGACAGCTTAATAAATTTCAATAATTTTTCTGTTACATTCTTGGGTTGACATTCTACAATTTTAGACGTGAATAAACACCTGCTATGCATAGGTGACAGGGAATAAAATGTAATATATTATTCAGTAATTAATGAGCGCCACATCCTTTCATTCAATGCTTAAACTTTGAAAAGTTTTCACACTTTTATGCTTTAATAATTTCTCCTATATTTTAACTCTATAATTTTAAATTTGAAAAAATGTATCCTCCTTTGAATGTGGTCTCTTTTTCTCACGCTCCCTCTCTGGCCTGGAACCCTGATTCCCTGCCACCCGTGATCACCATGGTAGGCGCATAAAAGAACATCGAAAGTTGATAGAGCAGATATCAAATTGGATTGTGAACATCACGAGGACGTGCGACATGGTGGAGCAGTATGTGTGCACACGCCTACACGAACTGACTGACAGGGGTCAGCCCCTGCAACTTCTGGGTCTCCAAACTGGGCACATGGCCTGAGCTTGCCCTTTACCCCTTGGAGGTGCTGGCCTGCCCTGCAGCCAGTGTATTGTTTGAACGTGTGTTTAGCATGCCTGGAGGGGGTTATCACAGGTTATATTTCCCAATGTTTTGGGGTGTACCCTAATTTTAAAAAATACAAATACATTTAACCCCAAAAAGAAGTGTAGGCTACCTTCTCCTCCTCTACTGCCACTTCCACCTACGCCGCCACATCCACCGCCTCCTCAACCTCCTACTCCATAAGGACCTGGGCCTCCTAGAGCAAGATTATTATTTTTTATTTTTACGTATTTTATGTTATTTTAAGTCATTTCCCTATCCACATTTGTTTGCAGAGCACTTGCCATGCTCTTAACCACATTTTGACTACATTTGCAGCCCTCTAGCCCTTTCCATGACATTTTTACAGCCATTTTAGTGCTCAAAAGTTCGGGTCCACATTGACTTCAATGGGGTTCGGGTTCGGGGTCAAGTTCAGGTCCCGAACTCAAACTTTTTTCTGAAATTTGGCCGAACCCGTCGAACCCGAACATCCAGGTGTCTGCTCAGTGTCTGCTCAACTCTAGAGGTGACGGTTTTATTGTTACCATTTTGTGCGACATACGCCTTTTTGATCACTTGGTGTTGCACTTTTTGTGATGTAAGGTGACAAAAATGGCTTTTTTTGACACCGTTTTTATTTTTATTTTATGGTGCTTATCGGACGGGGTGAATCATGTGATATATTTATAGACCTGGCCATCACGAGCACGGCAATATGTCTATTTTATGTTATTTTTAATATTTTTAAAAAATTATTTTATTGTGGATTTATTTTTTATGTGAAACCTTTTTTTTATACAACACTTTCTTTTTAAATTTTTTAATTTTTTATTTTACACTTTGCGTCCCCCATAAGGTTATACAAGACCTCTGGGGGACATTTATCTTAATTATTTTTTTTCACTATTGATTTCTGCTGTAGCTGGGGCTGACATAGTAGCCCCAGTTATAAGGGAAATACACCGCTCAGAGACGCTGTACAGCGTAATGCAGCACTGTACAGCTTCAGTGCAGGGCTGACAGAGGTCTCTGGAAGACCCAACAGGTCCTGCACTCTCACAACCCCGGCGGTCATATGACCACAAGGTCGCTTCCTGATCTGTATACAGCGATCTAGAAGGCAGGGACACCTGCCTTCCTTCGGGGTTACCTTACTGTCATTGACAGCAGGCCCCCCGCTTGGCAGCTGCACGATTAGCGTGCAGTTGCCATCTCTGAATGGACATTTTAGAACATCCATTTTTAGAGATAAACAAAAGACCATAGGACGTTTATATCCTATGGGAGGTCAGGAAGTGGTTAACACTAATTCAGTATGTAAAGCTATGATACAGCAAAGACTATAGATCACTGGATATGGCCATTAGTGATGGACGAACATTGGGCAGAACGATTCGCGAACGGGAACGCGCAAATGCGATCAAATGTTCGTGAACCACAAGATCGCGGCGGGCCCCATTCTCTTTAATGGCAGGCGAACCTGAAAAAACTTCAGGTCAT
The DNA here is from genome assembly GCF_905171765.1 of Bufo bufo. Taxonomy (NCBI): domain Eukaryota; kingdom Metazoa; phylum Chordata; class Amphibia; order Anura; family Bufonidae; genus Bufo; species Bufo bufo. Next base: position 607,396,763 of record NC_053391.1, read on the forward strand.
TATTGCAACCACCAAATACTTACAAGAAGTGCATGAATCATCCCACAACATGGACAGTGACATACCAGAGGCGGATCAATGGAAAAAATTCCCACAAAAATATGTATTTTAATCAGGGGCCATTATTATGTGTCTTAACCCCTTTAGGCCATATTTCACCTTAAGGACCAGGCCATTTTTTGCAAATCTGACCAGTGTCACTTTAAGTGGTGATAACTTTAAAATGCTTTTACTTATCCAGGCCATTCTGAGATTGTTTTTCATCACATATTGTACTTCATGACACTGGTAAAATGAACTCAAAAAGATTAATTTTTATTTATAAAAAAATACCAAATTTACCAAACATTTTGAAAAAATTGCAAATTTCAAAGTTTCAATTTCTCTACTTCTATAAAACATAGTAGTACCTCCAAAAATAGTTATTACTTTACATTCCCCATATGTCTACTTCATGTTAGGATCATTTTGGGAATGACATTTTATTATTACGGAACGTTACAAGACTTAGAAGTTTAGAAGTAAATCTTTATATTTCTCAGAAATTTTCAAAATCCAACTTTTTAAGGACCAGTTCAGGTCTGAAGTCACTTTGTGAGGCTTACATAATAGAAACCACCCAAATATTACCCCATTCTAGAAACTACACCCCTCAAGGTATTCAAAACTGATTTTACAAACGTTGTTTACTCTTTAGGTGTTCCACAACAATTAATGGAAAATAGAGATACAATTTAAAAATTTCACTTTTTTGGCAGATTTTCCATTTTAATATTTTTTTTTCCAGTTACAATGCAAGGGTTAACAGCCAAACAAAACTAACTATTTATGGCCCTGATTCTGTAGTTTACAGAAGCACCCCATATGTTGTCGTTAACTGCTGTACGGCACACGGCAGGGCGCAGAAGGAAAGGAATGCCATACGGTTTTTGGAAGGCAGATTTTGCTGCACTGTTTTTTTTTACGCCATGTCCCATTTGAAGCCCCCCTGATGCACCCCTAGAGTAGAAACTCCATAAAAGTGACCCCATCTAAGAAACTACACCCCTCAAGGTATTCAAAAATGATTTTACAAACGTTGTTAACCCTTTAGGTGTGCCACAAGAATTAATGGAAAATAGAGATACAATTTCAAAATTTCACTTTTTGGGCAGATTTTCCATTTTAATATTTTTTTTCCAGTTACAAAGCAAGGGTTAACAGCAAAAACAAAACTCAATATTTATGTCCCTGATTGTGTAGTTTACAGAAACACCCCATATGTAGTTGTGAACTGCTGTACGGGCACATGGCAGGGCGCAGAAGGAAAGGAATGGTTTTTGGAAGGCAGATTTTGCTGGACTGTTTTTTTTGACACCATGTCCCATTTGAAGCCCCCCTGATGCACCACTAGAGTAGAAACTCCAAAAAAGTGACCCCATTTTAGAAACTACGGGATAGGGTGGAAGTTTTGTTGGTACTAGTTTAGGGTACATATGATTTTTGGTTGCTCTTTATTACACTTTTTGTGAGGCAAGGTAACAAGAAATAGCTGTTTACTGTTATGTAGTGCTGACATTGGCGCATCGCTAATGTCAGTCAGCTACATAACAGTATTTCTGGTGGTAGAAACCCTTTAACACCTCTATAGCAATAAAAACATATAAAAAGCAACTGTAATATATGAGCACTCTACTACACACCATAAAATAAAGGCAATGTTATACAATATAATACATAAAATGGAGACTAAGCTTAAATGAAATATCCAATAAAATGTCCAATATCACAAAGGATTAAGGTGAATTAGATATTATATATGCGATAATGGGGATCTTTTCGAATCAGTTTTTCGGTTTAGTAGTCAGCTTGAACTCTCTCGATTAAAACCAGTGGCGTCCCACGTTTTCGGATGGTATTAATCGATAAGAGGAAAAAATTTGATGAATAAATAATCACAAACTTTTACTTAACTTGTTCGTAGCCAGCACTATAGTGTACATGGAGTTTTCCACTGTGACGTATTGGATCTGAGTTCAGCGTCCCACGTGGTATGGCCTATTTGCTGCCTTCTGTTGATCGGTAATGTAACACAAGTCAAATCTTTATAGAGTGACGAACTTGAATTTTCGTACCACGTGTTCGTATTGTTCATACACAGATTTAATAGTTGACCCAGGCACTGTAATTATCGAGTCACACACATTCACATTCAATGGACCTTGTTTGGTTGCAGCAAGATTAGATGCTTGCCTGTTGCTCAATCCTGTGGGCGTTCCTCTCCAGGTGCTGTGTCTTTCGGGTCTGTTGGATTTTGATCCTGTTCCAAGAGCTGTAGATTATGATTATAATCCCACTATGCAAGTCCATAAATTGAGCACCAAACGCGTTTCGGAGTGTTGCCTTACTCCTTCCTCAGTGGTAATGCTTGCATAGAGTATTGACTGTCCAAAAAAAATTCATTCACCAGACAGAAAACATCAAGGGATTATGTGGCTGAAGGTATATTATACGGTCATTGGATATCAATTTTACTGCAGGCCAGTACAAATAAATGTCAAATACATACTGCATGTTTAAAAGAACCAGAAATATAAAATTGGATTAAAAACATGGCTAACGAAATCCCCCTTTTGAAAACAAAAACAAATGATAATAGTTGAAATTCGATAACACGTGGTCATCACAGGTGTTGAATTACTCCAAGGTCCTAAACATTAGGCATTCAACGAACAGAAAAGGCCTTTTATGCCGCTGTATTTACATAAGACAAGGACCATTATTTGTTCTGGGTGGTGGCGGATATGTGTGGGTTGGCATGAGGAAATTCAATTAAACGTGGTCGTCACAGATGTGGAATTCCTCCGAGATCCATGCCTCATTCATTTTTAGAAATGTGACACTGTGTGCCAGAGATACATTCCCTTGCCGCTAAACATGGCCATATAGCTCTGGGATGCCCTTCTGGGAGAAATATTTCCTTCTGGGGACCTTCCATTGCGGTGTGCCAATGGCCACAAATTTTCTAAAGGCCTCCGAGTCCATCAGTTTATATGGCAGTAGTTGGTGGGCTAGCAGCTCCGACGAGCCGGTGGTCAGCCGTTGGGCAAGACGGTTATCCGGCGTCATCAACTTTTTACGTTTGAACATTTGGGCCGAGGGAAGCCGGCCTTTTGCCATATGAACTCGACAACGGCACGGTGGAAGGTGGAGTGGAGGACAAATGGGAGGAGAGAGGAGAAGGAGAAAAGTCAGGATGTGGAGCGCCGGTAGTGTGGCTTTCTGGGTTCTGACGGTGTTGATCCCACTGGGCTCGGTGATAGGAGGCCAGGTGCCTTCTTAAGGTGGTCGTCCCTAGGTGAGTGTTTGGCTTACCGTGGATTATGCATTGACAGCACAGGCTGCAGATGGCAACACTATTGTCAGCAGCTGACATGTTAAAAAAAGCCCACAGTGCGGAGCCATGTGCCAGCGTCCTAGGAGCGCCAGATGTGACCGTGCATGGTGGATGGCTCGCTCCAGATACATTTGCAGTCTGCTTTCGCCTCCTGTGCACTGTATGTTCTGCCTGCTTCTCCTCCTTCTCCTCCCTATCTGATGCTCTGTTTCTCCCTCTGAACTCCCCTCCTCTTCGTCTCTTGTGGGCACCCACGTGATGTCCATCGACACGTCATCATCGTCACCTTCACCACCACTGACATTAAAGATCTCGGAGTAGGCAGTAACAACGGCGACCACCATCCTTGGGCTGATCTGGGTACTGTCGTCAGACCGCTGGGTGGCTGCCGTTGCTATCTCCTCTTCCTGATCTGATGAGAATGGCTGCGCATTGGTAAGGTCTGGTAATGGATAGGAAAATAATTCCTCTTAATCGAGTGGAGGGGCTATGGTGGAGGTGGTGTCTTTTGGAGTGCACACAGCAGAGAGTGAGGAGGGTGCTGATACAGAGGATGAGGAGGGTGCAGAAGCGGAAGGCTGAGTGAGCCACTCAACCAACTCTGGTGCATCCTTTGATGTAATCGCACACACCTTCTCCAACTTCCCACTTAGGCTCCGGCCTGGTGCACCTGCCCGACCCCTACTACTCCCGCTGAATGGCCTGCATCTTCCGTTGCCTGTCATTTTCAAAATGACCCTGTGACAAAGTCCCTATAGAAGAGCAGTATTTGTGGAAGCAGGTATATAGAACCCATTGATGAGTATTTCCTGGAAGCAGTTATATCAAACCTCTTAATCTGTTTATTTTGGGTCAACAGGTATATCACACCAGTTGCCATTAGTTATTCCAATTGCATTTGTCCCGCTGTATAGCTGCGGTATCTCAGCAGAACTGCACACAAATGCTGCACAATACAAATGCACTATATAGAAAGTATATTATAGGTAAATCACACCCCTGCCTCAATCAGATTTTTTTTGGGGCAACTGGTATATCACTCCAGTTGCAATTAGTTGTTGCAATAGCATTTGTCCCTCTGTATAGCTGCAGTATCTCAGCAGAACCGTTCACAAATGCTGCACAATACAAATGCACAATATAGAAAGTATTTTATAGGTATATCACTGTAACGGAACGCCTGGCACCCCGACTGGGTACCCCTCTTCCTTCAGAGACCGATGCAGGAACAAGGAACAGGAACACCTCTTACAAGAGCTAGGGATTATAGCCAGGGGAGTATACAGCGTATAGCAATCCCCACACACATGAGACGAGGCTCAATGTGGAAGATAAAACAGGAACTCTTTAATGACCACCCAAGCATTGCCTTTTATACACATTTTCCAACCAGGTCACCACCCACGTGGACCTTGTTGGGAGCTGAGGACATAAACATATCAGCCAATCATTTACAGTTTTACAGTTTAAACACAAAAACTATACATTCAACAAACACAATGGCATTGCCTGTGATGCAATCAGTAACAAAATAGGCATTGTCTGTGACGCAATTAACAACACAATGGCATTGCCTGTGACATATTTAACAAACACAATGGACTCTGCCTGTGATACATTCAACAAACACAATGGACTTAATTACTCACAGGCATAAAATACACATTTTTTTTATCCCCATGAAAGTCATATCCCCTGATAGCCTCGATCTGGGTGAACAACCTATCCAAAAATCACCCAGATTGATTCAGGGGTTCAGGAATTTCCTGGAAGTCTTATTTTTGCCCCACCGTGCACATGGTCACATGCCCCAAATAGTTCCAGTAAAAAGTCCAAGGGGCAGAAACAGAGCCTTTAAAATCCAATATGCCCAAATAGTGTCACAGGGGCCATAGTAAATAGGGCAAGAGTCTGGCAAGCAGGCCTCTCCAACTCCCAGTGATGAAGGTGCTTTCATCACAATCACACCCCTGCCTCAATCAGTTTTTTTGGGGGGCTACTGCTATATCACACAAGTTGCAATTAGTTGTTCGAATAGCGTTTGTCCCTCTGTATAGCTGCGGTATCTCAGCAGAACTGCACACAAATGCTGCACAATACAAATGCATTATATAGAAAGTATATTATAGCTATATCACACCCCTGCCTCAATCAGTTTTTTTGGGGGGCAACTGGTATATCACACCAGTTGCAAATAGTTGTTCCAATAGCGTTTCTCCCTCTGTATAGCTGCGGTATCTCAGCAGAACCGCACACAACTGCTGCACAATACAAATGTGCTATAATATACTTTCTATGTTAGAAAGTATATTATAAGTATATCACACCCCTCAGTATGTCACACCTATCGATAGCACACCTATACCAATCCTTAAAAGGACTTTTGTGGCCCTATTAGCTATCGTTTGGTGTCTCTAACAGTCTGTCTCTGCTCCACACAGCAACTTCTCCCTACACTGGCAAAAGACTGAGTGTAAAATGGCGACCAGATCGGGTTTATTTATAGGGTGGAGGTGTGTCCATGTGCTGAAACATCTCAATTGGCTGTCCTGTCCCACCTGATGGATGGGTCAAAGTTCGGCACAATGCAAAAGAATATGGCGCCGGCGAACATCGCCATATGTTCGCATGTTCGGCGAACCGCTAGCGAGCAAAGTTCGCCGCGAAACGACTGCCGGGAGAACCGCAAGGCCATCTCTATTGGACATTACAATTCCTTAGTATTCAAGGAAGAGACCTATAGATATCTCCCTTGAATGCTAGATAGCACGCACGCACTACAAGGTCAGATGAGTGAATTTATTTTACATTAGTATATTTATCTTTACAACTGCTGCCTAGTAAATTTACTTAATGGAACCCGGATAAGCTCCAAAAAAAAATGTATATTGTTTTTAACTATCCTTCACGGAAAATATTTCATTATAGTACAATTAGTCAAGATTGGTTCACATCTGAAAGGCAGAGCTAAATTAATGCATAAACTCAGTGGAAGCGATAATTTACACTTTATATTATTCATTATTGTAGTTAAGTTATTTATAAGAATTAACATACTCCACATAGCATTAACGTGGGAGTTATTAAAGAAATGACTTACTGTATGGCCAGATCAAACACATGTTTCACTACAAGATTTTACATCCCAGCAATAAAGCATCTCATATTTTATTTTTATGTGGAGTATATAAATGATGCATGCAGAGGTAAATATTAGGAGGATTTACAGAAATGCTGAAATGCCTGATTAACACTTCGATTGCCAGAATTTATCAATTTTACATGGCAGATGTATGTATTTAGCAGTTGTATAGTGAAACTCAAAGTGGATAATAAATTTGCCCATAGGCATTGGTTCAAATATTTTAAGATAGGTTTATTTTGTGCCTGAACCATGTTTAGTTTGCACCAAATATATGGTTTGGATTGTGAAATGTGTTTTGGTCCGTCACAATTGGTGGCAAGCAGTGGGATTTGCTTCCTCCCTATGGAGGAGTCCAAACCCCCCCGGGATTTATTTCTCAGCTGGCTGAGGAGAATGGACTCAATCAGCCATGACCATGGCAGTGGAGTACTCCAAATTGTTGTGGATCATCTGTCCAAAGGTAGAAAAGGGTCTGTCTATGGAAGACTACTTTGCCCTTAGGCAGATGGCACGGACAGCTCTATGGAATATTACCAAGGCACACCAGAGCCGGTTTCATCCATTTCCAGAAGAAAGGGTCCGGGATCAGACGGGCCTGCAAATTGGAATCCTGGGAGAGCAGCCTCAGGAGCATTGGGTGGCTGATTTGCACAAGTTGGTTCAGCGAGAGGTAAAGTATCGTGCCCTGCGTTGGTATGCAGAACAAACACAGACAGGATTTACAGCTGACTATCCAGAGGGCTACAACTTTGATGACCCTGGACTGTTGTGGGACACCTTGGGGGATATGTTTGAGGTTGGGGATGAGGGGGACTCTGCCCTGGAGGACCTTTTTGCATACCAGGAAGGCTTGCTTAATTTGGAGACAGTTTTAGAGCTGAGAGCTGATTTGGAGTACGTGGTAAAACAAGAATGGCTACTGATAAAGGCATACAAGGAGCTGCTAGGATGCATCCAGCAGAGTGTCTCAGACCCACTGATTCCCCAGGCGAGGCACTGACAACAGGGCAGAGTGCCACAAGCCTCTACCCAGCACCTGGTACAGCCCTGGGGTTCAAGGATGAGGAGACAGACGGCTCTCTGCCCAGCAGCCTGATGAGTTCCGGGGAGAAGAGGTAGCCGACCTCTCTCCCCAATGGCAGATGGAGTTCCCGAGAGAGAGAGTAGCTGACCTCTCTCCCCAACTGAAGATGGAGACCCAGGGAGAAGAGGTAGCTGACCTCTCCCCCAGCGGCAGATGGAGACCCAGGGAGAAGAGGTAGCTGACCTCTCTCCCCAGCGGCAGATGGGAACCCAGGGAGAAGAGGTAGCTGACCTCTCTCCCCAGCGGCAGAGGGCATTCCAGAGAAAAGAGGTAGCCAACTTCTCTCCCCAACGGCAGTGTGTTTACCCAGAAGATGAAGTGGGTGGCATCACTCTTCTGCAGCAGAGTCAAGCGGACTGGTTACAAGAGGTTTTGGATTTATCTTGTCTGAATAACACAGGTCCAGACCAGTTGGGGGTCTGGTACCTGGTTAGTCTACTGTTTGGAGGGGAGAAATGTGACGGACTGAAACATCACTGGGGCTGCTGGAGAAGCCTGAGGGCTAGCCTCCTTCCTACGGACTATGGACCCAGAACTATGCAGACCCCCCTCAGCCCTCTTGGGGTTAGAAGGAACTATTAACCCTGATTTATGTGGGGAGTTATAGGCCATATCTGTGGTGGTGATGGAAAGATGCAACACAATGCTCCACAAAAGTCCCTATTTGCAACAAAATGCACCATAAGGCTTTATACTATCAGAATGTTATACCACTTTTTATAACTCCTTGGAGCTGATATAGTTTTTGTCCAAAAAATGTGCACCACAAACTTTGGAAGACTGCGACAAAACAAGGCACAAAGTAGGCGCACACGAAAATCTGGCACAAAAGTTGTCTAAAAAAATGTTCAGCATAAATAAAAAGTAATTATGGTACCTATACTTCATATACTTTGTGCAGCAAGCATGTGCCACAAATTCTGGCATAAATCAAGACAAATATTTGTCTTTATAGACTTTTTTTTTATTTGAAAAGACTAGTCAATTATGGCAAAAAAGCTCCCACCAAAAGCCACAAAGATACTCTCTTCAGTCCCTAAGATTCCTCGTGGACTGAGGGTAAATTTAAGACCTACTTTCTTTTGTGATAGTGTTACTTTCTTTTGTGATAGTGTCGAATATTGCACACAGTTTGCCAATATTTTGAACAAGTGTTCACATGACTTAATGATTCTTACTATTGAACATCTCACCAAAGCGATTAATGATACTAAAGAGCAGATTGTAGTGATCGAGCTTTAATTACAGGATATACTGGTATCATAAGACTTTGTCAATTTGAAAACTAAAGTTGAAAAAAATCTGCTCTGACCTTAAGAAAAACATTGAAACAACCAAACGTTAAGAAATTTGCCAGAGACTCAGAGGATTATCATACTAATAAGATCTATAGATGGCAAGATTCCTTGGGTACCGCAACACCATTATTCAGACGCCAAATGTGGCATGCAGATTCTCAATCTTCAGGCTCTGGGAGCGACTACAGTTCAACTAGAAGACAACCCTCTTTTTTGGCCAAAAAAACGCAGCCTAAAAAAACCACCAGAGGGGCAGGATGCCATTATAGGCGATCTAAATGCATCGAGGATCACCAGATCTCAGGTGTAGCAGAACCACTTGTTTTTAATATTTCTTCCAAGAATCTGAATCCCACACAATTAGAAGTTCTACAGAAAGGACTTTCTTTTAGTCCTACCGGACATTTTGATACATTTGAATTTGATATGGATTGCCAACGTTTTTTTCGTACTATCCGTTTGAAGGCAGATTTTGGTACTACTGATGTGGTGTCTCCCCGGGTGATTACGTCTGATAGTGATAAATTAATGTTACAACGGTTTGATTTAAAACTTAGAAGTAAATATCAGCCTCCCAAGTCGTATCGCCCTGTAGAGACATTCATATGATTAGTTCAGAGGGATGTGGCACAACTCTTGCATGATCAAACACATGGTAAAATGCATATTTCCCATAATTTATTTCCTTCTGAAAAAGATGCCTTACATTCTATGTTGGATGATGATTCGGCTATTTTTAAACCTGCTGATAAGGGGGGTGCATTGGTCTTGATGGATAAAGATTATTATATATCTGAGATTTTTACACAGTTGTCTGATAGGGACACATATCATCCACTTGATAGAGACCCTGTATATGCGATTAAACAGAAACTTACTGATGTGGTTATGGAATTTAAGGATAGGGGTGTACTGGATGACAAGTTGTGTCAATTTCTCATTAATCAACATCCTGTTACTCCGATATTATATACTCTTCCGAAAATCCACAAGTCCATGACACACACCACTGGTCGCCCTACTGTTGCGTCCAAGGATTCTATCCTAGCTGTGTTGCTTGAAAAGGTTCTAACTCCATTGATAAAGGATACACCATACTTTTTGCTAGATACAAATCACTTCTTAAAGAGGACCTTTCACCGATCCTGACATTGTGAACTAAGTATCATGACATATACAGCGGCGCCTGGGGATCTCACTGCACTTACTATTATCCCTGGGCGCCGCTCCATTCTCCCGTTATGTCCTCCGGTATGTTCGGGGACATGGTTATAGTAGGCGGAGACTTAGGGGACTTGGTTATAGTAGGCGGAGTCTGCCCTTATTCTGCTGGGCGTCTCCTTCTTCTAGGCTGTAGCGCTGGCCAATCGCAGCGCAGAGCTCACAGCCTGGGAGGTTTTTTTCTCCCAGGCTGAGAGCTCTGCGATGCGATTGGCCAGCGCTACAACCTAGGAGAAGGAGACGCCCAGCAGAACAAGGGCAGACTCCGCCTTCTATAACCAAGTCCCCGAACATACCGGAGGACATAGCGGGAGAACGGAGCGGCGCCCAGGGATAATAGTAAGTGCAGTGAGATCCCCGGGCGCCGCTGTACATGTCATGTTACTTAGTTCACAATGTCAGGATCGGTGAAAGGTCCTCTTTAAGGGATATCAAGACATTGTCCATATGTAAAGATGATTTACTGGTAACTCTAGATGTGTGCAGTTTATATACTTCAATAAAGCACACTAAGGGTCTCTCTGCCACTGAATGGATTTTACAATTCTCCCCTTACATACCACTAGAGAAGGAATTTTTTCTGCAACTCCTGAAACTGGTTTTGCATAAAAATTATTTCCTTTTTCAGGACACATTTTTTCAGCAGAAAAAGCAGCCGCTTCCCCTGCTTCCCCTATAGTTACGGCCCTGAACGTGTGTATAAATTAGTGAGTGACAACATCGTTAAAGAAATGCGGTTTGATTACATGACAAGAACATTTTCATCCAGAGGTTATCCTGCACCCTTATTGAAAAAAGAATGTGACAAGATCCAGGTTCTTGAAACAAAAAGGCAGATAGAGAAAAAAAACTTGTATTCCATTCCTAATTAAATACCACTCTTGGATGAATGCGTTCTGTCATGTTGTGAACAAACATTGGGATATTTTACAGAGAGCATATCCGACCATCATGGAGTTTCAGGAACAACCAATGGTTTGTTATAAGAGATCTAAAAATATTAGGGATATCATTGTAAAGGCTGATATTGGGAGTAACATAGAATTACCACGTCAGATGTTGTTATCCACACCAAAGAAAGGTACATATTAGTGATGATCGAGCATGCTCGGCGGAGTATCGGTTCGGCTCGAGCATCGCTATGCTTGGCAGATCCGAGCGCTCGGCCGAGTACCACATGTGCTCGAGCGCCATGCTCGAGTCTCCTCCCCGGACGTTTGGCGCCTTCTAAGCAGCCAATAAACATGCTAGTAAGTATTGCCATCACTGTGATGCCATTAGACATGTTTTTTACTGGCATTACAGTGATTGGATGGCCGGAACACGTCATCGGGTGCTATGTAGCACCCGGTCACGCGGGTTCGGCTCATTGCGAGTCAGGGAGAGCTGCTGTTAGGAAGGGACAGAGCGAGTGTAGAGCGAATCTGATCTCAAACCTTTCAGAGACCCAAAAGTCCTTTTAAGGACTATTGTTAGAGGTGGTAGCAAAATTTATTTTGGGGGAATTATTTTTTTGTGTCAGGGCGACCGTTAGTGACATTCATTTTCTGCATTCTACAAACTCTGCTTGCTGTGACCAGTGAGAAGCAAATCAGCACTGATATCTAGGCCGTGTGTGACGCCTATATTTAATCCAAATAGCAGTTACACAGTCAGTTTCTGTATTATACAAACTCTGCTTGCTGTGACCAGTGAGAAGCAAATCAGCACTGATATCTAGGCCGTGTATGACGCCTATATTTAATCCAAATTGCAGTTACAGTCAGTTTCTGTATTATACAAACTCTGCTTGCTGCGACCAGTGAGAAGCAAATCTACACTTATTTCTAGACAGTGTGTGACGCCTATATTTAATCCAAATAGCAGTTAGGCCTCCTGCACACGACCGTTTTTTTTCACCGTTTACTGTCCGTTTTTTGTGTTCCGTATACGTTCCGTATACGGTCCGTATACGGAACCATTTATTTTAATGGTTCCGCAAAAAAAACGCAATGTACTCCATATGCATTCCGTTTCCGTATTTCCGTTTTTCCGTTCCGTTTAAAGATAGAACATGTCCTATTATTGCCCGCAAATCACGTTCCGTGGCTCCATTCAAGTCAATGGCTCCGCAAAAAAACGGAACACATACGGAAATGCATCCGTATGTCTTCCGTTTCCGTTCCGTTTTTTTGCTGAACCATCTATCGAAAATGTTATGCCCAGCCCAAATTTATCTATGTAATTACTGTATACTGTATATGCCATACGGAAAAACGGAACAGAAACGGAAACACAACAGAAACAAAAAAACGGAACAACGGATCCATGAAAAACGGACCGCAAAACACAGAAAAAGCCATACGGTCGTGTGCAATAGGCTTTACAGTCAGTTTATGTATTATACAAACTCTGCTTGCTGTGACCAGTGAGAAGCAAATCTACAGGTATTTCGAAACAGTGTGTGATGCCTATATTTAATCCAAATAGCAGTTACAGTCAGTTTCTGTACTGTTCAAACTCTGCTTGCTGTGACCAGTGAGAAGCAAATCAGCACTGATATCTAGGCCGTGTGTGATGCCTATATTTAATCCAAATATCAGTTACAGTCAGGTTCTGTATTATTCAAACTCTGCTTGCTGTGACCAGTGAGAAGCAAATCAGCACTGATATCTAGGCCGTGTGTGACGCCTATATTTAATCCAAATAGCAGTTACAGTCAGTTTCTGTATTATTCAAACTCTGCTTGCTGTGACCAGTGAGAAGCAAATATACATTTATTTCTAGACAGTGTGTGAGGCCTATATTTAATCCAAATATCAGTGACATCCAGTGTCAATATAAAGAAGGCGAGTATTAAGTGGACGTGATTCTGACGGTTCACGCAGAGGCCGTGGCTCAGGGCGCGTTGCAACTGTGCCTGCTGCCAGAGCACAAGGAAAACAGTCATCCACGATACCTAGCTTCATGTCCCAGTTTGCAGGGCGTCGCAAGACAACACTCTTGAAGTCAGACCAGTGCGACCAGGTGGTCGGTTGGATTGAAGCAGATAATGCTTCCACTGGGTTAAGCACCACCCTGTCTTCCACCAAGTCCAGTCTCAGTAGCCAACAGTCTGGTCAACATTTGACAGGGGGGTGATCAATGACAGGGGGGTGATCAGGGAGTCTATATGGGGTGATCACCCCCCTGTAAGGCTCCATTCAGAGGTCCACGGATCCATGGATCGGATCCGCAAAACCCATACGGACGTCTGAATGGAGCCTTACAGGGGGGTGATCAATGACAGGGGGGTGATCAATGACAGGGGGGTGATCAGGGAGTCTATATGGGGTGATCACCACCCTGTCATTGATCACCCCCCTGTCATTAATCACCCCCTTGTAAGGCTCCATTCAGAGGTCCGTATGTGTTTTGCGGATCCACGGATCGGATCCGCAAAACACATATGGAAGTCTGAATGGAGCCTTACAGGGGGGTGATCAATGACAGGGGGGTGATCAATGACAGGGGGGTGATCAAGGAGTCTATATGGGGTGATCACCCCCCTGTAAGGCTCCATTCAGAGGTCTGTATGTGTTTTGCGGATCCACGGATCGGATCCGCAAAACACATACGGAAGTCTGAATGGAGCCTTACAGGGGGGTGATCAATGACAGGAGGGTGATCAATGACAGGGGGGGGGATCAGGGAGTCTATATAGGGTGATCACCCTCCTGTCATTGATCACCCCCCTGTAAGGCTCCATTCAGACTTCCGTATGTGTTTTGCAGATCCGATCCATGGATCCGTGGATCCGCAAAACACATACGGACCTCTGAATGGAGCCAGCCTTACAGGGGGGTGATCAATGACAGGGGGGTGATCAGGGAGTCTATATGGGCTATATGTCATTGATCACCCCCCTGTAAGGCTCCATTCAGACGTCCGTATGTGTTTTGCAGATCCGATCCATGGATCTGTGGATCCGCAAAACACATACGGACCTCTGAATGGAGCCAGCCTTACAGGGGGGTGATCAATGACAGGGGGGTGATCAGGGAGTCTAATATGGGGTGATCAAGGGTTAATAAGGGGTTAATAAGTGTCAGGGGGGGATGTAGTGTAGTGGTGTTTGGTGGTACTTATTACAGAGCTGCCTGTGTCCTCTGGTGGTCGATCCAAGCAAAAGGGACCACCAGAGGACCAGGTAGCAGGTATATTAGACGCTGTTATCAAAACAGCGTCTAATATACCTTTTAGGGGTTAAAAAAAATCGTATCTACAGCCTGCCAGCGAACGATCGCTGCTGGCAGGCTGCAGATCCACTCGCTTACCTTCGGTTCCTGTGAACGTGTGCGCCTGTGTGCGCGCGTTCACAGGAAATCTCGCCTCTCTTGAGAGGACGCGTATATGCGTCCACCCAGAATAACAGGGTCGCCGCCAGGACGCAATCGTCCGTACGGCGGTCCTGAGCTGGTTAATATATACAGCTTTCATATTCTGTTACCAAAAAAAACACTTTTTTGGCAATATACAACATCTGGATTAGTCAGTGTGCAATTTAAGCTAGAAATACACCTATCATTTTCTGGGGTTTTAAAAACACACTTTTTTGCCTAAAAACTGTATTTTCCTGATCTGCAAGTGTTAAATTCAAGTTTAATATATACAGCTTTCATATTCTGTATCCAAAAAACACTTTTTTGGCAATATGCAACATCTGGATTAGTCAGTGTGCAATTTAAGCTAGAAATACACCCATCATTTTCTGGGGTTTTAAAAACACACTTTTTTGCCAAAAACCACTATTTTCCTGATCGGCAAGTGTTAAATTCAAGTTTCATTATATACAGCTTTCATATTCTGTTACCATATAATCACTTTTTTGGAATATACAACATCTGGATTAGTCAGTGTGCAATTTAAGCTAGAAATACACCCATCATTTTCTGGGGTTTTAAAAACACATTTTTTTGCCCAAAAAACACTATTTTCAGGCCTTGCAGCATCAGCACGTGTGAAATTACAGGCTTATATACTGCGGTCAAGTTCAGTTGTTAAACAAACACTCGTTTGGGCAAAAAATTTTTAGTTGGCAGCCTTTGATGCAGATGTCATTGTCAGATTTGAAATACCGCCATTTGGTGCAACAATATTTAATTCAGGCCTATAGTGGTTCAGGCCGTGTGAGATACACCCTTTACATACACTGCGTGCAGAATTATTAGGCAAATGAGTATTTTGACCACATCATCCTCTTTATGCATGTTGTCTTACTCCAAGCTGTATAGGCTCGAAAGCCTACTACCAATTAAGCATATTAGGTGATGTGCATCTCTGTAATGAGAAGGGGTGTGGTCTAATGACATCAACACCCTATATTAGGTGTGCATAATTATTAGGCAAAATGGGTCAAAAGAAGGACTTGACAGGCTCAGAAAAGTCAAAAATAGTGAGATATCTTGCAGAGGGATGCAGCACTCTTAAAATTGCAAAGCTTCTGAAGCGTGATCATCGAACAATCAAGCGTTTCATTCAAAATAGTCAACAGGGTCGCAAGAAGCGTGTGGAAAAACCAAGGCGCAAAATAACTGCCCATGAACTGAGAAAAGTCAAGCGTGCAGCTGCCAAGATGCCACTTGCCACCAGTTTGGCCATATTTCAGAGCTGCAACATCACTGGAGTGCCCAAAAGCACAAGGTGTGCAATACTCAGAGACATTGCCAAGGTAAGAAAGGCTGAAAGACGACCATCACTGAACAAGACACACAAGCTGAAACGTCAAGACTGGGCCAAGAAATATCTCAAGACTGATTTTTCTAAGGTTTTATGGACTGATGAAATGAGAGTGAGTCTTGATGGGCCAGATGGATGGGCCCGTGGCTGGATTGGTAAAGGGCAGAGAGCTCCAGTCAGACTCAGACGCCAGCAAGGTGGAGGTGGAGTACTGGTTTGGGCTGGTATCATCAAAGATGAGCTTGTGGGGCCTTTTCGGGTTGAGGATGGAGTCAAGCTCAACTCCCAGTCCTACTGCCAGTTTCTGGAAGACACCTTCTTCAAGCAGTGGTACAGGAAGAAGTCTGCATCCTTCAAGAAAAACATGATTTTCATGCAGGACAATGCTCCATCACACGCGTCCAAGTACTCCACAGCGTGGCTGGCAAGAAAGGGTATAAAAGAAGAAAATCGAATGACATGGCCTCCTTGTTCATCTGATCTGAACCCCATTGAGAACCTGTGGTCCATCATCAAATGTGAGATTTACAAGGAGGGAAAACAGTACACCTCTCTGAACAGTGTCTGGGAGGCTGTGGTTGCTGCTGCACGCAATGTTGATGGTGAACAGATCAAAACACTGACAGAATCCATGGATGGCAGGCTTTTGAGTGTCCTTGCAAAGAAAGGTGGCTATATTGGTCACTGATTTGTTTTTGTTTTGTTTTTGAATGTCAGAAATGTATATTTGTGAATGTTGAGATGTTATATTGGTTTCACTGGTAAAAATAAATAACTGAAATGGGTATATATTTGTTTTTTGTTAAGTTGCCTAATAATTATGCACAGTAATAGTCACCTGCACACACAGATATCCCCCTAAAATAGCTAAAACTAAAAACAAACTAGAAACTACTTCCAAAAATATTCAGCTTTGATATTAATGAGTTTTTTGGGTTAATTGAGAACATGGTTGTTGTTCAATAATAAAATTAATCCTCAAAAATACAACTTGCCTAATAATTCTGCACTCCCTGTACAGAGTTCTGATTCAGGCATTTGAAATACAGCCATTTTGGCAAATAAATCTTTAATTCACACCTACAGTGGGTCAGGCCATGTGAGATACACCCTGTATATACAGGGCTTATATTCTTTCATTAATGAAACACCCTTTTTGGGGCAAAATACACAATATTTCAGGCCTTGCAGCATAAGCACGTTTGAAATTCCTGGGTTATATACTGCTGCCATATTGAGTTATTAAACAAACACCCGTTTGGGCAAAAAAAGTTTATTTGGCAGCCTTTGCTGCATATGCCATTGTGAGATACACCCTTAATACATTTGGGTTAGATTCAGAGATTTGAAATACCGCCATTTGGTGCAACAATATTTAATTCAGGCCTACAGTGGTTCAGGCCGTGTGACCCCTTTACATACAGGGGTTTGCTTCAGGAATTTAAAATACAGCCATTTTGGGCAAAGAAATCCTTAATTCAGGCCTACAGTGGTTCAGACCGTGTGAGATACACCCTTTACATACAGGGGTTTGATTCAGGCATTTGAAATACAGCCATTTTGGACAAAGAAATCTTTAATTGAGGCCTAGTCTGGTTCAGGCCGTGTGAGATACACCCTTTACATACTGTTGTTCTATTCTACTATTAATTAAACACCCATTTAGGGCAAAATCCTAAATTCGAGAAATATGAGGAGAGCGTCAAATAAGGGACGTGGCCCAGGCCGTGGTGCTGCTGGTGGAGCTCCTGTTGCAGGGAGAGGACGTGGTCGATCTGTGCCAGCTACACGCAAAAGCGAAACCCCTTCCTCAGGTGCGAGTAGGCGACAGAACCTGCAGCAGTATTTGGTCGGGCCTAATGCGGCTCTACGAATGGTGAGGCCTGAACAAGTACAGGCGATAGTAGATTGGGTTGCTGACAGTGGATCCAGTTCCTTCACATTGTCTCCCACCCAGTCTCCTGCTGAAAGACCACAGTTGGCACCTGCAGCCGATGTCCATCAGTCTTTCACCTCACCCCCTTGCAAATCAGCTAAGCAGTCTGGGCCCCAAGTCATGCAGCAGTCTCTTCTGCTTTTTGATGACTCTGTTAGCAGGGTTTCCCAGGGCCATCCACCTAGCCCTGCCCCAGAAGTGGAAGAGATTGAGTGCACTGATGCCCAACCACTTATCTTTCAAGATGAGTACATGGGAGGACCATCGCAGCACGTCTCGGATGATGACGAAACACAGGTGCCAACTGCTGGGGCTTTCGAAAGTGTGCAGACAGACAAGGAAGGCAGGGGTGAAGACTGGGTGGAAGATGATGTGGAGGACGATGAGGTCCTCGACCCCACATGGAATCAAGGTCATGGAAGTGACCTATGTAGTTCGGAGGAAGAGGCGGTGGTCGCACAGAGCCACCAGCACAGCAGAAGAGGGAGCAGGGTGCAAAAGCGGAGCGGCCGTCCTCTAGACAGTACGCCTGCTACTGCCCACCGCAGCAAGGGACCAAGCACACCAAAGCCAGCTCCAAGGAGATCCCTGGCATGGCAATTCTTCAGACAATGTGCTGACCACAAGACACGAGTGGTTTGCAAGCTGTGCAATCAGAGCCTGAAGTGAGGCATAAACATTCTCAACCAGAGCACAACCTGCATGACCAGGCATTTAAGTGCAAAGCATGAGCTGCAGTGGAGTAGACACCTCAAAATCCAAGAAAGGTCTCTGGCTCCTCCTGCTTTCTCTTCTGCTGCAGTCGCGGCCTCTTCATCCACCTCTGGAGTGACAGTGCCACCTGCCACCCCGCAAACAGAGGAACTGCCAGTAACACCAACACCTGGGTCACCAAGCATCTCCACAATGTTGCACGGAAGCGTTCAGCTCTCCATCTCCCAAACGCTGGAGAGGAAGAGGAAGTACCCCCCTACCCACCCATGATACCTAGCCCTGAATGCCAGCATTTCTAAATTGCTTGCCTTTGAAATGCTGTCATTCCGTCTGGTGGAGACGGATAGTTTTAAAGGCCTTCTGGCGGTGGCTGTCCCACAGTACGTCGTGCCCAGCCGCCACTACTTTTCAAGACGAGCCATCCCTTCCTGCACAACCAAGTATGGGACAAAATCAGGTGTGCACTGCGCAACGCTATCTGTGGCAAGGTACACCTGACTACGGATACGTGGACCAGTAAGCACGGTCAGGGCCGTTATATCTCCATAACAGCACACTGGGTAAATGCAGTGGCAGGTGGGTCTGAGGCGGATAGCAGTTTGGCGCATGTCCTTCCACCACCGAGGATTGAAGGACGCTTCAGTTTGCCTCCTGTTGCTTACTCCTCCTACTCTGCTTCCTCATCCTCTACCAGCTCCTCATCCGGTCAGCGTAACACCTTCACCACCAACTTCAGCACAGCCAGGGGTAAACGACAGCAGGCAGTTTTAAATCTTATCTGTTTGCGGAACAAATCACACACCGCACAGGAGCTGTGGACGGGCCTTGAACAACAGACTGATGAGTGGTTTGTGCCAGTCAGCCTCAAGCCCGGCCTGTTGGTGTGCGATAATGGGCGTAATCTCGTAGAAGCTCTGGGACTAGCCGGTTTGACGCACATCCCTTGCCTGGCGCATGTGCTGAATTGGGGGGTGCAGAGATTACTTAAAGGGAACCTGTCACCGGGATTTTGGGTATAGAGCTGAGGACATGGGTTGCTAGATTGCCGCTAGCACATCCGCAATACCCAGTCCCCATAGCTCTCTGTGCTTTTATTGTGTAAAAAAAACGATTTGATACATATGCAAATTAACCTGAGATGAGTCAGAGCTTGAAAATATGACTCTTCTCTGGTCACACAAGTAAGATAGGACTCTTTTATGTTAATTTGCATATGTATCAAATCGTTTTCTTTACACAATAAAAGCACACAGAGCTATGGGGACTGGGTATTGCGGATGTGCTAGCGGCAATCTAGCAACCCATGTCCTCAGCTCTATACCCAAAATCCCGGTGACAGGTTCCCTTTAAAAATTACCCCGATATGTCAGAGCTGCTGCATAAAGTGCGGTCCGTATGTGCGCGCTTTCGGTGTTCTCACCCTGCTGCTGCTGGCCTGTCAGCCCTGCAGCGTAACTTCGGCCTTCCCGCTCACCGCCTCATATGCGACGTGCCCACCAGGTGGAACTCCACCTTGCACATGCTGGCCAGACTGTGTGAGCAGCAGCAGGCCATAGTGGAGTTTCAGCTGCAGCACGCACGGGTCAGTCGCTCAGCGGAACAGCACCACTTCACCACCAATGACTGGGCCTCCATGCGAGACCTGTGTTCCTTGTTGCGCTGTTTCGAGTACTCCACCAACATGGCCAGTGCCGATAACACCGTTCTCAGCGTTACTATCCCACTTCTATGCCCACGCTGGTAGACGCGCTGCTGGTGGCATTCCCACCTGACAGAGGGGGTACAGTGGAAGCACAAGGCAAAGGCAGAGGACGAGGAAGAGGTCGCCAACGCAGCTGGGGCACCGCCAGCACCTCAGAAGGCAGGGTTAGCATGGCCGAAATGTGGAAAAGCTTTGTCAGCACGCCACAACAACCAGCACCACCAGCTGATATGGAACGTCTTAGCAGGAGGCAGCATTTCACCAACATGGTGGAGCAGTATGTGTGCACACGCCTACACGTACTGAATGACGGGTCTGCCCCCTTCAACTTCTGGGTCTCCAAATTTGGCACAGCTAATGTGGACAAGCTCACGTTCATTAAAATGAACCAGGCATGGATCCCTCAGGACTTGTTCGTACCTTGTGCAGAATAGACATGTATACCGGCACTAAGCAGCCATTGTTATACTGCAGCGCAATTGCTCATTCTTATATTTTGGATATTTCACACTCTTTTAGAGTGTACCCTAATAAATAAAAAATATTAAAACCAAAAACCTGTGTTGGCTACCTCGTCCTCCTCCACCGCCGCTTCCACCTACACCGCTACGTCCACCGCCTCCTCAAACTCCTACTCCATATGGAACTCCACCTCATAAATCTATTTTTTTTTCTTTTATTTGTACGTATTTTATTTTATATCATTTCACTACTTTGTCAGTTCAATTTTCTGATGAATTTCAGCAATTTTTGGGTGTGATGTACCACTGCTATACCTAGTAGACAGGTTTAAAAAAATTGTCAGTTACATTTTTTGGTGAAATTCACAAATTTTTGGGTGTAATATACCCCTCCTCTACCTAGTTGACAGCTTAATAAATTTCAAAAAAATTTCTGTTACATTCTTGGGTTGAAAATTATACAATTTTAGACATTAATAAACACCTACTATGCATAGGTGACAGGGAATAAAATTGTATAAATTATTCAGTAATTAATGCGCACCACATCCTTTCATTCAATGCTTAAACTTTGAAAAGTTGTCACACTTTTATGCTTTAATAATTTCTCCCATATTTCAACTCTATAATTTCTAATTTGAAAAAATGAATCCTCCCTTGAATGTGGTCTCTCTTTCTCACGCTCCCTCTCTGGCCTGGAACCCTGATTCCCCGCCACCCTTGATCACCATGGTAGGCGCATAAAAGAACATCGAAAGTTGATAGAGCAGATATCAAATTGGATCGTGAACATCACGGGGACATGCGACATGGTGGGGCAGTAAGTGTGCACACGCCTACACAAACTGAGTGACAGGGGTCAGCCCCTGCAACTTCTGGGTCTCCAAATTGGGCACATGGCCTGAGCTTGCCCTTTACCCCTTGGAGGTGCTGGCCTGCCCTGCACCCAGTGTATTGTCTGAACGTGTTTTTAGCATGACTGGAGGGGGTTATCACAGGTTATTTCTCCATATGTTTTGGGGTGCACCCTAATTTTAAAAATAAAATTTAAAACCAAAAAGCAGTGTAGGCTACCTCCTCCTCCTCCTCTGCCGCTTCCACCTACACCGCCACATCCACTGCCTCCTACTCCATATGGACCTTGTCCTCCGAGATCAAGATTATTATTTTTTTTTTTTACCTATTTTATGTTATTTAAAGTCATTTCCCTATCAACATTTGTTTGCAGAGCACTTCCCATGCTCTTAACCACATGTTGATGCTATTTGCAGCCCTCTAGCCCTTTCCATGACATTTTTACAGCCATTTTTGTGCTCAAAAGTTCGGGTTCCCATTGACTTGGGGTTCGGGGTCAAGTTCGGGTACCAAACTTGAACTTTTTTCTCAAGTTCGGCCGAACCCGTCGAACCCGAACATCCAGGTGTCCACTCAACTCTATTCATTAGGCTTCAGAGCTAAAGTTTCAAACCGTCTCTTTCTTTGCTTTACTGTTTGTTTTTGTTTTTTTTGTTTTTTTAAAAGGGCCCACACTTTAATGTTAGCTCCCCTTTGCACTGGACTTTCACAGCTATACTTAGTCTAAATGAGTAGGCCACATTTAACAGGGAGCCCATTCATTGCACAGGCATCAACCAGTCTTCTGTTTTCCTACCAAAGGAGCCATTAAAGTATAGAATGAGTCAGAAAAGACCATAAGATTTACCATATGGAGGATGGGTGATAGCCCAGCAGCCCTGACCATTCTACTATATGTAGCCAAGATACTTCACATTGTGGTGATATGTACAGTAATCTGGGTTTGAACACTTTAACTACATTATAACAGTGCAGATAAGTCATAAAGGATATGATAAATGTTAACAAGTTTGTTGAATGTTTACACTAATAACATTCAGAATTATGATTGCAGTTCTGGGCGGTCATAAAGACATGATTAAACTCTAGAAATTTCAAAACTGTTGATAAAGGATTGTAGAAAGAAGTCAGAATTTACCTTGTGACTCTTAGAATGCTCATATAAGAGGAAGGTGGAAATAGCATATATATATATATATATATATATATATATATAAAATCATGCTAGCTAGCAAACAAAGAATATTTATTTAGCTACTGGCAGCAGTACAGGTGGTGCTTGTTATTGTTGGCCCATTGCCATATGCATGCTGGTGCACACGCAAGTTGTTAAGTTGGCACTGATATCCAAACAGCTTTAGTACATGGTGAAATCCAGTGAAGATGTTTAGCTCACTTCTCATCTTTTCAAAAGCTACAGTACCTTAAAATTCTATTGTAATACCCTGATGCTGCCTCACAACCCAGACTTAAAGCGTACCTGAGTTTTCAAAAAAAAAGTTTGAATAATGGCTGTGCTTCTTTGTAAAATCATAACTATGAAGCGACAGTTATGTTTGGTCTTCCTTAAAGTTTTTTTCATCCATTTTATTCCCTTTTTCATCTGCACAGCTTGACGCATTTCACTCAGAAGCAGGGGGTGTATCCCTTCTGCCAGCACTGTACTACTGTCACACTATTCACTTACTTATCATTGTGCTTGTTTTCACCCCTGGAGCTTATAGAACAGATAAAGAGGGATAAATCCCCATTCCTCTCAGCCGTCTTCTAAGTCTATGTTGCCAGGGATGGATCTTGCCTGACAACAGGCAGTGGACTGCCACTTATGCTGAAGTGAGACCCCTAGTGGCCATGATTTTACAGCTTTTTTCAGGTGGATACAGGCAAATTTTTTAAATTAAGTGATTTAGAAATTTGCTAGTTACACCATTCTCTATTAAATGAAATTAAATTGTGTGAAAGTACAGTGACTCTTTAAAGGAGTTGTCCAGGATTTTTATACTGATGGCCTATCCTCAGGATAAGCCATCAATATCAGATCGATGGGGGTCCGACACCCCGCACCTCCACCGATCAGCTGGTTCAAATTAGCTCTGACTGCACAGTTCCATCCATTATGTAGTGGACAGAGCTGGTAACTGAATTGCTTCTATCATTCACTTTCAATGGGAGCATTGCTGCATTTTCCAGCTGCATCTTTTACACAATGGATGGAGCTATGTAGTTCTGACACCAACTTCTGGCATCAAAACTACAATAAACCAGCTGATCGGAGATGGTGTAGGGTGTTGGATCCTGGGGATCACTATGTCGGGCCATCTCTTCTGTTCTTTAGGAGATTAAAGCATTGACCTTTGGGAGAATCCAAGCAATATACTGAGGATTTACATCGCAAAGACACTCTTTCTTTACTTCGAATGTGAACCTAGTCTTAGTCTCAGCAGCTGGGTTTTTCTTTCTTCTATTAATATTGTCTATTTGTGAAAGGATTTGAAACTATAGTGGCTCACCCTCCACTGGTCAAGGAACGGGTGCTGCAAAGCCCAAATGACTCACCCTGTCAGGAAATTTGGATATAATGTAATAGCAAGGGCTGAGCACTCACCACTTGGAAAATGGAAACCAATACTCCAGAATTTGTATTGCTACTTGGTGACTTAATAGTTAAAAACACAATATCTAAAAAATATATAGAAAAAAATAGATAATAGACAATATATATGTAATAAAAACTGTGAAAAATGGAACTATACACTGGTTAGTTCATCAGGACGGAAAATACTGTTGGGAAAAATCTTCATGCAATTGCATAAACAGAAGTTGTTAAAAATAGTTCCTAAACTATATAATCCTCAAGATGTATAGTTCATGAATCAACTAGATCATATCTCACAGTCACTCCTCACATATGCAGGTCCGAACATGTGCACTCTCAATGGTAAGTAGCAGCCGTTGAATAGCGGTACATATATAGTTTTATGTGTATAAAACACAGAGATTATGTATTACTATAGGCTCCCCAGAAATTGTATAGAGCTCAAATTAAGGCAAATGTAATTATATATATATAGCCTCATATGTCGAGGTAATGCAATGTTTATGCTGCAGTATTTGTGCTGCGCTCACTGTGGCGTCCCATGTGGCTGCAGCGTTAAGTTCGTGAGTACGTGTCCTGCAGTCTTCAGCCGCTTCAGCGCTGTGACTGTAATTTATCTCCGCAACTTTGCCATTTCAGTTCGACGCTGTCTCTATCTGGGTATTTTTCGGCCACTTCAGCCGCTTGTGTGTATCAGATCTATTTGGAGAGGTACCCACATCACAACAAAAAACGCAGCGCAATAGGTTTTTTCAGTTTTTTTTTATTGTTTTTAGTGTTCTGTTGAGGTATATTTGTGTTTTTTATATATTTTGACAGTGTATTTGGTGGGATCCCTGATCAAGTTCTCTATGGATAGTTTTGATTTTAGAGCTAGCTTTAAATGTAATACGTAGGAAGTTTTTGCATTAGACAAACAACCTATTGACTTAGGGTACTTTCACACTAGCCCGGCCTGGTGGTGTGCGATAATGGGCGAAATCTCGTTGCAGCTCTGGGACTAGCCGGTTTGACGCACATCCCTTGCCTGGCGCATGTGCTGAATTTGGTGGTGCAGAAATTCATTCACAACTACCCCGACATGTCAGAGCTGCTGTATAAAGTGCGGGCCGTCTGTGCGCGCTTCCGGCGTTCTCATCCTGCCACCGCTCGGCTGTCTGCTCTACAGCGTAACTTCGGCCTTCCCGCTCACTGCCTCATATGCGATGTGCCCACCAGGTGGAACTCCACCTTGCACATGCTGTAGAGACTGTGCGAGCAGCAGCAGGCCATAGTGGAGTTTCAGCTGCAGCCCGCACGGGTGAGTCGCACTGGGAACAGCACCACTTCACCACCAATGACTGGGCCTCCATGTGAGACCTGTGTGCCCTGTTGCGCTGTTTCGAGTACTCCACCAACATGGCCAGTGGCGATGACGCCGTTATCAGCGTTACAATACCACTTCTATGTCTCCTTGAGAAAACACTTAGGGCGTTGATGGAAGAGGATGCGGCTCAGGACGAGGAGGAGGAAGAGGTGTTATCTCTAACACTTTCAGGGCAGTCTTTTAGAAGTGGCTCAGAAAGAGGATTTTTGCAACAGCAGAGGCCAGGTACAAATTTGGCCAGCCAGGGCCCACTACTGGAGGACGAGGAGGATGAGGAGGAGGAGGAGGAGGAGGATGGGGATGAAGCATGTTCACAGCGGGGTGGCATCCAACGCAACTCGGGCCTATCACTAGTGCGTGGCTGGGGGGATACGGAGGATGCAGACGATACGCCTCCCACAGAGGACAGCTTGTCCCTACCTCTGGGCAGCCTGGCACACATGAGCGACTACATGCTGCAGTGCCTGCGCAACGACTGCAGAGTTGCCCACATGTTAACGTGTGCTGACTACTGGGTGGCCACCCTGCTGGATACCCGTTACAAAGACAATGTGCCGTCCTTAATTCCCTCACTGGAGCGTGATCGGAAGATGCGCGACTACAGGCTCACGCTGGTAGACGCGCTCCTGAGAGCATTCCCGACTGACGCCGGGGGACAAGTGGAAGCACAAGGCGAAGGCAGGGCAGGAGGAAGAGGTCGCCAACGCAGCTGTGTCAGCGCCAGCACCTTAGAAGGCAGGGTTAGCATGGCTGACATGTGGAAAAGCTTTGTCACCTCGTCACAACAACCGGCCCCAACTGCTGATATGGAGCGTGTTAGCAGGAGGCAGCATTTGAACAACATGGTGGAACAGTACCTGTGCACACGACTACACGTACTGACTGATGGTTCTGCCCCATTTAACTTCTGGGTCTCCAAATTGTCCACATGGCCAGAGCTTGCCCTGTATGCCTTGGAGGTGCTGGCCTGCCTTGCAGCCAGTCTACTCTCTGAACGTGTATTTAGCACGGCAGGAGGCGTCATGACAGACGCAGCCGCCTGTCCACAGCCAACGTGGACAAGCTCACGTTCAATAAAATGAACGAGGCTTGGATCCCACAAGACTTGTCTGTACCTTGTGCAGAATAGACATTTATACCACCATCAAACATACATTCTTGTACTCAAGTCAAGTGCAATGATTCTTTGTTTTCTTTTTAATTTATTTGTCCCAATATTTTGGGGGCTACCTACCCCAATAAATAAAAATAAAAAAAACATTGTTGGCTACCTGTTCCTCCTCCATTGCTGCCTCCACCTACAACACCACATTCACCGCCTCCTCAACCTCCGACTCCATATCCACCTCCTTCTCTGAGTTGCAGGTTAATAATTTGTAATTTTTAGTTATTTTATTTCATTTTAAGTTATTTCCCTATCCACATTTGTTTGCAGAGCAGTTGCCATGCTCTTAAGCACATTTTACTGACTTTTACATCCCTCTAGCCTTTTCAAGGACTATTTTAGAGCCATTTTAATGCAAAAAAGTGCCAATTTTAGTGCCCTAAATTGAAAAAATTCTTATTTTCAATTGTCGGGTGACATTTTACCATTTTTGGCGTATACAAACCCCTGCTATGCCTGGGTGACAGGGGCCTAAATCTCTCAAAATCCTCTGTTCTATTGCTGGGTGACATGAACCCCCTTTTGCCGTGAATGAACCCCTGCTCTGCATTGCTGACAGGGAACTAGATTTAGTGAAAACATCTGTTACTGATCGGAAGATGCGCGACTACAAGCGCACGCTGATGATGGCATTCCCACCTGACAGCGGGGGCACAGTGGAAGCACAAGGCGAAGGCAGAGGAGGAGGAAGAGGTCGCCAACGCAGCTGGGGCACCGCCAGCACCTGAGAAGGCAGGGTTAGCATGGCCCAAATGTGGAAAAGCTTTGTAAGCCTTGGAGGTGCTGACCTGCCCTGCAGCCAGTGTATAGTGTGAACGTTTGTTTAGCATGGCAGAGAGCATTATCACAGGCCGCTGCCAATGTGGACAAGCTTACGTTTATTAAAATGAACCAGGCATGGATCCCACAGGACTTGTCCGTACCTTTTGCAGAATAGACATTTATACCAGCCTCAACCATCCATTCTTGTACTCAAGTGCACTTATTCTTTGTTTTATTTTGTTATATGTCCCAATATTTTGCGGGATACCCCAATTTAAAAATAAAAAATAACACAAATCAGTGTTAGCTACCTATTCCTCCTTCACCGCCGCTTCCACCTACACCGCCACGTAAACCTACTCCGCCACATCCACCGCCTCCTTAACCTCCTACTCCTAGATCCAGATTGTTATTTTTAATTTTTCTGTATTTTATGTTATTTTAAGTCATTTCCCTATCCACATTTGTTTGCAGAACAGTTGTCAAACTCTTAAGCACTTTTTGATGCCTTTTGCAGCCCTCTAGCCCTTTCCAGGACTATTTTAGAGCCATTTTAGTGCCCAAAAGTTCGGGTCCCCATTGACTTCAATGGGGTTCGGGTTCGTGGTCAAGTTCAGGTCAAGTTAGGGTCCCGAACCCGAACTTTTTTTCAAGTTCGGCGTAACTCGTCGAACCCGAACATCCAGGTGTCCGCTGAACTCTAATTATAATGCATTTATCTGACCGATCAGGCATTTTTAAGACTGATCTGGATCCTGATCAGTCCTACAAATGTCATCAGTTGGTATACGTTTTTCCGGATCCGGCGGCAGTTCCGGCATGGAACTGCTTGCCGGATTACTCTGCCGCAAGTGTGAAAGTTGCCTTAGAGGGCATTTTTTTAGAGCTAAAAAAAAACATATGATTAAGGGGGTGAAAACCACCTGGGATGTAATTACATTGGATAGATATTAAGCAGAGGAAAAAAATCCCTGAAGGTTTAAGATGGCAACTACCCCTTAGTTCAGAAGATACAAATTATTTGGAAGAGTGGGAGAAATTAATAAATCCGTGTGGTTTTAATGCAATGTGTTTTATTATCAATAGAAGAAAGTATAAACATAAACATATTAATAAAGCGATAGATGAAATTCAAGAGAAGTTAGAACCTTTTAAGAAGTTAGATGATTATGCCGATATATCCAAATTATGCCAAAAAATGTGTTGAAAACAGAAGCAGATGTAAAAACAAAAGAACATAGGAAATATATTAAGATATCAGAAGATTATTGGCATAATAAGGTATATAAATGGAAATCTAAAGGAATGGCAGAGAAGGGTTCACATGATGAGGAATCAAAGAAAGAGGCACTGGTATTAAATAAGGAGAATATTCATACTCACAGTAAAACTTACAGGTTCCTCTTGAGCAGAGGTCCCAAGAACCTAGAGATAATTACCAACAAGCAACTAGACCACCTAGGTATGGCTATGATTTAAACTGCGTAATTCCTCTAGTTACCGCTATCCCCCTTACCAACAAAGGATGTATCCAACAGCGAGGTACAGATCGCATACGTATGGTATGCCAAATAATTAACAGCCAAGACGATCGCAATATTATAGTTATGAAAATTATAAATCTCAATATAATTATCTGCATTACTCACATGTACAGGAGAACCTGTCCGGGCCTATGAATAATGATAATAGGGCTTAAGATCATCACAAAATTTTCCCCATCAGAGAATAAAGGGGATCCAAAGAGAAAGAATAAAAGAAGCAGAGACACAGGCAGAAAAAATAACAACCCACCATAAAATAAATCTCACAGAGGATGTAGAGGAGGGAAGAAAAGAAAAGAACAGTCCCAGAAACAAGAAAGCAAAGGACAACTAAAGGGGATTTGTAATCTTAGTTCGTATATATTGAGTGAGAACAAAAATAAGATTCTAATGAAGGGGTTGAAATATGTGCCCATGAGACAGCTTAATAAATTTCAGACCTTTTTAGATATCCATCGGTTTATAAGAAAGCTTAATATAGTTAAATATTCAACCCTAGAATAAGCAACATAGACGTAGGTATTGGAGGGATTATACATACCAATTTCCGGGATAAATCCAATTTTTTCCCGCAGCCTAAATATTACGAATGTATTGAAGCCTTCAAAAGGGGACTTCTATAAGAATTAGAAAAAATAGATCCTAAACCTGTTTACTACAATTTAACCCATGAAGAAAGAAAGGCGTTAAGGCTACTTTCACACCTGCGTTAGGTGTGGATCCGTCTGGTATCTTCACAGACGGATCCACACCTATAATGCAAACGATTGTTCAGAACGGATCCATTTGCATTATGAAGAACAAAGTCAAAACGGATCCGTCCTGACTTACATTGAAAGTCAATAGGGGACGGATACGTTTTCAATAGCACCATATTGTGTCAGTGAAAACGGATCCGCTCCCATTGACTTTCATTGTAAGTCAGGACGGATCCGTTTGGCTCAGCATCGCCAGGCGGAGACCAAAAGCATGCAGCGTTTTGGTGTCCACTTCCAGAGAGGAATGGAGGCGGAACGGAGACAACCTGATGCATTCTGAGCGGATCCTTATCCATTCAGAATGCATTTGGGCTGAACTGATCCGTTTTGAACCGTTTGTGAGATCCCTGAAACGGATCTCACAAACAGAATTCAAAACGCCCGTGTGAAAGTAGCCTAAAATTGGAGAAAAATGAACATATTGTGGTCAAGCCGGCTGATAAGGGAGGGGGAGGTAGTGATCCTCGATAAAAAAAAGATACGAGGAAGTCATGCATAAATTACTGCAAGATGCAACCATGTATAAGAGATTGAGAAAAGATCCAACCTCAGAGTATAAAAAAACAAATGGATACACTATTGATGAAGGGCAAGGAAATGGGGATTTTGAACATGAGTTTGAATTCCTTCAGATTAAACATCCAGTTATTCCAGTGATTAACTGTAATTGACCCCCTCCCAGGCCAATTGTATCTGTTATAAATTCTCTAACTAGCCATCTGACTGAATATGTTGATTTTTTTCTGCAAAAATATGTGAGCAATACCCCGTCTTTTCTGAAAGACACATGAGATGTGTTAAAGCTGATAATGGGTTTTGGCCAAAATACGGAAGATATGATATTGGCCACTGTTGATGTTGCATCTCTGTATACCGTCATCGCTAAAGACAAAGGTATTAATGCAATTAAGGATTGTCTTGTGAACAACCCAAAAATGAGATTTGAGGAAGGAAAATGTATTTTGTAATGTTTAGATTTTTGTTTGTGTCATAATTTTTTTTTTGGGCGATGGTTCCTATTACTTGCAGTGCACCGGAACGGCGATGAGGGAAATTCGCCCCCAGTTTCGCTAATCTGTTCATGGGCTCATGGGAGGAGTAATATATAAGGCCGAGGTTGGGAAGGAAAGATAAGAATGGAGAATTGATTATGTGGAAAAGATATATTGACGATGTCCTGCTGATATGGAAGGGAGATCGGGGAAGTTTGGAGGATTTTTTGTGTTACATCAATGCAAATGAATAGAACTTGTGTTTTACAGGAAATGTAAGCGATATGTCTGTTGATTTTTTAGATTTAACTATTTTTGCTGATGAAGGGAAACTAAACTAAAACATACTTCAAGTCTACAGATGTAAATGCTTATATTTCTACTACTAGTTGCCATTATAAACCCTGGATTAAGAATATTCCTAAGGGACAATTCAAGAGAGTGTACAAGAACTGTACTAATTTTCAAGATTATGAGGAGCAAAGAAGAATGATACAAAACAAGTTTTTGGAGAAGGGTTATAATAAGAAAGAACTAGAGAACTGTCTAGAGAAAGTTATTGAAGCGAGCATGAATTCAAATCAGAGTAAGATGTATAAAGATAATAGAAAGATCAAAGAAGAGAAAGATTTTTGAATGAGTTTTATTAGACAATTCAATAGTAATGCATGGCAAATGAAAGAAGCTGTTCAAAGAAATTGGTCTGTTCTTATTAGGAGAAATTAGTTATTTTTAAAAAAGCACCCAGTTTAAGCAATAAACTTGTACATAGTTTTATATCTACACAATCCGCTAAAGTTAATAAACACTGGTTCACATGCTGCGGTTTTTGTTTACCATGTAAGAATCGCCTGAAAGAAAACAGACAGCAATAAAGAGACAGTGGTATCTAGGAGTAACGGAACCACACACAAAATTTTGGGAGAACTTTCTTGTGAACATATGGCTTTTGTCTATATGCTGGAGTGTCCTTGTGGCCTCCATTATGTAGGATGGACCACTAGAAAATTTAAAGTTAGGATCCAGTAACACATACAAAATAGAAAAAAGGATTGGACACACATAGGATTGGACACACATAATCCAGAAGGTCTCATTGGGAGATTTATTGGGCTTCATTGGGCTCGAACATGTCCGGAATAATTGGAGAGGGGGTGATCCATTGAATAAAATTAACAGAAAGAATAAATTTTTATATTTAATCTCAGTTGGCTGTACTTCACTATGTCGGGGCATCTCTTCTGTTCTTTAGGAGATTAGAGCATCGACCTTTGTGAGAATCCAAGCAATATACTGAGGATTTACATCACAAAGACACTCTTTCTTTACTTCGAATGTGAACCTAGTTTTTCTTTCTAGTATTATTACTGATGATTGACATCTTCTCCCTATTACTCTGCATAGGGAGAAAGATTAGCCAGATAAATATCGAACACCACACCACAATTGTGAAAACGATAACACATAGCTAGTGCCCAATTAATTACGAGCCACACTCCACGTAATTATTATGCTACCTATAAGATGAGTGCAAGAAATAGGTGACACTGAAAAAATATATCTTTATATTTTGAATGAACCATTAAATATGAGCCATGCAAACAAATGAGGACATCAGTGCAAAGTCACAGTATATACTATAGTTAATGGACACAGAGTGAGAATCCAAGTAAACCACAGCCCAATGCACGTGCATCACTTCATGGCATAAGCATAAATGCATAAAGGTCAAATCATAATCATCAATTACAACAGAGACCTAATTACTACTAACCCACGTGAACAGGACAGCTGTAATTGGCCAGCACCCTGGTATGTGTTTTGACAGTCTGTCCTCAACGTATAGTATATAGTGTGGCCATACAGCACAGTCATCCTCTGATTGAGTGGCTCATTTATAATTATTTGTTACTATCACCCTCCAGTAGTAGTGGCTTGTCTCCTCTAGAAAAGTATCGGGCAGTTGAAACCCAACTTGCCCAATCTTTATCTCCAATCAGAAAACCCATACACATTAGGTGGTCGGTGGGTTTGGCCGATAAAGATCTAATATGTATTGCCACCTTTATAGCTATTGTCTACAGTCTAAATTAGTTATCCAACAATAGCTGTAGGGTGAGGTGTAAGCACTCCTTCAACAACAGCATACATTCCCAAAATTAAAGTAAACCACAAATTCATCGCATTGCCAAGTACCACAATATGAAGTAAAGCTTCTTGTTTAGGCAGCTGTGGTTTTCTTACGTAAATTAGGGCTCTTTCACACTTGCGTTGTTGTGTTCCGGCATAGAGTTCCGTCGTCGGGGCTCTATGCCGGAAGAATCCTGATCAGGATTATCCCAATGCATTCTGAATGGAGAGAAATCCGTTCAGGATGCATCAGGATGCATCAGGATGTCTTCAGTTCAGGACCGGAACGTTTTTTGGCCGGAGAAAATACCGCAGCATGCTGCGCTTTTTGCTCCGGTCAAAAATCCTGAACACTTGCCCGCAAGGCCGGATCCGGAATTAATGCCCATTGAAAGGCATTAATCCGGATCCGGCCTTAAGCTAAACGTCGTTTCGGCGGATTACCGGATCCGACGTTTAGCTTTTTCTGAATGGTTGCCATGGCTGCCAGGACACTAAAGTCCCGTTTGCCATGGTAAAGTGTAGTGGGGAGCGGGGGAGCAGTATACTTACCGTCCGTGCGGCTCCCGTCAGGGCGCCCCACGCGCATGGATGATGTGATCGCATGGATCACGTCATCCATGCGCATGGGGCGCTCTGACGTCATTCTGGAGCGCCCCGGGAGTCGCACGGACTGTTAGTATACTGCTCCCCTGCTCCCCACTACTACTATGGCAGCCAGGACTTTAATAGCGTCCTGGCTGCCATAGTAACACTGAACGCATTTTGAAGACGGATCCGTCTTCAAATGCTTTCAGTTCACTTGCGGTGTTACGGATCCGGCGGGCACCTCCGGAAAATGGAGTCCACGACGGATCCGGACAACGCAAGTGTGAAAGAGGCCTTACAGCATTTGAAAAAATTTATGGCAACAACTGTACATCGACTTGAAGGATACAATGAGTAGATTGATAGTACTTGATTATAATAGCCTGGCCACTGGATGTAGAGGCAGATCATTGCCAAACTAGACAAAAAACAACCATAGGGAATCCTAATTCTGAAGTACTGCCAATAACATGCAGGTATGATCCTCCTTGGACCTGACACTTTACTGGGCTTGCTGCATTATGCGGGCTTATGAATAAGTGGAGTTTAAAGAACCAGAGTTTAAGACAAGGAGCAAGAAACTAAGGTTTGATAGATTTTCCTTGTGTCTTGTTGGCTTGATTCTAGCTAGCCCTCCAACTACAGCAGACAGGGTCTAAATCGAATTCATATTTACTGTTTTCCTTCTTTACTGTTCATACCCATTTAAACATGTGCTCCATGGACAATGCTACTCAGTGAGTGTCCTGTGCAATGTATGCTTGCCTTGAAGAGCCATTTGAGGGTGAATATATTTGCACTAGATGCAAGCATATTGCATATTTGGAAGCCCACATCTTGGATCTAAATAGGCAGCTTGAAATACTTAGGGGCATTGCAAACTTGGAGAGAGGCTTAGACCTAACTGTGCAGTCACTTACTGGGGTCAGTGAAATGGAGGTGGGAGGAGGAGGGCAAGATCAGGACTATCAGGTCAGCAGTTGGGTTAATGTAGGAAGAAGGGGTAGAGGAAAAAGTGCCAGGGAGGCTAGTCCTGGGCTGGAACGCCCTAGTAAATACTGTATGCCTGTTTGGCTGATATTAGGGATAAAAGCCCAGGGCCAGCAACACTGCAGCACGGTGTTTCTCCTATCAACCAGGAGGATGCCCCCTGCAGGAAGGATGGTAAAAGGACTGCAGCGAAAGTCAAACAGATGCTGGTGGTAGGGGACTCTGCTATTAGGAGGACAGACAGGGTCATTTGTCGCCGAGACCTTGAATGCCGAACATTTTGTTGTCTTCCGGGTGCTTGGGTTCGGCATATTGCAGATCGGATTGACAGATTTATGGGTGGGGCTGGGGAAGACTCAGCGGTCATGGTACACATTGGCACCAATGACAAAGTCAGGGGGAGATGGAAGGTCTTTAAAAATTATTTTAGGGGGGCGGAACTAGCCGCGACAGGGAATGTCCGCTTGACCCGTGAGCTCCTCATAACAGCACCTGTATTCAGCTAAAACTATGGATTCCCACCCCACTTTATCATGGGAAAACCGACCAAAGAGAGGTCCAAGGAGTCCCAGATGACCCCCAAACATACTAAAGGACAATCGGACCTGGACAAGTACTTGAAAAATAAATTGTCCTCGCCAGCTGTGAGATCCAAGATGGCGTAGGAAGCAGCCGCCGCAATGAACTATACAGAGGACTCTGATGACGAGGGTTCCTGCACCATGTCGGAGACGCACAGTGAACGAGGCTCGATACCTATTACTAGAGTCTTCCTCAAAGAGTCCCTAGCACTAGCTTTTGAACCCGTCCTGAAAGAACTCTCAGCTATTAAAACGGAGTTCAAACAAACAGGACACAGAGTGGCAGCCTTAGAAGAATCTCAGACTGCTCTGACAGTACACAGCCGAGCGCTGCAGGCTAAAGTCTCAGAGGTCCGTGAACAGATGAATTCAGCCTTCCTGCACCTGGAACACCCGGAGAACAGGAGCCGAAGAAAGAACGTTCGCATTAGAGGCATTCCAAAGAGCGCGCAAAGGGACCACATACCCGACACGGTCAGTCAGATTTTTACCGCATTACTTGGCCAAGAAAGGGCAGAGAAAATAATCGTAGAAAGAGCCCACAGGGCCCTCAGGCCCAAACCTCCACCTGATGCCCCGCCGCGAGATATCATATGCGGTTTACTCAGTTTTGTGGATACAGCCACCATCTTGACTGCGGCCAGACACAAAGGGGACACGATACTTGAGGGTTGTAAAATCCAGCTCTTTCAAGATCTTGCAGCGAGTACCCTAGCTAAGAGGCGACAACTAAAGCCACTTACAGACATCCTGAGAGAGAGAAGACACCCTCTGCGCTGGCTCTTTCCATTCGGCCTGTGTGCTACTATTAATGGGAAACAGGTTATTATTCGTCATCTGGACGAACTCACCAAAATGTGGGACGCTCTGCAGATAGAACCTTTAAATATCCCTTCTTGGTTACCTATGGCGGATGACCTAAAGATGCCACCCCTACCTGCAACGGAAGAATGGTGGGTCGTTAAAAAGTTCAAGTCCCCTCAAGCAAAGAAGCGTCAAGCAGAACTTCAGGACACTTGAAGATGATTATTACTTTTTTCTTTTAGTATGTTAAACCTCCCCTTTATGGGGTAAAATGCTGGTTACGAAGCATTTAGTGTTAACCCCTGATTCAAGGTGTCTGAGTCCATATTAAATGATATATAATGTTGCTGCCATTATTTGGTATTGACATCTGGGTTCTCACTATTGCCATCGTCTCCTTATCCCCATCACTCTTTACACTCGCCATAAACCATCTAGATCGTGAGGTTAGAGGTGATGGGGTATCTCCTCCTTAACATATAGCATTCTAACGCTAAGTGCTATTTATACCTATAAGATCACATTTTTTCTTTTTCTTTATCTTTTAATTTGAATATCTGCCTGGCTTTCGATGGGGAGGTGAAGGTGCAGTGCAGAGTCCTTTTTTCTCTCTCCCTTGGTTAAGGGAACATCAACTATTTGTGCACTCGGTCTCACTTACTTTATCTTAATGTGCTTTATTTTAACTCAATTTTATTTAACCACCTCAGCCCCCATGGCTTAAACACCCTGAAAGACCAGGCCACTTTTTACACTTCTGACCTACACTACTTTCACCGTTTATTGCTCGGTCATGCAACTTACCACCCAAATGAATTTTAACTCCTTTTCTTCTCACTAATAGAGATTTCATTTGGTGGTATTTCATTGCTGCTGACATTTTTACTTTTTTTGTTATTAATCGAAATTTAACGATTTTTTTTGCAAAAAAATGAAATTTTTCACTTTCAGTTGTAAAATTTTGCAAAAAAAACGACATCCATATATAAATTTTGCTCTAAATTTTTTGTTCTACATGTCTTTGATAAAAAAAAATGTTTGGGTAAAAAAAAATGGTTTGGGTAAAAGTTATAGCGTTTACAAACTATGGTACAAAAATGTGAATTTCCGCTTTTTGAAGCAGCTCTGACTTTCTGAGCACCTGTCATGTTTCCTGAGGTTCTAAAATGCCCAGACAGTACAAACACCCCACAAATGACCCCATTTCGGAAAGTAGACACCCTAAGGTATTCGCTGATGGGCATAGTGAGTTCATAGAACTTTTTAATTTTTTGTCACAAGTTAGCGGAAAATGATGATTTTTTATTTATTTTTTTTCTTACAAAGTCTCATATTCCACTAACTTGTGACAAAAAATAAAAACTTCCATGAACTCACTATGCCCATCAGCGAATACCTTGGGATGTCTTCTTTCCAAAATGGGGTCACTTGTGGGGTAGCTATACTGCCCTGGCATTCTAGGGGCCCAAATGTGTGGTAAGGAGTTTGAAATCAAATTCTGTAAAAAAATGGCTGGTGAAATCCGAAAGGTGCTCTTTGGAATGTGGGCCCCTTTGCCCACCTAGGCTGCAAAAAAGTGTCACACATGTGGTATCTCCGTATTCAGGAGAAGTTGGGGAATGTGTTTTGGGGTGTCATTTTACATATACCCATGCTGGGTGAGAGAAATATCTTGGCAAAAGACAACTTTGTATAAAAAAATGGTAAATGTGGGAATGTGGGCCCCTTTGCCCACCTAGGCTGCAAAAAAGTGTCACACATGTGGTATCGCCGTATTCAGGAGAAGTTGGGGAATGTGTTTTGGGGTGTCATTTTACATATACTCATGCTGGGTGAGAGAAATATCTCGGCAAAAGACAACTTTTCCCATTTTTTTATACAAAGTCGGCATTTGACCAAGATATTTATCTCACCCAGCATGGGTATATGTAAAATGACACCCCAAAACACATTGCCCAACTTCGCCTGAGTACGGCGATACCACATGTGTGACACTTTTTTGCAGCCTAGATGCGCAAAGGGGCCCACATTCATTTATGAGGGCATTTTTAGACATTTGGATCCCAGACTTCTTCTCACTCTTAGGGCCCCTAGAATGCCAGGGCAGTATAAATACCCCACATGTGACCTCCATTTTGGAAAGAAGACACCCCAAGGTATTCAATGAGGGGCATGGCGAGTTCATAGAAATTTTTTTTTTGGCACAAGTTAGCAAGAATTGATTATTTATTTTTTTTTCTCACAAAGTCTCCCTATCTTCCGCTAACTTGGGACAAAAATTTCAATATGCCCCTCACGGAAAACCTGGGGGTGTCTTCTTTCCGAAATGGGGTCACATGTGTGGTATTTATACTGCCCTGGCATTCTGGGGGCCCTAAAGCGTGAGAAGAAGTCTGGAATATAAATGTCTAAAAATTTTTACGCATTTGGATTCCGTGAGGGGTATGGTGAGTTCATGTGAGATTTTATTTTTTGACACAAGTTTAGTGGAATATTGAGACTTTGTAAGAAAAAAAAAAATAATTTCCGCTAACTTGGGCCAAAAAATTTCTGAATGGAGCTTACAGGTGGTGGATCAATGACAGGGGGGTAATCAATGACAGGGGGGTGATCAGGGGAGTCTATATTGGGGTGATCACCACAGTCATTGATCACGCCCCTGTAAGCTCCATTCAGACGTCCGGTGCGTTTTGCGGATCCGATCCATCTATCAGTGGATCCGTAAAAATCATGCGGACGTCTGAATGGAGCTTTTACAGGGGTGTGATCAATGACAGGGGGTAATCAATGACAGGGGGGGGTGATCAGGGAGTCTATATGGGGTGATCACCACAGTCATTGATCACCCCTCTGTAAGGCTCCATTCAGACGTCCGTGTGCGTTTTGCGGATTCCGATCCATCTATCAGTGGATCCGTAAAAATCATGCGGACGTCTGAATGGAGCTTTACAGGGGTCTGATCAATGACAGGGGGGTAATCAATGACAGGGGGGTGATCAGGTAGTCTATATGGGGTGATCACCACAGTCATTGATCACGCCCCTGTAAGGCTCCATTCAGACGTCCGTGTGCGTTTTGCGGATCCGATCCATCTATCAGTGGATCCGTAAAAATCATGCGGACGTCTGAATGGAGCTTTACAGGGGTGTGATCAATGACAGGGGGGTAATCAATGACAGGGGGGTGATCAGGGGAGTCTATATGGGGTGATCACCACAGTCATTGATCACGCCCCTGTAAGGCTCCATTCAGACGTCCGTATGCGTTTTGCGGATCCGATCCATCTATCAGTGGATCCGTAAAACTCATGCGGACGTCTGAATGGAGCTTTACAGGGGTGTGATCAATGACAGGGGGGTAATCAATGTCAGGGGGGTGATCAGGGAGTCTATATGGGGTGATCACCACAGTCATTGATCACGCCCCTGAAAGGCTCCATTCAGACATCCGTGTGCGTTTTGCGGATCCGATCCATCTATCAGTGGATCCGTAAAAATCATGCGGACGTCTGAATGGAGCTTTACAGGGGTGTGATCAATGACAGGGGGGTAATCAATGACAGGGGGTGATCAGGGAGTCTATATGGGGGTGATCACCACAGTCATTGATCACGCCCCTGTAAGGCTCCATTCAGACGTCCGTGTGCGTTTTGCGGGATCCGATCCATCTATCAGTGGATCCGTAAAAATCATGCGGACGTCTAGAATGGAGCTTTACAGGGGGGTGATCAATGACAGGGGGGTGATCAATGACAGGGGGGTAATCAATGACAGGGGGGTCATCAGGGAGTCTATATGGGGTGATCAGGGGTGATCATGGGTGATCAAGGGTGAATAAGGGGTTAATAAGTGACGGGGGGTGGGGGGGTGTAGTGTAGTGTGGTGCTTGGTACAACATATTACTGAGCTACCTGTGTCCTCTGGTGGGTCGATCCAAACAAAGGGGACCACCAGAGGACCAGGTAATATTAGACGCTGTTATCAAACAGCGTCTAATATACCTGTTAGGGGTTAAAAAAATCACATCTCCCAGCCTCCAGCGAACGATCGCCGCTGCAGGCTGGAGATCCGCTTTCCTTACCTTCCGTTCCTGTGAGCGCGCGCGCCTTGTGCGCGCGTTCACAGGAAATCTCGGCCATCGCGAGAGGACGCGCCGGCGCGTCCACTCGGAATGAATCAACCCACCTCCAGGACGCGTCTGTGCGACAGCGGGTCCGGAGGTGGTATTAATAACTCTCTCTTTGGTCCTTCCTATATCTCAAATATACTATCTGAGATGCCCATGAAATTAATGGTACATCTCAGCTATCAAATGTGTGGGAGCCCACAGCTCTGGCGCTGGCGGGAGAGGGAGGATTAAGTTTTGATATACTTGCTTGTGATGTCTGTTTTTCTTCCCCCCTCTCCTGCCGGATTGCCTTAAAAAGCCGGTGCTGAGGGGTTCACTCAGGCTTTGTGTACCTCATAGTACTCCTCCCTCACTCTAACCCTCTTACTTTCTCTTCTTGACTTTATAATTTAATATACCTCCTTCCTATTTTAGGAAGTTCTTTTCCTTTTACCTCTCTGTATTTCCCCCTTTACAGGAGGTAGCTATTTTGTTTTGTCTTATTTGAGTATTAACATGCTCGATTATATACAAAGTACTTCTTGTTCTGTATATAGTTTCTCAAGACGGGTTCGGGGTCTGGAAACATTTATCTCACCGGGATGTATCCTCCTCCATTGCTAGGCAACCACCCACTTCCTTTGGATCCTTTGAAGGTAATAACACTCAATGTTAATGGGCTCAGTCTTCCAAATGCTTAGGAGAGAGGGGGCCAAACCTCGTTCCTGCAAGAGGCGCACTTTAGACACAACCGCATACCGATTCTCACTTCCAGACATTATACAAAATGGCTCCATAGTACCCATTCTTCGGCCTCTAGGGGTGTCTCCATTGGAATAGGTGCCAATGTCCCTTTTCAAATCCAAGCGCAGTACATAGACCCTGAGAGCAGATATGTATTCCTAAAAGGTACGCTCTATGGCCAAAAAATGACCTTAGTTTATGTTTATGCTCCTAATACTAATCAAATACCTTGGCTAATTAAAATGCTCAGTTCTCTACAAGATTTTAGAGAGGGTATTTTAATCATGGGAGGAGATTTGAATTTAGTACTAGACCACCCTATGGATTCCACTTCCAATGTTTCCCAATACTCTCGTTGCACAACTACGTAAGCTGAGGAAAGCGCTGTCCACTCACCAAATTTCAGATGTCTGGAGGTTGGCTCACCCTAGAGACAGGGGCTATACCTTTTTCTCAGCTGTTCACAGGTCCTACCAACGTCTAGACTACTTGTTCATATCAAATCATGCATTGGAGAGGCTTGAGTCTTCCACTATTGGACAGATTACAGTCTCTGATCATACCCCTGTCTCTCTGGTGATCAGACTAAAAGGTCTCCCCCCTAGGGAATAGTCGTGGAGACTTAATGAAACCCTTTTAGAAAATGAAAAAGATAGAGATAAATTAGAAGCAAAACTTAAAACCTTTTTTGAGCTAAACAATACTCCCTCTGTAGATAAGACCATGATATGGGAGGCCCATAAGGCGTTTATTAGAGGGGAACTTATTTCCCTTGGATCCTGGGTGCGCAAACAAAGATCAGCCATGACAGATTCCATTCTAGCCCAAATTTCTGCTCTGGAAAACATTAATAAAAGTAACCCCTTGGACACCAACTATAATGATATCCTTAAGCTAAGAAGTCAGTTGAAGGACCTATTAAATATCAAATCGGCTAAAGCTCTTAGGTCAGCTAAATACAAATTTTACATCCATGGAGATAGGGGTTCCAAGCTTCTTTCCCAAATGATTAAAGGCCAAAGAGAGAAAGCCTTCATCTCCACCATCAAACCAGATAAAGGCCCTCAACTCACCAATACTCCTGCAATAGCAGAGGAATTCGCCAGTTTCTATTCTTCTCTCTATAATCTACCATCTAAAGATCCATGCCAAACCATTGCCAAAATTAAAAACTTTATAGAAATGGTTAAGGTCCCGAACTTAGATAAAGATGAGAAAGACTCACTACTTTCCCCAGTCACAGAAAAAGAAGTACTAGAAGTATTGATGAGTATCCCATCAGGAAAATGCCCAGGTCCGGATGGGCTACCCATAGTATACTATAAAAAATTTAAAAACATTCTCGCCCCACAACTAACAGATTTATGTAATTTCCTTCTAGAAGGACACTCCCTACCTCCACAACCACTAATTGCACACATATGTGTTATCTCTAAAGAGGGGAAAGACTCAACTAAATGTAGCAGCTACAGACCAATCTCCCTCCTGAATGTGGATATCAAAATATGGGCCAAGCTACTAAGCCTCAGAATAGCAAAGTTACTCCCTAAGCTAATTGGTGAGGAACAGGCAGGTTTTGTTAAAGGTCGGGAAGGCAAAAACAACGTTAGCAGGGTCCTTCACGCCATACATTACGCAAAAAAACATGGAATCCCCTTAACGCTATTGGGTACTGATGCTGAAAAAGCATTCGATAGGGTTAACTGGGCTTTCATGGATAGTGTTCTACGCCACTTCGGCTTCCCGCCCTTATTTGTCTCAGCCATATTCTCACTTTATTCTTGCCCCTCTGCTAGAGTTTTGATTAATGTATCTCTCTCACCTTCTTTCCCCATCTCCAATGGGACAAGGCAGAGCTGTCCTCTCTCTCCAGCATTATTCATTTTGTCCTTAGAGATATTACTGTGTAAATTAAGAGACTCTGAGGATATTTTGGGCCTTAAAGTGAATAGGAAAACTCATTCGTTGGCAGCCTTTGCGGATGACTTACTTCTCTTTATAATGAACCCTAAAGACGCCATCCCGGAGGTGATTAAAATATTCTCAGATTTTGGTGAAATTTCTAATTTCAAGGTCAATTATGACAAATCTGAAATACTGAATATAACAGCCTCGGAGAAACATATTTCAGAGATCAGAGCAAGCACTTCTTTCCAATGGCCAAAAGAGGCTATTAAACACCTAGGAAATTATGATTCCAGCAAACCCCTTACACCTATTCAGACTTAATTACGTCCCTTTATTTAGCAAAATTAAAAACTTTTTAGCTTCGATTAAACTCCCTTTCCTCTCTTGGCTTGGTAAGAAAAATCTTCTCTCTACTTATGTTCTGCCTCAGATCCTATATATTTTAAGGTGCATACCCATTCCTCTATCAAACAGATATCTATCAGATGTACGTATTTTATTTAGTAACTTTCTCTGGTCCAATAAAAAGCCACGTCTAGCATACCCCCTATTAATTAGGAAAAATAACAATGGAGGTCTGTCTCTCCCTGACCTAAAGTCTTACCTCCACGCTATACAACTGGAAAGATGGATTGAATTGGCCAAACCCCGCAACAAGGCCCTCCATATTGATTTGGAAAAAGCCCTACTAGGCGACAATGCTTGTCACCGTTTCTGGGTTCACACACAAACCAAAAGGGGAAAAAAAACCTTAGTGCATTAACACGATGTTTGTTTCAGTACTGTAAAAAAAACTAGGGCCCTGTCGCTATCTACTTCCAAACTATCATCTATTGCCCCACTGTTTGTTCTCCCCTACTTCCTAAACCCAGACAAAAATGACTTCCACAGAGCGTGGTTATTCCTAACCGAACTTAGAATTTCTGATCTGACCACCACTTCAAATCTCCCAGAATTCCTGAAACTGGTCCAAAGCCACATTCCCAGTCACCTTAGATCCGTACTAGTGGAATTGGATCTTGAACTCTGTTGCAAAAAATACAGGAATTTATATGCAAAATCTCAGATTGATCCCACTTGGCTTGAAAATGATACCCTTTTACCTAACTCCCCCCCTAAAATCCTCTCAAAACTATACT
This sequence comes from Bufo bufo, assembly GCF_905171765.1. Classification (NCBI taxonomy): domain Eukaryota; kingdom Metazoa; phylum Chordata; class Amphibia; order Anura; family Bufonidae; genus Bufo; species Bufo bufo. Next base: position 607,440,426 of record NC_053391.1, read on the forward strand.
CTCAATTGTTACTAGATTCCTCATGTGAGAAACCAACTTACCTGAGAGCATGGGAGGGAGAACTGCAGACTTCCTTGTCAAAAGAAGAAGTTAGTACAATACTAAGACACTCACATGGATTTTTAAAATGCATACGCATCCAGGAAAATTCTTTCAAAATAATATCTAGATGGTATAAAACTCCGGATTTTCTATATAGAGCCCACCTCTTCCCTACAGATAAGTGTTGGAGATGTTAGGAGGAGCGGGGCTCCATATCCCACATCTGGTGGTCCTGTAAGAATATCTCAAAATTCTGGACGGAAGTAGAACACACTATCAACAAGGTCTGCAGTTCTCACATCTCATTGACTCCTGCATTGGTTCTACTATGGTTGTCACAGAATAGTTTCAAACCTGCAGGAAGAAACCTGGCCACGTATATGATCTCTGCAGCCAAATACATTATCCCGACTAAGTGGAAAAGCCCAGAACCTCCTTCCGTTAAAGAATGGCTGGATAAAATACATCAAATCTGCCTTATGGAAGAAATGGTGGGCTGGGAAAGAGGTAACAGGAAGGCCTTCCTAAAAACATGGCAGCCATGGTTGAGCTTTTATAAGACATAGATGTAATTATGGGCTTCACCCCCCCCCCCCCTTACCCCCCTCCTCCCCTCCTTCTCCTTTAGATCAAGTATCAATGGAATGACTTGGCCTCTAAGCCTCTGCCAAGAATATCTCAAATGAGAGTCCACGCACTTGATAAAGGTATCCTGACTAACCTCATTTAATGATATATTGAGTTGCTGATCCTCGAATATGGATATGTTTTAATCCAATATAATTATACATCCAAGGAATAAGAATCTAATTCAGACCCTACCGTCTATTGTGTTTTGTGTTCTATGTTAGTTCCCTTTCCTGTTATTGGACAGTTCAGCTGAAATATGAGGTCCAAGGCTGACAGTCTTAAGTAAACTCACTTGCTTTAATGATATAGCTCTATATACTTATAACGCTCCTTTACATATTTTTTGAGTCAATCGCACTGCTATTTAGATTTCTTGTCACTATTTGTTTGAATTTTCTGAAACACTTTTTGTCTACCCAAACGGAGATTGTCCATTTATTTGCTCGCTATTATACTGTACACCTTGCTTGTACTTTACGAACTGTACATGTTTGATACTGTCTTTTCTTTATTGGAAAAATTCTGAAATAAAGAATATACAAAAAAAATAAAAAATGATTTTAGGAAACTAGGAGAGAAGTTCAAGTCCAGGACCTCCAAGGTAGTGTTTTCAGAAATACTACCAGTGCCACGAGCGTCACCAGAGAGACAACTGGAGCTTAGGGAGTTAAATAAGTGGGTCAGAAGCTGGTGCAGAAAGGAAGGGTTTGGGTTCATGGAGAACTGGGCCAACTTCTCTGTCCGTTACAGACTCTACAGTAGGGATGGGCTGCACCTTAATGGGGAGAGTGCAACTGCTCTGGGGGAAAAAATGGTTAGATGGCTGGAGGAGCTTTTAAACTAGGATCTGGGGGGAGGGTGGGGGTCATACTAATAAGAGGGTAGATAGTGTAGATAGAGAGTGGGATTTAGGAGATGACAGTGGAGACTTAGTGGGGGCTGGGGTTAGTGAGGAAAGTAGGGAGAAGACTGGGCAGAACTGTACAAAGATGAGAAATAGAGCTGCTGGTAACAAGAACCTGACTGGATAAGGGTGACAGACACTGGGTATGATTAAGGGGGCAGGGGACTGGATAAGGGTCACACTGGGTATGATTAAGGGGGGCAGGGGACTGGCTTTGGTTGACACTGGGTATGATTAAAGGGGGCAGGGGACTGGGTAAAGGTGACAGGGTATGATTAAGGGGGGCAGGAGACTGGCTATGGGTGACACTGGGTATGATTAAGGCCCTTAATCATACCCAGTGTCACCCATAGCCAGTCTCCTGCCCCCCTTAATCATACCCTGTCACCTTTTCCCAGTCCCCTACCCCCCTTATTCATACCCAGTGTCACCCAGAGCCAGTCCCCTGCCCCGCTTAATCATACCCTGTCACCTTTACCCAGTCCCCTGCCCCCTTTAATCATACCCAGTGTCACCCTTACCCAGTCCCCTGCCCCCTCAATTAGACCCTGCCCCCCTTAATCATACCCAGTGTTAACCAAAGCCAGTCCCCTGCCTCTTAATCATACCCAGTGTCACCATTATCCAGTCCCCTGCCCCCTTAATCATACCCAGTGTCTGTCACCCTTAATTTAAGGGGGGCAGAGGACTGGGTAAGGGTGACACTGGGTATGATTAAGGGGGGCAGGAGACTGACTATGGGTGACACTGGGTATGATTGTACTTGTTTGCTCTTGCACTTAAATGATCTGTAATAAAAAAAACCTGTTTGTTACAACGATTGTTTTCCTCTTTATGTATGTTTAGGTGAACGGGGGGGGGGGGAAGATTAGCTTGCACAGGGCGCCTGAACACCTAAGGCCAGCCCTGATTATAATGGGCTATTGTAGGCATAGCTGTGTATTTTACGGAGAGAATTAATGAGTTAATGATGAATGGGTGAAACCAGTCATATGACTATAAGAGGAGGAGATAGAGGTGGTTCCACGGTGGTAGCTCACGGTAAAAAAGAGGTTTCTTTTCAATTGGTTTTTATTGTATATTTGGATTTGATGTATGGAAATATTGTTGTACTTATATTTTGTTAATGTTATTTGAAATTAGCAATTTTTCAATGTTACAATCATGTGAATCAGGGCTGTAGAAACGCCCACATTACCTTGAAAAACAAGCAATCGAGGTGAGTCCACAGGTGCCCCTCACGAAGCGGAGGCGAAACTCCAGTCGGGCGTTTGATGAGAGGACGTGCACATTTTATATGATTGGGATTTTATGGATCTTGTGAGTAGAATACATTTTTATATTTAAACTCATTTGGCTGTACTTCACTATGTCGGGGCATCTCTTCTGTTCTTTAGGAGATTAGAGCATCGACCTTTGTGAGAATCCAAGCAATATACTGAGGATTTACATCACAAAGACACTCTTTCTTTACTTTGAATGTGAACCTAGTTTTTCTTTCTAGTATTATTACTGATGATTGACATCTTCTCCCTATTACTCTGCATAGGGAGAAAGATTAGCCAGATAAATATCAAACACCACACCACAATTGTGAAAACGATTACACATAGCTAGTGCCCAATTAATTACGAGCCACACTCCACGTAATTATTATGCTACCTATAAGATGAGTGCAAGAAATAGGTGACACTGAAAAAATATATCTTTATTAACACATAAATGAACCATTAAATATGAGCCATGCAAACAAATGAGGACATCAGTGCAAAGTCGCTGCAGTGGCTGTATAGCGTGCCCACATATTATCCAGGGACGCTCATTCTGTGACAATGTCACTGGTACTATGCACCAAATTAGACATTTTGTGAATTGCCGCACAAGGGGCGTGATATACAAAGTTAACTGTATATGTGGCCTGGAATACGTGGGCAAGACCACCCGTGAGCTGCGGCGGCGGGTGGGTGAACATTTGGGCGATATTAGAAATGGTAGAGATACACCGCTAGCCAAACACGCCCTACATGGAGGTGACATCTCTGGCGTGAAATTTATGGGAATCGAAATGGTCCAAAGACCAAGACGAGGAGGTGATTGGGACAGCAGGGTTTTACAGAGGGAGACTTGGTGGATCTTCCAACTGAAAACGGTGGCTCCGATGGGGTTAAATGAGCAGTTGTCATTTAGCTGCTACATTGATCCCTGAGGGACTAGTTTAGCCACTGCATTATGGTTCCACTTTTTCTCCCCTGTTTTTGTACATATCTATAATTTTATATTTACAACCCTATGAGCCCTGCTTGGCTTATGGGTCTAAAACTGCTAACATTGCTGATTTTGAGGTGGGTGCATACTCTAGTTTTATCATGTCTGTTATCACCAGGTTCAGCTATAGGAACTTCATTATGCAATCCCGGGATCCTTGACTGTATAGATCGCCGAGATAACTATTGTTCAATGTACTTGGTGGACCAGTTTTGTCCACTGGCCCCACTGAGACATTGTAACGAACCCGCCTTTCAGTGACGTCGACAGTGTTGAGCGATTCGGGGCGGCGCTATGGATGTGACAACCGCATTACTAACATCTTACTGACCGCTGTCTCCGCCCCTTGGAGACGACAGATGCTTGAGCGGCTGCCATGAATACAACTACTTGCCGAGCGCTTCTATCATCGCCTGGTCAGCTGACCGGGGAATAATCATGTGCCGTTGTCACATGACTCGATCGGATGAGTGAATGACGTCACTGGGCGGGGAATGGGCGGAACAGGACGGCTTTTTAAATGAGCCGCGAACTCACCCTCGTTGCTGCTGCCATACGCAGGACGCGGAGGAGTGATATCCGCATGTGTGTCTGTGAACAATTGAACTACCGAGATTGTACAGATAAGTAACCAGCTGACTCTGTGCTTGTACATCATCGCTGCTTAGCGTTTCTCTGCACACAGTATTGAACGGCTATGAACATAATCTGGTGGGTGATAATATACCAGGAAAGCCGATTCAATATTTGAGAGCCAGCATTTTTATGACCTTTGAGTGTAATTTAATCCAGGCTGTCTATATTGTTTTTTTGCCTGGACATTGATCTTACTGGTGTTTTATCTGGTACACCGTGTTTGACTGGTGACCCTGAAACTGGTGGTCACTGGATACTTTGAGCCATTTGGACTGGAGTGACTTGAAATTTATTTGATTGATGACTTCTGTACACCATCTGATTGGACGCTGACCTGATATCTAAGGGTCATATCTACAGAACCCGAGACACTTGATTGAATTGGTGATATAACATCTAATAGTTGCCAGTAATATGTTCTGATTGTACCATACCAACTTGATGAATATCCAACTTGTGTCTCTTATAATCTAGTTGAAATAGTGACCTATTCATTTAGAGGTCACATGTAAAGGTTATAGTCCCCTGAAGAATTGTCAACCTTCAAGGAAACGCGTCGGGCCGTCTTTTGTTCACCTTTTATTAGGGTTTAATTTTGATCCCAGAGGACTATGTATGTTCAATTCATTTTTCCAACCATATTGTGACATAGCACAGGTCACCTCATATTTGTTATTGTCACTCTTTCATTGCCCTCCCTTAGCCGATAGAATTTGTCTTTTTAGATCTTAAGGACCACACTCTATCTGTCGGACAAAGCTGGGCAGTCCATGCTTAGGCAGGGGGACAATAGGGATAGTACCAAGAGGTAGGGTGGCAAGGAGTTAGTGTCAGGGACTCTTAGGGCTTTTGACCCAGCAGTGTGTCCCTCTTACTGCGCATCCTTCCTCCTTATTCTATTCTTATTGCTATCCCTATTTTTTGGTCCTTTTATACTCCTAGATAGCATTTGCTAACTGGAGATATATATGCAGCTTTTTGATTGCATTCAAAATAGATTTTTTAATCTACATTAAAAGGGCCTATTATTTTATTTTTTGATACTAATAAATGTTAAGTATTAATAAGCTACCCATTATTGTGAATCTCTATTGGATTGAAGGGTTTAGCCCAGCACATTAACACTGGTTTGACCAACTTTAATTTTGGTTGTGTAAATTGACATCAGTGCAAAGTCACAGTATATACTATAGTTAATGGACACAGAGTGAGAATCCAAGTAAACCACAGCCCAATGCACGTGCATCACTTCATGGCATAAGTATAAATGCATAAAGGTCAAATCATAAACATCAATTACAACAGAGACCTAATTACTACTAACCCACGTGAACAGGACAGCTGTTCACCCTGCTATGTGTTTTGGCAGTCTGTCCTCAACGTATAGTATATAGTGTGGCCATACAGCACAGTCATCCTCTGATTGAGTGGCTCATTTATAATTATTTGTTACTATCACCCTCCAGTAGTAGTGGCTTGTCTCCTCTAGAAAAGTATCGGGCAGTTGAAACCCAACTTGCCCAATCTTTATCTCCAATCAGAAAACCCATACACATTAGGTGGTCGGTGGGTTTGGCCGATAAAGATCTAATATGTATTGCCACCTTTATAGCTATTGTCTACAGTCTAAATTAGTTATCCAACAATAGCTGTAGGGTGAGGTGTAAGCACTCCTTCAACAACAGCATACATTCCCAAAATTAAAGTAAACCACAAATTCATCCCATTGCCAAGTACCACAATATGAAGTAAAGCTTCTTGTTTAGGCAGCTGTGGTTTTCTTACGTACATTACAGCATTTGAAAACAATTTATGGCAACAACTGTACATCGACTTGAAGGATACAATGAGTAGATTGATAGTACTTGATTATAATAGCCTGGCCACTGGATGTAGAGGCAGATCATGGCCAAACTAGACAAGAAACAACCATGGGGAATCCTATTTCTGAAGTACTGCCAATGACATGCAGGTATGATCCTCCTTGGACCTGACACTTTACTGGGCTTGCTGCATTATGTGGGCTTCTGAATAAGTGGAGTTTAAAGAACCAGAGTTTAAGACAAGGAGCAAGAAACTAAGGTTTGATAGATTTTCCTTGTGTCTTGTTGGCTTGATTCTAGCTAGTCCTCCAACTACAGCAGACAGGGTCTAAATCTAATTCATATTTACTGTTTTCCTTCTTTACTGTTCATAACCATTTAAACATGTGCTCCATGAACAATGCTACTCAGTGAGTGTCCTGTGCAATGTATGCTTGCCTTGAAGAGCCATTTGAGGGTGAATATATTTACACTAGATGCAAGCATATTGCATATTTGGAAGCCCACATCTTGGATATAAATAGTCAGCTTGAAATACTTAGGGGCATTGCAAACTTGGAGAGAGGCTTTTAGACCTAACTGTGCAGTCACTTACTGGGGTCAGTGAAATGGAGGTGGGAGGAGGAGGGCAAGATCAGGACTATCAGGTCAGCAGTTGGGTTAATGTAGGAAGAAGGGGTAGAGGAAAAAGTGCCAGGGAGGCTAGTCCTGGGCTGGAATGCCCTAGTAAATACTGTATGCCTGTTTGGCTGATATAAGGGATAAAAGCCCAGGGCCAGCAACACTGCAGCACTGTGTTTCTCCTATCAACCAGGAGGATGCCCCCTGCAGGAAGGATGGTAAAAGGACTGCAGCGAAGGTCAGACAGATGCTGGTGGTAGGGGACTCTACTATTAGGAGGACAGACAGGGTCATTTGTCGCCGAGACCTTGAATGCCGAACATTTTGTTGTCTTCCGGGTGCTCGGGTTCGGCATATTGCAGATCGGATTGACAGATTTATGGGTGGGGCTGGGGAAGACTCAGTGGTCATGGTACACATTGGCACCAATGACAAAGTCAGGGGGAGATGGAAGGTCTTTAAAAATGATATTAGGAAACTAGGAGAGAAGCTCAAGTCCAGTACCTCCAAGGTAGTGTTTTCAGAAATACTACGAGTGCCATGAGCGTCAGCAGAGAGACAACTGGAGCTTAGGGAGTTAAATAAGTGGGTCAGAAGCTGGTGCAGGAAGGAAGGTTTTGGGTTCATGGAGAACTGGGCCGACTTCTCTGTCCGTTACAGGCTCTACAGTAGGGACGGGCTGCACCTTAATGGGGAGGGTGCAACTGCTCTGGGGGAAAAAATGGTTAGATGGCTGGAGGAGCTTTTCAACTAGGATCTGGGGGAGGGTGGGGGTCATACTAATAAGGAGTTAGATAGTGTAGATAGAGAGTGGTATTTAGGAGATGACAGTGGAGACTTAATGGGGGCTGGGGTTAGTGAGGAAAGTAGGGAGAAGACTGGGTAGAACTGTACAAAGATGAGAAATAGAGCTGCTGGTAACAAGAACCTGTTACATACAAACATCAACCAAGGTAACAAAAAAATCCTGGATATTCACTTTACAGGTAATAGTATTTTAAAATGTTTTTTCACAAATGCCAGAAGTGTAGCTAGCAAAATGGGAGAGCTGGAGGCTATGGTACTAGAAGAACACATACTGTAGATGTAGTTGGTGTGGTTGAGACATGGTTGGACTCTTCGCATGGCTGAGATGTTAATATTGAGGGTTTTACACTATTTAGGAAAAACAGGGTCAATAAAAAGGCATTGGTGTCTGTGCCTGTATGTGAGGAGTGATCTGAAGACTAGTGTGAAAGAAGCATTTGTGGGTGAGGATGGTAAGGATATGGAAACCTTATGGGTGGAAGTTCATATGGATATAAACACTGAAAAAATGATACTTGGTGTAATTTATAGACCCCCTAACATCACAGAGGAGATAGAAACGCAACTGTATAACCAAATAGAGCAGGCTGCACAGGCTGGTACAGTGGTCATAATGGGAGATTTTAACTTCCCAGATATTGACTGGGGTCATGGTTCTGCCTCAACCGGAGAAAATTCCTCAACTTGCTGCAGGACAACTTTATGGGCCAGTTTTTAGAAGCTCCCACTAGGGGCAATGCTCTGTTGGATTCGGTAATTTCTAATGATGCAGAGCTTTTTGGAAATGTTACTGTTTGAGAAACACTAGGTAACATTGACCACAAAATAATTATATTCCCCCTAAACTATAAGAAGCAAAGTCTGTCAAGCAGAGCAAAAACACTGAATTTTTAAAAGGCTAATTTCCCTGGGTTGAGGGCAGCATTTAAGGGCATAGATTGGGAGCAGCTACTGTCACATAATACTGAGGATATATGGGAGAACTTTAAATCCACATTGAGTAATTGAACAAAATTTTTTATTCCTTCAGGTAACAAGTATAAACGGCTAAAATTAAACCCCCCCATGGCTTACAGCTATTGTAAAAAGGGCAATAAATGACAAAAAAGGCCATTTAAAAAATACAAATCTGAGGGGTCAGTTGTAGCCTTTGAAGTTTACAAAAAGCTTAACAAAATCTGTAAAAAGGAGATAAAATTTGCAAAAATGCAAATCGAACAGCAGGTGAAAAAAGAGAGCAAAACAAATCCCAAAAAATTATTTAAATATATAAATGCTAAAAAACCAAGGTCTGACCAGGTAGGTCCCTAAATAATGGTAAAGGGGGGTTAGTCACTGAAGATAAGGAAAAGGCAGAGTTACTAAATGTTTTTTTTAGCCCTGTATATACAAAAGAAGAGAAAGGAGCTGATATCTGTGGTGCTGGGGCTGCTAGTACATCCAGTAATATATTCAATTGACAAACTGTACAGGGTGGGCCATTTATATGGATACACTTTAATAAAATGGGAATGTTTGGTGATATTAACTTCCTGTTTGTGGCACATTAGTATATGTGAGGGGGGAAACTTTTCAAGATGGGTGGTGACCATGGCGGCCATTTTGAAGTCGGCCATTTTGAATCCAACTTTTGTTTTTTCAATAGGAAGAGGGTCATGTGACACATCAAACTTATTGGTAATTTCACAAGAAAAACAATGGTGTGCTTGGTTTTAACGTAACTTTATTCTTTCATGAGTTATTTACAAGTTTCTGACCACTTATAAGATGTGTTCAATGTGCTGCCCATTGTGTTGGATTGTCAATGCAACCCTCTTCTCCCACTCTTCACACACTGATAGCAACACCGCAGGAGAAATGCTAGCACAGGCTTCCAGTATCCGTAGTTTCAGGTGCTGCACATCTCGTATCTTCACAGCATAGACAATTGCCTTCAGATGACCCCAAAGATAAAAGTCTAAGGGGGTCAGATCAGGAGACCTTGGGGGCCATTCAACTGGCCCACGATGACCAATCCACTTTCCAGGAAACTGTTCATCTAGCTGGCACGTTCCCTGAGTTTTTCCAGCAAGATGGTGCACCACCACATTATGGGTGTCAGGCCCGAGCATTCCTAGATGAACAGTTTCCTGGAAAGTGGATTGGTGGTCGTGGGCCAGTTGAATGTCCCCCAAGGTTTCCCGATCTGACCCGCTTAGACTTTTATCTTTGGGGTCATCTGAAGGCAATTGTCTATGCTGTGAAAATACGAGATGTGCAGCACTTGAAACTACGGATACTGGAAGCCTGTGCTAGCATTTCTCCTGCGGTGTTGCTATCAGTGTGTGAAGAGTGGGAGAAGAGGGTTGCATTGACAATCCAACACAATGGGCAGCACATTGAACACATTTTATAAGTGGTCAGAAACTTGTAAGTAACTCATGAAAGAATAAAGTTACGTTAAAACCAAGCACACCATTGTTTTTCTTGTGAAATTAACAATAAGTTTGATGTGTCACATGACCCTCTTCCTATTGAAAAAACAAAAGTTGGATTAAAAATGGCCGACTTCAAAATGGCCGCCATGGTCACCACCCATCTTGAAAAGTTTCCCCCCTCACATATACTAATGTGCCACAAACAGGAAGTTAATATCACCAACCATTCCCATTTTATTAAGGTGTATCCATATAAATGGCCCACCCTGTAGATATGGTCCAAGCTAAATTAAATAAGGTAAAGGTGAACAAGGCTCCGGGGCCAGATGTATTACACCCAAGAGTTCTTGATTTGCCCCTGTTTATCATTTTTAAAGATTCTCTAGGAACTGGTACAGTGCCAAATGATTTGTACAAGGCAAATGTAGGGGCCATATTCAAAAAAGGATCTACCATAGGTCCTCCACAGGTAATTATAGACCTATAGGCTTGGAAAGTATAGTTTGTAATTGGATTGAAAACTGGCTGAAGGACTGTGTTCAGAGAGTTGTGGTCAATGATTCCTATTCAGATTGGTCCCGGGTTATAAGTGGTGTACCCTAAGGTTCAGTGCTGGGTCCTCTATTATTTAATTTCTTTATTAATGATATCGAGGACGGGATTAATTACACCATGTAACGGACCATTTCAGCAGACAAGGGGTTAAAATCCGTTTAGGCGATAAGCCCCTTTCTGAGAGACAGGCACAGCTACTGCAGGATACACCAAACTCCCGAACTGGATACAAAATAGCACTCCAAACTGGAACCTCACGAATAGCTGCTAGCAGACGAACAGGGATCAGCTTACACTTCTGGCAATCGGTCCTCTAACAGCATACAGTGAATCCCCCCAATAACGAGACAAGGCTCCGTGTTGAGGGTCAAGCAGTGGTCTGACTGTACTTCACGTATAGCCTCTTTTATTCATAAACCACAAACATAGTACTGCCCACAGGGGTTTGAAATACAACCAATCAGTAATTTACAACACATACAATGTAACTACAGCAACCAATCGTTCACGCCCCCAGAGGACCAGAATGAAGACTGTGACATAGGACAACATATCCCCACAATGCATCATGGTCTCCTCCTCTCTGTCCCGGAGACAACCTGAGGAGCAATCCAATTATCTCTGAGGACAAAGGGAGATCGCCAATACACATGTGAGGACAACAGAACAGACATCACCATTTAAACACACAATGGGACAATGGCACAATAAAAACACACCCAGCATTTCCTCCCAAGCTGACAAGTTACACTTATTATAACTTGTTACAACTTTGTGAGTTTACATTGGCCATACATATAACTAACATCAATTTAAACAGTATAACGTGGGGACAAACCTATCCAAAATTCACTTGAATAGGTTCAGGGGTTTAAAAGTTAGTATATGGCCCATAATCCAGGGGCAAGAGGCCAGCGGCCAGTCCTCTCCAAAACCCAGTGGCGAGGTTGGTTTCGCCACACATCTCCCCCCCCCCCAGGGAAGACTAACCAGATACCTGACCTCACGCCGGTCGGTACCTGAGTTAGTCTGGCAGCCCACCCACAACCAAATACTGGACCTGTTGAATTTAGTAGCCTGTCTCTGTCCAGTGAGTCCACCAAGGTTATATTGGTAGCTGGTACTCCCGGTCTCTGTGTTGCTCCCTGGCTTGGAGTGGAGGTTGCTTTGTGGGCAGGGATCAGCGGTACTCTGCCCTGGTGCCAGCGCTACCACGGAAGAAGCCTGGTTGGAGCCTGGTTGTTGGAGGGGGAGACCGACTGTCTCTACCCCCTGTGCTGTAAGTGCAGAGACCACGGTCCCATCTGCACTGTTGTGGGGCTTACTGTCTCCCCCTGGTGCGTTAAGCTGCCGCTGGGGAGAGGGGGTAACGAGCTCCTCTCCCATACATACTTCCAGCCGCTGGGGAGGGCGACCGACCGTCTCCGCTCCCAATACAGTGTCCTGTTGCTGGGGAAAGGAGACTGGGCTCTCTATTCCCTGCTGGACACTCTGCCGCTGGGGGACAGGACCGACTGTCTCTGCCCCCTGTAACCGCCTGCCGCTGGGGAGGGAGGACGCTGCTCTCCTCTCCCTGCATTTCACACTGCCTTCCTGGCATATCACTCTGCTGCTGGGGGGCAGGAACTACTACCTCTGCCCCCTGTAACTCAGCCTGTCACTGGGGAGGGAGGACACTGCTCTCCTCTCCCTGCATTTCACACTGCCTTCCCGGCATATCACTCTGCTGCTGGTGGGCAGGAACTACTACCTCTGCCCCCTGTACCTCAGCCTGCCGCTGGGGAGGGAGGACGCTGCTCTCCTCTCCCTGCATTTCACACTGCCTTCCCGGCATATCACTCTGCTGCTGGGGGGCAGGAACAACTACCTCTGCCCCCTGTAACTTAGCCTGCCGCTGGGGAGGGAGGACGCTGCTCTCCTCTCCCTGCACTTCACACTGCCGCTGGGGAATGGAGACTGGGCTCCCAATTCCCTGCAGGGCCGGTGGAGAGACCTCGGTCCCATCTCTACCGGCCACCTGGGGTCCTTCCCAGTAACACTCTACAATATCTGCCCAGCTGAATGGGTCTGGATCTGGGTCTGTCACCTTACCGTCCTGCTGAGCCTTCTCAATGGAGTGGAAGAGATCTCGGTAGTCCTGCTCCAGTTCCCACTCCAGGGTTGCTAGGTGAGCCAGGACTTGCTCTACCTCATGGGGGTCATCCCACTCATGCCTAGCCTCGCTCTCATAAAAAATGTCCTGAAGTCTGGACTGTGCAGGGCTCCCGAAGTCAGGCTCTGTAAAGGACTCCCATGACAAGCCAGGACCATAAAACTCCTCTCCCTCTGGCTTGTCATGTTCGGCTGTCCAGGGTATATACTGTGCCATATACCACCAAAGCGCCTGGTAGGCATCCTCCAGCCATAGCTCCTGCCATACCCGATGCTCTAGTTCCTTCACCCATTCCTCCAGGGGCTGCTCTCCCAGGAAGGGCATCCGCAGGGCCACTTGCTTCTGCAACCGCTGCTCTTCACTGGGGAGACTCTCACCCCGCTGGTATTGTAGATTATCCAGGGCCTGGTACCAGATGCCTTTCCTTAATGCATCCCGGCCATCCAGGTCCTCCTCCTCGTATAACACTGCTGGTTCTATCCTGCTGCTTTTAGGGTCGCTGTACTGGGACATGCGTTGTCCTTAAATTGTAGAATCCACAAAAATGGTGTCTCCTGTAGCTGTCCTACTGGCTGTAGGAACGATCCCGCTGCTTGCCACAAATGTAACGGACCGTTTCAGCAGACAAGGGGTTAAAATCCGTTTAGGCGATAAGCCCCTTTCTGAGAGACAGGCACAGCGACTGCAGGATACACCAAACTCCCGAACTGGATACAAAATAGCACTCCAAACTGGAACCTCACGAATAGCTGCTAGCAGATGAACAGGGATCAGCTTACACTTCTGGCAATCGGTCCTTCTAACAGCATACAGTGAATCCCCCCAATAACGAGACAAGGCTCCGTGTTGAGGGTCAAGCAGTGGTCTGACTGTACTTCACGTACAGCCTCTTTTATTCATAAACCACAAACATAGTACTGCCCACAGGGGTTTGAAATACAACCAATCAGTAATTTACAACACATACAATGTAACTACAGCAACCAATCGTTCACGCCCCCAGAGGACCAGAATGAAGACTGTGACATAGGACAACATATCCCCACAATGCATCATGGTCTCCTCCTCTCTGTCCCGGAGACAACCTGAGGAGCAATCCAATTATCTCTGAGGACAAAGGGAGATCGCCAATACACATGTGAGGACAACAGAACAGACATCACCATTTAAACACACAATGGGACAATGGCACAATAGAAACACACCCAGCATTTCCTCCCAAGCTGACAAGTTACACTTATTATAACTTGTTACAACTTTGTGAGTTTACATTGGCCATACATATAACTAACATCAATTTAAACAGTATACCGTGGGGACAAACCTATCCAAAATTCACTTGAATAGGTTCAGGGGTTTAAAAGTTAGTATATGGCCCATAATCCAGGGGCAAGAGGCCAGCGGCCAGTCCTCTCCAAAACCCAGTGGCGAGGTTGGTTTCGCCACACACCATTTCTATTTTTACAGATGACACCAAGCTATGTAGTACTGTACAGTCTATGGAAAGGGCCGGACTGGCCTACAGGGATAACGGGAAATTTCCCGGTAGGCCGCTGTCCAGGGGCCGGTCCTACCGCAAGTTTTTTTTTCAAAGTGCGGCGACGGCGGCGGGCCCTCCCCCGCACCGGGTGATCATGACACCAGTCTGATGGAGTGACGAGAGCCTCAGGCGGATGCCGCACTGCCTGGGCTGGCGCGTCCATGAGGGTGCACCGCCCGGGCGCATCATGAAGAGAGAGACTAACAAGAGGGAAGCGCCTCTAGTGTAGCATGGCCGAGCTCTGTCCGCAGTACAGAAGCTTTTGTTTCCTGTACCTGGCCGGACTGACAGGAAGTGCTCACTTAGTGTGCACTTCCTTTCAGTCCGGCCGGGTACAGGAAACAAATGCTTCTGCACCACGGACCGAACAGAGCTCGGGCACGCTACACTAGTGGTGGGGGGGAGAAGAGAGTGACAAGGGAGGGGGGAGAAGAAAGTGACAAGGGAGGGGGGGATGAGAGTGACAAGAAGGGGAGAGAGTGACAAGGGGGGGGGGTGATAAAGAGAGTGACAAAGGAGGGGGGGAGAAGAGAGTGACAAAGGAGGGAGGGGGGAGAAGAGAGTGACAAGGGAGGGAGGGGGGGAGAAGAGAATGACAAGGGAGGGAGGGGGGAGAAGAGAGTGACAAGGGGGATGAGAGATTGACATCCATCACAATGCACCCCTTGCACACATACACAGAAACACACAATGCATCTCTTACACACACTCAATGCACTCCTTACAGACACACACACTGCATCCCTTACACACACAAACACAGATTCACACAACGCATTCCGTACACACATTCAGAAACACACAATACATACCTTATACACAAACACAAACTTCTTTCTATCCCTTACACGAAAATACACTGCAATCCACTACACACACACACTGCATCATCTAAACAAACTGGTATCCCTATACACTACATTCCATAAGCACACACATTAGATTCTCTACAGCAACACATAACACATCCCCTAAACACTTCACCCACTGTGAACAAACTCATGGGTGGAACATGTAGGTGGACTTATGAGTGGGCCTTATAGGCATACTCACCGTCAGGCCCTGGGGCCCAGACCTCGAGCTGTGTAAAGGGCCCCAAAAAATTGAGCTGCTTCCCTTTCTCCCAGAACATTGATTTTTGTGACCACAGTTACAAACAGCCTCCAGAGAGCCAGACTGCAGCTAGAGCCCATCATCATCCTCATCTAGTTGTAAGGAGGCAATCTAGTATATTATTTGTGGCACTAATCTCTAATTTACCTCACATTAAAGGGACACTATAGTCCCCAGAACCACTGCAGCTTAATGTAGTGGCTCTGGTCTTTATAGCCTGTCCCTGAAGGCTTTTTAATGAAAAGATGGCGGCACTGCAGCACTGGCGTTAGTTAATATGGCAGATCATATGGGTGGGGCATTGCGATGTCACATGGGGGGGGCGGCAAACTTTTATTTTGCCTAGGGTGGCAAAAATCCTTGCACCAGCTCTTGGGGAACATTTCTGGCATAACTACTGTGGGGGAGGCACATATCTGGCATATCTACTGTGAGGGGGCACATACAGTCCTGATCAAAAGTTTATGACCACTTGAAAAATGGCAAAAAAATCATATTTTACATTGTTGGATCTTAACAAGGTTCCAATTAGAGCTTCAACATGCAACAAGAAGAAATGAGAGTGAGACAAAACTATTTTTTGCGCATCCAATTAATTGAAAATAACGATTAAACTAAGACAGGCTGTTTTTCAGCTGATACAAATTTTAGGACCACATGCCTTTAACCCCTTAAGGACTCAGCCCTATTTCACCTTAAGGACTTGGCCATTTTTTGCAAATCTGACCAGTGTCATTTAAGTGCTGATAACTTTTCAACGCTTTGCCTTATCCAGGCCATTCTGAGATTGTTTTTTCGTCACTTATTGTACTTCATGACACTGGTAAAATGAAGTAAAAAAAATTCATTTTTATTTATAAAAAAATACAAAATTTACCAAAAATTTGTAAAAAAAAATTGCAAATTTCCAAGTTTCCATTTCTCTACTTCTATAATACATAGTAATACCTCCAAAAATAGTTATTACTTTGCATTCCCCATATGTCTACTTCATGTTTGGATCATTTTGGGAATGATATTTTATTTTTTGGGGATGTTACAAGGCTTAGAAGTTTAGAAGCAAATCTTGAAATTTTTCAGAAATGTTCGAAAACCCAATTTTTAGGGACCAGTTCAGGTCTGAAGTCACTTTGCGAGGCTTACATAATAGAAACCACCTGAAAATGACCCCATTCTATAAACTACACCCCTCAAGGTATTCAAAACTGATTTTACAAACTTTGTTACGCCTTTAGGTGTTCCACAGGAATTAATGGAAAATAGACATACAATTTCAAAATTTCAATTTTTTGGCAGATTTGTAGTTTACAGAAACACCCCATATGTGGTCGTAAACTGCTGTACGGGCACACGGCAAAGCGCAGAAGGAAAGGAATGCCATACGGTTTTTGGAAGGCAGATTTTTCTGGACTGTTTTTTTTTACACCATGTCCCATTTGAAGCCCCCCTGATGCACCCCTAGAGTAGAAACTCCAAAAAAGTGACCCCATTTTAGAAACTACGGGATAGGGTGGCAGTATTGTTGGTACTAGTTTATTGTACATATGATTTTTGGTTGCTCTATATTACACTTTTTGTGAGGTAAGATAACAAGAAATAGCTGTTTTGGCACCGTTTTTATTTTTTGTTATTTACAACATTCATCTGACAGGTTAGATCATGTAATATTTTTATAGACCAGGTTGTCACGGATGCGGAGATACCTAAAATGTATACTTTTTTTTATTTATGTAAGCTTTACACAATGATTTCTTTTTTTAAACAAAAAAAATCATGTTTTAGTGTTTCCATAGTCTGAGAGCCATAATTTTTTCAGTTTTTGGGTGATTACCTTGGGTAGGGTATAATTTTTGCGGGATGAGACGACGGTTTTATTGGCACTATTTTGGGGTGCGTGTGACTTTTTGATCGCTTGCTATTACACTTTTTGTGATGTAAGGTGACAAAAACTGCTTTTTTTACACCGTTTTTGTTTGTATTTTTTTACGGTATTCACCTGAGGGGTTAGGTCATGTGATTTTTGTATAGAGCAAGTTATTACGGACGCTGAGATACCTAATATGTATACTTTTTGCTGTTACACTTTTTGTGATGTAAGGTGACAAAAAATGGTTTATTTAGCACAGTTTTTATTTTTTATGGTGTTCATCTGAGGTTAGGTCATGTGATATTTTTATAGAGCCGGTCGATACGGACACGGTGATACCTAATATGTATACTTTTTTTTATTTATGTAAGTTTTACACAATAATATCATTTTTCAAACAAAAAGAAAATCATGTTCTAGTGTCTCCATATTCTGAGAGCCATAGTTTTTTCAGTTTTTGGGCGATTATCTTAGGTAGGGTCTCATTTTTTGCGAGATGAGGTGACGGTTAGATTGGTACTATTTTGGTGGGAAAACACCTTTTTGGTCGATACGGACGCGGCGATACCTAATATGTCTACTTTTTTTTTCCCCTATTTTTTCCCTAGTTTTTTTTAACTCTATTTGGGGAAAATGACGTTTTTGTTTGTTTTTACTTGAAACTTTTAATTTTTGTGGGGGAAAACTTTATTTTTTCAACTTTATTTACTTTATTTTTGTCCCACTTTGGGACTTCAGCTTTTGGGGGTCTAATCTCTTTTACAATGCATTCCAATACTTCTGTATTGGAATGCATTGGCTGTATGAGTAATACTGTGTGTATTAGGCCTCATGCACACGACCGTATTTTTTTGCGGTCCGCAAAACGGGGTTCCGTTTTCCCGTGATCCGTGACCGTTTTTTCGTCCGTGGGTCTTCCTTGATTTTTGGAGGATCCACGGACATGAAAAAAAAGTCGTTTTGGTGTCCGCCTGGCCGTGCGGTGTCAAACGGATCCGTCCTGAATTAAGATACAAGTCAATGGGGACGGATCCGTTTGACGTTGACACAATATGGTGCCATTTCAAACGGATCCGTCCCCATTGACTTTCAATGTAAAGTCTGGAGTCCCTTTTATACCATCGGATCGGAGTTTTCTCCAATCCGATGGTATATTTTAACTTGAAGCGTCCCCATCACCATGGGAACACCTCTATGTTAGAATATACTGTCGGATATGAGTTAGATCGTGAAACCTCATTTCCGACAGTATATTCTAACACAGAGGCGTTCCCATGGTGATGGGGACGCTTCTAGTTAGAATATACTACAAACTGTGTACATGACTGCCCCCTGCTGCCTAGCAGCATCCGATCTCTTACAGGGGGCCGTGATCAGCACAATTAACCCCTCAGGTGCCGCACCTGAAGGGGTTAATTGTACTATCATATCCCCCTGTAAGAGATCAGGGCTGCCAGGCAGCAGGGGGCAGACCCCCCCCTCCCCAGTTTGAATATCATTGGTGGCCAGTGCGGCCCCCCCCCTTCCTCCCTCTATTGTAATAATTCGTTGGTGGCACAGTGTGCGAACCCCCCCCCCTTCCTCCCTCTATTGTAATAAATCGTTGGTGGCACAGTGTGCGCCCCCCCCCTTCCTCCCTCTATTGTAATAAATCGTTGGTGGCACAGTGTGCGCCCACCATCGCCCCCCCCCCCTCCCTCTATAGCATTAACAACATTGGTGGCCAGTGTGCGGCCTCCCATCTCCCCCCCCCCCCCCCCCGATCATTGGTGGCAGCGGGTTACTAGCAATAGTACAATAGTAAAAAATTCATACTTACCTGGGAGCTGCGATGTCTGTGTCCGGCCGGGAGCTCCTCCTACTGGTAAGTGACAGTTCATTTAGCAATGCGCCGAACACAGACCTGTCACTTACCAGTAGGTGGAGCTCATGGCCGGACACGAACATCGCAGGAGCCAGCACCAGGTAAGTATGAATCTTCTACTATTATACTATTGCTAAGTAACTATGGCAACCAGGACTGTAGTAGCGTCCTGGTTGCCAGGGTTACCAATCGGAGCCCCAGCGATTAAACTGGGACTCCGATCGGAACTCCGCTGCCACCAATGATGGGGGGGGGAGATGGGAGGCCGCACACTGGCCACCAATGTTGTTAATGCTATAGAGGGAGGGGGGGCCGATGGGGGGCGCACACTGTGCCACCAACAAATTATTACAATAGAGGGAGGGAGGGGGGGGGGCGCACACTGTGCCACCAACGAATTATTACAATAGAGGGAGGGGGGGCTGCACTGGCCACCAACCTATTATTACAATAGAGGGGGGGGGCCGCACTGGCCATCAATGATATTGTGCTGATCACGGCCCCCTGTAAGAGATCGGGTGCTGCCAGGCAGCAGGGGGCAGTCTTGTACACAGTTTGTAGTGTATTCTAACTAGAAGCGTCCCCATCACCATGGGAACGCTTCTGTGTTAGAATATACTGTCGGATCTGAGTTTTCACGAAGTGAAAACTTTGATCTGAAAAAGCTTTTATGCAGACTGATCTTTGGATCCGTCTGTATGAAAGTAACCTACGGCCACGGATCACGGACACGGATGCCAATCTTGTGTGCATCCGTGTTCTTTCACGGACCCATTGACTTGAATGGGTCCGTGAACCGTTGTCCGTCAAAAAAATAGGACAGGTCATATTTTTTTGACGGACAGGATACACGGATCACGGTCTCGGCTGCAAAACGGGGCATTTTCCGATCAATGGGTCCGCGAAAAAAAAACGGAAAACGGCACAACGGCCACGGATGCACACAACGGTCGTGTGCATGAGGCCTTACTCATACAGCTTCCGGCCTGTGAGATCCAGGGGGCTGGATCTCACAGGCTCTTCACCGGAAGGCATCGCGCTGCCTTCCATGCCATCGGGTCCCCCCTACAGACGCATGGGGACCTGATGGCACCTCCGATCACCGCCGCCACATAAGGTAAAAGCCGCAAACCGCAGGTCTGAATTGACCTACGGTTTGCGGCGATCGCCGACACCGGGGGGGTACGGGACCCCCCCAGCGTTGTGACAGGATGCCTGCTGAATGATTTCAGCGGACATCCTGTTCCGATCACCGCCCGCAGCGCCGCAATCTAGTTTTAAACTAAGGACGTATCGGCAAACATGGCGTACCGGTACGTCCTAAGTCCTTAAGGGGTTAAAAGCCCAAATCTGTGCAAATATGTGGATTTATTGTCATTTTCTGTCAGGTAGTCACACGTTGTGATGGCAAAGGCAAAAAAACTCTCCCTTTTTGAACGTGGTCAGGTTGTTGAACTGCATAAGCAGGGTCTCTCACAGCGCTCCATTGCTGCTGAGGTGGGACGCAGTAAGACAGTCAGGGATGCAGGGATTTATTATTACCAATTTACAAAGCGTTGGTGCGGCCTCATCTGGAATATGCAGTTTAGTTCTTGGCACCAGTCCATAGAAAGGACTCACTGCAGCTGGAAAAAGTACAGAGGAGAGCGACTAAACTGATAAGGGGCATGGAAGGTCTTAGTTATAAAGAAATATTTAAAAAAATCTAATTATTTAGTCTTGAGAAGAGACGTCTAAGGGGGAACATGATTAACCTATGCAAATATATAAATGGGCCATACAAAAAATACGGTGAAAAACTGTTCCATGTCAAATGCCCTCAAAAGACAAGGGGGCACTGCCTCCAATTGGACAGGAAAAAGTTCAGTCTCCAGAAGCGTCAAAGCTTCTTTACTGTAACAACTGTGAATCTTTGGAATAGACCTCCTCAGGACGTGGTCACAGCAGAAACAGTGGACAGTTTTAAAAAGAGTTTAGATAAATTCTTAAAAGTAAATTATTTGCTTAGGTCTTTTTTCAACCATATTAACTATGTAACTTTATTTATTTTGTCTGTGCTACAAACAATTTAAGGAATGGGCATGTCTACTCATGAAGAGGAGTCCTCTCCATGTCTACACATGAAGAGGGTTTATTGACAGCTGCCTAGGATGCTTTTACCATGCCTCCCCAGATTGGGGTAAAGTGTTGTAGTACAGGTCTAAGGGCATGATCACACAACAGACTTTGAAAACATGCTTTTAAAATCAGTATTGGGATCAACACTAATTTTCAAAGTGAATTTTATAAGGCGTGTTTTTTGTCTGGTTTTGAAGCACATTGTTTTGGGGTATATACTTAATTGCAAATCTGCATTCCTGCTCATATGTTTTGCCAGATGTGCACAGAACATACATTACCTCCTTTGCTTCCCATTAAAATGAATGGCAGGCTCTTTGGAGGCATTTTTTGATTTCACTCGGAAAACGCGCCAAAATCAGCTGCAACAATTCCTCTTCATATGTCTACAGTCATAGAGTAAGGTCTTCAGACAACTATGAAGGCCATGTATGCAAATTACATAGTAAATCGTTTAAATAATTCTCATATAATAAGACTGCGTTGTAGGTGCTGTAGGTCTCTGGGTAAATGCCATTTTTGCCCTTACTATAATCTGGCCCTGGTTGAGAGAGCAAGAAAGTTGCTTTATTTCAATGTCTGCAATCATGGATACATCCGTTACCCATGTGCAGCTCTATCTTGAAAATTGCTGCGCATAAGTAGCCCAAGATACTTCCTACTTGTCCAACCCTTCTCTTGGATTGGTCAGCATGGTTTACATGAACCAGAGGGTCGCCTTAATGGATATTATTAAGGTAATTTTAGTAATAGATCTGATCCCACATAATTAACAGATACATACATTTAAAATTTTGAAGGCTGCCCATCACCCACCGACTACACGTTGTCAACAGCTGTTCTCACCACTACAAAATTAGCCTGATAGACTGGGCAAGAAAAGGCACTGGAATTCTAGGCTCCAGCGGAGCTACAGGCACGTGCAGGACCTGAATTTCTATTTTGAAAGTCATATTGTAGAATGTTTTCTATGTTTAGTGATTGCACATTGTAGCAAGTATTATTTATGCTATTAATAATAGTATTCTTCAGGAGGAACCTGGCAACCAGTTAAGCAATCTGAATGTCACTTAACAACGTGTGCCATACGGGGAGTTGCCAGTATGGAATTCACTTGTGAAAATGAGAACTTTCTATTTTACCATTAGGGAAGGTCTGGATTCCTGTGCACTGGAAACTTTTAAAGATCTGTCTTGTTCCTTGGGTACAGCCCTTTCTGGAATGGTTCCCTGCTCTTCCTGGATGTATATATATGCCACTGAAGTGCCTCTGAAGAAAATAGCAGAGAGACCAAGGCAAAGAACAAACATCCTTGTCCTGCTTCGATTCTTACTCAGAGCACAATGAGGAATGAAATTTGCTCCTTAGCATTTGCCCGGGCGGTATTTGCAGAATTTTTGGCCACCTTAATATTTCTATTTTTGGGATTGGGGTCTGCCCTCAATTGGCCATCATCTCTCCCTACTGTATTACAGATCTCTTTAGCTTTTGGCCTGGCCATTGGAACCTTGGTACAAATATTTGGACCTGTGAGTGGGGCCCATATAAATCCAGCTGTCACAGTAGCGTTCCTGTTGGGGTCTCAGATCTCTATTCTACGTGCAGTGTTCTACATAGTTGCCCAGCTTGTTGGAGCAATTGCAGGAGCCGGTATCTTATATGCGGTGGCTCCTCCTGAAATCCGTGGAAACCTGGCCATCAATCAGGTATGTATTTTCTACAGATATGCATTTTTGTACTGTATATGCAAATATAAATATGGTGGAATGGTAAAAAAGCTTCCAATCTAATCATCAGTATGGATGATCCGCTCTTTGGAGGGCTCTCTGCTATGGCTGATATAGCACAATTGATACTGTGATCTGGCACAATCTGATATCTCTTGGTTTTACACAGGATTGAAGGTACTGTGTTATCTGTGCTATCTTGGGCATTGCTTTACCATTTTAAAGTTCACTCATAAATTGATTGTAAACCTGACCATACAGTATACATTTGATGCATTCGGCTGACAACCTCCATACTCATGCATACTCAGCTTGGCAGGGTGTGCATGTGTCCTGGATGGGGAGAGAGGAAAAAGCCACGGACTCCCCTGGAAGTTGCTTATCCTTCTTTCCCCCTGACATCTGCTGTTGGGGGAAGTCGGGGCACCACCATAGACATTAGAAGGTCAAGCAGTCCCATGAAGATCATCAGTATCAGCGAAACATTAATCTAATGTGTATGGTCAGTATAAGATGTCCTACAGGTGGCATGCAGGAAAGAAACAACTTCAAGATTAGATTAGATAGATAGATAGATAGATAGATAGATAGATAGATAGATAGATAGATAGATAGATAGATAGATAGGTGAATGATAGATAATAAATAGATAGATAAATGATATATAGATAGATAGATAGATAGATAGATAGATAGATAGATAGATAGATAGATATTAGATAGATAGATAGATAGATAGATAGATGATAGATAGATAGATAGATAGATAGATAGATAGATAGATAGATAGATAGATAGGAGATAGATAGATAGATAGATAGATATTAGATAGATAGATAGATAGATAGATAGATAGATAATAAATAGATAGATAAATGATAGATAGATAGATAGATAGATAGATATTAGATAGATAGATAGACGATAGATAGATAGATAGATAGATAGATAGATAGGAGATAGATAGATAGATAGATAGATAGATAGATAGATATTAGATAGATAGATAGATAGATAGATAGATAGATAGATAGATAGATAGAAGATAGATAGATAGATAGATAGATAGATAGATAGATAGATAGATAGATAGGAGATAGATAGATAGATAGATAGATAGATAGATAGATAGATAGAGATAGATAGATAGATAGATAGATAGAGATAGAGATAGATAGATAGATAGATAGATAGATAGATAGATAGATAGATAGATAGAGTACAGACCAAAAGTTTGGACACACCTTCTCATTCAAAGAGTTTTCTTTATTTTCATGACTATGAAGGCATCAAAACTATAAATTAACACATGTGGAATTATATACATAACAAACAAGTGTGAAACAACTGAAAATATGTCATATTCTAGGTTCTTCAAAGTAGCCACCTTTTGCTTTGATTACTGCTTTGCACACTCTTGGCATTCTCTTGATGAGCTTCAAGAGGTAGTCCCTGAAATGGTCTTCCAACAGTCTTGAAGGAGTTCCCAGAGATGCTTAGCACTTGTTGGCCCTTTTGCCTTCACTCTGCGGTCCAGCTCACACCAAACTATCTCGATTGGGTTCAGGTCCGGTGACTGTGGAGGCCAGATCATCTGGCGCAGCACCCCATCACTCTCCTTCATGGTCAAATAGCCCTTACTTTCAAAGTTTTCCCAAATTTTGGCTGACTGACTGACCTTCATTTCTTAAAGTAATGATGGCCACTCGTTATTCTTTACTTAGCTGCTTTTTTCTTGCCATAATACAAATTCTAACAGTCTATTCAGTAGGACTATCAGCTGTGTATCCACCTAACTTCTCCTCAACGCAACTGATGGTCCCAACCCCATTTCTAAGGCAAGAAATCCCACTTATTAAACCTGACAGGGCACACCTGTGAAGTGAAAACCATTTCAGGGGACTACCTCTTGAAGCTCATCAAGAGAATGCCAAGAGTGTGCAAAGCAGTAATCAAAGCAAAAGGTGGCTACTTTGAAGAACTTAGAATATGACATATTTTCAGTTGTTTCACACTTGTTTGTTATGTATATAATTCCAAATGTGTTAATTCATAGTTTTGATGCCTTCAGTGTGAATCTACAATTTTCATAGTCATGAAAATAAAGAAAACTCTTTAAATGAGAAGGTGTGTCCAAACTTTTGGTCTGTACTGTAGATGATAGATAGATAGATAGATAGATAGATAGATAGATAGATAGATAGATAGGAGATAGATAGATAGATAGATAGATAGGAGATAGATAGGTAGATAGATAGATAGATAGATAGATAGATAGATAGATAGATAGATAGATAGGAGATAGATAGATAGATAGATAGATAGATAGATAGATAGATAGGAGATAGATAGATAGATAGATAGACAGATAGGAGATAGATAGAAAAATAGATAGATAGATAGATAGATAGATAGACAGACAGATAGATAGATAGATAGATAGATAGATAGATAGATAGATAGATAGATAGATAGATAGATACAGCAGATAACATCTCCAGACTTTTGAAATAAACTTCAGCAGTGAATGAAGTTCTCAGACGCCTCCTACATGGATAGGTTCTTCACCATATGCTTCCTGTTTGGTGTGTATGTAGAAGGGGGGGATGGCTGCGCAGTTACCTCCACCTGTAATGGAGCCGCTCTGTCAGATGATATTGATGAGTGATTAATCAGAACAAATATGAAGGATTTACAGAATTTGTGTTCCTCGCTGATTAATTTTGTATGTGAGAGGAAATGTATAATTGGAGCTATCCAGATGACTCCCTAAAGGATAATTGCAGTATATTATATGAAGAGTCAATTAATTATAATGATAGTCTATTCCTCTAACCGCAGTCAGGGACTGTTACGATTAATCAAGTCTGAAAGATATATATTAACAATTTCCCCCTCGCAGGTATCTGCCGGATCCCCGGGTCTGGCACTTGTTGTGGAACTGATACTGACGTTCCAGCTGGTCCTCTGCATCTTCGCGTCCACAGACAGCAGGCGAACCGACAACGTAGGGTCACCAGCTTTGTCCATTGGGCTTTCTGTGACTCTTGGACATCTCCTGGGGGTAAGATGATTGACAGTCCATAGAATACATGCTTACAGTTACATGGTCTTAAGTATATGTTTTAAAGGGAAAATAACCCCAATTACCTAATGACAACTGCATATTTATGTGGGGTAAAACTGAGTAAAATTGATGGTATGGTTAGTATCCAGTTCAATGTACTGTAAGTATTAAAGTATTAGATTTAGTATAACACAGCTGCCCTTTATTATTGACTTTAGGACATCCATGTGCCTTAAAGGGAACCTGTCACCGGGATTTTGTGTATAGAGCTGAGGACATGGGTTGCTAGATGGCCGCTAGCACATCCGCAATACCCAGTCCCCATAGCTCTGTGTGCTTTTATTGTGTAAAAAAAAAACTGATTTGATCCATATGCAAATTACCCTGAGATGAGTCCTGTCCCTGACTCATCTCACATACAGGACTCATCTCAGGTTAATTTGCATATGTATAAAATCAGTTTTTTTTTTACACAATAAAAGCACACAGAGCTATAGGGACTGGATATTGCGGATGTGCTAGCGGCCATCTAGCAACCCATGTCCTCAGCTCTATACACAAACTCCCGGTGACAGGTTCCCTTTAAGGCACATGGAAGTCATAAAGTCAATAATAAAGGGGAGCTGTGTTATACTAAATCTAATACTTTTGACAGGTTCCCTTTAAAGAGGTTCTCCAGGCTTTTAATATTGATGATCTATCCTCAGGATAGGTCATCAATATCAGATCGGTGGGGCTCCGACACCTGGCACCCCCGCCGATCAGCTGTATGAGTGCGCACGCGCCGTCTCCCGTCTCTCTTCCTACTCACCGCTGCTGTCTACGGCAAAGCGTCGGTGAACATGAAGAGAGAAAGGAGACGGCAGCACACTGCGGGCGCCTCATACAGCTGATCGGGTGCCGGACCCCCGCCGATCGGATATTGATGAACTATCCTCAGGATATTATTTTTATTAATTCATTTAATAATTTTATTAAAAGCCCAGCCAACCGCTTTAAAGGGGTCTTCTAGTCTAGTAACGTGACGGCATAGTGCTGGTTTAGCTCTGCACCCCTTTAACCTTGCACTCTCTGTCCTGGAAACTGCAGCACAGCTCCATTCAAGTGAATCTCTGCTGGCCCAAAGGGAAAGCAGAAATAAACTAGGCCAGCCACATTGTCTTTCTCACGGGGGTCCTAAAGGAGGACCCTCACCGATTAAAAAGTAGTGGCATATCTTGGCCAACAATATGTGAAAAACCCCTTTAATAGCGCATATGGATTGGATCATCTTGATCATCTTAATACCAATACTGGAAGAAAAAAATGCCATATGACTCTATGTTGTGCCATTCCTCTATTATTCCTGCTAGAAGTTTATGAATAAAAGTTTGATGGGTGGGGGGGGGGGTGTCCTGATTCGATAGCGTGCACTGATTGGATAGCGTCAGACTGTTCGGGGGCATCCTCCCACACACAGACACACACTGGTGACACCAAATTGTACCTTTACTCATGAACTTCTAGCAAGAATATTAGAGGGATGGCACAACACAGGGTCATAAGTATAGACCAGGGATCAGCAACCTCCGGAACCGCAGCTTTTCTGAAACTACAACTCCCAGAATCCTCCTGTCACTTCTCTGGGAGTTACAAATACAGCCAAGTAAGTGTGCATGCTGGGAGTTGTAGTTTCACAGCAGCCTGGCGTGCCGAAGGTTGCTGATCCCTGGTCTAGATGCTCCAGAGTTGTTATTACATGGGGAATGCAAGACGTTACTAAGACGGTCATGTCAGGAGAGGTGACCAACCGGTCCTCTTTATGTCTACTATAACCTATTACTACTACTACCAGTGCCAATAGTAACATTGTGCGGAATCATGGTGTTTTTTATAAGAAAATATCTCCTGTATGAAGATACAAGACAATGGGTTTCCCTGTAGATTGTATATACAGATGTAGCCGAGCTAAACTTGACTCTGATGACACACGGCACAGCGTTATCTCGTGACAAAGGCCATTGAAATCCATTGAAAAGTTTGTTAACTTTTTTTGCCGTTCTTTACTTATGTGTATAGTACAGCAGCAGAAGTCAGGGCCACACAGCCAGCATTCAAAGCAGTCTCCACAATCCATGTTATAAAAATAGAAAAACATATGCGCAGCACATGCAATGTAAGTGAAAGAGAGCGCGGTGTCCTTTATTCACCCATATAGCGGTGTTTTTAGCTTGAGAACATTTCCAGTAAGAGGAAACATCGCCATATGGGTGAATAAAGGACACCGCGCTCTCTTTCACTTACATTCGATGTGCTGCAGATATTTTTTCTATATTTATAATTATACTGTATAACCCATTTGAAAACATACGGTATAATGAATTCTATAGGCAGGAATATGAAGTGGTTGTAAGAACATCACACATCATTAATATTACACATAGAGGTTAATAGAGGGGAATGTGAGGAATTTGATTCCGCTGTCTCCTCGGTAAACATTTAGTAATCTTAGAGGTTCTTCACTGTTACCTGTCCAGAAGGAATTCATCCCGTTCATTCAGGCATCCTATTTATTTTGTACTGGGTCCGGCTATTGTAATCACTATCACGGTAAGGCTCCATTCACACGTCCGCAATTCTGTTCCGCATTTTGCGGAACGGAATTGCGGACTAATTCATTTTGTATGGGGCCGCACGATGTGCTGCCCGGATCCGGAATTGCGGATCCGCACTTCCGGGTCCGCAATTCCGTTCCCGAAAAAAATAGAACATGTCCTATTCTTGTCCGAAATTGCGGACAAGATTTAATCATTTTCTATTAAGTGCCGGCGATGTGCGGTCCGCAAAACACACACGGACGTGTGAATGGACCCTAAATGAGAGCTCAGTAGGTATTGCACTTAAAGAAGTATCTCAGAAATCATAGCAAATTTTACTAAGGCCTCATGCACACGACCGTTGTCTGGGTCCGCATCCGAGCCGCCGTTTTGGACCAATACACTTCAATGGGGCCGCAAAAGATGCGGACCGCACTCCGTGTGCTGTCCGCATCCGTGGCTCCGTTCCACGGCCCCGCTAAAAAATTATAACATGTCTATTCTTGTCCACGCTTTGCGGACAAGAATAGGCATTTATATTGCCGTCGCCCGTTTCGTTCTGCAAATTGCTGAAGGCAACACGGGCGGCTTCCGTGGACCGCAAAAAAACTGAACGGTCGTGTGCATGAGGCTTAAGGCTTCATGCACACGACCGTTGTCCATTTTCCGTTTTTTTATGCGGACCCATTGACTTTCAATGGGTCCGTGGAAAAATCGGAAAATCTACCGTTTGGCATCCACGTCCGTGATCCGTGTTTCCAGTCCGTGAAAAAAATACGACCTGTCCTATTTTTTTCACGGACAACGGTTCACGGACCCATTCAAGTCAATGGGTCCGTGAAAAATCACGGATGCACACAAGATTGTCATCCGCGTCCGTGATCCGTGTCTGTGATCCGTGTCCGTTTTTTCCTATCATTTCAAAGGCAAACTTGACTTAGATTTTTTTTTTCATTTTTCATGTCCGTGGATCCTCCAAAAATCAAGGAAGACCCACGGAAGAAAAAACGGACACGGATCACGGAACAACGGAAACTGTTTTTGCGGACCGCAAAAAAAACGTCCGTGTGCATGAGGCCTTAGGCCTCATGCACATGACCGCTGTGTGCATCTGCGGCCGTTGTTCCGTTTTCCTTTTTTTTTCGCGGACCCATTGACTTTCAATGGGTCCGTGGAAAAATCGGAAAATGCACCGTTTGGCTTCCGCGTCCGTGATCCGTTTTTCCAGTCCGTGAAAAAAATAGGACCTGTCCTATTTTTTCACGGACAACGGTTCACGGACCCATTCAAGTCAATGGGTCCGTGAAAAATCACGGATGCACACTAGATAGTCATCCGCGTCCGTGATCCGTGTCCATGATCCGTTTTCCTATCATTTTCAATGCAAACTTGACTTAGTTTTTTTTTTCACTTTTCATGTTCGTGGATCCTCCAAAAATCAAGGAAGACCCACGGAAGAAAAAACGGTCACGGATCACGGAACAACGGAAATCCGTTTTGCGGACTGCAAAAAAATACGGTCGTGTGCATGAGGCCTAAGGCCTCCTGCACACGAACGTATTTTTTTGCGGTCCGCAAAAACGGGTCCCGTTTTTCCGTGATCCGTGACCGTTTTTTCATTTTTCATGACTGCCCCCTGCTGCCTAGCAGCATCCGATCTCTTACAGGGGGCTGGGGGGGGGGGGGGCCGCACTGGCCACCAATGATATTTAAACTGGGGAGGGGGGGGGAGGGTCTGCACCTGAAGGGGTTAATTGTGCTGATCACGGCCCCCTGTAAGAGATCGGGTGCTGCCAGGCAGCAGGGGGCAGTCTTGTACAAAGTTTGTAGTGTATTCTAACTAGAAGCGTCCCCATCACCATGGGAACGCTTCTGTGTTAGAATATACTGTCGGTTCTGAGTTTTCACGAAGTGAAAACTCAGCTTTGAAAAAGCTTTTATACAGACGGATCTTCGGATCCGTCTGTATAAAAACTAACCTACGGCCACGGATCACGGACACGGATGCCAATCTTGTGTGCATCCGTGTTCTTTCACGGACCCATTGACTTGAATGGGTCCGTGAACCGTTGGCCGTGAAAAAAATAGGACAGGTCATATTTTTTTCACGGCCAGGAAACACGGATGCGGCTGCAAAACGGTGCATTTTCCGATTTTTCCACGGACCCATTGAAAGTCAATGGGTCCGCGAAAAAAAGCGGAAAACGGCACAACGGCCACGGGTGCACACAACGTTCGTGTGCAGGAGGCCTAAGGCTGAGTTCACACTTCAGTTATTTCCATCAGTTTTTGTGAGCCAAAACCAGTAGTGAAGCCTACTAAGAGATCAGGTGTAATGGAAAGACTTCCACCTGTTCTGGGCTTCTGACCCGCACCTGGTTTTGGCTCACAATAACTGATGGAAATAACTGATCCAATAACTGAAGTGTGAACTCAGGTAAACAGCATCTTTTAGAACTTATAAAAACTGGCGGATCTGTTACATGTGCACTTGGCAGCTGAAGACATCTGTGTTGGTTCCATCTTCATATGTGCTCGCATTGCTGAGAAAAGTGATGTTTTATTATATGTAAATGAGCATCTTAGGAGCAACGGGGGCGTTGCTTTTACTCTTAGAGGCTCTGTTCTCTCTGCAACTGCTGTGCCCTCTCCACTTTGACAGGGACAGGCAGTGAAAGCGTCACCACACCTGGCCCTGTCAATCAAAGTGAAGAGTAGCCGGCAGTTGCAGAGAGAGCAGAGCCTTTAAGTGTAATGACAACGCCCCTGTTGCTCCTAGAGGCTCATTTACATACATTAAATATAATTTTTCTCAGCAATGTGGACACACATGAACATGGGACCAACACAGATGTCTTCAGCTGCCAAGTGCACATGTAACAGGTCCACCAGTGTCATAGGTACAAATCTGCTGTCTTTTAGACATCCTTTTTTACTATTATTATTAGATAAACTTACATTTTGCTGGACACCACATAAAAAAATATAAAAAAACGACTGCAAAATATCGGCTTTGTCTGACCACCTGAATGGTGGTAAAATGCAGTACCAGAAACAGCCTATGTAGAAGAGAGGCGCTAATCTTATAGAACCTACTTAAAATGGTTTGCTTCTGCTGTGTCCATTGTCCAGTCCCCACAGTGATTACATGCGGTGGAGCGTGGGCATGATCCCATGCTCTGCTAGAGCCAATAACTGGCAACATGCAGCACGTCACCACTGAAGCCAGTTATTGGCTCCAGCAGAGCATGTGATATTGCCCATGCACCACCGGATGTAATCACTGTGGGGACGGAACATTGGACACGGCGGGGAGCAGATAAGTAAGAATCTTCTGTTTAGAGAGGCGGGCTACGGGCATTAGATAAAAAAAAATTATTCCTGGAGAACCCCTTTATAGGGTTCAGATTTTGAGTCATTTCATGGGAACTGAAGAGGTGAAATATAATTATGATAATGACGTATCACCGACTGATAGCAGCGAGCTTCCACAGGCACGACATGTGCATCTGAA
Source organism: Bufo bufo (assembly GCF_905171765.1). Taxonomy (NCBI): domain Eukaryota; kingdom Metazoa; phylum Chordata; class Amphibia; order Anura; family Bufonidae; genus Bufo; species Bufo bufo. Next base: position 607,472,664 of record NC_053391.1, read on the forward strand.
AAAGAGAAGGAGGCCCTGAGTAAGAGACCTCCTCATTCTAGTTTGGGAGATTTATCAAAATTGATGCAAAGGAAAACTGGCTTAGGGTGGGTTCACATCAGCGTTAGGGATTCCGTTATGGCTTTCTGTTATAACATGGTTATAACGGAAAATAACGGAATGCCCAGACAGAATGCAAAACGGACGCCTTTGCTTTCCGTCCTAATAGAAGTCTATGGGAAAGCAAAATGGAGCCGTCTGGGTCCCGTTATGCAGAACATTATGCAGTCCTGTCGACAGTACTTTGTTTTCCGTCTTGCATAACAGGACCCAGACGGATCCGTTTTGATTCCCATAGACTTCTATTAGGACAGAGAGCAAACGGAATGCCTCTTAAAGGCTTCCGTTTTGCATTCCGTCATAATACAAGTCTATGGGCAGAAGAACGGATCTGTCCTTCCGTCTTATGGATTCCGTTATTTTCCGTTATAACCCTGTTATAATAGAAAGCCATAACGGAATCCCTTAACGCTAGTGTGAACTCACCCTTAGTTGCCCATAGCAACCAATTAGATTCCATCTTTCATTCTTCAAAGCTCTTTTGGAAAATGAAAGGTGGAATCTGATTGGTTGCTATGGGCAACTAAGCCAGTTCTACTTCCCACCAGTTTTGATAAATCTCCGCCATTATCTACTGTACATCTATACCTTAAAATTGTCCGTTTCTGTTGACAGATTTACTTCGATGGATGCTCAATTAACCCAGCTCGATCCCTCGGCCCTGCAGCCATTACTGGAATCTTTACTGACCAATGGGTGAGACATTACTCTAAAACTAGTTCTTATTCCTTGACGCCTATACACCTCCATCCACCGTGGTTACCGTAGTGCTGCTTCCATTCACTTCAGAGGTGCGGGGTGTCAGACGCCCGCTGAGCCTGATGATAGGCCATTAATAGTACAATCCTAGGACACCCTAGATATTTTTCTGGTATTTAAAACAAGATAGTGACACATATTCCTTTTTCCAATCTGTTTTTATTTTATGATTGCAAATGTATTTTTTATTTTAGCACATGATTATGGGGGCAGCCATCTTGACTGAGCTGTTCTTAACAGCATTTAGAGACATGCTTTACGGAAACTACCATGGGGCCATAGACACAATGGTCGGGAGGGGACCTCATTGACTTCTATGGGAGAGTTTTCTAGGCCTGTTCTGTGACCTGTGCAGAGGTCATTGTACAAGGAAGAAGTAGATAAGCTTTAACCATCAAATGTTGTGAATGGTGATATCTATCATTGTGATCCTGCCTGTGATGATAATGAGATGGCTGCTGAAAAGTGATCTGTACAGCCCAAGATGTAGTGCCTATCATTAGGGACCAGGGGAAAACTTAGGATTTCGTTTTTTAAATATAGACATTGACATAGAATATTAAATAAAACCACCAAAATTCTTTCAAATTCTTTAAAAATATAAACACTAGATTATTTTGATGACACATTCCCTTCAACATGTTTGTATGCATGAGGCTTAGGCCTATTGCACACGACCGTATGGCTTTTTCAGTGTTTTGCGATCCGTTTTTCACGGATCCGTTGTTCCGTTTTTTGTTTCCGTTGTGTTTCCGTTTCTGTTCCGTTTTTCCGTTCCGTTTTTCCGTATGGCATATACAGTATACAGAAATTACATAGATAAAATTGGGCTGGGCATAACATTTTCAATAGATGGTTCAGCAAAAAACGGAACGGAAACGGAAGACATACGGATGCATTTCCGTATGTGTTCCGTTTTTTTGCGGACCCATTGACTTGAATGGAGCCACGGACTGTGATTTGCGGGCAATAATAGGACATGTTCTATGTTAAAACGGAACGGAAAAACGGAAATACGGAAACGGAATGCATACGGAGTACATTCCGTTTTTTTTTGCGGACCCATTGAAATGAATGGTTCCGTATACAGACCGTATACGGAACGCAAAAAACGTCCAGTAAACGGGGAAAAAAAACGTCCGTGTGCAATAGGCCTTAAAGTAATGAGATCATAGGATTAAAAGCCATAGTGTTAGACCGAACATTTTAATTGTGGATTGTGCTCCCTACAGTATGTATTAAAATAAAACTATAGCCACACACGGACAGCTGAGAACAAGGATTTAAAGGGTTATCTCATTAATATAGTTACAAAGCACCGCATCATTATAATCAGGGGCGTCCTTAGGTCAAAACATTCGGGGCTTGAGCCCCGGATGTTTTGTCCAGTGCCCCGAATGTTATGCTGGATTGCTGGTAGCATTTTTTTGGCTATTCCAGGGCCCTTTAATATTAATTAGACCTGGGCAACCCCACAGATCATCCCCCCACCCCCCTTGTACTTGTTCCGATACTTTCCTGCTGCGTCGGCATAAGTTCAGTCACTTCGGTGGCATCGGTGCGCAATCCCGTCCTGCGGCGCATAATCCTGCGAGACCTGCCGAGGGAGGTCACGGGTCTCACGGGATTATGGGCCACAGGACGGGATTGCGCACCGATGCCACAAAAGTGACTGAACTCATGCCAGCGCAGTAGGAAAGTAGCGGAACAAGTACAAGGGGGGTGGGGGATGATCTGTGGGGTTGCCCAGACGGCTAGGCCCTTCACAGTAGTTATCAACCCCTTTCAGCAGTCCCCCATTCACTGATGGGGGGGCTGTTGAAAGGGGTTAATAACTACTGTGAAGGCGGGACTGCTGAAAGGGGTTAATAACTACTGTGAAGGGGGGGACTGATGAAAGGGGTTAATAACTACTGTGAAGGGGAGACTAATGAAAGGCGTTAAAGTAAAAGGGGGGTGGGGGGATGATCTGTGGGGTTGCCCAGGTGGCTAGGCCCTTCACAGTAGTTATTAACCTGTTTCAGCAGTCCCCCATTCACTGAAGGGGGGACTGCTGAAAGAGTTAATGACTAATGTGAAGCCCCCCCCCCCCCCCCCCGGCAATGGGGGCGTGGTACAGTGGGCTTGTGCCTGGATATTTTCAGACCCTAGCAACGACCCTGATTATAATTTTGCTATACACACACAGGGATCTCAACTCTCCCGGAGGTTCAGGGAGTCTCCCGCTATTAGATAGCGGCTCCCTGACACCCGCATGTGAGACAATATCTCCCAGAAAGGTTTATCTCAGTCAGATAGCAGAGCAGAGAGATAAGAGAAGTGACAGGACACACAGTTTAGATTACAGGTTGAATTAACCCTTTAGGGTCAAATTGGCTTCTCAAGGAGATATATATGTTAAAGGCATCCCTTCTTCTGTCTCATTCAGTAGCTATATAACTATTGAGAGAGATGTATTTTTTTTAAAATACATTTACACATTTAAGGGCTCTTTCACACCTGCGTTATTGTCTTCCGGCATAGAGTTCCGTCGTCGGGACTCTATGCCGGAAGAATACTGATCAGGATTATCCTAATGCATTCTGAATGGAGTGAAATCCGTTCAGGATGCATCAGGATGTCTTCAGTTCCGGTACGGAACGTTTTTTGGCCGGAGAAAATACCGCAGCATGCTGCGCTTTTTGCTCCGGCCAAAAATCCGGAACACTTGCCGCAAGGCCGGATCCGGAATTAATGCCCATTGGAAGGCATTGATCCGGATCCGGCCTTAAGCTAAACGTCGTTTCGGCGCATTGCCGGAGCCGACATTTAGCTTTTTCAGAGTGGTTACCATGGCTGCCGGGACGCTAAAGTCCTGACAGCCATGGTAAGTGTAGTGGGGAGCGGGGGAGCAGTGTACTTACCGTCCGTGCGGCTCCCCGGGCGCTCCAGAGTGACGTCAGGGCGCCCCAAGCGCATGGATCACGTGATCGCATGGATCACGTCATCCATGCGCATGGGGCGCTCTGACGTCATTCTGGAGCGCCCCGGGAGCCGCACGGACTGTAAGTATACCGCTCCCCCGCTCCCCACTACTACTATGGCAACCAGGACCTTAATAGCGTCCTGGGTGCCATAGTAACACTGAAAGCATTTGGAAGACGGTTCCGTCTTCAAATGCTTTCAGTACACTTGCGTTTTTCCGGATCCGGCAGGCACCTCCGGCAACGGAAGTGCATGCCGGATCCCAACAACGCAAGTGTGAAAGAGGCCTTACTCTCCGTTTTAATTATATTATTTACCCCAGTGTTAAATTCACCCCCCTGGATGCTTGTTTTTTTTTCATACAGTGGGATAATTACACACAGGGTTTTAAAGAATAAACTTCCTGACTCAGACCAAGAGCCGACTCAGCGAGTCAGCAAGTGATTGGAAGCATCCGCGCATGCGCATTGCGCAACCTAAGCTTCAGTTCACTTGCTTCTTGTCAGCTCAGCGAATGAACCGAAGATTCGATTCATGAATCGGTTCATTTGAATGAACTGATTCAAATTAACCGATTCATGTGAAAGATCCGAATTTCCCATCTCTAGTTTACTCGCAATAAACCTTTCCGGCAACCGGTAGCAGTGCCCCCTTCTCGGCGCGGGCGCACAGTGCAAGAAGAAGCCGGTGCCAGCAGTCCGCAACGGCACATCAGGCTGAGCCTGTGCGCACGCGCGGGATCTCAAAGCGGGAGGAGGGAGGGAGAGGCGGCACTGAGGAGTAGAAGGTGGCGCTGGGCACGAACGGCGATGCGTGCGGCCGGGCACCATGCATCCACAGACCTCCCCTGCTTGGGCACCTTAATTCAATGATTGACAGGTTAGTAAAACCTGTTTTTCCGCAGAATAAAGCCCCAAATAGCTTTTATAAGGCCACCTTAGAAATCAGAATGCTGCCCTGGACATGAGAATATGTTTAGCTCACAGGGCTTATAGGTGGTGACAGAACCCCTTTAATCATATATATAAATATGATAATTTGGGGGCAGGGAATGGGGCATAATGAGCCCAGTCCTCCACACCATAGAGCAAAGTGTGCAGATACTGCATATGTCTGGAAAATGTAATAAAAAGTTTGTGAAAGAACAAAAAAGAAAACCTCCCTGAAATGAGTTTTTGCAGGTTGGGATGTCTGCACACATCTTCTCAAGATGGCTCCTCTGCCAGTTCTCTGATGCCAAAACTGCCTTCCCTTACTTCCCATACACACTTGCTGTAGCCAGCAGCTTCCTGCCAGCCAATCAGATTGGATTACTGAAAGACACGCCTCCTCACTCTGAAGCCGCCTAATGCAGGCATGCAGTGTGAAGGACCGCCCCTCTGTCTTCCGAGCCGGAGACAGATGAGCCCTAGCAATGGTCTTTTTAGGGAGCAGTGGAAAGGGACAGGAGACATTAATGAAAGCTGTTATTATAAGGTAATTACAGATCTTTTGGCAATCATTGACAGACTAACTCAGGTATACATGCCTAGCTCTAATAAACTAGCAAATAAAAAAAATATGACAGTTATCCTTTAAAGTTACTCAGACCTACAGCAGTGGTTTATAAACTGAGTAATAATTGTTTTTCTGTAATTAGAACTTTAAGTTATTTCAGCTCTTTTCATTGGTTTTGTAATGTATTTGTCATCCGGGAAGAATTCTTTTTTTTTTCTTCTTCCCTTGGATATAAAGTAGATTTGTTTAGTATATAGTATAGTTAGATGTGTATTTTACCTATGGGGTTAATTTTTTACAAAGAATGAGTAAAATGACTATGGGCCAGATTTATCATTACTCTGACAGCTCACTCCACTTTCACATATGGCTAAAGTCAGTTTTAGCCAAGTCAGATTTATGATCGGCCCTTTAAGACTGTAATAAATGTGGTTTGACGGTAGCAGTTTATCCGTCAGTAAGCAGCTTTATAAAAGTCGCACATCTTTACAAAAAAGTCGCACATTTTTACGAAAAAGTCGCATGTTCTATTAAAAAGTCTCATAAGATAAGCATGGTCCTCACTGGAGTGAAATTGTGCATTTTTTTGCGACTTTTTAAATAGTCCCAATAGTAAATCTGTCTAGAGATTCATTTACATAAGAAAACACGCCCACTTTCAGAAAACTGGTGAGCATAGTGCAGAGCAGAAAAAAGTCGCAAATTTGTGCGCAGTTTTAGCATTTGCGCATTTTTGGGCGACTTTTTCACTCCATTATTCTGACTTGAGCTAATGATAAATCTGGCCCAATGTGTCTAGCTTCTTATTAAACCTTTAAGACAAAATAAAGTAACTGTACATCATTTACCTGTAAAGGATGTCTGGATTGGGCTTACGAGCTGAGCCCGCTCCACACTCGGCAGGTTCCATCTGTGTAATGCAGCTAACATCCACCACCAATCACTGGGATCAGAGATAACTCCTATCATGGTAATTTAACCTCTCAAATGTAGTGGTTAGTAGTGATGAGGAGTTAGACACAGGGAGGGGGCTCTCTGTCCTTTAATCAGGGCACCCAATCGAGTTCCTTGTCAAGGCTAACAGACCTGCCATAGTAAAATGCCTGTCAAGCCCTGTCTATCACAGTGCTTAATGGGAAGCCTGTCAAAATCTGATAGACTTCAATAGTATTCTATTGCAGTCTATGGTACAAGCATTCAGAAGATTGCATATTCAAGTCCCCCAAGGAGCCTAAAAATTACAGTGAAAAAAAGGTTTTAAAAAAGCACCAAGATAAAACAAAAAATTAACATATATCATGCATGGTGAATGCCGTGACAGAAAAAAAAAAAAAAAATTCTAATTTGTTGATAAAAAAAAAAAGAATAAAAAGTGATCAATAAGTCGTATATACCCCAAAATGGTACCTATAAAAACTACAGTTCGCCCCACAAAAAAACAAGCCTCTAAACACCTCAGTAGATGGAAATAAAAAAAGTTACAAAAAATATGGCAATGAAAAAAAAACATTTCAAAGGTTTTTTTTTTTTTTTTAAGTAGTAAGACATAAAAAATTATATAAATTTGATATTGCCATGATCCTACTGACACACCGAATAGTTTGTCATGTAGATTTTGGTGCACAGTGAACACCATTAAAACCAAAAATTAAGAAAAATTACAGAATTACATTCTTTTTTCAATTTCATCCCACGAGGATTTCTTTTCCCCATTTTCCAACATAAGTTATGGTTAATTATATGGTACCATTAAAAAATACAACCTGCCTGGCAAAAATAAGCCTTCATATGGCTATGTGAATGGAAAATCTAAAAAGTTATGGCTCCAGGAAGGAGGCAAAGAAAAAACAAAAGGGCAAAAACAAAAATTGCCCCGGTCCTTATTTAATTTACATTGATTTTACGTTCTATGAGCTGATGTAGATTTGAACTATCATTTACCGTATAGCAATTTGTGGTGTAAAGGATAGTAAATACTGAACTCTTTTGATAGTTTACAGCAATAAAAAAACTGTAAAACTGGGCTCAAAGTTGGACATACCCTTTATTATTTTTTATAAAGTATATGAGAGACACTTAAAACAAGAGACCTCCACAAGTCTAAGTAAAGGATATAATGACTTGAAACACATATAAAGCCTACAATTAGGGAAAAACACAAACTGAGGCAACAAATAAGAGTAGAGCAAAGATGGAAAACCCAATAGGTCATAAATTAAGTGTATTGAGAGACTAAATGACTTATTTCCATGATTTCCTCAGGTATTCTGGATTGGACCTCTTACTGGTGGAATTTTGGCTTCAGTCTTCTACAACTACCTCCTGTACCCATACAACAAGAGCCTGTCTGATAGAATCGCTATCCTGAAAGGTACATATGAACCGGAGGAGGAGTTATGGGACAACAAGCAGGATCACAAGAGGCAATCAGTGGAGTTGTACTCTGCCCACCCTCTGCCTAAAGTCACAGAGAAGTTCTAAGCTAGTCGGACTTTACACCAAACCATTATTTATGTCACTTGACCAAGCTTAATCCTAGGCTTTCAGCAAACAAAAATGCCAGATGATAAGTAATATAAGTGTAGACTTTTATTATGTAACAAAACACAAGTAAAAATGCAATTACATGCATATGATGCCGGGGGACAAGGGACAAAAAGGAACAGGGAAGGAAAAAACGGCGCCACCCTGGGAGGAACACACTGGTCAAAAATACGTAAATGTAGAGGATCAAATGGGGATGTGTATGGTAAGATAACCTACCCTAAGATCACATGCATGTACATGATAAATGGTGAGTCACTGATCAACTGCAAAAAAAACGAAATAATAAAAATAAAATGAGTAAAAACAAGCAGCTATGGTGGATAGCCACACTGAATACAGACCTGGAAGTCAGTAAACATCCAGGAAAGGAAAAATCAAAAAGGTGAACATGCAGGAGGGACTCACCAAGAGTAGACCAGAAGTGTAGCAACCAGGGTAGCGCCACCCTGGTTGCTACACTTCTGGTCTACTCTTGGTGAGTCCCTCCTGCATGTTCACCTTTTTGATTTTTCCTTTCCTGGATGTTTACTGAGTTCCAGGTCTGTATTCAGTGTGGCTATCCACCATAGCTGCTTGTTTTTACTCATTTTATTTTTATTATTTCGTTTTTTTTGCAGTTGATCAGTGACTCACCATTTATCATGTACATGCATGTGATCTTAGGGTAGGTTATCTTACCATACACATCCCCATTTGATCCTCTACATTTACGTATTTTTGACCAGTGTGTTCCTCCCAGGGTGGCGCCGTTTTTTCCTTCCCTGTTCCTTTTTGTCCCTTGTCCCCCGGCATCATATGCATGTAATTGCATTTTTACTTGTGTTTTGTTACATAATAAAAGTCTACACTTATATTACTTATCATCTGGCATTTTTGGCTCCATTTTCTTCTGTTATTCTGCCATTGTACTCGGGAGCTTGTGCCGAGTTATTTCTCAGGGGCGTTATTTGTGGATATATTGGGTGGGCACTGTTCCCCCTTCTTCACTCTCTAAACCTCTGGGGTCTTTTTCGTTTTTCCCTTTCAGCAAACAAAGTTGGAGTGCACATAATTCTGTTCTGCAGAGTCTCTTCAGACGTAATCCTTTGTAAATATACTTTTGTTTTGTAGTGCTTTACTGAATGATTTGAGATATAACACCATTATCTTCGAGGCTCGGGAGCTTGTAAACCACAAATATCAAATCCCATTTTATGTTGAGCCTCTTCCATAAAGTCAGTGGTACCTACTTGGGTGCAGTCATCAATCATGCAAATAATTCCGTCTGACACAACAATATATTGATCTAGAGCCATGGATTGCCTTCAACTAGAACGTTCAAACAAATGCCACTCTATATAAGCAGTTATATGGCAGTAGATTTCCCAAGCAAGGGGGCATCTTGGGAGTCGTAGTTTAACCACAGCTGGAGTGCCGGAGGTTAGCCATCACAGGCTTATACCGACCAATCCGCCATTGCAGCTTTGATGGTGCCCAGGTCCCCACTGTGCTCCACTTCCTGCTGACTTTTCAGCACAGCAGGAAGTGGCTGGGAATAGCTCTCAGCCAATCGCTGACTTAAGTGGGTTATCATTGAAGACAGTGATTGGCTGAGCAGCATTCACAGCCATTTCCTGCTGTGTCGGGATGTCAGCATGAAATGGTATGCAGTAGGAACCCAGGAACCATCGGAACAGCAGCAGCTGGGGATCCATGAGTATAAGCTCTGTTCTATTTTACATCATATGTATCCCAACTGCAACCCTTTTTTATTTGGCTGGAACCTTTAAGAGTACCCCCTCCCCTACATAAAAATAAGAGAAATGAGAAGTAAATATATTATCTTGAGTTGTCCTGTTAAACATTCTATTCTGCTTTTTCTGATATCCGTTTCTTGGAAAGCTGTGTGATGTACCCCTTGTAAAATAGAACTGCAAAGAGTAAATGTTGATAACCAGACCCACAGTTCTTACCCCCCTCCCCACACTGTACACCCTGTAAATTTTAATTTACTATTGACCACTGCCACATCTGTAATATAACAACTATAGGATGTTAGAATTATGTGCATTGACAACTAAATCAATAAATCATCAGCCCCTGAAGGTTAAGAAAAAAGTGAATGGTCTGTATGGCATTTTGGCTCCAATTGTGAAGGATATGATGTTATTTTAACATTTTGTACAGATTTTTCTTCCTGGCATTTTATTGGTTAATCTTATGCATGCATATTAAAGCTGATCTCAGCCTTCTTTATAGAACGTTAGGCAGGTTCTATGATTGATTGTATATACTGTATATACTGTAGAAAGCTTTAAAGGGGTTTTCTGGGATTTTAATACTTAGGATAGGCCATCAGTGTCTAATCAGGTCCAACACTCAGCTCCCCTGCTCATCAGATTTTTCAGAGTAGCTCCAGTGCTGGAACTACACAGTTTCATTCATTGTGTAGTAGACATAGCTGCTAACAGCAGTGCTGTCCCCAGTTACTTCAATGGGAGCAGTGCTGCAGAAACCAGCTCCATTCATTGTGTAGTGGACAGAGATGCTTACTGCAGTGCTGTCCCTAGTCCCTTCAGTAGAAGCAACGCTGCAGAAACCAGCTCCATTCATTGTCTATTGGATGGAGCTGCTTATTGCAGTGCGGCCCCCCATTCACTACAGTGGGAGCAGTGCTGCAGAAACCAGCAAAGGACAGAGCTGCTGTGTACTGTAGTTCTGGCACCGACTTCTGGCCCTGGAACTACTCTGAAAGAAGCTGATGGGTGGTGGTACGGAGCATAGCCTCCCTTCCTTCTTCAGATGGCTATCAATATTAAAGCCCTGAAAATCCCTTTAAGGGCTTGTATATATGCTGCTATGCTATACATCTGACATGAGTGCATTTTGCATCCCCCATAACAATGCACTATAAATCCAAAAAATTAACCATTGATGCGTCTTATAATAGATTGTACACAGTGTATTAGGCTTCATGCTCAAGTAATAGCTGTGTGCACAGAGCCGGCAGGGTGGCACCTGAAATCCTTATGTTACCGTATTATGGAAGAGATTTATCAAAAGTAGTGTAAAGTAAAACTGGCGTAGTTGCACATAGCAACCAGTCAGATTCCACCTTTCATGTTCCAAAGGAGCTCTGAAAAAATGAAAGGTGGAATCTGATTGGTTGCTATGGGCAACTAAGCCAGTTCTACTTTACACCAGTTTTGATAAATCTCCCCACTTGTGTGCCTGAAATACACTGCAAATGGGGGCATTATGTGCCAGAATTCTGGTTCAGTTTGCACCACAAAACTGCCGAACGTGCCCTGCACTACATTAAGGTTACATGCCTACAGCAGTTCCGTTTACACAGATTTTCTGCAAGGATTTTTTCACATGATTTTCCCTGTTTTTCCGCTTCAAATCCAAAGCAAAATCCATGTGTGTTACTTGTGGATTGTATTTTAAAGTGGATTTTTCCTCAAATCTCACCCTTGGCTTTGCAAAGGGTGAAATCTGCACTGAAAATCCACATTAAAAATTGCAGTGCTGCAGATTTCAAAATCCACACTGAAGGTCAATTTCCCCATGGAAAATTTGCATGTAAAATATGCATTGTGGAGGTCATTTATGAAGTCTGCTACGCCCGCTTTGTGGCTTAAAAATGTCGCAAGCGATGCCTGCGTGTAGGGTGGCCAATTGCTTCACCCCAATAAGCCATTATTAAGACATTATAGTCCATTTCCCCAATCCCGCAAACCCACACCCCTGAATCTGCTAAGGCTTCATGCACACGGACGTTTTTTTTTTGCGGTCCGCAAAAACGGTTTCCGTTGTTCCGTGATCCGTGTCCGTTTTTTCTTCCGTGGGTCTTCCTTGATTTTTGGAGGATCCACGGACATGAAAAATGAAAAAAAAATCTAAGTCAAGTTTGCCTTTGAAATGATAGGAAAAAACGGACACGGATCACGGATCACGGATGCGGATGAAAATCTTGTGTGCATCCGTGATTTTTCACGGACCCATTGACTTGAATGGGTCAGTGAACCGTTGTCCGTGAAAAAAATAGGACAGGTCCTATTTTTTTCACGGACTGGAAACACGGATCACGGACGCGGATGCCAAACGGTGCATTTTCCGATTTTTCCACGGACCCATTGAAAGTCAATGGGTCCGCGGAAAAAAACAAAAAATGGAACAACGGCCGCGGATGCACACAACGGTCGTGTGCATGAGGCCTAAGCCACACCTCTCATAGGCTGCAAAGATTTTAAAAAATGTACTGGAGTGTTTTTCTCCCCCTCAGTCAGTCACAGAGTGACATGTCCGCTGGCTCTAGTGACTGACTGGGGGTGAGAGAAGCCTCAGTCAGTCATTTTGTTCCTGAAGATCACTGTCTGAGCATGGAGCCACTAAAAAGGAGGACACCCAAACGTCCGTCCAGGCCCAGTGTTGGATGGCGGACAGGGTGCCAGGAAACCAGACTGTCCTGCCTGAAGCCAGGCATCTGGCCAGCCTACCTGCATGAGACCTTTGGTCCATATTTTTGGTCAAATTTTGTCACATTTGGTGATTCTCGCCACTTTTACAAGTAGAGTGAAAAGTAGGTCTGGATTTCAGATTAAAACAGCCGTTCAAGACTAATTTCTAATGTGTGACTTTTAAAAAAGTCACCTCTCCACGCCAGGTTATCCTGGTAGAATTTACAAACATAGGGGTATGCCACATTGCACTAGCACCAGGGGTTAAAATCCCCAAAACAAAAAACTCACCTGATCTACTTGATCGCGCTGCAGCAGCTTCTTCTATCTTCACTGAACAGGACCTGTCAAAGGGCCTGTGATATGCGTGATGATGTCACCACGTGGAAGAGCGCGGTGACGTTATCGCACACATCGCAGGTCCTTGGGCAGGTCCTGTTCAGTAAAGTTAGAAGAAATTGATGCAGAGCGATCGAGTGGATGAGGTTAGGGCTGCAGTAAACGATTATTTCAGTAATCGAGTATTCTATTGATTATTTTTTTAAGATTAATCGAGTAATCTAATAAGAAAAAAATAATTAATAGACTGTTTTCCTTTATAAAAACTCATCAGACCCCCTGCCATCAGTCCCCAACACCCTTGCGGTGTGCGATCAGCCCAAGTGCATCAGTTCCCCCAGTGCCATCAGCTCCGTTTCCCCAGTGCCTTCAGCTCTCCCCCACCCCAGTGCCTTCAGCTCCACTCCCCCAGTGCCATCAGCCCCTCCATGCCATCCATTGCCATGTCCCCCACTCCCAAAGTGCCATCAGATTTTTTTGTGTCAAATTGCTCAATTCAATCGAGTAATCGTTTCAGCCCTAGATGAGGTGAGTTGTTGTTTTTTTTTTACTCCTAAATGGCTATATCGTTTTGCATTCTGCTATTATTTTTCGATATAACCATAAAATTACCCGAACCTGAACTTCAGTGAAAAAGTTTGGGTACCCAAACTCGGTACGAACCCGAGCTTTTCAGTTCGGTTTCGCTCATCCCTATACAAAAGAAACAACAGGATACAGTCAGGGGCGTAGCTAACGGCTCATGGGCCCTGGTGCAGGAGTTCAGCTTGGGCCCCCCTTCCCTCAGTGCGTTGTGTGTCTTCTTATGTGGCACAAGGGTCTTTGGGCCCCCTCAGGCTCCTGGGCCCGGTAACGACTACTACCTCTGCATACCCTATAGCTACGCCCATGGATACAGTACAGTATGGGCCCATAAATTTCTATAGGTGCCATATAATGCCACTGTACATCTCAGAACTTGTATGGAGCTGTAATACCGTCTGAATTTATAGTCTGTGTTAATGAGCATTTACACTTGTGTCTCTACGTCTACAGTATGTTCTTAATGTTTTAGATGTTCTTCCTATATTTATATTTAATAGTATGTCCAATGTAGTCTTGTCTAATACGTGTACAATTTAATAAAATTATCTTTCTTCTGTGTTATGTTCACCTACAGCATGAGCCTCTTTACAAAATGTGATGGAAAGATATATGGGGAGATAAATCAAGATAGTTGCTTTCTGTGCTGGTCTTGATATCCCCTGCGCTGCTGGGGGATGCACCACATTTATGACGAGGCACAGACCTCGTCATCATAAATTAGGCGGTCCCCGGCAGTCCGTACTCCTAAACAGAAATCTGCGATAGCTCAGAGCTGCTGTAGATTTCTGGCTTCATTTGCACCAGAAGACTGGCATAAATAAAGATAAATTTGCATCGGCTATTGACCACGCTGCTTTCCTACCCTAAGGCCTCATGCACACGACCGTTGTGTGCACCTGTGGCCGTTGTTCCGTTTTCCGTGATTTTCTGCGGACCCATTGACTTTCAATGGGTCCGTTGAAAACTCGGTAAAATGCACCGTTTGTCATCCGCGGCCGTGATCCGTGTATCCTGTCCGTCAAAAAAATAAGACCTGTCCTATTTTTTTGACGGGCAACGCTTCACGGACCCATTCAAGTCAATGGGACCGTGAAAAAACACGGATGCACACAAGATTGGCATCTGTGTCCGTGATCCGTGTCCGTAGGCTACTTTCATACAGACGGATCCGAAGATCCGTCTGCATAAAAGCTTTTTCAGAGCTGAGTTTTCACTTCGTGAAAACTCAAATCCGACAGTATATTCTAACACAGAGGCGTTCCTATGGTGATGGGGACGCTTCTAGTTAGAATATACTACGAACTGTGTACATGACTGCCCCCTGCTGCCTGGCAGCACCCGATCTCTTACAGGGGGCTGTGATCCGCACAATTAACCCCTCAGGTGCTGCACCTGAAGGGGTTAATTGTGAGTATCATAGCCCCCTGTAAGAGATCAGGGGCTGCCAGGCAGCAGGGGGCAGACCCCCCTCCCTCCCCAGTTTTAATTTCATTGGTGGCCAGTGCGGCCCCCCCCTCGGCCCCCCTCCCTCTATTGTATTAATATTATTGGTGGCCAGTGTGTGGCCCCCCCGGCCCCCCCTCTATTTATTTAATATCATTGGTGGCCAGTGTGTGGCCTCCCTTCCCCCCCCCTATTAGAAGCATCATACTTACCTGCTGCGCTGTCTGTGACCGGCCGGCCGACAGATCATTAAGCAATGCGCCGCACAGACCTGTCACTTACCAGTAGGAGGAGCTCCCGGCCTGTCACAGACAGCGCAGCAGGTAAGTATGATGCTTCTAATATTGCTAAGTAACCATGGCAACCAGGACTGCAGTAGCGTCCTGGCTGCCATGGTTACCGATCGGAGCACCAGCGATTAAACTGGGACTCCGATCGGAAATCTCCGCTGCCACCAATGATCGGGGGAGGGGGGGTCGAGGGCAGGCCGCACACTGGCCACCAATGATAATACAATAGAGGGAGGGAGGGGGGGTCGAGGGCACGCCGCACACTGGCCACCAATGATAATATAATAGAGGGAGGGGGGGCCGGGGGGGGCGCACTCTGGCCACCAATGATAATACAATAGAGGGAGGGAGGGGGGCCGGGGGGGCGCACAATGGCCACCAATGATAATACAATAGAGGGAGGGAGGGGGGGGCGCACACTGGCCACCAATGACAATACAATAGAGGGAGGGGGGGGGCCGCACACTGGCCACCAATGATATTCAAACTGGGGAGGGAGGGGGGTCTGCCCCCTGCTGCCTGGCAGCCCCTGATCTCTTACAGGGGGCTATGATACGCACAATTAACCCCTTCAGGTGCGGCACCTGAGGGGTTAATTGTGCTGATCACAGCCCCCTGTAAGAGATCGGGTGCTGCCAGGCAGCAGGGGGCAGTCATGTACACAGTTCGTAGTATATTCTAACTTGAAGTGTCCCCATCACTATGGGAACGCCTCTGTGTTAGAATATACTGTCGGATATGAGTTTCTTGATCTAACTCAAATCCGATGGTATATTCTAACATAGAGGCGTTCCCATGGTGATGGGGACGCTTCAAGTTAAAATATACCATTGGATTGGAGAAAACTCCGATCCTATGGTATATTAACTCCTGACTTTACATTGAAAGTCAATGGGGGACGGATCCGTTTGGCTCCGCACGGCCAGGCAGACACCAAAACGACTTTTTTTTCATGTCCGTGGATCCTCCAAAAATCAAGGAAGACCCACGGACGAAAAAACGGTCACGGATCACGGACCAACGGAACCCCGTTTTGCGGACCGTGAAAAAATACTGTCGTGTGCATGAGGCCTTTGGAACAGACTGGGAACTTAAAGTGGCCCTGGAAAAAATACTAAAAGTAGCCCCGTTTTGTAGTCAGGTCCAAATTGATGGACGGCCGGGCCAACACAAGAAGGCAGGGCCATCAATACCATACTGCAGCACATTATGCCAACTCCAACAGAGCCAAATACCACAGTCCATCACAAAATACTGCCAGCAGCACAAAATACATCCCCAAAAATTACCACTGGCCGGCCTTGAGAAGGCATCGGCCCACCAGGAAATTTCCCTGTAAGGTCTATGGCCAATCTGCTCCTGCCTACCCTTGCCATGGCCCCTGTTGGAAAAGTGGCGAGGGTGGTATAAAAAGAGGCACTTGTGCCATTTTTCAAAAAGTTTTACTTAAAAATTCACAAACATACAGTTTGTGACTTTTTAAACCGTCTTTTCTGGCACAATGTATATGATAACTCTCCACCAAAAAGTCCAAAATCTAAAAAGTGGGGGAAGTGACACAATTTTGGTGCAATTTGGTGTAGCTAGGGTTTCTACACTTGTTTCTAACTTACTGAAAATGGGGGAGGGGATTATTGCAAAGGGCGCTTAACTTCACAAGAAAGTGGGCATGGCCTGAGATGTGCTATTGTGTTCCAAAATTTCACCACAATTCTGACTAAAAAATTAAACTCAAAGTAAACCAACCTATAGCTGGTATAAAGTCAGAGAAAACTATCTATCCCTGCAGCAGATGCTCCAGACTGAGCCACTGTGACAAATGCAGTGCAGGTCTAGACAGCCTGTCTAAAAGGGAAATGTATCAATCAAATGTGCTGTACAAGAAAATTAGAGTGTTTTTTATGTTTTGTCGGTGGAGTAGGCATTTGAGCCAAATTTATGAGTTTTGCACCATTATTGCGCTGTGCCTGTATTGTGGTCCACAAACAGCGGTTCCGCAATATGCGGGCACTGGCCGTGTGCACCCTGCATCATGGGTGCGGACCCATTCACTTGAATGGGTCCACAATCCGAAAAGTCTGGTACAAATCGAAAGCACGGAATCCCACGGAAGCACGACGAAGTGTTTTGCGGTGGGGATACACCACGGACCCATTCAAGTTGAATGGGTCTGGATCAGTCTGCGGAATCCGCATGGATGTTGCCCATGCATTGGGGGCTGCAAATTGGGGTCCCCAATGCACGGAACGGCCGTTCAACGGCCATGTGCATGAGACCTTAGTATGATTTGTGCCATGCCTGCAAGTTTGCATTTACTAATGATAAGCCAGAGCAATATTTTTAGTCAGATTTATCATTGTGATTTATTTGATGGAGCCTTTGCAATAAACATAGCTAGACTTTAGAATGAAAAATTCATAGATATTTTGCTCAACAAATTCAACAAATAGTGTGCACCCTTTTGTAAATATGTCCATAAAAACAAGTGCAACCCAAAAAATGAGAGCGAAAAATTGCATCTTAATACATTACCCCTAAATTCATGACATTTAGAGGATTAGTTAATCTGGGCCAATGAGTTAAAAAGAATAAAACTGAGAAAAAAACTGTGCATTTGTTGAAAAGCATGTTTCTGAAGACACAGACTCTGGTACCAATGCAGCAGCTCCATTGTTCCAGGAATCTATGTACACTGAATAGCAGCTGTGCTTTCAGCTCAATTCGATCCACCTGTATGGAACTGAGCTGCAAAAAGATCATGTGTGTGGCCAAAGAGATCGCCTAAGAACCACAGCTGATTTATGGGGGTTCTGGGAGTCAGATCCCAAATGATCAGATATTGAAAACCCCTTTAATAGAACTTTTACCAATTTAATTCAAAGGTAACAAAGGTGGTATAATACTGTAACATAGTATGACATACACTCACCTAAAGAATTATTAGGAACACCTGTTCTATTTCTCATTAATGCAATTATCTAGTCAACCAATCACATGGCAGTTGCTTCAATGCATTTAGGGGGGTGCTCCTGGTCAAGACAATCTCCTGAACTCCAAACCGAATGTCAGAATGGGAAAGAAAGGTGATTTAAGCAATTTTGAGCGTGGCATGGTTGTTGGTGCCAGACGGGCCGGTCTGAATATTTCACAATCTGCTCAGTTACTGGGATTTTCACGCACAACCATTTCTAGGGTTTACAAAGAATGGTGTGAAAAGGGAAAAACATCCAGTATGCGGCAGTCCTGTGGGCAAAAATGCCTTGTGGATGCTAGAGGTCAGAGGAGAATGGGCCGACTGATTCAAGCTGATAGAAGAGCAACGTTGACTGAAATAACCACTCGTTACAACCGAGGTATGCAGCAAAGCATTTGTGAAGCCACAACACGCACAACCTTGAGGCGGATGGGCTACAACAGCAGAAGACCCCACCGGGTACCACTCATCTCCACTACAAATAGGAAAAAGAGGCTACAATTTGCACGAGCTCACCAAAATTGGACTGTTGAAGACTGGAAAAATGTTGCCTGGTCTGATGAGTCTCGATTTCTGTTGAGACATTTAAATGGTAGAGTCCGAATTTGGCGTAAACAGAATGAGAACATGTATCCATCCTCTGATGGCTACTTCCAGCAGGATAATGCACCATGTCACAAAGCTCGAATAATTTCAAATTGGTTTCTTGAACATGACAATGAGTTCACTGTACTAAAATGGCCCCCACAGTCACCAGATCTCAACCCAATAGAGCATCTTTGGGATGTGGTGGAACGGGAGCTTCGTGCCCTGGATGTGCATCCCTCAAATCTCCATCAACTGCAAGATGCTATCCTATCAATATGGGCCAACATTTCTAAAGAATGCTATCAGCACCTTGTTGAATCAATGCCACGTAGAATTAAGGCAGTTCTGAAGGCAAAAGGGGGTCCAACACCGTATTAGTATGGTGTTCCTAATAATTCTTTAGGTGAGTGTATATCAGATTACTCTAGTGTACTTACAATAAAAGAATATAAGAATAACATAAAAGAATAAATGAGTAATCCCTTGTAGTCACTTGCTATGGAAAAAGCATTACTAATATTGAATACTGGCACACAAAAGAAGTGTTTCCTAAATTTGGTATCAGGTTAGAATTAAATTGTGTTATTGTCACACTGTCAACCCATGACCGCCACTGTCCTATCTCTCCAGACGGGCACGAGTGCTACGTTACTCACCCTGTACCACTTGCTGGTCTGGTGGTCTGGACACGTTGTCCCTCCTCAACCCTCCTGCAGCAGGCCTGGCCACCAGAGCTTCATCTCCTAGCTATGTGCTTCCGTGCCCAACCTCTTTTGTCTGCTGGCCACCTAAGGGTATTTAAGGTACCTTACCCTAAGGTAGGGTGCCCAAGTTTTAGGTTTCCTAGCTGGCTAGTTCCCTGCAAAGGTGTGTTATTCTGTTTGTCTATCTGTATACCAACCTCTGGCCGTTTACTGACTCTTACCCTCTGCTGCCTCACCTGATACTTCTTGTTTACCATATTGACCCTTTGCTGCTTGCCCTGATCTCGAACTTGTTTCACAGATACGGACATACTCTGCCTGCCCTGACCTCTGCCTGTTTCCTAAATACGAACATTGCCTCATCCCTTGGTGGTTCCACTAGTGTCTTTGACCCCCGTGGGCAGCTGCCAACCACACTGGAACTATTTTAAGCCTTGTGGATTCCGTGCAGCAAAGTCCAGATCCCTGTATAAGTGTTAAAGGGTGAAAACCAGGGGACTGCCAGGATAATGACCGTTTATCTAGCCCTAAGTCAACTCATTTGGTTGGCACAGTGGTTATACCCCTATTACCTGTTACAGTTATATTTACAAGTAAGCCATACATCCCATAGGTTTCTAAAACCTTTGTTAAGGGAAGAAACAATCATGGATTTATGCCAGCAGTAACTATTAACACCTGATATAATTTCTAACATTGTTATTTCAGAACCCCAATATTTTGATCATTTGGTTCTCATTACCATGATCATGTGTAAGAATAATGTCCTATGAAAAAAATGAGAATCTATCACAACTAATATTCAATAAGGCTAAAGAGAGATTTAGCATAATAGGGAAGCCACAAATATAAGATAACAATTTACCTATGTTTTCCAAAGATTTAAAATGTGTGTACTTCCCACCAGATGTGTTTAAGAGAACCTGTCTCATTACATCTCCAACATGTCGCTGGAACATTTTGGAAATGAGAAATTCTAGTAGTCACCATGTACAATTTCTATATGATTAGAGCATCTTGAAGTTAAAGTAATCACTGAGTGTACTACCATCCACTGATGGTCTGAAGAGATTATTTTCCCATTAAGCCATTTGTTGATAGGTGTTAAGAAGAAGTTTATAGCAATTGAAAATGTCTATACATAGATACTGAGAAGGGGGCATATGCACTTTCCGGGACACAACATTTATCAAGCACCACTACTAAGACCAACTGGCCATCCGTTGAAGGGCATTTTGGCACTGCAGAGATACTGACAAAGAAATTGCACCCCTTGGCAAAACTGGAAAATTGTTTGTATTTATTAGGAAGAGACTCTGAGAGGCATTTATTGTCCGGCCTATATCCCCATATACAACCTTGGAAAATCAGTGTATGTAACCTGAAGAGACTGAACTTCATTTTGCAAGTGCCTGTGTGTACATATGACCAAAGAGACTCAGTTAAGTACAGTGGACTTGCTACCTTCAAAATCTTCCTCCTCTTTGCATTGCATTGCCTAATTACATTTGTCACACCATTGTTCTCCTTGTGGTGCCTCAGGAGAGACCTCCCCTACAACCTAAAACTGGCTGACACCAAGGGCACCCCACTTAACAAATAGCCAGGAGCCCCAAAATCAGGGTGTTCTACAATGGGAAGAAGGGTTGCACTCCTCCCATCACTGCACGACCCAGGGAGTACCAGGGTAAGGACTGCCTTCATGACTACTGCAACTACTCCTCCTATCATTGCCACTACCACCACTCCTGTCCTCTGACTCTGCCAAACTTGATGTACACATCCACATTTTTTAAGAAACAGCATGACCACCCTGCAAATTATAGAGTATGTCCTATTCTGGTCCATATTGTGGATGGGGATAGTCTTCTTTTATTTATAAGAGTGAGAAAAATACAGAATGCACAAAAAAGGTATTCGTATTTTTCGGATCCATTGTTTGCAGACTGGACATGGTAGTTCTTTGATTAGGATCCCAATGCATAATATACTATAAAAAGATGATTAAATTGTGGATGCTTGAAAATAAGTTTATTGTAAGCAATTCAGACAACTATTTTGCTGTTTCAGACAGATACAGATATGATTGTTCACTAGAATAATTGGTGACATACATAAGCAATTGGAGTTAAGATTCACGGTGCGTTATAACTTTGTGTAGAAGGCTTCTTGTGTGGCTCAGTTGCAAATGCTACCTCTGCAGGTCTGCAACTCCTCTGAAAACTTTTTATATTATCCACATAGTATTATTTAGTGTGAGCGATTTAGTTTAGTTGCATAGTAACTCCTTCAGGACCCTGCCATTTTTCAACTTAAACACCAGGCCATTTTTTGCAAATCTGACATATGTCATTTTATGTGGTAATAACTTTGAAACACTTTTACTTATCCAAGTCATTCTGAGACAGTTTTCTCGTCACATATTGTACTTCATGATAGTGGTAAATTTGAGTCAAAATATTTCACTTTTATTTATTAAAAAAAATACCAAATGTACCAAAAATTGGGAAAAATTAGCAATTTTCAATTTCTCTGCTTTTAAAACAGATAATGATACCTCCTAAAATAGTTATTACTTTACATTTCCCATATGTCTACTTCAGGTTTGAATCATTTTGTAATATTTTTTTGGGACGTTAGAAGGCTTAGAAGTTTAGAAACAAATCTTAACATTTTTAAGTAAATTTCCAAAACCCAATTTTTAAGGACCAGTTCGGGTCTGAACAAGTCACTTTGTGGGGCTTACATAATAGAAACCACTCATAAATGGCCAAATTTTAGAAACTACACCCCTCAAGGTATTCAAAACTGATTTTACGCACTTTGGTAACCCTTTAGGTGTTACTGTCTCACACGGTAAAGATACTGGGAAGTACGTTCACTAAATATTATTCGTATCACACTGCCTGAGGAACATATTTAAAAGAAAATAATAAAGTATTTATTAGTAACTGGTTAAAATGGGAAAATTCTGTGCATCACTTTCGTGAATTTCAGGCACCAGACTGGAGTTATGTAGTCGAGGATAATTATTGACCCGCTACATCAAAAACTGTCTGGACAAAGTCCTAGTCCTGCTGGCACATTGGTGCTAATAACCCGCAGGAGAAGGAGTAAGGACACGGTTCATGTATTGTAAGTAGGCACAGGTGCGCTCAATTGCAGTCCTACCTAACTCTGTACAGCAGAGCAGCTAATAGTGAATTAAAGCTGGAAGCCCTGTTGAGAATATTAGTCTGTGTCAACTTCAGATCTCATAATCTGTTTATATGTAAGGTGGTTCACACACTACATCAGGACATCCATGCAATAGCAGCCACACAATAACCACTGTATGTACAGATGCACACTAAGCTGCCTCAGTCTGCCTACCCACTCATGGGTGACCGCACTGGGTCTAGGTATCGGACCGCATTCACACTTGTATCCAAGCTAGCTATTGAGCTGCCTGACAACTTGTATGCACCCTGCCTATAGAACCGTGTCCTTGATAGAAATCAACGGCTCAACGCGTTTCTACGTGACATATTCTGCCCCGTGTCATCAGGAGCAAAGGTCTGTCAATAAGGTAAACCTGTAAAGGAAAGGTGCCCCACACTGTTGCGTGTTAAGGCCCTGGCGCTATGACAGCCGTACGCGGCCGCATGAACGCCAAGAGGATATCACAAAAGCCCGGCCTTGGGGGAGGTGTGTGTTGGTGCTACCGCAAATCAGAAACAAGCACGTCATCTGACATCTGCCCATTGACCCGCCGAGCACCCAAATAAGCTAATACACTTCCGTACAATTGCGCAATATGCGCTGCTGTATTGAGGGAATCGAAGTCTGCGGCGAATATGCCTTTAGCTCGCCTAGTGCCGATGTGGATATAAAAATCGACCCATAAAAGAAAATAAATCAGAAAAAATCACAGCATATGGCGAACCACTAAACAAAGGAAACCTAAGACAGTTAACCACCAATCCTCCCTACATATCAACCCCCAAACTTCCTCCCTGCGATCGGATCCCAGTCACAGGGAGGGAGGGGGAGGGAGGGGATGGGGGAAAGAGTCCTATTTTAGATCACTTCTGCATGTGCAATAGCTAGAAGGTTGTTACAATAGTAAAAACCCGTTAAAGTGTCTACATTCTGAGTTAAATGAAGCAAGCATATGAAATAGCTTCATTCAAACCCCTTGGAATGATGGTTTGCAACTTGAAGATCCACATTGCGTCCTTACGGAGTAAGAGTGTGTCAATATCTCCGCCGCGAATGGATCTATTGATCAATAAAATCCCTTGTACCCGCAAGACATCGGGATTCCCATCATGTGATTCCCGCACATGATGTGACACAGTTGTATCCCGTAAATTGCGAATATCGGATAGGTGTTCACCTATTCTCCTCCTTAACTCACGTTTGGTCTTGCCTTATTTGGGTGCTCGGCAGGTCAATAGGCGGATGTCAGATGACGTGCTCATTTCTGATTCGCGGTAGCACCAGCACACACCTCCCCCAAGGCGGTGCTTTTATGATATCCTATTTACGTTCATGCGGCTGCGTACGGCCTTCATAGCGCCGGAGCCTTAACACGCAACAGTGTGGGGCACCTTTCCTTTACAGGTTCACCTTATTGAGAGACCTTTGCTCCTGATGACACAGGGCAGAATATGTCACGTAGAAACGCGTTGAGTCGTTGATCTCTATCAAGGACACGGTTCTAAAGGCAGGGTGCATACAAGTTTTCAGGCAGCTCAATAGCTAGCTTGGATACAAGTGTGAATGCAGTCCAATAACTAGACCCAGTGCGGTCACGCATGAATGGGTAGGCAGACTGAGGCAGCTTAGTGTGCATCTGTACATACAGTGGTTATTGTGTGGCTGCTATTGCATGGATGTCCTGATGTTGTGTGTGAACCACCTCACATATAAACAGATTATGAGATCTGAAGTCGACACAGACTAATATTCTCAACAGGGCTTCCAGCTTTAATTCACTATTAGCTGCTCTGCTGTACAGAGTTAGGTAGGACTGCAATTGAGCGCACCTGTGCCTACTTACAATACATGAACCGTGTCCTTACTCCTTCTCTTGCGGGTTATTAGCCCCAATGTGCCAGCAGGACTAGGACTTTGTCCAGATTGTTTTTGATGTAGCGGGTCAATAATTATCCTCGACTACATAACTCCAGTCTGGTGCCTGAAATTCACGAAAGTGATGCACAGAATTTTCCCGTTTTAACCAGTTACTAATAAATACTTTATTATTTCCTTTTAAATACGTTCTTCAGGCAGTGTGATACGAATAATATTTAGTGAACGTACTACCCAGTATCTTTACCGTGTGAGACAGTTAGACTTTGTATACTGAAGAGTTGGGGAATGGCAGGCTTTTTGTCTAATGACCTGAGTTCCGAATGCTGGCTAGGAGACCCTAAAGAGTTTTTTTCAGAAAAAGAACTGCCTACACAAGCAGCCCAAGTGAGCATCACTGCATCTTTTAAACATCTGAACCGTGTATATAAAAATCACGTCCGATGCTGGTGGGAGGTTCAGACCTTGGATATATACAGTCGTGGCCAAAAGTTTTGAGAATTACATAAATATTGGAAATTGGAAAAGTTGCTGCTTAAGTTTTTATAATAGCAATTTGCATATACTCCAGAATGTTATGAAGAGTGATTAGATGAATTGCATAGTCCTTCTTTGCCATGAAAATTAACTTAATCCCCAAAAAAATTTCCACTGCATTTCATTGCTGTCATTAAAGGACCTGCTGAGATCATTTCAGTAATCGTCTTGTTAACTCAGGTGAGAATGTTGACGAGCACAAGGCTGGAGATCATTATGTCAGGCTGATTGGGTTAAAATGGCAGACTTGACATGTTAAAAGGAGGGTGATGCTTGAAATCATTGTTCTTCCATTGTTAACCATGGTGACCTGCAAAGAAACGCGTGCAGCCATCATTGCGTTGCATAAAAATGGCTTCACAGGCAAGGATATTGTGGCTACTAAGATTGCACCTCAATCAACAATTTATAGGATCATCAAGAACTTCAAGGAAAGAGGTTCAATTCTTGTTAAGAAGGCTTCAGGGCGTCCAAGAAAGTCCAGCAAGCGCCAGGACCATCTTCTAAAGAGGATTCAGCTGCGGGATCGGAGTGCCACCAGTGCAGAGCTTGCTCAGGAATGGCAGCAGGCAGGTGTGAGCGCATCTGCACGCACAGTGAGGCGAAGACTTTTGGAAGATGGCCTGGTGTCAAGAAGGGCAGCAAAGAAGCCACTTCTCTCCAAAAAAAACATCAGGGACAGATTGATCTTCTGCAGAAAGTATGGTGAATGGACTGCTGAGGACTGGGGCAAAGTCATATTCTCCGATGAAGCCTCTTTCCGATTGTTTGGGGCATCTGGAAAAAGGCTTGTCCGGAGAAGAAAAGGTGAGCACTACCATCAGTCCTGTGTCATGCCAACAGTAAAGCATCCTGAGACCATTCATGTGTGGGGTTGCTTCTCATCCAAGGGAGTGGGCTCACTCACAATTTTGCCCAAAAACACAGCCATGAATAAAGAATGGTACCAAAACACCCTCCAACAGCAACTTCTTCCAACAATCCAACAACAGTTTGGTGAAGAACAATGCATTTTCCAGCATGATGGAGCACCGTGCCATAAGGCAAAAGTGATAACTAAGTGGCTTGGGGACCAAAACGTTGACATTTTGGGTCCATGGCCTGGAAACTCCCCAGATCTTAATCCCATTGAGAACTTGTGGTCAATCCTCAAGAGGCGGGTGGACAAACAAAAACCCACTAATTCTGACAAACTCCAAGAAGTGATTATGAAAGAATGGGTTGCTATCAGTCAGGAATTGGCCCAGAATTTGATTGAGAGTATGCCGAGTCGAATTGCAGAGGTCCTGAAAAAGAAGGGCCAACACTGCAAATACTGACTCTTTGCATAAATGTCATGTTATTGTCGATAAAAGCCTTTGAAACGTATGAAGTGCGTGTAATTATATTTCACTACATCACAGAAACAACTGAAACAAAGATCTAAAAGCAGTTTAGCAGCAAACTTTGTGAAAACTAATATTTGTGTCATTCTCAAAACTTTTGGCCACGACTGTCCATTGAAGGTTCCCTCCGCTTAATGCGGCTGTTACTTGAGGAGGAGAGGAAGTTATTTCAGTGAGTGAAATTGAGTTGAAGGAGTGTATTACGCAGACAAAAATATTCATCGACCATACTGACTTTGTGAAAAAGGAGGCGTTATTACAACAAAACATCGAACGCTTTACGTCTCAAATTAAAGAAAGGAAACATTTCCAATTCAACAGAGATACTAGTGACTTTAAGGAAGGTAGGGTACTTGACTTTGGCCCTAAACGTCAGGTCACTTCAGAGGTAGACACTGAATTGTTTTCCTCTGAATGTGACACTGATGTAGAGTGGGGTAGTGTGTCGCTTCGTGGACGAGGAAGTTCCAGCAGAAGGCCCCAGAGATCTCGGGGATCAAGACAGGGAGGTAGATCGGGTAGGGGATCCCGGGGTGGTTTTTTAGACCAGACCCCACCGGTATACAACTACCTATTATGCTACAAGAAAGCCCCGGAGGGTCCCAAGTAGAGGAACTCCAGGTAGTTAACCTGTCCAAACGCGACCTCTCCCCCTCTCAGATAGAGGTTCTTAAGAAGGGTTTGTCTTTTGTGCCCCTACAGAAGTTCAATCTCTTCAATTGGATTAAAAATCTACAGTTGTATGTGCGTAGACTTAAGAGGAAAAAGTTCTTTAATATGCATAATAAACGGCAGTGTCAGGAGCTTGGGATTCATGTAGATGACCTCCAGGATGTACATCTTCTAGTGGGTTTATCCGAAGAAGGAGATAGGAATATAGGTGATGGCCCGTTCACGGATTTAAAGAACCCACCAAAAATATTTCCACCAATAAATGATAATACCCCAATTGACACCTTTCTTAATGTGGTAACCCGGGATCTTCAGAAACTTGATGTGCGATCCATGGGGTATGATAATGTGAGCCACGAGGAAAGGGTGTCATTGGAGGAGTTAGAGCTTGATACCAGTATTGTCATCAAGCCCTCAGATAAGGGGGGAAATATCGTGGTCATGGACCATGATAAATACCGCATGATGTGCCTTAGACTCCTGGAAGATAGGAACACCTATACTGTCCTTATCACGGATCCCACACCTGTGTACAGGACCCAACTTATGACACTGCTAAATAATGCATATGAGGATAGACTTATTAGCAAGGCAGAGTTAGAATACTTGTTAACCAAGTTCCCTGTCCTTGCTACATTTTATAGTCTGCCCAAGCTACATAAACAAGGAACTCAATTGAAGGGCAGATCCATTGTCTCGGGCATTGGCAGCCTCACTGCAAATATTAGTACGTATGTGGACACTATTTTACGTCCATTTGTAGTGAGCCTGCCATCCTATGCCCGTGACACTATGGATGTGCTACAGCGGCTAGATGGGATTTATTGTGATGAGGGAGTATGGCTGACAAGTTTTGATGTAGAGGCCCTGTACACCTCTATACCCCACGAATTGGGGTGTGAGGCTGTCGAGGCCTTCCTCCAACAGAGGGGTGAACATTGTCGCCGCCATAACGCCTTCCTAATGCAACTTTTTAGATTTGTCCGGACACGGAACATCTTCCTCTTTGACCAACGCATCTACCACCAGCTCAGGGGGGTTGCAATGGGCAGCCCTTGTGCCGCAACTTTTGCAAACCTCTACCTGGCCTGGTGGGAGAAGGAGGTCGTGTTTGCTGATATGATGGAGCAGTATACATCTTGTATCTAATTGTGGATTAGCTATATAGATGACGTGCTGATACTGTGCAATGGCACCAGAACCAGTTTTATGCAATTTGTGGAAACCCTAAATATTAACCAATTGGGCCTATTTTTTACATCAGAGATGCAGGAGAGCCAGATTGCCTTCCTGGATCTTACTATTTCAATAGGTAGGGACAGAAGAATTACCACCAAACTCTTTAGAAAACAAACGTCCACTAATAGTCTCCTGCATTGGGAGAGCGGACATCCCCTGGCCCTGAAAAGTGGCATTCCGAAAGGGCAGTACCTCAGGGCCAGGGGGAATTGTTCTGAGTTAGGTGAGTTCAAGGCAGCGGCATCTGATCTAAGATCAAGATTTGTTAATCGGGGGTATCCGCAGCACACATTGAAAAAGGCATATCAACATGCAATGAGTGCTAACCGGAGTGAACTATTGGTCCCAAACATCAGGACCAAAGTTGACTCTACCCCACGGATTTTAGCCACATTTGATAAAGCTCACCGACAGGTCCGTGAGATTTTGCAGAATCACTGGTCCATTCTTCAGTCCGATCCAGATATCGGGTCATCTATACCTGATCGTCCCTCTGTTACATACCGGCGTGGCCCCAATTTGCGTGATCGGTTGGTGCACAGCCTCTATACACGTCCCGCGTCTGGTACATGGCTGAAAAATACAGTAAAAGGAACCTTCCCTATGGGTTTCTGCATTATATGCGGGAATATCATGAAGGAGATTCCTTCACCAGTTATTCGACTGGTGACAGGTTCAGTATTCATTCCTTTATTAGATGTACCTCAGTGGGCGTGGAATATCTTATCACCTGCAAGTGCGGCCTACAGTATGTTGGCAAGACCAAACGTGAGTTAAGGAGGAGAATAGGTGAACACCTATCCGATATTCGCAATTTACGGGATACAACTGTGTCACGTCATGTGCGAGAAGCACATTATGGGAATCCCAATGTCTTGCGGGTACAAGGGATTTTATTGATCAATAGATCCATTTGCGGCGGAGATATTGACACACTCTTACTCCGTAAGGAAGCAATGTGGATCTTCAAGTTGCAAACCATCCATCCGAGGGGTTTGAATGAAGCTATTTCATATGCTTGCTTGAATTAACTCAGAATATAGACACTTGAATGGGTTTTTACTATTGTAACAACCTTCTAGCTATTGCACATGCAGAAGTGATCTAAAATAGGACTCTTTCCCCCCCTCCCCTCCCTCCCTGTGACTGGGATCCGATTGCAGGGAGGAAGTATGGGGGTTGATATGTAGGGAGGATTGGTGGTTTCCTTTGTTTAGTGATTCAACATATGCTGTGATTTTTTCTGATTTATTTCCTTTTATGGGTCGATTTTTATATCCACATCAGCACTAGGCGAGCTTAAGACATATTCGCCGCAGACTTTGATTCCCCCAATAGAGCATTGCATATTGCGTAATCGTAAGGAAGTGTATTAGCTTATTTGGGTGCTCGGCGGGTCAATGGGCATATGTCAGATGACGCGCTCGTTTCTGATTCGCAGTAGCACCAGCACACACCTCCCCCAAGGTGGGGCTTTTATGATATCCTCTTTACGTTCATGCGGCTGCGTACGGCCGTCATAGCGCCGGAGCCTTAACACGCAACAGTGGGGCACCTTTCCTTTACAGGTTCACCTTATTGAGAGACCTTTGCTCCTGATGACACGGGGCTGAATATGTCACGTAGGAAACGCATTGAGACGTAGATCTCTATCAAGGACATGGTTCTATAGGCAGGGTGCATACAAGTTGTCAGGCAGCTCAATAGCTAGCTTGGATACAAGTGTGAATGCGATCTGATACTTAGACCCAGTGCGGTCACGCATGAGTGGGTAGGCAGACTGAGGCAGCTTAGTGTGCATCTGTACATACAGTGGTTATTGTGTGGCTGCTATTGCATGGATGTCCTGATGTTGTGTGTAAACCACCTCACAGATAAACAGATTATGAGATCTGAAGTCGACACAGACTAATATTCTCAACAGAGCTTCCAGCTTTAATTCACTATTAGCTGCTCTGCTGTTACAGAGTTTAGGTAGGACTGCAAATTGAGCGCACCTGTGCCTACTTACAATACATGAACCGCGTCCTTACTCCCTTCTCCTGCGGGTTATTAGCGTCAATGTGCCAGCAGGACTAGGACTTTGTCCAGACTGTTTTTGATTGTAGCGGCTTTGATGTATTATCCTCGACAACATAACTCCTGTCTGGTGCCTGAAATTCACAAAAGTGATGCAAGAATTTTCCCTTTTTAACCAGATACTAATAAATACTTTATTTATTTTCTTTTCAATACGTTCTTCAGGCAGTGTGATACGAACCCTTTAGGTGTTCCACAAGAATTAAAGGAAAATGTAGATGAAATTTCAGAATTTCACTTTTTTGGCAAATTTTTCATTTTAATCAATTTTTTCCAGTAACAAAGCAAGGATTAACAGCCAAACAAAACTCAATATTTATTACCCTGATTCTGTAGTTTACAGAAACACCTCATATGTGTTCATAAACTGCTGTACGGGCACACAGCAGGGCGCAGAAGGAAATGAGCGCCATATGGTTTTTGGAGGGCAGATTTCACTGGGATAATTTTAAGTTGCCATTCCAAAAAAGTGACACCATTTTGGAAACTATGGGACAAGGTGGCAGTTTTGTTAGTACTATTTTAGGGTATATATGATTTTTGGTTGCTCTATATTACACTTTTTGTGAGGCAAGGTAACAAAAGATTGCTGTTTTGGCACAGTTTTTGTTTTGTTTTGTTTTTTAGTGTCTCCATATTCTGAAAGCTATATGATTGTCTTATGTAGGGTCTAATTTTTTGTGGGATGAGATGACGGTTTGATTGCTACTATTTTAAGGTGCATATGACTTTTTGATCGCTTGGGACTACACTTTTTGTGATGTAAGGTTGCAAAAAATGGCTTTTTTGACACATTTTTTTATTTATTTTTTACGGTATTCACCTGAGGGGTTAATCATATGATAATTTTATACAGCAGGTACTTACAGATGCGGCGATACCTAATATGTATACTTTTTTTATTTATTAAGTTTTACTCAATAACAGCATTTTTGAAACAATAAAAATCATGTTTTACTGTCTCCTTATTCTGAGAGCCATATTAATTTATTTTTTTGGGCAGTTGTCTTAGGTAGGGTCTAATTTTTTTGTGGGATAAGATGAAGGTTTGATTGGTAAGATTTTGGGGTGAGTATTACTTTTTTAACCGCTTGGTATTGCACTTTTTGTGATGTAAGGTGCCAAAAATAGTCTTTTTTTTGCACAGCTTTTTTTTTTTTTACGGTGTTCATCTGAGGGGTAAGTTTATGTGATATTTTTATACAGCAGGTTGTTACGGATGCGGCGATATCTAATATGTCTAAAAAAAAATATCATGTTTTAGTGTCTCCATATTCTGAGAGCCAAAGTTTTTTATTTTATTTGCCCGATTGTTTTATGTAGGGGCTCATTTTTTGCAGGATGAGGTGACAATTTGATTGGTAAAATTTTGGGGTGCATACACCTTTTTGACCGCTTTGTTTCACTTTTTGTGATGTAAGGTGACAAAAAAATGATTGTTATAGCGCAATTTTTATTAAATTTTTCTACGGCGTTCAGGTGAGGGGGTTGAACATGTGATATTTTTGTAGAGAACGGTCCCGTCACAGACGCGGAATACCCAATATGTCTGTTTTTCTTCTCTTTTCAATTATTTTTTTTACAATTTTATGTGTTTTATCTTGGGAATTTTTTTTTCACTTGAAACTTTTTATTATGGAAAACACTTTTTAACTTTTTATTTTTGTCCCACTTTGGGACATCAACTTCTGGGGTCTAATCCCCTCTGATAATGCATTACAATATATCCTGTATTGTAATGTATTGGGTGTCAGCTTTTATGCTGACAGCCTGGCTGAGAGACCCAGGCCTAAGGGGCTGGATCTCACAGGCTTCCCTAGAATGCAATCTCCGATGCCAATGTTAGGCATCGGGCTTACTTCTCTGCCATCGGGTCCCCGCCACTGCAGCGCAGGGACCCAATGGGGGAAGCGGAGGGCACCCGTACCCTTCGCGAACCCTCTGCATGCCGCGGTCAGCTTTGACCGCGCATACAAGGGGTTAACACACTGGCATTGGTGTTTGCTCTGATGCTGGCTTTAATGCAGCAGGGGCCCGGCTGTCAGTGACTGCCGGGTCTGTTGCCGCTGATTATCCTGCCGTACATGTGTGGCGCTGGTCCTTAAGTCATGTCCACCAGCGCTGTACATGTATGGCGCGGGGTCCCTTAAGGGCTTAA